>NC_064615.1:988706975-989956975 GCF_023898315.1 Schistocerca nitens
GGTAAAGTCCAGGTTCTCCATTGCCATCTTCCACCTGTTCCTACGTTCCTCGTTCATAGTGTTGATCAGTCGTTCTGCAGTCTCGTCCTCCCCACTCCTCTCATACTGCTCTAACAATGACTCGCACTCCTCTGACCAGCAAGGAATGTATTCCCTCCGGGCCCCTCGGGGGATAGCCTTTAGGGCCCCTTTATATATCAGGTTTATAAACCTTTGGTAGTTCTCTGGACTTGATGATATTCGATTTATTGTCTTGTCAATAAAAGATTTGTATTTCCCCTAGTCTGCTTTTCTGAGATTCCACCGTGGAATCGGGGGGCTCTTTATGATCGGGATGGAAAGGCCGATCTCCACAATAATCGGGAGGTGTTGGCTCCGGGGAAAGCTTCGAGGACTCTTCTTGTAGCTTGCATTGGTACGCCCGTTGCGCCGCGTGTGACAAAGGTCAGGTTAGGTGTCGTCTTTGTGCCCCATACTTTTGAATTGAAGGACGCTCTGTCCTTGGGATCAAACAGGAGGTGTAGGTCCCGGTTGTCAGCCCAGTCACTTAGTCCAACGCCTTCCGGAGTGGTTCTCTGATATCCCCATCTGGTGCGCTGGGAATTAAAATCGCCGGCATAGATTGCTGGATGATTAGCCTGCGGTAAGATTCCAATAGGCCATTGCTGCGAAGGTGGTTTGTAGACATTGTAGATTGTCATCTCTCCCAGTTCAATGCCTATTGCGTGTGGAACCGATTCCACATTGTTCTCGAGGTTTCCTAGAAGCTCATTTTTCACCAGGGTCGCCATACCATGTTTGTCGTGTCCTGAGTATCCCACATTGGTGAATCCTGGTATGCATAATCGTTCGATGTTTTCATCCGTCAGGTGTGTCTCCTGCAAGAGTACGACACTTACTCTTTCTCCTGTTACAATTTTTTCAAGGATTTCTCCTTTCGTCCTTGTGTAGCCTTCTATATTGAAGTGGCACACTCTCACCATCTTCGTGGAGTAATTCCGCTTCTGAATCGTTTGCCTTCTTGTGGGCCAGGAGACATTTGAGCGTCCGGTCGCCGGAATTGTGTAGACTTTTTGCCGTTGCATTTTACTGCAGCGTTGCCCGGGGAACACCATCTTGGAGGTTGTCTACACGTCGCTGGAGTGATCTGAAAATAGTAGAATGTCTATATAAAAGACCATATTCATCAATAGATACTTCGAGAGAGAGAGAGAAAGCTGCACTACGTAGATCAAAGATATTGTTCTGTTGCTAAACAGGGAGATGAACATTCAGTAGTTGTGAGTGGGTGGCCAGTGGTGTGCGTGACTAGTCGGATCCTGCGAACAGCAGTGGTCGTTGGAAAATGCATTGTGTACTGTATTCTGCATTTTGACAGGGCGTAGAGAAGCAAGCCGGCATTGTCTTAATTTTATGGATGTAGCCACTTCATTAAAAAGTGTGCCATTATTTCCAGGATCTTTGATAATGCAGTGTGTGAGTTTTTTATCAGTACACCATTTCAGGTTTCGTTGTGGAGTGAACTCCTGTACAGATAAGGAACACTTCGTAAAGTCAGCAATCCTTCGGAATTTCGTTTTGCCTAGAAATTATAAATTACTAAATTAAAACTATTTACACTAAAATCATTTTAAAGAATTACTGTTTCCACATCACGTAATAGACATTTCAGTTTGCACTGAAGGCCACAACAGTCATTCGTTAGAACTAAACTAACAACAAAATCTTCATTTTTATATTTCTTACGAATTGTCCGTGTTGATGTTTTCATGCACGTCTTTAAATGTGGTTCCGTTGCACTGCCATGTTTGTATTATGTAATGTATGTTACAAGTGAAGTTTTGTTAGGCCTAATTGAAATCGTTGATCATACTTCTGTCAATCTTGAGTAAATCAAATTTTCTAATTTGAAACACACATGAAAGCAGAGTGCTCCTACTAAGTATGATTTCATTTATATTAGCTGTAACACTGCGTTAGGTGTCCGATCGGTCTCCAATCTAAGTTCCTTGGAAGGAATAGTGATTCACTAATAAAACTCGACGGCTACTTACAAGCTGCTTTTTGTTCTGTAACTAGTTGCTCCTTTGTCGGATTTATAGATATAGCACAAACACTGAAGTACTGTGCAGCCAAGTTGAAACTACAGAAGATTAAATCTTTAATGAGTGTCGTGACATTAGGCTCGATTAGACCAACGAGAGGCTGACATGTAGGTAGTAAATAAGATTTCTGATGGCCACAGAATTAATGTGTAACCTATTTATGTTGTAAAGATTATCTTTAACAGCTAGCAAATCTAAATCAACTATTACTAGGCTGTGCCACAGTCACCAGGCTAAATTCTGTAAGGCTATTGTCGAACTGAATATTTCTCTGCTTACAAATACTACGAACCTTGCACGGCAGCCAAGAATCTATATCCACATCGCCACATCGCAGGATCTTTTCAAGAGATGAACATTCATCTCTATGATATACGGACACCGAGCCGCAGCAACCATATTACTTGACTCCGTGAGTGCATATCAGTCAACTGATGCCAGATGATGAAACTGTCTGCAGTTATTTTCATAACTGGCTATTCGTTCACAATGTTAATTCCTAGAATTATGTTATTTATCTTCAGATTAAAAGCGTATAAAATTTAACTACGAGTGAAATACGATGGTTAGTTTTTTACATCCTCAGCACAACTCTTTTCCATCAGTCTATGTTTATTTATTTATTTGGAATAATAATGTGGAAACAAGAAAGACAGATTGCTGTACCGAAACTTCGCTGTGAATATATCAAATCGATATACACGGTGCCCAAAAACATATGTAATTCTTGACATAAAAACTGAGAGGCAGGATGCAGATAAACGGTAAGGTGCCAGAAAATTTTTTGAGTACGATGTTTGCACAGAGTTTATTAAGCTTAGTCTTCTATCAAGACAGCAAACATACAATTTCTTGGAAAAGATACCTCAACGTTTAATAATAAAGGAAAATATACTCTACTGCATAGTTAAGCACCATCTGTGAAATTAACAAGAATAAATCTTTAGACACACAGAATTAAGAAACAAGTTTCACTTAAAATAGTAAGACGTACTTTTGGTTCACTTTTATTGACATAAGCCCACTGGAGTCTTGGAACTGCAACACCAATTAATCAGAATAGATAATGCATAACTGTAACAAAGAAAAAGAAACAAAATTAAAAAGGAGAATTTAGCTCGTTAAAACACTGGTTTAAAGAAGACAATACTAATAAGATGTAATTTTCGGTAAGCGTGCTGGAGCTATGTTTTGCTTTGGCACTCCTGAGATTATCATGTAGCTTGAGAGACACGAACAATGTTATAAAAGGTCCCCAACTGTCGTAATAAAAAACATTCCATAGTGCTCAGAGCCATTTGAACCCGTTATCATTCGACTCCGAGGGAGACAAAGTAATATCATCACACACAATAAATGATACTGATAAACCAACACATGAAATTTTAGCCATGGCAAGCAACAATAAGTGGAAGTTTAATGCCAATTTTCCGATGAGATCCGAAAAGACAATTTTAGCACAAAGTTCTCGCCTAGTGATTTCCGCTGTGATCCTGCGGGAGTAACTGTTTCATAGACCTCGATGTCGTGTGCCAAACTACATCAACTTAGGCTAACTTCCTTCTTAAGGCGCTTCTCAAAGTTAACAGCCAGGCCTGCACTTCAGGAAACACACCGGAAGTGTAAGACGCCAAGTAGATGTTTCGCATTCAGCTTCGACATGGAATCACACTGAAATGTAGCATATCTCCAGATCATCATGATGAAAATGTCCCAATTCACTACAGCACACGACTGACTCTGTGAGTGTGACCGATCCTCTGAAGTCAGCATAGCGCCAGCTGCCCCCTGTGGGCACAGATGGTAAACAGTTTCTTGGAAGTTAAGCAAAGATACAGTACGGCCTTTGCATGGGTCAAAGACATTACAAGAAGTTCATATGAACGTGGGCCCAAAAATTCTTCGTTAGGAAGGTGCGGAAGGAATTCCCTGCGGTGACTGCTAGTTGCGTAGCTCTGAAGTTCAGTTCTGTGAAAAGATGTGAACTTTTCTCAAAGATGGTATCTCTGCTTACTGTTTACAGTATCAAATAAACTGCTGCCTAATAACACACTTCTCCATATCGTCGGTCAGACGTTTATTGTTTGCACTTTTGTTCTTCTTCACTGAGGTAGATACTTGAATCCCTCTTGAGCATAATGTCCCACCTCCTATCATTTTTACGACACCGATTTATTCAAATTTAATATTTTCCTGGCAAGTTCTGGGATCCTTTAGAATAAGCACTGTCGCACCTTTCTCCTTCTCATTGACGCTAAATTTGAATGACTTCAACAACGACTCATCTCGCTCACTTGGCCGATGTGACAACATGCACTGCTTGTACCTTATCACATGACCAAGTCAAGTGTGGCTACTGGCAGGGCTAGGGTTGGCTTTATCGAGTAGTAACTAAGTAGTTGGGCATACAGAGGGCAAATAAATAAAATGAAAATGCATATGTTCTTCAAACAGATGCTGGGAGTTATTCTGAGTCCTTCTCAGCTGAGTAGATACAACGGGTTGTACCATCACCTATGGGAGCGACGAATATGGGTTTTCGGCACTCGGAGACAGTGAAAATTGTGATAATCAGTGAAAGTGTAAAGGGGGGGGGGGATAGCTTGGATAACTATTGTGTTGTTTTGTTTGCTGATCTGCAGTTGATTCATAATACTACAGTAAAGTTGATGAAAGAATATCCATGACAGTTGCAGCGGGCTTGGCACGGCTGCTTTATGTACTTTCCTCAACCTGTCACTTAATGTGATATAGTGCACATCTATGTAGCAAGGACTCACTGTTGTGGCAGCTCTGTAGACGACTATTATTTGCATCTGCAGCTGAAATCAGGCAACAGCGCTGCCACCTGTCAGGGATCTCCTTTCGCCATCTCTACTACAGTTCGCGGCAGCCTCAACGGCGTGACACCTCGAGAGTTTTCAGTGAGGACGAATCCTTGCAGTCGGTGGTTGCATTGCAGAGGAGCTGATGTTGACACTGTATGTGCAGCACAACAACTGGGATCTGACTGCTGTTGCTGATAAGAGGAGAAGGTAAGTGAAACTGGCCGCTCGTTAACGTCTTAGTATGTGAAAATGGCTCTGAGCACTTTGGGACTCAACTTCTGAGGTCATCAGTCCCCTAGAACTTAGAACTACTTAAACCTAACTAACCTAAGGACATCACACACATCCACGCCCGAGGCAGGATTCGAACCTGCGACCGTAGCGGTCGCGCGGTTCCAGACTGTAGCGCCTGGAATCGCTCGGTCACTCCGGCCGGCTTAGTGTGTGAATATGAACCCGCTATTGTTGTAACGAGATTTAATTTAAGAGTGACTATTCCTGAGAGACTCCTCCTCCTACAACGTCAAATGCGAGATCTGGCTGCGGCGAAGTACCTGTCACTGCAGCTGGCATATTAAAAAGATTGAACTAGGTGGTAACTGCCACATTTAGAACATCAGATTCAGGATCAGATGTAGTAATTTTAGACCCCTAGGCTGACTCTGTGGTGCTGGGCCCAAAGACATTTAGTGGTAGCTCTTCGAAGAAATTGCATTTTAGACTAATTTTAGCATTAAAAGCATATAACACAACATTAAAAGATTAATATTTAATTGCATAAAATTTTAATATACAGTTTCTGATATAATGAATTGATGGACTTAAAAAGTAGAAGAATTTAAATAATTAAGGTATTTGACACAGAAAGTGCTCAACTGTATGAGACGAATATCAAACATATCTGACAGGGTGTATGAAATCATACAAAGAAAGGCAACATGAATGGTTCCAGATTTGTTTGACTCACAGTAGAATTTCATGGAAATATTGAAAATCCTCAATTGGTAGACACCGAAGATAGACACCACTTACTCCGTGAACGCATACTTACACTGCTACGAGAACTAACATTAATTAGAGTATGTAGAAGTATTCTTTGGCGTCCTTAGTGTTGCTCCTGCGAAACTTATTACAGCTCACACAGAAACATACTTCTTGGGTTTCATACACCATTGATATGGGAAGGAAGACTAACAGAATATTGTACCATGCTAAGTAACCTCTAGCATACTCTTCACAGTGGTTTTCAGAGTATGTACGCTGATGTAGTTGAATTTTTTAACATCGCTAGGAATAAAATTAAGTTTATAAAAAAAGAAAAATATTTTGAGATTCATGTCCACGCAAAAAAACGGTATTTAAATTTTAAAAATAACGTGTTATGGGTATAAGCAAACATACTGGGTGATCATAAAGTCAGTATAAATTTGAAAACTTAATAAACCACGGGATAATGTAGATAGAGAGGTAAATACTGACACACATGCTTGGAATGACGTGGGGTTTTATTAGAACAAAAAAAAAGTTCACAAAATATCCGACAGATGGCGCTGGACAGCAAAACGTCAGTGACTGGGCATGACAATCGTGTATAAAAGGAGCTGCAATGAGAGAGAGAATCAGATGCGCCAGCACTCGCAGCATGTTGACGTTACCTGAATAGGCTCTTTTAGTGAAGCTGTATTATCAGATTGGGGAATGTGCTAGTTCAGCGTTACGATCCTATCGCCGTAGGAAGGGTATTCGAACGGGTAAAGGTCCGTTGACAAATACAGCTGTGGCGAGAATGATTTCGAAGTTCGAAGCCACGGGTTGTTTAGACGATAGACCCCGTAGTGGCCGACCGAGCACAAGGCGTAAAGCTGCTGAGACTGTTCAGAAAGAAATGGAGACTGTAGAGGGTTCGTCTATGCACGGGAAGTCAGCGCTCGTGCAGTAGCACGTCGCACCGGCATCCCATACACTACTGTTTGGTTGGCACTTAGGCGTACCCTCCGATGCTATCCGTGCAAAATCCATCGGCATCATGAACTGTTACCTGTCGATTTAGTGAAGATGAGGGCATTTGCGGTGTGGGCGTTTCAAAACATGGCGGAAGATGACGATTGGTTGAGTAACGTGTTGTGGACCGATGAAGCTCATTTCACGCTCCGAGTGTCTGTCAACGCCCACAACTGCAGAACTTGGGCTACCGAAAATCCTAGAACTGTCGTGGAAGCTCCATTGCACGACGAGAAAGTCACGGTATGGGTTGGATTTACCACATATACCGTTATCGGGCCTTTTTTCTTCGAGAAAATGCGAGATTCTGGTTTTGTAACTGGTACCGTGACGGGTGAGAGGTACGCCGATATGTTACAGAATCGCATCATCCCCAGCCTGGCTGATAAACACCTGCTGGAAAGTACGATGTTTATGCAGGATGGCGCTCCACCCCATATTGATAGACTCGTGAAAGATCTCTTGCCCGCGTCGTTTGGTGATGATCGTCTGCTCAGCCGCCACTTTCGTCATGCTTGGTCTCCCAGGTCCCCAGACCTCAGTCCGTTCGATTATTGGCTTTGGGGTTACCTGAAGTCGCAAATGTATCGTGATCGACCGACATCTCTAGGGATGCTGAAGGACAACATCCGACGCCAATGCCTCACCATAACTCCGGACATGCTTTACAGTGCTGTTTACAACATTATTCCTCGGCTACAGCTATTGTTGAGGAATGATGGTGGACATATTGACCATTTCCTGTAAAGAACATCATCTTTGCTTTGTCTTACTTTGTTATGCTGAATTATTGCTATTCTGGTCAGATGAAGCGCTATCTGTCGGACATTTTTTGAACTTTTGTATTTTTTTGGTTGTAATAAAACCCCATGTCATTCCAAGCATGTGTGTCAATTTGTACCTCTCTATCTACATTATTCCGTGATTCATTCAGTTTTCAAATTTATACTGACTCTTTGATCACCCGGTATGTAGACACAGTCTAGCCGCTGAATTCAGTTCCCTTTGTTTTAATCGTGTGACGCGCTACAGTTGAGTGAAAACCCGGTTGACTTCGCCTTTCTGCTGTTGAGTTTCGGAGAATTCCTACCGATGACTTTTATGGTTCTGTAGGCGAAATATCCTCTCAGATTTGCCAATCTCCTAATAGATGCCGCCAAACTTGAGGCGTTTCTGACGCGGTGTGAAAACTAATCAAACAATGAATTGTCACTAAAATTATGGACATCAAGACCAAGTGCAGCTTACTGATGCAAGTGGAAACACTATTGCTTCTCAGAGAACTTACTAGAGGGCAGTAAACGCGAACGATGCTAGGACGACCAGTCGAGGAAATGAGCCAAATAAATCAATAGCATCCCAGCACCGAACTAGGAAAGCGGTTTTAGTTGCTCCTTTGCCGATCGTAGTGTAATTTCGTCGCATAGAGGCGGCATCGTGTGCATCATAAACGCTTAGAAGTGTGCGGACAGCGGCGGTAACGGACTTTCGCAACTTCACCCGGTAACAAAGGGATTGTGTGAAAAGTTGCATCGCAGTTAAATTGCTCACATTCAGTAAGTAGCTTCAAAGCGAGCGTAGAGGAACTATTTATTTATTTATTTATTTATGTAGCCTGACCAGATAAGGACCAAGGCTCCCTCTTATATCTGATTAAGAACAATACATACAAAAGATATTACCAAATTTCCCAATAATAATAAAAATAATAATAATAATAATCACAATTTTAAACATGGCTGACAGCAGCAACCGTAAATAAATTTTTAGTATGTAAGGTATACATTCAGGCGGTTGTAAAAGTTTACTGTAAAAACAACGATCAGGTATCAATACCACTACGGGTATCATCTTCAGAAGGAAAATCGCCTATAATGTTTTAAATATTTTAAAATAAACGTCTAGAATACTTAATACTTAACAACACTGAAATGGAATACAAGGAATAAAACTGAAACTTACATAAACTACAAGATGTTAAAATTGTAAACATACTTGATGAGGTAAGGAGCTCAAGTCGAACAATAGAAAGCACTGATTAAAGTGCTTCATCGAAACAGTAAAAATTGTCACACAAGTACAGTTTGTCCTTAGAGCAGATACTGGACTGAATGTGTGGCCACTAGATGCGATGCCAGGTAAACATGGTACCACTTACTGGGAGCTAACAGCATGATAAACGCTCAACTATTACAGTAATACATCAGTATGATACACATTTATACGTTTTAAACATAATAAATTGTATTTAGTATAAAAGAAAGGAAGTATAAAATATGAAAAAGAATTATAATAATTTTTATAAAACTGATTACGACAATGTGTAGCATAAACTGGATAACATGGTTAATTACAAGTATGTGCTGAGAAGAAAGAACGTTCTGTAATAAGATTTTATGAAGATTTTGCAGTAAGCAAAGAAGGGGAAAATATGCTTGACATAAATTCTATGAACAGAATGTGGTATGCAGTGCTGTCGGCCTTGTCAACAGTAAGAAAATACAAGTCCATAAGAAAAGTGAGAAACAACATTCCCGAAATGGAAGTGAACGGAAACGGCAACCAAGCATCATATAGGTGCGAGCAACGGCTTAAATGGGCTAAGGATGCTTTTGTTTCTTAACGGTAGTTGTTCGTTGAAAATGAGACCATCGTTGGTGACTATATAGATTTCAAGTTCTTCCACAGACGTCAACTTTCTATCCTTCCTTCTCTCTATGTAGAATCGTCATTCCGTCTAGATATTAGTAAAAGTTCCACGAAAGTACTAAAAGTATGAAAGGGTACTTCATCGGCAGGGCTGCCATTTGTACTCAGGTGATTCATGTGAAAAAGCTTCCGACACGATTATGGCCTCACGATGGGAAGTAACTGACTTTGAACGCGGAATGGTGGCTGAAGCTAGATGTATGGGGTATTCCAGTTCAGAAATCATTAGGAAATTCAATAATTAGAGATCCACAGTGTCAAGAGTGTACCGAGAATACCAAATATGAGTCATTACCTATCACCACAGGGAACTCAATGGCCGACGGCCTTCACTTAACGACCAAGAGCAACAGCGTTTCCTTAGAGTTGTCGGTAGTAACAGACAAGTAACACTGCTTGAAATAACCGCAGAAATCAATGCTTGAGGTACGACAAACGTATCCGTTAGGACAGTGCGGCTAAATTTGGCGTTGATAGGCTACAGCAATGGACGACCGACGCGACTGCCTTTGTTAACAGCACGATATCGTCTGCAGCCCCTATCATGGGCTCGTGACAATATTGGTTGGACTCTAGACGACTGGAACACCTTGGCCTAGTCGGATGAGTCCCGATTTCAGCTGGTAGCAGCAGATGGTTGGGTTCGAGAATGGCACAACCCCCAAAAACCCATGGACCCAAGATGTCAACAAGGCATTGTGCAAGCTGGTGATGGCTCCAGAATGGTGTGGGCTTTGTTTACACGGAATGTAAACAAAGCCCTCTGATCCAACTGAAGTGATCATTGACTGCTTGGGGACTATCTGTAGCCATTCATGGACTTTATTTTCCCAAAACACGATGGAATTTTTATGGATGGCAATGCATAATCTTGCCGGGGCACAGTTGTTCGCGATTGGTTTGAAGATCATTGTGAACAATTCAAGAGAATGCCTTGGCCACCCAGATCGCCCGACGTGAATCCCATCGAAAATTTGTGGGAAAATCGAGAGGACTCTTGTTGCACAAAATCCTGCACTGGCAACACTTTCGCAGAATGGCTCAATATTTCTGTAGGGGACTTCCCACGACTTGTAGAGTCCACGCCACGTCGAGCTTCTGCACTACGTCGGGCAAAACGAGGTATCCCATTACTTTTGTGGCTTAAGAGTAGTCCTTTTTTTCTTAGCAGGTGCTCCTAATGTATGTTAAAGGCCCTAACGATTTGTCCGATATAAAACACCATCACGTACTGCAAGTAATTTTGTAAATGTTATTCCTTTTGCATCTTTTATACATCCTTTTCTCTAAACAACATACAATTAACTTTGTTTAAAACATCTAAATATGTATCACAGTGATGTATTATTGTAACACTTATGTATTTCGAACAGTTGAGAATTAGATTAGAGATTAGATTAGATTAGTACTTGTTCCATAGATCATGAATACGACACTTCGTACACTGGACTCACATTCGGGAGGACGACGGTTCAATCCCGCGTCCGGCCATCCTGATTTAGGTTTTCCGTGATTTCCCTAAATCGCTGCAGGCAAATGGCGGGATGGTTCCTTTCAAAGGGCACGGCCGACTTCCTTCCCTAATCCGATGAGACCGATGACCTCGCTGTCTGGTCTCCTTCCCCAAAAACAACCAACAACCAACCAACGACACTTCGTAATGATGTGGAATGTGTCAGGTTAATAAAAGGTGCCTATACAAGATATTAATTACACAAAATATTACATGACACTTAATATTTTTTTTTTGTGGGGTTGGGGAAATTACCCACTTACTATATCCAAAAATCCATCTAATGAGAAGAAGGAGATGCCATTAAGAAACTCTTTTAATTTCCTTTTAAATGCTATATGGCTATCTGTCAGACTTTTGATGCTATTAGGTAAGTGAATAAAGACTTTTGTGGCAGCATAATTTACCCCCTTCTGAGCCAAAGTTAGATTTAACCTTGAGTAGTGAAGATCATCCTTTCTCCTAGTGTTGTAGCCATATAATAAATTAATAACAAATTTCATAAACGAATATATATATATATATATATATATATATATATATATATATATATATATATATATATATACTCCTGGAAATTGAAATAAGAACACCGTGAATTCATTGTCCCAGGAAGGGGAAACTTTATCGACACATTCCTGGGGTCAGATACATCACATGATCACACTGACAGAACCACAGGCACATAGACACAGGCAACAGAGCATGCACAATGTCGGCACTAGTACAGTGTATATCCACCTTTCGCAGCAATGCAGGCTGCTATTCTCCCATGGAGACGATCGTAGAGATGCTGGATGTAGTCCTGTGGAACGGCTTGCCATGCCATTTCCACCTGGCGCCTCAGTTGGACCAGCGTTCGTGCTGGACGTGCAGACCGCGTGAGACAACGCTTCATCCAGTCCCAAACATGCTCAATGGGGGACAGATCCGGAGATCTTGCTGGCCAGGGTAGTTGACTTACACCTTCTAGAGCACGTTGGGTGGCACGGGATACATGCGGACGTGCATTGTCCTGTTGGAACAGCAAGTTCCCTTGCCGGTCTAGGAATGGTAGAACGATGGGTTCGATGACGGTTTGGATGTACCGTGCACTATTCAGTGTCCCCTCGACGATCACCAGTGGTGTACGGCCAGTGTAGGAGATCGCTCCCCACACCATGATGCCGGGTGTTGGCCCTGTGTGCCTCGGTCGTATGCAGTCCTGATTGTGGCGCTCACCTGCACGGCGCCAAACACGCATACGACCATCATTGGCACCAAGGCAGAAGCGACTCTCATCGCTGAAGACGACACGTCTCCATTCGTCCCTCCATTCACGCCTGTCGCGACACCACTGGAGGCGGGCTGCACGATGTTGGGGCGTGAGCGGAAGACGGCCTAACGGTGTGCGGGACCGTAGCCCAGCTTCATGGAGACGGTTGCGAATGGTCCTCGCCGATACCCCAGGAGCAACAGTGTCCCTAATTTGCTGGGAAGTGGCGGTGCGGTCCCCTACGGCACTGCGTAGGATCCTACGGTCTTGGCGTGCATCCGTGCGTCGCTGCGGTCCGGTCCCAGGTCGACGGGCACGTGCACCTTCCGCCGACCACTGTGGAGACCTCACGCCCCACGTGTTGAGCAATTCGGCGGTACGTCCACCCGGCCTCCCGCATGCCCACTATACGCCCTCGCTCAAAGTCCGTCAACTGCACATACGGTTCACGTCCACGCTGTCGCGGCATGCTACCAGTGTTAAAGACTGCGATGGAGCTCCGTATGCCACGGCAAACTGGCTGACACTGACGGCGGCGGTGCACAAATGCTGCGCAGCTAGCGCCATTCGACAGCCAACACCGCGGTTCCTGGTGTGTCCGCTGTGCCGTGCGTGTGATCATTGCTTGTACAGCCCTCTCGCAGTGTCCGGAGAAAGTATGGTGGGTCTGACACACCGGTGTCAATGTGTTCTTTTTTCCATTTCCAGGAGTGTAGTTCTATAATTCTCACCCTATACTGTATAAACGGCACCAAACCTCTGATAGAAATCTCTCCTACAAGAATCTGCGCAACCGAGTTAGTCGCCTGAGAGGAATGCAAAGCTCAGGCATGCCCACTCGTTAACTGACGACTTTTACAGACCTGCCATCGTGTGGAAAAATCTACAAGGTCTAGGAATAGGCAAACCAATATCTGCAGCTGAACCTCTAGCTCCTGTTGAGAGAACCTAAATGAGTATTTCGCCACGCCTGACCAACGCACAAGGGCGCAAGGTACCGATTCCTTTAATGTATCAGCGGTTGGTACAAACGAGAAATTTTTTAGTAGCCGGTAAGCTCTAACACGGTCCGGAAGTCAATTGTGCTAATTCTTTCGGCATCTGCAGGGCATGATAATATAACAAAGCAGCTGATCATCTTCTCGCTGATCCTTTACTGCCCAAAATACCGGATACTGTTAACCATTCTCTAAGCTACAGCATCTTTCCACCATCCTAGAAGCAGGGACTCATAAAAACATTGCTGAAAAAACCCTCTGACTACAGGTCCGTTCAAATCCTGCCAGCATTATCTATTATGCATATTTCATCAAGAGCTTACTAATTATTTAACATCAAATAATCTTTTAGATGAATACCTGTCTGGTTCCCGGCTAAATCGCAGCACGACGTCTGCTCTTATAAAAGTGACTGATGAACTGAAACAAGCTATGGATAAACAGCAGGGGACTATTATGTACTTTATGTATTTCAGCAAAGCTTTCGACAGTGCCAACTTTGACATACTACTTGCTAAACTCACAAGTCAAAATTGCTCTCAAAGTGTCGTACATCGGTTCCACCCGTACCTTTCACCTCGCCAACAGTGTGTAATCGTTGGAACAAGAAAGGTCACAATTGAGGGATGTAGTATCAGGGCTACAACAACGATCAGCATTGGGCCCATTACTCCTCTCATTATATGTTCATGATGTGCCAACTATTCTCTCCCACTGCATGTATCACCTATGCGGTGACGATATTCAGTTATATCTAAGCATACATCCAACAAACCTGTGCGGAGCCATCCAGGATGTAAATGCCGATTTACTTACCCTGTCAGTGTGGGCGCACAGCATAGATTAAAAACTTACCACTCATTTCATAGAATCTGTTCCGACTTTAACCCTAATCAGCACAGAAATAACCTTGCCTTCTTCTGTACAGAATTTGGGGCTAATTCTAGACAGTCACTTAGACTGTAACGGACCCACAACTGCAGTCTATAAGGAAGTATCAGTATCATTTCACTCACGACAGAAATGAAAAAAAAAAACCAAAGATAAAAAAATTAAATATGTCCGTCCGAGATAAAAAAGAATCTGTTAGAGGCACTAATACTCCTTGTACATAACTATGCTGATGCCGTTCTGCGATGACGTACGTAAGAAAGCTCACGGAGGTTGGAACTGGCGATGACTGCTCGTGTAAGTTACATCTGAAATATTTTCCAGTCCACCTTTATTTTGTCCGCCATGTATGATCATTCTTGATATATTACAGTGAGACATTGTTTTATATGAAACAAGCCATTAAAATATTCAGCGTTGCTCAGTGAGCGAAGGAGTTCGAATGTTCGGGATTACTAATATATTCAGGGAAACTAAGAAATGAATCAGACTGAAGTGAGTAACGAAGTTATGAATTTAATTGATACGCAATGGACGTGGGCTGTACTAGTAGCTAGGCGAGTGGATAGACGATGAGCCGATCAAACTCTTTGCTGGATTCCAACAAATTAGAAAACACCGAGGCGAAGATCTAAAAGGGGGTAGATTCCATTAGAAAACATACAGGAGCGACATCGATTTGTGTAGCTGGAGACACTATTGCATGGAAAATCTGTTTACCAGGCAGTGGATACCAAATGGCTGACAGTGATATAAATAAAAACAAGCCAAACTAAATAATTAGTGTCTAGCGATTGACAGTATGGAACTGGTATACGAAAGTGCTGGAGTGCGAAAGGATTCTCTCTCTCTCTCTCTCTCTCTCTCTCTGTGTGTGTGTGTGTGTGTGTGTGTGTGTGTGTGTGTGAGGGGTGGATAGGGGGAGCGGGTGGGGGGGGGGGGAGTGGAATTTGTGGCTTAGTGCGTCATGTGAATGTTTCCGCTGTTTTACATCAATAGACAGTTCCAGTCTGTATTATACATTATATTAAATGGCCTTAACGGTCGCATAGCACCAGGCAGATTGCCTATCTACTGGCTTTCATGGGCAACAAAATTTTGAGTTTTAGTATTTCGTGCAGTTATTGACTATATATAAAAATTTAAAATGCTGCACAACGTGTTCATTGATAGGTATGATCTTATGTTAAAGTTTCAGCACAATCAACACAATAAGTAAAGCATGAAATTAGAAACTTGGGACATCAAGGCATCATAACTCAGTGTGCAAATCATCTAGGCTATATTCATCTAGTATGGATGCTTCTTCCAACAAACTTTATACGTAATTTCAAATCTTTTCGAAACTTTTCCTCGGTGACACCATAAAAAAAAAGATAAGAGAAAATTTATCGGTTACAACATTTTCGCCGTTCATACAGTAAAACTTCAGCATCAGGCATAACATTTTAATTCATTATTTCTTCATTACTAACTCCATTCAGAAAGAACTTTGCAAACAGTATCTACATATAGCAGTGAATGAACGTACAAAACTGTTTCATTGTACAACACATAGTTCATGAGCTGTCACGTCACAATCACTGAGATACATGAAAAAATTAGCATTTATTAAAAAGAAGCGGAAATTACTCAGATTAATAATCCAGCGTTTGTTAATGAGAGAATTTAGCGATTTTCAGCAAGCTTTAAATATAATTCGTAATCTTTTATAAACTTGGTTTACCTGTTTCCGTCTTCAGTTTTTTCTTAGACTCGATTAATTCGAATCAAATGGCTCCGAGCACTATGGGACTTAACATCTGAGGTCATCATTCCCCTATAACTTAGAACTACTTAAACCTAATTAACCTAAGGACATCACACACATCCAAGCCCGAGGCAGGATTCGAACCTGCGACCGTAGCGGTCGCGCGGTTCCAGACTGCAGCACCTAGGACCGCTCGGCCACAGCGGCCGGCGGACACGATTAATTATCTGAAACTTATAGAACCAACGTAATTAGGGTTTTGCGTTTTCAACAATGATGGTTTTATACGTCTACCATCAAATGCTGAATACATTAACTGATTTGTAAAGCAATCAAACATTTCAAGCTGTTCTGTACATAGGAATTCGATTTTTTAAGGAATTGTGGGTTGCAATGGGGGGAGCGTTCTGGTACCTTACTGTTATGCTGCTTCATAAGGAGGTAGTACTTGCACAACACTGAGAACACTAAGAACAACATGACCTCAGATTTAAGTAATTTATCAATCACGGTATAAAGAAGCTGATAAAACCTTATGTTTGTGAGGGTAATGTACGACAGGCAGAAAATTCGGTATTCTAAGTTAAAAAGAGGATTTTTTTAAATGAAGAATTATAAAATGATGATTAATCCGCCGAAACAAATCAAACACACGTTTTACATTCCCGTGCAACACCTTGAGCAGTGCTCGCACTCGCAGACATGTGGCTGTAGCAGCTGCATTTGACACTTCTCCACTCCTGCTGAGGAAGCCAGACAAGCGAGGCAGGTGTCGAATTGGTGCACAGTGCTTGGTGGCCCGGCTGAGGGGTGCTGATTCTCGCATCGCAGTAGCAGGCAGCTTGGGTGTCGTTTTGGTCGGTGACTGTGCAGGGGGCAGGTCGGAGACGGGTAGCTGCTGGAGCGGGTGCAACACAAAGTGAAGGGGACAAACGCACAGCTCTACTGTTCCCTTGGCTCCCGGTGGAGGCAGCAGGGGGTGGGGTGGTGCCTGACTGCGACGCCTGAGCCTCCACTCTGCAACGTCAGACAAGAAGCGAGCTTGTAAACAAATAGCGTACACAAACAACAAGAAGATCAAACCATGCGTAGAATTTAACACTATTACTCGTCTGTATGTATACTCGTAAGTGCTGCAGCTGGAAAAAAACTGCCAAAGGGGATGATAATTCCCTTGTTCATTATAAAGATTCACTATAACGACAGTCTACATTGCTGCTACCAGAACACGTGGTATATTAATACAAAGAACCCATAATCTGTACAGATAAAAATCAGATGCTGCATGTGTGAAAGATCATCTTCAGAACAGCCTGAACGACTTTATTATTCCGTTTTTTTGTTTTTATTGTTCTGGTCTTTAATATCAGGACAAGATTCGTATGAAAGAAAAGTTCTGAAAAATTAACAGGAAAAGTCGGACATTAAAACCAATTGTAGATCATCACTTATAAAGGCCTCGAATGATTTGGCTGATTTTTTTTTGTTGTGATCGTAACTGAATGGTAATGACATTTCTGGTATGAAAACGAAATGAAAAAAATTTCATTCAGTCTGAAAGTTCCGCAGTTCACATGTTTTCCATAACACACACACACAAAAAAAACCAGTTTGAGATATACAGGCTAGTCCATTGATCGTGACCGGGCCAAATATCTCAGGAAATAAACGTCAAACGAAAAAACTACAAAGGATGAAACTTGTCTAGCTTGAAGGGGGAAACCAGATGGCGCTATGGTTGGCCCACTAGATGGAGCTGCCATGGGTCAAACGGATATCAACTGCGTTTTTTTTTAAAATAGGAACCCCCATTTTTTATTACATATTCGTGTAGTATGTAAAGAAATATGAATGTTTTAGTTGGACCACTTTTTTCGCTTTGTGGTAGATGGCACTATAATAGTCACAAACATATCGCTCACTATTTTAGACGAACAGTTGGTAACAGGTAGGTTTTTTAAATTAAAATACAGAACGTAGGTACTTCTGAACACTTTATTTCGGTTGTTCCAATGTGATACATGTACCTTTGTGAACTTATCATTTCTGAGAACGCATGCTGTTATAGCGTTGTAAGACGTCATGGTCTCCTGACCTTCATTGCTTACATATTCCGCCCTCACAATCATATTCCGCACATCAAGACGCTTCATGCGAACCCAAACTCGATAAAATAAAGTCAATATTGTATGAGTTCATGTAATCGATGTGCAAATAAAAAGTAAATCGCAAGTGCGCACCAAGATTGAAATACGCGAGGCTGGCATACACACACACATTCAAGACATGACAGTCACAAAAGATTTAGTTTGGGAGAGGCAAACTGCATGCCAGGAGGCCGGTCCCTTCAGAGGACGCGTCGACCTATCTACGTCGGCCGTCGACCGCTCATAGAGCAGACAGCGTTTGCCCGAGTGAAAGGGAGAACAACCCCATGTTCGGCTTAAAAGCGAATTCCGCTACATTGTGTGGGAGCACCCAGCCTACACATTCTTTACAATCATAGCACGCAGTTTCAGAGGTTTTCACAGGGAGACAGCAAACGCCAAACGCCGATTCTACAGATTTCCAGACTGGTCGCCTTAAACGAAACGTCATTCTCCCGTTTTAGAAGAGCAATGCTGATTGGCAGACGATATTCCTGACGCCTTGAGCTGAAGGAGTAATGGAAGAGACTGAAAGATATACCCCTTCATGACTGGCATGGAGAGGGGCCGTTCCGTGTTCTCGCAACGAGAGCATGTGTGGTCGTACGTGTACTCAAAGAGCGAGGAACAAGTCTCTCCTCAGTACTTCACTGGGAGAACACCTCTGTCGAGAGCGAATTGGAGTGCGACTCTATATTGAGTCCTTGTGATTAAGTGTTGTTCACTGTGTTGGCCACCACACTTATTGTGTGGTGTGAATGGACAGAGTTATAGTTAAACGTCTGTGAGAGAATTTTTGAGTGATATCGTGGTGGACTGGTTATCTGACCGGTGTACCATGCCAATAGCTAGACTAGGGGCGAATAGGAGTCCTTGACTTCATCAAGGCATAGGGAGAGTTTGATTGGCGAAGGTCAATCCAGATAGAATGAGAGTTATCTTATTTGTCAGCAGCGAGCGGCGCAGACAGCAGTCATCGCAGCTTACGGTATTGTGCACTACAGCTCTTATGAGCCCCATATTTCCTCCACAACAGTACACTTCACTGCATTTCACACGCGACAGCCTTGACCGTACATAGCAACATTCTAACGGATAATTATTCAAGTTGAGTAGGTGCGGCTCTCAGCCATTCTGCCAAGTCAATATCAATCTTAACTTTGTATAGAAATTTCATTAGCGAATCCTATCCTTAAGAGGTAGCTTCACATTCCGAAAGGAACCCAGAAATAACTTGTTGAGTTCATAACTAAAAGTCCCATTTTGATTTCTCAGAATTTTTGCAAAAAAATAATAATTTTCGTTAGTTTCATGTTTTTCTTACACTAACTAGCACTACTCAAGTACCCAAGTATCCCACTAGTGATGTAAGAAATTTTGTGAATTTTTGTGTCATTTCCTTACAGCGGACGACTCCAGAAGATATAGATGCTGAAAGTTTTTCAGGCATTTCTCTTTAGAACGTTAGGAGCATCTGTCTGACTTCTGTAGTAGTGTGGGGGTGGAAATTGCATCTTGCAGGAGACACAGGGTAAAGGGTACATCTCAGATTAATCCGTTGCGCAGAATGACAGAATAGTACCCACGTCGCTCACAGCATGATTATCTGTAAATACCACATTAATGCAATAAATGCTCAAAATGACGTCCGTCAACCTCAATGCATTTGGCAATCCGTGTAACAACATTCCTCTCAACAGTGAGCAGTTCGCCTTCCGTAATGTTCGCACATGCATTGACAATGCGCTGACGCATGTTGTCAGGCGTTGTCGGTGGATCACGATAGCAAATATCCTTCAACTTTCCCCACAGAAAGAAATCCGGGGACGTCAGGTCTTGTGAACGTGCTGGCCATGGTATGGTGCTTCGACGACCAATCCACCTGTCATGAAGTATGCTATTCAATACCGCTTCAATCGCACGCGAGCTATGTGCCGGACATCCATCATGTTGGAAGTACATCGCCATTCTGTCATGCAGTGAAACATCTTGTAGTAACATCGGTAGAACATTACGTATGAAATCAGCATACATTGCACCATTTAGATTGCCATCGATGAAATGGGGGCCAATTATCCTTCCTCCCATAATGCCGCACCATACATTATCCCGCCAAGGTGGCTGATGTTCCACTTGTCGCAGCCATCGTGGATTTTCCGTTGTCCAATAGTGCCGGTTTACGTTACCGCTGTTGGTGAATGACGCTTCGTCGCTAAATAGAACGCGTGCAAAAAATCTGTCATCGTCCCGTAATTTCTTTTGTGCCCAGAGGCAGAACTGTACACGACGTTCAAAGTCGTCGCCATGCAATTCCTGGAGCATAGAAATGTGGTATGGGTGCAATCTATGTTGATGTAGCATTCTCAACACCGACGTTTTTGAAATTCCCGATTCTCGCGCAGTTTGTCTGCTACTGATGTGCAGATGAGCCGCGACAGAAGCTAAAACACCTACTTGGGCATCATCATTTGTTGCAGGTCGTGGTTGAAGTTTCACATGTGGCTGAACACTTCCTGTTTCCTTAAATAACGTAACTATCCGGCGAACGGTCCGGACACTTGGATGATGTCGTCCAGGATACCGAGCAGCATACATAGCACACGCCCGTTGGGCATTTTGATCACAATAGCCATACATCAACACGATATCGACCTTTTCCGCAATTGGTAATCGGTCCATTTTAACACGGTTAAGTATCACGAAGCAAATACCGTCCGCACTGGCGAAATGTTACGTGATACCACGTACTTATACGTTTGTGACTATTACTGCGCCATATATCACAAAGTGAAAAAAGTGGTCCAACTAAAACATTCATATTTCTTTACGTATTACATGAATATATAATAAAAAAATGGGGGTTCCTATTTTAAAAAAAACCGCAGTTGATATCCGTTTGACCTATGGCAGAGCCATCTAGCGGGCCATAGCGCCATCTGGTTTCCCCCTTCAAGCGAGACGAGTTTCCCTCTTTGTAGTTTTTTCGTTTGATGCTTATTTCGTGAGATATTTGGCCCGGTCACTATCAATGGACCACGCTGTATATAGTGAACACGAATCAGAAAGTGGGCATGACAGTGATACAGATCAGAACAATAACAAACCGTTTTTTATGGTAAGGGCGACCATGCTAAATGAATGAAAGACATTCCTAATCCTGTATCAGGATTCGGTCACATAATATTTTACCACATATCCGAGGTCTGAGGGGAATTGCGAAGGATAAAATGACAGAAATAAAAATATGGCTGTTTTTCACAGATGAAATAACGGATGCAGTATTTATATGTAATAACCAATGCATCATGTCTGCTAATTCAAGATACTCTTCTGCTCCTTCATTCATGAGGCAGAGAGAGTAGAAAATGAAGTTTTTATTAGTCTATTGTAGATTGGTGATATATTCAAGGCTGCTTAGGGTAAATTTAGAACACCTCTGGGCCAGAGATGGTACCGGAATCTACAACGTTTCTTCAGAGGTTCAGGTTTCTGGTACAGTGTCTAAGATTTGATGATAAGTCAACTAGGTCAGACAGAGGAATACAAAATAAATTGGATCCTATACGAAATATCTTTGATTTGTTCACAGAAAATCTGCACGGCGCACTTTTCTCATGGATAACATATGATTGCAGATGAAATGCTTGTAAAATTTCGATGATGATGATGTTAGGTTTGTGGGGCGCTCAACTGCACGGTCATCAGCGCACGTAAAAAGTCCCAATTTTTACACATTCCAATCTAGTCACTGTCCAAATGACGATAATGAAATGATGAGGACAACACAAACACCCAGTCCACGGGCAGATAAAATCCGCAACCCAGGGCGGAAATCGAACCCGGGACCCCGTGATCCAGAGGCAAAACGCTAACCACTAGACCTCGAGCTGCGGACGTAAAATTGCATGGACGATGTAGTTTCCGAATTTGTATTCCTTCCAAGCCTCGCAAATATGAAATGAATATGTTCAATAGAGCTGGTGGAAGAACAGCTTACACCTCATATTTGGAAGTTTATTTAGAGTGTAACCAAATGAACCTTATTAGGAACCGTGCAGCTGAAGCCATGAAAGGGTTATGTAATCATATTTCCAAAACATCAAGAAATATAACCATAGATAACTAACTGGCGTAGGAGCTACAAACTGGCGTTGTCATTTCTGAAAGACCATCAACTATGTAGTAAAACAAACAAAAATTTCATGTCCATTATAATTATCCGGGCTGTTATGCCGTGGTCGGTTGATGAATTCTGTGTCAATTCCCAACGCTTCGTCCCCGACTGCGGGAGACATCTTCAAGGGGGTCTGTAGCTCGATGGAAGGTCCAACACTCCCAATGGCTCGCTACTGACTGCCGCTAAATTCCGTGTCCGCGACGTGTTTTGAAAACGTCAGTGCAATTGGCCGCTGTCCGTTGCCGTCGATCGCCGTTGCCATCACCCAGTAGTGGACGGGTGGTACATATCTTCTTTAACACCTGCATACATATGGCGTTTAATTTCACGCCCTCCTCCTTTCGATTGGAAGTATTAGGGTGTTTAGCGATTGCGATTGCCTCCCTGCCCGCATCTCGTGGTCGTGCGGTAGCGTTCTCGCTTCCCACGCCCGGGTTCCCGGGTTCGATTCCCGGGGGGGTCAGGGATTTTCTCTGCCTCGTGATGGCTGGGTGTTGTGTGCTGTCCTTAGGTTAGTTAGGTTTAAGTAGTTCTAAGTTTTAGGGGACTGATGACCATAGATGTTAAGTCCCATAGTGCTCAGAGTCATTGCCTCCCTGTAGAGCCTTTCGTAATATCCGCTTGTGGCCGCTAGTACTTGCATCTCCTCGAAACGTATATGGTGGTTCCCTGGCTGGAAAGCATGCTCCGCAACAGCTGATCGTTCCGTTTCTCCTCTTCTACAATTTCCCTTGTGCTGTTTCAAACGTTTTGAAACATCTCCACAGCTGCATGGGATCCGATACGCTCCAGCTTTTTCTAATGGTTTGCGAGGGTCCTTGGCAGGCTTAAGGTATTCTTGTATCTTCCTGGTGGGCTTGTAAATTACGGTAATATTCCGTTTCGTCAAGATCCTCCCTATTCTTTCCGTTACATTTTTAACAAACCTTAGATTTTGCAGTAGCCTGTACGTCACTATGGTTTCTGCGTGGCTCTCTCAACCCACGTTTTATTTCGGTGGACGAATATCCGTTCTTCATTAGTGCATTGTGGAGATGATTTCAAACCAGGGAACCACCATATTCGTTTCGAGGAGACGCAAGTACTAGCGGCCAAAAGCGGATATTACGAAAGGCTCTACAGGGAGGCAATCGCAATCGCCAAACACCCTAATACTTTCAATCGAAAGGAGGAGGGCGTGAAATTAAACGGCATATGGATGCCGGTGTTAAAGAAGATGTGTACCACCCGTCCACTACTGGGTGATGGCAACGGCAATCGACGGCAACGGACAATGGCCAATTGCACTGACGTTTTCAAAACACGTGACGTCACGCCGCGGCGCGGGAGCGCGCGGACACAGAATTTAGCGGCAGTCAGTAGCGAGCTAATGGGTGTGTTGGACCTTCCATCGAGCTACAGACCCCCTTGAAGATGTCTCCCGCAGTCGGGGGGCGAAACGTTGGGAATTGACACAGAATTCATCAACCGACCACGGCATAACAGCCCGGATAATTATAATGGATATGACATTTCCGGCCGTGAAAGTCTACATTTTAGTATCAAACAAAAATTTATTCAAATCCAAAGCAGAACGTGTTTGCTTACTTTATACTACTCAGTGATTAGGAAAATAGGAAAGAGAAGCAAATTGGGTCTAAGAGTCCCGTCACAGCAAAGGTGATACAAACGAACACAGAGGCAATGCAAGATAAATGACACAGTGATGGCTTGCTTGTGAAAGGTTGATAATGACCTGGAAATGAGTGGTCTCAATCCCTTTGGAGTCACGAAGGCCACCTGTGTTTATAGGCTTCGATCCTGTAACAGATCCCTGATGTTCTGCTTTCCAAAAGTAGGACAAGAAAGATAAAAACTAATCGTCAGCGTCCTGAAGGCCTGGCGAGACACAGGGCCTGTGCGGCTCCAAGCACGGCGGATGGCTGGAGCAAGGGACTTCTTCAAACAGGCAAAAGCGGCTGCTGCTGCAACTTCAGCTGTCACACTGTGGAAGGGGACGAAACCTCATTATGTAGCAGCCTGCACTTGTAGCACTGCACGGAAGATCTGCCTCGCGCCGTTGCTTTCAAACGCGCCAGCAAGTGCAAACAGCCACTTCCGGCTGCTGCGAATCAGACTGTGCTCTGAGGTGATTTACGTCAGCCCGTGCGGCTGGCCAGTTGCCTCTGCGCCGAGTCGCGCTCTTTGTGACTGACACCTACAGTATATATAACAACGAGCATTTCAGCGACGTGGCCTGGACTTTGCTGTTAAAGGTCACAGGCCGGACCGCCAGGCCTTTAGAGCACTCACAGCGGATAATTTCCACCGAGTCAATTGACTGTCGATGTTCTCAGAAATCCAGTGTTTACACCAGCGGCAGTGAAATCACCGTCGTCGCCGCACAAGTTAGTCGATCAATGGCAAGGTACTTTCACCACGAAATGTTCACTTAATTTTAATGTGTTATGTAAATTATTCACTGTTTTTAAACGTGTTGTTTGAAAGTAACAGACTGTATAATCTAAGTTTATTGTTATTATTGTAGCTGTCAATTACCAGGATCATGGAAAGGATATGGAAGAGCTAGGCGCCGGCGGAGTGGCCGAGTGGTTCTAGGCGCTACATTCTGGAACCGTGCGACCGCTACTGACGCAGGTTCGAATCCTGTCTGTGGTATGGATGTGTGTGATGTCCTTAGGTTAGTTAGGTTTAAGTAGTTCTAAGTTCTAGGGGACTGATGACCTCATAAGTTAAGTCCCATAGTGCTCAGAGCCATTTCAACCATTTGAAGAGCTAGGCTCCTTTAATTAACATCATTTATCCTTTAACAACAACAACATTTATTTTTATATATTTTCTTTGAAAACAGATAACCTTTTGAAAAAAAAGGTAGAAAAAATGAAATTAATTTGCCGTTACCAGCGTTCAAAACGATGAGTAAGACAGACGTTAAATTACAATAATAATCACCACAAACAAATTCCAGAAATAAGACCTCAACAATATGGGCATTTTTGAATTTTTTAAAATTAAACAATTTTAAATAAGCCAGCCAATTAAAACAATTACAGCAGTTCTAGATAAATTTCTTCAAGCCAGCTCAAATCCAAGCGATTTGGCGGACTCTCAAAAGATAAATGTTAACAAAGATAACATAGGGGTTATCCAGAGTCTGACAGAAAAAGATTTACAATAAAACTCAGAACAAGAAAACAATATGTATTAAACGTTAAAGAGAAAATTTCCTTTGTGGAGGTAGTTAATCAAAGGCCTCTTGGCCGATAGCAAAATTTCGTTTAGAGCGCAAGTCAGATAAAGTAAAGCTCTTTTTACACAATGAACGGAAGTGTTCACGAAAGATTATAGTCTACTGAAACGCCCCAAGCGTTCTAGATTTGATCCATAAACTCGTACAAGATCTTGTTGCAGTGTTACAATGATAAACGTCCAAAAAATAATGGTTCAAATGGCTCTGAGCACTGTGGGGCGCAACATCTGAGGTCATCAGTCCCCTAGAACTTAGAACTACTTAAACCTAACTAACCTAAGGACATCACACACATCCATGCCCGAGGCAGGATTCGAACCTGCGACCGTAGCAGTCACGCGGTTCTGGAATGAAGTGCCTAGAACCGCACGGCCACCGCGGCCGGCAATGATAAACGTAAACATAGCGTACCGCACTAGTACAACTGTACCAAAGACGTGATTTCACATCAGTGTATCATTAATTATCTATGAAATTTACAAAGATTTAAAAACTTCCTTGAAAATATTTACGAAAAGTGCACTATGTTCACTTGTTTAGGAAGTTCCTTCTGATCACGAAACGACCATAAACAGAAACAAAACTCAACATACAGTAAGTGCACCAGAAAGCAATGTGGCAGACTCAGCACTCAGCAGAGACGTGATCATAGCTGACAGCTACTAGCTCGCTCATGCGCAATGAGGCCACTAGTACTGAATTTTGAACTGACACTGTACCTTTACCGCTAGAATTACCGCGCGTCGCAACTAACGCGATCATAATAGCCAGCCCGTTCACATAATTGACGGCCGCCACTCATGCAGCTGGTTGTCAATCCATTACAAGTTAGTTCACCGTGTGAAACAGGCAGCATGAGTACCGACGTCCAGGACGCGTGACTACAAACAAATCGCAAGCGCGCTAGGATGCTCTAAAGCCGTGCAAGCCAGGCCCAGGCGGCCAAAAAGCCGCCGATGCGTAACACTCTCCCAGCAACTTAGTAAGCGCTGTTAACAAGCAAGAAAGATAAGTGTCTGACAAGATTATACTACGAGTGAAGCTATGGTTTAACCATGATTGCTCTTATAAAGCGTTCCCATCAAGTTGACATACACTAGGAAATAAGCATCGCTAACAGAGAACTACAGAAAGGGAGCTGTAATTTCTTGTAGGAAGAAATATAATAAACAACTCGTTGGGGGACTTACCATTAGAGGGTAGTCACAACATGCTTAAAAGGGCTGGATAACAGTAATACCAGAGAGCCCACCAGCTTCTTAAAACATCTTGAAAACAAACATTAAAACTTAGAACTGGTTCTCTTGCATAAGAATTTTAAAACAAAACTTTTTTTAGTTAGGTAAGACGGGCCCCTGAATAATTATGCGTGAGAACTGGGCACAATACATAACCATAACATTAACCATGGTAAATTTTTTTTGAGAGAGAACGCCGGCCAGCAGGTTAAGACAAATTACTTCAAAATAGCACAGGGCAATACACTTTTCCCAAGTCACAGAAACGAGTCACAAGGCGTGCATGACGACTCAATGAACATAATAAAGGACAGCTATTCAAACAGCTTGCGGAGCAGGAAATCGGTGCACAGAGATGAACAACCAGCTGCGCACAACATAAACCTACCAGACCTTGTCTTCTGCCTGGACCTAGCGAAGAAGAGTGAACGACGACCCGAAAAATACGTCGTGAAGATCCACAGCCGGTGTGCGTCGTTTCAAACTTCTACTGCCATCCGTCGCTCCCCCCTCACCCCCTGACCACGGCTACACGCTGTGGTCGCGCGGGGTAGCCGCGCAGTCTAAGGCGTCGGAGGTTCGAGTCTTCCCTCGGGCATGGGTGTGTGTGTTGTCCTTAACGTAAGTTAGTTTAAGTTAGATTAAGTAGTGCGTAAGCTTAGGGACCGATGACCTCAGCAGTTTGGTTCCGTAAGACCTTACCACAAATTTCAATTTTCAATTTTTTTTTTCAAAATACACGATGTGCGAAATTCCCGTCAACTATGGCGCCAAGCTCTTCGGATGCCTCTCTCTCCGCCTAGACGCAAACTCTAGTGGCCGCTTTTGAAGCCCAGGCGAAGGACCGATAACCAGACACAAGGGAGTAACCCGCGCCCCCTGGTGAGACGCCAGCTAAAAGTTGTCGATAAATAAAGTGAGCAACCACGGCTTAATTATGTCGACTAATCTAAAGGAGAAGGAAACGACGACTAGTTTGGGATTATCCAATCAGTTTAAGAAGAAGGGAGGATGGAGTTTTCTGCACTTCATTTGAAGAGAAAGATGACAAGATATCCTTCAGTTACTTTCGAATGTCGATGATTTCCTTTGACAGACTCCTTCTTTTGACAAGATAATAAAAAAGAAACAAATAAATAATTATGTTAGGAATGACCTACAATATGAAGATCCTGAACCACAGTACAGTGTGAGGACTACTACACTTAGTGCATATGAGCGAAAAAGTATGTATTTGGTAAAATAATTATCCTCTCTTTCGTTCAACACATTAGATCCGCTCCCCAAGGTTTTCTGGCAGCATCTCAGTCCTTGATTACGCAGAGCATTACATCCCACAAGACAGCCCTTTCTTTAATTAATGAAATTAAAATTTCGTTATCGGTATCTAGGTTACTCACTTTTACAGCAGAAAAAACTAGATAACAACAGTTGCTGTGTGTACTCACGAACACTCAGCTCACACTGAACAAAATAGCTCTCGACTGTAGAAAAACCACCATGTGCATTTAGTCACACGCGCCGCTATTTATTCGGTGGCAGTCGACGGAAAATTTGACGCTTCATGTGGAAGCTCTAACTAACTTCAGTGCGCTATTGCTGGAATGGCAGCGACGGTCAGTCGACAGCTGCGGAAAAATCCGCCGTTATTGCAACGGGCCTAAGTGGCTCCGTGTGAAGGGGGCACAACTGCAGAACACTACTGTTCGGTGGGTTCAATGAAGCTTTAACTACAATGAAGATAAATCATTACCTACGAATATTACACAAAATAAAAACAAAAATTTACCTTCATATGCTGAAAAAAATTTAGTGAATGCAAACATTCCCACTGCCGTCGAGTTATAGCTAAGATAATCGGTACTTGGTTAGGATGTTTTATGATTTTAAATTAAAGTAGTATAATTACGGTTAGAAAGAGCCGTCTTTGCGTTTTATATCACGGCGAAATGTTCATAAATTTCGTGAAGTGCAAGTCATAACAAAATGGCGCTGAGCACTATGGGACTCAACTTCTGAGGTCATGAGTCCCCTAGAACTTAGAACTATTTAAACCTAACTAACCTAAGGACGTCACACACATCCATGCCCGAGGCAGGATTCGAACCTGCGACCGTAGCGGTCTCGCGGTTCCAGACTGCAGCGCCTAGAACCGCACGGCCACTTCGGCCGGCGCAAGTCATAACATTTTAAGTCGTACCACACGTAGAACATAAATAAAAACACTTCTTTACAGCGATCATAATTGTTTTCTTTGAAACAAAATTCATCCCAACCTAATACAGATTTTCTAGGTTTCGCTACAGACGACAACATTTTCGGTAAAGTCAGCTACAGCTTGTTTCAGATTGTTTGAGCGATGGCCATCGATTTCTCTACGTTATATTTCGACAGAAATACATATACGTGGGTCACTCCAAAAGAAATGTACACTATTTTTGTAAAAATACAGTTTTCATTCTGCATGTGTGTATGTTTCACAGTGTGTAGATACATCCTTCCCGCTTGTTTTCAAACTTAGCTCAGCCTGACGTTTATCCTCGCAGCGGCAGGCCTCGTACTGCACACACTCCAGACAATGTGCACAGAGTTAACGAATTGGTGACTGCTGACAGACGCATCACAATGAACGAATTGTGACGCTACGTTGGGATAGGGGAAGGAAGTGTTTGCAGAATACTGACAGTGTTGGCGTTAAAAAAGGTTTGTGCCAGGTGGGTTCCCAAGATGTTGACAGTGGTTCACAAAGAAACAATAAAAACGGTATGCAGTGAACTTTTGGAACAGTGCGAGAATGGTGAAGATGAATTTCTGGAAGAATTGTGACAGGTCATGAAACATGGCTCCATCATTTTTCACCAGAGATGAAGAGGCAATCAATGGAGTGGCATCATGCAAATTCACGCAAGAAAAAAAAAATTCTGAACCACACCTTCTGCTGGAAAAGTTATGGCTACGATGTTTTTCGATTCCGAAGGACTCTTGCTTGTGGACATCATGGCAAGTGGATCCGCCATAAATTCTGATGCGTATGTGACGACACTGTAGAAACTTCAAGCTGGACTGAGTCGTGTTCGACCACATCGGCAAAAGCAGGATGTTTTGCTGTTGCACGACAATGCAAGGCCACATGTCAGTCAAAAAACCATGGAAGCGAACACAAAACTCGGATGGACTACACTGAAACACCCGCCTTACAGTCCTGACCTGGCTCCATCTGACCATCATCTCTTTGGGAAACTGAAAGACTCTCTTCGTGGAACAAGGTTTGAAGATGAGGACTCCCTTGTGCTGCCAAACAGTGGCTCCAACAGGCTGGTCCAGAATTTTACCGTGCGGGTATACAGGCGCTGGTTCCAAGATGGCGTAAGGCAGTTGAGAGGGATGGAAATTATGTGGAGGAATGAAAATATTGTTCCTAAAGGATGTATCTACACACTGTAAAACTTTCAAACATGTAGAATAAAAGATGGATTTGAAAAAAAATACTGTGCATTTCTTTTGGAGTGACCCTCGTACTTCGTGTGGACTGTACTCTGTCTTCAAGTGTTGCCAACGTCAGCGATTAACAGTTGCTTCATTATAGTACCGTACCGAAGTCTTATTCTGTTGACATGTGTGATATGAGAAATAAGCAACATAATGTCATGAGTCCTCTTCATTCCCGAAATACACATACGAGGTGTGTTCAAAAATCAATTAAACTTTTGCGACATCAGCTTTATTGCTTATTGTACAACATTTCAAGCACTGTCCCCTTCAAAACAGCCCCCTCTACTAGCAATACACCGTTACCACCACTCCTTCCAGTTTTGGAACGCCTCCTGGAACACATTTTGTGGGATGGCGCGCAGGTTTTTCGTCGCATTGTCCTGTATGTCCTCTGTGGTTTAGAAATGACGTCATTTTAACATGTTTTTCAGTTTGGGAAACAGAAAAAAGTCTGCTGGAGTTAGGTCTGGGGAATGTGGTGTTTCGCTAGATAGCTGCAGACAAGGAGTGACGCGTGAGCTGGGGCATTGTCATGATGCAACAACCAATTCTGGTTTTCCCACAATTCAGGCTTTTTCCTGCACACAGCATCCCTCATGCGCATCCCTGGTAGACTTCCTTGTTTACCCTCTGACCACGTGGCACAAATTAACGAAGGATAAAGCCTTTGTAGTGAAAAACACAACCAAAATCACCTTGATCTTCGAGCGACTCATGCGTGCTTCTTTTTGGAAGAGACGACCCATTGCCCACCCACTGTGATGACTGCATCTTCGTTTCAGGGTCATAGCTCTACATACACGTCTCATAGCTTGTTATGATGTTCTTAAGGAAGTTTTCATTGTCATTAACAGCGGCAAGCAGTTCCTCGCACATTTCGACACCAGTCTATTTCTGATCTTCAGTCAAGAAACGCGGTACGAATTTTGCACTGACACGACGCATCTCAAGTATTTCACTCAAAATTTGATGTCAAGATCCTACGATGATGCCCGCCTCCTCAGCATCTCCCTGAACCGATGATTTCTGCGAATCACAACACGAACGCTATCCACGTGACCATCGTCTGTTGAAGTGGTAGGACGTTCGGACTTGGAATCGTCACAGACTGGCATTCTACCCTGTTGAAACGTTTAAACCAGCTGTAGCACTGCGTGCGACACATTCAGTCCTCTCATTATGCCTGGCTAAGCATTAGAAGTGTCTCTGTGACAGTTTTGCCAAGTTTGTAACAAAAATTCACACATACACGTTGTTCTTCAAGCTCTTTCATTGCAGTAATCCGACGAACAGGCTGTACACGTGCTTACTTCAGCGGCTGTTGTTCGCTTGATTGTCGTGCGAGCGACACGAGGCAAATGGCAGTTTGTTGTCTAAACCTGCCGCTAGGTGCGCTCAGCAGCACAGCGCGCGCTCTTTGCTGGATGGTTCGTTATTTCAAAAGTTCACCTTCTTTTTGAACACACCTCGTATGTGTACATGAGATTTTTGCATCGTAGTCATAGCAAGAGACATTTTTCAGAACTGAGACCTGAAGTGTACGACTTTGTACAACGTAACGTTAGTTCTACGAATGAAATGTCGTGTGACGAGGGCCTCCCGTCGGGTAGACCGCTCGCCTGGTGCAAGTCTTTCGGTTTAACGCCACTTCGGCGACTTGCGCGTCAATGGGGATGAAATGATGATGATTAGGACAACACTACACCCAGTCCCTGAGCGGAGAAAATCTCCGACCCAGCCGGGAATCGAACCCAGGCCCTTAGGATTGACAGTCTGTCACGCTGACCACTCAGCTACCGGGGGCGGACAGTTCTACGAATGATCGCGGTACATGTCAGTTCAGAAAAAAAATGTCTCCTGTTATGACTATACAGCAAAGACCTGATGTGCAACGTATGTGTACCTCAGCACTGAAGAAGTGAATACGAACGTCTCTACAGTGAGCTTTCACTAATCGTTATAACTTCCACGTGTAATTTGTGCCAAAGCTCCTGATCCGTACGAAACGTGTTATAGCTTGAGATGTCAACACTCTAAGACAAACAAAAAACCATTCCTCCTCTCACTCTTCCTCTTCCTCAGCTCCCTGCACTCCAACGGGTAATTAATCTGAAAGAAACTGTATAATTTCATGTTATGCGCTATACAACGCTTTTGCGTGGGTCGGAACTCTATGTAATTTCCAAGTAACTCAATATGAAAATAGATGTAGAATTTTCTGATAATGGTTCAAAAGCGCAAAATGTGAGAAACGTTATCCATATCAAATTCTTAATAGCAGAAAAATGATTAGTTTAGAGAGAAGAAGCTTACGACAGGACCAAACGAACATAACGAAAATGGCGGGAAAATGTACAGTGTACGAAACGTAAAGACGGGTTTTACTAAAGTTATGCTGTTACTTTTTATGTTTATAATTCGGGCATGGTACTATCAGTAGAAAATGATTAACAGACATACATTCATCAATATTTCTAAACTGTATTTTGGGGGAAAACATCTGGCTTACAATGAAACAACAAATGCTGTTTAGTGAAGAACAGTAATTCAGAAAGCATACTACAATGCGTAGGAGTACTCCAAAATAGAGCTGTATCAGATGAAACAATCGTTCTTAGTCACTAGTCTAAGCACCTGTAGAACGATATTGTTAAGTGCAGAAGAAAAGCTTTCACTGTAGTGTAAGTGTATTTGACCAACTTCACACATTTGAGTGTGAAGAACTGTTTTCTTCCGAACAGTGAATAAAATCCAATTTCGTTCACAGTATGAGCAGTAAACATTATGAAAAATAGACATTAAAATTCGTTTTTAAGTGCTTACACAATTATTAAGGCTGAGAAAACAATTATGTGACAGTCTTCGGTTCAGACTCTGAAAATATTTTGCCCCTACAGAGACAAAAGCCTGCAGGCGCCCCTATGACTAGCCAAATTATACAAGGTTATTCTAGATGGTGGGCCCATTTTCAAAAATTCGTATGTATTCAATTACAAATCCAAAATGAACAAGCTTTATACCAATGAAAAGAGGAAGTTCCAAGGTTTTTGGCGTGCAGTGGCGGGCGGGCGGTGATGGTTTCCGAAGCGGCCGATAGAGTTCGCGCGGCAATAGGAGCGTCATTTCGTTTCAGTGTCAGTTGTGGGAGAGATGGCGACTGTGGAGCACAAGGTTTTCTGCGTTCTGAATTCGCAAAAACTGAGTCGCAAACATAAGTGCAGCGGGCATTTCGGACCAAATTCGGTATTCAACCAACAGCTCGCAAAAGCATTAGCCGTTGGTTTAAGCAATTTAGACTGGGAGTGTGTCAGAGAATGATGTCCGACGGATTCAAGAAAGTTTTGTGCGCAGTTCCAGTAAGTCTACCAATAGAGCCGGTACAGAACTTGGAATATCTCAACCAACTGTGTGGAATGTTCTGAGACGGCGTATGCTGTACAAGCCCTACGGATTACAACATGTGTAGGCTCTAAACTAATTAATTACAAATGATGACAAATTATTAAATTGATATCAAACATTATGAAACAAAACTTTGAAACCTCCTCTTTTCATTGGTATAAAGCTTGTTCATTTTGGATTTGTACTTGAATAAATACGAAGTTTTGAATAGCCTAGTAAATGTCTGTAGAAAGGTCCTTGCCAAGGCATCCATCTTTGGCGAAGTGTGTCGCAGTGAAGGAGGAATCTGTAAGGAAGGTCTACCATTCTCACTGATTTTCATGCTCGTAGCCTGATTTTTTCGAGGTTATAAGTTAAATATTGTGGCTACTCCTCGCCTGCATCATTTGTTGCAAACCTGCGTTTTTATGGTTCCATACCTCAATCGGTAGAAACGGAATCCTTATAGAATCACTTAGTTGTCTTCCTGTCTGTCTGTCCAACTGCTAAAAACTCTTTTTCTCAGGAACTAGTTGATGTACCACGTTGAAATTTGTGTCAAATGGTGAGGTCTGTGGTCCCTTGCAGGTGTAAAAAAGCGGAGGCTTCTACATCAATGCAATCAAAAGATACGGCCATTTATATCACATATTTTAACAATCGCAGACTCACTTATCAATACCTGCAGGGTACTTCCCGTTAGCCTGGACTCCTTAAATTTGGGAGGAAGCAAGGTTCTGCAGTGCAGCTAAAGGAAAAATCCTAAAACTGTTAATTTATGAGAGGGCAAGTCAATTATTATCCGCAAAGTAGTTATAAACTTTTATTGTAATCAAATAGGAAACTTACAAGAACATCATTTTTCGGCTTGGACTCCCTGCGTTTCAACGCACTTGGTCCATCGTTGTACAAGCTTCCTGATGTCCTCATAAAAGAAGGTTCTCGGTTGAGCTGCGGGCCAGGAATGTACCGCTTCTTTCACTGCTTAGTCAGAGGCAAATCGACGGCCCCTTAATGCTGTTTGAGTGGACTAAACAAGTGATAGTGAGAAGGGGCAAGATCGGGACTATATGCAGGATGATCCAGTACTTCAAATTTGAGTTTCTGGAGCGTTTCAGCAATGTGGGTAGCAGTATGCGGACGGGCATTGTCGTGCAACGACACAGCACCTTTTAGTAGAAATCCTCAGCGTTTGTTTCAAATTGCAGGCATTAGCCTGGCAGTAAGCATCGTACTGTATACTGTTGTGCCCCTTTCCCCATGATGTTCTAGTACTGGATCCTGTGCGTCCCAAAAAACCGTAAGCATCAGTTTTCCTGTGAACGGTTGGGTCTAGAACTTTTTCTTGCACGGTGAATTTGGATGTTTCCATTCCATACTCTGCCGTTTACTCGCCGGCTCGTAATGATGGATTCATGTTTTGTCACCAGTAATGATACTGTTTGAGAAGTTGTCCCCTTTGTTACCATAGTAATCCAAATGTTTATGCAGATGTCTAAGAGCCTTTGTTTATGCAACTGTGTGAGTTTTTTTGGGACCCATCTTGGGCAAACTTTATGAAACCCAAGCCTGTTGTGGATGATTTTGTAGGCAGAACCGTGACTAATTTGCAGACGATGTGACATTTCGTCAATAGTTAATCGTCTGTCTAAGTGAATCATTTCACGTGAACGCTCAATGGTTTCTTTACTTTTGCCGGTAAACAGTCGTCCCGTTCCTTCATCGTGCGTAACACTTGTGCGACCATTTCGGAATTTTTCAATCCATTCGTAGACAATCCGTTCTGGCAAAACACTGTTCCCTTACTGTACCGACAGTCTTCGATGAATTTCGGCCCCTGATATGCCTTCCGACCACAAAAAACGGATCACTGAACGTTGCTCTTCTTTGGTGCAAATAGACAGCGGAGCAACCATGAGTAACAGCACGGCAGCGATAACGAAACTAACCTAGCAGCCTGAAAATAGCAAATATATAACAACAAATAAACAAAGCATGCGTCATCAGCGTAAAACGACAGTAAAATAAACAAAAATATAACTAAATTACGGATTACCCTCATAATTACATTACACGAAAAAAAGTATTTTTTCGTTTGGTATCCGACTGTCTGTCTGTCCGTCCATCAAGACCCGTTTTCTCAGAAATGGGTAGACATCTACATATACGAGGGCTATACACAAAGTACATTAAGTTTTGGTATTAAAAATAAATAAAGTATTGGAAAATTCTTTTATTATATACAGATGAATGCCACACTTAAATACTACTTTTCTACATAGTTGCCACTTAAATTAAGGCACTTATCGTAGCGATGGACGAGCTTGGAAATTCCTTCGTCGTAAAATTCGGCCGCCTGCGCCTTCAACCACGTGGTTACCTCTTCTTGAAGCTGTGCGTCGTCATCAAAACGCTGCATAGCCAACCACTTCTTCATTGCTGGGAGTAAGTGCAAGTCGCTCGGTGCCAGGTCGGGACTGTACGGCGGATGAGGAAACAACTCCCACTTAAAAGATTCGAGAACTTCACGAGTGGCATTTGCCGTGTGGCCCCGGGCGTTGTCGTGAATCAACAAGATCTTTGAGCCCAACTTTCCCCTGTGCTTGTTTTGTATTGCTCTTCTGAGGTTGTGCAGAGTTTGGCAATACCTTTGAGAGTTTATTGTAGTGCCTCTTTGCAGGAAATCCAGAAAAATCACACATTTTCTGTCCCAAAAGACAGTCGCCATCACCTTTCTTGCCGACATTGTCTGCATGCATTTCTTGGGTTTTTGGGGGGAATTTGTGTGCCCCCACTGCATTGACTGCAATTTTGTCTCGCAGTTCACATGCTTAACCCATGTTTCGTCACCGGTAACGATGCGATCGAGTAATGAGTCACCATCTTTCTCGTAAGCGTCCAAAAACGTTAACGCTGCAGCCATTCGCTGATTTTTGTGAATCTCTGTCAAGATTTTTGGTATCCATCTTGCACAAAACTTGTGGTAACCAAGGTTTTCGTGCAACAGACTTCATGAAATTTGTGGAAAACTCATAGAGAGTTCCGTTATTGTGAAATTACGGTTTTCACGGACCGCGGCATCGACTTTTTCGACAAGTTCGGCAGTCACTATGCTGGGTCTTCCACGTCGCTCTTCGTCGTGAACGTTAGTTCGGCCATTTTTAAATTTTATGACCCATTGACGCACTCCACCTTCAGTGATTATGTTGTCCCCATACACTTCACAAAGCTGCCGATAGATTTCTGTCGATGTACAGTTTTTTGCAGTCAGAAACCTTATTACAGCACGCACTTCACACGTCGCGGCATTTTCAATTAACGCTGACATTTCAAACTGTCACAGTAACTCAACGGTGTACAGCACGAACCTCTCACTAGCACGGCAAGATGCCGACTGAGCGGCGGAATGCCATGACACCAAGATGGCCGCGCTAGCCCCGCCCCTAACGGACACAAACGGAAACGTAATGTACTTTGTGGATAGCCCTCGTACATGGATACTCTGCAAATCACACTATAGTGAGTGGTAGCGAACCACCTTCGCAGTAATTCTCTATTATTCCAATCTCGAACTGCGCACGGAAAATACGAACATCTATATCTTTCCGTGGGAGCTCTGATTTACCTTATTTTATCATGATAATTGTTTCTCCCTATGTAGGTCGGTGTTAACAAAATATCTGCGCACTCGGAGGAGAAAGTTGGTGATTGAGACTTTTTGAGAAAATTCCACCCAACGAAAAATACCTTTGTTTTAAAGATATCCAACTCAGATCCTGAATCAAATCAGTGACACACTCTCCCCTATTTGCCGTTAATACAAAACGTGCTGCTCTTCTTCGAACTTTCTCGATGTACTTCATTAATACTGTGTGGTAAGGATCCCAGACGGCGCAGCAGTACTCGAAGAGGACGGACAAGCGTAGCGAAGACAGTCTTTTTAGTAGATCTGTTACATTTTCTAAGTGTTCTGTCAATAAATCGCAGTCTTTGGTCTGCCTTTCCCACAACATTTTCTGTATGTTCCTTCCAATTTAAGTTGTTCGTAATTGTAATTCCTAGATAATTAGTTGAATTTATGGCTTTTAGATTTGGCGGATTTATCGTGTAACCGAGGTTTAACGGTTTACTTCTAGCACTCCTGTGGATGATCCCACACTTTTAATTATTTAGGGTCAATTGCCAATTTTCGCACGATATTTTCTAAATCGTTTTGCAATTTGTTTTTATCTTCTGACGACTTTACACGACGATAAACGTCAGCGTCATCTGCAAAAAACCTAAGCCAGCTACTCAAATTGTCTCCTAAATCGCTTGTAGATAAGGAACAGCATAGGGCCTGAAACACTACCTTGGGGAACGCCACAAATCACTTCGGTTTTACTCGATGACTTCCCGTCAGTTACTCAAACTGTGACCCCTCTGACAGGAAATCCTATAACTGACACGATATTTCACAAGCAAGCAATTTCACTGCAAGTCGCTAGTGTGGTACAACCTTCTGGAAATCTAGAAATATGGAATCAGTCTGAAATCCCTTGTCAGTAGTAATCAAGACTTCGTGTGAGTAAAGAGCTATTTGTTTTTCACGAGAACGATGTTTCCTAAATCCGTGCTGAGTGTGTGTCGATAGAGGTGATTCATAATGACCGAACACAATATATCTTCCAAAAACTTCTGCTACATATTGATGTTAATGGATACTGGCCTGTAATTTAGTGGATTAGTCCTGCTACATTTCATGAATATTGGTGTGACCTGTGCAACTTTCCTGTCTTTGGATACGGATCTTCCGTCGAGCGAGCAGTTATATGTGATTATTAAGTATGGAGACGTATCAAGTTGAAATTTATGTCACACACTAAGGTCTATCGTTCCTTGGAAGTGCAATAAATGTAAGCTTATTAATTAATGTGATCAAAAGATACAGCTTTTTATGTCACACACGAAAACTTACTCATCAAAACCTATAAGGTACGTCCCGTCGGCCTAGAATCATAAAATCTGGCAAGAAGCAAGATTTCGCAGTATACGTAAAATCAATCCGAGAAGTTCGAATTTGTAATTGAATCACACGAAAAGAATTTTTTGATTTGTCATCTGACTATCTGTCCGTCCGCTTGTTAAGACCACTATTTCTCGAGAACGAACAGACGTAGTAAGTTGTTATTTATGTCACATTCTAAAGTGTGCGCTCCCTTGTCGGCTTAATAAATATAAGTTTCTAAGCCAATCAAATCAAATGATATGGCCATTTATGTCAAATATATGTGATACACGGAAACTCCCTCATTAAAACCCACAGGTTCTTCTCGTTGAACTAGAATCACGAAAATTGGCAAGAATCAAGGTTTCACAATACACGTAAAGGATAAAAATCTGAAAATTCTGAATTTGTAATTATATCACATGAAAAAAATATTTCTTTTTTCGTTTGTTATCCGAATTTTAAACTAAAAGTCTTGGAATTTTCGCGACCGATATCTTTGTCAATGACAGACGCAAAAATCGTCGATATTCTTTGTTACCCATATGGATGAACTGTTTGTATACATAATTAAGTTTGTGTGGAACTCTCAGGGGGCGTGGCCTCCTCACGCCTGGTCAAATATTACTTTTAAATGCAGTCTCTGCTTATTTAAAAAAAAATGAGTTGCAAATTGTGTAAAACCAAATATTTGCCCTCAGAGGTCCCAGAGGTCTCTAGTATACGATGTCTGTTGACTTGCTTATCCTGACAAGGTCAACTGAAACGCAGTTTTAAAAATGTGTTTTGGTAAGTCACTAACTGCAGTCCCTGAGATTGATGTTTAGGTTGGAAACAAGTCTGAAGTATCAAAACAATAAACTATAGAATGTATGATAACCAGCCTATTCTTCCAAAGTAAATGAAGCGGCAGTTTTATGAATCCTTCGTCGGATAAAATAAAGAGAAAGAAACTGTTGCTCAGTATAAAAGAAGAGGAAAACTCAGTACCTAAAACACATTATAAGAGGCGAAAAATACCAGTTATTATAACTCATCATTCAAGGGAAAATACAATGGAAAATGTCTGTTGGAAGAAGAAGAACTCGTGGCTGAAGGACATTCGGAGATTGTACATTTGCATGTAAGATGTCTTCCATGCTTCAACGTCAGGTACAGAGTTGGGTACGTTGACTGCCAACCTTCGTCAGGAGAAGGTCCTTTAGGCAAAAGTGATTTAAAAAGCTGAAAAATCAGAAATTGTCGTCGTTGAGATACATGATCACATCAGAAACCAGTCTGACGTACCAGGAACAATAAACTGTTACGACTGCAGATATTGTAACATTATATTTTACGGCTCAAGAAAATTCTCTTTCTTGTGATGTACTAAATTGTCAGCCGGAGCCTGGACATTCGCCTTTTGATGGTAGGATTCTTCCAGTTTAACCGTCGGCGGATAGATCCCTGTAACCATTCTGTCACTCCCGCGTTGTCCGCGTCCATAGCTGAGTGATCAGTGCGGTGGACTGCCATGCAAGGGGCCCGGGTTCAATTCCCGGTCGAGGTTCCCGAAGTGGCGTCAGCTGAAGTGACTTGCACCTGGCGGTCTGACTCCCCGCAGATGAGGCACCCCTCCTAGCCACACACTCAAAAAAAATCAGTGACTGTATTACTTTGCATCACTTTCCGTCAAATGCCCATGTAATGTACTGCATTTAAATCCATAACCGCCAGAGACAAGCTGCCAGTATTCCTAACAAAATGTCATATTCTGTGAGTATTATGGAGCTAGAATGTATGTCACTAATGTGGTTTTTGTTAAAAATTAACGTTTCGCACACGACATTGACAGGACACTGGCTAGGGAAGGCTGAGATGAAACTTTTAAATGTAGAAAATGTGGAATCGGCTGCACAAATATTATACAGCTTGCTCTCTGCAGGTCAACAAACATTTTAGAGCACATGTAGCTTAAAGAGTTTGTAAACAGTCACCTAAATGCTCTGTAGGCACACTTCTGTGATTGAAAACAGAGCACAGATTTGATCGCCAGTAAGAGTAAACAACGCCCTCAGGAATGATTATCGAAATGCCTTGTTATTATTTTTCCATGTGTATGTGTCGGAATGTTTCTCTCAAAAGTCACGCAGTTTGGCTGCGTTATTTACTTTAAAACGCTTTGCTGCTGTTTATTAACGTAGCATTAACATGTGCGAATACACGAACCACCAAACTCGTCCTTGTTCCACAAACGGTGTACCGTGCCTTTTGACGCAAACCTCTCTGCAACCGAGTGAGGTGGCGCAGTGGTAACGTAAACACTCGTATTTGAGAGGACCGATGTTCACATCCTCGCCCGGCCATAAAGATGTAGGTTTTCTGTGATTTCCCTGAGTCTCCCAAGGAAAATACTGGAATGGATCCGTTGAAAAGGACAGAGCCAATGCCCTTTCATATCTTCCGACAATCCGAGCCTGTGTTCCATCCATCTCGTTGTCGGTGGTGGGACAGTAAACTCTAATCTCCCTTCCCTCGAAGCTCTCGCAGTTTCTTGTGGGACGATAAGAAGGAAGGTCAGAGAATAACACGTTGTCGATATTGTAGGAGATGGCGAAAGCTCCTATGAGAGAACGATAGGGAAAGAAACTGTGGCTCTGTTGACAAGGCTATACGAAAGCGTAGTAATAAAATCTGTCGGTACCTGTGTGCGCTCCTTGTGCACACTATAATCCCAAGCCGCAAAAGCGCAGTGCGCCGCTAGAGGAGATAAAACAAAATGGCGCACCTCGTCTCCATATTACCAGCAATTCCCATAACGGCGTCCTACCGTACTGTGGCGTGGGCATTTCAATGTCTACCAGAACTGCAGATGTGTAGATGTCTACTTCCAAACAAACCAAAAAATAATAACATAATTTCACTTTTATCGAAGTGATAATTAAAACTTTGTGACTACGCATAGTACCAATATAGTCTCACATCGAAATATACTGTACAACATTTGACTTCAGCAGCTAATGTTAATGGTGTTACCGAGTGTGGCATGACTTACTTTCATTTGACTTTAAAAGTTACTAGTAGTCTTTGTCGTTTTGTTATTATGTAGTTTTCGATGAGAAGCGTTGGCATATGTCTGTTCAGGTGGAATGAGACAGCTGTTTCCATGATTGTGTTGGTCTGCTAAGAATGTCATGTATGTGTTATACGCAACAAGTCATGGCTGAAGAACTTTCTCTTTTTGCATTTTGTGGAAATAAAGAGTGTCCATTTGGGATTATGACAGTTCTTAGGAGATTGAGTACTTCTTAATGTTACCAAATGCGTAACACTGGAAGAGTGCTTCAGTTATTTTCTCCATCAAAGGCAAATTGCTCATACACAAGGTAGGTTTCATCAATCAAGTATTTTCGTGATCATAATTTTAACGACTGTAGTTTATAGATATTAGGTTCAGTTTTATTACGCGACAGCATACAATGCGCTTCATAATTGTTTCGTAAATACGAGTGGTATTATACAGTGTTTCAAAAAGAAAGATCTGAGATTGGACGGTAATAATTTTGAAACATGGAACATGCTGGAAAGGAAATGTGTATTGTTTGAAACGTGGGTGGCCTAGAGTTTCAGAAAATCACCATGTCAGTCAATGAGTCTTCCCAGTTTTCAGTCTTTCAGAAGTAAGATGGCGACCGCTCAACAGGAGGCGTTTTGTGTGCTGCGGTTTGCATAGGGTGAGCCCGTGATTTCGGTCCAGCGTGCTTCCGACGACGCGTACGGAGACTCCAGTACCCTCATGACATTGTTCAGCACGAAATAGACTCAACTAAAGTGAACGTCTTTTTATGCCGTTTCTTGCGAAAAGGTCCTTCTTTTCTGAGGAAAACACAGCAACAAATGCTGCAGAACTGGTTTTTTCACAACTTCAGAAGGACTCTGGTGACTGACTTCATGTTTCAACAGGATGGAGCTCGACCACACCGGCAAAACAACATACGTCAGTTTCTCAATGACACGCTGCCTCAACGCTGGGTAGGGCACACGCGACCCCGAAACACAGTCCTGCATTGTAGGCTTGCAAGATCGCCAGACATGACCCTACGCGATTTTTTTTTTTTTTTTTTTTTTTTTTTTTGTGGAGATATGTAAAGGAGAATGTGTTCGTCTCGCCTTTACTTCATGGCGTAGAAGAAGTGAAGAACAGAATAACAGCTGCCATAACATGTGTAAAAGCATACCGTATTTTATGGACTATAAGACGCACCTTAATTTTTAAGGAATTTTTAAAAAAATAACGTTTTCACCATTTTTATTATTAGATTGCAAAGCCGTACTAAAAAAATTCTTTGTTTATAAAACCGAACAGACATTTAAAATCTCTGAAAATCGTTATCTGAACTTCTTTCTTCTTCTTCATCTTCTTATCCCTCTTAGTCGTCATCGTTGTTCTCTTCTTATACAAGATGGTCATCATTGCCATCGAGAGTGTTTCTTTTGCCGCACTTCTTAAAAAATTTAGCAATAATGTCTTCTCTCACTCTAGACCACGAATTTTTTATCCACTGATACACTTGTTTGATTGTAGGTCGTTTAAAGCTACCTCAGGCGTGGATTCAGGTTGGATATCATCGACCAACCATCTGTTCCATTTCTCTCTCGCATACACTTTAAAGGGTTTCTTTATCGAGACACCAAGAGGTTGTAGTTGTCAAGTAAGTCCTCCCGGAATAGCAGCAAGTTCCATATTTCCCTCTCTCAGTTTTTCTTTCACAGAATGTTTCAAATGACCACTAAAGTTATCTAGCATAAGAAGGGAACTCTTCTTCAGTAAGGCACCTTTCCTTCTGTCCCACATTCCGTTAATCCATAATTTCATACCAGCATCGTCCATCCAACCTTGTCACGTATGTGAACAACAACAGCTGGCGGTATTTCTGAAGGTTTTATCATTGTTTTGCGATTGAAAATGATCGTTGGATTAAGTTTAGTACCACCAGCGCAACGTGAAAGGACAAAAGTGTAGTGCATTTTTTCGTGTCCACTTTTTTTTTATAATTACTGTTTTAGCACCTTTCATGGCAACAGTTCTGTTACGCGGGACATCACATGTCAGAGGAGTTTCGTCCATATTCGCTTAGTTCCACATTGGTTTTCTTTCGATGTGGAATAATGAAGCGATGGAAAGACAATATTTTCCCTTCATTCTTTTGTTGCATTTCCCGAGATATTTGGTTTTGCTCCGCATGCTAAGTCCATGACGCTTCGTAAACCTGTAACACCAACCAACTCCAACCTTAAATTCTATTAAGGGTCACTATAGAGCTACCTTACTAGCATGCGTTTGAATCATTTTTGTATTAATTCCAATACCATTTTGTTCTTGAATCCTTCCCAAGACGTCATCTTCTAGTTTTGGCCATTTTGCATCCAGTCCTATATTTGCATATTTAGTCTTCTTCTTTTATTGTTCAGTTCTTCATTACTAGCCCGCCAATCGTGAATGGATTTTCTGTTGGTGGAGGGTCGAAATGCCGCTCATCTGCTCTGTTTCCATGTCCTTCTGCACATGCTATTACTTTAAATTTATAGCGGACATCATATACATAACTTTTATTTTTTTCAGTTACGAAATTAGCTACTGTCAAAAATATTTTACTGTTACCAATAACAAGAGTCACTTTCAGTTCAAGTTCACTCACACCGTAGAATGCAATGACGTAGCATAGGCTAGACAGTGTTCAGGGTTTGTGATGGTGGGCCGGCCGTGGTGGCCGAGCGGTTCTAGGCGCTTCAGTCCGGAACCGCGCGACTGCTACGGTCGCAGGTTCGAATCCTGCCTCGGGCATGGACGCGTGTGATGTCCTTAGGTTAGTTAGATTTAAGTAGTTCTACGTTCTAGGGGACTGATGACCTCAGATGTTACGTCCCATAGTGCTCAGAGCCATTTGCACCATTTTCTGATGGTGGGGCGGTAGGTAGACAGTGTTAGCAAGCTGGTGAATCCCCGAAACTCATGTTCGGCGCATCGGTGCACTGCTACTGCCAGTCGAATCCAATGTTGCCAGATAGACACAGGTTTCCCACGGAATCGAGTATATTGCCATTTTTAACACTGGTGGGAATTTTAAATCAAATACTGGACATTTGTACGTTAATTTCGAGTATGAGACGCACCTGGATGTTTGAGACAATGTTTCTAAGAAGAAAGTGCGTCTTATTGTACGTACGGTGACGACTTTACCTATCAATAAATTTTTTTAGGCTGAAGCCACAGTCATGGTAAATTTTTTGAATGATACTGTCACTATTTGACTGTAATAAGTTCTATTTTATTGTAATAGCATTGCTAAAACTTTAAGGTTTTGTGATTATTTTGCAATTGATCGCGTGTTTGTAGTATGTTATTAGTAACTGATATGGAGTTTTGAAATCAGGTCATTCTTTGTGAAACACCCTATATTTAATATTTTGTATATTGTTAGTAAGTCGCTGACTTTCAGCGTTAGCGTTTACCTGTTGCGGTATCAAAAAATGGTTCAAATGGCTTTGAGCACTATGGGACTTAACATCTCAGGTCATCAGTCCCCTAGAACTTAGTACTTAAAATTAACTAACCTAAGGACATCACACACATCCATGCCCGAGGCAGGATTCGAACCTGCGACCGTAGCGGTCGCGCGGTTCCAGACTGAAGCGCCTAGAAGCGCTCGGCCACTAGCGGCCGGCGTTGCGGTCTCAGTCCGAAGACTAATTTATTCGACTCTCCATGCTGGTCTTGTTGTGGCGTAACAAGACAGCTACGCCACACTGAAGTAGCCGAAAGGGCACGCGTCAACTCACGCAGGCTAGTTTAGGTCTGAAACAGGATACGTAATGAATGCTATAAAGAAAAGTACGTAGCTGCTATAATACTTAATTTTAATCCATCATTTGTATACAGCATTCTTGATGATACAAGTGAGACTCTTTAGATTCATGAAGTAACTAATGGCGCCTTGCTAGGTCGTAGCCATGGACTTAGCTGAAGGCTATTCTAACTGTCTCTCGGCAAATGAGAGAAAGGCTTCGTCAGTGTAGTCGCTAGCAAAGTCGTCGTACAACTGGGGCGAGTGCTAGTCAGTCTCTCGAGACCTGCCGTGTGGTGGCGCTCGGTCTGCGATCCTGACAGTGGCGACACGCGGGTCCGACATGTACTAATGGACCGCGGCCGATTTAAAGCTACCACCTAGCAAGTGTGGTGTCTGGCGGTGACACCACAGGTCTATCCTGCGCTTGGTTCTGCTTCTCTATGTAACTGCTGCAACCTACATCGAATTGAATCTGCTTATCGTAGTAGAGCCTACTTTTTGCAAAGGGTGGGGCCCCTCCACGACCACGCCAACGTGGTGACCAAACCAAAAGTTCTACTGTCACCTCCGTATAACGTTAGTTTTTGAATCAGAAGTCACAGGATGCGGGCTGTGATGTTAGCCATGCGTCTGGGTAAGATTACTCATTAACATGGTCCATCAGGAGATAGAAAGTGGACGAAAGCGATCGAAGGGTAGCGGTTGTAAGGGCAGAGGAAAAAAAGTGCCAAGGCAAGCGCCAAGGGAAAAAAACCTCTGCGACAGTAGGTCGGTCGGTTAGTAAGAGCAGTAGCGGCTTGCTATCTGCGACAGTGGATACAAGGTGTAGTTATGTTAGTGCGAGGTATCGTGCATCGTTACCTTTGTCGTTGCAGAAGCTCGTTGTGGGGCTTGCTGCAGTTGCTGCGTCCCTGTAACAGTTCAAGGTCGTTATATATTAGTGGGCGATCGGTCATAGATCGGCTCACAGACAATGTAGGAGGTGTCTCTGGCTGGTTTGCGTGCTGTGAGCAGTACGGTTTCCCTGCGGTTGCCTGTTTTTCGGCGGGTCGAGCATCTGGGGTTACCAGTAGTAGGTGTGTTGCAGGGGCTCGCCAGTAATGTCGTGTTAGCGTGCTATGGACCATAGACGTTTAGTTCCTTACCAATAGTGTCTTTGGTCTATCATGTTTCCATCTATGGTTGTGGTCGTAGTTACCCAGAGAAAGGATAAATGGGTTGCGCGAGTGTCTCCTGTTGTTGTACAGTCGTGTGGAGAGTTTTTGGAGTACCTGCAAAATGGTATCTAGCCGATATTCCCAGTGAAGGTCCGCGGTGCGTGTGTAGCGCGGAGCGTTGCTTATGATTCTGAGTACTTTGTTCTGTATGAGCTGCAGACGGCGCACGCGTGTGGACGCAGCGTATCCCCAGACAGGGGCTGCGTTCGTCATCAGGGGTCGAATAAGTGTCACGTACATGGATCTAGACACCCCCCTATTCAGTGTGCTACCCCTGTTAAGCATAGGGTAGAGTTGTGTGAGCCTTGCGTTTGCTTTGTTGGTCACGTGTTGAATGTGGGCCTCCCAGAGTAGTTTCCGGTCCAGCCAGTCACCGTGGTACTTGACCTTCTCGCGGAAATGTATTGGGCGTGCATGTAGTGTTATCGGGTTGCAGTGCTGATGTTTGATCAGTAGTTTCGGTCTTCTAGTAAACAGAACGGCTTCGCACTTGTCGACGTTTACTTTAACACGCCATTTCACCAGCCAAGGCTCTGCCGCTCTGAGTGCAGTCTGTAGTCGTGTGTTAATGTTAGACGGCTTCCAATCTTGCGCAAGGATGGCAGTGTCATGGGCGTAGATTGCCACCGTCGTGTTGTGTGTAGCTGGGAGGTCGTTAATGTAGAGGTTAAACAGTAAGGGCCCTAGGATGCGTCCTTGGGGTACTCCTGCCTGGATACCATGTCGTGTCGATTGTTTGCCCTGCACGTCGGTGTTGAAACTCCTGTCCGTGAGATATGAGTGTATGAGACGTACGAGCCCGTCGGGGAACCCTGCGTCGCTGAGTTTGCGTCTCCAACCGCCATTTGTATATCCCTTCCATTCTCCATTATCTAATGATTTATTCCCTGTTGCCTCGGGGAGTGGCCCATTAACTTATCCCTTCTTTTAGTGAAGTCATGCAAAGAAAACTTGATCTACGCACCTGATATACAGCTTACTTATGCGGCACCACGCTTCAAAAACCTGCATTCCGTTCTACTTTGTACTGTTTATCGTACACATTTCACTTCCATGTAAAACTGCATTCCGGCCAAACTCTTTCAGGAGTGACCTCCTAGCACTTACATTTATATTCGATGTTAACAAATTTATTTTTTCAGATATGGTTTTATTTCTGTTGCCCCTCTGCATTTTATATCCTCGCCACTTCAGTCAATCGTCACTTTTAAGCCCAAGCAACAAAACTCGCCTACTTTATGTAGCCATTGTATATTTAACTAGGCAATAACATTATGGATGTTGCCATAGTAACGTATCTGGTTGACGATTTAGAGGAAGATTTATGATTATATAAAAGTGCAAGCTTAATATTTTGTATTTCTGTTTACTGACAATACTGCAATGCAAGAACTCGGTGCAAAGAGAACTTCGGTACAACGTTTCTCACTATTCCTATTCGTTTCTACAACATACGTGAAAAAATAATGGGTTGCACTTCTTTTAAACGGTAAAAAGTATAATTCTTCATTTACATCTGACAAATTACCTTGCTACACCAAGAAGAAATGCAGATGATAAACTGGTATTCATTGGACAAATATATTATACTACAACTGACATGTGATTACATTTTCATACAATTTGGGTGCATAGATCCTGAGAAATCAGTACCCAGAACAACCACCTCTGGCCTCAATGACGGCCTGGGCATTGTGTCAAACAGAACTTGGATGGCGTGTACAGGTATAGTTGCCCTTGCAGCCTCAACACGATACCACAGTTCATCAGTTCATCAAGAGTACTGACTGGCGTATTGTGACGAGCCATTTGCTCGGGCACCATTCACCAGATGTTTTCAATTGGTGAGAGATATGAAGAATGAACTGGCCAGGGCAGCAGTCGAACGTTTTCTGACCTACAACATGCGGTCGTGTATTATCCTGCTGAAATGTAGGGTTTCGCAGCGATCGAATGAAGGGTACAACTACGGGTCGTAACACATCTGAAATGTAACGTCCACTGTTCAAAGTGCCGTCAGTGCGAACAAGAGGTGACCGAGACGTGTAACCAATGGCACCCCATACCATCACGCCGGGTGCTCCAGTATAGCGATGACGGGTACACGCTTCCAATGTGCGTTCACCGCAATGTCGCCAAACACGGATGGTTGTTGTCTTGCAAACGTCTCCATCTGTTGACTCAGGGATCGAGACGTGGCTGCACGATCCGTTACATCCATGAGGATAAGATGCCTGTCATCCCGACTGCTAGTGATACGAGGCCGTTGGGATCCAGCACGGCGTTCCGTATTAGCCTCCTGTACCCATCGATTCCATATTCTGCTAAAAGTCATTGGACTTCGACCAACGCGAGCAGCAATGTCGCGATACGATAAACCGCAATCGCCATAGGCTACAATCCGACACCTTTATCAAAGTCGGAAACGTGATGGTACGCATTTCTCCTCCTTACACGAGGCATCACAACAACGTTTCACCAGGCAACGCCGGTCAACTGCTGTTTGTGTATGAGAAATCGGTTCGAAACTTTCCTCATGTCAGCACGTTGTAAGTGTCGCCACCGGCGCCAACCTTGTGTGAATGCTCTGAAAAGCTAATCATTTGCATATCACAGCATCTTCTTCCTGTCGGTTATATTTCGCTTCTTTAGCACGTCATCTTCGTTGTGTACCCAGAACAACCACCTCTGGCCGTAATAACGGCCTTGATAAGCTAGGGCATTGAGTCAAACAGAGCTTGGATGGCGTGTACATGTACAGCTGCCCATGCAGCTTCAACACGATACCACAGTTCATCAAGAGTAGTGACTGGCGTATTGTGACGAGCCCGAGCCAGTTGCTCGGCCACCATTGACCAGACGTTTTCAATTGGTGAGAGATCTGGAGAATGTGCTGGCCAGGGCAGCAGTCGAACGTTTTCTGTATCCAGAAAGGCCCGTACAGGACCTGCAACATGCGGTCGTGCATTATCCTGCTGAAATGTAGGGTTTCTCAGGGATCGAATGAAGGGTAGAGCCACGGGTCGTAACACATCTGAAATGTAATGTCCACTGTTCAAAGTGACGTCAATGCGAACAAGAGGTGAGCGAGACGTGTAACCAATGGCAGCCCATACCATCACGCCGGGTGATACACCAGTATGGCGATGACGGGTACACGCTTCCAATGTGCGTTCACCGCGATGTCGCCAAACAAGGATGGTTGTTGTCTTGCAAACGTCCCCATCTGTTGACTCAGGGATCGAGACGTGGCTGCACGATCCGTTACATCCATGAGGATAAGATGCCTGTCATCTCGACTGCTAGTGATACGAGGCCGTTGGGATCCAGCACGGCGTTCCGTATTAGTCTCCTGTACCCACCGATTCCATATTCTGCTAAAAGTCATTGGACTTCGACCAACGCGAGCAGCAATGTCGCGATACGATAAACCGCAATCGCCATAGGCTACAATCCGACCTTTATCAAATTCGGAAACGTGATGGTACGCATTTCTCCTTCTTACAGGAGGCATCACGTCAACGTTTCACCAGGCAACGCCGGTCAACTGCTGTTTGTGTATGAGAAGTCAGTTGGAAACTTTCCTCATGTCAGCACGTTGTAGGTGTCACCACCGGCGCCAACCTTGTGTGAATGCTCTGAAAAGCTAATCATTTGCATATCACAGCATCTTCTTCCGGTCGGTTAAATTTCGCGTCTGTAGCACGTCATCTTCGTGGTGTAGCAATTTTATTGGCCAGTAGTGTATTTATCGTTCGCCAAAGAACTGTTAGTGAAACGAGCGCTGGAGACTGAGTTAACGCAAGCGTTCTAGCCTGAAATTCTTGACCTCACATTTGGGTGGTAAGACTTTTTCCTTTTTACTAAAACTAATTCTCATTCGCTTCTGAGACTTATTTTCGTAATTAAGATACAGCAATCGCTGTAGTCCAATTGGCATTATATCTTAAATCTTTGTTCTTTTGGTGACGTTGACTCGAACCTCCTCCATCTCGACGACTTCAGTGTCTCGATCCGTTATTACATGACGATAAATGAAGCTGGTCTGCAGGCGCGTGCTGTACTTTGCATATAAATTGTTCATTAGGACTGAGGAATCTTACGAGGACAGATTGGCAGTGATGGGTCACGAATTAGGATGAAATTTCGTGAAACGTTCGTTGTTAAGCAAAACCGACGCCTGTTTCGATTTTTAGCTCGACACTCCACAAATTTTCAGAAATAACATTTAGCGATTTCAAGTCAGTCTTCTGATTTTCAGGACTTTTTATTTACTTGCATGAAATTTAGATTTCTAGCAAAATAATACCCTTTTTAAATATTATAATCAGCTTTATTTGTTTACCGTAAAAAAAACTACTGATTCAGGTCGCGCCACCTATTTACTCTCCTAAGCAAATCTTTCTGCTGTGTTTTACAAGTTCCACTGGAACATTTGCGAAATCAAAATGTTTAAGCTAAAGTTAAATTAATGATAAAGTGTAATGCAGTTTAGATTTCTTCTGATATGCGATTATACTATTATTATAAGAGTGTTTAAGCTAAAGTTAAATTAATGATAAAGAGTAATGCAGTTTACGTTTCTTCTAGTATGCGATTATATGTTTATTATAACAATTGGGAAAAATGATGTAACTGTTAACTGATAAAGTGTTAAATATGTGAAACTGGTTAACTTCACCATTGCTTACACATCAAATTTATGATGAATTTAGAATAATGAAATACTGTTTTTTTGTGGGACTATTTTAAGTGAGTCAGGCAAGTAGCCTTAAAAAGCGACAGGTGTACTTGAACCAGTATCTGGATCTCTGGAGGTTGACGCGTTTATGTCTTGCCAACTGCGTACAGCCATTGTGACTTGGGTGAGACAGAAAATCTGTGAGTTTTCTCAAAAACTACACGATATCGAGGGAAATTCCAATATAGGGAGCTGTTTCATTATTTTTTTAAATAACGGACGTCTGTGAGAAACCTCGTCTAAGTACCACAAAGAAGTTAGCGAGATCTGTGAGAAAGACAAATCTCTGTGTTGAAAGGCTAATCAGTAGTGAATCCACAAACAGTGAATGTCTTTCTTTCTTTCACATTACAAGTGCGTGCTAAAAATTACTGCCCCCAAATATTTTATGTGAAAACCCTTAAAGCATTTTAAATAAAATAAACTTTATTAACATTCTTCATACTTATTCTTCATGTGTAAACAGTCACGCTGGCGACGAACACATTTATCCCAAAGGGAAACCGGTACGTTGATCCTTAATTCCATCCATGAATTTCTCAACAACTGCAGCAGACCACTTTAATGAACATTTATTATACTTTAATTTTTAACACTACTTTGTTGTAACAGCTAAGTAACTACCTACTGTGTGAATGATGGATGTATGGAAAGCAGATGTAAGTCTTAAGTCTATAAATAGTGGAAGTTTAATTTTAAACCTTGTACATAATTTGACCGTTCTTAACTGAGAATCATTGAAATGAATAATTTACGTTAATTTTTGACAATACTTGGTTGTAATAGACAAATAACTAGCTACTGTGTGAATGATGGATTTAATGAAAGCAGATGTAAGTATTAAACCTGTAAATATTTCAAGGTTAATTTTAATTCATGTACATAATATACCTGTTTATTGACTGAGGATCATTAAAATTAATGAAACTCAAGTTTTTCTAATTACATTTTTGTAATGTGTTTATCTGACATGTTCCACACCCAGAATGATGCTCTCTTTTGTGGGTCTATCGAATGAATAATTAATCTAATCGAATCTAATCTAGAATGTTAGAAGCTTGATTGCAGCACGCTATTTCTCACACACCGACATAGTTACGTTACACATCATCATTTTAGAAGCTACAATTCAGAGCCCTCTTGTGGCAGAGGGTTGAAACATGTTTCTGAGAATCGTGAAAGTCGACTGAGTAATAAGTGTGACATATAACACCTCAAATAATATTGAGAAGGAAATAAAACATTCGGAGGCATTACTTTCCAGCACGCCTTCGTAATATACAGTCAGTAACAGATACATTATCAAAATTATAACGGTTTTGGAAGATGATCTGTGTCTCAAGGAGCACTGCTTTAGAATAAATGAAAGAGAGGTCTCCGTATGCTGTCTTCAAAATAATGTCTTATTTTAGATCGATTATGGCAAAGCTGACGTAGGAATATTTCTCAAACATTTTCTAAAACATATGGTCAGTGAAACGGCTTAGCATTTAACATACGAAAGGAGAATTTAAAGCAGCTGTTCTACAGTTTCCTATGGTCATTGTTATTTATATTGCACCCTCAGTACGTTCTCAAGAGTCATAGTGGAGCTTATACAGACACGCACAGAGTCTAAAATTTTTGAATTTTGGTGATATTAATAATGATGTTGGTATCCATAATGCTGTAACCAGCATTCAGTTAGATACTCTGAGATGGTAAAATTTACATTGCTTGAGCATTAAATGCACAGGGCACAGCGCATGTCGAGATAATGTTATTTCAAATATCTGCAGAAATGATGTGGTTTTGGATGTTGCTAAACCTATGCTGTTAGATCGTCATGGACACGACCGACTAAAGATGCTGGCCTGGATCCAAATTCGTCATGCCAGCATCATAGTACTATGGATTAACTTCGATGCAGTAGTAACCCACGGGCCAGTAAAATTAATTAGCTGTTGTGGAATATTATTCGCTCCTAATACAAAATGCATATTACTTTTTGTAATTAATTTGTTTTAAGTTACATTAAATCCACGACCTCAAAACAACGTGGTACAAAATATTGTGAAACAATATTTTCAATTTTAATAAAAAGAACATTCTTATCATAAACATATACATGGCTGTGAGCAACTTATTACTTGTTCCTAAATATTTTGAAAATAACGTGTACACACACACATGCACACACACACACACACACACACACACACACACACACACACACACAAATACGCATGCAAACACACATACACAAACACATACACGCACACACACATATACACACACGCACACATACATACACACACACACACACACACACACACACACACACACACACACACACATACAATGGTTGCAGCCAGGAAGTGCAGTTTTAGGAAAAACGTTTTCTGATATCGCCCATATTTCAAAAATCCTTCTTCAAGACCACCGTATTATTGGTCAACATTAACAAATTCATCAGATGTACCAGAATAAGGGAGCAAAGTCCTCAGAGGAACTACTGGTTGTTCAAAGTAATACCACACTTTGAAGATTAATTTGTTTTCGTTTTCAAGTGTGTGGGCTTAACTGAAATACCAATTTCCCCCTTTTACTTGATAGGATATTGCCCATTGCCAACCCAGTTAGCTGTGTGGTCTAACGCAGTGCTTTCCGGGCGGGAAGGCAAGCTGGTTCCCGGCACGAATCCGCCTGGCGGATTAGTGTCGAGGTCCGGCATGCCGGCCAGTCTGTGGATGGTTTTTAGGCGGTTTACCATCTGCCTCGGCGAATGCGGCCCGGTTCCCCTTATTCCACCTCAGTTACACTATGTCGGCGATTGCTGCGCAAATACTTTCTCCACGCACGCGTACACCATAATTATTCTACCATGCAAACATTAGGGTTACACTCGTATGGTGTGAGACGTCCCAGTGGGGGTTCACTGGGGGCCGAACCGCACAATAACCCTGGGTTCGGTGTGGGGCGGCGGAGGGGTGAGTGGACTGCTGTAGCCTGTTGTGGGGTTGTGTACCACTGAGACTACGGCGAGGACGAAGCCTCTAAGTCGTTTCTAGGTCCCCAGTTCAATACAATACAATGTTGCTCATTTCTTTTGATATTTCAGCTGGTGATTCTTAAATCTGATATTACTCTTTGCTGCAACATGTGTATCTGTATTGCCACGAGCTGAAATAACCGAAGAAATTAGCAATATAAGAATGGAACAATGCAGATGTTATGTAGAAATTCAGGCATGTAACAATGGAATCAGAGAGGGAAGAAAGCAGTTGGGGTGCTATCATATCATATCTAACAAAGACTGCCACAAACGTGTTAAGAATAAGGAAAGTAGAACATAGGAAGTTTTGGAATGAATTGACAAAAGGGACTAAGGGGAAATAGCCATCATCAGTATAAGGCTATAAAAAACGAGCTAGCTATGAAGTGCCATTCAGAGAGGGAAACGTGGCTGGGAAAAATGAGCAAATAAACAGAAAATGATTTCAACTATGGGAAACAAGATTAAGCTTATTCCAAGATTAAACTGTCACAGCTCCAAGAGGAACACAGTCAGCGATAAAATTGGGACGCTGCCATTTGACGTAGGAGATGTAAGTGACGGATGGAACAAGTGTATTGAAGATCTGCTAAAACTGAAAGTTTGAATGATTATAGTGAAGACGAAAACCTGACCAAGTGTGAGTAGGGCTCGCGCTCTCAGAGGTCCGTGCAAACTTAATTACGTGGATAGGTAGTTCATCCATGCAGGTAATCGAGGATTTCGGCGATTTTTGCCTGTTATCGATACTGACAAGATATCGGTCCCGAGAATTCCAAGACTTTCGGACTTTTTTTCCTTTACGTGTACTCCGAAACCTTGCCTCTTGCCATATTTCACGATTCTACGTCAACGGGAATTAAGCTTTAGGTTTCGATGATTGAGTTTGCCACTGTCATAATATGAGGCATAAATGGATGTCTCTTTTGATTCCATTGACTTAAAGTTTTTACACCGCCAAGGAACCGTAGACCTTAATATATAACACAAATTTCAACTTGATATGTCCACCTGTTCCTGAGAAAAGGCAGTCTCAACAGTCGAACAGACAGACAGACATACAACGAAGTGATCTTACACTACTGGCCATTAAAATTGCTACACCAAGAAGAAAAGCAGATGATAAACGGGTATTCATTGGTCAAATATATTATACTGGAACTGATATGTGACTACATATTCACTCAATTTGGGTGCTTGGATCCTGAGAAATCAGTACCCTGAACAACCACTTCTGGCCGTAATCACGGCCTTGATACTCCTGAGCATTGAGTCAAACGGAGCTTGGATGGCGTGTACAGGTACAGCTGCCCATGCAGCTTCAACACGATACCACAGTTCATCAAGAGTAGTGACTGGCGTATTGTGACGAGCCAGTTGCTCGGCCACCATTGACCAGACGTTTTCAATTGGTGAGAGATCTGGAGAATGTGCTGGCCAGGGCAGCAGTCGAACATTTTCTGTATCCAGAAATGCCCGTTCAGTACCTGCAATATGCGCTCGTGCATTATCTTGCTGAAATGTAGGGTTTCTCAGGGATCGAATGAAGGGTAGAGCCGTGGGTCGTAACACATCTGAAATGTAACGTCCACTGTTCAAAGTGCCGTCAGTGCGAACAAGAGGTGAGCGAGACGTGTAACCAATGGCAGCCCATACCACTACGCCGGGTGATACGCCAGTATGGCGATGACGGGTACACGCTTCCAATGTGCGCTCACCGCGATGTCGGCAAACACGGATGCGACCATCATGATGCTGTAAACAGAACCTGGATTCATCCGAAAAAATGACGTTTTGCCATTCGTGCACCCAGGTTCGTCGTTGAGTACACCGTCGCAGGCGCTCCTGTCTGTGATGCAGCGTCAAGGATAACCGCAGCCATGGTCTCCGAGCTGAAAGTCCATGATGGTGCAAACGTCGTCGAACTGTTCGTGCAGATGGTTGTTGTCTTGCATACGTCCCCATCTGTTGACTCAGGGATCGAGACGTGGCTGTACGATCCGTTACAGCCATGCGGATAAGATGCCTGTCATCTCGACTGCCAGTGATACGAAGACGTTGGGATCCAGCATGGCGTTCCGTATTACTGAACCCACCGATTCCATATTCTGCTAACAGTCATTGGATCTAGACCAACGCGAGCAGCAATGTCATGATACGATAAACCGCAATCGCGATAGGCTACAATCCGACCTTTATCAAAGTACACATTTCTCCTCCTTACACGAGGCATCACAACAACGTTTCACCAGGCAACCAGGCAGCATGAGTAATCGGTTGGTAACTGTCCACATGTCAGGACGTTGTAGGTGTCGCCACCGGCGCCAACCTTGTGCGAATGCTCTGAAAAGCTAATCATTTGCATATCACAGCATCTTCTTCCTGTCGGTTAAATTTAGCGTGTGTAGCACCTCGTCTTCGTAGTGTAGCAATTTTAATGGCCAGTAGTGTATAAGATATTCGCTTTTACCGACTGAGATACGGAATCCTAAAAACAGAGTGATATCATAAGAAAATTTCTTCCTTGCACTAAATAGATAAAATAAATAAAGTCAAGAATGTAGAGGACATCCCTGCAATGCTCCCATAAAACAGTAGTGACAACATCAAAAGTAATTTTACACCACCAAGGAACCGTAGACCTTAGTATATAGCACAAATTTCAAGTTGATACGTCCAGAGCAGTTGGTGGTTGGAGTGCTGACACATTATCTGCGTATCCAGTAATGCTGGCAGCTGATGGGTTATGCATGGGGATCATATCAGCCTGTACCGCATCAAAACAGCCTGACGATGACGCAATGAAGCGTTGAAATGATATCGACAAAATAAAATAAAATCAGAAGGACGGCTGTAGGTGTTTTTATTTTTTGTCACGATAGTAAACTGCCGTCGTCCCAAGAGGCCTCCTGTACAAAAGTAAATTGTTTATTTTGGTGCCTGATACGTCAGTATTACCCATCTATGATACTATTTCACTTGACCGTTATCGCAAACACAATGTGACGTCACAGTAAATAAGCACAATTGTGACTGAGGAAAGCGCATCGCACTGTGAATGATTTCAAGACAGTTCCGCATACACTAACAAGTGGTTCAAATGGTTCTAATGGATCTAAGCACTATGGGACTTAACATCTGAGGTCATCAGTCCCCTTGACTTAGAACTACTTAAGTCTAACTAACCTAAGGACAGCACACACATCCATGCCTGAGGCAGGATTCGAACCTGCGACCGTAGCAGTCCCGCGGTTCCGGACTAAAGCACCTAGAACCGATCGACCACAGCTGCTGGCCACCAACAAGTGGTTCAGCGTGTGAAATATCACCATAAAAACTCATGATCAGGCAACCGAAACGTCCTCACTCACGGCCAGTGTTTGTCGTCACGGGGCACTGAGATCCTGTTTCTGGAATGCAGCCGACGCGTGGCAGCGAATTGGATGAAGACTGACGCACAGTGTGGTTCCTCTTCTAGTGTAAGTAAGCACGTATTACTGAGACGGCCTGCCTACTTCCTGGTGCTCGTCGACTGTCCGGCAATATCCGTGCGGACGTCAGTTTGAAAACGGTGAGCCTGCTCGTGCCATTTTGTGTTTAGGGTTGTTTGGTACTGTTCAAAAGGTTCAAATAGCTCTGAGAACTATGGGACTTAACATCTGAGGTCATCAGTCCCCTAGAACTTAGTACTACTTAAACCTAACTAACCTAAGGACATCACACACATCCATGCCCGACGCAGGATTCGAACCTGCGACCGTAGCGGTCCCGCCGTTCCAGACTGAAGCGCCTAGAACCGCTCGACGACTTTGGTACTGTAACATCAGGTGACTGATTGTCTATAATTGTGGTCCGTCATATGGACGAGCACTACGTCATTCCGCTCTTGCTTCAAGTTAAAATTGCGATCAGCAAGGGCTGGTAGATTCTACTACTAACCTGATATTCCGTCCCCCAAAGACTGTGGCTGTTACGACGTCCAGTGATTAGCATTTAGTAAATTAAATCGTACAGCAGCTTTGTTTCGTGCACCAAATGAGTGTTTTACGTTAAACTGTGCTCACGTTATTAAAAAAGTGACGTGTTTGCCATTAGTTAATTTGTGCGGCAGCTCTCACTCAAGTACTCAACAGCTATAAAATAATTTCACTTTGGCAAGGTGTTAGGTTAAAATCTAGTCCGTCGTGTCTCTTTCTTTCTCATAGTGTCGCCGGCCGGTGCGGCCGAGCGGTTCTAGGCGCTATAGTCTGGAACCACGTGACCGCTACGGTCGCAAGTTCGAATCCTGCCTCGGGCATGGATGTGTGTGATGTCCTTAGGTTAGTTAGGTTTAAGTAGTTCTAACAAGGGAACCTCCCCATCGCACCCCCCTCAGATTTAGTTATAAATTGGCACAGTGGATAGGCCTTGAAAAACTGAACACAAATCAATCGAGAAAACAGGAAGAAGTTGAGTAGAATTATGAAAAAAAAAGCAAAATATACAAATTGAGTAGTCCATGTGCAAGATAGGCAACATCAAGGACAAAGTGAGCTCAGGAGCGCCGTGGTCCCGTGGTTAGCGTGAGCAGCTGCGGAGCGAGAGCTCCTTGGTTCGAGTCTACCTTCGAGTGTAAAGTTTAATTTTTTATTTTCAGACAATTATCAAAGTTTAGGCACTCACACATAATCAACTTCTCTCTCTAAAATTCCAGGACATGTTCAGATTTGCTTGGACATATGCAGGATTTGACGGTCTATACACGGAAAAATTTGAAAACGTTAAAAACATATGTTTTGGCAGAGCGCAGGGAAAACTGTGCGACTGTGAACTGTTGCATTCATTTGTCGCAGTTTATGTGACAACCTCTTACGTTTTCATCACTTTTTTGGGAGTGATTATCACATCCACAAGAAAACCTAAATCGGGCAACGTAGAAGAATCTTTTTACCCATTCGCCGAGTGTACAAGTTAGGTGGGTCGACAACATATTCCTGTCACGTGACGCACATGCCGTCACCAGTGTCGTATAGAATATATCAGACGTGTTTTCCTGTGGAGGAATCGGTTGACCTATGACATTGCGATCAAATGTTTTTGGTTCCGATTGGAGAGGCACGTCCTTTCGTCTACTAACCACACGGTTTTTCGGTGCGGTCGCAAAACACAGACACTAAACTTATTACAGTGAACAGAGACGTCAATGAACGAACGGATAGATCATAACTTTGCGAAAATAAAGAACGTAAACTTTTTACTCGAGGGAAGACTTGAACCAAGGACCTTTAGTTCCGCAGCTGCTCACCCTAACCACGGGACCACGGTGCTCCTGAGCGTGGGCTCTCCTTGATGTTGCCTATCTTGCGCATGGACTACTCAGTTTGTATATTTTGCTTATTTTTTTCATAGTTCCACACAACTTCTTCCTGTTTTCTCGATTGATCGGCGTTCATTTTTTCAAGGCCTATCCACTGTGCCAAATTATAACTAAATCTGAGGGGGGTGCGATGGGGAGGTTCCCTTGTAAGTTCTATGGGACTGTTCATCTCATATGTTGAGTTCCATAGTGCTCAGATGTTGAATCGTTTGTGTTAATGGGAAGCTCACTCAGAGTTAATCCTTAAACACTACGGATGATTCTGGACTTACAGAAGCATTCCATAAACGTTTTAGGAGACTTTAGATTAAAATTCTGGTATGATAATCGTTAGGAACCACTGAGTTCTTGCTTGATTCACTGATTCTGTAGCATTACAATCACGAACTGCGTGATTCTACTAAGGAGACTCGCATATCCGATAGTGTTAGCAATCTCGGAAAGGTTTTGAAGACCGAGAGTTTTTGTCGGCTGAATTTTTAATGGTCGGCTGCTTATGTAGAGTTCTTGCATGTTGTTAGTTGTTAGAGGGAGAGACGTATAGGCAAGTGCAGAGACAGATGAAGGCAGCCGATTCGGTAGTGGAGTAGAGCTGTAACGCACTAGGCAGGCCGTCTGCTGCAGCCAATAAAAATTACGTGCATTGTAGCCCGCGTACTCGGCTGCTGCGACGGCCGGCTCTCTCCGCGTTGCCACTTGTGAGCAGTGTGGAGAACTTACGTGACTCCCTTCAGTGTTCGTACACTTGTTGAAGGAGCCAAAGCTTCCTTGCATCTTTAAACAAATTTCATGATGACTTTCGACAGTTTGTAGGACTTGGGGATTTGCCAGTTCTGGAGATACGTACAATACGTCTTCAAAATTATAGCCACCTCTTTCTGGCACATTATTTTGTAAAACACAACACCCATTTATTAGGGCAATCGTAAATTCTTCTCTAACATCCACTGGGCGATGAGAAACTCCTCGCTCACGATTTATTTGCCACAGTGTATTCTATAAACCACCTAGCTCGAGACAGTCAGTTTTTAAAGGATGTTCTGTAGTTTGTTGAACTCCTTCCTCAATAAGGACGCATAAAATTTGCAAATATATGAAATGCTTCGTCTGTGACAATGATGCACGGCATTGGTAATCCCTTGTTTGATAAGGAGCTTTTCTCAGATATTTATAAATTTTTACTAACGAGATTTTCAAGCAATACTGATTGTATAAAAATGGACGAGTCACTATATTTTTCCTATGCTCCAACATGTATGTAAGTGAACTTACGTACATGTATAAAGCAAGTAAAATGACGTAAAAATAATTTTTATAATTATAGTAAAGTACATTTGTTATGAGAAAAAATGCATAACATATTCCATCTCGCTTGGCTGATAGGTCACGACTGACCGTCAGTTGGCCGACTAAATTGTCCACCTAAGATTGTGGCTGCCTAGTGCACTATAGCCGAAATCGCTAAGGCCTTCCGTCTATAAGTATTTTTATGTTTCATTTGTTACGCTGTAAATAAAGTAAAGCTGTTCTCAACTGGAAGAATGGTTTCAGCACTGCAGTTCTGTACCAGGCATGGTGCTGTGTCCTTGACTTCCTCCCATCTCAGAACAGATGTAGCCAGTTAGAGGGTAATCTACGTTGTAACAAGTACTCCGAAATATGGTGCAACTTGACTTAGCACTAGTGTCATTGTTATAGGTGAAAGAAGCTAGAAGAACACAGCAAATCGTAGAACCAACTGCGGATCGAACCCTAAGTTTTGAAGTCTGGAACTTAGCCTATAAGCTTCGTTTCCGGACAAACCATTAATAAGTTCTTTATTAAACAGAAACTACATTGAACCAAGGGAACAAATACTAATTCTGTAAAAGAAGTAAACAATCAAAATACAGTGGCATTGTCTGTTATTCGTTATTTACCGCCGGGTTAGCCGAGAGCACTAAAGTGCTGCTTCCTGGACTCGGGTAGGCACGCCGGCCCCGGATACAATCCCTCTGACGGATTATCGACGAGGGTTGGTGTGCTGGCCAGCCTGGATGTGGTTCTTAGGTGGTTTTCCACATCCCACTAGATGAATACTGGGGTGGTCCCCACGTCCCGCCTCAGTTACACGACTCGCAGACATCTCCACATGTTCGCACTCTTCCATGGATTACACTAGATGCAGACAGCTGGGGTACACTAACTCTGTTCTGGGGGGTATGGGGTGGCGGCAGGAAGGGCATCCGGACACCCTTTAACCATTAACTTTGCCAAATCGGATTCTAACAACGCCAACCCTGCGCACCTGCGGGATAAGGCACCAGTGAAAGAAAGAAAGATCTGTTGTTCGTTATTTAATTTACAAATTATTTAGTGTCGAATTAATTTGAATGACAGACTTATTCGAATAACTATCCAGATAGAAAGCTATTAGAATAATACTCATCTCTTTTCATCACTACACCATATGCTTCTTTTTTCTTTCTGTTCGTATTATCGAATGTAATGAGACCTACTAGTTCACTTTCTTGACGGTGTAGCTGGATTGAAGATTTTTAGTTTATTATAAGCGAAGTTGACAATTTAAGTCTGTTGTCACATTCAGCGAAAATCTTTTTAATTTGTTCTGTTCAAAATGTCTAAATGTCAGTGCAATTTTAGCAGCTGACTGAAAGTGGACATTAATTCATTTGCTGTTATTTAACGGATGTACAGTTTCACAACTGAAACAATGACCTTCAATAACATACAAAATTCGGTTATCTTTTCAATTTTCGTTATAATTTGGCAACCCTTTGGGAATCTCAGGTATACAGTGCACACGTTCTCTATAGAAAACATGCAAAATCAACAGCTACGAAGAAATTCTATTCATCAAAATAATTAATCACTTTGTCTGGACCCATTACCTCATAAATGAAAGAAACACAATAGATAAATTTTACCACCTGCTCTTGCTACACAGGACGACACCTCTAATATATATATATATATATATATATATATATATATATATATATATATATACTTACTGACACGTTGCACCATTTTGTGGTGCCTTCGTAATTTCTGCAAGGGAAAATACATAAAAACGTATTAGAAATGTGGTCCTATCCAGCATGAGAAGGTAGTAAAGACTTTTTAAATGTATTATTAGAACACCAAAGTGAAGGGGGACTTAAGTTTTGGAACTGCGGTAACACATTAGTCACATGTAGCAAAATCTTTTGATGTGCATTTAGAATCCAAAAGTAAAAGAATTTTTAAAACAAACGTTTCCCTAAGCTAGCAACGAAGAGCCAAATTGGTAGTGGAGGCGTGAGAGACGATTCTTACCTTCTGCAAAGGCAAGGCAAAATATCTTTGCAGGCAAATACCGTTGTCCCTGATAAGACATTGGTATAGATGTCACCCTTTGTACTAACACCTGTTTTGTCTTAAACAAGGCGAAACGTGTTATTGGCAAAATATAAAATAATAAAGCCTGTTTTTTAGCCAAGATCGCTTATCTCTTCACAATATTTATTGCTGGTTGCTTTGACATCTCGCCCTGAATGGGAAATATTTTCTATGTTTATAAAGTATTAAAGAAGAAATAAAATACGGAACACGTGGCACCTACTGCTGGCTTCATTTGTAAAGAGAAGAATTCCACAAGAAATACATGGGCATTACAGGTCCTTTACAAAACAGATACAAATATATTAAAAAAATTCTTTGAAGCACGTGTAAGATATAGGACATAGAAATAAATCTGTACGAGGATAGTTGTGCCAGTGCTCAACAGCAGTCTTTGAGAAACTGTCATTATTGAATCATAAAACGTCTGATTCTTGGTAATCAGTTGGTCGTAAAGACTTACATATTTAGCGACATAACTGTTTCACGATCTCCACTTCCTTCAGCAAAGTCAATTTTTTGTTTTAGGGTGCACGATGCGGAATTTGGAGCAATTCTAGTATACGTTCTGTGTATCCGCCTGCTTTTAGATGCTCGGCGAACGAAGAAGTATTTTTGACTGCGAATTTGGATGTTTCCATTCCATACTCTGCCGTTTACTCTCCGGCTAGGGGACTGCTGACTACAGCTGTTAAGTCCCATAGTGCTCAGAGACATTTTTGAACTTGTGCCTGCACCAGTATTGCCTTCAGGCGTCAGATCACAACGTCAACGGTCAAGGAAAAGTTTCCTCAGAACATCGGAGAAACTAACAACCACTGATGAAGAAGCCAGGTTGCAACTGTGCTGTGTCAACCAACACGTCTTGGTTGGAAAGATTTTCAGAATATTTGCCTCTAGTCATGATGAGCATTGGCCAATCTGGAAGTCTATGAATAGGCCGAGGTCAGGAATGGCCAGATCGCGGGTTAATCTACAAAATGGGAATACACTGAAGATCACAAAACCCAATTTCACTGTGGGGAGGAACAAAAATATTCTAGATATACTTCTGTGTGGACTGTGTCCAGCCACCTGCGCGCAAGATGACATTCACCAGGCAACGGAAAATGCACTCGATGTGGCCAAATTTTGGCCAAAGATTACATAAACTGTGTTGATATGTCAACAATTGTATAAACTGTGTTTTATGTATGTTTGTATACGAGAATAATAATAATCGTTAGATCTGCCAAAAATCGATCGTTATCATACTTTTCAGGGCGGACGAGCGTCCGAATTCCACGTGCTGTGATGAGCCTTGGACGTCCAACACGTTTTCTGCTACTAACGGTTTTGCCGACCGTCAACTACTTTTCGAAGACGCTAACGACACTAGCACACAAACAGTCGACCAGCTTTGTCGTTTCGGAGATGCTCGTTGCAATTGTCTGCCCACAACAACCTGCCCTTAGTCAAAGGTTCTTACGTCAGTGAATTGCCAGATTTGCAGCGCGTATCGTCATTAAAATTATTCCCCATTCATCTCTGCTCCGCATGTACTGGTTCCTCACCGCATCACATGACCGCAACCCCGTCAGGCAGCATTCTGGTTCGAAGTGTCCGCCTCCGCAGAGTAGCGGTAGCGTTACCACGCAGGGGGTCCGGGTTCGATTCCCTGCAGGGGACTGGGTGTTGTGTGTCCTTCATCTTCATTTTCATTATCATTGACTCGCAAGTTGCCAGTGTGACGTCACCTAAAAAGGACTTGCAATACGGCGGCCAAACTCCCCCGAATGGGGCCTCCCGGCCAACAATGCCATACGCTCATTTCATTTTTGTATCGAAGTGGACAGTGGTCAGAATGTTTTGACTCGCCAGAATATGCAGGCGTTAACAAGTAATTTCTTCTTCATTGCTCCGTTTTAAGGATGGAAGGTCTTCCTTTAGACGAGGTGAAGTAGAGTTGCTGATACGAAATCTCCTTGTCTGCCTCTATTTCATTTCTAAACTTCCAATTTTCAGGACCTCTATTATTTATCTGCTAGGAGACAAACCCGGCAAAGTGCGGGTATTCATTCTTTCAATTTTCTACTACGAACGAAAACAAAACTTGAACTGTTTGTAGTGTATTATTGAATAAATTTCATTTTAGCGTATTCAAGAAACATCTTTGAAATCATGAAATAGATTCTGTGCGTTGGGCGCAGCTGCGTCGCGTATCTACAATGTGGTGATGTGAACGTTTCGATACCGATGCCTACAGCCGCTTGCGATTTTAAGTTCAAAGCTGTCAAAACCGCTTCCGAGTGACAGGGATTTCCGTAAGTTGATTCAACTGCGGGAGTGGCTTAGTAGTAATGCATGAATGGTCGTTTTTCCCGAGCGCCTTTCGAGAGTGGAACGGTAGAGAGGCAGCGTGAAGGTGGTTCATTGAACCCTCTGCCAGGCACTTAATTGTGAATAGCAGAATAATCACGTAGACGTAGATGGAGGTACTAAAACTTCATGCATGATGCGCCATTTTTACATGCATCTCAGTGTTTATTATGTCATATCTCCAGAACTATTCTTGTGCAGATACATTCAGCAGCGTATGCGGACACACTCACCTAAATACATTGGGAATAGAGTTAGTAGCAAAGAAGTAATAAATTTAAACATAATGCATGATGCGTCAGTTTTCTATGGATGACAGTGTTTATGACGTCATATCTACTGTTCTATGTGTCATACCATTATATAATTTTGTAGGTAAATTCAGTAGCATATGTCGAGGTTGTCTGCAAAATGCGTTGCGGGTAGAGATAGTAGCAAAGAAGCAGTAAATTTAAACGTCATGCACAATGTGACAGTTTTTCAAGCTCTCAGTGTTAATGACGTAATATCTCATGATGTGTGTGGCAGCATGATTTATTTTGTAGACCAGTTTAGTGGTATATGTGGATACTGCCTGCGAAATTTATTGAGAATGTTTAGTAGCACAGGGGCAATAAATTTAAACGTCATGCATGATGCTGCAGTTTTGTATTCATCTCATTGTTTGTAATTTAATTTCTCCAGAACTATGTCAGGTGTTTCTTACCGTCACAGCGATTGTTGCCTGACAGTAAAAGATATGTGTAAGAACTTTGTTTCAGATCTGTACAGTGGTTTGTCCACAGCTCGTGGTTCAGTGGCTAGCGTTGCTGCCTCTGGATCACGGTGTCCCGGGTTCGATTCCCGGCCGGGTTGGGGATTTCCTCTGTCCCCTGACTGGGTGTCTGTGTTATCCTCATCATTTCATCCTCATCATCATTCGTGACAATGGCTAGATTGGACTGTGTAAAAATTAGGACCTTATTTGGGCGCTGATGACAGCGCAATTGAGCGCCCTACAAACCAAACATCATCTGTACAGTGGTTTAGGAGGAGATGTGGAACATACATACATACATTTGTATAATACAGGGTGAACAGGGAGGTTCGGGAGAACCTAGAAAGAGGAATTCTGGAGGTACGATTCCAGTTGGGCAGCGGTATGGAATTCTAAGGGAAGACGAGCTCAGAACGTCCGAGCAGGTTTCAGACCCCCGTAACGACCTGCAGGAGTCCAGCATTATTTCACGCAGCTGCGCCCCTTCCAGTTTCGTGTAAAAAGCCGTTCCAAACATATATTTTAACGGTCGTTTTGCTGGTATAGCTGCGCGCTTCCTCTGCTATGCTGGGGCTGTTACACTTCGCAGCGCGCTTAAAGTTTACGATTAGCTAGCAACGGCTGACGGCAATCTCCTTTTACGACTCATAAAACGTTTTAAGCCTTTCTGATGAATGTAATTTCCCTTGCTAGGATAAACCTTTTCAGAAAATATTTTGATTCTGTAGTGAGTGTATCCTACGGCGAGGAGCCGAAAGGCCTGTAATACGTACGAAATTTCAACAATCAATAAACCTGTGAGACTTCGGTACGCATGGGACAGCATGCGCTACTTAATATATTTGAAAACGCCGCGAATAAAAACGTGATTCTTCTGGTGCTCATGCCTCGGGTTCTGTTGGTGATGGAAATTTAGGCTCAAGGACCATTTGTATATCCGATAGAAGGACAATCTTACTGTATCTGTGCTACAGTACAGGGTAAAAACGTGAATGTTAAACACTTCCTCCTGTTTAGCCAAATGGAGAAAATCATATAGTTATTTTTGCATTTGATGTGGTATACAAGACGGCTACGCACATCAAATGACTGATACTTCCACGATATATTTCCAAAATACCGATCTCGAATAACCTAGAGAATTTTATTTATGTCTTTATCCGTTACCGAGATACAGAGGTTCAAAGTACCGAACTTCTACACGTAAAATACACACGTAAGAAACGGCGTGAGGTGGAAAGTAGTTCATAAAATGAGGAAGCACGGAGAAATACGCTGCAAAACTTCTTCCTTTTTATCAGAAGGGTACCAGATGTTGTAGTACTGAAACACATGCAAAATTTTTGCGCACGTATAATTTTGTACGACGTGTAATAACTAGTTTTACGTTATTTCATTTTCACATAAGTAACCCATAAAAATTTTACTGACCCATGAAGTTCTTTTTGTATGAGTGACATATCCTGCTGTGGCATGAAACAGAAGGGAACTAGCAGAAAACTACTCCTATCAGAGCACAAAAAGTGCGAGTATGCCCTTGTTTAAAAGGCTGTGACAGAAAAGTGACGTACCAGCTGTTTCATTCTACCTTCTTCAGCATCTTGAAAAACTGTCCCAAAAATCGTGGCATGCGAACATATTCGTTCTTTCTCGAGCTGAGAAAGGAGGAGACAGTGCCAAATGAGAAAGAGATGGAAAAGCAATAAATACTAGAAGAGAGTAGACATTGACGGTTGTGCCGAAAGAGTGAAGGGGACAATGGCAGTGTGGGAGAAAGAGAGGGACGCAGTGCAGTGGGACATAGTCGACGGTTAAGAACAATGTTAGAGTGAGAGAGACAGTATCACTGAGGCAAGAATAAAGAGAACGAAAAACTGAAAGTGAGTGAGAGCCAGTGATATTGAGAGACAGTCTGAGAGTGACAACGAAGAAAATACAGATAGTAACAGTGAGAAGAGGGAGCAGCAGTGGGAATGAATGAATGGGATATTAGCAGTAAGGGAGAGCAAGAGGGAGACAGTGGCAATAAGTAAGAGGATACAGTATTAGAGGGCAGAACGAAGACTGTGGCTGTGAGACAGGAGACATTACATTTATGGGAGCTTGCGGAAATGAGAGGCGGGGTGCATGTTAAAAAGAGTGCGAATATATTCGAGTCTTAAAAATTTTGGGAAAATTTTTAAAGGTTTTGAGGGAGGTAGAATGAGGTAACTAGTATTCCACTTTTCAGTCAGACTCCTTTAAACATGATCATATTCGACTTTTTGTGCTCCAATAGGAGCATTTCGTTAGTATGAATAAGGACCACCATTCAGTGGACGATGCACTGGACAAAACCCACCCCAAGAGATTTAATTAATTTATTCTTAGAAATTAGAGTTTTATTTGCAGATCGCCCTATTACTTAGTAGTACACCTGAAAAATAAAAATTTCTGAAGACGAATACACTACATAACAGATCACATTGAACAGACCTGCTGATTACAAAAACAGATCACATTAAATGGCTAATTTCTTTTAGATTAGTAAGGACAGTAAAAATACACTAATTTGTACTATCGTGAAACTGCCATATAATCTTCTCGATATATGTTGCCTTTGATGAGACAGACGTTAAGTAATACATACAGCAATAGTGCCTGACATTTTATGGGATGGTGCAGAGCATCTGAGTGGGAAGATATACACGATTAAGGCGTATGTGCAATTTACAATTAGTCTGTAAAGCAAACAAGTGAATTCAAGGAGAGGAAATAAAATTTTTAAGGTTTCCGATGATATTGTAATTCCGTCAGAGACGGCTAATAGACTTGTAAGAGCAGATCAATGGACTAGATAGCTTCTTGAAACCAGTTTATCAGATGAAGATCAACAAAAGTGCGAATAAAAGAAGGCGAACGGAGTGTAACCAGATTGAATCAAATAACGCTGAGATTAGTGGAAGATAATTTCTGTTATTATGGATGTAAAATAACTGATGATAGTCGAAGCAAAGAGCTTAAGGGATACATCTAACAGTTTCAAGAAAGGAGTTGCTGAAAAGTGTTAAGAAGTCTTTTAGGACAGTGTTTGTCTGGCCACAAGCAGTAGAGACAAGTGGAGAGTTCAAGCATGTGAAATATGTCGTTTGAAAAGAGTGCTGAAGATTGAATGGGTAGATTAAACGACTAATAAAGAGGTAATGAATATAATGGACTGAAAAAGATATCTCTATTACAACTTGGCTGGAAGAATGTACAAGTTGACAGAACACATCCTGAGGCACAAAGGAATAGGTAATCCAGTAATGGAGGTAAGTGTAACCAAGAGGGTGGAGGAGGTTTGGGGAGGAGGGGACGGAATTTTGGGAGGGACACCACGAACTGATTACTACACTACTGGCCATTAAAACAAATATATTACACTAGAACTGACATGTGATTACATTTTCATTCAATTTGGGTGCATAGAACTTGAGAAATTAATACCCAGAACAACCACCTTTGGTCGTAATAACGGCCTTGATACGCCTGGGCACTGAGTCAAACAGAGCTTGGATGGCGTGTACAGGTACAGCTGCCCCTGCAGCTTCAACACGATACCACAGTTCATCAAGAGTAGTGACTGGCGTATTGCGATGAGCCAGGTGTTCCGTATTACCCTCCTGAACCCACCGATTCCATATTCTGCTAACTGTCATTGGATCTCGACCAACGCGAGCAGCAGTGTCGCGATACGATAAACCGCAATCGCGATACGCTACAATCCGCCCTTTATCAAAGTCGGAAACGCGGTGGTACGCATTTCTCCTCCTTACAAGAGGCATCACAACAACGTTTCACCAGGCAACGGCGGTCAACTGCTGTTTGTGTATGAGAAATCGGTTGGAAACTTCCCTCATCTCAGCACGTTGTAGGTGTCGCCACCGGCGCCAACCTTGTGTGAATGCTCTGAAAAGCTAATCATTTACATATCACAGCATCTTCTTCCTGTCGGTTAAATTTCGTGTCTGTAGCACGTCATCTTCGTGGTGTAGCAATTTTAATGGCCAGTAGTGTATATACGATAAGACCTCAGTCTCAAAACACATTCTCGCTGCTATTGTCGTAGTAGATCAGTAACAGTGATCCGTAATTGTATTCTAAAGTTTTTTCAACTGCATCACGCCAGTCTCTATGTTTATGGGCAACATGACAACCATAATTTTCTTTTTGTTACCATCTTTGTATGCATTTCCTTTCGCGTACCATCGTTATCTTGAAGTAGAAGCACTGTATTAATGAAATTGACAGTTATCTCACTCTGCTGGTGATTCACAATAAAATATTGAAATAAACATTTGATTTTTATTTGAAACTATCTCAACGAATTTCTTGTCTTCCACCAAAGCTGTACAAACATACGGTACCTGCTGTCATGTAATGAGAAGTACGCTTTGAGGAGGTACATCAAACTTCTGTATAAATCATTAGTATTCAAAAACCGGACCGTTTGTCCCTATTCTAATTGTGAAATTGTAGACAGTGTTTCATACTGATACTGGTCTTACAATTATTGGAGCAACTGCTGTTACGATACATCCAAAGATACCTTTCAACAGCCTGATAGTTCAATAGTCACAGGTTCGGAACTAATTTGTTTACTTACAAAACAAAGCATCAACAGCCCAATTTCTCTTTTTCTTGCTGACTTTTTTCCTTGTGGAATTCAAAAGATACTGAGCAGCAGTTACTTCCAGTTTTCGTCCATTTCGTAGCAATACTGCGGTCCTAGTGTATACTGCTGACTCGGAAATGTATTCGTGCAAACACAGCCGCACCACAGTGACCAGTAATATTCCCAAACATATGGCTGCAATTAGTGGGGACATCATGAAGCCGGACAACAATGTTGGACTATACTGCCAGCAACTTGAAATCTCTATGACCTCTGTAAACATAACTTCAGAACTGTACCAGCTAATGACGTGTCACTAGGTGGCTTGAAATCGATGAAGGGAAAATAAAAGTTCGACTGTCTCAATGGCGACTGGTTGCAAACATTTCTGGAAGCCTACATTCATCACAGTCGTAGTGGTCCACATCCATAGTGGATAAGAGCTTTTATCACGCTGCATTCTAGACTTGACTTCCTATCAGCTGTCCGTACATGAACTCTATAGTTATAGACCATACTGAGCTGTGTCCTACATGCACACTATAACTTGTTCCTTTTGCAGTGGGTACTTGGAGCATACTACGTGATCAACACGTAGCTTGTTCGACGTTGTGTGGGGAGGAAAAATGCAGCGGAAATAATCCCCGTGTTTTCCTCGCAGGGCGGGCAACACACTGGAATCGACATTGCATTTACATAGCCTGTTACAACGCTACGTCGTGTTGTTGTGTGTAGTAGCTCAGACTGGCAACGCGCAGGAACTTTCCTTAAAGCCCTGAAATCGCTCGACTTCCACCGCTTCTTTCGATCCAAGAAAAGGGCCAACTACACTGCTTGACGAAGAAGGTGAACCACAGAGAAGGGGAGGAGAAAATGGAATTAAACTTCGATGGTTGGGAGGGTTAGTGATGGTATTTCAGTGATTAGAGTATCGACAAATTTACTAAGAACTTAGCAGTATGAGCCCTCTCGTCTGTATGACGTTGCATCCTCTCAGGCCTAGATGCAGTACTGATTCGGTTGGTAAAGGTGTCATACAGCCCTGGTATGCTCTCCGGAAGCAAGCTGGCCCACAACTGTAGTAACTTGTCTTTGATATTCTGAATACTGGCATTTGGACATTTGGGCAGAGTTGACGTCCTAGCTGGTTCGGCATATGTCCTGTCGGTGACAGACTAGGGCTCCTGACCACCGGTGAACCTCAACATCACGCTGACGGTTCATAAAGACAAGTCCCATGTGTGGATGAGTATTGTCCCGATGAAAATTGGCACCACCATAAGCCATGACATCGGCAGTAATATTGCTGTGCCTCTCCAAAACGTTGGAGGGCTGAGACTTCCGACAAGGTTTCCGACGTGCTCGCCCACGATGGACGTCTGGAATAGTGCAGAACTGCCTTTCATCACCGAACACAATGAGACACCATTCATCAGCAATCCGTGCTACTCGGTCGCGGCGACACCATACGCAGCCGTTGGTGATGTAGTGTTAAGGGCAACCTGGGCATTGGACGGTAATTCCATAGTCCGGCAGCTGTTAGTCTCTGAACAATGGTGCGGGATCACACAGCATGTTGTCACATCTGTATGCACTAAAAATCTAGATATTACACGACTCGACCAGCCGGCTAAGTGGAGATCCGCAATAAGACCCTTATCAAAGTCTGTCACGAGCTGATGCCGCGTACTCATGTGCGACAGCGTTGTCTCAGTATCCTTCACAGGAATTAAGGAACATCTGACGCTATTAACGCCTCTTACATTCCCTACACTGTCTGGTAACAATACAAAACACGAACAGCACTGCCGTACTTTGATGGTCTTCTAACTTTCAAAGAGAATGGCAGCTCTAATCGCTTACATACCAGCCGATTGTGTGTATATGTACAAAGCCACATTGACTTTCGGCCATTTCATCTAAATATTTCGTTTTCTTTTGTCAGGCAGTATACAAGGTGTCTTAAAAATACTTCTACAAACTCTGGGGTCAGATTCCTTTAAACACAATAAAAGAAGAATAGTAAACATGGACTGCAAAATGCATACCATAAGAGCTAAGACAGAAGAACGTGATAAGACAAACGTGTGGTTCCTGAGAAGGGGTAGCAGTCTCTTCAGTAGTTGAAGCGGAAACAGTCTGTATGGTTGACTGATCTGACATAATAACGTCAAACAAAGCGAATTTACTGTGTTGGTACTCCAAAAGACTGAAAGCAAGGGGAAACTACAGCTGTAATTTTTTCCGAGGGCATGCAGCTCTACTTTATGGTTAAATGATTGTGGCATCCTCATAGATAAAATATTCTAGAGGTAAAACACTCCGGTATTTGGATATTTGGATGGGTGCTGCTCAGGAGCACGTCGTTATCAGGAGAAACAAAACTGGCGTCCTACGGATCGGAGCGTGGAATGTCAGATCCCTTCATCGGCAGGAGGGTTAGAAACTTCAAAAAGGGAAATCGTTAGGTTAAAGTGAAATGTAGTGGGAATTAGTGAAGTTCGCTGGCATGAGGAACAGGACGTCTTGTAAGGGTTATAAACACGAAATCAAAAATGAGTAAAGCAGGAGTAGGTTTAATAAAGAATAAAAACAAAGAAAGGAATGCGGCTAAGCTACTGTGAACAGAGAAGTGAACGCATTATTGTTGGTAAGATAGACACCACCACATTGGTACAAGTTTATATGTCATCTAGCTCCGCAGATGATGAAGAGATTTTAGAAATGAGTTAAGAGATAAAAGAAATTATTCAGATAATTAAGGGAGACGAAAATTAAATTCTGATAATAGATTGAAATACGAAGTAGGAGAAAGAAAAAAGAAATAGTAAGTGAATGTGGACTGCGGGAAAGGAGTGAAGAGGAAGCAGCTTGGTATATTTTGCCCAGAGCATAATATAAACATCGGTAGCACTTGGTTTAAGAATCGTGAATGAAGGCAGTATATATGGAAGAGCCACGGTAAGACAGTGATTTAGAAACCAGATTTTATATTTTAAAACATTTCCAGGGACACATGTGGACTCCGACCAGAATTTATTGGTTATGAACTGTAGATTAAAACTGAGTAAACTGCAAAAAGGTAGGAAATTAAGGTGATGCTCCTGGATAAGTTGAGAGTAAGAGAGGTTGTTGAGAGTTTCAGAGGGAGCATCAGGCAACAGTTGCCTAGAACATGGGAAAGGAATACAGCAGAAGATCAATGGATAGCTTTGAGAGACGAAATAGTGAGAGCAGCAGTGGATCAAGTAGGTAAAAAGACAAGGCATCCTTGGATAACACAAGGATAATGAATTCAATTGAACAAAATACAGAAATTCAGCAAATTAAACAGGCGAAAGTAATACAAACATCTAAAAACCGAGATTGAGAGGAAGTGCAAAACAGCTAAGCACGAATGGCTAGAAGACAAATTTAAGGATTTCGAAGCATTCACGAAAATTGAAGAGGTCTTTGGAGAAAAGAGAAGCAGCTGTATAAATAACAAGAACTCTGATGGAAAAACAGTCCCAAGCAAGAAAGGGGAAGGTGGAAGGCGTATCGCATATACAAGGTGAATACTGATAAAACCGACAAACTGCAGGGACGGATTCCTGACAGGAAATGGAGGGAAAAAGGTCCTAAGAACATGTGTCCAGAAAAGCATCTTTACAACGGTAGTTGGCGCTGACAAATAAAAATTCCTCTGATCACAAGAAACGTGTTCTTTGCGTGTTACAGGTATTGTGATTGACGCAACGTACTGTAATCAGCAGAATGGTCCGGTATTCTTGTCGGGAACAAGCTGAGATTGTGTTTGTGCACGGCCAAGCAGATGGAAAGCAACGGTCTCGCCGCAGTGGATACAAAGGTTCCCGTGAGATCACCGAAGCGCTGTCGGACGTGGCCGGCACTTGGATGGGTGACCATCCGGGCCGCCATGCACTGTTGCCATTTTTCGGGGTGCACTCAGCCTCGTGATGCCAATTGAGGAGCTACTCGGTCAAATAGTAGCGACTCCGGTCAAAGAAAACCATCATAATGACCGGGAGAGCGGTGTGCTGACCACACGCCCCTCCTATCCGCATCCTCAGCTGAGGATGACACGGCTGTCAGATGGTCCCGATGGGCCAATTGTGGCCTGAAGGCGGAGTGCAGTTCAGTTCAGTTCAAGCAGATGTAAACGGTCGGAAGGCAGCACGGCTATACCAAAACAAGTACCCTCACAGACACCAACCACGTTAGACAATATTTCAAGCCCATTTTGGGCGTTTGTGTGATCATGGGTCCTTTCAGACAGACGAATGTACGTATATCGGATTCAGAAGATCAGTTTCTACAGGATACTGAGACCAACTCTAGTACAAGCTCCAGCCAGTGGCCCACCAACATGGTGTAAGCCAAAGTACGACTATGTGTATCCTCTTGACAACCGTTACTATCCCTGTCGCCTGCTATCCCATAGAGGCCACTTTGAACATCTGTTGTGACGTGGATGCGATGCCGCTCTGTAGTGTTCCGGGACAATTTGTTCAAATGGTTCAAATGGCTCTGACCACTATGGGACTTAACTTATGAGGTCAGCAGTCCCCTAGAACTTAGAACTACTTAAACCTAACTAACCTAAGGACATCACACAGACCCATGCCCGAGGCAGGATTCGAACCTGCGATCGGAGCGGTCGCGCGGTTCCAGACTGTAGCGCCTAGAACCGCTCGGCCAAACCGGCCGGCGACAATTTGTTGTCGGATAACATATTACTTACCCCACATACGTCTCGCGAAATGAACATTAGGAGAAAATTCGAGACGTTAGAGCCAGTACAGGGCTTGCCTACAATCATTCCTCCCAGGCGCTATCCTCGAGTGGAAGAGGGTTGGAGTTCAAAAAGTAACCTCCAACACACACCATTCGTTGGCTTGCGGAGTATGATGTAGATCTAGATGTTGTCGTTGCATGCACACCGTCCATTTCCAGACACATACTCATAGGACATTTTTTCCTCCGTTTCCAGTCAGGAACCTGTCCGTGCATTTTATCGGTTTTATCAATGTCCACCCTGTAAAGGGTCTACACAAGGGAGATGAAACCGAAGGCAATATTATAGAAATGGAAGAGGACAAAGCTGAACATGAAATGGAAGATATTATACTACGGACAAAATGACTCAGCACTGAAAGACCTAAGTCGAAACGAGACCCCTGCAGTTGATATTCCGTCAGAACTACTAATAGCCTTGGGAGAGCCGGCCAAGACAAAACTTTTCCATCTGGGAGTAAGATCTATGAGAAATACCCTCAGACTTTAGGAAGAATACAATATTTCCAATTCGGAAGAAACCAGGTGTTGACAGGTGGGAATATTACTGAATTATCTATTTAGTGAGTCGTGGCTACAAAATACTAAGACGAATTCCTTACTGAAGAATAGAGAAACTGGGAGAAGCTGACCTTGGGGAAGATCATTTTGGATTCCAGAGAAATGTAGGGGCACCCGAGGCAGTAGTGACACTACGATGTATCTTACACGATAGGTTAAGGAATGGAAACCTACGTTTATAGCATTTGTAGGCTTCTGACAATGTTGACTGTGATACTCTTTGAAATTCTGAAGGTAGCAGGGGTAAAATCCATGTAGCGAAAGGCTGCTTACCACTTGTACGAAAACCAGACAGCAGTTATAAGATTCGAGGCCCATGATGGGGAAGCAGTGGTTGAGAAGCGACCGAGATGGTGTTGTAGACTATCAATGATGTTATTCACTTTATACAATTAGCAAGAAGTAAAGGAAACCAAAGAAAAATGTGGAGTAGGAATTAAAGGTCGGGGAAAAGAAAACTCTGAGGTTTGTCGATGACACCGTAGTTCTATCAGAGGCAGGAAAGGGCGTGAAGAGCAGTTTAACGGAATGGACAGGGTCTTGAAAGGAGGATGTAAGATGAATATCAACAAAAACAAAAACACATGTAGTGTACTTAATACAAGTGAAGCTGAGAGAATTAGGTTAGGAAACGAGACACTTAAAGTGATAGATTTTTGTTATTTGAGCAGCAAAATAAGTGATGTTGGACGAAGTAGAGGGGATATAAAGTGTAGACTGGCAAAGGCAAGAAAAGCATTTCTGTAAAAGAGAAATTTGTTAACGTCGAACATCGATTTAAGTGCTAGGAAGTCTTTTTCTCGATGTTTGTATGGATTGTAGCCATGTTTAATTACACATGGACAATAAACAATGTAGACAAAAAGAGAATAGAAACTTTTGAAATGTGGTGCTACAGAATGTAAGGTGGCTTAATTATTCATGTGCCGCCACCCTACATACTTTATTCATATTTCTTTGCTCTAATAGTACACTTCAGGTCCATTAACATAATGTATGGGTAACTGAGATGATGTTTTCATAATTCATATTATTAATTGCAAAATGCGTATGTAATTCCATATGTTGGCTACGGTCAAACTGGCAACTGATTTAGATTTTCACTTCGGTTTGTGAGAAGCTGTATTTCTCCGTTTATTCGGCGCAGCAAACGAACAGAGAGAGACGGTGGAGGAATGCAAGCATTCGACCTTCGCCACAGTCATAAACATGTCGCTTTAACTGGTCGTCAGAGCCAATGCGGCCCCCATTTTCGCAGTTCTCCGATTCAGGGCTGGCCATGTTAACGCGAAGGGATCGAAGGGAAGTAACGGGCTGAGTGGCTCGAAAGCTCTCGTCAAAGGCGCGATGAGAATGCGGAGGAATGACTCTCTTACTTAAAGAAAACGACGTATGGGAGTTTTCCGTGTGAACCGTAAGACACAGCGTCTCAATGGCTGTTCTGGGACGTGGTTAGAAAGGCAATTAGCTTCTGCTCGTGTTCCCACCCACAAAATGAAGAAAAAGCCTCACTCTTCCTGTCACCTTGGGACGGTTGTCGCAATCTCAGCAAAACTTGGCTAGAGATAGGACGGCGCTTGGAATCATTACTATCATTTGTGGTTGACTTGGAGCTTTTCCGAAAGTTGAAAGAGCAGTCAGAAGTTTTAGAAAAGATTCACTTTGTTTCGTGTCTCCATGAGGCGACGGCCTTGCAGTTCGCCGCGGTGCGCACGGGCCAAGACGGGGCCAGTACAATACGCTATTAACTGCCGCTCGCAACCGGCGCGCACGCAGCAACGCTTTTCGTGGAGTAGTTCAAGGGGCACGCTGTTCGTTAACTTTGCGAAATTAGTAGTTGCGCTAATTAATAACAACATTTAGTTGCTTCATTTGCAGGAAGCACTTTGTAGCTGTGAACGGTGTTTGTTGCTCCGCGTTCACTTTTCATTTGCAGTTTCTGATAAGCCCTTCGCTTGGCCGTTGAAAATTTTCGTTATGCGATTCTCAAACTGGTACCAAGATCGGAATTAGACGTATTTGTCTCTTTAACCTACCATTAATTGTTACCTTATCGAAGTTTCTCACTCTCGAATGCATGTTAAGGGACGTACATATCATCTACATCTGCATCCACATCTACATTTATACTCGGAAAGCCACCCAACGGTGTGTGGCGGAGGGAACTTTACGTGCCACTGTCATTACCTCCAAATGGTTCAAATGGCTCTGAGCACTATGGGACTCAACATCTGTGGTCATAAGTCCCCTAGAACTTAGAACTACTTAAACCTAACTAACCTAAGGACATCACACACATCCATGCCCGAGGCAGGATTCGAACCTGCGACCGTAGCAGTCGCGCGGTTCCTGACTGAGCGCCTAGAACCGCTAGACCACCGCGGCCGGCTCATTACCTCCCTTTCCAGTTCCAGTCGCGTATGGTTCGCGGGAAGAACCACTGCCGGAAAGCCTCCGTGCGTGCTTGAATCTCTCTAATTTTACATTCGTGATCTCGGGAGGTATAAGTAGGGGGGAGCAATATATTCGATACCTCATCCAGAAACGCACCCTCTCGAAACCTGGAAAGCAAGCTACACCGCGATGCAGAGCGCCTCTCTTGCAGAGTCACCCACTTGAGTTTGCTAAACATCTCCGTAACGCTATCACGCTTACCACATAACCCTGTGACGAAACTCGCCGCTCTTCCTTGGATCTTCTCTATCTCCACTGTCAACCCGACCTGGTACGGATCCCACACTGATGAGAAATACTCAAGTATAGGTCGAACGAGTGTTTTGTAAGCCACCTCCTTTGTTGATGGACTACATTTTCTAAGGACTCTCCCAATGAATCTCAACCTGACACCCGCCTTACCAACAATTAATTTTACATGATCATTCCACTTCATATCGTTCCGTACGCTTACTCCCAGATATTTTACAGAAGTAATTGCTACCAGTGTTTGTTCTGCTGTCATATAATCATACAATAAAGGATCCTTCTTTCTAAGTATTCGCAAGACATTACATTTGTCTATGTTAAGGGTCAGTTGCCACTCCCTGCACCAAGTGCCTATCCGCTGCAGATCTTCCTGCATTTCGCTGCAATTTTCTAATGCTGCAATTTCTCTGTAAACTACAGCATCATCCGCGAAAAGCCACATGGAACTTCCGACACTGTCTACTAGGTCATTTATATACGAGGGGCGTTCAGAAAGTAAGCTCCGATCGGTCGCGAAATGGAAACGACTATGAAAATCCGATAAAGCTTTGCACAGATGTGTTGGGTAGTGTCTCTAGTATAACCCCAGTTAGCATCACGTCGCTCTTCTCATTTCTCAGCTCGCAGTGAGTGCGTAAAGATGTCTAGAAAATAGTGTCTGCCGCCAAGTACGAGGGCCTGGTGAGAAATTTCGCCTGAAGCTATGCAGCTAACATTACATAACTGTCGTGCTGTTTCTTCTTCAAGACAATTCTCAGCCGCATTCTGCAGGGGCAATGAAGATGCTCCTGCATCGTTTTCAAATGGAAATGTGAGATTACCCACAATACAGTCCGCAATTGTCTCCCCCTGGGTTTCATCTCTGGTCACATGAACCGCTATCTTTGAAGACAACATTTTGACACAGACAACGAGGTGTAGGCCAGCGTGGAGAATTGGCGGAAAGCACTGGCGGCTGCCTTCTATGATGAGGCTATTGAAAAGTTGGTACAACGCTATGACAAAAGTCTAAGTCAGAACGGCGACTACGTAGAGAAGTAGCTGAAAGGTGTAGCTAATTGTTACAAGTAAAACATTTCTGATGTTCACTGTGGTTTCAATTTGGCAATCAATCGGAGCTTACTTTCTGAACAGGCCTCGTATATTGTGAAAAGCAATGGTCCCGTAACACTCCCCTGTGACACGCCAGAGGTTACTCCAATGTCTGTAAGCTTGTATTTTCATTCACTAGTTCGATGCTTCGCTTACTTAAAATGTAATGTTGTGTTGTGGCTGATTTGTGTATTTCATGCATGACTATTAACTTTTAAAGATGGGCCTACCCCTGTTAGATCCAGATTTAATAAGAGGTTATCCTCTGCGTGACTGTTTGATTACTTTGTAAAAGTAAATTCTCATGACTGCATAGACAGCTTCACTCGATTTCCCGATTATGGGGATTTTAATTTTGCATCTCACCACAATCACAACCACCGAATCTCACAAGAAGAATGCTGAAGATTAGATTTGTAGATTGTGTAATTGAATTGAACTTGGGAGAAAAGAAATTCGTGGCACAAACTGTCTAGAGGAGGGGATCGGTTCATAGGGCACACTCTGAGGCATGAAGGGATCACCAATTTAGTAGAGGAGGAATGTGTGGCTGGTAAAAATCAAAAAGAGAGACAAAGAGATGAGCACAGTAAGCAGATTCAGGATGAGGCTAGTTACGGTAGGTATTCAGAGCCGAAGAGGCTCACACAGGATAGAGTAGCATGGAGAGGTGCAGCAAACCAGACTCCAGACTCAGGACCACTACAGTAATAAGCGCTATGAGAATTTGTCTATCTTCGATTCAGTGAAACACATCTCTTCTATTGCAAGCTCTCTGCTTTCTATAGTTCTTCTGGTTCCTGTGCCGTCTGTGCGAGTTATTACGGAATTCCTTTCCATTGGCTCCCAATTAGGATAGAAAAGGAACCATCCTCTCGTTTGCTTTAACCGATTTAGAAAAACCACTGATTTGAACCGTTTTCATCCTGAATATGTGAATCTTGGTTTTAGAGACGCCGAACAAATGATACCGGACTTCGCGGCAGAGGGTGTAATGCAATCTGTATTGAACACGGATAGTAATATTTGAAATTAAATTATGTAAGAGAGCGCACGTTAGTTTCTAGATGGTATAATGAGAATTAAATCTTCATTTGCATGCTACGGAGTACGACATATCTGGCGGCGTTACCATTACAATTGTAAAGGCAGGAAGGATTGTAAAGACACACAAGCGCCAACAGAAGCGCCAAATAAACTGGTATAGGGATGCATATTCAAATACGAAGATGTGTAAACAGGCAGAAAAAGGCGCCACGGTCGGCAACGCAACAAGTGCCTGGCGCAGCTACACTGGCAGGTTTCAAGATTGAAGAAAGTTTGAACGTGGTATTATAGTCGGCGCACAAGCGATGGTACACAACATTTCCGAGGTATCGATGAAGTGGGGATTTTCCCATACGACCATTTCACGAGTGTACCGTGAATATCAGGAATCCGGTAAGACATCAGATCTCCGACATCGCTGCGGCCAGAGAAAGATTCTGCAAGAACAGGACCAACAACGATTGAAGAGAATGGTTCAGCGTGACAGAAGTCCAACCACTCTGCAGATTGCTGCAGATTTCAGTGTTGAGCATTCAACAAGTGTCAGCTTGCGAACCATTCACCGAAACATCATCGATATGAGCTTTCGGAGCCGAAGATCCACTCGTGTACCCTTAATGATTGCCCGACACAAAGCTTTACGCCTCGCTTGGGCCCGTCAACACCGACATTGGCCTGTTGATGACTGGAAACATGTTGCCTTGTCGGACGAATCTCGTTTCAAATTGTATCGAGCGGATGGATGTGTACGGGTATGGAGACAACCTCATGAATCCATGGATCATGCATGTCAGCAGGGGATTGTTCAAGCTGGTGGAGGGTCTGTAATGATTCGGGGCGTTTGCAGTTGGAATGATATGGGACGCTGATACGACCCTGTAAGGTGATACGTACGTAAGCATCCTGTCCGATCACCTCCATCCATTCATATCCATTGTGCGTTCCGACGGACTTGGGCAAATACAGCAGGACAATGCGACACCCTACACATTCAGAATTCGTGCAGAGTGTTGGATATTCTCTATTTGCTCCATCAATTCTACCTCGTACGGTTCCCAAACTGACAACCAACATTCGAGTGTCAGTCGAACGAGGGCTTTATAAGCTATCTCCATCGTGTATTGAGTACAGATCTTTAGCATTCTGACCATAAATTTCAGATGCCATTTGCCCTTCTTGCATTTAGTTTTATGTGATCGTTTGCCTTTAAATCGCACCGAAATCATGTACCTAGGTATTTAATCTTGTGACTGCTTCCAGTAATTATTCGGCAATAGTGTAATCGTAAAAAAGGGGATTTCCGCCTATTCCAATGTGCTACATTTTTTATGTCAAGGATCAACTGCAAACCCCTGCACCAAGTGTGGATCCTCTGCAAGTCGTCCTGCGTTTCGTTTTGAGACTTCTCTGCATCCAACAACATCATTCACGAAAAGGTTCATGGAATTTCAGATGTCATCCAGTAGGTCATTTAATACGTTTTGTGAAAAGTACTGGCCATGCAATACTCCCTTAGGCTAGGCCCTAAGTCACCTTTATGTTCGACGACTTCTCGCCACTAAGAATAGTGTTTACTAAACACCTAAGTTACAGACCGGTTTCTTCAGAACTTCCCTGCAAAATCTAGTGGGGTTTATTATTTGTTTTATTATTCTAAACAGTCGGTGTTATTGAAAATGGTAGCACGATGTCACCAACGAAACACTGCAGCTCCGCTTGCAGGAAATGGTATTGCTCTGTAATGTTGCTCCCGGGCTACACTTACAACAATGCAATATTCCTGCATCCGTGTGCGCTGTTGCCTAGCATTAGTTCTGATTTCCTGTCGAAAACATCTGCTGTCGATAAGATATCGTGTGCTCTGAAACAGAATGAGAATCCATTAGCTAAGGAATTTCTGCAGTCTGTTCGCGAATATAGCGACTTGGATACGTCAAAGAGACGGCTGTTACGCTCTTTGCGAGCTTGGGTGTCTTGTAAGAAACAAAGCCAAACATCAGAGACTTCAGAGAGACTACATCACCACAGAAAGACGTGGGCCATTTGCGTCCTGATACCACCAGATATGGATTGTAGCATGAGGTATGTAATTAAAATCAGAATACCGTAGATGCTTCTGTTTGGCTATGGACGTAGAGTAAAAATACTAAAGTGTTGAAGGTTTATTGCGAATTCCGATATGGGTTTCGGATACCTGGTTGGTAAACGCCGAAGTTAGATTTGCAGACGAGAACTTATTGCCAGTTTGTCACATAATTTGAAAACTTAGTTGGCTGAATTTGTGTGACACGCTTTTCCGTATCCGAGCTATATGCGGTGGAGTCGCCTGTTCGTAATGAACAGGGCATCATATTGTTGGACATATTTTAAACCGGAAATGATAACGGCAGTTTTCATTACTCGAATTTTCGACACCATGAAACTTAAGGCAGTGGATAACAACACAGATGTGCCAATATCGAGACATGAATATCGATACGCAGTGCGCATCCTCGGCCACGGAGGCGCTGTCAGTCACACCGCCGCGTTACCTAAAGCTGCAACCGCGTCTTGAGGGCGCTGCCACGATCGGTTACACCGCAGCCAATGAGGTGCAAGCATCCTCCCTCCGGGACTGCAGCGGCGGGTGTATTTAAGTTCGAACATTCATGCACTGGCTCAATTTGTGTGTTTACCAATTGAATAACATTTACAGGCTTTCTAGTGGTCAGGGCTCGACATCTTGTGAATAGACACTGTACTGGAGAGGGAAAGGTCTGTGAATCTTTTGTATCTGTATATATTTCTACATTAAAATCTACTGTTACCAACTGACGCTATCTTCAGCGACAGAGTTATCTATTATTTTTACTATTTGATATGAGATGTGGAACAAATTAATACCTGAATTCTCTGTTAGTGTACGGTTACGGCATCTGTTCCTCGCTCCTGTATCCACTAAAAAAACACAAAGTGTGCAAAACTTAACAATTGTATTTAATGTTACAGAAATAATCACGTAGAAACTTCACTGTTTTGTGTATTCGAGAACACTTCGTATTACATAGTCTATATATCATATGGTCAGTTTGAATAAAAACTATTTTTTTAATTAGAAAAATGTGATAATTTTACTTCTTTTCTCGCAATCAGTTTAACAACCAACCTGTACAGGCAGTAGTACCCGACCGAGACAGACGCAGCAACAGGGAAGTAACCGCTTTTGTGACATTGACGAGTGCCTAACCAGGAGCGAATTTTATTGTATCATCTGTGTCCTTTAATAGTTTAGTTTCTTGAGTTTCTGCGTGTAAATTTAATATCTAATAGCCACTGTTCTCGCGTTTTCATTTGCGTCGGAAAGTAAACCGATTTTGTGACATATTACAAATTCCCAATCATGGGCGAAATATTTAGTTTCATCTGAGTGCTTCGGTAGTTAGGTTTTTGAATATCTACGTATTACTAGACACAGTTCCTGCGTTTTCGCCAGGATCTACAGTAGAGTTGCGCAGCACGTGCCGATAGTCGGTTTATCTGCGTAGTTTAGTTTTCCACGGCCTTTAGTATGGAAAGGGACTGCGATTGTTGTGTGCGGATGCGAGCCGAGTTGGTGACACTTCACTCTCAGCTTCAGGCTGTGATGGCTTCAGTTACACAGCTTGAGGCTACAGTAGATGGACACCACTGTTGTGGGCCGGCCGTGGGGATCCAACGGACGTCCAGCACGTCCGAGTCCTCCGATCGGTCCTCACCGGAGGCCAAGCCAGTTACTGCTCGCACTGAGGCTGACCCTTCACTTGTGGTCGAGTGGGAGGTCGCTCCGGGGCGAAGCAGGCGGCGAAAGACTTCCCAGGCGGCTGCACGTAAGGCCTCCCGAGTTTGTCTGACAAACAGGTTCCAGGTGCTGTCTGTGGCTGACACTGTCGCTGAACCAGATGCTGTCGCCTGTCCTGTTTCAGAGGAAACCACTCAGCCTGCAAGATCTGGGCAATCACAGAGGGTGGGATTATTGGTAGCTGGGAGCTCCAACGTTGGGCTCGTTATGGGGCCCCTTAGGGGCTTGGCTGACAAGAAGGGAAAGAAAACCAATGCGCGCTCCGTGTGCCTACCGGGTGGAGTCATTCCAGATGTGGAAAAGGGTTCTCCTTCCATGAAGAACACAGGGTGCAGCCAACTGAAGGTGGTTGCTCACGTCGGTACCAATGATATGTGTCACTTTGGATCAGAAGAGATTCTCTCTGGTTTAGAGCGACTAACGGAAGTGGTAAGGGCTGACAGTCTTGCTTGCAAGATGAAAGCAGAGCTGACCAGTTGCAGCATAGTCGACAGGACTGATTGCAGACCTCTGGTACAGAGCTGAGTGGAAGGTCTAAATCAGAGGCTCAGACAGTTCTGCGACCATGTAGGCTGCAGATTCCTCGACTTGCGCCAAAGGGTGGTTGGGTTTCAGGTGCCGCTGAATAGGTCAGGTGTCCACTATACGCAGGATGCGACTACATGGGTAGCAGGGGCTGTGTGGCGTGGACTGGGCGGTTTTTTAGGTTAAAGGGTCTCGGGAAAGCACAAAAAGGGCTTCAGTCAAAAAGGGTGCAAGCTGAACATAGGAAGAACGTAGGTACAGAAACCACTGGTATAATAGTTGTAAATTGTCGTAGCTGTGTTGCGAAAGCACCAGAGCTCCAAGCGCTAATAGAAAGCAGTGATGCTCAAATCGTTATAGGCACTGAAAGATGGCTAAAGCTGGATAGAAGCTCAGCCGAAATTTTTGCGAAGAACCTAACAGTATTCCGAAAGGATAGGCTAAACACGGTTGGGGTATGCATGTTTGTTGCTGTTAGAAGTAGTTTAACTTTTCGCGAAATTGAAGTAGATATTTTCTGTGAGTTAGATTGGGCAGAGGTTATTGTTGGCAACCGGAATAAAATAATAATAGGATCCTTTTACCGACCTCCCAGTTCAGATGATACAGTTGCTGAAAAGTTCAAAGAAAACTTGAGTTTGTTTTCAAACACATACCCGACTCATACGATAATAGTTGGTGGTGACTTTAATTTACCGTCGATATGTTGGCTAAAATACATGTTTAATTCCGGAGATACGCATAAAATATCATCTGAAATTGTGCTAAATGCATTCTCTGCAAATTATTTCATGCAGTTAGTTCATGAGCCCACGCAAATAGTAAACGGTTGTGAAAACACACTTGACCTCTTAGCATCAAATAATCTGGCGTTAATAATGAGCGGCAAAACCGATTCAGGGTTGTCGTAGCGAGATTGAATATTGTAATCCCCAAATCCTTAAAAAATAAGCGAAAAATGTACCTATTCAAAGAAGCAGATTAAAATTCACCTGACGCTTTCCTGAGAGACTACCTCAACTCATTCCAAATTAATAATATAAGGGTACACCAGATGTGGCTTGAATTCAAAGAAATAGTATTGGCAGCAATTGAGAGATTAATACCTAATAAATTAACAAACGGTGAAGCTGATACTCCTTTGTACACAAAACGGATTAGAACACTGTTGCAAAAACAACGAAACAAACATGCCAAATTTAAACAAACGCAGAATCCCCAAGATTGGCGATCTTTTACAGAAGCTCGAAATTTAGTGTGAACTTCAATGTGAGATGCTTATAACAGTTTCCACAATGAAACTTTGTCTTGAAACCTGGCAGAAAATCCAAAGAGATTGTGGTCGTATGTGAAGTATGTTAGGGGCAAGAAACCGTCAATGCCTTCTCTGCGCAATAGCACTGGAGATACTATCGAAGACAGTGCTCCCAAAGCAGAGTTACTAAGCACAGGTCATAGAAACGGCTTGCTGGAAGTTGAAAGCAATTGTTGATGAGCCCATCCCTTAGTAAATCTTGCTAGACAGGCCTACAGCCTTACAGGGCTGACATGGCAGTCCGCATTGAGACAGGGCTCCAGCAGAACAATGCCACGATACCTGCTGCGGCACCAGCAGAAACCTAGGCTGGGGCGACAGTCTAAAGGAACACGTCTACATCGTGGAGTCATAAACTGGGTATTGTGTGCAGAGCCATGTGTAGTAAAAATTCAAATGTTTTTGTGTTTGCTGATAGTGCAAGTAGGCCAGTGAACCACTTCCCTAGGCCTTCTCGGTTGTATAAGAAAACTCAGGTGTCTGAGAAACTTTTAAAGATAGAATCTTTATTACAGCTCACATCTAGGACTAACAAGCTCCAGCCACGCGGGATTAGCCGAGTGGTCTGAGGCGCTGCAGTCATGGACTGTGCAGCTGGTGCTGACGGAGGTTCGAGTCCTCCCTCGGGGATGGGTGTGTGTGTTTGTCCTTAGGATAATTTAGGTTAAGTAGTGTGTAAGCTTAGGGACTGATGACTTTAGCAGTTAAGTCTCATAAGATTTCACACACATTTGAACAACACTAGCAAGCTCCAAGGCACAGGCAATCTAGATAAAGATTTTCAAGATTGTATCTGTTTGCCTGTTGCTGTGGGAAATGACGCAACTTCAGAAAAAATTATCTCTTACCTATCAGTGACCACTTAAAAAGACCAGTAATGGCGGTTTCCCTTTTTTAGAGATGCAGGTTTCTTAGCTCATGCCCTGGTTTGACATCAATTGGTGTTGTCCTGTGGGAGGGGAGATTTTATACCTATAGAGCCCTGTGATAGGCTCAAGATGGGTTGAAGGCGGTGTCGTCCATGCACTTTGTGGGAAAATCGAATTTTTTTTCTGGAGAGGTGTGAAGCAGTCGGGTGCAAGACTTTGGACTGGTAAGGACTTCTACTCGAAGCTCTGGCATCTGCGGATGGTACATTGGACCTGTCCTGAGACTGACTTCACTTGCGAGTAGTTAAACTGGGGAGCCTGTAGTGAAGTTCTTACTGTAACGACAGTGTGACTTCAAATGTCTCAGACTACTTGTTTGCCAAACGTGCACTTATAGCTTTTGGTTTACCAGTCTTGACGTTTGGTATCCTTGTGCACGTTGTCGTATAAGTGAGCCAATGTTGTCCTTGGTACAACCAGCAAACGGGTGTGTCACACACTGAAATCTACCGTGATTTCAGGGTTCTGGTAGAGAGTAACTTGCGATCAGTCTGCCTGATTGCTAGACTATGAGATTTTTGCATTTTTTTAGTGGCCGCGATCGATTCACAGGTGCCGCCTTCACGTCTCACCTCCTCCACTGCACACATCTCACCAGCTGCAAGACACATGGTCGCACGAAGTAAACAGGGTAATGTAGTGCCGCTCCAGCATTGTCAGGGCGTACAAATCTCAACCGCCACTTGCTGTTGGCTGCACATATGTAGAGAAACTTCAGTAGATTTGATCAATCAAAGTCTGCTCGTCGTCAGATTAATTCAGCTTGCGTTATTCACATTTTTAGGGCCAGAGTACTTGACTTAATGATCATCTACTTAAACTGTCTTTGCCAACCAGGATTCACCCAGTGAAGTATTAAATCTTCTGTTAGTTATTTAGGGAATTCAGTCTATAACTGACAGGAGGCACCCTTATAGTATGTGAAATCACGTGTACACAATCATAAAATGCCACTACAAAGATTTCAGGCAAATCACCAGCATCTGAGTGAGTAGACGCACTTCTTGCCACTTCAGCGTCAGCAGACAACACCGCCAGACATCGAAAAGTAAAAGAGGAATTCAAATGGTTCAAATGGCTCCAAGCACTATGGGGCTTAACAACTGAGGTCATCAGTCCCCTAGACTTAGAACTACTTAAACCTAACTAGCCTAAGGATATCACTCAGATCCATGCCGGAGGCAGGATTCGAACCTGCGACCGTAGCAGCAGCGCGGTTCCGGACTGAAGCGCTTAGAACTGCTCGGCCACAGCGGCCGGCCAAAAGAGGAGTATACAAGGAATAAAACTCATGAAATTTCGCTTCGGTAGTATTAACGAAGGCGTATGGTTGTACAATAATTTAGTATTTAGTATTGGAAGAAGTCTACACATTTGGTGGAGGTATAGAGACAGCGCCAGCGTAAAATTAGGGTGCATGACAGGAGCAGAACTCACGAAAAACTAACAAAGACACAAGCACATACAAACAAACACACCTCGCACCACATAATGTACGTCCGTACTACATTAACAGGGCCCAGCAGTCATTAAATTTATTTTTGGATATTGTGTCCTTAGTAATATTACAAAAAATAGAGAAAAATTAAGTAAAAAAATTTTTTACTCTTCATTATTTTTTCTGTAAATTGATTATATCGATGTAATGGCATTTGTGAGAGAATGTGGCACTTGACCACACTTGAGGATTGTTCAGACTCTGAAATCAGCAACGCAGACTGGACGTCACGGCCCACACAATCCAATAAGGGGCAAATGGATCAGGCAGTCGTAATGAGTTAGCTGCAGCAGCCCAGGCGTGGGGGACCACCCACAACAACAGAACCGGCCGTTGCCAGCTGATGCACCTACGTCACACAGCCCGGTCATCTACCAGTGGAGGCGGCACGTCTCAAGCCAGTGCTGACAGCGGGACACCACCACGTGCCGGTAACAACCCCCTAGAGGCCAACGACCCGCCAGGCCGCTAATCGAGGGACAAGCGAGTTGCGAGGCACCACAGATGACGTGCGCACCAAGCACAACCGACTCAGCGAGGTGCCGAGGTGCCGAGAGTGACGAGTCCCGTGGACTTAAGGCGATCTAATCTGATGTCCCGCGCCGGCAGGCACGCGTTCTGATGCAGAAGCAAACGGGAAGAGTAGGTCTGTCTCATATGTCCTGCTAATACTGAATGGATTTCTACGCCAGGGGCGGGTTGCACGTCAATTGCAACGCTGTCACGCCAGTGTCTGACGGCTGACCGGCCTGACCAGGATGAGGTCAAGGGTCCAGCTGCGGTGCAGGAGCTGCCAAAGATACCAGGTGCTGCCAGAGACGAGAGGGAACGCCAGAGACGTCTGCCATCACTTCTGCCATGTCATGCACTGAGTGGGAGGGCATTCCACTCTGGTGCAAATTGCTGTTCTTCAGTCGTACCAGTCACGGTTTGTGCGTGTGGGTAAGTGCCATGTTCTAAATTCATTTTGTAAGTAGGCTGTTTAGGTTTTTATATTGGTAACGCCACGTAGCGCTCTGTATAAAAATAACTGGCTGTGCTGTGTGCAGTCTGTGGCTGGTTGGCATTGTTGGAATATTCGCTATTGTAGTGTTGGGCAGTTGGATGTGAACAGCGCGTAGGGTTGCGCAGTTGGAGGTGAGCCGCCAGCAGTGGTGGATGTGGGGAGTGAGATGGCGGAGTTTTGACAGCGGATGATCTGCACGTTTGTCCATTAGAGAGAGTAAATTTGTAACACTGGATGTCATGAACTCATATATATATTTTGACTTTTGAACACTATGAAGATAAATACATTGTTTGTTCTCTATCAAAATCTTTCATTTGCTGACTATGCCTATCAGTAGTTAGTACCTTCAGTAGTTAGAATCTTTTATTTAGCTGGCAGTATTGGCGCTCTCTGTATTGCAGTTGTTCGAGTAACGAAGATTTTTGTGAGATAGGTGATTCATGAAAGGTATAGGTTATTGTTAGTCAGAGCCATTCTCTTGTAGGGATTATTGAAAGTCAGATTGCGTTGCGCTAAAATATTGTGTGTCAGTTTAGTGATGATCAGAATAAGTAAAGAGAGAAATGTCTGAGTACGTTCAGTTTTGCCCATCTGTTTGAAAATCAAATAACGTAAGCGGTTTACCAGCACAGTAATTCATTAATTTTTCTAAGGGGACGTTTCAATGTGAAATTTTCAATTGTAAAATTTGTCTCCCTAGGGACCCTTGTGGAGGGAGCGATAGGATACCTTTATGTAATATCATTATGTAATATCTTTTTGTGTTTTTGTATGTATCAATCGAACTGTTTTGATTGTGAGGTCTGTGTATTTTCTGCACATTTATTAAAGCTGTCGACACTGATTGTGTGCCTGCATTTGTTTTGATGTCGTAGGAAGTAATACACAAATTTACGCAACTTAGGTAATAAGACAAACAATTACGCATGTTATTTCTCTGTTAACTGAAAATTTGACAATGTGTGTGTTTGATGATTGAGACCAAATGAGCGATAGAGCAGGGGCAAATCAATGAGCAGAGAACAATTCATACTCCAGGACATTGTAGATGATAAGGGACATTAGACATCTCTGACCTCAGGATATGGAGTGAATGGGTACATTTCTTTACTGCAAGACAATTTAACCACATGTCAAATGTTTAAATGACGTCTGTGATGTAGCAATGCCCGCTGTAATGTAAATGTAATTCATACTACTCACAGCAATGTGTGCATGTACTCCTGCTGGTTTGCAGCTTCATGTGAGTGAATGGGCCCTGGAGTGAATGAGGTCAAGCTAGGATGTGTTTTAGCCATGTGAAATCCTGATTGGCAAAGTTACCTTTTTTCAAATAAAGGATGAGATTCTCCTATTATTTTCAACGATTTACTCTGGTTAATGTCACACTAAGCAATACTGATGTGAGACACTACCCATGCAGAACTCAACGGCAGGTAGGCGGCAGTGAGAGAGGACAAGTTACTCTCCCACCTATTTTTCGCATACAGAAAATTATTAAAGATGTTTTTACAACCCGATGCACCTTGAGCCAGACTCCAGAAAGCTAATGTGCTGACCAGATGCTGATGGAGTCTGGTAGGGCGCTAAAACCATGAGGTATTTTTATGATTCTTAGCTTGTTGAAATGGCTTGTTGGGAGTTGAAAGCAATTGGCAGCGAGCCTACCCCTTAGTAAATCTTGCTGGACAGGTCCACAGCCGTACAGGGCAGCCCCTATTCGAGGCAGTGCTCACGCAGAACAATGTCGCGATATCCGCCGCGGCGCCAGCAGAAGCCTGGGCAGGGGCGACAGCCTAAAGGAATGCGTCTATCCAGTAGAGTCATAAACCGGGCATTGTGTGTAGAACCACTCGTAATAAAAATTCAAATGTTTTCGTGTTTGCCGACAGTGCAAGTAGACCAGTGAGCCACTTCCCTCGACCGCTCCTGTTGTATAAGAACACTCCAGCATCCCAAAAACGTTTACAGATAGAATCTTTATTACACCTCATAGCTTGGACTAACAAACTCCGGCCGGCCGGTGTGGCCGTGCGGTTCTAGGCGCTTCAGTCTGGAACCGCGTGACCGCTACGGTCGCAGGTTCGAATCCTGCCTCGGGCATGGATGTGTGTGATGTCCTTAGGTTGGTTAGGCTTAAGTAGTTCTAAGTTCTAGGGGACTGATGACCATAGATGTTAAGTCCCATAGTGCTCAGAGCCATTTGAAACATTTTTTTTAACAAACTCCAAGGCACAGGCGATTTAGATAAAGTTCTCTGAGATTGTATCTGTTCGATTGTTGCCATGGGAAGAGACACGACTTTGGAGAAAATCACCTCTTCCCACCTCTGCGAAAACGTAAAAAAGCCAGTAATAAGCCATTTTCTTTCTTTCTTTCTTTTTTTTTTTTTGAAATGCAGGTTTCTTAACACTTGCCCGGGTTCGACATGAGTTTGTGCTGTCGTGTGGGTGGGGAGATTTAGAGCCTCAAGAGCCCTGTGATTGGCTCAAGATGGATGAAGGCAATGTCGTTGATACACTTTGCGGGAAAACGGAATTTTTTCCTAGAGAGGTGTGAAGCACTTGGATGCGGGACTTTGGTCTTGTAAGGGACTTCTGGTCGAAGCTCTGGCATGTGTGGTTGGTACTTGGGACCTGTTCTGAGGCTGACTTCACTTGCGAGTAGTTTAGACTGGAGAGCCTGTGGTGAAGTTCTTACTGTAACGACAGTGTGACTTCAAACGTCTCGGAATACTCGTTTGCCAAGGTCACACTTATTCGTTTGGTATCCTTGTGCGCTCTGTCGTATAAGTGATCCAATTCGGTCCTTGGGACAACCAGCGAACGGGTGTGTCACACACTGAAATCTACCGTGGTATCAGGGCTCTGGTAGAGAGTAACTTGCGATCCGCCTGCCTGGTTGTTAGAACGTGAGATTTTTGCATTTCTTTCGTGGCCGCGATCGATTCACAGGTGCCGCCTTCACGTCTCACCTCCTCCGCTACACACATCCCACCAACTGCAACTCACTTGGCCGCATGAAGGGCGTACAGATCTCAGTCGCCTCTTGCTCTCAGCTGCACCTATGTAGAGAAACTTCAGTAGATTTGATCAATCAAAGTCTGCTCAGCGTCACATCGATTCATCTTGCGTTATTCACATTTTTAGGGCCATAGTACTTGTCTCACTGATCACCTAGTTAAACTGTCTTTGCCAACCAGGATCCACCCAGTGAAGTATTAAAGCATCTGTTAGTGGTTTAGGGAATTCAATCTATAACTTGTTTTGCATAATTTATATCTGGTTTGAAAAAATAAGTGTTGTTAGTACACTAAATTTTGCCAACATTCACAATCAGTTTAATAGTCCAAACAAGTTACCTTTCAATGGAGGTCCATATATGTGGTCCTCAAGTCTTACTTATCGTGAAAGTGTACTAGTCTTTACCATTTCTTCAAGAAGAACATTTTATTCAGCATTGTTGATGTCCTAAAATAACTTTATAAATGCAAGAAAATGATGATCATGAAATAAATTCTGAGAAATAATAATTTACCACTGCCAGGTAACAAATGTTTACGGTACATTTTATGATAAGCTTCAAAACAATTATTTTTCACAATACATAAATACATTCCACAATTGATGCAAATGTCTCTTATCTTGAAAATGGAAGCAGATTTCCTACATTTTGAGTATTCCTTGTTTCAACAAATTTTGGTTGTCGGCCAGTATTTTAAAATCTAATTTCTGCAATTCTTCGCAAGATAGCTGTTCTTGACTTTTTATTCACATTTTCTACATCATCTACATCTTGAGTGTCAGAGGAATTCACTGTACGAGAACGTGCTCTTTTCTCAGCACTGGCACGACATCTTGACGTTCTAATTGTTTACCAGTCAGTTCCATCATGCTCAGCAGCATAATCTTCAATCAAAAATGACAATTCATCATCTTCCCAATTAGAGAGTTCCGCATTGCTGTCACTAAAAAGAGCTTCTAAGTGCTCATCATTTAATATTTCATGCATTTCTGTAACGAGCGGAAATAAGTTATTTCAATGTTCCATTATTATCGAATACCAAATTAAAATTAGCAAATATGCATTACGACCTGAAGTCCACGTACGAGGACCTTCAGGAAATGTGTTATTTCATAGTAACGAACAAAATTTATACAAATTTGAACTAATCTCAACATTTAGGATAGTTAGCGCATGCTAGGAAAAAACTCAGATTCTCAGTTCAATATTTAGGCACAATATTAACTTACAATCCTTTTCTATTTGTAGAAGTAACCATTTTCTGCACATGACCAGCTGTAAACTAAGACGCGAATCGTACCTTGCAAGGTGCTGTGTCCTGATTTTAAAACTAAGAACTAAAAAGTACACACTCGCAAGCGGAAAAATACGCCTATATACGAAGGAAAAAATGGACGAAACTTCACATGTTGGATGGCAACGAGAAGAAAGTCTGAGCAGTGGTATTCTTAGGCTTCATAAATGGGTGCTTTGCAGACAGTTGATAGAGGTTTAGTGGAAGATATTTCATTTTTTTTGAGTAGGAACTGGACTTTTGTAACATTTTCGTAGCACTTGTGTATGGGGGTGTCATTCTGACACTGTTGTTTTGGTCTTTGGTAGTTCTGTTATTCATTGTGTGATGGAAAGCTTGTAGTTAGTTAAACAGACACAAGCATTAGTCGTTTTTGAAAGATCAAGACGGAAGAGATAATTCTAGGGTGAAGAAATAGTTTGGTTATGGGATCTTATCCACTACTAGTGCTCACAGAGATGAAGTTGCGGCGCTTAGTGGCTCTGTTAATATGTCAATTAATCAGGTAGATATTGTTGAAGCCCCTGATATTAATTCTGAAAATCGAGAGCGCAGTGATGTTGTAGTGAATGAAGGTGCAATTGAATCTGATGGCGTTCAGCTGTTTGAGTCTACTAGTAGTTGTGATGTCGCAGCAAATGCTTCCGAAATTTATGCTGCTTATACTACCCAAGTTTAACAACAGAATGTTGTGAGATGATTAATTTGCAGATATTTCAAGCAATATGGGAGAAATTAGAGCTCGGTATGAATGCACTGAGTAAGAAGTTAGAAATTAGTGTAAAGGGACTTGATAAATTACTAGAGTTTAGGGTGAAAGAAAGCAATGATGGGTATGCAGATTTTGGTAAAGGACTAGGGGAAGAACAGAAGCTAGTGCTAGGGAAGAAAAGGAGAGTACAGATAAATTTCGGGAAAAGGTTGTTATCGTCAAGTTAGTCACTTTTAAACTCACTGAATTCGCAGACAAAAGAAGCACCTGGCTTAGTTTTGTATTAACCGCACTGAAGGTCTTGGTGTTATCTTTATTAATGAACATGTTATAATCAAGATATCTGAAGCTGAGAATGCGTGGCTTAGTATTGTCTAATGTCAAACCTAAAGACTCTGCTACGAGGTTACTCTGACGTTTTCCATTTAAAAAATATTTTATTTTTTCGTACTAACTAATTTTAACTTTCGAAATTTGTTAGGATGTCATGTACCAGTTTGCAATGTCCTCTGGATGTTTCCTTCATAGCGAATTATGAATATTTTCAAGTTACCAAGGATAGGGCGATGAAAGTTGCCTGTCCATTTAGCAATTTCGTTTTTACCGACTATATTTTAGCTTTTCATAAATCTCAACATCAGCTTTTATGTACCTTGCTTGCGTCTGCTGTACTTAGCTTCGATTGATCGAAATAATCTCTTTGAGCAACCACTTTGTATGCCCACTGAGGAATTTTCGCTTCATTCGGAGACTGATTTGGCTGTCAGCTAATAGGAGGAAGCTTTCCCGGTTTGGAAGCAACGAGATATTCCTTGTATAAACGTACTTATACCATTCTTCTATTCTGGTTCTGGATGGAGTTCCGGTTGATTTGGAGGAATTCTCTCTTTGTCTTGTTGGTGCAAGCTGCATCGGTGTTTCTACAGTGGTGAAGCTAGCGGGTGAGATCAGTCCAGTTACTTGCCATGTTGGATGTTAAGCGGCTTGTTGGCTTATTTTGGGAGTTCATTCTAAACTTCTGCACAGTTTATTCGCTATTGCTCTGCACTCAGGCTTGCAGCAGTAGCCGTCTGCATGGTAATTTGTAACCTTGTAGGTTCGTACGTTGCTTAATTTTGGTTACAAGGAAGTTTATTATAAGATGCTATGAATTCTGAGTTACCATACTCCCCCGAGTTATAAAAGAGCCGTTACTTTGTTTAAAATTGTGCACTGTAAACATAGTATTCCGAATGCTTATTTCCAATTTCACCTTTTGTGTCTACTGTTCTGGGGACTCAAGTGAACTTCTGCATCAGATGAATGCTTTTGGTAACAACAAATCTATATATGAATGAGAATCATTTCTGAATTATTTGTATATTATGTAATACTGTGGCGCTTGACTGAAATATTACGTGGAACTTCTGTACTGATCTTAGTCGCTCAGTTATTTTTTGAGCATAGAATGAATGTTTACATACCTGACGGGACGTCCTCGACGACACGCTTTAGTTTCTTGATCAGTTTGCTGATGAATTGTTTATCGTTTCAGATTTGAACAGAAATTATGCAAAATCTGTGTTTGTAACATTTAAATTTTGTAACTGTCACCAATCATTCAGTTGAAACTACAAGGTCAGACTGTGTTTTCAAATTGTTTTCTGGGACATCAAGTTCATAATTGTTGCATAGCTTAGAACTGCAGGAAATTTTCTCTAGCTACTCAAGAGAATGGTTAAGTTTTCTAACACAAACACTACCCTTCCTAACTACATTGTTGTGTTTTTACAGTATAACTGAATGATTTGCATTCCAAGTTCGTGCCATATGAGAGCGGGTGCAGTACAAATACGTGTTATCCCACTAAGTTTATTATTATTTTACGACCTTATTATTCCAAGTCTAGTTCCCAAAGAAGCTCTCGTTTCCAACAAGACGAAGACTCTCAGCCCTTGTATAGAAACGACATCTATTGAAGATGACATACTTAACAGAAGTTTACATCGTAATGGAAAGAGTAACTTTCGAAATTTTTTTTATGTATAATAAAAAAACGATCTTAATGGAATATATTAAAATTAAAGTAGCCTTGATCGCATAGAACATTTATTGAAAATGGCAAACGGTTTTGGGCAAATACCGACCACCTTCAGACCAAATGCACTGAAATGTAAGTACAATACAGATTTAGAGGGAAATCTAATAACAACAGTTAATGTTATATACATAAAATACCCATGAAGGCAGTGGTGGCGGTGAACGGAGCTGGTATCGCGAATGAACGTCAACTGCTGCTTACAGTAGATGGCCTATGGATTATATACTGGATGCTCCGCGCAACGCTTACCGTATAACGTCACCAACAGCCAGTCAGGCATAAGGTAAATAAAAAGCGTTACTAAAATAATGTACACATAAATTAGTTGTACAAAAATTACTAAAAATATGCACTACATTACATAAATAGCAGTTATAAATGCAGTTTGACAAAATATATTTAAATAAATCCTGGAGAATATACATAAGAAAAACCAATTATAATCGGAATTTGAAGAAAACTATCAGAATGTAATCGTAGCAAAGGCAGAGCTAAGTGGCGCCGTTGGTTTCCGTGGAGATGGCGTGAAGATCTCGATATGTACCATCCAGGGCTGACGTAGGACGATGTCAAAGATGCGACGGAAACTGACAGCCACAGTGTGCCAGCATGCAGGAGAAGCTGTTGATTTACAACACAAAGATCGCAGAAGAACGTTGTGAAGTAACCATAATTATGACTTCGACAGGAGCGTATATAACATTAAGTATAAAGCAGTATATTACGTAGAAATCAGCAGTGCTATGATGACTGGCAACAGAAGCCAACGGAATATTAGGTATACGCAGTACATTACGCAGAAACTAGCAGCGTCGAGCGCTGTATAGGCACCAAGGAGGCATATAAAACAGCCGAAATGTTAAAAGTTCTGAAGTAACAGCTAAAAATATTAAAATAATGTGATCAGTGTCATTTTCAGTCATGAAACTTAAATTACATACAATATGAAGTAGTCAAAAGCATATGAGAAGCGGAATAAAAATATAATAAAAATCAAAAATATTATTTTAATCCCAGTCACATATTACCTGTCCTATATTTTTTGTATTACACTACTGGCCATTAAAATTGCTACACCAAGAAGAAATGCAGATGATAAACGGGTATTCATTGGACAAATATATTATACTAGAACTGACATGTGATTACATTTTCAAGCAATTTGGGTGCATAGATCCTGAGAAACAACCAACTCTGGCCGTAATAACGGCCTCGATATGCCTGGGCATTGAGTCAAACAGAGCTTGGATGGCGTGTACAGGTACAGCTGCCCATGCAGCTACAACACGATACCACAGTTCATCAAGAGTAGTGACTGGCGTATTGTGACGAGCCAGTTGCTAGGCCACCATTGACCAGACGTTTTCAATTGGTGAGAGATCTGGAGAATGTGCTGGCCAGGGAAGTAGTCGAACATTTTCTGTATCCAGAAAGGCCCCTACAGGACCTGCAACATGCGGTCGTGCATTATCCTGCTGAAATGTGGGGTTTCGCAGGGATAGAAAGAAGGGTAGAGCTATGGGTCGTAACACATGTGAAATGTAACGTCCACTGTTCAAAGTGCCATCAATGCGAACAAGAGGTGACCGAGACGTGTAACCAATGGCACCACATACCATCACGCCAGGTATTACGCCAGTATGGCGATGACGAATACACGCTTCCAATGTGCGTTCACCGCGATGTCGCCAAACACGGATGCGACCATCACGATGCTGTAAACAGAACCTGGATTCATCCGAAAAAAATGAGGTTTTGCCATTCGTGCACCCAGGTTCGTCGTAGAGTACACCATCGCAGTCGCTCCTGTCTGTGATGCAGCGTCAAGGGTAACCGCAGCCATGGTCTCCGAGTTGATAGTCCATGCTGCTGCAAACGTCGTCGAACTGTTCGTGCAGATGGTTGTTGTCTTGAAAACTTCCCCATCTGTTGACTCAGAGATTGAGACGTGGCTGCACGATCCGTTACAGCTTTGCGGATAAGATGCCTGTCATCTGGACTGCTAGTGATACGAGGCCGTTGGGATCCAGCACTGCGTTCCGTATTACCCTCCTGAACCCACCGATTCCATATTCTGCTAACAGTCATTGAATCTCGACCAGAGTGAGCAGCTATGTCGCGATACGACAAACTGCAATCGCGATAGGGTACAATCCGACCTTTCTCAAAGTCAGAAACGTGATGGTACGCATTTCTCCTCCTTACACGAGGCATCACAACAACGAATCACCAGGCAACGCCGGTGAACTGCTGTTTGCGTATGAGAAATCGGTTGGAAACTTTCCTCTTGTCAGCACGTTGTAGGTGTCGCCACCGGCGCCAACCTTGTGTGAATGCTCTGAAAAGCTAATTATTTGCATATCACAGCATCTTCTTCCTGTCGGTTAAATTTCGCATCTGTAGCACGTCATCTTTGTGGTGTAGCAATTTTAATGGCCAGTAGTGTAGAATTCCCTCTAAATCCATATTGTATTTACAATTCAGTGCATTTGATCTCAAGATGGTCGCTATTTGGCCCAAACCGAACGCCACTTTTAATAAATGTTCTGTTGCGATACGGTCTGTTTTAATGTTAATTTTAAAGTGTTGGAAAGAGTCGACCTCTGTAGGCCACAGGGCAGGCTAGCGCTCAATGTTTTGTCACTACACTGCCTTGCACGGATAGGAAATGTTTCTGTCGCGTTTCTTTATCTTTGAATCGTACGTATTTTAATAGCAGGGAGTACTCACTTCCTTCTAATCCGACATGTCTTACAACATCGATATTGTGGTCTTCAATCCGAAGACTGGTTCCATGCAGCTGTCGACTCTAGTCTATCTTATGCTATTCTCTTCGTCTCCGGGTAGCCACTGCAGTCTACACCCATTTGAATCTGTTAGCTGTAGTCGAACCTTGGCCACTTCCCTACATAGCAAATTGACGATTTCTGAATGACTGAGAGAGTGTCTTATCAACCTATCCCTTCCTTTAATAAGGTTGAACGTTGAATTTGCTTCTTCCCCAATCTATTCGGTACTTCCTCATTAGTTATCTAATCAGCGCGTCTAATCTCCCACATTCTTCTGTAACACGCTTCAAAAGCTTGTATTATCTTCTTGTCTGAAATTTTTATCGACCACATTTCACTTCCTTAGAGGGCTACACTATAGATAAATACCTTTAGAAGGTTAGAAAGTATAGTGAGTTTCCTAATGAAAGTCACGAACTCGAGACACAAGTTATTTGTTATAAAATAAACTTGGAAGTGATATCTGGTGCCGGTACGTGCCACTAGGCCACCCTTTCAGCAGCAAACATGACTTTGTACCCTGAATCTATTTATAATTCACCTGTATACCTTAAACAGTTTGAGATTTTAAAGGCTTCGGGGAGGAAAGTCAACTGAGGACTGGAACCTATGTCCGAAACAGTAGTCCACCGAGACCACAGAGCACCACATTCATGGGAGATAAGGCCTGTCTAAGCAGCAATTAGCTCCACATTCTCCATTGGCGGTCGTGAAAATCACTCGCGTTCGCTGATTAGCAACCAACATTGCGAGACGTCCCGCCTACGGTTCGTCAGTATACGAAGTCACGTTTGCTGCCGAAGGGGTTGCCTAATGGAAGGCGGCGGCGCCTGTAACTTCGACGCTCTGTAGCGTCGCTGGTTGACGTTACCGGACACGGGATCCTATCCTCAGTTTCTTCCTCAAGATACCCTCTACAACTCCTCGATGTTTGTCGCAACATTTCTGGGATACCTGTACAATTGTCGGTTCTTTGAACAGCTGGTGGTATGCATAGTACTTATACTGGCTCCTACTGGCAGAATTTGCTATATACATGAAAGTAATGATGTTGGATTTGATCCAATATCTAATTTTATATCGAGAATTGTACGTTAGTCCCAACATCGTAGTAGCAAGTGTACGGCCCAAATCGAAATACACTGAAACGCCAAAGGAACAGGTACAGGTATGCGTATTCAAATACAGAGGTAAGTAAACAGGCAGAATTCGGCGCTGCGGTCGGTAGCGCCTATAAGACAAGTGTCTGGGGCAGTTGTTAGGTCGGTTACTGCTGCTACAATGGCAAGTTATCAGGATTTAAGTGAGTTTGAACGTGGTGTTATAGTTGGCGCACGAGCGATGGGACACAAGATCTCTGAGGTATCGATGAAGTTGGGATTTTCCCGTGCGACCATTTCACGAGTGTAGCGTGAGTATCAGGAATCCGGTAAAACATCAAATCTCCGACATCGCTGCGGCCGGAAAAATATCCTGCAATACCGGTACCAACGACGACTGATGAGAATCGTTCACAGTGACAGAACTGCAGTCCTCAGCAAATTGCTGCAGATTTCAATGATGGGCTATTAAGAAGTGTCAGCGTGCGGACCTTTCAACGAAACACCATCGATATGGGCTTTCGGAGCCGAACGCCCACTCGTGTACCCTTGATGACTGCACGACACAAAGCTTTACGCCTCGCCTGGCCCGCCAACACGGCCACTGGACTGATGATGACTGGAAACATGTTGCCTGGTCGGACGAGTCTTAATTGTATCGGGCGGATGGACGTGTGCGGGTATAGAGACAACCTCATGAATCCATGGACCCTGCATTGGATTGTTCAAGTTGGTGGAGGCTCTGCAATGGTGTGGGGCGTGTGCAGTTTGAGTGGTATGGGACGGACCCCTGATGCGTCTCGATACGACTCAGACAGGTGACACGTACGTAAGCATTCTGTCTGATCACCTGCATCCAATCATGTTCACGGTTCATTCCGATCGACTCGGGCAATTCCAGCAGGACAAAGCGACTCCATACACGTCCAGAACTGCTTCAGAGTAGCTAAAGGAACATTCTTCTGAGTTCATACACTTCCGCTAGCCACTAAACTCCCCAGACATGAACATTATTGAGCATATCTGGTACGCCTTGCAACGCGCTGTTCAGAAGAAATCTTCAGCCCTTCGTACTGTTACGGATTTATGGACAGACCTGCAGGATTTAGGGCTTCAATTTCCTCCAGCACTACTTCAGACATTAGTAGAGACCATGCCACGTCTTTTTGCGGCAGTCTGCGTGCTCGCCGGGACCCTAGACGATATTAGGCAGGTGTACCAGTTTCTTTGGCTCTTCAGTGTATAGCATAAACATTTAAAATCAGAACTTGTTTCATTCAGCAGCTTCATTTGGACATATGATAAAGAACTCTCTGTGCAGCAGGAAATAAAACTTTTCATACACCCCGCTGGCGCAATAGCGGAACCCGGTTTTTCATGCTGAAACACGTTATTTGTCGCTTAAGGACAACCTGTGGTTTTAAGGAAACTCAGAGAGGTGACGAGTAAAGAGCTGAAATAGCTGTTTTCTGTCCACCTTTAGCATCAGTGATACAGTGTTATAACAAAATCGTCAACATACATAAGAGAATTACGACAGCGAGAAAAGTTGTAAATAATCTCAAAAATACTCGACTGTGTTGGCCAGATACAGCAGCATCATTTCCTTTAAATGCGAAAATTTTTAGGTTAGGCTTTACCGTGACTGTTACTGACATTAAATGAAACAACAAGTTTACTGTTACCAGTCACATTATTTTCTTTTTTTTTTCTTTTTCTTTTATGTCTTGCATACAATCCCCTTTCTGGGTAACATTTCATACCAGATTGCTAATGTCTTCAAACGGAAAGGCATAAGCATATCTTTTACAACAGATAACAAGATTGGACAGAAGTTACCCCACAACATCGGCACACGAAACCCACTTCATCACACAGGTGTGTACAAAATTGAATGTTTGGACTGTGACTGCTTCTACATAGGCCAGACAGGTAGATCATTTGAGATTAGGTTCAAGGAACTCATGGCAGCACTAAAAAACAAAAAATATCACACATCAGCAATAGCTACACACTTGCATGAAACAAAACACCATGTTAACAACACAAGTATTAGCATCCTACACATCCAACCAAAAGGCAGAAAACTAGACATCCTTGAAACACTCCAAATATACAAACACCAAATGAAACAACCAGAATCCATCTTAAATGACAAAAATGACAATATTTACAATAGTATCATCTCTGTTTTCAGCAACTGCCTACACTCTTAAAATACACACACACACACACACACACACACACACACACACACACACACACACACACACACACGTGCACATATCCTAATATTTACCATAAATATTGACAGCCGCCAGGAGTACAAGAGATTGACCTCATTCACAGATAATTCATCACACCAACAGCTTGTACCCCCTGTCAGCTTAAAACTGTATGTACATCATCTACTGGCACACATGTATATATATCTGCATATTTTATAACATTAACCAGTGTATTACCCCAACCTTTAGGCAGCTAATATATGCAACATGTAATCTTAAGACTCCTTGCCATGTAAATGTTTGCTCTCATATAATCACTCCTTCCTCTCTCTCTCTCTTTCTTCAAAGAGTGTCATCTATGTATGATTTTACTGCTGTAGCCAATATGATCATTGTAACTCAAGCCTATAACATTTTACCTAATTGTTATTAGCAAGTATGAAGTTTAAGCCATTTTAACATTTCACCTGATTGCATAAACGAGTACGAATGTTTAGCTATTTTAACCTTTCAAAATTGGATTTATATACCACCTGAAGTACACACACATATATTTGACACCTCAAAACAAACACCTCCAAATGGTTTAAACGATTATTCTGTAATAATGTTGTTACAATGTATATTCTTTGCACTTTGCGATTATGTCTTCTCTTCTGCTGTACGAACCTTGCACCCAGCTGATTCCAGACGCCATATTTGTTTACAAATGTGGCAGTATACATGTGAAGTGTTACGACAGAAAAAGGAACCTGTGACCACTGGAGGTACTCTAGTTTACTTATTAAAGTTTACCATTAAATATCAGTTTAATTTTTTGTCAAAAGTTATCCAAAACCATATTCTGAAATAGTGTCTTGTTTCTCCACTAGGCAGTGCCACAAGTTCCTCCAAATGTCGTAACACAACACACACACATATGTAATACTAACTAATGTAAATCCACCCGATGATGGAGGTTTAAACCTTCGAAACGCGTCGTGGAAAAAATAAAACGGTGACTGGTAACAGTAAACTTGTTGTTTCATTTAATTAGCATCATTTCCATTGCAGCTTTATCAAAGAGCAATGTCATTTTGTTTTGTGTCATCTATCAGCATAAAACGATACCGTAATCATTTCACTACCACTGAGACATCCATGTTCCAGTATAGGTTATCACAGAAACAGTGTGCCGGCCGGGATGGCCGATCGGTTCTAGGCGCTACAGTCTGGAACCGCGCGACCGCTACGGTCGCAGGTTCGAATCCTGCCTCGGGCATGGATGTGTGTGATGTCCTTAGGTTAGTTAGGTTTAAGTAGTTCTAAGTTCTAGGGGACTGATGACCTCAGTAGTTAAGTCCCATAGTTCTCAAAGCCATTTGAATTTAGTGAGAATTTATTTCATGTTGTTGCTATGTATCAGTATCCCACTGGTGGAGTGAAGCCTGCGTATGGTTTGCAGAATTCATTTAATTAGAGCTTTGACCTGTAGTTTGCGTTGTCTTCAAGTTTCATTGTCAACCCTTTGCTAAGCTCCGCTTTGTACTGTATCATCGAATTAGTTCGTTCCAGCAGACAGGAGACACAATGAACGCATTTCCTCAGCGGGCCGCCGTCGCAACTTCCCAGACAATTCGGTCAATGAACTGCACGCACGTATCGTTCGTTGCGTCACGAACAGAGCCCATACTGAGCACCTGTAAAGGGAGTTAAGGACTTGCGATGTGTGTCTGTTTCCCGTATGTCTTGTAGTTTTCCCGCATTCGCCTACTGAAAACCTGGAGTTCTTACGAATAGCCCTGTAAGTCCCAACCCTCCCCGCAATGGAAAATGAAACGGTGGGACATATTTTCTTTTCTTATTGTGAATTCTGAGTAGGATATTAATTAAAATAGCTATGCATCAATGTCTTTGACCAAAATAAATAAATAAATTAGTAGTGTTACAGATAAATCACTTCACCTATATGTTTGTCGCCACAAACACATTTCCGTTGTGCGAGCTTAGAATTGCTGCAAGTGGTTTGGGAAAGCTCCACGAAGATCAGAGCGTGTTATGGGCCTGACGACAGATGACCTGAGCTGTACTGAGCATGCCTCTGATACTGTCGAACTTGATGCGCGCTCCTTGGACACTTTTTCGGTCAATGCGAGCTGCTCGCTGTCGGTGGTTGATCGATCATGTATCAGAATGTTTACCCAACGCCTTCAGCGACTCAAAGAGTCCATACCAGAAGGCGTTACGGCGATAATCATAGTGAAATAATGTGCTATAATCTACGAAGTATTTGTCTCCAATCGGTTCATTACTGTGACTCATTGAAAGGCAGTATTGTTCGTACACGAATAATTTAGTCCCAAATTTTTAAAAATATAACGGGTTATTGTGTCATGGTCGAATGAATTTCTTGGAGAAACAGAATGTTCACACTCTGATGTTTTCTATGCTTAGGGTCGATAAAAATGAATTCTGAGCGCACATGCAATGATTGCACAAAACCAACTTGTGGATTTCAACTATATCATACAGTGAATTACATTAACTGCAGTCAGTTCCAGATTTCTGGTCCTAGAGCTCAACTGTGCTACCAGGTTTCGTTAACTAAGTACCTTGTAAAAACATGTGTCTAAAGCACATTATTTATTACGTAAACACTACTCACGGAAGAATTTCATAGTAATAGCAGACATCGGTCATGTTTCCGCACTGTTGCCAACCTACATTTTGCTGGTGTTCACAGAAATTATAACCACTGTAGGTCTGTATGACCTACCACAACATTAGATCACTCTGAACAGCTGTTTTGCGTCTCTCTAAAATCTATTTATGGACATACCCATTCGTACCAATTTAAGGGACGTGAGACCAGAAAAACGAAGTCTAAGTACACTGCTCTGCTAAATTTAAGGAATAGATAGGTAAAGTAACATAACAGCAACTAGGTGGAACTGAATGACAATGCGGGAGCATGTTGCCGGAAATCACCTGGCCGTGCACAGACAGCTAGATGTCACGCGCCGTGAGGTCAGCGTGACTACAGAATAGAGACAATACAGAAAGGAAAGTAGAGGGCGGATCCTTTGATATGTAAGGAGTCAAGCGTTGCCCTCGACGGCATATTGAAACAGAGTAAAAGCGAAACGACAGCTGCTTACTACTACGGCTCCAAATGGACATTCTTACGAAGCTGAAGTAATCTGACCGATAAAATGAAAAATTTTGCAAAAGGAAACGCTGATGAAAGAAGTTGCGATAAATGTTGTGTCAGTTAAAAACTTATCACATTAGCTTTTAAATTCATTACTGTTCACAAGTGCAAGGTATGAACTGCCACTACTTTTAGCTTCAGATGGCAGTGAAACTACTTTGTTTGGTAAATATCGTTTTTTCCTTGGAGAAATTTTACTTTGCTTCTTAATTTTTTTTTTCTGGGACATTGAACTCATACATCAACTTCACTTCTAACAGAAACAGTTATTGTGGGACACACTGCAGGAGTTTCAGTGTTTGTATCAGTGCTGGAATTTTCATCCCTATTTTTATCCTGAAAGAAACACAGGTATTACACTGATGGAAAAAATCACAACATCAAAAAATAATTGATGTAAAGTAATTAAATGTCGGGAATACATTTGTCTAGGTAAGATATACAGGGTGTTTCACTAAATTTGTTTGCCTCTGTAAGTTACGAAGTAATAGACGACGGAAATATTTATTGCGGTAGGTCACCATAAGGAACGTTACACTGTCTGCGGAGCTATGAACATAGTTTATTGTGTTATTATCCAAAGAGTTACTACAAAAAGATACAATTTTTTAAATGGAACAGTAGTTGTTTTTATCATGCACTGGAATCAGTGACACCAGCCAGGTGTACATCAATTTAAATTACATTCCTATCACTTTTACTTTTGGGAGCTAGAACCCTTCAAAGTTTCAAGGGCAGATACTACACACGCTGCGCATAACGCAATGCGCCTTCTAAATGTGGTGCGCCCGAGTTGTAACGTCGCCGGTGTCACGGAGCGAGAAGATCCCTCGATGCGCTGTTAGACTGCCGACTGTCGCCGCACACGGCCATAAACCCGGCAGTTCGAGTCACACAAACAAACGGGGCTCAATATTCCACAGTTACTGACATCGGATGAAGATGGCATACACGAACAACGAGTACGTTGACATGTTGCTGATGCTCGGCGAGTGCCGACACGATGCCACTGAAACACCCATGGCGTACGCCGTGAGTTATCCTAGGCGAAGAGCTCCGGCAGCCATTACGTTCTTACGTGCCGAACAACGACTTCGGGAAACAGGCAGCTGGGTATTGCGCCGCCGTAGCAGACGAATAAGTGCAAGAAGTGAGGAGACGGAGGTCTTTGTTTTAGCTGCTGTACACCACGATCCTCACGTGAGCTTACGAGCCGTTGCTGCAGTCGCTGGTGTCAGTCTCACATCTGTGTGGCTATAGTACACGGCCACAGGTTTCACCCGTACCGCCTGTCACTGACCCAGCAGCTGCATGGGAACGATTTCCGTGCGAGAGTTACATTCTGTGAATGGGCCATGCGTAATTTCACGCTGGAGTCTTTACAAGGTGTTATGTTCTCTGATGTGTCCACGTTCACAAATTATGGTGCAGTGAATCGCCATAAAGTGCACTACTGGGCCGCAGACAGTCGTCGGTGGGTACGACCTGTCGACCGTCAACGTAGGTGGTCTATTAAGGTATGGTGTGGAATCATTGGGGATGAAATAATCGGTCCACACTACTTCACAGGTACACCGACAGGTGACTTATATCGCGCGTTTATAGTCGTCAGTTTGGATGGTCTCCTTGAACATGTGTGTCTACACACGAGAGTCCTTATGTGGATGCAGCACGATGGTCACCCAGCCCATTCTGCGAGTGCTATTGTCGAAGAACTAAACAATAGGTTTGCAAGAAGGTGGTCGGGGTGCCATGGTCCTCATTCATGGCCCGCATGGTCACCCGATTTAACACCATTAGATTTCTTTTTGTGGGGATATCTAAAGCATCGTGCTTATGTCACTGAGCCCACATCCCCAGATGATCTAAAACGGCGCATCGAGGACACATGTTGCTCCATGACACCGGTGGTGTTACATCTCGTCCGCAGATCCTTTAGAAAGTGCATAGCATTGTGCATTTAGGAACATGGACACACATTTGAACATCTCATTTAAATCAACTTCCCACCGCCACGCATCACCCACCACACAGACATGTATTATGTACAGTGTGTGGTATCTGCCCCTGAAACTTTGAAGGGTTGTAGCTCCCAAACTAAAGGTGATACGAATGTAATTTAAACTGGTGTTACTGATTCCAATGCATGGTAGAAACAACTATTGTTCCATTTAAAAAAATTGTATCTTTTTGCTGTAACCCTTTGGATAATAAAACAACAAACTATTTTCATAGTTCCGCAGACAGTGAAACGTTTTTTATGGTGACCTACCACAATAAATATTTCCGTCGCCTATTACTTCGTAACTTACAGAGGCAAACACATTTAGTGAAACACCCTGTATAAGTAATTAACATTGCAAAATCACAGGTTAATGGATGCGCGAGATAAGTCATTGTAAATGTGAAATGCTGGTACATTAATAACCTGTATAGTCGCCAGAGTGTTGAGTGCAAGCATGCAAACGTGCATGCATTGTGTTGTACAGATGCCGGATGTCAGTTTCTGGGATGGAGTTCCAAGCCAGTTGCACTGAGTCGGTGAGTACAGGGACGTTAATGCTGGTTGTGGTTCAAAAATGGTTCAAATGGCTCTGAGCACTATGGGACTCAACATCTTAGGTCATAAGTCCCCTAGAACTTAGAACTACTTAAACCTAACTAACCTAAGGACATCACACACACCCATGCCCGAGGCGGGATTCGAGCCCGCGACCGTAGCAGTCCCGCGGCTCCGGACTGCAGCGCCAGAACCGCTAGACCACCGCGGCCGGCCTGCTGGTTGTGGATTCTAACATTCTGCGTGGTGTCTGTTTGTTCTAAGTCGTGTCTCCCTACCACTTTCGCGCAACGACGCTCTGAGCGTGCTTTTTAGGGAATTGACTAGTTTGAACCTGGGACCTGTTGCTGGTAAGGAGGCGCCAGACCACACATGACATGTAGAATTCAGAAGAGTTCAGTGAGACTAGCGATGATATAATCAAATACTTAATGATTTCAGCGTCAGCTTCACTGCACTCCCTGTAAAATAATTTTAATACTAACTAAATTTAGTGGAAGGGGTTGAAGGCTTTCCTATTTTTAGTTAGCTGGTAAAATAACGTCGAAAAAGCAGTTAAGTTCACCACTGAAATTTTTATTCTACTCACAAAACATTGTTTATAAATTGCACTATTGATAAAAGGAAATATTTTAATACAGGATGATAAAAACCAACTGTGTTCAACAAAAATGTGAACGAATATTCCCTGAATGGGTTTCCAAGTTCTATAATGGATCGAAGGATGACCTATGCCATATCACATTTATAATCTAGGTTTAAGTTTCATAAAAGAGAAAACTATCAAAATGGTGACCCTCAATTATCTTTAATTACTTATTTAACTTGTCGTAAATTACAGTGGCTGATATGGCTTCTCAATAATTATATAACAGAAAAATCATCGCGTTTCAGCACGAAGTTTACTTGGCGATCGACACTAGTATTACGCAAAAGGGGATGTAACAGTTGAGACTTATGCTGTTCTGAGTGGAGCCTTATGCACTCTTATGCGGCATCGCGTGCGTTCATTACCTTGTTGGTGGTTAGTGTCAGGGGGCAGCAGGCGGCGCAGCTCCACACACCTTGCCATCTCGGAAGCAACTCTCTCGAACTTCTCTTTACTACAATTTACTGAGTTGGTTTAAGAAAAAGGTATCTGGCTGTGTTTTCAACTGACCAATCAGGATCTCAGTGTTAACCTTGAAGCTCCGCCTACAAAAATTCTGTCTATCCAATGAGAAGCGTTATACTTTTCGTGGTGGGGCAATGTTTTTAATGTTTGCTATGTAACAGAGACGCGTATAGTCTCACGCTAAAACTTGCAGCTTGTGTGGCCCTTTTAGTGTTATCGTAAGATCTATACTGTTCTTCTGGAGGGCTCTATCTTTTAACATGGGCTGGGGGCTGCTCTTGGCGATCGGCTGGCGATGTGAGTTTCCGTCCCTTATCGTAGGGCCTTCTAGCTTACACGGCTCTGCTCTCGGCTTATGTTCTCGTTTCTCCCCTCGGAACTGCGTCTGTTTCATGGTGGGAAGGTATGACATGCATTTAGGCGTTCTTGTGTTAGTCTGTGGTATTCCATTTGCTCAGTTGTTGATTGTATTACTTTGGCTAATTTAATGTCAGGATTTATTCGGAGCTATGTGACATACTGCCGGATTTGCTATCATGTCAGGGTTTTCATGGAAGGTGTTGGATTTGCTTGACACCTTACATGATGACGCTGGAGTTATCGTCCGATGATGCCCAGGATGTGCTCGATTGGAACAGAGCTGGTGATCGAGCAGGCCAAAACAACAGTCGACTTTCTGTAGAGCGTGTTGGTTTACAACAGTGGTATGTGCGCGAGCGTTATACCGTTAGAAAATATCTCCTCGAATGCTGTTCGTGAAAGGCAGCACAACAAGTCGAACCACCAGACTGATGTACGAATTTGCATTGAGGGTGCGTGGTGTCACCACGAGAGTGCACCTGCTGTTATATGAAATCGCACTCCAGACCGTAACTCCAGGTGTAGGTATAGTGGCTACATTCCTGTCAAGTACTTGTGTAATATTGCAAAAGGAACATTCAGCTCCTCGTAGCCCTATTACACGATTTCGTTGAAACTGCCTTAAAGGCTTTCTTGACTAACCGACTCACGTACTATCTCAAAGGTAAATAATGCTCATATCCGTTACAGCGTGGATATAAAGAATATCAGATTTGGGTGCTCATAGTGGCGCTGCTATCGCCGCTCTTATGTGACTGGGGAGAAATTTGAACAGACACAGTCTTTCAGATGTACATTCATGCTCATAAATTAAGGATAATTGTAGAATATGGTGCCACACAACGTGGCACTACACAAAATTGGAGCTAATAGCATAGGCACATAGGGAACACACACAACACACATCTGTATATCCATGGTATTGGTGATAAGTTGAGAAAACCGTGTCGAAACACATGTGCTACAAAACGCCACTGTTTCCTGTGCTTGTACCGCGACATCAATATGGGATATGATCACCATGCACACTTACACAGGCCGCACAAGGGGTTGGCATACTCTGGAACAGGTGGTCGAGCAGCTGCTGGGGCATAGCCTCCCATTCTCGCACCAGTGCCTGTCAGAGCTCCTGAAGTGTCCTAGGGGTTTGAAGACGTGCAGTGATACATCGACTGAGAACATCCCAGACTTGCTCGATGGGGTTTAGGTCAGGAGAACACGCAGGCCACTCAATTCGCCTGATATCTTCTGTTTCAAGGTACTCCTCCACGATGGCAGCTAGATTTGGCCGTGCGTTATCATCCATCAGGAGGAACGTGGGACCCACTGCACCCCTGAAAAGGTGGACTTAATGGTGCAAAATGACGTCCCGATACACCTGACCTATTACAGTTCCTGTGTCAAAGAAATGCAGGAATGTACGTGCACCAATCATAATCCCACCCCACACCATCAAACCACGACCTCCATACAGGTCTCTTTCAAGGACATTAAATGGTTGGTATCTGGTTCAGGGTTCACGCCAGATGAAAACCCGGCGAGGATCACTGTTCAGACTATACCTGGACTCGTCCGTGTACATAACCTGGGACCACTGTTCCAATGACCATGTACTGTGTTCTTGACACAAGGCTTTACGAGCGCTCCTGTGACCAGGGGTCAATGTAATGCACCTTTCAGGTCTCTGGGCGAATAAACCATGTCTGTTCAGTCGTCTGTAGACTGTGTGTCTAGAGACAACTGTTTCAGTGGCTGCGGTAAGGTCCCGAGCAAGGCTACCTGCAGTATTCCTTGGCCGTCTCTGGGCACTAATGGTGAGATATCGGTCTTCTTGTGGTGTTGTGGACGTCCCGTACTGTAGCGGATGGACACGTTTTGTCTGCTGGAATCGTTGCCATAATCTTGAGATCACACTTTGTGGCACAGGGAGTGCCCGTGCTACGACCTGCTGTGTTTGACCAGCCTCCAGTCGCCCTACTATTCTACCCCTCATAACGTCATCAGTATACGTTCTTTGAGCCATTTTCAACACACAGTCACGATTTGCACGTCTGGAAACGTCTGCCACACTTACTCGCTGCACCGAACTCTGACATGCACCAACACACCTCTGCGTATGTGGACTGCTGCCAGCACCACAGTGCGACGACCGCAGGTGAAATGCACCGCATGGTCATACTCCGAGGTGATTTAAACCCCGTAAACCGCCCACCAGAGCATTGTATCACCATGTATCAGCATTATCCTTAATTTATGAGCATGACTATATAAATACGCCTACCAACTTTCGGTTATGTCCCACGACTCTTTCTTGGTGGTGCGATTTTTCTTCTGGCAGTGTATTTACTTGCACGCATGAATAAACAATTGTTAATGACGATTGACAGCCTGCACCGATAGCCGAAGCTGTTAAGGCGACTGGTTGCGATAAGTGGGATATCCATGTTGAGTCCCGGTGCAGTACAACTTCTGGTATTCCACTATTAGGTAGTGTTTATACACCTAATACAGCTGATGCCAAGATACTCGCAGTCAGTAAATTTATTTCGAATTAACATAGGTATTACTTGACATGAGGACAATAGGCTACACTAACATTTAACTTGTATAAGTATTTTGAATTGGGCCTATACCTGTAAGTTTTCTCTAAGGTATTATGTAACATGAATCATACTCTTTTTCTTAAATGACGATTGATAAGTGTCGCAAAGAAATTTCTGGCAAGCTTTGTCCTAAATATGAGACGTGTTTCAGCTTTTCCACTACGTTTCTGTTGGTGTGGAATGTCGGGTTATATGGCATCTATGAGATCAGAAGATGATAAGCAATCTTGTATTTTTGTTACAAAGACGTTTTATGTGGAAGAGAAAATGGACTTTAGGTGATATACTCATAAATTTAGGTTGGGGTCAAAGAGCTCATTCCTAGGTGTTACGATCCAGTTCGCTTCACAGTGTCCATTTGCAAAGGACGTCTTCCAGGAAGGTGTGGGGTAGTAGCTTCTATAGCAGTCCGATACACGCGTGGATCAATTAGTGGCTCAATGGAGAGCCATGTTTGAATCGAACCTTCGTGCAAACTACAATCCTATACGAAAAGTCCTCCACAGATGGGTATGAGACATGAGTTTCACCAAGAAATTCATCAGATCATTACACAACAGTCCAGTACATGTCAATAAGTGTAGTATATCCGTCCGTAAAAGCCTACATTCCATAATTTAGTTCCACTTGATAGTGTTATTACAGGTACAGTTCTCCTTCTTACGCCGTCCCGTTGGAGCTGGGTCCGCCTTTTGGGTTAGGGCACGCCATTTCTTACGATCAAACGCTTCCTGTGGATTTAGGCTTCTTTATATTAGATCTGCGTTTATAATGTCTAGCCACCGTAATTTTGGTCTTCCACGTTGTCACTGGTCTGCGACAGTGAGATGGTAGGCTGAGTTCATGGCCGAAGTAGGTGGTGCCCGTATGATGTGACCAAACCAACAAAGTCTCCATTCTAGCATTTTTTCACTGACTGGAATCATTCCAGCTAGTTGTCGGAATGTTTGATTGATGATGTGGTCCAGCAAGGGAATGCATAATGATCTTCCCACTATTCGCATTAACATGATACGTAGCGAGTCTGAGCAATTCTCGGCATAGGCCAACACTCGGTACCGTATAACGTAACTGTGTCATCACTGTGGTCGATAGCTTTGATTTTAGGTGGATAGGCATCTTCTTAACACAAAGAATGTAACCTCCCCGCTATAGGTTACTGAACGAAATTTAGCTCAACTTTACCTCCCACTCTTCAATATGTCTACGTATCACCAAAACTACGTACTCACAAACTGTTATCCAACTTAAATGCCTATGGTAACTAAACAGAGTCTAATTTGAATTGAGCTATAAGTTGTCGCAACACAACTTCTCTTTGTATTAAATGCGCAACTGAAGTAAAACAGTTATCTGGCCTTAAGCAAAATTTTCTCGTACCTCGCGTCTTGACAGCATTGCTGAATGTTTCTCGAAAGCACAACAGCAAACAACTGTTTCTAAATAAATATACAAGCTGTTGCGTACCATATGTTGCAGTGTGGTAATGCGTAATGATACACCATTTTTAACAGTGAGATGGGGAGAATTACTATTCCTATGAAATGATATTCCAAGACAACGATTTTAGAATGAAGTATGTATTCAAAATGGTTCAAATGGCTCTGAGCACTATGGGACTTAACATCTGAGGTCATCAGTCCCCTAGAACTTAGAACTATTTAAACCTAACTAACCTAAGGACATCACAAACATCCATGCCCGAGGCAGGATTCTAACCTGCGACCGTAGCGGTCGCGCGGTTCCAGACTGTAGCGCCTAGACCGCTTAGCCACCCCAGCCGGCGAAGTATGTATTCAAAAGGACAGAGTAAATTTCGCGTGATCTTCACACATAACATTGGTCTGAAAAATACTCTGCTTAACAAAATGAACAATGGTTTTAAAAGGGTACAATGTTAACAGAGAATTTCTAGAAAAACCAAAACAGCTTAATCAGTTGATATCTTAATGCATGACTCAGGGAAGTGGGGTGGTCTTCGTCTCAGCTCTGAGCAAGTGAACAAAGTTAAATTGCTGCTAATAATCATTTCTACAAAAAAGAATCGCAGTGCTGTACTACTCTGACGTCAAACTTCTTCTCTTAAAAAAAGAAATCAAAATTTATATTCCCTTCGCCTTTCAGTAATATATGGAACACGTGAGGCAATACTGACACTACGGCTTCATTTAGAAGCTAGATTAAGAAAAGGCAACCTACGTTTCTAGCATTTTTAGTCTTACAGAAACTTTTGACAATGTTGACCGGAATACTCTCTTTCAAATTCTGAAGGTGGCAGGGGTGAAATACAGGGAGCGAAAGGCTATTTACAATTTGTACAGAAACCAGATGGCAGTTATAAGAGTCGAGGGACATGGAAGGGAAGCAGTCATTGGGAAGGGAGTGAGACAGGGTTGTGGCCTCTCCCCGATGTTATTCAATCTGTATATTGAGCAAGCATTAAAGTAAACAAGAGAAAAATTCGGAGTAGTTATTAAAATCCATGGAGAAGAAATAAAAATTTTAAGGTTCGCCGATGACATTGTAATTCTGTCAGAGACAGCAAAGGACTTGTAAGAGCAGTTGAACGGAGTGGACAGTGTCTTGAAAGGAGGATATAAGATGAACATCAACAAAAGCAAAAAGATGGTAATGGAATGTAGTCGAGTTAACTCGGGTGATGCTGAGGGAATTAGATTAGGAAATGAGACACTTAAAGTAGTAAAGGAGTTTTGCTATTTGGGGAGCAAAATGACTGATGATGGTCGAAGTAGAGAGGATATAAAATGTAGACTGGCAATGGCAAGGAAAGCGTTCCTGAAGAAGAGAAATTTGTTAACATCGAGTATAGATTTGTGTCAGGAAGTCGTTTCTGAAAGTATTTGTATGGAGTGTAGCCATGTATGAAAGTGAAACATGGACGATAAATAGTTTGGAGAAGAGGAGAATAGAAGCTTTCGAAATGTGGTGCTACAGAAGAATGCTGAAGATTAGATGGGTAGATCGCATAACTAATGAGGAGGTATTGAATAGAATTGGGGAGAAGAGGAGTTTGTGGCACAACTTAACTAGAAGAAGGGATCGGTTGGTAGGACATGCTCTGAGGCTTCAAGGGATCACCAATTTAGTATGGGAGGGCTACGTGGAGGGTAAAAATCGTAGAGGGAGACCAAGAGATGAATACACTAAGCATGTTCAGAAGGATGTAGGCTGCAGTACGTACTGGGAGATGAAGCATGTTGCACAGGGTAGAGTAGCATGGAGACCTGCATGAAACCAGTCTCAGGACTGAAGACTACAACAACAACATATTATTCATCCTTTATGTCCTTGACAATAAATCTTTCTTCATCTATCAGATACAATCACAAGGCATCACAACAGCACTACAAAATGTGTCCATCACCTACCACACTTCAACTAAGGTTGTATCAGACTCTGCAGAGGCAAAGACTGTGCCACGACAAGATCAAAGATCGTATAATAGTAACGTAACTTTTTCTCTTTCTGACGTACACATCGATAATATACACAGGTCAAAATGACATGTCCACCTTTCAGGAATACCAAACACATCGCTGAATCTTATCTAGGTGGCTTTGATTACTGGTCATAAATTCTCATTCACTTCGTAGTCGAGAAGATACCGGTATGTGCCCATCTTGGTAAGACGAGCTCCATTAAGTCGTTTACTTTCAGCAAATGGGATCTTTTCGAGGTACTCAGACTTTTGCATGCTTAAACGGAGGTCGTATCTTTCTACACGATCATACCACATTTGAACTTGAGTTTCACGCTCCTCCCTGGCATCCGCCGCAAGCATCACATCATGAGCGTATAGCATCGTTATGGTAGCTGTAGTTCACTAAAATGAATCTGGAAATTATGAATAGCTGTCAGTCTGGAGAACCTGCAACTTTCTTTCCCGGATACAGCTTTTCTTATTCGAGATTTCAGAGCTTTTCCAAACTAATTCCAGGAAAGTGTCGCAACTGTTACTACTGCTACTAGGCCCTGTTGCTTGATTATTATTTTTGATCTCGTATTGGCCGAATCAGACCACATAACAACTTCAGTTGCTCTTCTTTATTTGTTGTTTTCTGCTCTTCTAATACTCCTACATCTTTTCCCCACGTTATTTTTTAATCCTGTCTTCTATCCACGTTGTAACAGCTTTCTTATTTCCTTTCCCCTGAAAGTCTTGTAAATGTAGTATTTCGATTATGGAAAGGTTTCTTTTTGTTATTTCCGATTCCTTGAGCCAGTTTCTTTCTGGTTATTTTCTTATTTCCGCAACTCATACCACACCAGATTTCTTCTTGCAGAAATACGGGAAAATTTGTTCGGTTAATCTGTTCTCAATCATTCAGCAGATATGTCCAAAGAAGATTAATCTTCTCTTTGCCATTAGTTTTGATACTTCCTCTATATTTTCCTAGATCGTCTCGTTAGGTCTCATTCTCCATCCATCTGTAGTTTGTATTGCACCTATTATTTGTCTAACAATCCGTTTTTCTGGTACATCTATTCTGACCAGCCTACAATTACACAATGACATGCATATAAACATTGTGATATTAGTACTGTGGTATAGTGTGTTAATTTTATTTTTCTAGATATGCGTTTCTTGTTCTATATATTTCTGGCTAAAGCATATACTCTTTCCATTTGATTAAATCTTGACTTTTTAAAACTTTCTCTAGCCCATTCTGCTGTATAGTTACTCCGAGATATCTATAGTTCCTAACTTACTCTATTTTAAATATTTGTGTTTCTGTGTACCTTGGTGCGTATTATGTCTCGTAAATTCTCTTTTTTCAGCAGAAATTTTGAGTCAAATTTTGTTCTCTATTTCATTTAGAAGATATGTTTGTGTAAGTGCTTCTATCAGACTTTCTGACAGTATTACAAAATCGTCTGCAAATTAAGGCAGTTTACCTTAATCCTATTTGTTTTACTTTCCAGATTTAAGAGCTCAAGTTTCTGATACGTTACCTCTAAGAATAAAATTCTGAGACTGTACATTTGAAGCACAGCATTGTATGCTAGTGAAACACGGATAGTAGGGAAACCGGAACAAAAGAGAATCGAAGCGTTTGAGATGTGGTGCAATAAAAGAATGTTGAAAATTGGGTGGACTGATACGGCAAGGAATGAGAAGATTCTCCGCCGAATCGGCGAGGACAGGAATATATGAAAACGCTGACAAGAAGAAGGGACAGGATGGTAGGACATCTGTTAAGACATGAGGAAATAACTTCCATGGTACTAGAGGGAGCTGTATAGGGCTAAAATTGTAGGGATAAATAGAGACAGAATACAACCAACAAATTATTGAGGACGCTATTCTGAAATGAAGAGATTAGCGCAGGAGAGGAATTCGTGACGGGAGGTATGTGTCTCAGATGCTTATTCGTAATTCCACTTTGGATATCGTATTTTTGGAGTTTTATGAATTATTTTTGCTAATTTTACATTAACACCGACGATTTTATCTATAGTTTCTCTGTCTTCCGAATAAAGTGCTTTCTTCAAACAGTTCTAATGGCACTAGACACTATGGTACTTAACATCTGAGGTCATCAGTCACCTAGACTTAAAACTACTTAAACCTGACTAACCTAAAGACATCACACATATTCACGCCCGAGGCAGGATTCGAACCTGCGACCGTAGCAGCAGCGCGGTTCCGGAATGAAGCGCCTAGCACCGCTCGGCCACAGCGGCCGGCTAAAGTGCGTTCTTGAAATCAACAAATGATACTATTGTGGGTTTTCTTGTTAGCATTCTCTGGGAATTATTGATTTTGAGTTGAAAATCTGTTGTATGCAGTACCCTCCCTTTCCCAAACCACTCTGATATCATTACTTACTTGCTGTTTTCATTCTGGAATAATAAAGTTCAACGGGTTATTACTCCGTTTTTTGGATATGTTAATACAAATTCTATGTCTTGCTTCATTGACACATGTATTTAATACAATGCAAAATTAAATAAACCGAAAATAAGGTCCACCGCTCCCTAATGCTGATCTCACTGCTATGCACCACAACACCACTCCAAATTGGAAATCTCTTTTGCCGAATCCCGTCACAGATGGCGACAGCACAATTCATCTCTGTGGCCACATGGGAAATGTGACAATAAGCTAGTGGCATTGAAATGCAATTAGAATCGATTCGTATCACGAAGGCCTCTGGCTCTGATGCAGTTCCACAGTGAGCTCTACATTAACACGCGAGAGATTAGCAATCCTTTCTCTCGGTTTCTATTTCTTCTCCTATGACCAACGCGCACGCACACACACACACACACACACACACACACACACACACACACACACACACAAACAAACAGTATCAGGAAAACACTTTTAGCTGCTGTTAACTGTAACTAATTGAATTGGTGCGGGATTCAGCAGACTGAAAGGCAACTCACGCCACTATGTTTTTGAAAAGGTCCGTGGAACAGACGTTCTAGAATACAGACTTTCTTTGTTGACGTCAGTAATATGCGAGATTTTTTTTCTCTACTTCACGCTCAGTATGACCTCTTTCCTTGCAATGGAAGTGGCTCGCAAAAATTTGCGATTTCCCTAGAAACGTTCGTTGACATTCCGTTTACCCTTTTGGTTCGCAGCTTTCAGGTGCGCCATAAACTGAACAAACTCGAAATATCTTTGACATGACCGTTTACTGCGTATTATCTGCAGAAGACCTGCGGAAGATTTAGAGTGTCAAGTGGATGGATCATCACTTAATACCGATCCCCACGAAAGAAGCTATGGACATATCTAAGTTCAGTACTTAGAGAGACCACATAATTTAATGTTGAAAATAGCTGATTATGATGATGGTGATGGTGTAGATGATACGGTGATGATATACAGTAAAAAAGTTCTTTAGTTTTGAATATGATAACACAAATTATACAGTAGGACGTTAACACGAAGAGGCTATAAATTTTCTGGATATTAAGTGAGAATTATAAAATAACAGACGTGGATCTGAGTATTTGTTCAACTTCAAAATCACAATATTAGTTTTTGTTGACTACAAGAATCTTTTTCTAAGGGGTCGCAAGCTCTAGCACTGTGATCTTGACAGTGCAGAAATTGAACGCTGAAACTGAGAATTGGTGGCGGGGTACTGAAAGACAAATTACCTACATAACACACCATCCCAGCCCCAGTCATAGTAATATGAGGGAGTTTCGGGTAAGAGTGCACATGTAAGGGAAAGAGGGGATATCAACTTAACCTTTTATTGTAATACACCAACCTGTCATTTAAACACTTACATTTTAATCATTCTAAAAGTAAATGAATTTTTACTCTTAAGACAATTGCATAAGAAAGAGACTACATAAAAGTTAATTCCATGTTCTTACCCACATAGGTGGATAACCGTATGCACATGAAATTCCTTAGCAGTAATCGGAGATGTAACAAGCTACACCTTCATAATCGGTACAATTCTCATCAAACCATTCTTTACGGTCTGTCCAGTCACCCTTCTGCACTTCATACTGTCAACTGACAATTTTGGCACGGGCCATGTCTGAAATGGTCGTGTGCAGCTTACGCGCTTGCGGCACTAATTCTACCGTAGAAATTCATGGCTGGGTTTCCTTCGCTGTACTGTTGTCTCCTGTCGTGTTAACTACCCTCGAAGATCCGAACTGCAGTTTCTTCATTTCCGATTATACGAGAAACAGCAAAATACTCCGTCGATTAAAAATTAGGCTTCGATGGGCGAATTACCGTCACTTAAATCGCTTTTGCTGCCTTCTCCACTGTTGCTGACGGGGCAGAAGGCACTTCTGAAATAAAGCGCCTCAACTGACGCTAAAGTAATTATTTTTCATTTTCAACGGCTTTATGACGGATAGGTTAGATATTCAGGTACTTACACACACTCTGATGATGCCCAAAATGGGTAACCGCGTTACTGATATTAAATAACTTCGCAACCAAGAAAGTTTTTCTTCTGAAAAGACTGAAAGGAATTCCTAAAACAGACTAATCTATCTCTCGCGCACACGGCTCTCGCAAACCGCATGTCCTCGGAAAACCTCACCAAGTAACAATTGAAACCACATTGATGCCACCAGTGTTAATACAACAATGCTTGATCAAGTTCCCAAACGACGCAAGAGTGGGAGGTACGGGTTATTTCTTCGTGCTTGAGGGGCAAAATTCGTTTCCCCATCAATAAATTCACTAGCCGTATCATACTATCACTAATACAAGAAATCAATTCAACATTCTCGTCGGAGTCCACAACGTCAATGATCTCGAGACAGAACAGCTAATACAAGACACCATGCAAACCAACTACACTGTTGGCCATTAAAATTGCTACACCAAGAAGAAATGCAGATGATAAACGGGTATTCATTGGACAAATATATTATACTAGAACTGACATGTGATTACATTTTTAACGCAATTTGGTTGCCTAGATCCTGAAATCAGTATCCAGAACAACCATCTCTGGCCGTAATAACGGCCTTGAAAACGCCTGGGCATTGAGTCAAACAGAGCTTGGATGGCGTGTACAGGTACAGCTGCCCATGCAGCTTCAACACGATACCACAGTTCATCAAAAGTAATGACTGGAGTATTGTGACGAGCCAGTTGCTCGGCCACCATTGATCAGACGTTTCCAATTGGTGAGAGATCTGGAGAATGTGCTGGCCAGGGCAGCAGTCGAACATTTTCTGTATCCAGAAAGGCCTGTACAGACCCTGCAACATGTGGTCGTGCATTATTATGCTGAAATGTACGGTTTCTCAGGGATCGAATGAAGGGTAGAGCCACGGGTCGTAACACACCTGAAATGTAAAGTCCACTGTTCAAAGTGCCGTCAATGCAAACAAGAGGTGACCGAGACGTGTAACCAATGGCACCCCATACCATCACGCCGGGTGATACGCCAGTATGGCGATGACGAATACATGCTTCCAATGTGCGTTCACCGCGATATCGCCAAACACGGATGCGACCATCATGATGCTGTAAACAGAACCCGGATTCATCCGAAAAAATGAGGTTTTGCCATTCGTGCACCCAGGTTCGTCGTTGAGTACACCATCGCAGGCGCTCCTGTGTGTGATGCAGCGTCAACGGTAAACGCAGCCATGGTCTCCGACCTAATAGTCCATGCTGCTGCAAACGTCGTCGAAGTGTTCGTGCAGATAGTTGTTGTCTTGCAAACGTCCCCATCTGTTGATTCAAGGATCGAGACGTGGCTGCACGATCCGTTACAGTCATGCGGATAAGATGCTTGTCATCTCGGCTGCTAGTGATACGAGGCCGTTGGGATCCAGCACGGCGGTCCGTATTGCCCTCCTGAACCCATCGCTTCCATATTCTGCTAACAGTCATTGGATCTCGAGCAACGCCAGCAGCAATGTCGCGATACGATAAACCGCAATTGATATAGGCTACAATCCGATCTTTATCAAAATCGGAATCGTGATGGTACGCATTTCTCCTCCTTACACGAAACTTCACAACAACGTTTCACCAGTCCACGCCGGTCAACCCCTGTTTGTGTATGAGAACTCGGTTGGAAAGTTACCTCATGTCAGCACGTTTTAGGTGTCGCTACCGGCGCCAACCTTGCGTGAATGCTCTGAAAAGCTAATCATTTGCATATCATAACATCTTCTTCTTGTCGGCTAAATTTTGCGTCTGTAGCACGTCACCTTCGTGGTGTACCAATTTTAATGGCCAGTAATGTATTAGTAACTGACACTCCAATCGGATTCCGTGCGATGAACAAAAAAAGTAACCTTCCCGAATCACCAACCACATGCCAATGCGAAAATACTCGCAGGTCAGCCAAAACCATTTTCCCTAAACGTTATACAGGATTTACCGGGAACACATGTGCTCATCAGTTTCACTGCATAACCACTCCGAGGTCAGCTTATCGTTGCCCGCAGCAGGAAACAAATACTAAACTCTTACTGATAGAACATAACCGCCGCTAGCCAATAGTTCACAATTTCTACGTGAATTATCAAACCATGTGACTGCTAAGAGAAAAAACTCAAAACCACAATTCCACTTCGAGAGCATACTGCACAGCAGCTCCGTGAAGACTTAACTGCACGTGACTAAGCTCACCATGCTAATGGCGCAAACACTAATATACGAAATCAGCACACGAATTCAATCAATTTCACCACTCAAGCATCTTTATCGACAGTTGTTGGTTCAAAGCATCCGAAATGTAAGCTATTGGTCCCTGAGCTTTCACACGTTTCACATACACAGAGGACGTAAATGCCCCAACTGAAATCATACATCACTGTGTATACCTCGCAAAATGACCCAGACGAAATTTTCCTAGACGTGGTGCCTGAAGCTTAAAGCCATCAGGAACACACACATTCGCTGGTGCATCTCATCAGAGCTACAGCTATTAATAACTAATCCTTGCGCGTATGGAAAGAAAACCCAAATGCGCCGAATCACTAACCACACGTCATTGGGAATCAACAGGTTACCGAATACGTGATACCATATTAGATGAATGAGTTCAAAAAATGGTTCAAATGGCTCTGAGCACTATGGGACTCATCATCTTAGGTCATAAGTCCCCTAGAACTTAGAACTACTTAAACCTAACTAACCTAAGGACATCACACACACCCATGCCCGAGGCAGGATTCGAACCTGCGACCTTAGCAGTCCCGCGGTTCCGGACTGCAGCGCCAGAACCGCACGACCACCGCGGCCGGCAGATGAATGAGTGGTTTCTATTCTTTAGGACTTGTCCAGAAGAACAGACACCGCGCGTTCGTGTAAGTGAGTTGCCTCGAGGGGCAATGATTCCACCACATTCAGAGCAGAAGCACAAATAAGTTCGACCTCCTGTGGGAATCACAAAGTAACGGGTGTGGAGGACAAGGGCAGGAACTGCGAATAGGTGGCGCTGTGTGGGAACACGGGCGCGTGCCGAAATAGTCCACGCACTTACGACAAACACCATGTCCGGATGGCGCAGTGGTTAACGAAACTGCGTAGTTAGCAGGATATCCCGGGTTCGAATTGCGATGCACCGGGCACCCATAGTTCGTTCCCTTTCCTTTACTTCTGTCCCCCCCGCACCCTTCCGCCTTCAATTTACTCAATACGATACCAAACCAAACTGACTGGGTGCCCACTCGCACACTAAACTCACGGCAAAACCACACGTAGGCGTCAGCTTGCCGTTCCATATATGTGTATGGTTTCTACACTACTGGCCATTAAAATTGCTACACCAAGAAGAAATGCAGATGATAAACGGGTATTCCTTGGACAAATATGTTGTTGTTGTGGTCTTCAGTCCTGAGACTGGTTTGATGCAGCTCTCCATGCTACTCTATCCTGTGCAAGCTTCTTCATCTCCCAGTACCTACTGCAACCTACATCCTCCTGAATCTGCTTAGTGTACTGATCTCTTGGTCTCCCTCTACGATTTTTACCCTCCACGCTGCCCTCCAATGCTAAATTTGTGATCCCTTGATGCCTCAAAACATGTCCTGCCAACCGATCCCTTCTTCTAGTCAAGTTGTGCCACAAACTTCTCTTCTCCCCAATCCTATTCAATACCTCCTCATTAGTTACGTGATCTACCCACCTTATCTTCAGCATTCTTCTGTAGCACCACATTTCGAAAGCTTCTATTCTCTTCTTGTCCAAACTGGTTATCGTCCATGTTTCACTTCCATACATGGCTACACTCCATACAAATACTTTCAGAAACGACTTCCTGACACTTAAATCTATACTCGATGTTAACAAATTTCTCTTCTTCAGAAACGATTTCCTTGCCATTGCCAGTCTACATTTTATATCCTCTCTACTTCGACCATCATCAGTTATTTTACTCCCTAAATAGCAAAACTCCTTTACTACTTTAAGTGTCTCATTTCCTAATCTAATCCCCTCAGCATCACCCGATTTAATTTGACTACATTCCATTATCCTCGTTTTGCTTTTGTTGATGTTCATCTTATATCCTCCTTTCAAGATACTGTCCATTCCGTTCAACTGCTCTTCCAAGTCCTTTGCTGTCTCTGACAGAATTACAATGTCATCGGCGAACCTCAAAGTTTTTACTTCTTCTCCATGAATTTTAACACCTACTCCGAATTTTTCTTTTGTTTCCTTTACTGCTTGCTCAATATACAGATTGAATAACATCGGGGAGAGGCTACAGCCCTGTCTCACTCCCTTCCCAACCACTGCTTCCCTTTCATGCCCCTCGACTCTTATAACTGCCATCTGGTTTCTGTACAAATTGTAAATAGCCTTTCGCTCCCTGTATTTTACCCCTGCCACCTTCAGAATTTGGAAGAGAGTATTCCAGTTAACGTTGTCAAAAGCTTTCTCCAAGTCTACAAACGCTAGATATATATTATACTAAAATTGACATGTCATTACATTTTCACGCAATTTTGGTACATAGATCCTGAGAAATCAGTACCCAGAACCACCACCTCTGGCCGTAATAACAGCCTTGATACGCCTGGGCATTGAGTCAAACAGAGCTTGGATGGCGTGTATAGGTACAGCTGCCCATGCAGCTTCAACACGATACCACAGGTCATCAAGAGTAGTGACTGGCGTATTGTGACGAGCCAGTTGCACGGTCACCATTGACCGGACGTTTTCAATTGGTGAGAGATCTGGAGAATGTGCTGGCCAGGGCAGCAGTCGAACATTTTCTTTATCCAGAAAGGCCCGTACAGGATCTGCAACATGCGGTCGTGCATTATTATGCTGAAATGTAGGGTTTCTCAGGGATCGAATGAAGGGTAGAGCCACGGGTCGTAACACATCTGAAATGTAACGTCCACTGTTCAAAGTGCCGTCAGTGGAAACAAGAGGTGACCGAGACGTGTAACCGATGGCACCCCATACCATCACGCCGGGTGATACGCCAGTATGGCGACGACGAGTACACGCTTCCCATGTACGTTCACCGCGATGTCGCCAAACACGGATGCGATTATCATGATGCTGTAAACAGAACCTGGATTCATCCGAAAAAATGACGTTTTGCCATTCGTGCACCCAGGTTCGTCGTTGAGTACACCATCGCAAGCGCTCCTGTCTGTGATGCAGCGTCAAGGGTAACCGCAGCCATGGTCTCCGAGCCGATAGTCCATGCTGCTGCAAACGTCGTCGAACTGTTCGTGCAGATGGTTGTTGTCTTGCAAACGTCCCCATCTGTTGACTCAGGGATCGAGACGTGGCTGCACGATCCGTTACAGTCATGCGGATAAGATGCCTGTCATCTCGAATGCTACTGATGCGACACCGTTGGGAATCAGCACGGCGTTCCGTATTACCCTCCTGAACCCACAGATTCCATATTCTGCTAACATTCATTGGACTTCGACCAACGCGAGCAGCAATATCGCGATACGATAAACCGCAATCGCGATAGGCTACAAGCCGACCTTTATCGAAGTCGGTAACGTGGTGATACGCATTTCTCCTGCTTACACGAGGTATCACAACAACGTTTCACCAGGCAACGCCGGTCAACTGCTGTTTGTGTATGAGAAATAGGTTGGAAACGTTGCTCATGTCAGCACGTTGTAGGTATCGCCACCGGCGCCAACCTTGTGTCAATGCCCTGAAAAGCTAATCATTTGCATATCACAGCACCTTCTTCCTGTCGGTTAAATTTCGCGTCTGTAGCACGTCATATTCGTGGTGTAGCAATTTTAATGGCCAGTCGTGTAGTTTTTTTCTGGTATTCAATGAAAGTAATGTAAGCTCTCTTTTTATTCGATGTACTTCATTTTTTACTCTGGAAATTTTTCATACAGAAATCTTAAATAGTTGATACTTCACGTCACGGAGGTTCTGAGTGAAAGCAATGAGATATTTCGTTGCCAGTTGCATTGTCGTTGCCACAAGCAGTCCGCCTGCTTAGCTGGGTGGTAACGTTCTCCCCTCCCGTGGAAGTGGACTCGGGTTAGATTTCCGCGCGTTGGCAATTTTCTCCGCTCGGGAACTGTGTGTTGTGTTATCCTTCATCATTTCATCCTCATCACTGGCGCGCAAGTTGCCCAATGTGCAGTTGACCGAAATAAGACCTGCACTTGGTGGCCGAACTTCCCTGGATGGGGCCTCCCGGCCAACGATGCCATACACACATTTCATTTTTTGCAAGAAACATTCTATGAGAAATAAGTGAGGGAGTCGAGTGTTGGTCACCGCCGCTGTGCGATCTGGAAATTGCTAGCAAAGACAGAGATACAAATACAGAGGATGTTGAATTTTGGAAATATGATTTGGTAAAGATTGATATTAGAAAAGTGAAGGTTTTCCGGTAATATTGTAGCTTCACTGCTTGCTCGGTCGTAGATTATTATGAGTTTGAGTAAAACAAATACTTAGCAGTTAAATTAAAGAGACCTTTGGAGAGGAGAGAACCACTTGTATGAATATCAATAGCTCAGATGACAACCCAGTTCTAAGCAAAGAAGGGAAGGCAGAAAGGTGGAAGGAGTATATAGAGAGTTTATACAAGGGCGATGTACTTGAGGACAATATTATGGACATGGAAGAGGATGTAGATGAAGAAGAAATGGGAGATAAGATACTGCGTGAAGAGTTTGACAGATCACTGAAAGACCTGAGTCGAAAGAAGGCCCCGGGAGTAGACAACATTCCATTAGAACTACTGATGGCCTCGGGAGAACCAGTCATGACAAAACTCTACCATCTGGTGAGCAAGATGTATGAGACAGGCGAAATACCCACAGACTTCAAGAAGAATATAATAATTCCAATACCAAAGAAAGCAGGTGTTGACAGATGTGAAAATTACCGAACTATCAGTTTAATAAGTCACAGCTGCAAAATACTAACGCGAATTCTTTACAGACGAATGGAAAAACTGGTAGAACCCGACCTCGGGGAAGATCAGTTTGGATTCCGTAGAAATGTTGGAACACGTGAGGCAATACTGACCTTACGACTTATCTTAGATGAAAGATTAAGAAAAGGCAAACCTACGTTTCTAGCATTTGTAGACTTAGAGAAAGCTTTTGACAATGTTAACTGGAATACTCTCTTTCAAATTCTAAAGGTGGCAGGGGTAAAATACAGGGAGCGAAAGGCTATTTACAATTTGTACAGAAGCCAGATGGTAGTTATAAGAGTCGAGGGGCATGAAAGGGAAGCAGTGGTTGGGAAAGGAGTGAGACAGGGTTGTAGCCTGTCCCAGATGTTATTCAATCTGTATATAGAGCAAGCAGTAAAGGAAACAAAAGAAAAATTCGGAGTAGGTATTAAAATTCATGGAGAATAAGTAAAAACTTTGAGGTTCGCCGATGACATTGTAATTCTGTCAGAGACAGCAAAGGACTTGGAAGAGCAGTTGAACGGAATGGACAGTGTCTTGAAAGGAGGATATAAGATGAACATCAACAAAAGCAAAACGAGGATAATGGAATGTAGTCAAATTAAGTCGGGTGATGCTGAGGGAATTAGATTAGGAAATGAGACACTTAAAGTAGTAAAGGAATTATGCTATTTAGGGAGTAAAATAACCGATGATGGTCGAAGTAGAGAGGATATAAAATGTAGACTGGCAATGGCAAAGAAAGCGTTTCTGAAGAAGAGAAATTTGTTAACATCGAGTATAGATTTAATTGTGAGGAAGTCGTTTCTGAAAGTATTTGTATGGAGTGTAGCCATGTATGGAAGTGAAACATGGACGATAACTAGTTAGGACAAGAAGAGAATAGAAGCTTTCGAAATGTGGTGCTACAGAAGAATGCTGAAGATAAGGTGGGTAGATCACGTAACTAATGAGGAGGTATTGAATAGGATTGGGGAGAAGAGAAGTTTGTGGCACAACTTGACTAGAAGAAGGGATCGGCTGGTAGGACATGCTCTGAGGCATCAAGGGATCACAAATTTAGCATTGGAGGGCACCGTGGAGGGTAAAAATCGTAGAGGGAGACCAAGAGATGAATACACTAAGCAGATTCAGAAGGATGTAGGTTGCAGTAGGTACTGGGAGATGAAGAAGCTTGCACAGGATAGAGTAGCGTGGAGAGCTGCATCAAACTAGTCTCAGGACTGAAGACCACAACAACAAACAACAAAGGAATGGCTCTTAGTATATAAGGGTCTCTGCAAAAATTCTGCTCGTTGTAAGACAGAGTTGGAGAAAGTAATTTATTTTACAAAATACCTTTACAGGTCTGCAATATATTCTCAGGTTTTGCTTATGACAGCTTCCTGGTAGCTCCATCAGTTGTATCAAACCGTTTCCCACGCATTTGTTCCTTCAATTCAGGTAGCAAATTAAAGACTGGTGAGCTTATATCAGGACTGTATGGTGAGTAGCGAAGTACACTATATGATCAAAAGTATCCGGACACCCACATAAACATAGGTCTTTCGTATCAGGTGCATTGTGCTGCCACCTACTGCCAGGTACTCCATATCAGCGACCTCAGTAGTATTTAGAAATAGTGAGAGAGCAGAATGAGGAGCTCCGCGGAACTCACGGACTTCGAACGTGGTCAGGTGATTGGGTGTCACTTGTGTCATACTTCTGTATGCGAGATTTCCACAATCCTAAACATCCCTAGGTCCACTTTTTCCGGTGTGATGGTGAAGTGGAAACGTGAAGGGACACGTACAGCACAAAAGCGTACATGCCGATCTCGTCTGTTGACTGACAGAGACCGCCATCAGTTGAAGAGGGTCGTAATGTGTAATATGCAGACATCTATCCAGACCATCACACAGGACTTCCAAACTGCATCAGGATACACTGCAAGAACTAATTACAGCATTACCGATGGAGGGCACCACGAACTTGTAAGTCATTTTCAGCGCGTGTCCGGATACTTTTGATCACATAGTGTATTTTCCATTCATATCTGTAGAGCGTCTCTCTCACTGTTAGGGTAATACGCGGTCTTTAATTTTCGTCCAAAATGAGACACCAATTGGAAGTATGTCAGGTCTCCTTTGACGAATTTTCGCAAGCAACACATTTTGTAGAGTCAGTATGTAGTACGCTACTGTTACATAAGTCACGTGGAGCATTCTATTTGTAGATATGACTCCTTTCATCATAATCAGTTTCATCTTTGATTCTTGGCGGTGGAATTTTTTCGGGCGTGGTGATTGAGACTTCAGTTACTGCTCAGAATGTAGTATCTAGGTTTCATCAAGTAAAACTATCCTTTTCAGAAACTGTTGTTGTATTACATGACGTTGAAGCAATTTTTCTGCGATTCTTTTGCGAACTGCTTTCTGCTCATGACTCAGATCACACGGAACCCATCTGGCAGCAAGGTTTCTCGTCTATTGCAGGAGTGATTCTGTAAACTGAAGTGACAGACATTCTTACCTCATATTCAGTTTCCTCACATGTTTTTACTCGATCCTCTCTCAAAATGTCATTAACAATAACCAGAGAGGTGTAGTCTGTTGTAGTTGATGGTCTTCCAATTGTTGTGGTGTCCTCACTGCTTATCCGATCTTCACGGAAACGAGCAGACGACTGACACTGTGCTACGATCCACTACACTACTCCTACACACCTCTCTGACAACCATTCTGAGTTAGGATAGTAGCCTCGGATTTCCCAGAGCCGTCGTGGTTTCACAATAGCACCAGGAGTTACAAGAGTCGTGACAATCATTTCCGAGAACGGTTTAACTTCGCTATGACTGGCGTTTGACAACTACAGGCAGATATCTGATCTATGCTTCCAAAATAGCCTCGGAGTTCCCACAGCCACTTTGGTTCCGTAACAATTCCAGGGGTCGCAAGGCGTCGGGGCGAACATTTCTGAGAACGAGTTGAATTCGCTGTTTCCAGTATTCCCAGGCCTCTCCATCTCCAGAAATCGTTATCCAGCCAATTGTACTCTCCCCACGGCCGAGACACCATGTTTCCCACCTTCTCCCTTTATCTAAAGCGTGACCAGCATAGAGATAATCTTCAGATTAAAGTATCACTGAATGAGCTGTCGCAAAGGTAACAACTATAGCAGATGTTTTCTCTATTCGTGAACATGTAGCCGCATAATCAATCAGATATCTGAGCAAAACACTCTAAGCACGTTCGCTTCTTAGAAGAACTAAATAGTGTGTAACTTCTCTCTGCGGCACACGACGGCGTAGATGGGAACCACTTACAACAACATCTACATACATCCCTTCACGCCCCAGCGATTCATGGAGAAAAACTTAACACACAGCCGCTAGAGGCGGTCCATACTGCTAGCAAGATCCGCCCTGCAAAACACAGCCCGCGAAAATAATCTCCAGGGGTGTGGCTTTCACACAGTGGCCACTCGCGGAAGGGGGCGAGATTCTAGAATCTTCAGAAAGCTGGAGCACTTGGTTCAACCAGTACAGACATGAGGTGCTAGTGAGCTGCACCAACCCTTCAGTCACACCCTACAGTTTATAGTTCTGTGTCAGCACTACTGTGCACTGAGCTCCCAAGTTTTAAAAAAAGTCCAGTATGAAAATAATGTAATGTAATGTAATATAGACAAGCCACCCCACAAGGCAAGATTTTGGGCCACAAAAATATTATTTATAAATACTTCATCATTCATATATCAGATTCCCTTCATTCTCATTATTACGATAGAAATCTTACTCTAAAGTTGATAAGTTATTACAAGAAAAATGCGCTTAATATTACCCAAAAAAATATACTAATCTTATACACTGCAGAGCGCTTCAGACATAAATATTTTTACACAATCTACTGCACAGCTCCTACTTCTGTTCTAATAGCATCCTGAACCCTCGAGCTGGCTCGCTGTTTTTTATAATACGAGTGTGTGCATGACATACTTTCTACACACGTAAAGAACAGCTGCTTTATGTTATCAAGATAAATATGTATAAGCAAAATCACATTTCACTCTAGTTTAATGAAACAATGAAGAAATAAACCTACGTTATATAATCACTGTTTGGTTACACAATTATAAAACTTCAATAATTCACTCTGATGTCAGATATAGTTGTTACCCCACAGTAATGACAGACTCGAAGCATTAAACAGCGCAGATGCATCAGATCGCAGCCAAACGCTTTTTCGACCCCTAGTTATCTTATATACAATTGCCTCATTGTGGGTCATTTCTTTGCACTATTTTTTTTCTCACTTTGTCGGCAGTTTATTATATATTACTGCTGCTCACTTGGATGTATGGCAGCACAACTCAGCACAGTGTTAGGTGAAGCAACAATGAAGAAACAGATATGGGCTCACAACTGTGTGGCATAAATGGAATGGTTCTAGATGATTTTATTTGCGGTTGGCGCACTTTATACACATGTACACCGGCTTGAAGATTAAAACTAAAAGTCTTGTATTTACTGTACTTCTCTGCATGCACAGAATTATTAAAGTTGACATTACATTGACCCCGATTCACACAATCTAAAATTTAACCTATGGTTAAACTCAATTTCCTTCTCCTTACAATTTGCGGCCAGACATTGCTTGGCAAGAAGTTCCACTTCAGTGACAGTCAGACTAGGTACTACTACAAAATTTTGGTCAAAATTCTCTTGCTGACTCACAAGTTCTAGTACAACCCCTCTCTTGACTGGTTTATTGTACTGGCCATGTGAGATGGCTACCACCTCCGTCAACTAAAATACTTTAAAATTTTATCAGTATGAAGAGAATGTGGGCCGATGAAAGTTTAGAAAATGTAACTCACATATTACAGTTTAATAACCGCTCTGTGCTGTATTACTGATTTGAAAAGTGCGGTCGGCCTTTGTGGTCGAGCGGTTCTAGGCGCTTCAGTCCGGAACCGCGTTGCTGCTACGGTACAAATCCTGCCTCGAGCATGGATGTGCGTGATGTTCTTAGGTTAGTTAGGTTTAAGTAGTTAAAAGTCAAGGCGACTGATGACCTCAGATGTTAAGTCCCATAGTGCTCAGAACCATTTGAAAAACTCGGATTCTTCTCTGAATGACTGTAGGCTCCGTTTGTACATTACATTACGTATTAGTAAGGAAATAATGCTAGTGGTGGACTGGTACCACCTCAAAGTGTTGTGTCTTCCCTGTGAGAAATGCTGAAAAATAGAACTCATGATGCAACGAATACTGAGGTAAAAAAGTGATCTGTTAGAGTAATAAAGAACCAACAGATTAGTAACTCAAAATAAGTTACTGTAGTAAGAATTACTTACAACTACAGCCCACAATGCTTACATTATGGTAGCTGGAGGAAGAAAGGTAGAAACGAACAGCCAGGCTTCTCCTAGCTGCTCGCTAGGAATCTGAAGGCTGCGCTTTCTTTTATTACACAGATAACGCAAATATGAACAGCGACTCTTTGGTCGCAAATCTATCTATATATACAATTTTACACAAAAAATAAATTTTTGGAAAGGGGTATTACAATGCCCCCTGAATAATACTATTTGTTGCTTCATTGGGAATAGTCATTCAGCCTTCTTATGTTGAGAAAGAAAATTTAATACATATGCATTTCTTTTACATGCTTGACAAAAACAATTTCAATTTGTGTACTATTTCTCCACAGGTGAATTCCTTGGCACAACCTTGTCTCTTTGTATGTATCAACAGGTTATATGAGCTACACAATATTCTGAAATTGGGCATTGGTTCCAAACAATTGTCAGTTTGCATACATGACGCAATGTTGGCTGCTAGTGTATCAGAGGAGTGATGTCAAACGTGTCTTCTGGCGTCAGATGTGGGTGGTGTGGCGCCGCCCACGCAGCGTCAGGCTGGTTGATTTGATCTCCTCAGTGCAAACACAGTCCACACACACAGTGCTGTCATGTTGGTTCTCACTCCAGTATCCGCTCACATATTTTCAGCAATGCTGAGGCTCAGTGACCCGTGAAACATTTGTATTGTTACCTCAGTCTTTTGAAGGAATGTTCTACTATGATAAATACAGAGTTAAAATACATAGATAAATACATACACAACAGATAAATATTTTAAGATCAATTCTTTACAGTAGATAACTATTAGTACATAAGGTCATAATCTAGAATTACTTACTTTTATCACATTTTTATCAACTGGAAAGACTTGGACATTGCTGTTTGCATTAGAACAGTGCAATTTTAGACAAAACTGAAAGTTCGTTATCTATTTGGCTCACACGTTGCTTATCTACAAACGTCAAAAGCTGTTAACTTCACATGAGTACTGCAGGCTCACCTGTGGCATATTTCAGGCATGACCGTTGGATGTGTCACACCATGTTTATGTGATATAGAGTTTTCTTATTGAGGATTGGTGTTGGAGATGCGTTTAGACTTACCGTGCAGTGGAATCCACCGGTACCCCTTCAGTAGCACACCCTCTTGGACGAAACGGCTTCAGTTTTTTCACGAGGTAAGTGCACATCTTTGAAACGAGCAGAAACGCTATTCATTTGTCCGAATGTTCCTTTAGCACCCCACCATGGATCGGGGCTACAGAAAATGCACTAAATCTCTACCGCAACACACGATTGATCTCTGTTTACCATATGCATTCCACTAATTTGTTTTCCACAATAATAGAAGTCTATGTACCATCGTGCATGATTCTTATTTACTATGGGTTTTCATATTTACAGACTTTCTGCTCAAGTTGTTTTATATGCTAAAATTCTCCCATTTACCAGCCACACGTTTCCCCAAATTCGAATCAACTTATTTTCAGTCTTTTAAAATACATTTTAGAATCTGGATGTAGGATTCATCGATCATGAAGTTAATCTTTCATTTACATACATACACATAAAACTCTGTTCAGAGAAAAGTCACTACAACACATCACTACCTACACTACGTGAGTGTAAACTAACAGCCGGCCGCGGTGGCCGAGAGGTTCTAGGCGCTTCAGTCCGGAACCGCGCTAATGCTACGGTCGCAGGTTCGAATATTGCCTCGGGCATGGATGTGTGTGATGTCCTTAGCTTAGATAGGTTTAAATAGTTCCAAGTTCTAGAGGACTGATGACCTCAGATGTTAAGTCCCATAGTGCTCAGAGCCATTTGCACCATTTTTTTTTTGTAAATTAACAAAATACCTACATTAAGAAACGATTCAATTAAAAAACAAATAAATGATTACCAAAGGAAGTAGAGGAAAAAAACCTCTAATTGCAAAAGTAGTGTCAGCAGTACACTACCATTTATGTTGCTTAATAGCATTTTTTTGTGTCTACTACTGGTGTTTACTTTGTCAACAGGCTAGCGCTTCAAGTACATGCAAGTGATCGCGTTGTGTTTAGATAGCACACAGCGAACACTGCATTACAGCTGTACAAATGTTTTTATTTATTACCAGGACATCATTCTCCGCCACTTTAACTATTCGCTCATTGTTAATAAGGATGTACCTCCAACTGAAATCCACAGAAAAATGAAAGCTGTGTATCTTTGTGATTATATCGACATCAGTAATGTGCGACATTGGATTGTTTATATTCGTAACAAAGGAAGTGTTGGTGCAGACCTCAACGTGTGTGGCAGAGCTCGGAGGGAACAGCTGACGAGTCTCGTCGTAATCGGGTTGATGAACTCATCAGAGAAAACTGTCTGTTAACACAGACATAGCTCTCAGATACGTTCGGAATATAACGAGACTGTGTACAGGCCATCACTGGAGAACTGACCTACAGAACACTGTTTGGGCGATGGGTACCTCGAATGCTCACTCCCGACGTGTAAACGAGGAGACAGGATACGTGTCAACAATTTCTTCTGTGGTGTGAGCAGGAGGGTGAGGGTTTCCTTAACAACACTGTGCCAGGTGATGAATGATGGGTTCACTGTTTTCACCCTAAAAATAAGAGAGCATTAAAAGAGCATCAATGGAGTTCTGCCACAAAGCATCACTGACGTCAAGAAAGTTCAAGACCATCACAACACCAGTCACTCATTCTCATAGTGTACTGGGATGCTGAAGATGTGGTAGCACCACCATAAATCCTGCAAGGTACTGCGAGACCCACATGAAACTGAAAGCACGAATTTGAAGACTCTGTCCAAAGATGGAACACCCTCTGCTTCAGCACATCAATGCCAGACTACAAATGAACGCTGCGACATCTGTAATAATCGGATGCCTTGGGTTCGCTATCATCGAGCATCCTCCACACAGTCCCGACTTGGCCTCATTTAATTTTCATGTGTTTCCAAAACTTAAACAGCACCTTGGAGAGCTATGCTACGAAGTAATGGAGTGGTGAAAGCAGCAGTGTGGGTGTGGCCCCGTCAACAAAGTCAAACGTTCTACAGCGACAATATCAAAAAACGTGAAAGCAGCAGTGTGGGTGTGGCACCGTCAATAAAGTCAAACGTTCTACAGTGACAATATCAAAAAACTGGTCTTTCATTGTGAGAAATGTGTTTGTTGCAATGGTGACTGTGTTGAGAAAAAAGTACGAAGACACGACGAACAAAAATATAGAGCGTCACAAACGTTTGTTTTATTTAAAAAGGTTCAGTAGTTCTCATACAACAATTCAGAGGCATTAGTTTTCAGCACACACCCTCGTAATTATTTCTTCCCAATGTTAATTAAGTACTGCAAGATTGATGAGCACTTGTACCTAAAACGAACCTGCTGTGTTTGATGTTCAATTTCGTTGATTAATTATTGTGAGGGAATACAATTTGGCGGTAGTTATATATTTTTATAATTTGTCCTGTAGTATCCGTTCTGAACATGTGCTACTTTTCGAAAACGATCGTATTATATCAGTGTGTCATAAACCTTTATGGTTAAAGTTATACACTGAAGCGCCAAAGGAACTGCTATAGCCATGCGTGAATACACTGAATGTGAAAAGGACAATACGGCGCTGCGGTCGGCAACGCCTATATAATACAACCAAGCTTATGATGCTGTTGTTAGATCGCTTACTGCTGCTATAATGGCAGGTTATCAAGATTTAAATGAGTTTGAACGTGGTGTTACAGTTGGCGCACGACTGATGGGACACAGTATCTACGAGGTAGCGATGAAGTGGGGATTACCCTACGACCATTTCACGAGTGTACCGTGAATATCAGGAATCCGGTAAAACATCAAATCTTCAACATCGCTGCGGCAGGGAAAAGATCATGCAACAACGGGACCAACGACGACTGAAGAAAATCGTTCAACGTGACAGATGTGCAACTCTTCCACAAACCGCTGCAGATTTCAGTGCTGGGCCATCAACAACTGTCCGTATACGAACTATTCAACGAAACATCATCGACGCAGGCTTTCGGAGCCTAAGGCCCACTCGTGTACCCTTGATGACTGCACAACACAAAGCTTTACGCATCGCCTGGGCCTGTCATCACCGATATTGGACTGTTGATGACTGGAAACATGTTGCCTGGTCGGACGAATCTCGTTTCAGATTGTATCGAGCGGATGAACGTGTACGGGTATGGAGACAATCTTATGAATCCATGGAACCTACATGTCAGCAGGGGACTGTTCAAGCTAGTGGTGGTGGTGGTGGTGGTTAATGTTTAACGTCCCGTCGACAACGAGGTCATTAGAGACGGAGCTCATGCTCGGGTTAGGGAAGGATTGGGAAGGAAATCGGCCGCGCCCTTTCAAAGGAACCATCCCGGCATTTGCCTGAAGCGATTTAGGGAAATCACGGAAAACCTAAATCAGGATGGCTGGAGACGGGATTGAACCGTCGTCCTCCCGAATGCGAGTCCAGTGTGCTAACCACTGCGCCACCTCGCTCGGTTGTTCAAGCTAGTGGGAGCTCCCTAATGGTGTGGGACATGTGCAGCTGGAGTGATACGGCACCCCTGATACGTCTACGTATGACTCTGACAGGTGAGACGTATGTAAGCATCCTGTCTGATCATCTGCATCCATTCATGTCCATTGTGCATATAGATGGACTTGGGCAATTCCAGCAGGACAATGCGACACCCCACACGTCCAGTATATCCATAGAGTGGCTCAGGAAACACTCTTATGAGTTTAAACACTTGCGCTGGCTACCAATCTCCCCAGACATGAACATTATTGGGCATACCTGGGATGCCTTACAACGTGCGGTTCAGAAGAGGTTTCCACTTCCTCTTACTCCTACGGATTTATGGACAGCCCTGCAGGATTCATGGTGTCAATTCCCTCCAGTACTAACTTATTTCAGACATTAGTGGAGTCCATGCCACGTTGTGTTGCGGCACTTCTGCATACTTACTGTGGCCCTATACTATAACAGGCAGGTGTAATAGTTTGTTTGGCTCTTCAGTGTATAAAACCCAGACGAATCAAAAATTATAACTTATAGATAAAGATATAATGGTCGGAAGTGAATATACAGTATTTACTGACAAACGAACTAACCTTGTTGCTGCAGCTTAAGCTGACAGCCACAATTCAAATTGATATCCACCAATATCGATGCATGTTGTTGTTGTGTGGTCTTCAGTCCTGAGACTGGTTTGATGCAGCTCTCCATGCTACTCTATCCTGTGCAAGCTTCTTCATCTCGCAGTACCTACTGCAACCTACATCCTTCTGAATGTGCTTGGTGTATTCATCTCTTGGTCTCCCCCTACGATTTTTACCATCCACGCTGCCCTCCAATACTAAATTGGTGATCCCTTGATGCCTTAGAACATGTCCTACCAACCGATCCCTTCTTCTAGTCAAGTTGTGCCACAAACTTCTCTTCTCCCCAATTCTATTCAATACCTCATCAGTGCATGCATTATATCATTATTCATCAAGAGAAATAAATTCGTGTTTCGGTATCATTTGGCCTCAATGCTTGCACGCGTTCTTTGCTGATAAGGGTGTTGTTACCGCTCTACCAGTACCCCCTCCCACCAGATTGTAACAATGCAGCCCCTGGAAGCAAGGCCATCAATGCCAGTCAGTCCTCATGCTCCCATGCAAGTGTCGGGAGCATAGATTAAGTGTTATATGTTTCCATTGCACATGCTATGTGCATGCACACGCAGCTTGTCCAACACTGGCACACACTACAACCCGGCTGCAAGACTGCCTGCACGTAGCTAATTGCCTACTACGTCCACCTGTGACCGTGCCCGCACAGCTGCCTCAAAGGGAGCACGCGAGCTGGAACAGCCACGTGCACATCATGGTGTTGAAATGTGCATTTCATGGGTAAGTTGACGAGAGCTCTTGAAACAACATTCTTCAACATGATCTGAAACCATCGCAGTAAACTGTGTGAACAATTTAAGAACATATTTCCGAAGTGATATTCTCCAAGAATTGAAAAAGTTCAGGGAAAGCAATAAAAATGTAAATGTTCATTTATTCAAAATCATGTGTCTCCGATAGTTATTGATGAGTTGCTTTGAAATTTTGACACAGTATTGAATTCTAATACAGGCCTGTTTTAGGTACCTATTTCTTTAATATATGATATATGATAGATATATATGTAACTTATTGAGATTTTATTCTAACAACGTTTCCCTATTAGTACATTTATAAAAAATTATATATTAAAAAGTAGGTATGTAAAACACACGCGTATCCCATTGAAACTTTATGTAGCATTCGGTCATAAAATTTCAGAGATTTGCGATTAGGAACATTTACAATTTACATATAGGGTAAGGAGAAGCGTAGAAGTTCGTTCGTTCAAAACCTCAGTTCTCCGAAAATTCTTCACTGATTGCTTTGAAATTTCGACACAACACTGCATTCAAATACTCACGTGTTTTTATATACCTACTGGAGCGTTGTCTGGTATGTATGTAATATGTACGACATAAAAGGAGAACCGGTATGGAAATGAACATTTTGGTTTCTTCAACATCATTATCACCGAAAGTTCTTGAAGGATTGCTTTGAAATTTTAACGCAACGTTGCATTGGAATACGTGTCTGTTTTTAGGTACGTAATTCTTCACTATATGATGTATAATACACACCGGAACCTGTACAGAAAATTAGAATAGAGATCAACAAAAACATCATTTCCGCCCTTTTTATTGCTAATGAAAACCACACATTGCATGTTGTACCACCATACAGCGAGACCTTCAGAGATAGTGGTCGAGATTTCTGTACACACCGGTACTTCTAATATCCAGTAGCACGTCCTCTTGCATTGATGCATGCCTGTATTCGTCGTGGCATACTCCCCACAAGTTTATCAAGGCACATTTGGTCCACATTGTCCCACTCCTCAACGGCGATTCGGCGTAGATCTCTCAGAGTGGTTGGTGGGTCACGTCGTCCATAAACAGCCCTTTTGAATCTGTCCCAGGCATGTTCGATAGGGTTCATGTATGGAGAACATGCTGGCCACTCTAGTCGAGCGATGTCGTTATCATGAAGGGAGTCATTCAAAAGATGTGCACGATGGGAGCGCGAATTGTCATCCATGAAGACGAATGCCTCACCAATATGCTGCCGATATGGTTGCACTACCGATCGGAGGAAGGCATTCACGTATCGTGCAGCCGTTGCGGCGTCTTCCATGACCACCAGTGGCGTACGTCGGCCCCACATAATGCCACCCCAAAACGGCAGGGAACCGCCACCTTGCTGCACTCGCTGGACAGTGTGTCTAAGGCGTTCAGCCTGACCGGGTTGCCTTCAAACAACTCTCTGACGATTGTCTGGCTGAAGGCATATGCGACACTCATCGGTGAAGAGAACGTGATGCCAATTCTGAGCGGTCCATTCGGAATGTTGTTGGGCCCATCTGTACCGAGCTGCATGGTGTTTTGGCTGAAAAGGTGGATCTCGCCACGGACGTCGGGGGTGAAGTTGCGCATCATGCAGCCTACTGCGCACAGTTTGAGTCGTAACACGACGGCCTGTGGCTGCCCGAAAAGTATTATTCAACATGGTGGCGTTACTGTCAGAGTTCCTCCGAGCCACAATCCACAGGAAGCGGTCATCCACTGCATTATTAGCCCCTGGGCGGCCTGAGCGATGCATGTCATCGACAGTTCCTGTCTCTCTGTATCTCTTTCATGTACGAACAACATCTCTTTGGTTCACTCGGAGATGCCTGGACACTTCCCTTGCTGAGAGCCCTTCCTGGCACAAAGTAACAATGCGGACGCGATCGAACCGCGGTACTGACCGTCTAGGCACGAGCCGTGTTCCTCCTTCCTGGTGGAGTGACTGGTACTGGTCGGCTGTCGGACCCCCTCCGTCTAATAGGCAGTGTTCATGCATGGTTGTTTACGTCTTTGGGCGTGTTTAGTGACATCTCTGAACAGTCAAAGTGACTGTCTGTGATACAATATCCACAGTCAACGTCTATCTTCAGGAGTCCTGGGAACCGGGGTGATGCAGTACTTTTTTTGATGTGTGTGTATACGTAAATGTAGCTTTTTGAGATTTTTTGAAACAACGTTCCTTCATTATTAAATTTATATAAATTTATGTATCACATAAGTGAAAAAATTGGTAAATAAAAACATGCACGTATGCCTATGGGACGTTGTGTCAAAATTTCAAAGCAATCTGTCAAAAACTTTCGGACATTTGCGATTAGTAACATCTACATTTTCTGTATACTGTAAGTACAAATGTAGATACTCGTTTCTTCAAAATCTCAAATACCTGAAAGCTCTACATGAATAACTTCGGAATTTTGACACAATGTTGTATTCTAATACCTAATATTTTTATCTTATTAAAATGTAAATGTTGGTTTGTTCAAAACTGTTTGCCTTCGAAAGTTCTTGACAGATTGCTTTGAAATTTTGATACACAGTGCCACTCGTACATGCAGGTGTTTTCATTCACCTGTTTTTAAATATATGTAATACATAAGTTTGTATAAATTAAATAATAGGGAAACGTTATAGAATATACACTAGTGAAGCGTTGTCAGCAAGCAGGAAAGTTGTATTTATGGCTTACTGGTTTATGATTAATATACTACTACAGAATCTGAATTTACAGTAACAGTAAACAAGGCTCAAGGTTAGAGAGAGGGAGAGGGGAAAGAGAAGATGGACAGAGAGGTAGGAGGAAATGGAAAATGGGAAATATCAGATGAACAGAGAGAGGGAGCAGGAGGAGAGTGAGAGTGAGGGGGGAGGTGAAGATGGAGTGAGAAGAGGAGTCGGAGGATATGGAGAATGAGGAAGGAGGAGAAAACTGACTGAGAGTGGGAGGAGAAGGAGATGGAGAGGGGAGAGAGAGGTTGCTAGAGGAAATGGAGAGAGAGTGGGAGGAGAAGATGGACAGAGAGAGATGTAGGAGGTGGACAGAGAGGGGGACGGACAAGGAGATGGACAAAGAAAGAGGGAGTGGGTGACGGACAGCAACAAGGGAGAGAATGAGATTGGTACATACGTCCAATTTCCATACGTACTAGAAACCTGTGCTTTCTCTTGTATTTCTTTTCCATTGAAGCAGAGAGCCGCAGCACAACGTGGCCAGGTACAGCTAGTTTTAAATAATCTACTTAATTTTGGTTCCTGAAGCCTAGTTTTTGCATATGACTTTTATGTTCTAAATACTTATGTAATTGAGAGAGTCCTTAGGCAGTTATAATAATTAACTAACATTAGGCCTTGGAATCAAGTAGCTTTGCAGCAGTTACTTAATTTGGCTGTGTATTAAAAACAGGTAAAGTTTTTATGTGTTTAACTTAAAAGTCAAATACAATTCCAATAATATAAACCACTATTTAAATCACTGGAACTAGGAAAAAATATTTATATTAGCTTAAAACATCGAGGAGAAGTGGTAAGTTATACAAAGAGTTAATAATTCATTATTTCCTGAAACAGCTTTCACTTCGACTGAAATCAAAAGACTTTGTTATAAAATGGTATAGCTTACCTTCCTGTTTCTCACGTTCTTTTCCATGTTGTAATCTAGTCCCACTGATCATGGGTAAGACTGGGAGATAGAGTAAGTGCGATTTTATCTCAGATTGTCTTTCACTCATTTTATCGCATTTTCTCCGTCTTAAACACATTCATTTATATTGATCTCCGTATCGGCGCTGATAAGTTCGATGTTGATCGGACCTAAACTGCAAAAATACACACACTCCAGTCATCCTAAGGAATAAAATACAGAGATTCTTTGCATACACTTCGAGCTGTTGGGGAAGCGTTATTAAGTAAGCAGTTGAGATTAAATTAACAGTTATAAAAATATGGAGGATTTTATTTAAATTCTCCTTCGGAACCAGCTCTATCCCAAATGACAGAGAGAGAGACAGAATGCTACCTCACTCACTGTTAAATGACATCCATTTCTGACGTTGATCACCTTAGTTGTGTGGTGGCGTTAATGTTTACTTTATTTGCGTTTTGGCTTTCAGTATATTTTCAGCATATTGAGGCTCTGAATTTTCTTGAACAGCGTCTCTCATTGTATTTATGTCTTGAAAATGACAGGCGGTATCCATCCACTTGTTTAAACCTTGGCGGTTGTTGATGACGTCACCCGCCTGCACTCATCAAAGTTGTTAGAATAAGCTCATCAGTTCTTTGTCGAGGGATTTTACTAGCTCTTTGCGGCTTGAAGATCCTGTTACTTGCAAGTTTCCGTTCACGGGAATAAAATACTTCCACTTCGTACTCCGGCGGTCGTGTAACTTTCCTGTGTACATTCGTTCGGCTGTTCACACATGAACCCTGCTGCCCCTAGCGTTAAATGAATACCTGTAAGCTCAGTCTTCGACAGCCAGTCATGATGTGTACAGTAGTAGTCTCCTTCTAAAATTCAACGTTAACAATTGTGTATTCTCTTTCAAGTTAACGTTCTCAAAGTTGATATGGCATGCAGTTGTTCGTTGTAGCCGGCCGCTGCGGCCGAGCGGTTCTAGACGCTTCAATCCGGAACCGCGCTGCTGCTACGGTCACAGGTTCGAATCCTGCCTCGGGCATGGATGTGTGTCATGTCCTTAGGTCAGTTAGGTTTAAGTAGTTCTAAGTCTAGGGGACTAAAGACCTCAGATGTTAAGTCCCATTTTGCTTGGAGCCATTTGAACCATTTGTTCGTTGTGAAACGTAAGCACGTGTCGCGCCAACGTCCGTGGGCATTCCTCTGGTCACAATCGCTGTGGCTTCCCCTTATCTGCAACGGTCGTCCGCTGCAGCACGGGAATCCAGGATTTGTTTATCTTAATCCTTTCTTCTTGATTGTTAAAACTATTGTCGTATCTCTGAACTGCAGTGGCTCCATGTAAAAACGAGTGTGGTAGTCCTCCTCCTCAGCATAAACCTGTGTGTCAACGAATTTTCATCTTCTTCTTCTTGTTCTTCTTCTTCCTGGATACTCCACAAACCACTCTTAAGTGACTGGCGGAGGGTTCATCGAACCACCTTAAAAATAATTCTCTGTTATTCCAATCTCGTATATCGCGCGGAAAGAATGAAACCTATATCTTCCAGTGCGAGCTCTGATTTCCCTTATTTTATTGTGATGATCGTTTCTCCCTTTGTAGGTCGGCGTCAACATAATATTTCGCATCGGGAGGAGAAAGTTGGTGATCTAAATATCGTGAAAAGATTTAGCCGCAACGAAAAAGTGTTTGTTTTAATGTTGTTCAGCCCAAATCCTGTATCATGCCAGTGACACTCTTTCCTCTGTTTCGCGATAAAACAAAACGTGGTGCTCTTCTTTGAACTTTCTCGATGTACTACGTTAATCCTATCTGGTAAGGATCCTAGACCGCGCAGCAGCTCTCCAAAAGAGGGCGGACAAGCGTAGTGCAGGTAGTCTCTTTAGTAGATCTGTCACATTTTCTAAGTGTCCTGCCAATAAAACACGGTCTTTGGTTTGCCTTCCCCACGACATTTTCTATGTTTTCTTTCCAATTTAAATTGTTCGTAATTGTAATTCCTAGGTATTTAGTTGAATTTAAGGCCTTTAGTACTTTAATGGAGTCCTTTTAGCACTGATGTGGATGACCTCACACTTTTCGTTATTTAAGGTCAACTGCTACTTTTCACACCATTCAGAAATCTTTTCTAAATCGTTTGTCAGTTTGTTTTTATCTTCTGATGACTTTATTAGTCGATAAACGACAACGTCATCTGCAAACAACCTAAGACGACTGCTCAGATTGTCTCCCAAACCATTTATATAGATAAGGAACAGCAAAGGGCCTGTAACACCACCTTAGGGAACGCCAGAAATCACTTACGTTTTACTCGATGACATTCCTTCACTTGCTACGAACTGTGACCTCACTGACAGGAAATCACGAATCCAGTCACATAACTGTCATGATATTCCATATGCACACAATTTCTCTACAAGCCACTTGCGTGGCAAAGTGTCAAAAGCCTTCTGGAAATCAAGAATTGCGGAATAGATTTGAAACCCCTTTGTCAATAGCATTCAACACTTCGTGTGCGTAAGGAGCTAGTTGTGTTTCACAGGAACAATGTTTTCTAAATCCGTGTTGACTATGTGCCAATAGACCGTCTCTTCAAGGTAATTCATAATGTTCAAACCAATATATGCTCCAAAATCGTGTTGCACATCGACGTTAATGATACGGACCTGTAACTTAGTGACTTACTTCTACTACCTTTGCCGAATAATGGTGTGACTTGTGCGACTTCCCAGTCTTCGAGAACGGATCTTTCGTCTAGAGAGCGGTTGTCTATGATTGTAAAGTACGGAGTTATTGCATCAGCATACTCTGAAAGGAACTTAATTGGAATACAGTCTGGATCAGAAGACTTACTTTTATTAAATCATTTAAGATGCTTCACTATTCCGAAGATATCTACTTATAAGTTACTCATACTGGCAGCTGTTCTTGATTCGAACTGTGGAATATTTACTTCGACTCCTTTGGTGAAGGAATTTCTGAAAGCTGTTTTCTTAACTCCGCTTTGGCAGCACTGTCGTCGACAGTGTCTCAGTTGCTGTCGCGCAGAGAAGGCGTTGATTGTATTTTTCCACTACCATATTTCACGTGCGACCAGCATGATCCTGGATTTCCTGCCAGGTTTCGAGACAAAGTTTTGTTGTGAAAACCGTTATAAGCATCTCGCATTGATGTTCGTTTCAATTTGGCATGCTTTTATCGTTGTTTCTGCAACAGTGTTCTCACCCTTTTTGTGTACCAGGAGGGATCAGCTCCGTCGTTTGTTAATTTATTTGGTATAAATCTCTCAATTTTGCTGTCGGTACTATTTACTTAAATTCAAGCCAGATCTGGTCTAAGCTTACACTGTTAATTTGGAAGGCGAGTAGATAGCCTTTCAGGAAGGTATCAAGTGAATTTTCAGCTGCTGTTTTGAATAGGCATATTTTTCGTTTGTTTTTGGAGGATTTGGGGGTTACAATATTCATTCTCCCTACGACAACCCTGTAGTGGCTAATCCCGGTATTCGTTTTGATGCTCGTCAGTAGCTCAGGATTATTTGTTGCATTGTCAGTGTCACATACCACCTGTTGCGCCACCGTGGATCCTAACCTGCTATACATTTTATGTTCGGTGACCCTGACGGTGACGAATCATCCAGTCATAGCCTTTCCACATGTATACGGCATACGGTATACTCCCGACGTAGCGAGTCTTTTGCCCTTTGCCAGTTTGAGACACTTTCTGACCTTCAGACGTTGACACGACAGGTACCTACACTCATGCTCATAAATTAAGGATAATTGCAGAATGTGGTGCCACACAATGTGGCACTACACAAAACTGACGCTAATAGCATAGGCACATAGGGAACACACACGACACGGATCTGTAAATCCACGGTATTGGTGATAAGTTGAGAAAACCGTCCCGAAACACATGTGCTACAAAACGCCACTGTTTCCTGCGCATGTACCCCGGCATCGATATGGGATATGATCACCATGCACACGTACACGGGCTGCACAACGGGTTGGCATATTCTGGATCAGGTGGTCGACCAGTGCCTGTCGGAGCTCCTGAAGTGTCATAGGTGTTTGAAGACGTGCAGCGATACGTCGACCAAGAGCATCCCAGACGTGCTCGATGGGGTTTAGGTCTGGAGAACAGGCAGGCCACTCAATTCGCCTGATATCTTCTGTTTCAAGGTACTCCTCCACGATGGCAGCTCGGTGGGGCCGTGCGTTATCATCCATCAGGAGGAAGGTGGGACCCACTGCACTCCTGAAAAGGCGGACATACTGGTGCAAAGTGATGTGCCGATACACCTGACCTGTTACAATTCCTCTGTCAAAGACATGCAGGGGTGTACGTGCACCAATCAAACCACGACCTACATACAGGTATCTTAAAAAAAAAATAAAATGGTTCAAATGGCTCTGAGCACTATGGGACTTAACATCTGAGCTCATCAGTCCCCTAAAACTTAGAATTACTTAAACCTAACTAACCTAAGGACATCACACGCATCCATGCCCGAAGCAGGATTCAAATCTGCGACCGTAGCGGTCGCGCGGTTCTAGACTGAAGCGCCTAGAACCGCTCGGCCACACCGACTGGTGGTCCCTTTCAAGGACATTAAAGCTTCGTATCTGGTTCTTGGTTCACGCCATATGACACCCCAGCGAGAATCACTGTTCAGACTGTACCTGGACTCGTCTATGAACATAACCTGTGACCACTGTTCCAGTGACCATGTACCGTGTTCTTGACACCAGGCTTTACTGGCTCTCCTTTGACCAGGGGTCATTGGAATGCACCTTGCAGGTCTCCGGCCGAATAAATCATGTCTGTTCAGTCGTCTGTAGACTGTATGTCTGGAGACAAATGTGCTAGTGGCTGAGGTAAGGTTCCGAGCAAGGCTACCTGCAGTACTCCGTGGCCGTCTGCGGGCACTAAGGGTGAGATATCGGTCTTTTCGTGGTGTTGTTCACCGTGGGCGTCCCGTACTGTAGCGCCTGGACACGTTTCCTGTCTGCTGGAATGTTCCTGAAATCACACTTTGTGGCACACGGAGGGCCCGTGCTACAAATTGCTGTGTTTGACCAGCCTCCAGTCGCCCTAATATTCTACCCCTCACAACGCCATCAATATGTGTTCTTTGAGCCATTTTCAACACACTGTCACCATTAGCACATCTGAAAACGTGTGCAAACTTACTCGCTACACCGTACTCTGACAAGCACCAACACACCTCTGCGTATCTGGACTGCTGCCAGCGCCACCGTTCGACGATCGCAGGTCAAATGCACCGCATGGTCATACCCCGAGGTGATTTAAACCAGCAAACCGCCCACCAGGGCGTTGTTTCACCATGTATCAGCATTATCCTTAATTTATGAGCATGATTGTATTACGGCCAGCCGCGCCCAGGACTCCAGTTCGCCACCAGCAATAGAGGATTCATCTCTGAGAACGCCAGCCACACGTGCTGACGAAGCTTCAGCAAAATCATTAAACAAACAAGTTCCCGGAGTGAAATCCAAAAGGAAACATGTCAACAAATGGTCACGAAACCCCCAACTATTTTTGGTTGTAAGCAGGTTACAAAAACAGTCAGTAGTGTCCAAGTGGGAGGCTTAAATCTGCTTGGTGTTCTTGAAATGCAGTGTGAAATGTCGTCGGGAAGGTATGCCGAGTTACTTCCATAATCACTACAATAAGGGAATGAGATTGCCAAGCGTGCGACAAAAGAAAGAAAGATTACAATTTGAAGTATCGTCGAGGTCACCGGTTGGGTGTTGGATGACTGTCGTTCAACGTACCGTCGACGACTGGGTCATTAGAGACTAAGTACAAGCTCGGATTGGGGAAGGAAACTGGTCGGGCCCCTTCAAGGGAACAAGCCCGACGTTCACCTTCAACGACTGAGGGAAATCGCGAGCAACATAATCTGGATGAGCAAACGGATCTTAACCACTGTCCTCGCTCTATACTGAGTTGAGAAAAGTTGCCGGCCGGAGTGGCCGAGCGGTTCTAGGCGCTACAGTCTGGAACCGTGCGACCGCTACGGTCGCAGGTTCGAATCCTGCCTCGGGCATGGATGTGTGTGTTGTCCTTAGGTTAGTTAGGTTTAAGTAGTGCTAAGTTCTAGGGGACTGATGACCTCAGAAGTTAAGTTCCATAGTGCTCAGAGCCCATTTGAGAAAAGTCGTGGGATAGCGATATGCACATATACAGATGGCGGTAGTATCGCGCACACAAAGCATGAAAGGGCAGTGCATTGTGAGAGCTGACATTTGTACTCAGGTCATTCAAATGAAAATATTTTAGATTTGATTATGGTCGCACGACGGTAATTAACAGTATTTGAATGTGAAATGATACACTCCTGGAAATTGAAATAAGAACACCGTGAATTCATTGTCCCAGGAAGGGGAAACTTTATTGACACATTCCTGGGGTCAGATACATCACATGATCACACTGACAGAACCACAGGCACATAGACACAGGCAACAGAGCATGCACAATGTCGGCACTAGTACAGTGTATATCCACCTTTCGCAGCAATGCAGGCTGCTATTCTCCCATGGAGACGATCGTAGAGATGCTGGATGTAGTCCTGTGGAACGGCTTGCCATGCCATTTCCACCTGGCGCCTCAGTTGGACCAGCGTTCGTGCTGGACGTGCAGACCGCGTGAGACGACGCTTCATCCAGTCCCAAACATGCTCAATGGGGGACAGATCCGGTGATCTTGCTGGCCAGGGTAGTTGACTTACACCTTCTAGAGCACGTTGGGTGGCACGGGATACATGCGGACGTGCATTGTCCTGTTGGAACAGCAAGTTCCCTTGCCGGTCTAGGAATGGTAGAACGATTGGTTCGATGACGGTTTGGATGTACCGTGCACTATTCAGTGTCCCCTCGACGATCACCAGTGGTGTACGGCCAGTGTAGGAGATCGCTCCCCACACCATGATGCCGGGTGTTGGCCCTGTGTGCCTCGGTCGTATGCAGTCCTGATTGTGGCGCTCACCTGCACGGCGCCAAACACGCATACGACCATCATTGGCACCAAGGCAGAAGCGACTCTCATCGCTGAAGACGACACGTCTCCATTCGTCCCACCATTCACGCCTGTCGCGACACCACTGGAGGCGGGCTGCACGATGTTGGGGCGTGAGCGGAAGACGGCCTAACGGTGTGCGGGACCGTAGCCCAGCTTCATGGAGACGGTTGCGAATGGTCCTCGCCGATACCCCAGGAGCAACAGTGTCCCTAATTTGCTGGGAAGTGGCGATGCGGTCCCCTACGGCACTGCGTAGGATCCTACGGTCTTGGCGTGCATCCGTGCGTCGCTGCGGTCCGGTCCCAGGTCGACGGGCACGTGCACCTTCCGCCGACCACTGGCGACAACATCGATGTACTGTGGAGACCTCACGCCCCACGTGTTGAGCAATTCGGCGGTACGTCCACCCGGCCTCCCGCATGCCCACTATACGCCCTCGCTCAAAGTCCGTCAACTGCACATACGGTTCACGTCCACGCTGTCGCGGCATGCTACCAGTGTTAAAGACTGCGATGGAGCTCCGTATGCCACGGCAAACTGGCTGACACTGACGGCGGCGGTGCACAAATGCTGCGCAGCTAGCGCCATTCGACGGCCAACACCGCGGTTCCTGGTGTGTCCGCTGTGCCGTGCGTGTGATCATTGCTTGTACAGCCCTCTCGCAGTGTCCGGAGCAAGTATGGTGGGTCTGACACACCGGTGTCAATGTGTTCTTTTTTCCATTTCCAGGAGTGTAGTTGGAGCTAGTCACAGGGGACATTCCATATCGAAAATCGTCAATAAATTTAATATTCCGAGATCCGCCGTGTCAGGAGTGTGCTGAAAATACCAAATTTCGGGCATTACCTCTCAACATGGACAACACAGTGGCCAACGGCCTTCACTTACCGACCGAGAACAGCGGCGTTTTGTAGAGTTGTCACAGATAACAGACAAGCAACACTGCGTGAAATAACCGCAGACATCAATATGGAACGTACGACGAATGTATCCGTTAGAACGGTGCGGCGAAATTTGGCTTTAATGTGCTACGGCAGCAGACGACTGGCGCGAGTGCCTTTGCGAACAGCACGACATCGCCTGCAGGGCGTCTCGAGGCTCGTGACCATTTCGGTTGGATCCTAGATGACTGGAAAACCGTGACCTGGTCATATGAGCCCCGATTTCAGATGGTAAGAGCTGATGGTAGGATTCGAGTAAGGTGCACACTCCACGAAGCCACGGAGCTGTGTTGTCAACAGCGTACCGTGCAAACTGGTGGTGCCTCCACAATGGTGTAGTTCGTGTTTACATCGACTGTATTGGGTTCTCTGGTTCGACTGAACCATTATTGACTGGAAATGGTTCCGTTCGGATTCTTGGAAACCATTCGTAACCATTCACGGTCTTCATGTTCCCAAAGAACAATGGAATTTTTATGGGTGACAATGTGCCACGTTACTGGGCCATAGTTGTTCGCGATTGATTTGAAGAACATTCTGGACATTTCGAGCGAATGGTTTGGCCACGCAAATCACCCGACATTAACCCCATGGAATATTTATGGGATATAAGAGAAAGGTTCGTTTGTACACAAAATCCTCCGTCGGCAACACTTTCACAATGGTGGTCAGCTACAGAGGCAGCATGCCTCAGTATTTCTGCAGGGGATCTCCAACGATTTGTTGAATCCATGCCACAACGAACTGTTGCACTACGCCGGGTAAAATGAATTTCGACACGATATTAGGAGATATCCCATGGCTTGTCATATCAGTATATAAGATACACGAGACTCTTGGACAAGGATATGTAATGAAATCGACCTTGTCGTTATTTGCGGAATGTTTTCAGAACTCATCTCAAGTGGTAGAGATATCTCACAGGAGATACAGGATGACGCAACTAAGAGAGACAACACCAGATGTGTCCAGAGCAAGTAAGTAATATCGAAGTGCGGTTTTCGCTGCGCTGTAACGGACGGCGTGACGAATTTTCGGGCGTACCTCAATAGGTGACTTTACTTCCTTATACACTACTGGCCATTAAAACTGCTACACCAAGAAGAACTGCAGATGATAAAATCGTATTCATTGGACAAATATATTATACCAGAACTGACATGTGATTACATTTTCACGCAATTTGCGTGCATAGATTCTGAGAAATCAGTACCCAGAACACCTCTGGCCGTAATAACGGCCTTGATACGCCTGCGCATTGAGTCAAACAGAGCTTGGATGGCGTGTACAGGTATAACTGCCCATGCAGCTTCAACACGATATCACAGTTCATCAGGAGTAGTGACTGGCGTATTGTGACGAACCAGTTGCTCGGCCACCATTGACCAGACGCTTTCTATTGGTGAGAGATCTGGAGAATGTGCTGCCAGGGCAGCAGTCGGAACATTTTCTGTATCCAGAAAGGCCCGTACAGGACCTACAACATGCGGTCATAAATTATCCTTCTGAAATGTAGGGTTTCACAGGGATCGAATGAAGGGTAGAGCCACGGGTCGTAACACGTCTGAAATGTAACGTCCACTGTTCAAAGTTCCGTCAATGCGAACAAGAGGTGACCGAGGCGTGTAACCAATGGCACACCATACCATCACGCCGGGTGATACGCCAGTATGGCGATGACGAATACACGCTTCCAATGTGCGTTCACCGCGATGTCCCCAAACCAGGATGCGACCATCATGATGCTCTAAATAGAACCTGGATTCATCCGAAAAAATGACGTTTTGCCATTCGTGCACCCAGGTTCGTCGTTGAGTACACCATCGCAGGCGCTCCTGTCTGTGAAGCAGCGTCAAGGAGACTGGAGAAAATCGCCACAAATTTTTGAAATGGCTCTGAGCACTATGGGACTTAACATCTGAGGTCATCAGTCCCCTAGAACTTAGAACTACTTGAACCTATCCAACCTAAGGACACCACACACATCCATGCACGAGGCAGGATTCGAACCTGCGACCGCAGCAGTCGCGCGGTTCCGGACTGAAGGGCCTAGAACCGCTCGGCCACCGCGGTCGCCAGAAAATCCAGGCTCTTTCCAGTTTCAAAGAGGGGCGTAGGATATATGTACACAGTTATAGGCCAAGCCATTTGAAGTCACTCTGTTGTAGAATTATGGAACATGTTTTATGCTCAAGAATTATGACGTCTGCGAAGAACGAAAATCTCCTCCGTAAAAATCAACATCGATTCCGCAAACAGAGATCTTGCGAAACTCAGTTCGCTCTGTTCCTCCTCGAGATACATAGCGCTGTAGACAACGGTGATCAAGTTGATCCCGTGTTTCTTGACATCAGGGAGGCATTTTACATTGCCACGCACTACTGTTTAGTGGAAAAAAAGAGTTTATCGAATATTGGACCAGATTTATGACTGGATTCAAGGCTTCCTTGCAGTTAGAATTCAACACGTCGCTGTTAACGGAAAGATTCGTCAAATGTAAAGGTAATTTCAGGTATAACCCAAGAAAGTGTGACAAGACCGTTACCGTTTACAATCTGTATATATGATCTCGTAGAAATCGTCCGAAAGACCGCTCGCAGGTGGTGCGGTTGTCTACAAGAAAGTAGCAACGACAGAAGACGGTATCGGTTTACAAAATGACCTGCAGAGGATTCATGAATGGTGCAGGATCTGGAAGTTGACACTGAACGTAATAAATGTAACATACTGCGCAGACATATGGAAAGAAATCCACTGTTGTACAAGTACACTATTGATGACGAATTTCTAGAAACTATCTGCCGTAAAATATGTATTAGTAACTTTCCAGAACCACATTAAGTAGAATGACCAGAAATGCAGAAGATACAACGAAGAGCGGCGCGTTTCGTGACGGGATCATTTGGTCGCCGCGAGAGCGTTACAGAGATGGTCAGCTAACTCCAGTGGAGAGCAGTTGTCTATCACGGAGAAATTTACTGTTGATTAGAATTTCTAAGTTTTATGACAGACTTGTTAATCTCTCAAGTGTAGACCTTAGGGCAAAAGAACACAGGTTACTACGTAAAGGATTCAGCTATTATTTAGCTCAGGAACCAAAATCCAGTAATATTATATCTATGACTGGCCGTATTAAGGTAGCATAGATGCTGCAAAAATTCCAATTGTTGAACAGAATAGTGTTACAAGCAAAGCTGCCAAGATTATTATAGATATAGCAAAATCAATAAAAATAAAAAAAAATAAAAACGACGGAAGTGTTGTGAAGAAATGAGTACTTTACGGAACATTAACAGAAATTAATTACACATAATACTCTGGTATTAAGGGCATATAAGGAGAATACAATTGTTCTTATGAAAAAAGAGGAATATGTCCAAAAAAACCATAGACTTCCTCATCAGAAATGACATTATACTCATTGATAGAGATCTCACTAACAGATATCAAGCTCGAGTAAAAAACTCTGTAACCTACTGTAGATTTCTGCTTACTAATAGAGAAAAACACCAACACATAGTTATGAGCCTTCAGTCTCCCAAACTACGATCCCAACCCAAGATTCATACAGAATCTGTCCCTCTCAGACCGACTGTTAATTGTATAAACAGTCCAACATATTTATTGGGCAAAAAGCTTATTGTTATCATTAACCAAAACTACACGTTTGAAAAAATGTTCACAATTGATTAATCAAGTCAAAGAAATTCACGTCACAACTAACGGCAGATTCTTCCCCTTAGATGTCACTAATATGTACACCAACACCCCGATAGCTGAAACTATATCCACTATCAACACAAACATATTCAAATCCAATAAAATGAGTCAAATAGAAATTGGTGAGTTGGGTGACCTTAGTGAATTAGTTCAACGACAGAACTATTTTACCTTCAATGACCAACTATATGAACAAAAAGAAGGCCCACCTATGGGGAACTGTCTCTCAGGAACACTTGCAAACATATTTTTCTATAATATCAAAAACAAACTTTAAAAAAATCCGATGACCTAACTAAAAACGTCGTATATTACTGCCATTATGCATATGATACATAGTCTTGTTCGGTGGCACTCTTGATGAAGCTAGTACATGTCACCAACGATTTAATAATTTACATAACAACATCAGATTCACCACAGAACATGAAGAAAATGGAAGTATCAACCTTTTGGATCTGGCGGTTGATAGAGAACATTTCCCGGAAGCCCATTATATTTGACTGTATAACTCACAGCACTTCTTGCCATTCATGATTCATAAATAAGCATATTTATGCTCAGCAATTTATTTACTCTCAACCCACATTCTATATTCACGAGACTGTTCATTCCATTCAACAGATCTTGTAATAATTCTTCTTCATTTTCAGTGAGGATAGCAATGTCATCAGCGAGTCTTATCACTGACATCCTAGCACCCTGAACTTTACTCCCGCTCTTGAACCTTCCTTTTGTTCCAGACATTGCTTGTCCGATGTTTAGGTTGAACAGTAGAAGGCTGCACCCCTGCCTTGCATGCCTTCTTAATCCGAGCAGTTTTTTCTTGGTCTTCCACTCTTATTGTTCCCTCTTGGTTCTTGTACACTTCGTGTATCACACTTCTTTCCCTATTTTTCTCAGAATTTCGAACATCTTGCACATTTTACATTGTCGAACGCTTTTCCAAGGTCGACAAATCTTATGAACGTGTTTTGATTTCTCTTCAGTCCTGATTCCATTATCAACCACAATGCAAGTATTCTCTCTTTAGTGACTTTACCTTTCCTAAAGCCATACTGATCGTCGTATAAGAGATCCTAAATTTTATTTTCCGTTCTTCTGCGTACTATTCATGTCAGCAACTTCGGCGCAGGCGCTATTAAGATGATAGCGCGTTAATTCTCGCTATCGTCGGCTCTTGGTACCTTCGGAATTCTGTGGATGATGATTTTCCGTAAATCCGATGGTATATCGCCAGTCTCATACATTCTACACACAAACGTGAATATTCATTTGGTTGCCATGTACTCGAATGATTTAGAAATTCTGATGGAATTTGATCCTAAGTTGGCCAAAGCTCTTTTAAATCGTGATTATGATACTGGATCCCCTATATCTTCCCTGTCGACTTCTGTTTCTTTCTCTATCACGCCATTTGACAACTCTTCTTCCTCGTACAGGAGTTACAGGACTTAAGTGTACTCATTCCATTTTTCCGCTCTTAATAGCAGAATTCCCATTGCACTCTTAATGTTACCGCTCTTGCCTTTAATTTAACCTAAAGTTCTTTTGACTTTTATACATGCTGATTCAGTCTTTCCGACAATCATTTCTCTTTTCATTTCTTCACATTTTTCGTACAGCCATTTCTTCTATGCTTCCCTGCAATTCCTACTTACTTCGTTCCCTAGCGACTTGTGTTTCTGTATTCCTAAATTTCCCTGAACATTTTTGTATTTCTTTCTTTCGTCGATTAAGGAACTATTTCTTCCGTCGTCTATGGTTTCTTCTCAGTTACCTTCCTTGTGCCTACGTTTTTCTCTTCAACTTCTATGACTACCCTTTTTAGAGATATCCATTCCTCTTCAGCTGAACTGCCTACTGAGCTGTTCATTCTCGTAGCATCTATTGCTTCAGAGAACTTCAAGCGTATTCTTTCATTCCGTAGTGTACTTCCGTATCTCACTTCTTTTGCGCATTGATTATTCCTCACTAGTCTCTAAAACATCAGCCTGCTCGTCATCATTACTAAACAGTGATGTGAGTCTATACCTGATCCTGTGTACTCCTAGGAATCTAGTATCTGATTTCCGAATCTCTGTTTGATCATGTAATCTAAATCAAATCTTCCTTTACCTCCTGTCCTCCTCCATTTATGATTCTTGAACAGAGTATTCGCTGTTACTAACTGATATTTATTGTAGAACTCAGTTACCCTTTTCCTCTCTCGCTCCTACTACCAAGCCCAAGTTCTCCCGTAATCTTTTCTTCTGCTCTCTCCCCCACATCCGCATTCCAGTCCCCCATGACTATTAGATTTTCATGTCCCTTTAAAAATTGAATTACGCGTTCAGTACTCTCATGTAATTTCTGTATCTCTTCAGCCTCTGCTTCTGACGTCGGCATGTATACCTTAACTATAGTCGTCGGTGTCGGTTTGCTGTCGATTCTGATGTGAACCACCTTATCACTGAACCGTTCACAGTAGCTCACTCTCTGCCTTACCTTCCTATTCATAACGAATTCTAACTCCCGTTATACCATTCTCTGCTGCTATACTCGTCTGAATAGAAATCCTTGACTTCTTCCCACTTCACTTCATTATATCTATATTGAGCCTCTGCATTTCTCTTTTCACATTTTATGGCATCCCTATCACTTTCACACTTCTGACATTCCACACTCCAATTCTTAGAGAACGCTACCCTTTGGCTGCTCATTCAACCTTTTCCCTTTTCTCATTATCACCTTCCCGTTGGCATACCCCTCCCGGAGATCCGAATGGGGGCGTAGTCCTGAATCGTTTGTCAATGGAGAGATCATCAATATCCTTTCTTAAACTACATGTCCTGTGGATACACATTATGTGTCTGGTTCGCTATTCGATAAATAACCGATAGTTTATAATTTGCGAAAAACGCGCGAACACAAGCGAATACAAACAATCACGATCGTATGCCATTTGCTCACGCACGCCAAGCGTTTACACCGGAGAGGATTACCTTTCGCTTTTGTACTTTCCATTTTGTACGCTCCAGTGTAAATGGGGCTTCATCTGCCTCACCATGAGCACGTCAGATTGTTAGGATAGGGATTTCAGTCGTCCTGTTTCCTGACAAATTGGATAACAGAGCCACGTCATTTCGTTTTGCTGTAAACATATCGGAGATGTAACAATAAATGTTAATATAAAAAAATGAAAAACCTCTTTGACCTTTCCTCATTTTCGCTGCTTTTCGGACATGTGCAGTCTACTGTACTGACGCCGACGTTTCAGTGTTAAAATCGGGCCTTAGGAAACTACCATGGCTGCCCGCTAGAAAGTGGAAAAGTTTTCGATTGCTATTGCAAACACTATATTCCAGGTCCGTTCGGTGCTGACCCATTATGTGACAGGTAATGGGGGAGGAAAGAACGACGGCGCACAGGGAACGAGATTAAAGTCAGTTTGCGGGAGGAATGAAAAGAGCTATAAAACACAGGACGACCATCAGTCTGGACGCAGAAAATAAGAGAGAGACTACAGGACCCCGTTCCCTTCGGCGTTTTAATGAATTAGAAACTTCAAGCAGAAGTACACAGCGCCCGTGTCTCGTACAGTATGATTCGCACACACGGATTTGAACTGCATTAGGGCACTGATCTGCACTAAAATTCCCTCACGTCTTAATAGTATCAGATAATTTATTTCAGTCTGTTGGTAGCACATACAGGATATAATTCACATTAGTTCAAATCAAACGCTGCAGTTGTGAATTATGTTGAAGTTTCATTTAGACATCTAGATTAGACTTATTTTCTTCTGTAATAAGTGTCTACCTCTAGGATACCATTTCTACAAAATAAAAAGAGTAAGTTCAAACGAAATGGGTCGTTTCAGATAGAGTGAACGTATACGTGTTACTGCGTGACTATACTGTCCTCTGTATTAAAACTTAATACACACTAGTGATTGAGTCTCAAGCAAGTTCATGACTAGAACAACATTACTGAACTGACACCTGCAGCGTTTGATTTACGTAAACATCGTATGTTGCGGAAGGACAGCTAAACAAAGCATTCTCTCCTTAGCAAGACAAAATAATGAAGTCTGTATCATAATTAAAAGCGAAAACTGACGCGGGAGTAAGTATACGATCCTACAAACAAAAACATTTTAATAATGGGTTTCCGAAAGACTCGTTTACGAGATAAATACGAATGTGTTGTTAAGAGCCACTACTGACATCGGTACGAAATGTGGTTGTAGTTATTACAAATTTACTAGGGGTCACTTCAAAAGTGAAGTGTACAGCATCCCAGTCCATCCGACTGAAGGACTGCAGCAGAGAATTGTACCGCTGGTCAGAATTTACTAGATGATTCGAAGGTGTCTGAAAGAATTCATGACTCACTGTAAACACCAGTGCAGTATTGCTTCCAAATTCCAGGGAAAAATGTGTTAACAGGTGCAAGTGTACGGTAAATTGTAATAAACATGGTAAAATGTAAGACAAGAAGTACTGAAGTAGTTATCATTATTCACGTAAGGGCCAAACAGGACCACGCGAGGTACAATCAATCAATGTCGCTTTTGATGGTTGGCCTTCCTTTATGGCCAAATTTGTTTCATCCTTCCAGAATGAAGTCCCTTGGTTTCATCAGACCAAGGAGTTCCAGTCCGTTTTCTAATATCCTTTCAGAATGAAGGCCTTTTCTTTTATCAGACTACGGTTTTCCAGTCCGTTTTCTGATCTCCCTCTGACCAACTTTCCAGTCAAATATCTCTTGCCTGAATGTTTTTCTATCTGTAACGTCTGCATGAATTATACCGGCTACTTTAAGGTCCTCCTTGGCCGCAGAGATCCATTTAATTGACTCAGTTTTTGCCTTACTTCTGTTTTCGTAGAATTCTAATGTTTGTTTTGCCATTCTTTTAATGTGTCCATAAAATTTAAGTCTTCGTTTTCTCATGTCAGTAGAAGTATTGTATTTCTGAAGTAATACTGTATTTCTTGTTGATGAAGGAGATTACTCCTTCTTCTGATGTTCATGAAATTTTGTCATTAATACTCTGACGGAAAAAAATCCCAACGTCAAGCAGGAGTTGTGCGAGGTAAACAGAAGCTGATAGGCGTGTTACTACGTTTGACAGATTACATCTATTCAAATTTCACGCCAGTCGCAAAAGAGTGGCGCTAGAAGCGCCACTATGAGGACGAAAATCAGGTTTCCTTTAAATACGCGCTCTAAAGTTCGGGAGCGATAGTTACCTTTGAGATTGGACTTTGCGAACGGTTTTTAGTCAAGGATGCCTTTAAGGCGACAAAGAAGGGATTGACAACACCCCACAGAATTTGAACGAGGTCTTGTAATAGGGCTACGAGAAGCTGGATGTTCCATCCGCGACACTGCAGAAGGACTTGGCCACCGTACATGATTACTGGCTGCGTCGGTCATGGGAATATATAATCCGGACAGCCACGTAGCAGTGCCGAGAGGGAAGACCATCGTGTTACACGTCTCAGGCAGCAATTCGAGCAGCAGTTGGCAGCACAGTGACACAACGAACTGTTACAAATCGTTTACTTCAAGGACAGATCCGAGCAAGACGCCCTGTAGTGTGCATTCCATCCATCCCAAACCACCGCCGTTTGTGACTTCAGTGGTGTCAAGCGAGAGCTCATTGGAAGGCAGGGTGGAGATCTCTTGCGTTTTCTGACGAAAGTCGGTTCTGCCTCGCTGTCAATGATGGCCATGTGTCGGTTTACAAAGAGGCCAATTGAGTGCTTACAACTAACCTGTCTCCGTGTTAGACACACTGGACCTATATCTGAAGTTATGGTCTGGGGTGCGATTTCGTACGGCAGCAGGAGTACACTTGTGGTTATCCCACGCACTGCAAATTTGGAAGTCAGTTTGGCTATTCGACCTGTTGTGCTGACATTCTGGAACAGCACTGCAGGTGTTGTTTTCCAACAGGATAACGCTGGCCTACATACCGATGTGGTCAGCCAACATGCTGTACAGAGTGCGTCTCGTTGGTCTGCTTGATCACCTTATATACGGGGTGTTCAAAAAGTCTCACCGCAGTGCCGTATGATTGCTAGCCGTGCGTGTCGTATGCCGCAGTGAATATACTGAAACGAAACTGAGTGAAATACAAGTTATTAATTTACCGAATATTCATTTTTACTCACAAATTTTGTCATTAAATCTTGAAAGTGTGCCACCCCCCCCCCCCCCCCCCCCCCCCCGCCCAACCTGTTGCTGAATACACCACTGAATTCGTCTAATCATGTTTCCAAAACACAAGCTGTAACATTTCTTCTGTAACAGAAGCAGTAATAGTGGATATTGCAGTTTTCAATTCATCAATGGATTTTGGACGGTTTTTATGGACATTTGCTTTCTCTGCACCCTAGAAGAAAAAGGCAGACGATCGTGGAGGCAAAAAGTCCCTGTGAAATTATTCGATCACCAAAAACATCAGCAAACGCGAGTTGTATGCGCGGTTGCACCATCTTGTTGTAAATAACCGTTCAGCATTTCATTTAACACAAGTTCTCCTATGAATGGGTACAGAATATCACTGCAGTATCGTTGTGCGTTTATTGTTTCGTTGAAGAATATGGGACCCAAAATCCAAAGTCTAGAAACTGTAATCCAAACTCCTATTTTCACAGAATGAAGTGGTTCCTCACAAATACACAATGGATTTGTAGTACTCTACGTACGAGAATTCTGCGAGGTCATGTACTCGGATGGATGAGACCACGCCACATCAGTGAAAAACGTTTCATTAAGAATATCCCTTCCATTTTATTGAACGAAATTTTTGAAACATTGACAATAATGCAGTCTCTTGCCATGATCAGTATTTCCCAGCTCTTGCACGACTGTCACTTTGTATGGGAAAAGTTCTAATTTTTTCCTTACAGTTGCGTATGCCGTTCCGACACTAACATAGATTTCCTGGGCGAGTTTTCTTACTGACTTGTTCGGACTCATGGACATTTTATCGGAAATATCGAGTAGCTTATCCTCAGACAAAACGCTAGGACGACCACTTATCCGTGCATCTGTCACTGAACCCGTACTTCGAAATTTGTTAATCAAATCTCGCACAGTATCGCGATGTGGGAGTGTTGTCTCCGGGAAAACTGAATTAAATGTTTGACGAACTGAAACTGTGTATTTACCACCAGCTTTGAACACTTGTTCGAGTAAAAAAAGACACGTTCTTCAATGGTTAGCATTTTAGCAATGACAGAAACGAAACAAACGAACAAAGGAACTAAACTTAAACGTTCACGTCAACACGTAACGACACACACCAACGATACTACTGACACTGGCTGAGACAAACGAAACAGTGGTAATGTTGAGAGAGTCCACTTGAAGGGAAGTAACCCAGGCAGGCGAACTATCATACGGCACGCGCGGCTAACAATCATACGGCACTGCGGAGAGACTTTTTGAACACCCTCTATTTCTGATCGAGCACATATGGGTTATCCGGACAACAGCCCTAGCGTTATACACAAAAAGCTCTGACCGTCCCTGTATTGACGGACCAAGTACAACTGTCATGCAACTCCATCCCACAAACTAACAACCGGCACCTGTACAACACAATGAGCCGGCCGTAGTGGCCGAGCGGTTCTAGGCGCTACAGTCTGAAACCGCGTGTCCGCTACGGTCGCAGGTTCGAATCCTGCCTCGGGCATGGATGTGTGTGATGTCCTTAGGTTAGTTAGGTTTAAGTAGTTCTAAGTTCTAGGGGACTGATGACCTCAGATGTTGAGTCCCATAGTGCTCAGAGCCATTTGAACCAATAATGGGCAACACGTGTCCAACACAAACGGAAATAATGCTGGCTGTAATAGGAACGCTGTCGTTCTCTCACAGTCTGTCTATCATACACAGTGGTTCACAATATCTGTTAGGTACTACTACGTGCTGTAAAGGAGTTTCGATAGATAAAGTTTTGATAAGGAACCCATGTTTAGAAATATACCGTTTTTACATAAAATAAATGAAGCGGTAGGGAGCTGGTTGAGGAATGCAAAGATACTAGGACCACAAAAATAAAAGTTCTAGAACAGCAATTTATTAACTAAAAATTTAGGTCTTTTACAATACGATAATATTGGGATGAAATGAAAGAGGATAATTCAAAACCTACATAGGTCGCCCCACGTTGGAGGCCGAAAACGGAATTGTCAAATAATTCAAGTACTAAGCAGTTGCTACCAAACCCTTATCCACACTTCAACAAATAATTCAAGAACATCAGTTGACTACAGTTAGCAACAGCACAAAACGGTTAAGACACAATGATAAGTGCCTTTCACGGCGAAGCTAAAATAATTTAAAGTTTTAAGTAGTTTCAGTAGAAGTGGTTCAGAAATAGTTGCAGATCAAGGCCAATCGAATAATTATTTGTTGCAACCGCACAAACGGCTTAAGGTCCAATGATAAAAATCTACCACGGAGAAGCCATTTCAAGTAATACAGTTTTACATATTAATTTAGGAACACGGTTCTTTGGCCATAAAGAGAAGATTACTGGTAACACATACTAGACTGAAGTGGAAAAAAATAGACTACAAGGAACCTTAATCCTTAATAGCATATACGAGAGATACGGGGCAACAGAATTAACAGCTGGTGACCATGCAACAACTTTAAAAATGTTGAAGGTGCTTTACGATTTGCAAAAATTAGTAGTTAGTTTGAAGAACCGTAGGCTTAAAAACAGAGAACCTTAGAGCACAATGGCCGACACAAACATTAGGTTAAACTTATACTAAAGGCTCCCACTAGGCTGTTCGATCAGATTTACTCAGAGGGAATTCGAAGAAATCAGTCTCATTAAATGACACACAGGTGGTATATGCAACACTAAAGCAAGGCAAACGCTTCAATTCAGAGGTTACTGGAAAGCAAACAACGGCAACAGCCAACCGCAGTCGTGTGCCGTGCGACTGTTGGCGTGCATGTTCTATTGCTTACAGAGTTCCCTACTGCGTCAATAATATGCTCTTCAAATCTAACGTCATTATGAGCAGTATATACAGGGTGGTCCATTGACAGTGACCGGGCCAAATATCTCACGAAATAAGCATGAAACGAAAAAACTACAAAGAACGAAACTCGTCTAGCTTGAAGGGGGAAACCACATGGCGCTATGGTTGGCCCGCTAGATGACGCTGCCATAGGTAAAACGGATATAAACTGCGTTTTTTTAAAATAGGAACCCCCATTTTTATTACATATTCGTGTAGTACGAAAAGAAATATGAATGTTTTAGTTGGACTACTTTTTTCGCTTTGTGATAGATGGCGCTGTAATAGTCACAAACGTATAAGTACGTGGTATCACGTAACATTCCGCCAGTGCGGACGGTATTTGCTTCGTGATACATTACCCGTGCTAAAATGGACCGTTTACCAACTGCGAAAATGGTCGATATCGTGTTGATGTGTGGCTATTGTGATCAAAATACCCAACAGGCGTGTGCTATGTATGCTGCTCGGTATCCTGGACATCATCCAAATGTCCGGACCGTTCGCCGGATAGTTAACGTTATTTAAGGAAACAGGAAGTGTTCAGCCACATGTGAGACGTCAACCACGACCTGCAACAAATGATGATGCCCAAGTAGGTGTTTTAGCTGCTGTCGCGGCTAATCCGCACATCAGTAGCAGACAAACTACGCGAGAGTCGGGAATCTCAAAAACGTCGGTGTTGAGAATGCTACATCAACATCGATTGAACCTGCACCATATTTCTATGCACCAGGAACTGTATGCCGACGACTCTGAAGGTCGTGTACAGTTCTGCCACTGGGCACAAGATAAATTACGGGATGATGACAGATTTTTTGCACGCGTTCTATTAAGCGACGAAGTGTCATTCACCAACAGCGGTAATGTAAACCGGCATCATATGCACTACTGGGCAACGGAAAATCCACGATGGCTGCGACAAGTGGAACATCAGCGACCTTGGCGGGTTAATGTATGGTGCGGCATTATGGGAGGAAGGATAATTGGCCCCCATTTTATCGATGGCAATCTAAATGTTGCAGTGTATGCTGATTTCCTACGTAATGTTCTACCGACGTTACTACGAGATGTTTCACTACATGACAGAGGGGCGATGTACTTCCAACATGATGGGTGTCCGGCGCATAGCTCTCGTGCGGTTGAATCGGTATTGAATAGCATATTTCATAACAGGTGGATTGGTCGTCGAAACACCATACCATGGCCCGCACGTTCACCGGATCTGACGTCTCCGGATTTCTTTCTGTGGGGAAAATTGAAGCGTATTTGCTATCGTGGCCCACCGACAATGCCTGACAACATGCGTCAGCGCATTGTCAATGCATGTGCGAACATTACGGAAGGCGAACTACTCGCTGTTGAGAGGAATGTCGTTACACGTGTTGCCAAATCATTGATGTTGACGGACACCATTCTGAGCTTTATTGCATTAATGTGGTATTTACAGGTAGTCACGATGTAACAGCATGCGTTCTCAGAAATAAGTTCACAAAGGTATCACATTGGAACAACCGAAATAAAATGTTCAAACCTACCTACGTTCTGTATTTTAATTTAGAAAACCTACCTATTACCTACTGTTCGTCTAAAATTGTGAGCCATATGTTTGTGACTATTACAGCGCCATCTATCACAAAGCGAAAAAAGTGGTCTTTAGTACTACACGAATATGTAATGCGAAATGAGGGTTCCGATAAAAAAAAAAAAAAAACAAAACCGCAGCTGATATCCGTTTAACCTACGGCAGCGCCATCTAGCGGGCCAACCACAGCGCCATCTGGTTTCCCCCTTCAAACTAGACAAGTTTCCTTCTATGTAGTTTTTTCGTTTGACGCGTATTTCGTGACATATTTGGCCCGGTCACGATCAATGGACCACCCTGTATATCTCATGTAACTAATGAGGAGGTACTGAATAGAACTGGGGAGGAAAGAAATTAGCGGCTCAAGCTCACTAGAAGAAGGGTTCATTTGTCATTTGGTAGGACACATTCTGAGACATCAAGGTATCACCAATTTAGTACTGGAGGGAAGCGAGGGGGGGGGGGTAAAATCGTAGAGCGAGAACAAGATATTAATATAAGAAGCAGATTCAGAAGGATGTATGGTGCAGTAGTTACTCCGAGACGAAGAGGATTGCACAGGATATAATAGCATGGAGAGCTGCATCAAGCCAGTCTTCGGGCTGAAGACCACAATACATACATATTTGGCAGTCCATGATAAGGAGCATTTACGAGTAAAAATAAACCACTAAAACAAACTTTTAAACATCTGGATGCGATTTTCATACATTACATCGTCTGATCAACAATATAAACTGCAAAAATTTCAACAATCGGTAGCTACTCTGAATTGCATCTTATCAAAAATGGTATGAAAGTAACAGCACTAAAATCTTATGATGAGATAGCAGTACCTGTTGTAATGTGTGGGTCGGAGACTTGGACTCTTAATTGCCAGTCAACGAAGACAACAGAGGAGGATTGAAGCAGCAGATATGAGACTCCTAACACCACTATATGGTTACAGACTAATAAATCAGAGAAAGGACAACATCTGATTGACGCAGGGTGAACGTCATTGAACAAAAATAATTACAAAAATTTGAAAGGTAAACGTCAGAATATGCACACCAACCGCCGCGCGATACACACCTGTTCATGAGCTTGCGTCTGAGACGCCCTACATTACTGTCTCCATAAAGCATCGTGCGATGCTGTTGAAGCTATTTTATAAGAACGGTGGCTGTGCGCCAGTAGCCCTATATAGGTTCTGGGCACCCAAGGATTTGAAAAAAAGGAATTGGTCCCACGTCTGAATGGGATCTGAACAAAATAATTACAGAGTTGGAAAAGAAAGTTTCTTTTGAAGTGCATTGTGGCAGAGAGAAGAAAGCGGTTGATCCAACGTCTGTCGAAGATGTGGTCATAGCAGCAGAAGGGTTCGATCGGTTGTGTGAAATACGAATTGCACGGAAAATCGCTCGAGTGATGCACACGCCTGCGAGCATGGTGCATAAAATCCTAGTAGAACATCCAGCATAACTATTCATACAAAATCATCCTTGTTCAGGAGTTGCTTCCTGCTGATCTGCCAACTACACTACTGGCCATTAAAATTGCTACACCAAGAAGAAATGCAGATGATAAACGGGTATTCATTGGACAAATATATTATACTAGAACTGACTTGTGATTACATTTTCATGCAATTTGGGTGCATAGATACTGAGAAATCAGTACCCAGAACAACCACCTCTGGCCGTAACAACGGCCTTGATACGCCTGGGCATTGAGTCAAACAGAGCTTGGATGGCGTGTACAGGTACAACTGCCCATGCAGCTTCAACACGATACCACAATTCATCAAGAGTAGTGACTGGCGTATTGTGACTGGCGTATTGCTCGGCCACCATTGACCAGACGTTTACAATTGGTGAGAGATCTGGAGAATGTGCTGGCCAGGGCGTCAGTCGAACATTTTCTGTTTCCAGAAAGGCCCGTACAGGACATGCAACATGCGGTCGTGCATTATCCTGCTGAAATGTAGGGTTTCGCAGGGATCGAATGAAGGGTAGAGCCACGGATCGTAACACATCTGAAATGTAACGGCCACTGTTCAAAGTGCCGTCTATGCGAACAAGAGGTGACCGAGACGTGTAACCAATGGCACCCCATACCATCCCGCCAGGTGATACGCCAGTGCGGCGATGACGCACACACGCTTCCAATGTGAGTTCACCGCGATGTCACCACAGACGGATGCGACGATCATGAGCTGTAAACAGAACCTGGATTCATCCGAGAAAATGACGTTTTGCCATTCGTGCACCCAGGTTCGTCTTTGAGTACACCATCGCAGGCGCCCCTGTCTGTGATGAAGCGTCAAGAGTATCCGCAGCCATGGTCTCCGAGCTGATGGTCCATGCTGCTGCAAACGTCATCGAACTGTTCGTGCAGATTGTTGTTGTCTTGCAAACGTCCCCATCTGTTGACTCAGGGATCGAGACGTGGCTGCACGATCCGTTACAGCCAAGCGGATAAGATGCCTGTCATCTCGAGTGCTACTGATACGAGACCGTTGGGATACAGCACGGCGTTCCGTATTACCCTCCTGAACCCACCGATTCCATATTCTGCTAACAGTCATTGGATCTCGACCAAAGCGAGCAGAAATGTCGCGATACGATAAACCACAATCGCGATAGGCTACAATCCAACCTTTATCAAAGTCGGAAACGTGATGGTACACATTTCTCCTCCCTACAAGAGGCATCACAACAACGTTTCACCAGGCAACGCCGGTCAACTGCTGTTTGTGTATGAGAAATCGGTTGGAAACTTTACTCATCTCGGCACGTTGTAGGTGTCGCCACCGGCGCCAACCTTGTGTGAATGCTCTGAAAAGCTAATCATTTGCATATCAAAGCATCTTCTTCCTGCCGGTTAATATTCGCGTCTGTAGCCCGTCATCTTCGTGCTGTGGCAATTTTAATGGCCAGTAGTGTACGTAATATAATACAACGACACTACTGTCCCATATGTCGGTGGAGGATAAGTAGATCAGTGGTATCTGTGGACAGTAATGATAGAAGCAGTCTGTAATATTTGCTAGGTATGGCATACAGTAAACATGGCACTGAAGCGTTACACGTCAAAAAACAGAACTGGGATAGTTGGACGTGGATTTGAATCCCTTCCACCTGAACACTAGTCAAATGCACTAAAGTTAGTGTCAAGTCACTTGGTGGAATGCAGTGGAAAGAGGGTCATAATTGTACTGAACTGGACGACACGTAACCACCGCAATGCGATCTTGTAGCTTCGAAAAGAAACAAAGCTAGCATGCGAGCCACTAGTTAAGGCATCGTTTGTAGTCTAATTTAGTTCGCCGGTGCCGCCCCAACACGGCATGCGGGGTGACGCATCGCTCCACATTCCGCAGCTTTGTTCTGCGGCCAACTAACGCGTCTTTGTAAGCACGACGTGACTGCCATAAACTCCCGCAATTACAAGGGGGTGAGCGGGGGCGGGGTCTGGGGTCCATTCAGTGCGGCGCGCTGCCCGCTGACCCCTGTCGACATGTGTCAGCACGCGCTCCGTCTGGCGTCTGCCTGTTCTCCCTTTGTGCCCGTCTCTCAAGGGCTTCAATTACGGAGCGCCGACTACTCAGGGGTGGATGGTTATAGACAACTCGACATCACTGGCTGTCTGTAATGACTTCCAGTTACAAATGGGCACAAGTAAAACGGTAAAAACTATGATTAACCTGTGCAACATTCCGTCCGTCTTCGACACGTATTAGCCAAAGTTTTGTGAATAAAGCCGTCTAGACAGCTATTAAAATTTTTGTAATTTATTCCTCCGTTTCGGATACTGTCACAATCGGATACCTGCAGTTAAGATTAGAGGAACACAAAGAGCGGTAGGCGTTTATTATACCACAACAAGGACAAAGGATAAAAATTAAACATAAAAAACACTTTTAATAATACCCCACCAAATGTGAAAAATATAAACATTTAAAGTCAAATTAAAAACAAGATTTCAAATGGTTCAAATGGCTCTGAGCACTATGGGACTCAACTGCTGAGGTCATTAGTCCCCTAGAACTTAGAACTAGTTAAACCTAACTAACCTAAGGACATCACAAACATCCACGCCCGAGGCAGGATTCGAACCTGCGACCGTAGCGGTCTTGCGGTTCCAGACTGCAGCGCCTTTAACCGCACGGCCACTTCGGCCGGCCAAAAACATGATTTAAATGAGTTTAATTACAGACTAAAATAACAATATCTATGACCGATTAGGCACCATAGTTTTTAATACAGACATTGAAATTAGTTCTACAAGTTCCAAGCTATTTGGTGAGTTTATGTTTTAAAAAAGTTTTTAAATTTCTTTATTTTTTCATATTTTTGTACCTTGTTGACGTATAATAAACGCCTGTCGCTCTTTATGTTCCTTTAATCTTAACTGAAAATATCTTATGATGGCAGCAGCCGAAACGGCTTAGTAAAGAAAGTTTTAATAGTGATCTGTATAGCTTTATTCACAAAATACAATGATCGCGGATTCATACAGGAAATTTATTTCCTTTATTAATATGTCTTAATCAGTTTGACGAATGAACAAAAGTACTCTGGGGTGAATAGCTATAGACAACATGAGATCACTGTGTATGTAGGATCATCCTAGTCAGAAATGAGCATAAATAAAACGGTAACACTATCACTAACTTGTGCAAAATTCCATCCATCTTTGACACGTATTAACCAAGTTGACGAATGAAACCCGAGTATTCTGGGGTGGATATAAAATTTCGTGAATCTCTGAAACAAATAACATTAAATCTTATCACTGCACTCCTGTTGTGAATAATTTTGCAGTAAGGGTTCTCTACAGTACCAGTATATACGCATATATGAACCCTTATTCTGAGTTTTAAGGAAAGGCAACAGCCAAATGCAAAAATATTGTCCTCCGAAAAAAAAAAAAAATAGTTGACGGAAGTCTGTACAATGTTTTATTTCTTTATGAAATACTGATTAGGTTGGAATATAACATCTGAATCTCTGCATAAATACCAATGTAATGGCACGTAAAGCATTACATATCTGTTTAAAAACAAGTGACACCATTTATATGAACCGATGAAGAAAATTAATCAAGACTTATAATCCTAACGAATGACAAAAAAAAAAGACTGGTTAACTTATTGTGCGTGCTGCCTCGAGAATAAATTACGATGAGGCTAGTCTTGGAGATGGAACCATCAGACATCACAAGATCGTGGGACGAGCGAAAGCTAAAGAATTGGAGAGAATCAGGCTTCCAATTTCCAATTTATTTATTAGTTGCAGTTTTTACATATGACCTGCACCACACAAGGTAATGTAGCCTGTATTTCATTATTATCGTTAGCATTAAAATCCATAGCGCATTAAAAACGCTAATAATGTTGGTGGACATATTAGCAACAACCGTCACTAGGTGGCGGGCTAATCAAGAGACCGAACAAACCCGAGATTTCCCGAACTGTGACGTAAACTGTCCGAACAGTTAGTCGTGTTTAAACACTGCCCTAATCATTAGCTATTTGGGATTACCCCAGTTACAAATACTCATAAATAAATAAATAAATAAATAATACTCATAACTAAGTTAAGGAATGAAACCCGAGTAGGGTAAAGTCTTATAAATTGTACCACCTTTTAACTTGTACCCCTAAGGTGTCTAGCAAAATGTCGACTTGGCGATGCCACATGTTGGACATAATACGTGTTAGATTGTAACTGCTTGTTGTACGTGACCATGTCGACATACAGTTGATGGTTTTGGCGTGCAGTGTTCAAAGTTTATTTTGTGCTATGAGGAAGTAAATATTTGATTGTGAACCTGCGCTTAGGGACGTATAAAGTCTACTTTTTTAAATTTATGTAGCATATTACTGTACTGACTCAGTGATAATACAGCACAGAAACATTTAAAATCACCGGAGCCCTCTGTCCAGTAAAATTAAATTTAAAACGTGTGGTGTGATCTTGTAAATTGTGCCACCACATTCCATGTACACTACAACGGTAATTTTTAAAATAATTTCCATTATACACATTTAAAAATTGATTTGACCTAATAACTGATCTAACAACAATATTTCTAAATTTTAGCTAGAGATTATTCTGTAATCATGTTTTTCCTGCCTCTACATACCATTCACAGGTGCAGCCAGCAGACGCTGCATTTTTAAGCGAATTGCAACTTATTGCAACCAAGCAGCTGAGAAATGCCTTCACACAATTCCTGACAGCAGTGTTAGTTAAATAAGGATTGCTCGGTTGTTAGCGGACTCAAACGGCAGGACTGCGACCTATAAAATGCTATGAGTGGCTTCTCAAATAACTGGAATCTGGTCAACGAAGCCACGAGTATTTCTGGTTCCTGTCTTCTTGGTGACTAAAACCGATGCGTAAGCAGAAACTAGAAATGGGGCAGAAGAAATGGACGAACAGATAAGAAATTCCAGGAAATTATGCAGTTTTCAATCTTCACAATCCCACAAAGCAAACCTGTAATAGGACAGCGTCAATAGGCTCACAGGATATCTCTCATATCCCAACTAAAAAGAAAAAAAAAGAGAGAGAGAGGGAATAAGAAGCACAACAGCTTCACCAGCTGTTGAGATAGCCGGTAGTCCTTAAAAGAGGCTCTCCTTTCACAAATAATATGAGAGCACAGAATATGAGACCTAACAAAGCTGGAATTGGACAAAATCAAAAGTGGCAATTCGTCTTCAGGCTGTTTCTGCAAGACCGGACAAGATGACCAGGAGCAAGAAATGAAGTCCCTAAAATGTTGTGTATGGTTCCATACCAGATGTGCGCAGGTAAGTATGTAAAAAAAGCATTTTATTCTGCTGGGTAGTATCCAGCATTGGCCTTAACTTGAGGGAGAAATTTCTGAGAATGTTCATTTGGAGCACAGAACTGTATGGTAGTCAATCGTGGATGGAGGGAAAACTGGAACGGAAGAGAATCAAAGCGTTTGAATGTAATGTTAACAGAAGACTGTTGAAAATTAGATGGGCTATAAGATAAGGAATGAGAAAGTTCTCCACAGAATTTTTGAAGAAAAGAACATATGGAAAACACTGACAAGAAGACGGGACAGGATGATACGACACGTGTCACGACAACACAGGGAGCTGTAGAGCGTAAAAATGTAGGGGGAATCAGGGCGTTGAACACATACAATAAATAATTTAGGACGTAAGGTGCAAGTGCTCCTCTGAGAGACGTTAACGCAGGAGAGGAATCGCTGGAGGGTCGCACCAATCCAGTCAGAAGACTGACGGAAAGAAATGAAAACCTGAATGATTAGTTTGTGGTAAAACCGTTCAGTGAAGTCCAGAAGTAGCCTAATATTTTGATAATGAATATGTATTAATGGTTCAAATTTTTTTCTTCATACCCTCAAAATTAAATGTTGGTCGTACTCGCCAAATTTATGTATTTCTTGCTAAAGTTGTGAAAATGTTTGGTGGTACAACTTGTAATACCAGAAGTAAAATTTAGAAGACCTGCTTACAAATTGAGCCACTTTTCGCTTCTCCACCTTTGTGGAAATTCTAGAATATTTCTTTAGGAACGTTTGAAACATGTATCTACATTATTAGTATTATACACTCCTGGAAATTGAAATAAGAACACCGTGAATTCATTGTCTCAGGAAGGGGAAACTTTATTGACACATTCCTGGGGTCAGATACATCACATGATCACACTGACAGAACCACAGGCACATAGACACAGGCAACAGAGCATGCACAATGTCGGCACTAGTAAAGTGTATATCCACCTTTCGCAGCAATGCAGGCTGCTATTCTCCCATGGAGACGATCGTAGAGATGCTGGATGTAGTCCTGTGGAACGGCTTACCATGCCATTTCCACCTGGCGCCTCAGTTGGACCAGCGTTCGTGCTGGACGTGCAGACCGCGTGAGACGACGCTTCATCCAGTCCCAAACATGCTCAATGGGGGACAGATCCGGAGATCTTGCTGGCCAGGGTAGTTGACTTACACCTTCTAGAGCACGTTGGGTGGCACGGGATACATGCGGACGTGCATTGTCCTGTTGGAACAGCAAGTTCCCTTGCCGGTCTAGGAATGGTAGAACGATGGGTTCGATGACGGTTTGGATGTACCGTGCACTATTCAGTGTCCCCTCGACGATCACCAGTGGTGTACGGCCAGTGTAGGAGATCGCTCCCCACACCATGATGCCGGGTGTTGGCCCTGTGTGCCTCGGTCGTATGCAGTCCTGATTGTGGCGCTCACCTGCACGACGCCAAACACGCATACGACCATCATTGGCACCAAGGCAGAAGCGACTCTCATCGCTGAAGACGACACGTCTCCATTCGTCCCTCCATTCACGCCTGTCGCGACACCACTGGAGGCGGGCTGCACGATGTTGGGGCGTGAGCGGAAGACGGCCTAACGGTGTGCGGGACCGTAGCCCAGCTTCATGGAGACGGTTGCGAATGGTCCTCGCCGATACCCCAGGAGCAACAGTGTCCCTAATTTGCTGGGAAGTGGCGGTGCGGTCCCGTACGGCACTGCGTAGGATCCTACGGTCTTGGCGTGCATCCGTGCGTCGCTGCGGTCCGGTCCGCCCCACGTGTTGAGCAATTCGGCGGTATGTCCACCCGGCCTCCCGCATGCCCACTATACGCCCTCGCTCAAAGTCCGTCAACTGCACATACGGTTCACGTCCACGCTGTCGCGGCATGCTACCAGTGTTAACGACTGCGATGGAGCTCCGTATGCCACGGCAAACTGGCTGACACTGACGGCGGCGGTGCACAAATGCTGCGCAGCTAGCGCCATTCGACGGCCAACACCGCGGTTCCTGGTGTGTCCGCTGTGCCGTGCGTGTGATCATTGCTTGTACAGCCCTCTCGCAGTGTCCGGAGCAAGTATGGTGGGTCTGACACACCGGTGTCAATGTGTTCTTTTTTCCATTTCCAGGAGTGTATTTAGATGATGTATAACAGATTTCGGTAAAATAAAAGAAAATGCTGTAAATAGTGTAATGTATCAGACTGTAACCGATTTGAAGGTGAATAGCTATAGACGAGCCCTACTTATGACTACTACAGTTAAAAATAGGCAGAAATAAAACGGTGAAAGTATCGCGGACCTCTGTACCTCCTTCCCATCCATCTTTGGCGCTGCAGACTGTCAACGAATGTCCGAACACATGAAATAGTTTGTCATATATGTGAGTGGATTGAAGACTTGTTAAATATTGTCCTGGACTGCGAGTGTTCATCAACGTTCTCGTCAGGAGTATCCCAGGGAGGTGTTGTAAGACCACTCTCGTTCTTTATATACATAAACGCTCTGACGATAGCGTGAGCAGCAATCTGCGAATGTTTGCTGATGATGCTGTAGCGTGCAGGAAAGTGCTGTCGTTGACTGATGGTCGGACGACACAGTATAACTTAGACAAAATTTTTAATTTCTGTGGTGGATATTAGCTTTCTCTAAACGTGAAAAAATTAAGGTTGATACAGATGACTAGGAAAAATATTTACTGAAATGTTCGATTAAGGGTGTGCTCTTTGATACACTCAAGCGGGTTATATAATTAGGCGTAACTTTGGAAGGTGACATGAAAAGGAAAGAGCACCTAAAGTCGATTGTAAGGAAGGCGAAACTTGGGTTTATTGTCAGGATATTAGGAAAGTACAACTGATCAGAAAAGGGGACATTTCTCAGGCCATTCTCTAGTAGGCCTACTTCTCGAGTGTTTGGGATCATCAATAGGATGTGTTAGAGAAAGACTCAAAGCAATTTAGAACGGTACTGATGGTTTTGTTACTGGTTAGTTCGATCAGCACGCGAGAATTACGGATATGCTCCATGAACAAAAATGATTCCCCTGCAGGGAAGAAGACGTTGATTTCTCGAAACACTGCCTAGAACGTTTCGAGAACCGTACTTTGTGACAGACTGCAGAGTGATTCTGTTGCAACCAACTCATAATTCGTGTGAGAATCGCGAAGATTAGAGGAATCAGGTCTCGTACGAGTGCGTACAGGGAGTTATGATTCTCTCGTTCCATTTGCGAGTTGAACAGGTAAGAGAGTGACCAGAAATGTGAAATGTTTCCCCTCTTGCCTTGGATCAAGTACTTGAGTTATCTGTTTCGTAGAGTTCATGTTGTTGCTGTAGAAAAGAAATAAGTTAGTCGTGCTATAACAAAGACTGACCAAGTGGGTTGTAATGCTCACAGTAATTCGCTTCACTGGTGATTTTGAGTTTCAGCGTAGTTTATTTCTTTGCTGAAGTCATTCCAACAATTAGACAAGCCGTAGTACAACTGCACAAAGTTGGAACAGTTTGTGTCTTTGAAAATCGATTATATATTTACAAATCAGATCGACACAAAGGCCATTCGGAACTTTGAATGAAACTGGATACACTACAATGGTTCCGTCTGGGTCTTACATATATTTTGCTATAATGATGTGATTGTTAAGAACAGAAAATTAAAGAAATACAATGAATTTTGACAGATATCAGAACAATAAATGACATTCTATGAATCGTAAAATAAAATGGCATTAAGTAGTATATGAATCGCGTTACAGGTCTAACTCTGGAGGAATGAAGAATGGTGTTCCACAGGGTTCAGTCTGAGGTCTGTATTGTTCTTAATATATATTAATGACTTGCCACTCTGTATTCGTGAAGATGCAAAGCTAGTTTTTTTGCTGATTATACAGCCCTAGTAATCATGCTCAACAAACAAGAATTAGCTGAGGGACGTGTAAATAATGTCTTTCAGAAAATTGTTAAGTGATTCTCTGCAAATGGACTACAACACAGTATATACCATTTTGTACAGTAAATGCCGCAGCGCCACTTATAAATATAGACTTTGAAAGAAGTCTGTTGCTAAGGCAGAATATTCAAAGTTTCTGGGTGTGTACACTGGCAAGGTATTGAATTGGAACAAAATGGTTAGATGCAGCTACTTATGCTCTTAGGGTTATTGTAAATTTTGGTGATAAACATATCTGTGAATTAGCCTATTATGCCTATTTTCATTCACCGCTTTCATATGCCACCCTGTTTTAGGTAAGAGAAAAAAATATTCATTGCACAAAAGCTTGTAATCAGAATAATAGTTGGAGCCTACCAGAGATCACCTTGCAGACATTTAACTCGGTATATTAACAGTACCTCCACTACACATATATTCACTTATGAAATTTGTTATTAATAATCCACCCCAATTCGAAAATAATATGGAGTGCATAACTACAACACTAGAAGAAAGACTGATCTTCACTATTCTGGGTTAAATGTGACTTTGGCACAGAAAGGAGTTCATTATGCTGCCACAGAAACCTTCGTAATTTTCCAAATAGCATTAGAAGTATGGCAGACAGCGAATCAGAATTTAAAAACAAATTGAAAGAATTTCTGAATGACAACTACTTCTACTCAATAGATGATTTTTTTAGGCATGACGTAGTGTATAAAGATAACATATGTTAAACTGACACATTCCACATCATTACAAAATGTTGTAATCATGATCTATGGAACAAGTAATAATGTAATGTCAGTCTGCAACAATGAAAATAGCCAGCTATGTAAATAACAATGCATATTCCATTTTAGTGGCTTTTTCTTGAAATATCGAATATATTTTCTTCCTAGCATTTTTCCTAGCTTAATAAAAATTTACTTCATTTCAGGAATAACAGTCTTTCGACAATGAGCCTGGCAGATAGGATAATGTTTGAAATTACATAGTAAGGCTCATATTTTAATTTGATTCTCTTCTTCACTTTTAAGGGGTGTAGGACTTGGAGCAGGAGAGGCACCACAGGACATTTTAATTTCAATTGTCTATACTCTTACAAATAAATTCATAAAACTTTGTCAGCATCACGAGGAAGGATTCAGGATTCACACTCATAGCAGTGGAGGTTCAAAAACATAACAAAATAATTTTTTTAAATGTGAAATTTTATGTTTTCACTTACTATTGGCTGCATATGTTGCAATATGTACAGTTTTCTTTGTAAGTAAGGGCTATTCTTCGATGAATATTTTCCAACATACATGCCATACTTACAGGTGTAAGAAACTCGAGAATTTATTAGATTTATGAAAAAAAGAATGAGCTGTTACATTTTAAACTTCATGTTTAGAAAAAACTCAAATTTTATAGTAAATTATCTCAATTTTTAACATTTTTTATAGATTTGGAAAATTCTAGAGTTTCACATTAAGGAGTTTGTGTTTAATAAGCAGTGAAAGAATCATCGAAGAATCTCTCTTACTTATGAAGAGAAATGTACTTACAACAACAAATACAGCCAATAGTAAGTGAAAAAATGATGAAATTCCATATGTAAAAAAATTTATTTTGTTTTGTTTTTGAACTTCCTCTGCTATGAGTGTGAATCCTGAATCCTTCCTGGTGACGCTGACATGGTTTTATGAATTTATTTGTAAAAGTATAGACAGTGCAAATTAAAATGTCCTGTGGTGCCTCTCCTGCTCCAAGTCGGTCCGTTTCACGTTCTCCCCCTTTAATATCTTCACTGTTAAAATCTGTGTCACAGACAATGATCGATACCGTATTCTAGTGATTTTAAGAAAATAGTATGGTTTCAAACATCCCTACCAATTACAGTGTCTTCTTGAGGCTTAAGGAATACACTGTACTGGTCATAACAGTTCCCATAGTACAGTATTTTTTTGACATGCTAATAGCTTTTCAAATAATATGAGTGAGAATCTGCTGGTGGCAAACTTTAAAGAAGTGGAAAGTTTCTAGCTCTTATGTTTCAAGCAGTACAAAGAAAGTACTGCCCTGTAAGATGTCTTACGGGTAATTTATGTAGTTGGCTCGTATTAAACAATCTGAAACATTCGTGTACGTTGGAAAACTGAAAGTAACAAGTGAATAGACACCCAAAGAAGGAGAGGAGAAGGAGAGGTAACTAAAAGTGATTGGAGTGCTTTTAGGAAAGCACAATTAAAATTCCAACCCGCATTAAGTGAAAATTCTAGAACCAGTTGTGACATTTCCTTCAAAACCCTCACTTTCTCTCGGTTATACCGAATTTGATTTATTTTGCATTGACACAAGTCATCAGGAAAGGATGTTTCAAAGATACGTACAGGGATGCAGTTACCAGAAGTTGCAGTTACAGTTACACTGCTGCAGACGGCTGATTCATATTGAGAACAGACGTTTTAAACATCCAACCCTCGAGAACAAAGGATTTCTTAGAAGGGGCGGAAATATTTTCAGAGTGAGAAAAACGTCTTCGCAAAATGCTGTGCACTGAATTCATATAGGGCCAACTTAATGGTTTTGTGGCAAGGAACAATAAAAAAACTGTAGCCTGGAAGAAGTGGAAATACTGGCAAAGTGTGCTATAAGGAAAACTCCACCGTTAGATTAGCATAATTCTGTAATAAACAGAAAGGGAGTAATAAAGAAAGCATGGGACAAACATGTGAAGTGGAAAATAAGCGAACAACTTATGTCATTACTTTGTGACAGCAGATATAGTGACAACATAGACGGTAGTGAACGTGATTCAGATGTAAGTGGCGTGCATCCGTTAGTGGTGCAGTGTGTTACCAAAAAAATTTCTTGTGTTCGCATCGAAAGCTCATCCTACTGCTGACATTGACCTTTACCATGTGACTATATGAATTAATTAATTATTTCGTTTTTAATTTTTTACGCAGAATTGTCAGTTGCATGAGCATCTGGCATGTTACGTGCGAGCCGGCAACTTTGCCTGCCCTTCCTCCGCCTCTCCCTCCAAAAAACGGACTAACATCTGAAAATAGACTAACATCTGTCAATCGCCGAGTTATTTCAATTGAAATACACTAGATGATTGCTTCAGCGTGAGAACAATAGTTTTAACCTTGTCGTGCAAGGGGTGGCGCTACGGTCACTGTAGCCGCCAAAAATAAATGTTTCATAATTTATTTTAAAACCGAAATCATTATAAGATACCAAAGGCAACACCTTGTTGATTTAGCCATTCTTCTCTATCCCTTGCCATCTGTACCATTTGATTACAGTTGCTGCAGTTCATTCCACTGATAACACTTTGTAATATCGGTGTTCTGTGCCTGTAGCTTGATTTTGTTCGCAGAATTTTTCATTGTAAGACTTTCTCTGTGAAGCTGTTATATCGAATTAGGTGTTGAGTTAACTTAATTTTTCTTTTCTGTATCCGGTAAATCAGCTTTCTTTTCTTTTTAATCTCTTTTAGTATTTATTCATTAAATCTTTCAGTCCTTCATGTTTTGGTGGGTCTTTCCGTATACATATCTCTACTGTTTATAATTTTTAATTTTACTGTTTGCCCAGAGCCCACACTCCACAATCGTAGCTTAAAATCCTCCAAATCTACACTGTTGTTCAAAGTAATAGCAACAAACCACTATTTCCCCATCTTGTGTCTGATTCACTATATAACCATACAAACTGTTAACAGATGTTCGTACGATCGTGTCCTGCACGGAAGATGGCATTCTCGTCAACGGACAACCATGCCTACGATGACGTCAGGGCACCTCGCAAACGGGAAAGTATTTGACGGGTAGTCCCACACCCACAATCACTGTGTACACAGCCACAGACGCTGCAGTCGAACCGTGGGCCAATGTTTTATTCATAGATGAGTCCCGGCTTGGTCTGGAGAGCAATTCTCGACAGATTCACATCTGGAGGAAACGTGGAACACGATTTCAGGACCCAAAAATTGTGGAAAGAGACTGATATCGAGGATGATCCCTAATGTTGTGTGGAGTGATGATGTTGACCATTCGAACACCTCTCATGAAATTGTACGGTTAAATCGGCAAGGTTTAATTGCTGTCAAGTATCGTGACGAGATCTTGGGACCTCACGTTGCTATTTTTAGCGAATCGTGCTCTGAGGCGGGGACGAAGGCAGAAAATCTCTCCCACTATATGGTATAGTTTTCAGTAGGACCTATGAGAAGCCTGACACGTGGGCACGGCCGAGAAATTGAGTGCTATTCGAAACAATAACAATAATAACCAGGCAGTACGCTGTATTCTGAAAGTTTAAACCTAACGTTATTTCGAGGCATCGTAACGAATATTGACACAGATCTCTGAGAAGCGACATCTGGCTAGAAATCTCCTACCATGCTAAAAGGCCTCTGTGAAGAATAACATGTTTTTTCGAGAGAAAGCGCCCGTCCCAGGACTCACCTGGAGAAAATGGAGTGAGATGAAACATAATGTTTGTTCGACTACCTGCGGCTGCAACTCTGCCTCGGATTTTGAACATTTTTATGGTAGCCAGTTATTTTTCGCTAGCCAGCCCGTAGGATTCCAACTGAATGGAACCACCACTGTATTACAAAGGAGAAGTGAGCAGAAAGCAATAAAATGAACAGTCACTGGCGGTGCTGAATCTTGAATGCAATTATTAAATGCACCGCCAATAATATTTGATGAAGTGAAACGAATATATAACGTTGTTGGGGGACAGTTTCAGAGAAGACTGGCCACGTAACGTATGGTAATATAAATGTTTAAATGTGGACGGCGGCTATATGGAGAAATAATTTTCACTTGTATGTACATACTGTTATAACTAAGAATTTTCTATTGTTTTCTGTTTTTAATACCCATGTGGAGATCAGTTTACGAATAGCTCTCATAATTTACAAATTTTATGTATTGTCATCATTTATATGTTTTCTGCCTCTCTTACCCCTTTTACACCTGATCTTTTTCTGGACAGAGGAAAATTGTTCTTTAAGCCGTAATAGTGTTAAGTGATTTTTTTTAATGATTTTAGTTGCAAGATTTTTAGAAAGATATGTAAGGGATTTTCAAAATATACTTTTTACGATTTACTTTTTATACACTAAAATATTTAATTCTGAAACACTCACTGTTAAAATAAATAAACTGTTCATTCGCTGATCGGCATGCAAAATAACAATAATAATATTCAACTATACAATGTAATGTAACTAACCTTCCTCTTCCGCATATTCTGGCGGTTACAAGCCGCTGCGCATTGACCCACCAGGGTAGCCCAGAGTGCTAATGCACTGCGTACTGGCCTCGGGTAGGCGCGCTGGCCCCATATCGAATCCGCCTGGCAGATTAACGACGAGAGCCGGTGTGCAGGCCAGCCGGGATGTGGTTTTTAGGTGGTTATCCACATCCTGCTGGGTAAATATTGGGCTGGTCCCGCTGTTCCGCCTCAGTTACAAGGCTCTCAGACGTCTGAACACATTCACACTATTCCATGGATTCCACTAGATGCAGACAGTTGGGGTACACTAATTCCTTCCCGGGGGATATGGGGTGAAGACAGGAAGGGCATCTGGCCACCCCTTAACATTAAAATGCCACATCCGATTATCCAGCTGTCCCCGCAAGTCGGGATAAATGCTTGGAAAGAAAGAGAGACAAGCTGCTTTGCATTGCTACGTTAACTTGTTGATATTTTTATCGTGATTCCGAATAGCTGGTAGCACTTGTGCATGATAAAAAGGTTGAACACTCACAAATGTGTACATGTGGCTTCCGTTGGGGAAAATATTTCTCTTGCAACTAAGGCACAGTAAGAGTTAATATACACAATTGTAGCCAGAGGATCTGAAACGTTTAAGATACTTCTATATCATTATTATTATTATTATTATCTAGCGTTGAGATGGAAGTGTAAAAGTAAGAACACACTATGATTGAAGTTATTACATCTTTATGACTTGTTTAGCAGACGGACATGCTAGAGACATAATTCTGCATAATAATAGGTTGCCGGACCATGAGGGGAAAGCTTCATAAACTATTTCCAGCAGTGTGAGTGGATTAAAGATGTCATTCGGACAGCACGTATTGCTACGAATTACGGAATGTAACAGTTCTCAGAACGGCGAGTTTGATTCATTCTAATCTTCCCCAACACTGAGAATGACTGAGGCAGCAGATAAATGCCTCAACAAATCTTAATATTTTAGCACAATCCGTTAATATCATTAAAGTTAATATCTTCGAAGAAATGATGAATCGTGGAAAATGTTTTTTGAATTTGTGTACCATTGTCTGGAACCACTGTAAATTCCACAGTAACCCATCTCAAGCAATAAATTTCGCTTACATTCCAGCAGCAATATCATTCATTCCATTTTATAACAATAGTGAACTGAATTAAAACAGTAAATCATCAATTGCTCTGGTACTCAAAAGTGCACGTCAAACAGCTTACGAAAACTTCCTTGTGTTCTGCGCAGATCTGGACTAAAACATTTTCATTCTTACAGGTGAATCCCCTCAACCAGTATTATTAAATAACTTAAACTGCGATTTCACTTAAATATGAATACCGAACTGAGCAAATATTCGGAACAACGACTATTCGGATCCCCATCCAGTCATTCACAGTTAGGTTTTCATTGGTTTCCAAAAATCGCATAAGACAAATGTCGGGATGTTTCCTTCGAAAACGACTCGTCACTTTTCTTCTCCATCCATTTCCAAGGACCGTGTCGTCGACAGGACCTTGAAACTGTAATCATCATTTATTCTTAAGCTGTGAACCTATTGTGTTACTGTGGTTCAGATGGAGGCCATTTCACTTGCGAAAAGTATCGGTTTTAATTGCTAGCTATTCACACAGTTCACACCCAGTGGCATTATTAACCTGTGTTACACAAATGTGAGTGATAATGCGCTTTTGTATCGGAATCTGATGGCAGGTTGTGGTCGTACTGCGTGTATACGTCGTCTGTTGTGACTTGCATAATGTATACATCGTATGTCGCGATTTGCGTACCGCAGAAATTATACGTATTTTAGCTATCAAATTAACTACTTTGATTATTAAATGTTAATGCTGTGGCATTACTTTACAAGCGTACCACGTATCAGGTAAGAGCTTGTAATACGATCGTGGTACAATTTGATTGCTATATGGTTAGCTGATTCCTCCCTGGTGGATATTTCAGGATAATTCCAAGATCGGGCTAAAACTTTCTTGAAACGGGATACGTTTTCAGCAAAATTACACAGCAGCGCAAACTGTCAGGACGCCTACGGCATGAACTGACCAATTATTTCCGAAATAGTTTTCTGCGATTTTTCGACAGCTATATAACTTTTTTGTGGTATACATGATTCAACAGGTGCCTCTTTCTTTAATTTTATTTTTACCTTAGGACATGATATAGAAAGTTATTCCACTGAGAACGCCACACCAACTTCATAGCGAGATATCATGCCAATGTCCGCCCCCGGTAGCTGAGTGGTAGATGCCGGCACGGTAGCTCAGCGTGTTCGGTCAGAGGGTTAGCTGCCCTCAAAGAAAAAAAAAAAAAAAAAAAAAAAAAAAAGAAAAAAAAACGGAGTTAATTGATCAACAACGAACTTAAACGGATGTCTCACGACGTCCGCCCTGAGCAGATTAAGCGAACAAAATGAGATTTAAAAAAAAGTGGTCAGCGCGACAGATTGTCAATCCTAAGGGCCCGGGTTCGATTCCTGGCTGGGTCGGAGATTTTCTCCGCTCGGGGACTGTTGCTGTGTTGTCCTAATCATCATCATTTCATTCCCATTGACAAGCAAGTCGCCGAAGTGGCGTCAACTCGAAAGACTTGCACCAGGCGGGCGGTCTACCCGACGGGAGGCCCTCGTCACACGCCATTATTATCATTATTGTCATGACAATGAGCTTTTGGCAAATTTCGCTTATTTGCCTGTTGCTGTTCATGCTGCATTTTAATGATGTGCTATTTGTTTGAAACATGATAAAAATTGGTTATCTCTGCAGATGATACAACCAATATATCCAAGTCAAATAACTATGAACATGGAAAATAGGAAATTATATTCATGTTATTATTAACTAGCTTTACACAAATGAGCTAGCTTTAAAATCTGAGAGAACACAGATTATCCAGTTTTTATATTTACAAAAGTAGGCCTGCGAAATCTTTTGTGTGTATATTGTGTATGACAATAGACCGTGGCAGAAGAGAATTGCTGTAGCTGCGAGTTAGTAACGACGCAAATTTGGGCTCTGGCGCCACGAATATGAGCGCAGCAATTTTTTGTGATCGCCAGACGCACTGCCAAGTTACAAGAGCCACAGTACGCCGGTTGCTTAAAACGACGCTTCGAGAGAAATAAAAGAAAGAGTGCCCGTTTGTCCACAGCGAGTGTGAGGAGTATTTGCACCAGAAGAGGAGATACTATAACATGAAATTATGGAACATTGTTGCCGCCGAGCTACTACTTCAAACCTGTAGCATCCAAAACTGGAAGATTAAACAGCTTCAGAATGAAGACTCTGTCAAAGGCTTGCCTGTGTTTTGAGTAATTTAGGCATTATAATTTCGGTGTGAAATTTAATTACAATTTCATAACAATATCAAACGTCACGATTACCTGGAACAGGAGCCATGTTCTATATTCCGAGTGTCACATTATGGTTGCTACATTTTATCTTCATGGAAGAAAATTATTTAGCAAGAAAGGGAAAGCAAATTTTTTCTTGAGTTTGAACTTTCATGTGGTTGCTAATTAATTAAAGACTCTACAATACAACAACAGCAACTCATTTTTATTGGAAACATTGAAAAGAACTGGAACTTCCTGTCGTCCGGACGAGACTCGAACTCGGGACCTTTGTCTTTTGCGGGCAAGTGCTCTACCACATTTTTTTTCTTTCCATTTTGTTCAGTATTGTTCGTTGCGTTTCGTCTGCGCGAACGCCACAAGACATCCATTCACGTTAATCGTTGATTCCTTTACTCTGACCGAACACGCTGAGCTACTGTGCGAGTCATCCGTCTGAGCTACCGAAGCACAGATTTACTTCTGGCAGCACCTCGCCTCCTACCTTCCAAACTTCACATAAGCACTCCTGCAAGGTTCACAGGAATTCCAGCCTCCGTCGCCGATGAACAGAAGTCAGCATGGGTGCGCGAAATAGGCGCCTGCTGCGGAGGCCCAAACGCAGCAAAGTTCGCTGAAGGATCATTGAGGAGTCACTGGCGGTAGCCCGTTGGTTAATAGGCACGGTCAGTCGCCGGTACACATATCCACAGCCATCGTTCACCCCTTTCATCTATCACCACACTTGCCTCGGCTCCGGTTTTGGATATTCTTTCACTCTTGGCTCGAAAGCCATATCACACCCTTTTAACGTCAGATAAATCACTCCGTTTTTCGCATTACGACAAGGACTGCACTGTTTTCCGCCTACCCCCGACACTCATTGTATACCCTCCAGTGCTAGTGCTACCACTCGCCGCCTATGAGCGGTTATTGCACGCTGACGTCGAATATACGTAGGCGGAACTTAAATAGTGGAAACACGGCTGTGGAGAGACTATGCAATGGAATCTACTATTGTCGCTGATACCACACGTTGTTGACATACCTACCTTACCTCCAAGGAAATGGACTCGCCCGTCCCAGGTCACCGGCGTGCGTACAGTCGAGGGAAACACAGTCACTTATGAGCGTGCGGTCTAACGTAACGGTGTCACTATGTTTTCGAAACAGGGACAATGGAGTTGGATCAAGATAGATTGTGCCAGAGGTCGTACAGCACGACAGTATCATCAAGGTCTTTAAGAGCCGTGCAGGGAATTGGCATTTCCGTCTAGAACTGGGGCACGTTGGGTAAAAGCCTTCAACGAAGGTCGGAAAACTGTGGCAGACGTGCATCGGGCAGGTCGTCCTAGCATCTCTGAAGAGGTAGCGCATGTTGTTGCCGCGTTAGTGGTCGGTGATCAACGCCATACGATTCGTGAACTCTCCCAGGAAACCGGATTAGTGCATACGACTGTGCCCCGCATCCTGAAGGAAGGCCTGGGCATGCGAAAAATTGCATCACGATGACTTGACGGAAAAACAGAAATCGATGCGTTACGACACTGCTCAGCCGCATTTGGAGCGCTATGAGCACGAAGGAGAGGCTTCCTTACGCCGTGTATAACACTGGACGAGACATGGTCCACATCGTACGAGCCAAAACTGAAAATAAATGTTTCAAATGGCTCTGAGCACTATGAGACTTAACAGGTTAGGTTAGGTTAGTGTTGTTTAACGTCCCGTCGACAACGAGGTCATTAGAGACGGAGCGCAAGCTCGGGTTAGGGAAGGATGGGGAAGGAAATCGGCCGTGCCCTTTCAAAGGAACCATCCCGGCATTTGCCTGAAACGATTTAGGGAAATCACGGAAAACCTAAATCAGGATGGCTGGAGACGGGATTGAACCGTCGTCCTCCCGAATGCGAGTCCAGTGTGCTAACCACTGCGCCACCTCGCTCGGTGAGACTTAACATCTGAGGTCATCAGTCCCCTAGAACCTAACTAACCTAAGCACATCACACACATCCATGCCCGAGGCAGGATTCGAACTTGAGACCGTAGCAGTCCATGGTTCCCAACTGAAGCGCTTAGAACCACTCGGCCACCGCGGCCGGCGCCAAAACAGAAACGCCAGTCCAACGAATGGCGTCATTATGCGTCGCCACGAAAGTCGAAACTGCGTCAGAGCCCCAATATGTTGAAATTTATGGTGATTCTCGTGTACGACTGTGATGGTGTTATCCTAACGCATTACTTTCCTCCACGGCAGACCGTCAATGCACAGTATTACCGTTCGTTTTGGGAGCATCACTTGCGACCAGCTTTGCGAATGAAGCGGCGACACTTTCTGCGCAACCACCCATCATTTTGCACGACAATGCGCGGGCGCATACAGCGCAAGCTGTGGCTGCTCTGCTCGGTCGATGGGACTGGGAAGTACTGTACCATCCACCATACTCCCCGGACTTAAGTCCTTGTGGCTTTGATTTGATACAGAAGATGAAGGAACCACTTCGTGGCATTCGTTTCAGAACTGTTCCAGAGATTCGACAGGCAGAAGGCCGCTCCATTCGTACCATCAACAGAACAGGCTCTGCTAACAGTGTACTACGTTTTCCACATCGCTGGCAACGGGCTCTACACAACGCTGGTGACTACTTTGAAGGCCGGCCGGAGTGGCCGAGCGGTTCTAGGCGCTACAGTCTGGAACTGCGCGACCGCTATGATCGCAGGTTCGAATCCTGCCTCTGGCATGGATGTGTGTGATGTCCTGATGTTAGGTTTAAGTGTTCTAAGTTCTAGAGGACTGATGACCTTAGAAGTCCCATAGTGCTCAGAGCAATTTGAACCATTTTTGAACTGCTTTGAAAGACAGTAACAGGTGCAAACATGTAACTCTTTTGTATCGGTTGCGAATAAATAGTTGCCACCATTTAAGTTCCAAACTTCGTAGGTGCGACTTGAGTGTGCATAACAGCCAGCTCCACTGACGTTTGTGATTTACACCGGATGGATTTCGCTTGGCCGCAGTCTAAAGAAATGTTCAAATGGCTCTGAGCACTATCTGACTTAACATCTTTGGTCATCAGTCCCCTAGAACTTAGATCTACTTAAATCTAACTAACCTAAGGACACACACATCCATGCCCGAGGCAGGATTCGAACCTGCGACCGTAGCGGTCGCGCGGTTCCAGACTGTAGCGCCTAGAACCGCTCGGCCACCTCGGCCGGCGCCGCAGTTTCGTTCGGTGGACATAAGGAAAACAGAAAGCGAATTTAGCTTCAATGCAAAATCATTCGTGGTCAGAGACAGGAGGTATTGCCACTCTGATTGAAATCAGAACAAAGAGAGACGCTGTTTATATGAGACGGGTCAGCTATTTTCTATTCCTCAATAAAAATTTTGATCGTATGTGGCCACTGCACCTGCACGCCTCTCGTGAACATGTGGATAATGTTTGACGTTTGATTTTTGAAGAGCAGATGGATTTTGTACGAATTAAACACCTGTATGAAGGGAATTTGGAAGCACTCATTAGACCGGTGAACTGAACAGTAAGGAAGTGTTCCTTGTAAGTAGATGACAATGTGATATTTATTTCAAGAAAGAAGCGATGGCTGGTCCTAAGTATTAAGTTGGTGCATAAGTTCGATGTGTTTTTGTTTTGTACTTGGACATTTCCTTTGCTGTGGGTTTACTTATCGATTGTCATTTTTTATTTGTAGTTAACTCTTGCCGTTTGAGTTTACGTATTGTCATTTCTTCATTTGGAGATAGTGAGTGGAGCCGTGGACACTAGAAAATGGAATCTCAAGTGGACGAATAGGAACATTTCCGACATTTTCTTCTGTTGTAAGTAGGCTGTTTATGTTTTCTTATTGGCAACGTTACGTAGCGCTCTGTACGAAAATCACTGGCTGTGCTGTGTGCAGTCTGTGGCTAGTTTGCATTGTTGTCTGCCATTGTAGTGTTGGGCAGCTGGATGTGAACAGCGCGTAGCGTTGCGCAGTTGGAGGTGAGCCGCCAGCAGTGGTGGATGTGGGGAGAGAAATGGCGGAGTTTTGATATTTCTAAGAATGGATGTTATGAACTCTTACATATATTATGACTTTTGATGACTATTAAGGTAAATACATTGTTTGTTCTCTATGAAAATCTTTCATTTGCTAACTATGCCTATCAGTAGTTAGTGCCTTCCGTAGTTTGAATCTTTTATTTAGCTGGCAGTAGTGGCGCTCGCTGTATTGCAGTAGTTCGAGTAACGAAGATTTTTGGTGAGGTAAGTGATCTGTGAAAGGTATAGGTTAATGTTAGTCAGTTCCATTCTTTTGTAGGGATTTTTGAAAGTCAGATTGCGTTGCGCTAAAAATATTGTGTGTCTGTTTAAGCACAGTCCTGTATAATTGTTCAAAGGGGACGTTTCCCTGTTTGAGTTGAGTAGAGGAGTGACAGCAGCAGAGGCAGCCGGGACCATTTAATCCGTGTATCGGGAGAATGTTATTGTCCAGAGCAAGGCAAGAAAATGATTTTCTCATTTTAAGGAGGATCTTTTTGATGTTAGTGATCTTCCACATTCAGGAAGACCTTCGGGGTTTCATGCAGATCGTTTAAACGCATTAATCCACAGTCATTGTAGTCGAGAACTGGCAAATGAGATAAACTGCGACCACTCCACCATTGTGCGACACTTGCATCCAGTGGTGAAGATTTAAAAACTGAGTGTATGGGTGCAGCATACTTTGGGCCAAAATCACAAAATCAGCGGGTGGCCATATGCGCATCTCTGCTTGCTCGTCATCAGCTGACTCGTGAACAACACCGACCATTCCTATTCTGCATCATTACTGGTGACGATAAATGGCGTCTTTAAGCTAACATAAGGAAAAGAAAGAATGGTCGAACCCATACAAAGCAGCAGCTCCCCCTACTAAGACCTGCGCGTCCAGAAAAGACAGTGTTATGCATCTGCTGGAGCAGCGACCGTGTGGTGTGCTACGAATGGCTTCTTCAAGGTGTAACCATTACTGCTGGCGTTTATTATCAAGAACTGAGACTTCTTGGAGACGCAGTCCAAGGACAAGGACCAGGAAGTCTGCTTGAAGTGATGCTGCTACACGATAATGCCCGCCCACATTCTGCTAGACTGAAAAAAAAGGGCTACACGTCGTTGGTTTGGGAAGTCATTCCACATCCACGTTATTCACCTCATCTTATATTGCGCACTAATCTGATACACGACTGTGCATGCCAGTAAGGTTGACGTTCAGCTGAATGACACCATGAGAACTGAAAGGGGCACCCTGAGATCAACCCTTCTATCTTGACTGTCTGCTCTCAGTAGCATCGCCCCACCACATTTGAGACGACAAGAAGCAGCGGCCAGCGAGCGGGAAAAGATTAATAACGTAAAGCTTTCCCAAAGGCTACCCGCCCAGGAAATACTGCTCAATGTCTCAAATCAAGAACACCATTCTGGACAGCTCGAGAACCCGAACCATTCAAGATTGAAGATGGTGGAAGAAGAAATGGAAAAACGATACCAGCGTACTTCGCCGTGGCCTCGAAGACCCTACATGCATATCAGGCTTCCAACTACCTAGAACAACATGGTATGTGCTCAACAGAATCCGATGTGGAAATGGAAGAACTAAGTCCTCGTACAAATTGGAAGTGTCAGACTCCCAGATGTGCGTCTGTGGAGCAGCAGATCAGCCTGTTGAACACATTGTAGAGGAATGATCCAATAGAGGTTTTAGTGGAGGCTGGAACGACAGAATCAACGCCTCGCCAACAGCACTTGATTGGATAGACGCTCTGGATATCAGTTTTTGATGTAATTAGTGACCATAACTCTCGTACATTCCTTTTGTTATGTATAAATACTTCTTTTGTATTGTGTAAATATCGCTGTATATTGCATGTGTATTTCCTTACGATAAAAATACCCTGATCTTATGTCCTCAGATTTTCACCTTTTTCCGCTCTCTATCGAACAACCTTCAACGAACTTCCTTTCCAGATGAAAATGCGCTCCGAACATGGCTCGACGAGTTTTTCGCCTCAGAACCACCTGATTTCAACAGTGGTGGAGTCTACAAGTTTAACCTGGTTTGGCGGGCAGTTGCAAATGTTGTTGTTGTTGTTGTGGTCTTCAGTCCTGAGACTGCTTTGATACAGCTCTCCACGCTACTCTATCCTGTGCAAGCTTCTTCATCTCCCAGTACTTACTGCAACCTACATCCTTCTGAATCTGCTTAGTGTATTCATCTCTTGGTCTCCCTCTACGCTGCCCTCCAATACTAAATCGATGATCCCTTGATGCCTCAGAACGTGTCCTACCAACCGATCCCTTCTTCTAGTCAAGTTGTGCCATAAACTCCTCTTCTCCACAAATCTATTCAATACCTCCTCATTAGTTATGTGATCTACCCATCTATTCTTCAGCGTACTTCTGTAGCAATACAGTAAAGCTGCATGCCCTCGGGAAAAATTACAACTGTAGTTTCCCCTTGCTTTCAGCCGTTCGCAGTACCAGCACAGCAAGGCCGTTTTGGTTAGTGTTACAAGGCCAGATCAGCCAATCATCCAGACTGTTGCCCCTGCAACTAATGAAAAGGCTGCTGCCCCTCTTCAGGAACCACACGTTTGTCTGGCCTCTCAACAGATACCCCTCCGTTGTGGTTGCACCTACGGTACGGTTATCTGTATCGCTGAGGCACGCAAGCCTCCCCACCAACAACAAGGTCCATGGTTCATGGGGGGGGGGGGGGGATGTTGAAGGAGAATATGCAGGGTGATTCAAAAAGAATACCACAACTTTAGGAATTTAAAACTCTGCAACGACAAAAGGCAGAGCTAAGCACTATCTGTCAGCGAATTAAGGGAGCTATAAAGTTTCATTTAGTTGTACATTTGTTCGCTTGAGGCGCTGTTGACTAGGCGCCAGCGTCAGTTGATGCTAAGATGGCGACCGCTCAACAGAAAGCTTTCCACACTAACGGGAAAGTCAACCGTCACAATGTCTGTATATGGGGCACTGAGAATCCGCGGGAAACAACTCAGTATGAACGTGACTCGCCTAAGGTCAACGTTTTCTGTGCCATTTCAGCCAATAAAGTTTTTGGTCCCTTTTTCTTCGAAGGTGCTACTGTAAATGGACTACAGTATCTGGAGATGTTAGAGAATTGGCTGTTCCCTCAGCTCGAACAAGAAGCACAACAATTCATATTTCAGCAGGATGGAGCGCCACCACATTGGCACTTATCTGTCCATAACTACCTGAACGTCAACTACCCGAGGCGATGGATCGGCCGCCAGGCAGCCCGTGACAGAGCACTTCATCACTGGCCTCCAAGAAGCCCTGATCTTACCCCCTGCGATTTTTTCTTATGGGGGTATGTTAAGGATATGGTGTTTCGGCCACCTCTCCCAGCCACCATTGATGATTTGAAACGAGAAATAACAGCAGCTATCCAAACTGTTACGCCTGATATGCTACAGAGAGTGTGGAACGAGTTGGAGTATCGGGTTGATATTGCTCGAGTGTCTGGAGGGGGCCATATTGAACATCTCTGAACTTGTTTTTGAGTGAAAAAAACCTTTTTAAATACTCTTTGTAATGATGTATAACAGAAGGTTATATTATGTTTCTTTCATTAAATACACATTTTTAAAGTTGTGGTATTCTTTTTGAATCACCCTGTATTATTGGTGAGTAAAGTGTCTGTTATGTGTAGCTGTAGTGTCCATTAAACTTATAGAAAAACGTAACGAACTTACGCACCAACCTAATAGTTTATGTAGGTCAACTAAATCCTGAACGAGGGGGCACTGAAGAGTTCGTATTCTCCGCAACACAGATTTAATCAGCAGAAACTGGCGATGTGTGTAGGTATGTAAAGTTACGTTTGCTTTCGTTACCTGCAAAAATAAAACAGGTTGCTGTGGCCCAGCGCGTATTAACGTTAGACTTTTTTCTGTCTTTGCTTCTTCGACATGTGGGTTAAATGAAAGACTGCAAAGGTGGATGGTGTGAAGATTTAAACGACAACCGCTTAATGGAAGGTCGTTCGTTTCAGTGAAACGCCAAATTCCTGATCTAATGGCAGGCTGGTGTCCTGACACGCACTTGGGCAGAGATTATTAAAAGCGGCCCCTACGCTGTTCCCTGTGGGACCGGCAACCCGGAGTAGCCTCCGGTGTCCCGCCTTGATATACGCGTACACGATTTGCTACTCACGCGAATAATGGCTATCGGCCGTGCAGCCTGCGGGCGTGTTTAAAGTGGCCATCAGAAGTGCCAAGTCGTGTCCATCCGTTCCTGCGGGTGCGTATCACTTATATCCGGCGGACGTCTACAATCATTTTACGTTTCTGTAATCTATGCAAAACCTGTCCTCCTCGTCTCGACATGGCGACATTACTGGCTGGACGTAATCAACAACGTCCGTTGCATCGGAGTACAATTGCATAAGCGCATCAAAAGATTACTGAAACGTATAAGAAATCACAAACAACGCGAAAGAGTGGCGCAAAATGTATTGATGTAGTTGTTGTTTTTGTGGTCTTCGGTCCGGAGACTGGTTAGATGCCCCTCCCAATGCTATTTTACCTTCCAGAAGCAACTTCATCTCTTTATAACTATGGTACCGCTTATTAACTTGAGCCTGCTTGGTCTTCCCCAGCCACTCTTCCTACCTTCCCCTCCGCCCACACACATACACGAATACTTTTCACCATTTCAGAATTAACTATAACTTAATGGCTCTGGTTGTGTGTAATCAATCCAATGCATTTGATTAATGAAAAATGACATATTGTCAATTGACATTAAGTGCCTGAGTAATTATCATCCTTATTTTACTGCAACAACGATTACAAACTCAATTCAAAATGCAGTTACCCAATTCAATCAGTCAGTGATCATCATTAGTCAACGTGCTCATCGTGTTAAAGGTGATGTACACTACTGGCCATTAAAATTGCTACACCACGAAGATGACGTGCAACAGACGCGACATTTAACCGACAGGAAGAAGATGCTGTGATATGCAAATGATTAGCTTTTCAGAGCATTCACACAAGGTTGGCGTCGGCGGCGACACCTACAACGTGCTGACATGAGGAAAGTTTCCAACCGTCTCACACACAAGCAGCAGTTGACCGGCGTTGCCTGGTGCAATGTTGTTGTGATGCCTCGTGCAAGGAGGAGAAATGCGTACCATCACGTTTCCGACTTTGATAAAGGTCGCATTGTAACCTAACGCGACTGCGGTTTATCGTATTGTGACATTGCTGCTCGCGTTGGTCGAGATCCAATGACTGTTAGCAGAATGTGAAATCGGTGGGTTCAGGAGGTTAATACGGAACGCCGTGCTGGATCCAAACGGCCTCGTATCACTAGCAGTCGAGATGACAGGCATCTTATCCGCATGGCTGTAACAGATCGTGCAGCCACGTCTCGACCCCTGAGTCAACAGATGGGGACGTTTGCAAGACAACAACAATCTGCACGAACAGTCCGACGACGTTTGCAGCAGCATGGACTATCAGCTCGGAGACCATGGCTGCGGTTACCCTTGACGGAGCATCACAGACAGAAGCGCCTGCGATGGTGTACTCAAAGACAGACCTGGGTGCACGAATGTCAAAACGTAATTTTTTCGGATGAATCCAGGTTCTGTTTACAGCATCATGATGGTCGCATCCGTGTTTGGCGACATCTAGGTAGAAGCACATTGGAAGCGTGTATTCGTCATCGCCATACTGGCGTATCACCCTGCGTGATGGTATGGGGTGCCTTTGGTTACAGGTCTCGGTGACCTCTTGTCCGCATTGACTGCACTTTCAACTGTGGACGTTACATTTCAGATGTGTTACGATCCGTGGCTCTACCCTTCATTCGATCCCTGATAAACCCTACATTTCAGCAGGATAATGCACGACCGCATGTTGCAGGTCCTGTAGGGGCCTTTCTGGATACAGAAAATGTTCGACTGCTGCCCTGGCCAGCACATTCTCCAGATCTCTCACCAACTGAAAACGTCTGGTCAATGGTGGCCGAGCAATACGCCAGTCACAATACGCCAGTCACTACTCTTGATGAATTGTGGTATCGTGTTGAAGTTGCATGGGCAGCTGTACCTTTACATGCCATCCAAGCTCTGTTTCACACAATGCCCAGGCGTATCAAGGCCGTTATTACGGCCAGAGGTGGTAGTTCTGGGTACTGATTTATCAGGATCTATGCACTCAAATTGCGTGAAAATGTAATCACATGTCAGTTCTAATATAATATATTTGTCAGATGAGTACCCGTTTATCATCTGCATTGCTTCTTAGTGTAGCAATTTTAATGGCCAGTAGTGTAAGTACCCATTTACACGTTTCTTCTACACAACCGTATCACATTAACGAGACCACCTGTCAAAAGCCTGAATAACCACCTTTTGCAACATGCACGTGCAGGAAGAGAACCAGTGAGTTTCTGGAAGTTACCGACAGGAACTTGGCAACGGCCTTGCCGCAGTGGATACACCGGTTCCCGTGAGATCACCGAAGTTAAGCACTGTCGGGCGTTGCCGGCGCTTGGATGGGTGACCATCCAGCCGCCATGCGCTGTTGCCATTTTTCGGGGTGCACTCAGCCTCGTGATGCCAATTGAGGAGCTACTCGTCCGAATAGTAGCGGCTCCGGTCAAAGAAAACCATCATAACGTCTGGGAGAGCGGTGTGCTGACCACACGCCCCTCCTATCCGCATCCTCACCTGAGGATGACACGGCGGTTGGATGGTCCCGATGGGCCACTTGTGGCCTGAAGACGGAGTGCTTACCGACAGGAACTTGGAGCCATGTCAACTCCAGTGTAGTGGACAGCTGCACTAGGTTTCTCGATTGACGATACATGGTGCAAACAGGCCGATCGAGGTGGTCCCACGGATTCTCGAATAAGTTTAAATTCGGGGAGTTTGCTGACCAGGGGAGTACGGTAAACTCGCCCTGGTGCTATTCAGACCACTCACGTACACTGCGAGCTGTGTGACACGTTGCATTGTCCTTTTGGTAAAAAACATTGCGCCGAGTAAACACAAACTGCATGTAAGGATGCGTACTTGTGCTGACTTTTTGGACCTTCCAGCATGACGATATCATTCAGGGAGTGCCACGAAAATATTCCCCAGCAATGATGCTCCCTCCTGTGGCCAGGACCCTTCTGATGATTGCTGTGGGGCCGAACAAGCAAACGGCCAGTTGTATGGCGGAGCACAAAACGTGATACATCTAAAAAAGCCACCTGTCGTCAAATGGTTAACATCCAGTTGCCGTATTGGCGTGCAACTTACAGCCTTCGTCGGCGATGTACGGCAGTCAGCTTGGGCGCATGAACCAGGATCCTCTTGCAGAGATCCATACGTTCGCTGAACGGTCGCTGAGGAGACACTGTTGGTAGTCCCTTGGTTCAACTGGGTGGTCAGCTGATCAACAGTTGAACGTCCTTCCCTCCGTACAGAACTCCGTGACTTTTGTTCACCCCTGTCATCTATGGTCCGGGGTGTACCGCAGCTTCCTCGGTGCTGCATTTGAATAGCACCAATTTGTCATGCATAGTATACTTTAACCACGGCAGCAAGCGAAAACTGTACAAAATTAGACGTTTCGGAATTGCTTCCACTCTTGGTCCGTTGGTTAAAGTTGATGCGTTTTGGACGTCAGATAAATCGCTCCGTTTCCGCATTTCGACAACGGCTGCTCTGTTTGCCGCGTCCCCCAGACACGCTTTATATCCCATCCACTGCTAGTGCTGCCACCGGCCGTCTGTGATTGGTTATTGCACGTCAACATCGAACATAGGCGGTGGTCACATTAATGTGATTGGACCATGTGTTACACAACGATAGTTTGCATAGTATTGCTGGGTGTCTAAAGCTGCTACCCCCATTCTGCTGCGGCAGTTCTATATGAGTGCGTGAAAGCGCAAACTATGTTACACGAATGATGCCGATAGAAGACGAAGTACGTGTGGTTTCAAGCGTCGAAGACCTCTACCGCAGCGCACTTCAGAACTCTAAAGTGCAGTTAGAAAATGATTAGTAAAAGAAGTGAGTGTTTCAAGTAAACAATATGGACTGTAGCTTTGTCTTGACAGCAATAGTAAAGATTATCACAACGGAAACAAACGTGATACAGCATTAAATGAAATGTGCTGTATGTCAAAAGAATGTAGGGTGCAGACAAAGTGGAGGAAATTAAGAAGAAAATAAAAGTTCAGCGTTCACAGTATTGACAAAAACAGACGTCGTTCATAGCCTCGAAGAGAAGTGATGCTGACAGTGAGAATGTTTACGTACCAAAAGTATAGCTAATTCTGACAATCTCCGAATCACCAATGCCATGGATTCACACAGTAGGCGATAACTTCAAGGAAGAAGTAATTAATTTTCTCATCAAGTATCCGGCTTCGTAATTTGTGTTGCTTAATGCTGAAACGCCCCTTAGAAAAATTATCAATGATTGTGCTTAAACTGACACACAATATTTTTAGCGCAACGCAGTCTGACTTTCAAAAATCCCTACAAAAGAATGGCCCTGACTAACAATAACCTATACCTTTCATGAATCACTTACCTCACAAAAATCTTCGTTACTCGAACTTCTGCAATACAGCGAGAGCCACTACTGTCAGCTAAATAAAAGATTCAAACTACTGAAGGCACTAACTACTGATAGGCATAGTTAGCAAATGAAAGATTTTGATAGAGAACAAACAATGTATTTACCTTACTAGTGTAGCTTACCAGTGTTCAAACGTCATAATATATATATCAGTTCATGACATCCGCCGGCCGGGGTGGCCAAGCGGTTCTAGGCGCTACAGTCTGGAACAGCGCGACCGCTACGGTCGCAGGTTCGAATCCTGCCTCGGGCATGGATGTGTGTGATGTCCTTAGGTTAGTTAGGTTTAAGTAGTTCTAAGTTCTAGGGGACTGATAACCTCAGAAGTTAAGTCCCATTGTGCTCAGAGCCATTTGAGTTCATGAAATCCAGTCTTACAAATTTACTGTCTCTGTCCAGTTCGTCCGCTCTCAAAACTCCGCCATCTCACTCCCCACATCCACCACTGCTGGCGGCTCACCTCCAACTGCGCAAAACTACGCGTTATTAACAGCCAACTGCCCAACACTACAATGGCGAATATTAGTCCAACAATGCAAACCAACCACAGCCTTCACACAGCACAGTTAGTGATTTTCATATAGAGCGCTACATGGCGTTACCAACAAAAACCTAAACAGCCTACTTACATAGCCCCCACGCTCCCTACAAAAAATTTTACAAATTGTTTTGGACACTGGCCAATACATATTTCTTAAAATTTTTTCACAATTACAATAACAAAGAAATCAAATGCACACACTTATTGATACAATGTTGGTCAGAAGCTAAAATTTTCTCACAGCCCATAAAGACAGTCCTGATCATTCATCACAGTATTAATTACAATTTTATGCACAAAGCCTGAGCAGTAAAAGAAAATGCACACGGATGTAGTGTATTTCCATGCAGGCTTGAAGAAGTAGTATTGTCCTTCCAATGGGAAGACAGTGCTGACTCTTGACATGCAGACAGTAATGGGCCACAACAGAGCAAACCCACAGCAGAGTCAGTCGAAGTTTTGAAGAATATTGGTAGGTAGTAGGTAGGTCATTACAGAGCAGATCCACTGTAGTCCTGGTAGATAGTATGGTATTGGTGGACCACCAGAGGTGCAGACCCACTACAGTCCTTGTAGAAATGGCCAGTAGCCATCTGTTGCGACTGTGCAGATGCACAATCGCCATCGAAGAGTCTTGCAGACAATATAGCAAGTCCATAAACCACCACTTCAGCACTCACAAACTTTTTGGTGTGTCCTTAGAACCAGCAATGCTGTTAACCAGTCCCTTGCTGAATTATCAACACACGTGCAAGCACTAACAGTCCTCTTTTTTTCACATATTGTGCATATACTATGACCAACAGAAATGTGTGCAGTGAAATGAATGCATACAAGTTTCTTAATTTGAAGAACTGGTGTCTATACAATTATAAATTTACAACATAAGAATACACTTACAAAGGTACAAAATACATCATTAAAGAATATAATAATACAGATAACATTTGTGGTAATACAGTCTTTACAAAAGAATCGAAATAACATATACATCAGTGTTACAGGAATTTTGACATAAGTAAATACATATAAGATCAGAATAACTTTCGAAACATCAGCTTCACACATGAGCATTAAAACAAAACAGAATAAGTAATGTCTAAACATCTTTACAATGTTAATAATATTATAAATGCAAATTGTATTTGAGGATAACAGTATTCCTCATCATAATGAATGTAGGTGAGTATTAGAAAAGAAAAAATTTCTATGAAACAGTACACAGAGACAGGAAGAACACAAACACACAAGGGTACACAAACACATAGCAGGATAACACAAAAGGAATGGACAGGGTTTGTTTTACTGCGGTAGTTGTAATATTTGATTTGCAAATAAAATTTTCTTGGAGATCTCCCTTAGTTCTTCATTATTCCCAAAAGGTCCTATCTATACCTGTTGTCCCTAAACCCAACTGTTTTGTCCATATTCTCTTTCTAAATAAATTTTTCTCGTTGTACAATACTCATTTTGGCCCAAATATTTTTCATATAACTTCTCAATGCATTCTTTCCCTATTCTTCATAGTTAGTTTCTTACAGGGTGTTTCAAAAATGACCAGTATATTTGAAACGGCAATAAAAACTAAACGAGCAGCGATAGAAATACACCGTTTGTTGCAATATACTTGGGACAACAGTACATTTTCAGGCGGACAAACTTTCGAAATTACAGTAGTTACAATTTTCAACAACTGATGGCGCTGCAAGTGATGTGAACGATATAGAAGACAACGCAGTCTGTGGGTGCGCCATTCTGTACGTCGTCTTTCTGCTGTAAGCGTGTGCTGTTCACAACGTGCAAGTGTGCTGTAGACAACATGGTTTATTCCTTAGAACAGAGGATTTTTCTGGTGTTGGAATTCCACCGCCTAGAACACAGTGTTGTTGCAACAAGACGAAGTTTTCAACGGAGGTTTAATGTAACCAAAGGACCGAAAAGCGATACAATAAAGGATCTGTTTGAAAAATTTCAACGGACTGGGAACGTGACGGATGAACGTGCTGGAAAGGTAGGGCGACCGCGTACGGCAACCACAGAGGGCAACGCGCAGCTAGTGCAGCAGGTGATCCAACAGCGGCCTCGGGTTTTCCGTTCGCCGTGTTGCAGCTGCGGTCCAAATGACGCCAACGTCCACGTATCGTCTCATGCGCCAGAGTTTACACCTCTATACATACAAAATTCAAACGCGGCAACCCCTCAGCGCCGCTACCATTGCTGCACGAGAGACATTCGCTAATGATAAAGTGCACAGGATTGATGACGACGATATGCATGTGGGCAGCATTTGGTTTACTGACGAAGCTTATTTTTACCTGGACGGCTTCGTCAATAAACAGAACTGGCGCATATGGGGAACCGAAAAGCCCCATGTTGCAGTCCCATCGTCCCTGCATCCTCAAAAAGTATTGGTCTGGGCCGCCATTTCTTCCAAAGGAATCATTGGCCCATTTTTCAGATCCGAAACGATTACTGCATCACGCTATCTGGACATTCTTCGTGAATTTGTGGCGGTACAAACTTCCTTAGACGACACTGCGAACACCTCGTGGATTATGCAAGATGGTGCCCGGCCACATCGCACGGCCGACGTCTTTAATTTCCTGAATGAATATTTCGATGATCGTGTGATTGCTTTGGGCTATCCGAAACATACAGGAGGCGGCGTGGATTGGCCTCCCTATTCGCCAGACATGAACCCCTGTGACTTCTTTCTGTGGGGACACTTGAAAGACCAGGTGTACCGCCAGAATCCAGAAACAATTGAACAGGTGAAGCAGTACATCTCATCTGCATGTGAAGCCATTCCGCCAGACACGTTGTCAAAGGTTTCGGGTAATTTCATTCAGAGACTACGCCATATTATTGCTACGCATGGTGGATATGTGGAAAATATCGTACTATAGAGTTTCCCAGACCGCAGCGCCATCTGTTGTTGAAAATTGTAACTACTGTAATTTCGAAAGTTTGTCTGCCTGAAAATGTACTGTTGTCCCAAGCATATTGCAACAAACGGTGTATTTCTATCGCTGCTCGTTTAGTTTTTATTGCCGTTTCAAATATACCGGTCATTTTTGAAACACCCTGTATATAGTCTACCCCCTCTTAAGCTAACTTAAATCTACTGAGCTCAGATGCATAAACTAAGGGATGAGGCAATGCAGCAGCACAAAACAATTAACACAAACAGCAATGACAAAAAAATGCAAATTGGCAAAGTTAGCAGCAATAAGTATAAATTAGCAAAGCAAATGCAACATTATAACTAATATGAGCCAATGTGCAGCAACAAGAAAAATAAATCAGTAGTAAAATTGGCTTAACAGAGTAATACATAGTCAAATTCAGTAACACTATGCCTGGCAAACAGCAGCAGCAAATGCTATAACTTATACTTAAACATGGCAAAGCTCAAGCAGAAAAAATATTACACTAAAGACAACAATGCAAACCAACCACAGCCTTCATACAGCACAGTCAGTGATTTTCATATAGAGCGCTACATGGCGTTACCAACATAAAAACCTAAACAGCCTGCTTACAAGGTCCATTAGTAATCGCTAATTATCCTTGTGTCTTCTCCATATATTTCGAAACAGGTATTCGTCCTCTAAAAGAAATTATTAGGTCTAGGGAAGCAGCTTCAATCACTTAAGAGTCTTCCGGTCCAGCTGGTATACCAATTTGGTTCCTTTCTGAGTATGCTGATACAATAATCCAGTCTTAGTAATCATATACAACCGCTCCCGACGAAAGATCCGTACCTTAAGACTGGAAAGCTGCACATGTCACGCCAATACTCAAGCAAGGAAATAGGAGTAATCCAATGAATTATTACCTCATATCACTGACATCGATTTTAAATACGATTTTGGAACATATTCTGTGTTCGGACATTATGAATTACTTCTAAGAAAACAGTCTACTGGAAAATAGCACGGATTCAGGATATATCGTTCACGAGAAACAAAAATGTCCATTTATTCGTATGAAGTGATTGTTACTGCCGTCATGGGATCTCAAATAGATTCCATATTTATGGATTTCTAGAAGACGTTTGTCAAGGAGTTTCGTCTCAGTTTTGCGCTGGATTCTAGATTTCCTGTTACAAAGGTCATATTACGTAGTGATAGACGGAAAATCATCGAATAAAACGGAAGTGACATCTGGCTGTCCACAAAGAAGTGTTAAAGGACCTCAGCTGTTCCTAATCTAAGTAAACGATTTAGGAGACAATCTCAGCAGCCGTCTTATATTGTTTACAGATGATGCTGTCTTTCATCTTTTATGAAAGTCATCAATGGATCAAAACCAATGGCAAAATCGCTTAAACCTGATATCTGTGCGAAAAGTGCCAATTGACACTGAATAAGGAAAAGTGGGCGGTCATGCACGTGAGTACTAAAAGAAATCCGTTATATTTCGGCTAAACAACCACACAAATCTTGTCTGTCCAATCAATTAAATACCTAGAAATTACAATTACGAACAACTTAAATTCCAACGATCACATGAAAAATGTTGTAGGGTAGGCAAACCAAAGACTGCATTTTATTGGCAGAACACTTTGAGGATACAACGGGTCTACCAGACATACTGCCTACACTACGCTCGTCCGTCCTCTGCTATAATATAGCTGTGCGGTTACCAGATAGGACTGACGTAAGAAGGACTGCGATGGGAAACGCAATTACTCCTACCGAGCCGGCCGTTGTGGCCGAGCGGTTCTAGGCACTGCAGTCCGGAACCGAGCTGCTGCTACGGTCGCAGGTTCGAATCCTGCCTCGGGCATGGATGTGTGTGATGTCCCTAGGGTAGTTGGGTTTAAGTAGTTCTAAGTCTAGGGGACTGATGACCTCAGATGTTAAGTCCCATAGTGCTTAGAGCCATTTGAACCATACTCCTACCGAGAAGTTATCGGCAACACTAAGATTCCATGCCACTAGTGAATCGAAGTCTGTCGTAATCTATACTTTTGGAACGTAAACATTCTCATTGCCAGCACCATTTCTTTTCGAACCCTCAGTAACACGTCTTCCTCCAGAGTCCTCGGAATGCACAGTTGTTATTTGGATTTTAATTTCCTCCTGTACTGACAGCGGGCCACAGGTACAGCAAATTTCGTTTAACGCGGAAATATATTTGTTCCTGCCTCAATAATCTGTACTTTTAATATCATAAGGATACAGAATCAATTCATATTATTCAGTTATAAGATACTTACTATTCGCACCAAGTTGCGGTATTCTACTTCCTTTCTTCTCTAAATTACTTCGCCTGTCGTAGGAGCTTTAAAGAGCACAGCTGCAGACGTGATCGCTGCTTGAAAGCACACGTGAGAGTGAATGCTTCGGCTCCTATCGACAGCATTCGTAAACATCCAAAAGTAAGCATAGCAATGGGATCCCCGCTCCCATATGTTTCAGCCAACGGGAAATAACGCAAGAAAGATACCATCATGGATGAGACAGAATGCACAAATTTTTGTTTTCAACGCTTAAATAGAATGGGACAAGAAACCTAAAAATATATTTGAATATAGACCATAAAAACAAGGCGCAGAGGAAGACAGCGGTTTAAATGGATTCAAAAAATAGAAAGGTGTATGACCAATAGAAATTTGATCGTTGAAGACACACAAAGTCCCCTGAGGCTGAGATGCAGGTTGCAGCAGCGGCCATAGGATCCCCACCAATTCATACTGACGAACCCGACCTACTTCCCCCTCCCCCCTCTGTATATTCGTTACCTTCTCTCCCTCTCTGTCCACCTCCTCCCCCCGCCACTCACCTTGGGCTTTCTACATCTACATCTACATTTACATGGATACTCAGCAAATCACATTTAAGTGCCCGGCAGATGGTTCATCGAACCACCTTCACAATTCTCTATTATTCCAATCTCGTATAGCGCGTGGAAAGAATGAACACCTACATCTTTCCGTACAAGCTCTCATTTCCCTTATTTTATCTTGGTGATCGTTCCTCCTTATGTAGGTCGGTGTCAACAAAATATTTTCACATTCGGAGGAGAAAGTTGGTGATTGGAATTTCGTGAGAAGATTCCGTCGCAACGAGAAACGCCTTTCTTTTAATGATGTCCAGCCCAAATCCAGTATCATTTCTGTGACATTCTCTCCCATATTTCGCGATAATAAAAAACGTGCTGCCTTTCTTTGAACTTTTTCGATGTACGCTTTCAGTCCCATCGGGTAAGGATCCCACAACGAGCAGCAGTATTCTAAAAGAGGACGGACAAGCGTAGTGTAGGCAGTCTCCTTAGTAGGTCTGTTACATTTTCTAAGTGTCCCGCCAATAAAACGCAGTCTCTGGTTAGCCTTCCCCACAACATTTTCTATGTGTTCCTCCCAACTTAAGTTTTTCGTAATTGTAATACGTAGGTATTTAGTTGAATTTACGGCTTTTAGGTTAGACTGATTTATCGTGTAATCGAAGTTTAACGAGTTCCTTTTAGCACTCATGTGGATGACCTCACACTTTTCGTTACTTAGGGTCAACTGCCACTTTTCGCACCATTCCGATATCTTTTCTAAATCGTTTTGCAGTTTGTTTTGGTGTTCTGATGACTTTATTAGTCGATAAACGACAGCGTCATCTGTAAAAAACCGAAGACGGCTGCTCAGATTGTCTCCAAAATCGTTTATATAGATAAGGAACAGCAAAGGGCGTATGACACTACCTTGGGGAACGTCATAAATCACTTCAGTTTTACTCGATGACTTTCCATCAATTACTACGAACTGTCACCTCTCTGACAGGAAGTCACAAATCGAGTCACATAACTGAGACGATATTCCACGAGCACGCAACTTCACTACGAGCCATTTGCGTGGCACACTGTCAAAAGCCTTCAAGAAATAAGGAATCGATCTGAAATCCCTTGTCAATAGCACTCAACACTTCATGTGAATAAAGAGCTAGTTGTCTTTCACAGGAATGATGTGTTCTAAACCCATGTTGACTGTGTGTCAATAGACCGTTTTGAAAAAAATTGCTCTGAGCACTATGGGACGTAACTTCTGAGGTTATCAGTTCCCTAGAACTTAGAACTACTTAAACCTCAGTAACCTAAGGACATCACACACATCCATGCCCGAGAGAGGATTCAAACCTGCGGCCGTAGCGGTCGTGCGGTTCCAGACTGTAGCGCCTAGAACCGCTCGGCCGCCCCGGCCGGCCGTTTCCTTCGAGGTAATTCATAATGTTCGAGCACAATATATGTTCTAAAATCCTGCTGCATATCGACGTTAACGATATGGGCCTGTAATTTAGTGGATTACTCCTACTACCTTTCTTGAATATTGGTGTGACCTGTGCAATTTTCCAGTCTTTCGGTACGGATCTTTCGTTGAGCAAACGGTTGTATATGATTGTTAAGTATGGAGCTAATGTATCAGCATACTCCGAAAGGAACCTAATTGGTATACAGTCTGGATCAGAAGACTTGGTTTTATTAACTAATTTAAGTTGCTTTAGTACTCCGAGGATATTTTCTTACTCCGACGATATTTTGTTTATTGTTATTGCAAACGAAACGTTGACTAGCTATTAAAATCGCTTAAAATGAATGAGTAAATCGGTTGGTATCATTGGTACATGGTTTATGAGAGAGAGACCTTTAGTTGCTGAATCTGTGAGGATTGTAGTTTCAATCATAGTATTTCACATAGCTTTAATCTGTGAATGAGTAGGACTACAAAGTTTTCTGCGTGGGAAAAAAACCATTGTTTTGTACACAATTTTTGTTTATAATAATATATATGGGTGAAACAATTTCGCTAGTGTTTTAAATACCTTGCTATCGTAGTTAAAACTGACAGCGAGTAGGAAAACAAAACCACACATTTCACAGCACAGCTTTTTCTTTCTTGCAGTCGGTTTTAACAGAAAACCTGTCCATTTTTGTTTAAAAAACACATAGCCTATGTTTGTTCAAATGCTTATCAGGGAATCGTGTAGGAATTGAAAGTAAAGGGTCAAGAACTCTTCGAGACTTTTGTCGACAACATTTGCTTGTTTGTATTATATACGTATGATTTTATAGTATGTACATATATTAAAAATTATGTAGCCTATGTGTGTCCAAATGTCTGTTAGATTACTGTGTCGAAATTTGAAGTAAATCAGTCAAGGATTTTTCGAGATTTTTTCTAACAACTTTTCCCCTTTAGACGCATATTATACGTATTAAGAAAAACCGATATGTGTGTACGTTTAAAGTTGTTCCCCATTCTGACGGACATCGGCTTTTTTTTAATACAGCAACTAAAGGTCTCTCGTCAACCATATACCAATGATACCAACCTATTTACTCATTCATTTTAAGCGATTTTAATAGCCGATCAACGTTTCGTTTGCAGTAACTATAAACAAAGCCCAAGGTGAGGGAGAGGAGTGGTGGGAGGAGATGGACAGAGAGGGCGAGAAGGTAACGAACATAGAGAGGGGGAAGTGAAGGTGAGCAGAGAGATGGGGGAGGAGGAAGTGAAGAAAGAGGGGAGAGAGGAACAGATGGTCAGACAGAGGGGGCGCAGGTCATGTACAAAAAGAGTGGGGACGAGGAGGAGATGGACAGAGATACAGGGAAGTAGGTCGGGTTCGTTAGTATAAATTGGCGGGAATCCTATGGCCGCTGCTACAACCTGCATTTCAGCCTCAATAATAACCTACTTTGTGTGTCTTCAGCGATCAAATTTATATTGACCATACTCTTTTCTATTCTTTGAATCCATTTAAACTGCAGTCTTCGTCTGCGCCTTGTTTTTACTGTCTACATTCAAATACGTTTTTAGGTTTTCTTTCTTGTCTCATTCTATTTAAGAGTCGAAAACAAAAAAAGTTCTGTATTCTGTCTCATCCATGATGGAATCTTTCTTGCGTTATTTCCCATTCATTCTCATTCGTTCTATGCTTTAAACAAGAGATACTTACTGCTTGTCTTGGAATGTCGTTTCTGTAGCCCTGACTTTCTCTGTAGTTTTCCTCCGCAATCGTACAACAATCCGAACCATAGATGGCAAAAAGCTCAATAATGGGTTTGTGTACAATAAATTTTGTTTTTAATCCGATTTCTGTGGACCACGGGAGGGAGTTCTGCTTTGATATTGCTCCCTTTTTGAGGTTAGTCTATTTCTCAAGTCATCTTCACACCTTTCATCTTTATTAATTGTACTCCCCAGGTATTTATAACTTTCATAGTCATCATTGGTTGCATTGTTTGATATTTCAAGATCTATCGATTGTATTCCCATGGTTAATATTCCGCCTTCCTGACGTTGAACTTCAGTCTTCATTTGCTATACTCTTCTACTAATTTCTTCAACATATAGGATATAGCTTCTTCATTGGTCACAACCACCACCTCGTCATCTACGAATAAAAGGGTATACACACTGTAGTCTTCTAAATGAATAATTTAACTAACTATTAAAGTTTCAGAGTGATCCATTGTCAGGTACATTTCATGCTGTGCATTCAGGCAAACATCGATAAGCACTTGTCTCTCTGAAGGAACCTATGGTCACTTATCCACCTACTACGATAGGTTATCGCTGGGTGCAAACTGGAAGGTTTGTTTTAGTAAGTCACCTACTTTTTGAGGTGACTCACCCAATGCGAAGGTTTGGCAGCAGAGGCGGTTAGCGAGGAATAGGTGGACGTCAGACTATAGTCTACATACTCTATTCTCCTGCTTCGTGTCATGTGTTTGTGCTGTTTTGTTTAATATTAATGCTTTATCTTGAGCCGGCGACTGTGGCGGAGCGGTTCTAGGCGCCTCAGTCAGGCACCGCGCTGCTCTTACGGTCGCAGGTTCGAATCCTGCCTCGGGCACGGATGTGTGTGATGTCCTTAGGTTAGTTAGGTTTAAGCAGTTCTAAGTTCTAGGGGACTGATGACCTCAGATGGTAAGTCCCATACTGCTCAGAGCCATTTGAACCAAGCTTTATCTTGTAAGGATTAAAGGGGGACACTGAAGCTACTTCGTTCTGGTTTATGGTGAGATGGTTGCTGGCTTGCTTTCTTACACTTCATTTTCGTATATGAAATATCAGATTAGTTTACCCGAGATTCACTGATGAGCCAAAACATTATGACCACCTATTTAAAACAGTGTTGGTCCACTTCTGGAACTAAAGTCAGCAGCGATCTTACGTGCCATTGAATCGACAAGTACTTGATAGGCTTCCAGAAGCTTGTCGCACCTGATGTCTACGTACAGATCATACCCTTCCCGTAATTTACGAGAGGTTATTTTGTAGGCGCGGAGCTGCCTTCCGATAGCGTCCCAATTGGGTTTCATCGGATTCAGATAAGCCGAATTTGATGGCTAAGACATCAATGTGAGTTCACTGTCATGTTCCTCAGACCATTGCAGCACGATTCTGGCCTTGTGACACGGACAGTTATTTGCTGGAAGATGCCGTCGCTGTTGAGGAAGGCGTCAAAAAAATGGCTCTGAGCACTATGGGACTTAACATCTGTGGTCATCAGTCCCCTAGAACTTAGAACTACTTAAACCTAACTAACCTAAGGACATCACACACATCCATGCCCGAGGCAGGATTCGAACCTGCGACCGTAGCAGTCGCGCGGTTCCGGACTGAGCGCCTTAACCGCGAGACCACCGCGGCCGGCGAAGGCGTCAAGCATGAGGGGTTACAGGTGGTCCCTAATAAGATTCATGTAGCCCACAGCTATCATGGTGCCTTCGACTGCTACCGCTGGTCCACTGGAAGCTCAGGTGAATGTCCCCCATAGCATAATACTGCTTGAACGCCCGTAGCGCCCTGCATGTTTCGAGCAGTCGCTCGCCTGGATGACGGCGTATCTGGACAAGATTACCGACCTGATTTAACAATACACGGTATTCACCCGACCACGTGACACCATTACATTGATCCAAGGTCCAAAATAGATGATCCCTGTACACGCAATTGACGACGCTGTTGGGTCACCACGAGAACACGCAGGGGTCCTCTGCTGCGGGACGGCGTGTTCAACACTGTGCGCTGGACGGTGTGCTCCAAAACTCTTGTGCCTGTGCCGGCACTGTGCTCTGTCGTCAAACCTGCTACAGATCGCCGCCTTTCCTGCTTTAGAGAGCGGGCAAGCATCCGATCCCTATCTTCTGGACGTCCAACTTCTTTTCGCCTATTCGTGGTTTCAGCATTCTTCAACTACTCTTCATAGATGTTAATAACAAATGGAAATGGAAATGAGCGTATGGCTTCGTTGGCCGGGAGGCCCCATTCGGGGAAGTTCAGCCGCCAAGTGCAAGTCTTACGTCAGTCGCGCTAGATTGGGCGACTTGCGCGCCGGTGATGATGATGAAATGATGGTGAGGACAACACAACACCCAGTCCTCGAGCGGAGGAAATCTTCCACCCGGCCGGGAATCGAACCCGGGCGCGCTTGCATGGGAGGCGAGCACGTTACCACCCAGCTAAGCAGGCGGACTGTTCACGACAGTAGTACGCGAACAGCCCACCATCTTCGCCGTTTGTGAGATCCTCGCTCTCAGCTACTGGGCCAAAACACTCTCGATTTTGTCAAAGTGGCTGAAGTCGGCGGATTTTCGCAGTGCGCCACTTATCGTCCCTAGAATGATTCCCCATTCGTCCCTGTTTCGCTCATATACCGGGTGATCAAAAAGTCAGTATAAATTTGAAAACTGAATAAATCACGGAATAATGTAGATAGAGAGGTACAAATTGACACACATGCTTGGAATGACATTGGGTTTTATTGGAACCAAAAAAATACAAAAGTTCAGTCCGCAGCTCGTGGTCTTGCGGTTGCGTTCTCGCTGCCTGCGCACGGCGTCCCGGGTTCGATTCCCGGCGGGGTCAGGGATTTTCTCTACCTCGTGATTACTGGGTGTTGTGTGTTCATTATCATCATTTCATCATCATTGACGTACAAGTCGCCGAAGTGGCGTCAACTAAAAAGGACTTGCGATACGGCAGCCGAACTTCCCCGCAAGGGGCCTCCCGGCCAACAATGCCATACGATCATTTCATTTAACCAAAGTTCAAAAAATGTCCGACAGATGGCGCTTCATCTGATCAGAATAGGAATAATTAGCATAATACAGTAAGACAAAGCAAAGATGATGTTATTTACAGGAAATGCTCAATATCTCCACCATCATTCCTCAACAATAGCTGTAGTCGAGGAATAATGTTGTGAACAGCACTACAAAGCATGTCCGGAGTTATGGTGAGGCATAGGCGTCGGATGTTGTCTTTCAGCATCCCTAGAGATGTCGGTCGATCACGATACACTTGCGACTTCAGGTAACCCCAAAGCCAATAAGCGCACGGGCTGAAGTCTGAGGACCTGGGAGGCCAAGCATGACGAAAGTGGCGGCTGAGCATACGATCCTCACCACACGACGTGCGCAAGAGTTCTTTCACGCGTCTTTGTTTTTTTTTTTCCTTTGGTTCTAATAAAATCCCGTATCATTCCAACCATGTGTGTCAATTTTTACCTGTCTATCTACATTATTCTGTGGTTTATTAAGTTTTCAAATTTATACTGACTTTTTAATCACCCGGTACTTGTACTTCTCTTATCGCGTCACGTGCTCTCAACGCCTCCAGACACATACTCGTACTACCCCACAGTGGGCAGTGGTCACAATGTTGTGGCTCATCGCTGTAGTTTGCAGTCGTATTTAGTATTGAAAGGTTTATACATAAAGTGAAATGGTGGTAAATTACGGTTAAAAGGTTACAGTATAATTCCAAAGTATGTAGTCATTTATAAATATTCCACATAGTGTATCCCGAATGTTCAAAGAAAGATGGCTTGGATCAAATTTGTGCCTTCAGGCCTTGCACTTTTGCGCAAATAGTAATTGATGGTTTTGAAAAGAGAATCAACGGCTAATCCGCTAAAAACAACAAGTTAAAAGAAATGAGAATAAGAAGGCAAATTGCCTCGCATTGGTTTGTTTCAGCTCATCATTCTTGCAGTGCAGCCAGAGAAGAGTCAAGTTATCCGTTGCAAGGTTTGTTATAGGGCCTTGGCGAACATTTTAATAGAATATGGAGCACAATTTGGAATGTGTAATGGTAGTGACACCAAAATCACAATAGTAATCCGTTTTAGTTGCTACGTATTTTATTAGAATCAAAAGCATTATAAAATCACAATCACAATAATACAGGAGACTGCCTTACAAGGCCAGATCATCTGAACAAACAACAAATGAATTTCTTTAACCGGAACAAGACCCATTAAACTTGAAATATGAATATGACTAGGTAAATATACTCAGGTAAAACTGTACTTAAATAGTACAAATGTCCATACAATTCCCATCAGGACTCTCATTACTTCCAATCAGCTGAGGAACAGATTAAGGGCCAGAACACAGATCTTTTAAGGTTTTGCTAGCCAACTTTCCTAAACAAAACTATATACAAATGACAAAAACAATTAAGGAGGTGCTTTAATTTTGACCAATACCAATCTTCAAATTTACTCTCAGTTGATTAATCAACAACATTCTTAGAATGGTTACAACTAGAATATGACTGTATGACAATAACCCTAAAATGAGGTTCTTTCAATATTGCTTGTGAATTAGCGATAGACGCGAGCACACCAAGGATTCAAATCAATACGAGAGATCCACGAGACAGGAAATGACATAGAAATGTACTCAACTTTGCACTCCAATTGAACTTCAGATGCTATAATGCTCCACCGGAAATATGGAATCACGCAACAGTGATAACATAACCTACGATGTAAAGGAGAGGACAGGGCCTTAAATATCCCTCTGCCCCCGTGGTGCCGGCCGGGGTGGCCGAGCGGTTCGAATCCTGCCTCGGGCATGGATGTGTGTGATGTCCTTAGCTTCGTTAGGTTTAAGTAGTTCTAGGGGACTGATGACCTTAGAAGTTAAGTCCCATAGTGCTCAGAGCCATTTGAACCATTTTGAACCCCCGTGGTGCTCTTCTCCAAGTATGCTCGCGTCGACCGCTGCCAATTATCTGTAATACAACACACATTAACGGCAGACAATATTCTGAGATATAAACTACACAATATTGTCTAAAGAACAGGTGATCAATACAACTGAATAGAAACAAATTAGCCTCCGTGAGTTACTTGGCCAGTGACAACCCTTAAACTTTGAATAATAAGGTCGCTAAAAGTCATGCCCTAAAGTTAAGATGACAAGAATTATCTCTGCGCACGTTTACACGCCAAATTACCTAATGAACTACAAGGTAGAATAGAGGGCGTATGTCGGTGTGTCTTGAAACGCCAGAGCCGGACTTACTCAGTACTCGTGGCACTTCTAGCTACGTCTTTAACCACGCTTCATGTCGGTTGGTTGGGCGTAGCCACACTTCCTCAACTGCCATCAAGATCGTTAGTCACGACACCAGGTGAGTGATAGACAACTAAAACAATTCCAAAGGATTTTTAGTACACTGGCAAATTTAATTAAGCCGCACGCAACCCACCGAAGCAACTTAGAAACTCCAATTCAATCGGCCGGCGTAGCTTATAACAGACCCGAAGGAGCTTGTCCTTCCGACCTCCAGGAAAACTAAATCACCATGGGCGGCGGATCTGCCCTCACGACTCAACACGCCGTAGCCACTGGTCCCGCTCCTTCGTTGTCCGACTCGTCCTCTTGCCGTCCTGCCTACGTTCACAGACCCACGTGATTCTTGCTGACCGCCGATCGCGACACACCTCCAGCAGAACGCACGCGCTGCCGTTAAATCCGCGTCGCCAAAGATGAGCAGAAGACAAATAAGCATGGAAGTTGACTCAAAGATCAAAATGACGATCGATGGAAACTGACACCAGAAACGCACCAGCTCACAATTTTCAATTAGTGAAATTTCATGTAAATTCAACAACTGCATTTTTCTGCACAGCGGTAGGCTTAAATTACCTAACGGTAGGTCTTTCGAAGTATTCTCGTGAATCATTTTTATGCAGTCTAATTTACAGACAGTCAGATGTATTTCAGATTAATTAAAATGACATTCCTAAAAAATAATCTGCATAAATAAGTTCATGTCCAAAAGTAGGGTAGCTACGCCGATTCTAGTTCAGACTCTGCAATCGAAATTTGTAAGTCAGATATTTCTCCTACTGTTGACGAGAAATTCAGTTACACTAATTTTCAGCAAACATCCATTCATAAAATTTTCAACGTGGGCACCTTTCGGTATTTGTCTTCGCTCTAAACTTCGTTAGAGCACTTGCGGATCAATATGCAATTTTTATACACTTATCACTACTTGCAAGTAGTTTACCTCGTTGTTCCTCTACACATTAGATAATATTTTGTGCGTTAATGATGATATGTCATAATTTTCTTTGTCTTTTGTATGTGGAAGGTTATGTAAAGATGCATGGTGCATTGAAGGGCATTCGTGTTTAATCTCTAAACAATAAATTAGGTGTACATACAGTTCAGGATTCTCATGAACTTGTTTTCCACTCCTCTGATTTTCCTCGACCTGTGTTCACTTAAGAGCTACCTATTACGTTGTCTCAAAGCCGAAAGAGAAGAGGCTGCCTTCAGCAGTGAGCAAATCCTTCTTTTAGCTAGCTAGTTAAGTTCGTGTTGCTGTCTAACTTCTGGACACGTTTTTGCTGAGAAGGAGATTTTAAAATTCTGTTGTCACACTAGCTCGGGTCCTTTCAATTTTTTTTGGCTTTGAGGGATATGGAGGGCAAACACACATCTGTCTCACACGAATTACATCTATAGGCAGACACGCGCATAGTGAGTAGCTGTATGAGGTCTGTCGCGAGGATTATGCTTCTGGTTTTGTCTTACTTTAACTACTGTTAAACACCCTTCCAATTATTCTGTTGCGCTATGACAAAATTCTTGACCCTACTAAATTTAAAACACAGCCAGACAGCGGTTTATTCACATCTACGTCATATTTCACATAAAGCGATACTGTTTCAGGGCATTAAAAAGCTGTTGTCGTAGTCTCTTATGAACTCACAGGTTAAAGTAAAGTAGCGGATGGATTTCAAATCTTCCGAAGATAAAGGGGCTGAAAATTCATTTTAATATTATACAATGATGAGCGAAAACATTATGACCACCTGTTCAATAGCTTGTTTGTTTATTTATTTATTTATTGTTCAAATGGTTCAAATGGGTCTGAGCACTATGGGACTCAACATCTGAGGTCATCAGTCCCCTAGAACTTAGAACTACTTAAACCTAACTAACCTAAGGACATCACACACATCCATTCCCGACGCAGGATTCGAACCTGCGACCGTAGCGGTCGCGCGGTTCGAGACTGTAGCGCCTAGAACCGCTAGACCACACCGGCCGGCAATTTATTGTTCCATGGGACCAAATTAAGGAGAAGTCTCCATGGTCATGGAACGAGTCAATACATGAAATTATAACACAATAGTAGAAACAGATAAAATGAAATATAAAAAAAACATATTCAGGCGACAAGTCGTAAGTTTAAATAAAGAAAATCAACAATGTAACACTGGAATTTGCTTGATTTTTTAGCTCTTCCAGGAGCTCCTCGACAGAATAGAAGGAGTGAGCCATGAGGAAACTCTTCAGTTTGGACTTAAAAGAGTTTGGGCTACTGCTAAGATTTTTGAGTTCTTGTGGTAGCTTATTGAAAATGGATGCAGCAGAATACTGCACTCCTTTCCGCACAAGAGTCAAGGAAGTGCATTCCACGTGCAAATTTGATTTCTGCCTAGTATTAACTGAGTGAAAGCTGCTAACTCTTGGGAATAGGCTAATATTGGTAATAACAAACGACATTAAACAAAATATATACTGTGAGGGCAATGTCAGAATTCCAAGACTATTGAATAGGGGACGAGAAGAGGTTCTCGAACTTACACCACATGTAGCTCGAATAGCCCGTTTTTGAGACAAAAATACCCTTTTTGAATCAGAAGAATTACCCCAAAAAATAATACCATACGACATAAGCGAATGAAAATATGCGAAGTAGACTACTTTTCGTGTTGACCTGTCACTTATTTCAGATACTGTTCTAATGGTAAATAAAGCAGCATTTAGCTTCTGAACAAGATCCTGGACATGGGCTTTCCACAACAGCTTACTATCTATCCGAACGCCTAGGAACTTGAACTGTTCTGTCTCGCTTATAATATGCCCATTCTGTCTGATCAAAATATGGGTTCTTGTTGAATTGTGAGTTAGAAACTGTAAAAACTGAGTCTTACTATGATTTAGCATCAAATTATTTTCCACAAGCCATGAACTTATTTCATGAACTACATTATTTGATACTGTTTCAATATTACACACAAGATCCTTCACTATCAAGCTGGTGTCATCAGCAAACAGAAATATTTTTGAATTACCTATAATACTAAAAGGCATATCATTTATATAAATAATAAACAGCACTGGCCCCAGCACCGACCCTTGGGGAATGCCCCACTTAACAGTGCCCCATTGGGACAGAACATTACTACCACTCTCAATATTGCGGAGAATTACCTTTTGCTTTCTGTTCTTAAAGTAAGAGGCGAACCAATTGTAAGCTACTCCCCTTACTCCATAATGGTCCAACTTCTGCAGTAATATTTTGTGGTCAACAGTCAAAAGCCTTCCTTAAATCAAAGAAAACACCTAGCGTTCGCAACCTTTTATTTAATCCGTCCAAAACCTCACAGAGAAAATAGAATATAGCATTTTCAGTTGTTAAACCATTTCTAAAACCAAACTGTACATTTGACAGCAAATTATGTGAATTGAAATGCTCCAGTAACCTTGTATATACAACCTTCTCGATAACTTTAGCAAACACCGACGACATAGAAATAGGTCTAAAATTGTCAACATTATCCCTGTCTCCCTTTTTATAAAGTGGCTTCACTACCGAGTACTTTAATCGGTCAGGTAACTGACCACTCCTAAAGGAAAAGTTACAGATATGGCTAAGTACTGGGCCAACATATATAGAACAATACTTCAGTATTCTGATAGATACCCCGTCATATCCATGAGAGTTCTTGGTCTTTAGTGATTTAATTATTAACTCAATCTCCTTCTTGTCAGTATCATGGAGGAGCATTTCAGGTAACAGTCTCAGAACACTTTTTTCTAAGAGCGCTATATGGTTCCCTGTTGGGACTAGGCTTCTATTTAGTTCACCTGCTATATTCAAAAAGTGATTATTAAATACTGTACATATATGCGACTTATCAGTAACACGGACATTCCCACTACGCACTGATTCTATATCCTCGACCTGTCTCTGCAGACCAGCCACTTTCTTTACGACTGACCATATGGTTTTAATTTTATCCTGAGACTTAGCTATTCTATCTGCATACCACATACTTTTTGCCTTCCTAATAACATTTTAAGCACCTTACAATACTGTTTGTAATGGGCTACTGCATTTAGATTTTGCCTGTTTCTAACGTTTTGATATAATTGCCACTTTGTTCTACAGGATATTCTTATCCCTCTAGTCAGCCACCCAGGCTGCCTATTTGTGCTAGTACCCTGTTTTGAACGTTCTAACGGAAAGCAACTTTCAAAGAGCACGAGAAAAGTCTTGAGAAAAGCATTATATTTACCATCTACTGTATCAGCGCTATAAACATCTTGCCACTCTTGTTCCTTGATAAGGTTTACAAAGGTCTCTGCAGCAATTGGATCAGCTTTCCTAAACAGTTGATAACTACACTCCTGGAAATTGAAATAAGAACACCGTGAATTCATTGTCCCAGGAAAGGGAAACTTTATTGACACATTCCTGGGGTCAGATACATCACATGATCACACTGACAGAACCACAGGCACATTGACACAGTCAACAGAGCATGAGCAATGTCGGCACTAGTACAGTGTATATCCACCTTTCGCAGCAATGCAGGCTGCTATTCTCCCATGGAGACGATCGTAGAGATGCTGGATGTAGTCCTGTGGAACGGCTTGCCATGCCATTTCCACCTGGCGCCTCAGTTGGACCAGCGTTCGTGCTGGACGTGCAGACCGCGTGAGACGACGCTTCATCCAGTCCCAAACATGCTCAAAGGGGGACAGATCCGGAGATCTTGCTGGCCAGGGTAGTTGACTTACACCTTCTAGAGCACGTTGGGTGGCACGGGATACATGCGGACGTGCATAGTCATGTTGGAACAGCAAGTTCCCTTGCCGGTCTAGGAATGGTAGAACGATGGTTTCGATGACGGTTTGGATGTACCGTGCACTATTCAGTGTCCCCTCGACGATCACCAGTGGTGTACGGCCAGTGTAGGAGATCGCTCCCCACACCATGATGCCGGGTGTTGGCCCTGTGTGCCTCGGTCGTATGCAGTCCTGATTGTGGCGCTCACCTGCACGGCGCCAAACACGCATACGACCATCATTGGCACCAAGGCAGAAGCGACTCTCATCGCTGAAGACGACACGTCTCCATTCGTCCCTCCATTCACGCCTGTCGCGACACCACTGGAGGCGGGCTGCACGATGTTGGGGCGTGAGCGGAAGACGGCCTAACGGTGTGCGGGACCGTAGCCCAGCTTCATGGAGACGGTTGCGAATGGTCCTCGCCGATACCCCAGGAGCAACAGTGTCCCTAATTTGCTGGGAAGTGGCGGTGCGGTCCCCTACGGCACTGCGTAGGATCCTACGGTCTTGGCGTGCATCCGTGCGTCGCTGCGGTCCGGTCCCAGGTCGACGGGCACGTGCACCTTCCGCCGACCACTGGCGACAACATCGATGTACTGTGGAGACCTCACGCCCCACGTGTTGAGCAATTCGGCGGTACGTCCACCCGGCCTCCCGCATGCCCACTATACGCCCTCGCTCAAAGTCCGTCAACTGCACATACGGTTCACGTCCACGCTGTCGCGGCATGCTACCAGTGTTAAAGACTGCGATGGAGCTCCGTATGCCACGGCAAACTGGCTGACACTGACGGCGGCGGTGCACAAATGCTGCGCAGCTAGCGCCATTCGACGGCCAACACCGCGGTTCCTGGTGTGTCCGCTGTGCCGTGCGTGTGATCATTGCTTGTACAGCCCTCTCGCAGTGTCCGGAGCAAGTATGGTGGGTCTGACACACCGGTGTCAATGTGTTCTTTTTTCCATTTCCAGGAGTGTATATTTAACATGTGTTGCAGCACAAAAATCTTTTAGAGTTAAAATTTGTGCATCATGATCTGAAAGGCCATTCACCTTTTTGCTAACAGAATGCCCTTCTAGTAATGAGGAATGAATAAAAATGTTGTCTATGGTTGTTCTACTGTTCCCTTGCACTCTCGTTGGAAAGAATACGGTTTGCATAAGATTATATGAATTAAGGAGGTCTACCAGCATCTTTTTCCTTGCACAATCACTTATACAATTAATGTTGAGGTCATCACATATGACTAAATTTTTGTATTTCCTATAAAGTGAACCAAGAACCTCCTCTAGCTTTAGCAAAAATGTTGTGAAATCGGAGTCCGGGGATCTATAAATAACAACAGTTAGAAGGTTAGCTCCACTAAATTTAACCACACCTGCACAACATTCAAACACCTTTTCAGTGCAGTACTTTGAAACATCAATTGACTCAAATGGGATGCCGTTTTCCACATACATGGCTACTCCCCCACACCGCAAAGAGCTCCTAGAAAAGCTGCCAGCCAACCTGTATCCTGGTAAAGGAAGCCTCTGAATTATCTCCTTATTTAAGAAGTGTTCAGATATACCAATAATTTCAGAGTCAACATCTATAAGCAGTTCACTAACTTTATCTCTAATACCATGTATATTTTGATGAAATATACTAATTCCCTCATTACTCGGATACCTAAGCTTTGTCAAAAGTGGTTTCCTTTGTTAGAGAGACTTCCCTTAAGCAGGAATACCTATCCGCTGACTTCAATTTAAAAAAGGTGCAGCTCTAACACCCACTACTGCAGGAATTTTCCCATGAGTGATCCCACCACCCCCACCTATGCTGTCACCTATAAGCTTTGCCAACCTCCCCTTCCCATACCTGTTGAGGTGCATGCCATATATAGTGAACCCCATCCTGCTGATACACTCCACCGACACCACTGAAATGTGACCCATGCTTACTGTCATCAGCGCACCCCCAAGTCTCATGTTATTACGCCTGACGGCTGTATTAAGATGAGGCCGATCGTGACGCTGAAACAGTTCCACGAAATGCACATTCGTGTTGCCAGTCTGAGTGGATATCTATTCCAGATCACCATCTATGTCATACTCCTCATCCCTATCAATACTATTTCCAGCCCCACCCACAATCACTACCTGATCCTCTTTAGTAAATTCCCTACATAACCCTCCTATGTTAACAGTCACCTGAGCCAATCCTGCATTAGGCTTCACAATGCTGGTGACCTGGTATTCACTCCCCAACACTTCCTGCAACTGCTGGCCTACACCTCTGCCATGAGAACTACCTAACAGCAGAACCTTCTTCTTCCTCTTCGACTTTGCAACTGTCCTAGCCACCATACCTGCTGAGGTCTGCTGCATACTTCCTACATCTACAGCTACTAGAGGTTCCTCTCCACTAGACTCTGACAGTTGGTCATATCTATTGAAAACACCAATAGTAAAACTATCTGAAACTCTTCTTCTACTAGCAGATCTCTTGCCAACAGCCAGCTCCCATTCCCCAACCCCCTTCCCCCTCCTCATCCTATCTAGCTCCTCCTGTGCGTTTTTCAACTGCACCTGAAGGGCACAGATCTTACGCTCCTGCTCCTCTATCAAATTACTCTTGCTACATAACCTGCAGTTCCAGGAGAGGATCTCACCAGAATGCCCACTGGCTTCCCCACTGCATTCCCCCCAGTGAAAATACTTCAAACAAGTCTCACACCGCAATCCACTACTCACGAACCTACGGCAAAGCCCACACTTCTCACTCATGGTAAAATTTTACACTTATTGAAACAAGAAAACTACTTTATCTAATTTCCGCTACTACAATAAGAAGATGTTAAAATCCTGACTACAATAATCACAAACTTACTCTACAAGGGATGTAACTACTATTATTAACAGTATTAATCAACAACAAATGAGAATATAACAAAAGACTAATACAGAAATGCATTATTGATTCTGCATATCAGGGATCCGACAATTTGTTGGTAGGTTTGTGGAGGTATGTGTTGTTAGATGTCTACACACAGGTCATGTAATTTGCATAAGTAACGGGCCGCTGATTGCGTACGCGGTGATGGCGTCCGATAGCGACCCATATGGGTTCCATATGATTTACATTAGGCGAATTTGATCGCAAAGAAATCAACGCGAGTTCACTATAATGCTCCTCAAACAGCTGTAACACGGTTGTGGCTCCGAGACATGGACAATTGTACTGATGAAAGATGACACCGCCGTCGGGGAAGACGTCAAGCATGAATGAATGCAGGTGATTCGAAGCGTGTTCTCCATTATTACCACAGGTCCCATGCAGCCGTTGGAGAATGTCTCCCATAGCATAATACTGCTCCCACCAACCTGCGACCATGGCGCGCTGCACGTTTCGAGCCGCCGTTCACCTCGACCGTGGCGTTTGTGGAGACGACCATCGACCTAATGTATCAAAAATGTGATACACCCGAAGAGCCCTAGATCAAATCTCGATGGTCCCGTGTCTACTGAAATCGTAATTGGCGGTGTTGTGGAGTCAACATGTGAACACGTAGGAGTGATCTACTACGGAGCTTCATGATCGACAAAGTATGATAAATGGTAAGCTCCAAAACACTTGTGCGTGCACCAACATTGTGCTCTTTCGCCAGAGATTGTGCAGATCACTATCGATCGCAATTTGCAAAGTAGACAAGCCTCTGAAGCCAACGTTCTGTACAGAGTCGTGGACCTTCAACCATTTAGCGCCTAGTCCTTCTACCCCTTTCTGTAGATGGTCACGATAGTAGCACGTGAACCAGCTTCGCTGCATTAGAGCTACTCGTTCACAGGCTCTGCGTAATAATAATAATATGCCCTTTACCAAAGTCGCTTGTTTCAATGGATTTTCCCATTTTCAACGCATATCTTCGTTAGTGTGATCTGCTGTCGGTGTCTGCTCCGCTTACATACTTTTTTTAGCGCATCACGTGCCCACAACTCCACCAGGCGGCTTCCAACGTCGCATTGGCCAGTGATCATAATGTTTAACGTAACAGTGTAATGCTTTGTAATTATAACATATTATTAATAAAATAAAGTTCAGCGACGATAGTTGTAGTGGACTGTTAAGGCCGCCAGTCCACAGAGAAGTAGCCGAAAGGGCACGCGTCAACTCACGCCGTCTGGCGTTAAGTCTGGAACAGGATTCGTAATGAATGTGATAAAGAAAAGAACGTAGCTACTAGAACACTTAACTTTTATATTGTCCTTTGGTATACAGCATTCTGGATGATACAAGTGAGACTCTATCTTGAGGTACATGCAACGTTACAAATGGTTAATGGCGCCTTGCTAGGTCGTAGCCATTAACTTAGCTGAAGGCTATTCTGTCTCTCGGCAAATGAGAGAAAGGCTTCGTCAGTGTAGTCGCTAGCAACGTCGTCGTACAACTGGGGCGAGTGCTAGTACGTCTCTCGAGACCTGCCTTGTGGTGGCGCTCGGTCTGCGATCCTGATAGTGGCGACACGCGGGTCCGACATGTACTAATGGACCGCGGCCGATTTAAGCTACCACCTAGCAAGTGTGGTGTCTGGCGGTGACACCACAATAGTCATATTTAAACTACACACACCAAAAAAGGTTTTGCATCATCCCGGTTCCCAGAACTCCTGAAGACAGACGTTGACCGTGGATATTGTGTTACAGACACAGTCACCGAGCAAGCTGGCGCAGTGGTTAGACACTGGACTCGCATTCGGGAGGACGACGGTTCAATCCCGCGTCCGGCCATCCTCATTTAGGTTTTCCGTGATTTCCCTAAATCGCTCCAGGCAAATTCCAGGATGGTTCCTTTGAAAGGGCACTGCCGACTTCCTTCCCCGTCCTTCCCTAACCCGATGAGACCGATGACCTCGCTGTCTGGCCTCCTTCTCCCAAAACAACCCACCAAACCCAACCAATGGACACAGTCCCTTTGAATGTTCCGAGGTGTCACTAAACCCGCCCAACGATGTAAAAAACCATGCATGAGCAGCGCCTATTAGACGGAGGGGATCCGACAGCTGATCAGTTCCAGTAATTCCACCAGGATGGAAGTACACGGCTTGCGTTGCCTGTAGTTCAACCATGCCTAGACGGCCAATACCGCAGTTCTATCGCGTCCACTTAGTTACTTTGTGCCGGGAAAGGCTCTCAACAAGGAAAGTGTCCAGGAGTCTCGGAGTGAACCAAAGCGATGTTGTTCGGACATGGAGGAGATACAGAGAGACAGGAACTGTCGATGACACCTCACTCAAGCCACCCAAGGGCTACTACTGCAGTGGATGACCGCTACCTGCGGATTATGGCTCGGAGGGACCGTGACAGCAACGCTACCATGTTGAACAATGCATTTCGTGCAGGCACAGGATGTCGTGTTACGACTCAAACTGTGCGCAATAGGCTGCATGATGTGCAACTTCACTCCCGATGTCCATGACCAAGTCTATCTTTGCAACCACGACACCAGGCAGTGCAGTACAGATGGTCCCAACAACATGCCGAAAGGACAACTCAGGATTGGCATCACATTCTCTTAACCGATGAGTGTCGAATATGCCTTCAACCAGACAATCGTCGGAGACGTGTTTGGAGGCAACCTGGTCAGGCTCAAAGCCTTAGACACATTGTCCAGCGAGTGCAGCAAGGTGCAGGTCCCCTGCTGTTTTAGGGTGGCATTATGTGACGCCGACGTACGCTGGTGCTGGTCATGGAGGGTGCCGTAACGGCTGTACGATACGTGAATGGCATCCTCCGAACGATAGTGCAACCATATCGGCAGCATATTGGCGAAGCATTCGTCTTCATGAACGACAGTTCGTGCCCCCATTGTGAACCTCTTGCTAATGACATCGCGTCCACCTGAGTGGCCAGCATGTTCTCCAGACATGTATCCAATCGAACTTGCCTGGGATGGATTGAAAAGGGCTGTTTCTGGACGACGTGGCCCACAACCACTCTGATGGATCTACGCCGAATCGCCGTGGACTAGTGGGACAATCTGGACCAACAGTGCCTTGATGAACTTGTGGATAGTATGCCGCGACGATTACAGGCATGCATGAATGCAAGAGGACCTGCTACTGGGTATTAGAGGTACCGGTGTGTACACGAATCTGGAGCACCATCTCTGAAGGTCTCGCTGTATGGTGGCACAACATGCAATGTTGGTTTTCATGAGCAATAAAAAGGGTGGAAATGATGTTTATGTTGATCTCCATTCCAATTTTCCGTACCGGTTCCGGAACTCTCTGAATCGAGGTGATGCAAAACTGTTTTTGATTTGTGTATTTAGCAGTTGTCAGCTAGAAGGCTGGATCGCTTTCGCCAGCAGTACAGCCATGGTAGCTGTACTGGCACTCTCGGCTCCTACTGTCTTGCCACCTCCACCTTGTAAAGCTTTGCAGCTGCCAGTTTGCAAGCACGCAAATTTTTCAGATTTAATGGTTTCTGTTTGAACATATAATAAATGTCAGGTCCTCAAGTTTTTCATACGATTACAGACACAGTGTAAGTTAGTTGGGTGTTCCATTGATCAATCTCAAGGAAACCGTTATGATGTGGAATGTGTCAAGTGCATAAGGAATGCACACATGAATCAAGGAATTTTTTATAGCTTAAAATTTTTATTATCTACCCCATTTCCTTAAATGGCCGAAAATGCATATTATACCTATAGATATATTTATTTATTTTTGAAAATATTACTGCTGTCTAAAAAAAGCTAAACTTCTCCCGAACAAGCCATGAAGGCCCAACGGTACCGACGGCCGTCGTGTCATCCTCAGCCCATAGGCATCACTGGACGCAGATATGGAGGGGCATGTGCTCAGCACACCGCTCTCCCGGCCGTATGTCAGTTTACGAGACCGGATCCGCTACTTCCCTAGCAAGCAGCTCCTCAGTTTGCCTGACAAGGGCTGGGTGCACCCCGCTTGCCAACAGCGCTCGGCAGACCGGATGGTCATTCATCCAAGTACTGCCCCAGCCCGACAGTGCTTAACTTCGATGATCTGACGGGGGGAAGCGTTGTTACCACTGCGGCAAGGCCGTTGGCCTATTACTGCTGTCTGTCAGACCTTTTATTTCATCTGGTAATTTATCGAGAAGTTTTACAGCAGCTTTTTTGTCCATTTCTGTGCCAAAGATGGATTAATAAATATTTCTTTCTTCTGGTATTATAATCATGAATGTAACTGTTGTTTTTAAACTGGTCTATGTTGTTGAAAACAAATTTCATTTCTGAGTAAATGTACTGTGAGGCTGTTGTAAGAGTTCCTATCCTTTTAAAGAGATGCCTACAAATGGTTCAAATGCCTCTCAGCATTATGGGACTTAACATCTGAGGTCATCAGTCCCTTAGAACTACTTAAACCTAACTAAACAAAGGACATCACACACATCCATGTCCGAGGCAGCATTCGAACCCGCGACCGCAGCAGCAGCGCGGTTCCGGACTGAAGCGCCTAGAACCGCAAGGCCACAGCGGTCGGCAGGTGCCTACAACAGATGACATCTGTTGATGTGTTATATCGTAGAGGGATGTTCCATATATGATTGTCATATTTCTACTCGATTTTTGTAGGATATAGAGACTTGAATCTTCTTGCTTGTTACCATTCAAACGCCGACAAAATTTAAAAAAAAAAAAAAATCTGTACGAGTGCGAGTAGAACTGGCTGTCTGAGGATTCTGTACAAACTTAATTACCTATATATATATACACTCCTGGAAATGGAAAAAAGAACACATTGACACCGGTGTGTCAGACCCACCATACTTGCTCCGGACACTGCGAGAGGGCTGTACAAGCAATGATCACACGCACGGCACAGCGGACACACCAGGAACCGCGGTGTTGGCCGTCGAATGGCGCTAGCTGCGCAGCATTTGTGCACCGCCGCCGTCAGTGTCAGCCAGTTTGCCGTGGCATACGGAGCTCCATCGCAGTCTTTAACACTGGTAGCATGCCGCGACAGCGTGGACGTGAACCGTATGTGCAGTTGACGGACTTTGAGCGAGGGCGTATAGTGGGCATGCGGGAGGCCGGGTGGACGTACCGCCGAATTGCTCAACACGTGGGGCGTGAGGTCTCCACAGTACATCGATGTTGTCGCCAGTGGTCGGCGGAAGGTGCACGTGCCCGTCGACCTGGGACCGGACCGCAGCGACGCACGGATGCACGCCAAGACCGTAGGATCCTACGCAGTGCCGTAGGGGACCGCACCGCCACTTCCCAGCAAATTAGGGACACTGTTGCTCCTGGGGTATCGGCGAGGACCATTCGCAACCGTCTCCATGAAGCTGGGCTACGGTCCCGCACACCGTTAGGCCGTCTTCCGCTCACGCCCCAACATCGTGCAGCCCGCCTCCAGTGGTGTCGCGACAGGCGTGAATGGAGGGACGAATGGAGACGTGTCGTCTTCAGCGATGAGAGTCGCTTCTGCCTTGGTGCCAATGATGGTCGTATGCGTGTTTGGCGCTGTGCAGGTGAGCGCCACAATCAGGACTGCATACGACCGAGGCACACAGGGCCAACACCCGGCATCATGGTGTGGGGAGCGATCTCCTACACTGGCCGTACACCACTGGTGATCGTCGAGGGGACACTGAATAGTGCACGGTACATCCAAACCGTCATCGAACCCATCGTTCTACCATTCCTAGACCGGCAAGGGAACTTGCTGTTCCAACAGGACAATGCACGTCCGCACGTATCCCGTGCCACCCAACGTGCTCTAGAAGGTGTAAGTCAACTACCCTGGCCAGCAAGATCTCCGGATCTGTCCCCCATTGAGCATGTTTGGGACTGGATGAAGCGTCGTCTCACGCGGTCTGCACGTCCAGCACGAACGCTGGTCCAACTGAGGCGCCAGGTGGAAATGGCATGGCAAGCCGTTCCACAGGACTACATCCAGCATCTCTACGATCGTCTCCATGGGGAAATAGCAGCCTGCATTGCTGCGAAAGGTGGATATACACTGTACTAGTGCCGACATTGTGCATGCTCTGTTGCCTGTGTCTATGTGCCTGTGGTTCTGTCAGTGTGATCATGTGATGTATCTGACCCCAGGAATGTGTCAATAAAGTTTCCCCTTCCTGGGACAATGAATTCACGGTGTTCTTATTTCAATTTCCAGGAATATATATATATATATATATATATATATATATATATATATATATATATATATATATATATATATATATAAAATTATAATATAATCATTATAATTATAAAATTAGAATTTCGTGTGGCCCAATGGTCTGGTACAAGTCTTTTTTGGACGCCACCTCGGCGGATTGTGTGTCAGTAATAAACCACAATTATACAACTGGGGAAATGGGACCTACAGTGTAATGTGGAATAGGAACAGCGTTTTGTTTCTGCCGATTCCTCACATTTCCGGGAGGCAAAAGCTAGGTTAAAACGAAGAGTGAAAAATCCGTGGTCCAATCGAGATTTGATCCCGCGATTTCCCGGTTTTAAGGCGCGCTGAGCTTCCATGCCAGCATACTTGCTCCTGAGAAAAAAGGGATCTTAACAACGGATAGACAGACAGAAGGACAACAAATGGCAAAAAATTTCGGTATAATTACAAATCAACAATTTTCGGATTTTTTCTGTACTTGGACTGTTAGACCGTGCTTCTTGTCAAATTTTATGATCCTAGTTCAACCGGACGTATCCTACATGTTTTGATGAGTGACAGTGCGAGTGAGTGTGTTTGTGTCAAAACATGTGACATAAATAACCGTGATTTTTGGTTGTATTGACTTTGAATCTTAAAATGCTTACACCGCCAAAAGATTGTAGACCTTAGTACCCAGCATAAATTTCAACGTGATACCTCTGCCAGTTATTGAGAAAAAGTGATATTAACAGTTGGACGGAGGACAAAGTGATCCTATAATGGTTACGTTATTATCGATTGAGGTACGGAGCCCTAAAAATAGTCTTACGGAACGTTTACACGGCAGACACAATGTGATACGAAAATCTGCGAATATCCGCTGTCCAGTGAAGCAATTTGGCAATCGATAAAAAGTTTTTCAGTCTGTTTAGCAGTTTTCGAGATTTGACATACACTCCTGGAAATGGAAAAAAGAACACATTGACACCGGTGTGTCAGACCCACCATACTTGCTCCGGACACTGCGAGAGGGCTGTACATGCAATGATAACACGCACGGCACAGCGTACAGACCAGGAACCGCGGTGTTGGCCGTCGAATGGCGCTAGCTGCGGAGAATTTGTGCACCGCCGCCGTCAGTGTCAGCCAGTTTGCCGTGGCATACGGAGCTCCATCGCAGTCTTTAACACTGGTAGCATGCCGCGACAGCGTGGACGTGAACCGTATGTGCAGTTGACGGACTTTGAGCGAGGGCGTATAGTGGGCATGCGGGAGGCCGGGTGGACGTACCGCCGAATTGCTCAACACGTGGGGCGTGAGGTCTCCACAGTACATCGATGTTGTCGCCAGTGGTCGGCGGAAGGTGCACGTGCCCGTCGACCTGGGACCGAACCGCAGCGACGCACGGATGCACGCCAAGACCGTAGCATCCTACGCAGTGCCGTAGGGGACCGCACCGCCACTTCCCAGCAAATTAGGGACACTGTTGCTCCTGGGGTATCGGCGAGGACCATTCGCAACCGTCTCCATGAAGCTGGGCTACGGTCCCGCACACCGTTAGGCCGTCTTCCTCTCACGCCCCAACATCGTGCAGCCCGCCTCCAGTGGTGTCGCGACAGGCGTGAATGGAGGGACGAATGGAGACGTGTCGTCTTCAGCGATGAGAGTCGCTTCTGCCTTGGTGCCAATGATGGTCGTATGCGTGTTTGGCGCCGTGCAGGTGAGCGCCACAATCAGGACTGCATACTGGCCGTACACCACTGGTGATCGTCGAGGGGACACTGAATAGTGCACGGTACATCCAAACCGTCATCGAACCCATCGTTCTACCATTCCTAGACCGGCAAGGGAACTTGCTGTTCCAACAGGACAATGCACGTCCGCATGTATCCCGTGCCACCCAACGTGCTCTAGAAGGTGTAAGTCAACTACCCTGGCCAGCAAGATCTCCGGATCTGTCCCCCATTGAGCATGTTTGGGACTGGAAGAAGCGTCGTCTCACGCGGTCTGCACGTCCAGCACGAACGCTGGTCCAACTGAGGCGCCAGGTGGAAATGGCATGGCAAGCCGTTCCACAGGACTACATCCAGCATCTCTACGATCGTCTCCATGGGAGAATAGCAGCCTGCATTGCTGCGAAAGGTGGATATACACTGTACTAGTGCCGACATTGTGCATGCTCTGTTGCCTGTGTCTATGTGCCTGTGGTTCTGTCAGTGTGATCATGTGATGTATCTGACCCCAGGAATGTGTCAATAAAGTTTCCCCTTCCTGGGACAATGAATTCACGGTGTTCTTATTTCAATTTCCAGGAGTGTATGTTTGAAACTGATTGAGAAATCTGTATTCGTTAAAAAAAAGCGTAATTCTGTCCCCAATAATTCATTACGAACAAATTTTTGATAAGGTTATCAACACCGTAGAGCTCTACATAGTATGTTAATTTCATATTTTTTATCTTAGTTTTGTGGTAGATAGAGCCATTAAAGCGATTTTCTATTGGCGCGAAAACCGAAGCGCTGTGCTAATTGCCTGGAGACCTGCAGACAATATTCGTCGAGACATCGTCACACCTTCAGAACTCAAACTACGGATGAAAACCAGCTTAAAATCGACTATAACACAAACGATTACAGACAAGAATCTTGTAACAAGTCGGGAATTTTATTTCTTCGTGTTACAGTCACCATGACGCGTTAGTTGGAATGCTTGATACCAGTGCGTTTACACGCGTAATTTCACTTGCACAATTACGAACAGCTTGCGGTATCGGACCGCACTCCATCACTGTCCAGTTACTGGGCCCATCTGTAACATCGGGCAATTGGCGTCGGCCTAGAGAATGACGCAGTCGCCGCTCGGGAAATCAACAGGCCGGACAATGGAATGCAAAGTTATTAAACAGAAATGAGCAAACTTCATTGCTGACGTTCGATTGTAGCTGTCAGAAACATTCCCGGGGGCTCGCGATAGGTTTGGCGTTGAATCACTCGTCGCAGAGTCCTGTGCCGAGTCATTTTGAAAAAGATGGGTAATAATACAGCAATTGAACATACCTCGAACTGTCGTCATTATCATTGTTAGTGCAACAGTAATAACTTCGGTATACGGCTGATGAAATGTGACAGGAAAGTGATCAGAATTTCCGTATCAGGTAATGGAGACTATATTAAGTGAGAGCTGCGAAAGGAGGAATGCAGTTCGAACTGGAGTAGTGACAGGTGCTACGTGCATCTGCCAGTTAGCGAGGCGGCGCGGGATGTAGGAACAACATCTACGGGAACTTCGAAATAAAAATCGACTTCTGTCTTTTCATAGTGCTTTTGCAGGGTGTGCAAAATAAAACTGGCACGGAATATGTTTCATAACCTTAAGAGAGACAATCAAACTTAAACCATCCTCATTTGGTGTGGTTAATGTAAGCTGAGTTGCCAACATTAGTGTATATGAAATACTTGCCGGGCCAGTTTTATTACGCACACTTTGTACAAATTGTGTAAGTAGGCTGTTTAAGTTTTTATATTGGTAACGCCACGTAGCGCTCTGTATGTGCTGTGTGCAGTCTGTGGCTGGTTTGCATTGTTGTTGGAATATCTGCCATTGTAGTGTTGGGCAGCTGGATATGAACAGCGCGCAAGCGTTGCGCAGTTGGAGGTGAGCCGCCAGCAGTGGTGGATGTGGGGAGAGAGATGGCAGAGTTTTGAAATTTGTAAGACTGGATGTCATGAACTGCTATATACACTCCTGGAAATTGAAATAAGAACACCGTGAATTCATTGTCCCAGGAAGGGGAAACTTTATTGACACATTCCTGGGGTCAGATACATCACATGATCACACTGACAGAACCACAGGCACATAGACACAGGCAACAGAGCATGCACAATGTCGGCACTAGTACAGTGTATATCCACCTTTCGCAGCAATGCAGGCTGCTATTCTCCCATGGAGACGATCGCAGAGATGCTGGATGTAGTCCTGTGGAACGGCTTGCCATGCCATTTCCACCTGGCGCCTCAGTTGGACCAGCGTTCGTGCTGGACGTGCAGACCGCGTGAGCCGACGCTTCATCCAGTCCCAAACATGCTCAATGGGGGACAGATCCGGAGATCTTGCTGGCCAGGGTAGTTGACTTACACCTTCTAGAGCACGTTGGGTGGCACGGGATACATGCGGACGTGCATTGTCCTGTTGGAACAGCAAGTTCCCTTGCCGGTCTAGGAATGGTAGAACGATGGGTTCGATGACGGTTTGGATGTACCGTGCACTATTCAGTGTCCCCTCGACGATCACCAGTGGTGTACGGCCAGTGTAGGAGATCGCTCCCCACACCATGATGCCGGGTGTTGGTCCTGTGTGCCTCGGTCGTATGCAGTCCTGATTGTGGCGCTCACCTGCACGGCGCCAAACACGCATAAGACCATCATTGGCACCAAGGCAGAAGCGACTCTCATCGCTGAAGACGACACGTCTCCATTCGTCCCTCCATTCACGCCTGTCGCGACACCACTGGAGGCGGGCTGCACGATGTTGGGGCGTGAGCGGAAGACGGCCTAACGGTGTGCGGGACCGTAGCCCAGCTTCATGGAGACGGTTGCGAATGGTCCTCTCCGATACCCCAGGAGCAACAGTGTCCCTAATTTGCTGGGAAGTGGCGGTGCGGTCCCCTATGGCACTGCGTAGGATCCTACGGTCTTGGCGTGCATCCGTGCGTCGCTGCGGTCCGGTCCCAGGTCGACGGGCACGTGCACCTTCCGCCGACCACTGGCGACAACATCGATGTACTGTGGAGACCTCACGCCCCACGTGTTGAGCAATTCGGCGGTACGTCCACCCGGCCTCCCGCATGCCCACTATACGCCCTCGCTCAAAGTCCGTCAACTGCACATACGGTTCACGTCCACGCTGTCGCGGCATGCTACCAGTGTTAAAGACTGCGATGGAGCTCCGTATGCCACGGCAAACTGGCTGACACTGACGGCGGCGGTGCACAAATGCTGCGCAGCTAGCGCCATTCGACGGCCAACACCGCGGTTCGTGGTGTGTCCGCTGTGGCGTGCGTGTGATCATTGCTTGTACAGCCCTCTCGCAGTGTCCGGAGCAAGTATGGTGGGTCTGACACACCGGTGTCAATGTGTTCTTTTTTCCATTTCCAGGAGTGTATATTATGACTATTAAGGTAAATACATTGTTTGTTCTCTATCAAAATCTTTCATTTGCATGTGGAATACGAACAGCCTATCAGTAGTTAGTGCCTTCAGTAGTTTGAATCTTTTATTTAGCTGGCAGTAGTGGCGCTCGCTGTTTTGCAGTAGTTCGAGTAACGAAGATTTTTGTGAGGTAAGTGATTTGTGAAACGTATAGGATAATGTTAGTCAGGGCCATTCTTTTGTAGGGATTACTGAAAGTCAGACTGCGTTGCGCCAATAATATTGTGTGTCAGTTTAAGGACAGTCATGTATAATTTTTCAAAGGGGACGTTTCATATGTCGACCCTTAGCCGAGGATACCTCACTGGAATCTTCTGATTTTGTCTTGTAGTTTGTGTAATTAGTGTAGCTTTAGTTTATTGCTAGCGCGTAATTGTAGAGAGAATCTCCTTTGTAGTTGCAGTTTTTCATTGTTGTACAGTAAAACAGTTGTGGCATGCATGTAAATTTGCACCAAGTATTTCGCAGCTGCGCTTGCAATTAACTAGATATTTTTTTCAGTGCTATGTTAATGTGTTCTCCTATTTTTGCTCTTCTATTTGTACTTTTCTGTGTTATCGTGTGAAATATTGTGACAATAATGGCGTTTGAAAAACGTAACACTAGGCTCCAAAGTAAACTGAGAAATAACAGTGACGACGAGCGTAGCTTATCAGCACCACTGTGTAATGAATTAACAGACACTCAATGTAGTAATTTGGTAATTGTGCGTAGGGAAATGGAGCGGGCGGCAAATAATGGTGTAGACAGTGAAACAATTAGTGAACAGGGAAGCATTATCGATCGATCGGTCGGCAACAGCTCGCCTCAGGATTCCGAAATGACAGGATACAATCTTGCAAATACTGTAGATTCAGGTTTTGCGTCCTCACCATTTTCTCAAATAAATCAAGACACATTTTCTGCTTTTCAAAATGCGAATATTGCCGGTTCAAATGCACTGCCGAATAGCACTGAGGAACATGTTTCAGACACCAGTGCATTGTTATTACAGTTAATGCAACAAATGGGACAAAGGCTACAAAAGTTAGACACAATGGAACAAAATCTTCAAAAGTTAGACACAACGCTTGAACAAAATTAGAAACAAATGGGACAAAATCTTCAAGAGTTAGACACAATGGAACAAAATCTTCAAAAGTTAGACACAATGGAACAACACCAGAGACAAACACAGCAACAGTTAGACGCAATGGAACAAAATCTTCACACCACACTTGAACAAACACGTGAAGATTTAACTACTGAGTTACATAAAATCGAATCGAAAGGTCAAAAAGTCTGTAACGACGTAAAAACACAAATTTGTGAGCATTTCCAACCTATTTTTTCGCGTCATGAAAATGCATTACAGAATCACGAAGCAGCCATAAAAGAAATGCAGACTATTGTTCATGAAAATCACGACACCTTGCAAGCTAAAATTGACTCAGTTGCATCTACCGATTCGGTTACGCAACTTGCAAAAACTCGGGAAAACTTAAAGGACACAGTAGATACGATTTCAACACAGATGGACACTCTGAAACTTGGTTCAGAAAAACACACAGAGGAAATAATTTCACTAATGGATAAAGTAGCCGAACTTTCAGATCAGTTCACTAACTTATCTACAAAGGTAGATGATGATGTGAATAGCACAAGATCTGTAGCCTTCACGGACACTGAAGAGTATGAACAAATTAGAAAATTCAAACAAAATCAAAATCAAATCAATACACAGTACAAAAGAGAAATCTGGGAAGTACAAGATCAGTTGGCACAAGTAATACAAAAATTACATATTTCAGAGGACACTCGCGCTCCAACACGGGAAGAGGGACTTAGAAATACGGAAAAGCCACAAAATAATAACACAGGGCATTTTGGAAATTATGAAAGAAATTGGCAAGGTGCACCGAATTTTGAGATGGAACCTCCGACACCACGTAACAATGACCGATATGCTACTCGCCGACACGATGATTTTGACTACAAGCTGTTCATTACTACACGTAAATTCAAAACATTTAAGAATTCTGACAACGACATTCATCCACAAGCATGGCTTCATCAATTCTCTCATTGTTTTCCTCCCAACTGGTCATTGGAGCACAGGTTAGAATTTATGTGTGACTATTTAGAGAATGAACCAGCTGTAAGAATGCGATCGGTCATTCACGATTGCCACAGTGAAGGAGAATTTTATCATGCCTTCCTCTCAGCGTATTGGTCTCAAGCTACACAAGACCGAGGAAAACATAGCATCATAATGATGAAACGTTTCGAACAATCTGAATTTTCCAGTCTTATGAAATATTTTGAAGACATGTTGCATAAGAATCAGTATCTTTCAAACCCATACAGCCCCTCAGAACTCATCCGCATTTGCTTAATCAAATTGCCTGAACATTTACGACATATTATTTTAGCAGGACGTTGCAAAGACGACATTGAAGCTTTTCAGGGACTGTTACAAAAACTGAAAATTGACACTGACAATCGCGGAACGCGAAAACAGGAGCACAACAATTACAGATCACATCTGTCACAATTCCGCGATGACAGAAATAATACACGACAAGGCTATTCTTACAACGTAAATCGTGACCAAAACAGACACCACCTGTATGACAACCGTTGGCAGAGTAGTAATAATTACAGGGAAAGATCACCTCTCCGCAGTAATGACTATCACAGGGACAATCAGAGAAACAGACAATATGGGAACCAAAATAATTATTATCAAGGGAGAAAGAATAGCTTTAGATGCAACGGTCCAGCGCGCAGTTACGATTCAGGGAGAAATTCTCCACCACGTGACCGACAAGAAAGAAACTATGGAATCTACCGACATGACGACAGACGATATGATCGTAACGACAGACCTGAATTGCATCAGAACTGGCGGGATTCAAACAGAGCTGGGCCCTCTCGACAAGGTGAATTTGTAGAAGTTAGGTCTCCAAATCCCGATAACGACGCGCGCCAACAAAGACACAATAGGCAGTGACTCATACCGCTGGCAGCCACAAAACGTACTTATGAAACTGACGACGCAGCTGCTGTAGCTAGTAATTACGTAAAAATGGAAGACATTAGGGACATCTTACTCCAGCCGGCCGAAGTGGCCGTGCGGTTAAAGGCGCTGCAGTCTGGAACTGCAAGACCGCTACGGTCGCAGGTTCGAATCCTGCCTCGGGCATGGATGTTTGTGATGTCCTTAGGTTAGTTAGGTTTAACTAGTTCTAAGTTCTAGGGGACTAATGACCTCAGCAGTTGAGTCCCATAGTGCTCAGAGCCATTTGAACCATTTCTTACTCCAGGAACACGACGTAAAACATAACAACATTGCATATCCTGTTATTCACATTACAGTAAATGACGTAAAATTTACGGCAGTAATTGACTCTGGCAGTCCCATTTCAGTAATTAGTGAAACAGCCTTTAGCAAATTCAACAAATCGAACGATTGCCCCACACTTCCGTTACGTAAGATTAAATTACAAGGTGCAATCTTTGGAAAAAGTGTAGATGTACGCCAACAAACCAACTTAGAATTCTGTTCTCAGAGCCACAGCTTCTCTATGAACTTTCTTATTGTCCCATTGTTGTCGACGGAAATTATATTGGGAGTAGACTTTTTTAATGAATACAAAGCAATCTTAAACTTTCACAATACTGAAATAAGTTTAGAGAAAGAAGGTAAGTCAATAGCTTTGAAATTTGAAGATTGGCTCTCAAACCATGACGAGGAAATTAATCGGCTTTACCTTTTGTTAGACAACAGTTCGGAATTTTCTACGGAACTAGACACTAACAATCACTGTGCAAGTACTGACAGGGATGATATCGACGGCATATTTGAAACTAATGATTTAATTCAGAATAAAATTCAAACAATTGACAATTGTAGTGACAGTGATAGGCAGGACCTTTTTGAGATTTTACAAGCACATTCCACAGTTTTTACTCACAAAACAGGAACAATCAAGGGATTTCAATACCAATTTCGTGTTCGTGAGCATACTAAATTTTGTGTTAGATCATACGTAATTCCGGCACATTATAGGGACCGTGTTAGAACAGAAATACAATCTATGCTTGACGAGGGCATTATTGAGCCTGCAGTAAGTTCATACAACAATCCATTACATGTTGTTGAGAAGAAAAATGGATCGATCAGGCTTGTCTTAGATTCGAGACAAATCAATACTATCGTCATTCCTGAAACAGACAGGCCGCAAACGTTGGAAGAACTTCTTCAAAATTTTAATGGTGTAAAAGTGTTGTCTTCTATTGATCTCACATCCAGCTTTTATCAGATCGAACTTCATCCAGAATGTAGAAAATACACAGCTTTCCTTTGTTTCGGCGTTTGTTATCAGTTTCGGAAACTTCCTTTTGGATTGAACATTTCTTCTGCAGCATTCATTCGCGGGCTAAATTCCATATTACCTGAGTTCTTAAAACGTCACATGACCTTATATGTGGATGATATTCTGATAGCAGAAGCCTAATGGGAAAAACACATTCGCATCCTCAACAGCGTGCTATATACAGTATTTTTGCAGAATCTGGAATTACAGTTAACTTGGAAAAGTCTGAATTTGGTAGGACAAAGGTGAAGTTTTTGGGACATATTGTTTCTTCTGAAGGCATTCAGCCGGATCCTGAAAAGTTAGAAGCAATCAGAGGCATTCCAGTTCCATCCACAAAAAAACAAGTCCGCAGTTTTCTAGGTCTCCTAAAATTTTACCGTCGTTTTCTGAATATGCAAATTCTTGTTACACCAAAACTTTGTTCTCTCACTGGAAAAAATACTATTTGGAACTGGGACGAACAAGCACAGTTGGAATTCAATTCTTTGAAAGAAGCGTTACTTAACGTGCCAATACTAGCTCATCCAGATCTGTCGCAAGATTTCTGCCTTAGGACAGATTCTTCTAAAGTCGGTCTTGGTGCCCATTTATTTCAAGAAGCCATAGAAAATGACACTACTGTTGAGAAAACCATTGCTTTTGCTAGCCGAGTGCTAACAAAATCTGAAAAAAATTATTCCGTTACTGAATTAGAAGCTTTAGCTATCGTTTGCGCATTTAACAAATTCCGTTTCTTTCTTTCTGGTAAGCACGTAAAAGTATACAGTGATCATCGTGCATTACTATTTCTTATGTCTTCAAAATTAAATCATGACAGGTTAAAACGTTGGGCATTGTTTCTGCAAGAATTCCACTTCACAATAGTCTACATTCCCGGCAAGGAGAACATTGTTGCGGACGCACTGTCACGGGCACCGGCTGGGCTTGAGAAAAGTAACACAGAGGGCAACCTCGAGAAAAATTTCAGTATTCTTTACATTCAGAAAGTCGCCTTTGAAAACTTCATCACCACATCTTTAAAGGACATTGCTCATGAACAAGATAAAGATCCGATTTGGAAAGACATCAAAAGTAAATGGCATGAAAAGACACACACACAGATTTGACATTATTATCTGGTTAGAAAGAACATACTGTTCAAACGCTGCTCTGTTGATGACAAGCTATGGGTACTTTGCATTCCAGATGATTTTGTTAATAAGCTCATTTGGTACATTCATTTCAGCTACGCACATTTTGGTCCACGAAAATGTTATCATATTCTTCGGACGACTTGTTATTTTAACAATATGGAAAAGAGAATTCGAAGAGTCTTGTCTATTTGTAAACTTTGTCAAAAGGCGAAACCATCTACTATCTCCCATCGTGCTCCGCTGTTTCCTATCATTCCTTTTAAGTTAGAAGAATTTGCTGCTGTTGATCTCTTGAGACCACTTGTCAGAACATCTAATGGTTTTTCGTACGTTCTAGTCGCTGTTGAACTTACTTCAAAATTTGTTTCTTTCACTCCGTTACGTAAAGCCACTGGACGGTCTGTATCCAACGCTTTTGTTAAAAATTTCTTACGTGAAGTTGGACACATTAGTAAAGTCATTTCAGATAACGGACCGCTATTCAGATCTGCTGTTTGGTCACGCATGCTTCGGGATCATAAAATCAAACCTGTTTTTACTTCATTGTACTCACCACAATGTAACCCATCCGAACGGATTATGAAAGAAATCAATAAGCTTTGCAGACTGTATTGTCACAGAAAGCATCAGCATTGGGACAGATGTTTACACTTATTTCAAAACGTGCTGAATGAAATGCCTCATGACTCCACTGCTTTACCACCTACTCTTTTACTGAAGAATGAAGAACCACAGAACAGAATCAGAGAGCTTGTACCTTTCCCGAATACACGTAAACTTCGACACAAAGACATAATTGATTTGGCTACTATAAATATAAAATCTGCAGCAGACAAAAGGAGAAAACTACACGGTAAAGCAAATGCAAGGAAATTATATATTGGTCAGAAAGTTCTCATTAAAGCTCATTCATTGTCACATAAGAAGAAACACTTGAGTCACAAATTCTTTCTAGTTTACAATGGACCTTACAGAATCCGACGTAAACCACATGATAACTGCGTTGAAGTTGAAACTTTGCGTACTAGGAAGAGTAAAGGTTTACACCACATTTCACATGTAAAACCGTTTATTGAAAGATAATCTGCTTTTTAACTTTGTCTTTGTCATATAACTTTTCACTTTATGTTACTAGTATGCTTTGTCAGACTTAGAATCTGTTAATATGCAACAATGTTTGAAGTTAAATATCGAGTCAAGAACCAAGAGAACTTATTTAAACAGAAATTACGAATGCATTGTTATTGTGAACAGACGACACAGTGTTATTGTGTGTGTACATTATTGCTTGTTAGTTGCACAATTACGTAACGACTATAAGGCTCACATACTTAGAACATTTACCAGTACTGCTAATGAGATTTTAATGCAACATTTTGGTTTACTTGAAAATACATTCTGGATTTAAAGTACTTTCTGTGAGATACCAGATGACACAGTGGTTAGTTTATGTGACAGCTACACGATTTTATCACGACGCTACTAATGAGTGACAATTTACAATGTTGTTTTTGCGGTGTATCTGTTTTATATCTGCACAGTTTTTCTGAATTCTTCTGGAAAGTAAAATATGTTTTAGTAGTAACTTTTGTGGTATAGCTACAATGAGACAGCCTTTTTCGTAGCACAACAATACGTAACATTATAGTACTTTCTTCATCACGGCAATAAGCATAATAACTACGATATCTATACGCAAAGCATCTCACTTTTGTTTATGATGAAGTGAGTACACTGACTTCAGCAGAACTTTGCTTACAGAGGACGATCACTACGACAGTTCAACAGAATTATCTTACAGCAAGACGCACATTTAGCGCTACAGGACACGCATTTCAGTGATTAATTTTGTACTTAAAACATTTATTTTTAAAGATTTTTGAATTACAAAGAAAGTTTTCCGTGATACATTTCATTCCATTGCTGTAATCTGTAACACCTGACGGTATAATTACATTAATCCTCAGGGGGGTACACGGTTACTTTGTGTACCATGTGTTTGGCAAGCACAAGGAGCCCTAGCTAATATGGTATTTGCTTATACAACTTTACACATCGCTACCATATTTCTCTAAAACATAAAATACACAGTTATCTGATCATTTAACTGAGAGAGACAAACATTTTTTTTTTACTATGTCAGTGACAGATGTTTACGCAATTACACAGTTGGATAACTTCACACTTATGACATTGTAATTCGTCTGTACTTTGTGAACTGTTCATATTTTTTCGGAACCATTGTGATAGTATGAGAGCTCTGAATGATGTATTTGGTATGAGATCATGATTTTTAAAGTACATTGGAGGTAGATGACTTTATTGAAGGTCGTGAAATTATTGAAAGAAGCTGCGACGATTCTGAGATGTGATTGATAGGTTATGATGTTATTATTACGATGACTATGTGTATTATGCTGTTGAGGTATGTTTATGATCAATAAGCTGATGCTATATGAGGAATTTGATTATGCTATGTATTTATCATCATGAAATATTGAAGAAGTGTCGACGAATTTGTATGTGTGTAATAAGGTAAGGAATAATGAGTAGTGGTTAGGGACTCTGACTTGTGAAAAAGGATGCTGGAAACCGAGAATCGTACTTCAAGAGTTATGAAATGTGTGTAAATGCGTGAATGTATCACAATGCAGGCGAAAATTTTTTTGACACTGTAATATTTATAGGATTTTGTTTCTACACATTTGTAACGCAAATTCTTGACCTGTGAAATTTTTATGTGAGACTGTCACTGTATTGCAAACTGGTGTCGTAAATATTTCGGTAAGAAAGTTAAGTGACCATCTGCACGTAATGCGTCATGGGCACCCAGCTGCACGACAAACGCCTGGAAAAAAGCCATTTGTGTGTGCCTTTCAGAGGCACAGGTGAAAAAAAAGGGGGCCATTATCCTCGCTATTGACATTCCTTTGCAGAAAGCATCGCAAATACGACATCGCAATAACACTGTGTAGCTCTTAATTTATGATATTTACTGAAATGTCTAATGAAATGACGAGAAATATTTTATGTCTATACACCTGATTATGACTACTGTCTTTCTAGTTGAGAGATTTTTTTTACTACCTTATGAAATGCCATATGGCTAATGAATGATGTTTCATGCCTTCCTTTGTACATATTTGCTCATTTTCTTTAATATCTAGTTTCTAGCTGCACTGCAGCATTGGTTATTATAAAATTTAATAGATGTACTAATATCACTATTTTCTGTCTACAGACCCAGTAAAGAATACGTTTTTCATATTCTTTCTTAGAAAAGAGAGCACAAATAGACATTTCCCTTCACAGGAATTGCATAAATAATTTTTTAATGACTTGGTAACTTTCTTGCAGAGTACGTTTTTGTGGTGCATCACTCTAGTGTTAAGATGTGACATAGGTATTAGACATGGCCATTTTTAGTGTAATATATTTTCTGCTTCAGCTATGTCATGTTTAGATATAAGTTATTGCATTTGCTGCTGCTGTTTGCCAGGCATAGTGCTACCAAATTTGACTTTACATTACTCTGTTACGCCAGTTTTACTACGAATTTATTTTTCTTGTTTGCTGCGCATTGCCTTATATTAGTTGTAATATTGCATTCGCTTTGCTAATTTATGCTGCTTGCTTTACCATTTGTATTTTTTATAATTACTGTTTGTGTTAACTGTTTTGTGCTGCTGCATTGCCTCGTTCCTTAGTTTAGCATCTGAGCTCAGTAGATTTAAGTTAACTTAAGATAGGGTAGGCTATATAAGAGAACGAGTTATGATGAATTGGAAGAAATGCATTGAGAAGCTATAAGAAAATGGTTTGGCCAAAAAAGTAGTGTACAGTGGAGAAAAACTCTTTTTGAAAGCGGATGTTAACAGAATACAGAAAGCATGCTTGGATAGGATTTTTTTGGTGGAAACAAATGTTGAAATAAGAGGAAAGCTCTACGGAATGAAGTTTTGGGTTGGACTGCAGTACCAAATGTCACACTGAAAACAAACCCTGTCCTGTACTTCTGTGTTATTGTTGTTTGTTGTGGTCTTCAGTCCTGAGACTGGTTTGATGCAGCTCTCCATGCTACTCTATCCTGTGCAAGCTTCTTCATCTCCCAGTACCTACTGCAACCTACATCCTTCTGAATCTGTTTAGTGTATTCATCTCTTGGTCTCCCTCTACGATTTTTACCCTCCACGCTGCCCTCCAATGCTAAATTTGTGATCCCTTGATGCCTCAAAACATGTCCAACCAACCGATCCCTTCTTCTAGTCAAGTTGTGCCACAAACTTCTCTTCTCCCCAATCCTATTCAATACCTCCTCATTAGTTACGTGATCTACCCACCTTATCTTCAGCATTCTTCTGTAGCACCACATTTCGAAAGCTTCTATTCTCTTCTTGTCCAAACTAGTTATCGTCCATGTCTCACTTCCATACATGGCTACACTCCATACAAATACTTTCAGAAACGACTTCCTGACACCTAAATCTATACTCGATGTTAGCAAATTTCTCTTCTTGAGAAACGCTTTCCTTGCCATTGCCAGTCTACATTTTATATCCTCTCTACTTCGACCATCATCAGTTATTTTACTCCCTAAATAGCAAAACTCCTTTACTACTTTAAGTGTCTCATTTCCTAATCTAATTCCCTCAGCCTCACCCGACTTAATTTGACTACATTCCATTATCCTCGTTTTGCTTTTGTTGATGTTCATCTTATATACTCCTTTCAAGACACTGTCCATTCCGTTCAACTGCTCTTCCAAGTCCTTTGCTGTCTCTGACAGAATTACAATGTCATCGGCGAACCTCAAAGTTTTTACTTCTTCTCCATGAATTTTAATACCTACTCCGAATTTTTCTTTTGTTTCCTTTACTGCTTGCTCAATATACAGATTGAATAACATCGGGGAGAGGCTACAACCCTGTCTCACTCCTTTCCCAACCACTGCTTCCCTTTCATGCCCCTTGGCTCTTATAACTGCCATCTGGTTTCTGTACAAATTGTAAATAGCCTTTCGCTCCCTTTTTTTTACCCCTGCCACCTTCAGAATTTGAAAGAGAGTATTCCAGTTAACGTTGTCAAAAGCTTTCTCTAAGTCTACAAATGCTAGAAACGTAGGTTTGCCTTTTCTTAATCTTTCTTCTAAGATAAGTCGTAAGGTTAGTATTGCCTCACGTGTTCCAACATTTCTACGAAATCCAAACTGATCTTTCCCGAGGTCAGCTTCTACCAGTTTTTCCATTCGTCTGTAAAGAATTCGCGTTAGTATTTTGCAGCTGTGACTTATTAAACTGATAGTTCGGTAATTTTCACATCTGTCAACACCTGCTTTCTTTGGGATTGGAATTATTATATTCTTCTTGAAGTCTGTGGGTATTTCGCCTGTCTCATACATCTTGCTCATCAGCTGGTAGAGTTTTGTCATGACTGGCTCTCCCGAGGCCATCAGTAGTTCTAATGGAATGTTGTCTACTCCCGGGGCCTTGTTTCGACTCAGGTCTTTCAGTGCTCTGTCAAACTCTACACGCAGTATCTTATCTCCCATTTCGTCTTCATCTACATCCTCTTCCATTTCCATAATATTGTCCTCAAGTACATCTCCCTTGTATAAACCCTCTATATACTCCTTCCACCTTTCTGCCTTCCCTTCTTTGCTTAGAACTGGGTTGCCATCTGAGCTCTTGATATTCATACAAGTGGTTCTCTTTTCTCCAAAGGTCTCTCTAATTTTCCTGTAGGCAGTATCTATCTTACCCCTAGTGAGACAAGCCTCTACATCCTTACATTTGTCCTCTAGCCATCCCCGCTTAGCCATTTTGCACTTCCTGTCTATTTCATTTTTGATACGTTTGTATTCCTTTTTGCCTGCTTCATTTACTGCATTTTTATATTTTCTCCTTTCATCAATTAAATTCAATATTTCTTCTGTTACCCAAGGATTTCTATTAGCCCTCGTCTTTTTACCTACTTGATCGTCTGCTGCCTTCACCACTTCATCCCTCAGAGCTACCCATTCTTCTTCTACTGTATTTCTTTCCCCCATTCCTGTCAATTGTTCCCTTATGCTCTCCCTGAAACTCTCTACAACCTCTGGTTCTTTCAGTTTATCCAGGTCCCATCTCCTTAAATTCCCACCTTTTTGCAGTTTCTTCAGTTTCAATCTGCAGTTCATAACCAATAGATTGTGGTCAGAATCCACATCTGCCCCAGGAAATGTCTTACAATTTAAAACCTGGTTCCTAAATCTCTGTCTTACCATTATATAATCTATCTGAAACCTGTCAGTATCTCCAGGCTTCTTCCATGTATACAGCCTCCCTTCATGATTCTTGAACCAAGTGTTAGCTATGATTAAGTTATGCTCTGTGCAAAATTCTACAAGGCGACTTCCTCTTTCATTCCTTCCCCCCAATCCATATTCACCTACTATGTTTCCTTCTCTCCCTTTTCCTACTGACGAATTCCAGTCACACGTGACTATTAAATTTTCGTCTCCCTTCACTACCTGAATAATTTCTTTTATCTCATCATACATTTCATCTATTTCTTCATCATCTCCAGAGCTAGTTGGCATATAAACTTGTACTACTGTAGTAGGCATGGGCTTTGTGTCTATCTTGGCCACAATAATGCGTTCACTATGCTGTTTGTAGTAGCTAACCTGCACTCCTATTTTTTTATTCATTATTAAACCTACTCCTGCATTACCCCTATTTGATTTTGTATTTATAACCCTGTAATCACCTGACCAAAAGTCTTGTTCCTCCTGCCACCGAACTTCACTAATTCCCACTATATCTAACTTTAACCTATCCATTTCCCTTTTTAAATTTTCTAACCTACCTGCCCGATTAAGTGATCTGACATTCCACGCTCCGATCCGTAGAACGCCAGTTTTCTTTCTCCTGATAACGACGTCCTCTTGTGTAGTCCCCGCCTGGAGATCCGAATGGGGGACTATTTTACCTCCGGAATATTTTACCCAAGAGGACGCCATCATCATTTAATCATACAGTAGAGCTGCATGTCCTCGGGAAAAATTACGGCTGTAGTTTCCCCTTGCTTTCAGCCGTTCGCAGTACCAGCACAGCAAGGCCATTTTGGTTAATGTTACAAGGCCAGATCAGTCAATCATCCAGACTGTTGCCCCTGCAACTACTGAAAAGGCTGCTGCCCCTCTTCAGGAACCACATGTTTGTCTGGCCTCTCAACAGATACCCCTCCGTTGTGGTTGCACCTACGGTACGGCCATCTGTATCGCTGAGGCACGCAAGCCTCCCCACCAACGGCAAGGTCCATGGTTCATGGGAGGGTCTGTGTTATTATGCTATATGAATTTGTTTTTCCTGTCTTTATGTGTTTAGCTAATAAGAGTTACGTTGTAGAATTTTTCTAATAATATGTTATTTACTTTGTAGAGATGTTTAGACATTGTTAATTCTGTTCTGTTTCAATGCTTAAGTGTGAAATTAATGTTTCGAAAAATATTATTATTTTATATATTTACTTATGTCATATTTCCTGTAACACTGATGTATCTGTTTATTTCTATTCTTTTGTAAAGCCTGTTTTACTACAAATGTTATCTGTATTGTTATGTTCTTTAATGATGTATTTTGTACCTTTGTTATTGTATTCTTATGTTATCAAATTGTAATTGACACCAGTTCATCAAATTAAGTAACTTGTAAGTTACATTTCACTGCACACGTTTCTGTTGGTCATAGTATATGGACAATATGTGAGAAGTAGGGACTGATAGTGTTTGCACATGTGTTAATAATTCAGCAAGGGACTGGATAACAGCATTGCTGGTTCTAAGGACATTTCAAACAAATTTTTTGTGAGTGGACAAGTGGTGGTTTATGGACTTTTCCGCAAGACTCTTCAGTGGTGATTGTGCACCTGCACAGTCGCAACAGATGGCTGCTGGCCGTCTCTACAAGGACTACAGTGGGTCTGCATCTTTGATGACTCACCAATACCATTATTTCTACCAGGACTGCACTGGGTCTGCACCTTTGATGACTCACCAATACCATACTCTCTACCAGGACTACAGTGGGTCTGCTCTGTGATGACCTACCTACCAATATTCTTCAAAACTTCGACTGACTGCTGTGGGTTTGCTCTGTTGTGGCCCATTACCAGTCTGCATGTCAAGAGTCAGCACTGTCTTTCTGTTGGAAGGACAACACTACTTCCATGTGCATTTTCTTTTACTGCTCAGACTTTGAGAGAAAAAAAAAAACACTGCAATTTTACTGTGATGAATGATCAGGACTGTCTTTATGGACTGTGAGAAAATTTTAACTTTTGATCAACGTTGTATCAATAAGTGTGTGCATTTGATTTCTTTGTTTTTGCAGTTATGAAAAATTTTATCAAATCATTATTGGCCACTGCCCAAAACAATTTGTAAAATTTTTTGTGGGGAGCATGGGGGCTATGTAAGTAGGCTGTTTAAGTTTTTATATTGGTAACGCCACGTAGCGCTCTGTATGTGCTATGTGCAGTCTGTGGCTGGTTTGCATTGTTGTTGGAATATCTGCCATTGTAGTGTTGGGCAGCTGGATGTGAACAGCGCGCAAGCGTTGCGCAGTTGGAGGTGAGCCGCCAGCAGTGGTGGATGTGGGGAGAGAGATGGTGGAGTTTTGAAATTTGTAAGACTGGATGTCATGAACTGCTATATATATTATGACTATTAAGGTAAATACGTTGTTTGTTCTCTATGAAAATCTTTCATTTGCTAACTATGCCTAGCAGTAGTTAGTGCCTTCAGTAGTTTGAATCTTTTATTTAGCTGGCAGTAGTGGCGCTCGCTGTTTTGCAGTAGTTCGAATAACGAAGATTTTTGTGAGGTAAGTGATTTGTGAAACTTATAGGTTAATGTTAGTCAGGGCCATTCTTTTTTAGTGATTACTGAAACTCAGATTGTGTTGCGCCAAAAATATTGTGTGTCAGTTTAAGCACAGTCTTGTATAATTGTTCAAAGGGGACGTTCCAATTGGTTCAAATAGCTCTGAGCACTATGGGACTTGACTTCTGTGGTCATCAACTCCCTAGAACTTAGAACTACTGAAACCTAACCAACCTAAGGACATCACACACATCCATGCCCGAGGCAGGATTCGAACCTGCAACCGCAGCGGTCGCGCGGTTCCAGACTGTAGCGCCTAGAACCGCTCGGCCACTCCGGCCGGCACACTTTGTACAACAACAACAACAACATATATTTCGAAGCCTCAGTTCTACTGTCGGGGCTTTAATTATTGAATAATAACTTTCTTGCGATGTGTAATGAATTGATCCCCATCAGAATTTCTGCTCGAATAATGAAATGTTCGATACCATCTAACTTTTAGCGAGACCTGAGTTGATTGTCTTGCGTAAATCATTTATTTCTTATCTATGAAAACTTACAAGGTTTTCCAACTGTGAAAAACAATTTTCCCGTAAATATATTTTTCTACTTGTATTTCGATATATTATTATCAGTATCGATCTTACACCATGAAAACTAGTGGTCACAATTTTAAATGTAAATGATCTGGAAGTCTATGTTGGATACAACAATTTGTATTCTTTAGTATTATCTGTAAACAAAATATTTGTCTCCATTTATATAATTTTACTTTCGATAATGAAACAGATTTTATGAAGTAACATGAAATTTGTATTTTTCATAGTTTCAAAATTTGTAACCTTTGTCATTAACCATATGGTCTATAAATCTTCACTTAAATAATTATTTTATGAAAACAATATATAAATTAAAACTGATAAACAGTTTCAGTAACAAAAGTTACCATAATGCTCATTTCCTATCTGTAATGGAAGCTGGCTTCTTAACATAAATACTATTTTTTGGCGCCAAGCCAGTCAGGATTGTATTAGACTTAGTCAGGGTGGGATTGGCATCTACAGAATTTCGTTCATGTGGCTTTTAGTTTACGTTCGGATGGATTTCGATTTTTGAAGTGTTTGAACAACATACATTTTCTATATTTTCCTTGTCCATAAGTATATTCAGTATTCGTGAAAACAAGTGTGTTCAAATAAGATGATTAAAATAAACAGCTGTTGCAAACTGAAATTGTTAATTTTTCGGACAAGGCTAATGGTAACACCCAGGCCCTCCTTCATAAAATGTTACCCAGCAAGAGAAGAGACCGAGACACTGAAGCCATCTTCTTGCAGTGTAATGAATCCTACCTATAACGTAGAAAATCATCGCTGCAACATGAGAGACATTGCGTAGCAAAGCTATTATGAAGAAGTAACGTAATTATTGTGAAACATTTACGGGTGGGTTCATTACAGATGTCAACACCCCAGTAATGCCATCTGTAGGAATCTCCTACACTGCATCCTTAAATGCAGTTTGCGAAATTATGGCGGAATATTTATGGTAAAGAGTTGCAAAACGGTATGTAGAGGTTTCTGTTAAAACCTGTTTTTTTTTTTTTTTTTTTTTTTTAAACTGCGAATGTTGTGGATGTATTTTGTATATGATATTACAGTCAGGGAACTCCTATATGTTACACTGTTATACTAATGGATCCAGTTTTTAAAGATGACCTTACACAAGTCAAAGAACTTGATACCTTACACGATTGAAAATGACAGACTGCACAGATGTATGTGATTACTACAATCTTGTGAAAAAATTCTTACTTGTTTGTGCCTCACACAATAACTCACAGTTCTGACAAGTGATTTTGTAGACAGCAGACTGACCGTATCTGACGGATTTTGTTTGTGGGTCGACTGTGAGTCCGCTTTGTTCTTTGTATAGAAGTACACATTTGCATCACACTTCTTTAGGATTTATGTTGTTTTGAGGGAAAGTTTTTCAACAACTTGAAGGCTGAGTGGATCAGTAGTGAAACGCATCCAGCCTGAGCTGGTTATTTTCGGACAGAAGGACTTTACCAGAAAAACTGAACTTCATTCACCATGTCAAAACAATTTATTGTTCTCCGATGTGGCGATAACAACAAAACCGAAACTTCAATAACACAACAGTAGATACAAAATGACCGAGCTATCAGCCGTGAGGTTGATGACCCGTAGTATCTGCGGCGACAGGAGCACGGATGGACGTCGCCCAATGGTCTGGACACGGCGCAGTAAGCACTGACCACATAGCGGCAACACCGAAACTTCTAAAACATATATGCACAGGTATCTTAAAGAACAAATCTCAAAAAATTAAATTTCAAAAAGAAACAAACAAACACTGATCGACCTGGCCAGTTAATAAGCACAAGGTAAATTCATTTAGAAATCATAGTATGCAAACAATTTAAGCACAAGGATTAGGAATAATGAGATTTAAGCAGTCAAAGCATACGTTAATTACTCCAAAATAAAGAAGTTTAAACAACTTCAGGACATGATAAACAACAGGAAGCAAGATCAAAACAATTTAAACGCCAGGTAATGTTCTTTGTGATTCTGAAGTTTGTAAACCCTCCTCGTTAGAATAAGATGCTACAATAGGATCTGTAAGAGTTATAACCCCTGCAGGATTAATGCATGGCTGCAACCGTGTTTTGGTTCCGTCGCCAAAATAAACCAACCAATCAATCAAGCTGCAATCAACGGCCGAAGCAGTCAGAATTTCTACATAGGTAAAATCCTCTTAATACACTACCGGCCATTAAAATTGTTACACCACGAAGAAATGCAGATAATAAACGGGTATTCATTGGACAAATATATTATACTAGATCTAACATGTGATTACATTTCCACGCAATTTGGGTGCATAGATCCTGAGAAATCAGTACCCAGAACAACCACCTCTGGCCGTAAGAACGGCCTTGATACGTTTGGGCATTGAGTCAAACAGAGGTTGGATGGCATGTAAAGGTACAGCTGCCCATGCAGCTTCAACACGATACCACAGTTCATCAAGAGTAGTGACTGACGTATTGTGACGAGCCAGTTGCTCGGCCACCAATGAGCAGACGTTTTCAATTGGTAAGAGAGCTGGAGAATGTGCTGGCCAGGGCAGCAGTCGAACATTTTCAGTATCCAGAAAGGCCTGTACAGACCCTGCAACATGCGGTCGTGCATTATCCTGCTTAAATGTACGGTTTCGTAGGGATCGAATGCAGGGTACAGCCACGGGTCGTAAAACATCTGAAATGTAACGTCCACTGTTGAAAGTGCCGTCAATGCGAACAAGAGGTGACCGAGACGTGTAACCAATGGCACCCCATACCATCACGCAGGGTGATACGCCAATGTGGCGATGAGGAATACACGCTTCCAATGTGTGTTCACCGCGATGTCGGCAAACACGGAAGTGACCATCATGATTCTGTAAACAGTACCTGGATTCACCCGAAAAAATGACGTTTTCCCATTCGTGCATCCAGTTTCGTCGTTGAGTACACCATCGCAGGCGCTCCTGTCTGTGATTCAGCGTCAAGGGTAACCGCAGCCATGGTCTCCGAGCTGATAGTCCATGCTGCTGCAAACGTCATCGAACTGTTCATGCAGATGGTTGTTGTCGTGCAAACGTCCCCATCCGTTGACTCAGGGATCGAGACGTGGCTGCCCGATCCGTTACAGCCATGCGGATAAGATGCCTGTCATCTCGACTGCTGGTGATACGAGGATCCAGCACGGCGTTCCGTATTCCCCTCCTGAACCCACCGATTCAATATTCTGCTAACAGTCATTGGATCTCGACCAAGGCGAGCAGCAATGTCGCGATACGATAAACCGCAATCGCGATAGGCTACAATCCGACCTTTATAAAAGTGGGAAACGTGATGGTACGCATTTCTCCTCCTTACACGAGGCATCACAACAACGTTTCACCAGGCAATGCCGGTCAACTGCTGTTTGTGTATGAGAAATCGGTTGGAAACTTTCCTCATGTCAGCACGTTGTAGGTGTCGCCACCGGCGCCAACCTTGTGTGAATGTTCTGAAAAGCGAATCATTTGCATATCACAGCATCTTCTTCCTGTCGGTTAAATTTCGAGTCTGTAGCACGTCTTCTTCGTGGTGTAGCAATTTTAATGGCCAGTAGTGTATGTAATTAAAGAGAGAATAGTGAAAAATTTTTTTGATTAGGCCGTGAAAGAGCACTCCTGTGGGGGTGGACGAGGGGGGGGGGGGGGGGAAGGCCGATGTATGTATGAGCCAGAATGCCAACAACCGCTAGTAGAGCACAGTTGTTTCCATGTGACAGTACACTAGCACCCACAATTCCAATCTGTCAGTATCAAACACGCTCATCCAATATCGTCCTTCTGGGGGGAGTTGTGCTGGCGCTAGTTGACTTGCGTAGCTGTGGCAGGTATTGTGCTGTGGCAGATGGCTTCTCCTCTTCAAGCTGCTGCCCACACGAACACTAGTTGATGCCTGTCCGGGCAGAGGCAGTTGAATTGATGCCTTCCTCGTTCCTGTGCTCTGTGCACTCAGCAGAGCGGGCGCAGGATGTGTGTCCACTGACCAGAGACGGCGACTTCACGTATCGGCTGCTCGGGAAGGCGGTTGAGTCCCTTCGGTCGGCACCATGTTACCCAACTCTCTCAAGTGTTCTCGTCTGGTCCAGCAAGCTTGCTCTCCTCCTTTCGACGGCGGACCCAGGACCTAAGACAGCAGGGCGACTCGGAACACTCGCATCCATTCATTTTCCCCACTTGGTGCTATCAGCAACTAACCTGAAACGGTTATCCGGCCGTTAACAGGCCTCGCGCCTATTGGTGATGAAAGCTCAGTAGTATAACGTCTATTGCTGCAAAGAGCGTATCGCTAACTGTCGACTCTTGCATATTCAGTGCTAATATTTTCTGATGGACGAGCTCAATTTTTCAACCTGGGCAGGCGGTTTACTGGCAGCCTGCTCTATTATTTACGTTTCTTTCGTTAAAAGCTCATGGGATGGCTGTAGCTTGACCACACTTTGCAACTAAGATATGAAAACAGATAGTTCATCTGAGTTCGTGTGACACGAATCGTTGGGAATCGTGTGTGGTATTCATGGAAGGAAGGAAGGGATGTTGGGCTGAACGCCCCGTCGACATCGAGGTCTTTAGAGACGGAGCACAAGCATGGATTGTGTCAAGGATGGGAGGGAAATCGGTCGTGCCCTTTCAAAGGAACCATCCCGGCGTTTGCCGGGAATGATTTAGGGAAATCACAGAAAACCTAAACCAGGATGTCTAGACACAGATTTGAACCGTCGTCCTCCAAATTGCTAGTCCATTGTACTAACCAGTGGTAACAACTGATGAACGAAAGCATTATGACCGCCTGATAAATAACGAGTCGGTCCACCTCTGGAACGCAATACAGAAGCGATTCTGGGTGGAATTAATTTAACAGTTTTACGGAGGTAGGTGGCGCCAGATGTATACGCAGAACTCACGCAATACCAGTACATTACACGTTGGTGGTTTGTGGGCACAGAGCTAGCGCCCCATAGCGTACCTGATCCGGTTCAGACTAGGCGATAGCCAAGACAGCAACTTGAGTTCACCGTCATATTACTCAAACCACAGTAGCACGGTTCTGGCCTTGTGGCATGGACAGTTATCTTGCTGGAAGATGCCATCGCAATCAGTGAGGATATCAAATACAAAGGAATACAGATGGTCCGTAATAAAGATGATAAAGTTCACGGTTGTCATGATGCCTTCAGTTGCTACCACAGGTTCCGCGGGAGCCTATAGCATAATACCGCCACCACCCATTTACGTGAGTGGAAGAGTACATGTTTCCAGCAGCTGGTCGCATGGTATATCGCGACGCGATCATCGATCTAGCGGAACAAGGAACGTGATTCAACTGACCAAGCTCCATGATTGCGTTGATCCGTTGCCGTAATCGCCGATATCGCAGGGTCAATATGGGAACAGGGAGGTATCATCTGTGGCGCATCATATCAACAATGGTCATTGAACGGTGTCTCCATCACTACTTTATTCTATTGTCAGACCAACCAGAGATCGCCGCCTTTCCTACTTTACACAGAGGGTAAGCATCAGAGGTTTGACCGGCCGGGGTGGCCGAGTAGTTCTAGGCGTTACAGTCTGGAACCGCTAGACAGCTACGGTCGCATGTTCGAATCCTGCCCCGGGCTTGGTTGCGTGTGATGTCCTTAGGTTAGTTAGGTTTAAGTAGTTCTAAGTTCTAGGGGACTGATGACCTCAGATGTTAAGTCACATAGTGCTTAGAGCCAGAGCCTCCGAGGTCCACTATCTGTGATGAGACGTGTACGTCCAACACCTTTCGCCTACCCGTGCTTCCACGGTTAAACCACTTTTCGAAGATAGCCTGGGCAGTAGCACGGACAGCCGACCAGCTTCGTGGTTTTACAGACACACGTCCTCAGGCGCTAATTCGTATCAGTCTGTCATTTGGCAAAGTCCGTTATGTCAGTGGATTTTCCTATTTGAAACCCGTGTCTTCGGTAGAATGCTTTTCTACTCGCCTCTTCTCTGCTCACTGTCATCAGACAATACATTGTACCACCTGCTTAATAGCTTGTTTTTCCGTTGGGTTCGGTTGTTTGGGGGAGGAGACCAGACAGCGAGGTCATCGGTCTCATCGGATTAGGAAAGGACGGGGAAGGAAGTCGGTCGTGCCCTTTCAAAGGAACCATCCCGGCATTTGCCTGAAGCGATTTAGGGAAATCACGGAAAACCTAAATCAGGATGGCCAGATGCGGGATAGAACCGTCGCACTCCCAAACGCGAGTCCAGTGTGTTAGCCACTGCGCCACCTCGCTCGGTGTTTCTCCGTCTTTGGAACGAAATACATCACTGATTCTGCATATCAGGCATCTGACAGTTTGTTGGTAGACTTGTGGACGCGTGTGGAACTTGATGTCTACACACAGGTCTCGTAATGACCGTATATAACGCGATTTGTGTACGCGATGACGGCGCCCAATAGCAACCGAGATGGGTTCCATAGGATTTACATCGAGCGAATTTGATCGACAAGACATCATCGTGAGTTCATTATAATGCTCGTCAAACCACTGTAGAACGGTTGTGGCTGCGAGACACGGACGATTATACTGCTGAAAGATTACACCGCCGTCGGGTAAGACATCAAGCATGAAGAGATACAGGTGGTCTGCAGGTGGTATGGTGCCATCGATTACTACCACAGGTCCCATGCTAGCGCAAGAGAATGTCTATCATAGCACAATGCTGTTCTGGTGTGCGTCCGCCGTGCGGTGCACGTTTCGAGCTGTCGTTCACCTGGTGCAGCAGAAATGTCATTCATCCGCTTAGGTGACACGTTTCCATTGATCCACAGTCCAACTCAGCTGATCCCGTGTCCACTGCAATAGTAACTGGCAATGTCGTCGGGTCAACAAGTGAACACATTGGGATGGTCCGCTGGGGACCATCGATGTCTGATGAACAATGTATGATGAACGGTATTCTCAGAAATACTTGTGCCTGCACCAGCTTTGTGCTCCTTCGCCAGAGGTGCCACAGATCACCTGCACAGATCCTAATTTACAGAGCAGACAAGCCTCCGAACACCCAAGTTCTTTGAAGAGTCGTGAACGTCCAACCATTTAGCTCCTAGTGGTAGGTTCACCGCCCTGCTACCACTTTTCATGGATGTTTACGACAGTAGCACGCGAACATTCGACCACCTACGCCGTTTTTATGATACCCGTTCAGAGGCGCTGCTTAATAATAATTTGTCCTTTATCAAAGTCGCTTACCTCAGTGGATTTTCCCATTTGCTACTTGTATCCTCGTTAGAATGATTTCTCAGATGTCATGCTCCGCTTACATACATTTGCTACCGCGTTACTTCCTTGCAACGCCACTAGGTGGCATCAACCCGAGCGGTGGGTAGTGGTAATAATATTTTGGCTCACCAGTGTACGTTGCTGTTCCTTTTTTATAAATGTAAATTTGTGTTTTCTATTTCTTATACTGATCTTCAGTTCCAGAAAGTTTATTAAATTATCCACAACGTGTTTTATTGTAAACTTAATGTTGCTATGTACACAGAATTTTGTTGTATGTCCAAAAGCTAACAAATTTCGTTAGCTTCACTTTCAGTTCATTTTTCTACTCGCCAAACGAGCGAGGGTTGTGCAAAGCTGATGTATATGACGTGTTCTGAATACGACCTGTTCTTTTGCCTTACTTCAGCTGTTATAGTCATAAAATATTGTTTGTCCACATTTTTGGTATGTTTGCATAATTATTTCAGCTAAATGAGTATCAGTCCAATGGCCTGGAAGTCGAGCGTCGTGTTTCAGCTTTGGTAGCCGCCGCCTCTACAGTTCCATCCTCTATCACGATGTCTCCGGTGGGCCTCGCCGAAGCGCTACTATCAACATCGGCAAGCAATTGCCATGGCAACGAATACAGCCATCTCTGCTACAACTACTGTCAACGTGTTCATAAAATTCCCATAGAGGGCAGTCTACATACAAAACCGATCAAATCATGCCTGTCATTGCATTTCTTTATTTTAAAAAGATTATGGAACCATTACGTATGTAATTAATGTATATATTTTGGTGTCTGTTTTATTTGTATATTTTAACGATACCATTTCGTTTACGTATCTCGTGTAATAGGTACATGATTGGCTGTCAATGGTGCAATGGCGTAAGCAAGGGGCGGAGCTTACAGCATGCATTCTCGAGTAATGCTGCCCTATTCTGCAGTTGACGTCCGTGTTCTTACGGATACTGCTCCGTCCATCGCCACCAGACGCCATCATGGGTATAAAATTTTATTCCGCTACTATTGTAGCTTTTATTCTCCACCTGTTTAGCCATATTACCATCTCCTTTTATAGGAATCCCTCTGAATACGTATTACTATTATATTTCAGTGTCTACAGCCTAATTTTAGACCGAAAGCGATTGCCAACAAAAATACAAAAAAATGCGATAAGTACTGTTTTCCTAAACTTTATATAAAAAAATATTTCTTTTTTTTTAGTGTAACACTTGCTCTCGTTACCAACATCATGTAAGTCTGTTAAAATGTGAAATCATAAAACAATTACTCTCGAATGCATTATCTTCAACGGTGTCAACAACCCATTAATGGATGTTTGCTTCATAAGTCTGGCTTAGGGTTTCTATGACGACATCAATAGTTACAAATAAACGTTTCAATGTAATTGAGAGACTTTTGTTGTGTGTAATCTTAATTATTGTAGGTTACAAAGGAAATTATAGGAAATTAAATTAAATGCCTGCACTGTGAGGGTAAATTAGTTACACTGTAGTGGCAAGTACTTCAGTTTCTCTATATGTCACTGGTACTTGAGAGAGGTCACCTACAATGCACTGTATCCAGTACAAATTGCGAGGTATTGCTCCCATTAGCATTGCGGAATATGACCAGACTACGCTACGCTGCTGCGTATGTCAGTGACATATATTGGGCAGGTTATATGTGTGAAACTGTTACTGACAAAATTTTCAACAAAGAAAAAAAAAAAAAAAAACAGAATTACGCTTCGTCAACAGCAATTAAGTACTCTCAGTTCTAATTGATAAATTAACGTACAAGAGAGATAAGTAATGAAATATTGCTGTAGTACGTAACCGAAGCTCGCAGATCGACATATTTATAAGTGTGTTAGGAAACTGTTTAGTAATCGTAGAGAGCAGTAACAACAGGTACATTTTTTACTTCACACTGGAAATTCTGCTATATTTCGTCCGCGCGTACTAGGTGATAATAAGGCATAATTGGTAAGAATCCTTAAGAAATAATTAGCATCTGTAGAGCCTAACGCAAAGAAAATTATTGGTGTTCTGGTAAATCTAAAGTAGCGCAAACTATTCTACATCTACATCTACGTCCATACTTCGCAAGACACCTGACGGTGTGTGGCGGAGGGTACCTTGAGTACCTCTATCGGTTCTCCCTTCTATTCCAGTCTCGTATTGTTCGTGGAAACAAGGATTGTCGGTATGCCTCTGTGTGGGCTCTAATCTCTCTGATTTTATCCTCATGGTCTCTTCGCGAGATACACATAGGAGGGAGCAATATACTGCTTGACTCCTCGGTGAAGGTATATTCTCGAAACTTCAACAAAAGCCCGTACCGAGTTGAGCGTCTCTCCTGCAGAGTCTTCCACTGGAGTTCATCTGTCATCTCCGTAACGCTTTCGCGATTACTAAATGATCCTGTAACGAAGCGCGCTGCTCTCCGTTGGATCTTCTCTCTCTCTTCTGTCAACCCTATCTGATACGGATCCCACACTGCTGAGCAGTATTCAAGCAGTGGGCGAACAAGCGTACTGTAACCTACTTCCTTTGTTTTCGGATCGCATTTCCTTAGGATTCTTCCAATGAATCTCAGTCTGGCATCTGCTTTACCGACGATCAACTTTATTTGATCATTACATTTTTAATCACTCCTAATGCGTACTTCCAGATAATTTATGGAATTAACTGCTTCCAGTTGCTGACCTGCTATATTGTAGCTAAATGATATGGGATCTTTCTTTCTATGTATTCGCAGCACATTACACTTGTCCACATTGAGATTCAATTGCCATTCCCTGCACCATGCGTCAATTCGCTGCAGATCCTCCTGCATTTCAGTACAATTTTCCATTGTTACAATCTCTCGATATACCACAGCATCATCCGCAAAAAGTCTCAGTGAACTTCCGATGTCATCCACAAGGTCATTTATGTGTATTGGGAATAGCAACGGTCCTACGACACTCCCCTGCGACACACCTGAAATCACTCTTACTTCGGAAGACTTCTCTCCATTGAGAATGACATGCTGCGGTCTATTATCTAGGAACGCTTCAATCCAATCACACAATTGGTCTGGTAGTCCATATGCTCTTACTTTGTTCATTAAACGACTGTGGGGAACTGTATTGAACGCCTTGCGGAAGTCAAGAAACACAGCATCTACCTGGGAACCCGTGTCTATGGCCCTCTGAGTCTCGTGGACGAATAGCGCGAGCTGGGTTTCACACGATCGTCTTTTTCGAAACCCATGCTGATTCCTACGGAGTAGATTTCTAGTCTCCAGAAAAGTCATTGTACGGCGCGGCACGTTTCTTTTTACCGCCCTGCCAGTGTCCAGCAATGTTCATTTGTCTAGCTAAAAGCTGTAGTAGAAAATACTAGACCACTACTGTCTATTGCAGGTCGCAACATACATAGAATTGTCCGGTAAACGGTATGTGCTAGTACTGAAATAAAAGTTTTAACTTGGCAATGTAAATTTTCAGGTGTATTTTTACGATACAGGTCACAGTTAATACTGCTAAGTCCGTACTAAGTGTCTACACAATGTAAAGTTCCCACGCACACCACAATCACACACATAGCCAGTTTACGGTATTTACATCCGTTACCGAAGTTAATAGAGTTCACTGGATCGTTTAGTTATGAAAATGCTCGTGCAAATGTTGTGCACTCTGTTTCACACGTAATACCTGTTCCAGTCTTTGACCGCACAACACGCCACGCGGTTTTAACTAACAGTCAAAAGCAATAATTCTGATATTCCGTCCGAAATTCCACACACCTTCCTCTATACTGTTCACTTAAATACGCTTTTTACTACTTTGCGAACTCGTAATTAGCATTTTTCCGCGATTTTACAGTACTTTCGTCGGAGCTGCCTTCAATGAGATGTTACTAGTTCGAACCCTCAGCCCCGACTTCTCTAGATCATAGATTGGCGCGAGCCTGCATTTTTCTGATTGGCTGATATCACAAACAGCAAATCAGGTTGCAGTATTATCCCACGCTAACCCGCGATTTACTCAATGACCAATCATAGTAAAACATTTCTTTCTATGGCAATTGCTAAATAAATAAATTTAGGAAAGTATCAAATATAAAATTGCTCCTTCCGAAATTACCGATTAATTTATGTTCTACTCACGATTTATTAGTACCATAAACTGACTGCACATTTAATTATAGTAAATCCCCTGTATAGTTTAACTGGTACTTCGTGAATAAACAAAACAATGTTCATTTACTTCTGTTCTTCTTCACTCATACAACACTCACACTACTAATTACTACACATATAAAACAATTATAACCATGCAAATGCATTAAATATTAATCAAACATAATTTACAAAATTGTTTTGACTACGACTGCTAGCACTGTCCGTCAACTGATGACCTCTGCCGCCTACTAGTACAACTACGTGCAGCTCTGTAACTCAGGTCCATGTCAGCTGGTGACATCTGTCGATGACTCATGCCTATAACGATACTGTCCTAACAATTGACAGGAGCGATGCGAAGGCACTACGCCTCAATTATACTCGAAGATAATAAGTGTTCCAAAATTCTACACCTGATAGACGTTAGAGATATAGGTCTATAGTTCTGCACATCTGTTCGAAGTCTCTTCTTGAAAACGGGGATGACCTGTGCCCTTTTCCAATCCTTTGGAACGCTACGCTCTTCTAGAGACCTACGGTACACCGCTGCAAGAAGGGGGGCACGTCCCTCGCGTACTCTGTGTAAAATCGAACTGGTATTCCATCAGGTCCAGCGGCCTTTCCTCTTTTGAGCGATTTTAATTGTTTCTCTATCCCTCTGTCGTTTATTTCGGTATCTACCATTCTGTCATCTGTGCGACAATCTAGAGAAGGAACTACAATGTAGTCTTCCTCTGTGAAACAGCTTTGGAAAAAGACATTTAGTATTTCGGCCTTTAGTCTGTCATCCTCTGTTTCAGTACCATTTTGGTCACAGAGTATGTGGGTATTTTGTTTTGATCCACCTACGGCTTTGACATAAGACCAAAATTTCTTAGGATTTTCTGCCAGGTCAGTACATAGAACTTCACTTTCGAATTCATTGAACGCCTCTCATATAGCTCTCCTCACACTACATTTCGCTTCGCGTAATTTTTGTTTGTCTGCAAGGCTTTGGCTATGTTTATGTTTGCTGTGAAGTTCCCTTTGCTTCCGCAGCAGTTTTCTGAGTCGGTTGTTGAACCACGGTGACTCTTTTCCATCTCTTACGATCTTGCTTGGCACATACTCATCTAACGCATATTGTACGATGGTTTTGAACTTTGTCCACTGATCCTCAACACTATCTGTACTTGAGACAAAACTTTTGTGTTGAGCCATCAGATACTCTGAAATCTGCTTTTTGTCCCTTTTCCTAAACAGAAAAAACTCCCTACCTTTTTTTAATATTTCAATTTACGGCTGAAATCATCGATGCAGTAACCGCATTATGATCGCTGATTCCCTGTTCTGCGTTAACTGTTTCAAATAGATCGGGTCTGTTTGTCACCAGAAAGTCTAATATGTTATCGCCACGAGTCGGTTCTCTGTTTAATTGCTCAAGGTAGTTTTCAGATAAAGCACCTAAAAAACTTTCACTGGATTCTTTGTCCCTGCCACCCGTTATGAACGTTTGAGTCTCCCAGTCTATATACGGCAAATTAAAATATCCACCCAGAACTATAACATGGTGGGGAAATTTACTCGAAATATTTTCCAAATTATATTTCAGGTGCTCAGCCACAACAGCTGCTGAGCCAGAGGGCCTATAGAGACATCCAATTACCATGTCTGAGCCTGCTTTAACCGTGACCTTCACCCAAATTATTTCACATTTCGGATCTCCGTCAATTTCCTTCGATACTATTGCACTTCTTATCGCTGTAAACACGCCTCCCCCTTCACTGTCCAGCCTGTCTCTGCGGTATACATTCCAATCTGAGTTTAGAATTTCATTACTGTTTACATCTGGTTTCAGCCAACTTTCTGTCCCTAGTACTATGTGGGCATTGTGACTGTTTATTAATTAGAGCAGTTCTGGTACCTTTCTTTTGACGCTCCTGCAGTTTACTATTAGCAGATTAATATTGTTATTCCCTGTTGCATTGTGCCTACTACTACCTTGCCGCGTCTCAGGAGGCGTCTTGTCGGGCCTAGGGAGGGAATTCTCTAACCTAAAAAACTCACATGTTCACTCCACACGTACTCCGCTACCCTTGTAGCCGCTTCCTGCGTGTAGTGCACGCCTGACCTATTCAGGGGGACCCTACATTTCTCCACACGATAGTGGAGGTCGAGAAATTTGCACCCCAGATCTCCGCAGAATCGTCTGAGCCTCTGGTTTAAGCCTTCCACTCGGTTCCAAACCAGAGGACCGCGATCGGTTCTGGGAACGATACTACAAATAGTTAGGTCAGATTCCACCCCGCGAGCGAGGCTTTCCGCCTTCACCAACTCCGCCAACCGCCTGTATGAACTGAGGATGATCTCTGAACCCAGACGACAGGAGTCATTGAGGCCGACATGAGCAACAATTTGCAGTCGGGTGCACCCAGTGCTCTCTATCGCCGCCGGCAGGGCTTCCTCCACATCTTGGGTGAGACCCCCCGGCAAGCAGACAGAGTGAACACTGGCCTTCTTCCTCGACCTTTCCGCTATTTCCCTAAGAGGCTCCATCACCCGCCTAACGTTGGAGCTCCCAATCACTAATAAACCCCTCCCCCCGTGTGCCTGCTCGGACCTTGCTGAAGGAGCGGCCACATGTCCACTCACAGTCAGAGCGGGCGATGCCACATGGCCAGCCTCCACATTGACCCTCCGCCTCGTGCGCGGCGAACGCTCTGAACCCTCCACTCCCCTTGGAGAGAGGGTGGCCCAACCGCGCCCGGTACCCGCGAAGATGTCTCGACAGCAGGGACAGTGGGTGAAGCATGTAACACCTGGGGTGTACCATGCGACGAACCAGACTCCCCACTGCCGCTACATTCCGAGGCAGCAGCCTGAAGACGGCTGACCGCGGCCATCAACACGTTCAGCTGTTCGCGAATAGTGGCCAGCTGCTCCTGCGTCCGTACACAGCAGTCACACATTCTATCCATCCTAAGAAATCAATTTACTGTAGAGAGTTAATCAACTTTTTAATTAGACTGCTAATTCACTAAAGGTGGCTAATAGTTGACTAAACTGTGGTTACTGGCCACTTCTTGTAGAAAACAGTGAAAATACCACTACCTGTCTCTGGACTATATTCAAAACAAACGCGAAATCTATGGAACTAGCACTCCACAATTAAAGCTTCCTAAAAGCAAAAACACACGGAAGAAGAAGTGACAAGTAAGAAAAATACAGTTAATACTTAAATTAACTGATTGATTGTTATGACCTTAATTCCATCTGGCCTGAAATGTTTTGTCAAAATTAAAAATTTATCAGCACCCACCAAAGGCCTGTTTGGCCTTTTAAACAATAATCACATGGTACTTGCATACACATGATAGTTAACACCATTTCTGAATTTGAACAGGTTTTCATTTTGGCATACGTATGCGTCAACATACATATTAGCACACATATATCTGTGAACATCTGTGCCAAGAATTAATGTACACACAGAGTCTATAGCATGATTCACCGTATGAATTAGGACTGTTGATCTTTTAAAATATATCAGGAATCCGATATATCGATATTGAAAAAATATCCCTATCCGCTCTCGGTGTATAGGAATATAGGAAGACGATATATCGATATATCGACGGAAAGAGTATCTCTGTACATGTATATAAAAATATCGGCCGCACGTTGTAAATATACTTCCAGATTTGGAGCTTTATATTTAAGTATTGATTTATTGTTAGATATTCTGTACATCAACAAACAAGCACCCCTATATCCTTCTTAGAGCAGGAACTGGAAGGAAAATGATGCTCGTATGCGCTGGGCGATAACCATTATGGTAACAATGGTAACAGCAAGTAAGTGGCACAATAAAGAGTGTCCGGTGGGTCCGTCGTTCGCTTTCGTCACATATCGAATTTATACTGAACACTTCATGTTGACTTCCCTATTATTTTTTCATTTCTGCCAGCGCCAGCGACACATCACTTGTAATGTCGAAATTGCGTTGTGAAGCAAAACATTGCGTTTTCTTTTGGCAGCACCGAGCGCCGATTACGTCAGCATTTTACCACACACGTCTCCGCCTACCGCAAAGACCAATCTTGTCACTTAGATTTTTATGCATCTTTTCAGCAACTGTCTTTGAAGAATGCAGATGTGAAGAAATTGCACACTAGTTGCGTTTAAAATTGTTTTTTAACGCAAGAGGTGTGCTATTTCTTCACAGCGGGTATCTTGTTATTCACACCGGAATCCCTCCAGTGTAATAGAACTTCTTACTTTGTGACATACATACTTGCTTCACACAACCAAATAGAAAGATTGGATGTGATGAAAGCTCAAAAAGGAATAAGAGTCCGTCACACGGTCAGAATAAAATTACGTTCTACTTCAATTTCAAAACAACAACTTCAAATATTTGCCAAAAATTGTAAAAAAACTGTAGTATACAATAAAAATATCTGCAATCGATAGTGCATTTTTGATATTGATTTATCCGGAATGAAAGTTCCACTTGCGTACTCGATATTTTTTGCAGAAGGTTTCGATGTGTCGTTGTATCGATATATTGTCAACAACCCCAGTATGGACTAAAAATGACAGGGCTTATTACCGCATGTGTCAGCACATGTGTTGACGTCCTAGTCGAGAAACTGGTTTATTTCCTATGGTTCCTCGTTTTGTTAGGAGAGACGCTGTCCATCTACAACTACATCTACATGTGCACTCCGGACGCCACTGTTCAGTGTATTTCAGAGGGTACATCGTACCGTCATTACCGAATTTCTGTCCTATTCCATTCATGTGTCGTATCTCTAGGGCTCAGTAAATTTCCTTTACCTTATTTTCATGAGCCCTACGTAAGTTCTAAGATGATGGCAGCATCTTCCGTTCGTGATCATCAATGTAAAGTCAGCTTAGGGCGATAAAAATCGACCGAACTACTTTCGATTAACTTTACCATTTATTATTGTGATCAGTACAACACAGTTCCCAATATACTGACTGTTCTTGTAAGGTTTGTTGCTTTCAGTATGATTAAAGGTGTTGACAGTTTCAAACATTGCCTCAAAATAATTATACAGCCATTAAAGTGCAATGTGGCGTGAGCAGTTGCTTCCACTCCAGTGTGGATCCTGTTGCACAAAACTTACTAAGCTAAGAAAGTTCTGGATGAGCAAGTTGCAAGTTCTAAGTGATATTAACATTCTGAAAAAAAAAATCAGACCCTAATCAAAAGAAATTATTACGAATTTGATCTAACTTATCATGCTGCTTGTAGCTTTGGAAATGAAAGCTACGAACATATCTAGCAGCATATGCATGGACTTAATAAAATGCTTGATATTCGTACACTCACTTAACATTGTCAGTACTCAGAATATTAATATCATTTTTAATACTGTTTCGAATCACAGTTTAATTAAAAGACATTTCCCTTCCTCTTCGAAAAAGATTGGTGGCCCTATTGGGGAAATAGATATTGAAAAATAAAAATATTTATTGACTAAATTAAATCAGCAAGTTTACCAAAAGTTGTTCGGAAACGAAAACCGTATTTTCTCTCAACTAACATCGTCTCTCCACTGCTCACTGTTAAAAAAATTCAGATCACATTGAGACTGACAATTCATGTCATCTGACTTACTGTACAAACACATTTCCCACTCAAAAGCCTGTTAATTTTTGTACCTTCACAAAAGAAGTGCAATATCATACTGAATAGCAATGAGGTGGCTACTTTCCTAGTCAGCGGCTCTGCATGCAGCGAATCACAGTGAGGAAGAAAAGTCCGCAGTGACGAACTTATTTAAAATTTGCAGGTCAAGGCAGTTACATTTTCTTATAGCTCCAGCCTGGAAGCCTCTGCGCATTTATGAAATAAACCTTTCAAACGTATTGAAAAGCTCTGCTGTGCTCCAGAGACGTAATGAAAGAGATTCAGGATCTGATATAAATTTGATTTCTATCTCACAGTCCTCAAATAGTAGACTGTGCTTGTACCGAAGGCGAACTACTTCTTATAGTGTCTTCAACTGAAGCACCTCCGTTTTAAGCACTCGGAGTCAGAATCCAAAGAATAAATATATATTTCTTCCTCCTTCTATTTCGTGATTAGTGAAATGCATACGTGAACGGTTTTCCATGCAAGCGCATTTAATTTTCCTTAATGCCAAATAATACTAGTAGTTAACAAACTAGCATTCTTCCACGAGCGATAAGCTAAGCTGAGACTAACTGCTGTTAAGTATCTTACGCTATTTCCATTCAATTACGTCCTCAGTGACGCCTAAAAAAACTGGATGTTGAGTGTAGCTGTCTAAGCTTGCTGGCCAACCATTCTCGTACATCGTTTCTTGCGTAATTACAAAATGGCGACTATTCTGGAAGTCGTTATACAGTGGACTATGAACTATATAGATCACATTAGAAGCTCTAAACAAAGATGACGGAACAGAAGTTGGCAGAAATGTGTTTTCATAGGTACGAATTGCTTTTTATAATTCGTTCTACTCGAAGACACAGAATACCATAGAGAAGGAACACCGAGACCAGAGTGAAGTAAATTGAAAAAGCCTCTGCCATATTTTCGGAAGTCGAAAGAAAGGGTCGTGGTATGTGACAATGCGTGCGCAAATTACGAAATGGCAACTATTAGCGTTTATTAACAATGTTACCTTTGAGTATAGCACACTAACTCTTTTCTCAATAGTGTCAGTAGGTTCCATTTAAATACTGTAACCCCAGGTCGTCCCTATCAGAGTGTTTACAAGTGAAGGATATGGTCTGCGTAGGTTCGAATCCTGCCTGGGACATGGATGTGTGTGATGTCCTTAGGTTAGTTAGGTTTAAGTAGTTCTAAGTTGCAGGGGACTGATGACCTGAGATATTAAGTCCCATAGTGCTCAGAGCCATTTGAACCATTTGATATGGTCTGTAAAATTTAATTTAGGATCCATCTTCGTGTGTTTTAGTACATTCCAAAAAACTTTCGAAGAATACCAATCATTTCGGAGACGAAAGTTCTATAGAACGATTACATTAATTTATATTGCATGTATCATTCATTATGCACACAAAGCCAAAACTATGTTGGACTGTGCAGGGAGACACCACTCCATACAGCAGGTACATTACGGTCTGAGCCACGCAGGCAGTCGAAAATGCAATGAAGTTTCTGGTTGATCGTAAGTTTATTAAAATAATAGCCAATGTATTACCTTGTCTTTCTGATGAATCAGATTACTCTGCTTACATATAGTTATATATATAGAGGCCAATTTTACATAGTTACGTAGTAGACTGCCTTACATTCTTCGTAGTTTGTTTATGACCTACGTACATAACTGCATCGAAACATTCGGAGACATGCCTGTTAGCTAATATACGTTTTCTGAATTTACACTGCAGTTTTAGTTTTGATGACGAAAAGTGCTTTAAATACGGAAAGTACGCTTAAATAAGGAACCATCGTAAACATTAGGCTTTGCTGCACGTCAGTCTCACCACTACCAAGATTGCAGGGGGGATGTGGGGGCGGGAGGGGGCGGGGGCGTCCAGTATCACACTGTAGCCCCAGGGCTAAGATTCATTATCGGATTAATATTGTCACATTATACCTAATCTACACATTTATTGGACGTTCTAATTTAAATATGAACTACCTGCTGAAGATCCAAACTTTGCAAAATGGCCATCTATTTTAAACCATACTAAGATTGATTCACAGAGTAATGTGTACATTATACTTTGCGCATAAAGGGCTCTTGTCAATTTGAAATCATAATTTAAAATAGTTCGTAGGGAATTATAGATCTTTCCGAATATAATCCGTTCTTTCTGATGTGAATGCATACTTCACTTAGTTTCCAGAAAGCAACAAAAACAGTTATTGGAGTTATGCCTATTGCAACTATGAAAAACTGAATTATCCAAGAAGGACCTAATCGACCATACCTTCCAACCAGTAACTAAGTTTTCAATGACAAAAAAAAGCTTACGAGCATGTACTCCTGACTTTTCGGTAATTTTACAAAGTATGATGGAGTCCTTTGTTAGTTTTTCCATGGTCAAAAAATTCCCAGAATATTTGCTTAGAAGAACTTCGATGAAACAAGCTTTTTTACTCAAGTAAGCAAACACATTACTATACACAAAACACAGAACAGCTACAGAACACAATATGTAGGAATATTTACACCAATCTTCAATCTTCTTTCTAGATACTTGCATTCATTTATACTCTGAGCACGTGTCAGGCACGATTGCGGAAAGGAACGCAGCAACTGTGTAGCTTACAAAACCACATAGGAACTGTAACCTCTGTATCAACCGCAGAACGACTTCCCAAACATGGCAACTATTATTTTGGCGTGGCACCGCAGGGAGCGCTGAATAACGTGCCATAATCTATCTTTGGTTCTACTCTTGCGCAACATTTGACTGTTTGGTTCAGTTGATGAAAGGTGTTGAATGAGATGTGTAGTGTTTAGCAGCGGCGAAGCTCTACACACGCTTTTGAGTCTTAGCCTACCAAAAATTATAAAGAAAACAATTACAACTAGAAGGCTAAAATCTTGATCAGAGCCAGCGACACTCACGGCCGCGTTTATCAAGTGGCTCTGAGCACTATGGGACTTAACTTCTAAGGTCATCAGTCCCCTAGAACTTAGAACCACTTAAACCTAACTAACCTAAGGACATCACACACATCCATGCCCGAGGCAGGATTCGAACCTGCGACCGTAGCGGTCGCACGGTTCCAAACTGTAGCGCCTAGAACCGCTCGGCCACACAGGCCGGCCCGCGTTTATCTGCTGTTCAGAGCCTGTCAACGCGTCAGTTTTGCGTAGCCAACTGGATGATTCTTTGACATAACGAATGAGAGGCAGAACAGAGCCAATGTATTTCTAGTGCTGAAGTTGAAACCATTGTCTTATTTGATGTTTTTCGCAGTTTTAGCGAGTTACGAGAGAAATATTTTGCGGTTATGGCAGTGAGTGCTATAAAGTGGACTGATTTAAGTGATTTAGTCCTGCAAGGCGATGTTTTCCGGTGATGTTTGTCTCATGGATTAATTGCAGAGACACAAAAACATATTAAACGTTGATGAAATCATCTGGAAGTACAGCAATAGCTGCCTCTTTGAGTTAATTGGATCATGTTTTTTAATTGAATCGTGGGAGAATGTAGGTGGATCGTTGTTATTAATAACGGAGTGTGCGTTCAATTTATTAATAGACATTTATCCATCTTCCTTCCCCAGTGATTCAATAAAAAAATCATTACTCAGTATGGTTGTACAGATCGACTGCTTAACAACGGAGATCACAGAAATATTTTACTGCTTCTTCAAGTATATCTCGGGTTGCGATACTGTCTCCCCAGATAGTAGCATAGTTTAACTAGCAGGGAGAAATTAAATTTATAATCCTAGTTTACAACAAAGATTCACCCTTTCTTCCGAACGTATTACTTCCAAACACGTCGTCCGCCTGCTGCTCTCTCATTGGCTGCATAACACAAATAGCTGACTCGTCTTCTTTTGTTCCCATCATACCTGAAGGCAAGCGCTGACAACAGTCCTGAACGAAACACGTAAGAACGCAACTGGCCCAGTTTAGGCTTTTACACAGTCAAAATAGAACATAATATACGCGCCGGAAACAATGTAAGTTTGTTTCATATGTTACTACAGCTTCACTCGACTCATCCATGAGTTGAGCTTTCACTGTGTTATGAATACTATCCGGTTTAACGGTTCACTGGAAGCTCTTGTTTGCATGAGGCAGCCGGCAGGGCGGTAGGCAGTCACGTGTGTTACAGAAGTTTGAGATTGAGGAATGCATCATTTGTGAAACTGTGTGTTATTTCTCGCGCTGCTCAATCCTCGTTAAACAAAACTTATTTTAGTAGTATCATTCTTGAGTATACGTGATTAACTGATTACATTATGGCTTATTCAGAAGGAGCACTTGTTCTTTATTTCTCGAATTAGATGACAAATAATTTTCAATCTGTTCTTACGGAACAAAGTTCACTTATAAAGATTATTATAGACATTAATAGTTGATGGGAAAAAACAGAAAATTTCAGTTTTCTAGGTGTAAAAAGTACCCTAGGCTTACAGACTGCTCTGTAAAAAATAAATTGCATTTATATACTTGTATTTTGTTTGTTTGGTCTGGGACGTCAGCTTCTTTCGAAGTATGCTTGATAAAAGTTGTGACATAAAAGCTGAGAAATATCAGAATACAAGAAGACGCAGACACACTGAAGAGCGTTTTCAGTTGATGGGTCATGGATGAATAGCTCATTCAGTTTCTGAAGGGCCCCAACATGATGCGATTGTGAAACAAAACCGATTTGTAATCGGTAGACTTATTGATGTTGGTTGTTTCTTGGACAATCAAGAACTTACATTCAGAGGACACTTTCGAGATGAAAATTCCGACAACAATGAACATTATCATGCAGATTTCTTCGGGGATCAAAGGAACATCAAGCACAATTCAAAACGAATTGATTGAATAGTTACCGATGTCATTAATGATCGCATTAAAGAAGTGTTACAGTCATGTGAATTTGTTGAGGAGAAAGCAGATGAAACCATAGATGTTTCTTGTAAGTCACAAATGAGTATTAATCCAAATTTTTGAACACATGGTCCCTTAGAATGATTAATTGGTTTTCATAATGTTTATAGTGAAACAAATGCTCACAGTTTATCACAAATTGTACTCAATGCTGTTGATGGGCGGGGAGTTACTAGCAAAATAGGGAGCCAAACATATGATGGAATCTCAGTAAACATGGAGTTGTCCAAAAAATTAGTTAAACAAAAATGTCCAACAGCAAAATTTTTTCAGCGTTATGCTGATAAACTTAATGTAGTGCTGTTACATTGTTTTGAAAGTATCAGAGTAGTTAGGCTTCCCATTTATAATCTTTTAGCAATCCATTCATTTTTTAGAAATCCTCAAAGAATCGCAACTCTTAGAAAATAAAGAACTGAGCCTGCCCCAAACATGTACTATACGCTGGAATATCCATTCACAAGATGTTTAGACAATATATTTCAAATAAATGAGAGACATTTTGTGAAATATCACCACACTTCACGAAGATTGGGATGCAGAGTTGTTCAACAGTGCTTCTCGCATGCTTAACGTTCTTAATGAAGCTCACTTCCTTTCCCTGCTTTCCTTTACAAAGAAATATGTGGATATGTTGGGAATCAGTATGCACTGTATCAACACAAAACTGTGTGTGACATTAGGGTGCGTAATACTGAAATGCAGAAGACTATCAGTCTAGTAAACGGTATGAGATCAGAAAAAAAACTGTGACCTCATGTATTGAAAGTTGTAGAATAAAATTTCAAAGTGAAATAAGTGTTAATGAACGTGAATTCCAGTTCTTTAAGGTGTTACCATATGAGGTCTTAGATAACATGATAGTGAAAATGGAAATGCGGTTTGTAAATTTTCAGTAAATTTCCCAATAATGAAACCGAATGTCCTTCTCACAAATTATCCATTCTACAACAACTAACGACTTGAAAATGAGTTAGGAAAGATTTATAGGGACAAATCTAAATATTTACCATCTGCAGATTTTCTTAAAATCGTAATTTACATATTTATAACGAAGAAGCAGAGCTTATCAAACCGATTCTTACATTCTATGTCAGTGCAGCTGCTTCTGAAAGGAGTGCGAGCACCCTTAAAGAATTACAAATCGCCTTCTCGTTTTAAGAGCAAAAGATAGGTTAAGATCTCTTTGCACAACTACCACAGAAAAAATTCTGGTTAAACAGCTTACAAGTGATAAAAAATTTAAAGATAACGTGACTGATAATTTTACTACAAAGGAGAATTTACGCTTGGACCTCTTGTATAAATAGATGAATTTACGCTTGGACCTCTTGTATAAATAGGTATCAGGTATGTTCATCCATTACCTTCATCACTTGTGTTTGGATGTTCGATTTGTTTGTAAATTAAGGTGTTTTGAACTGAGGAACGTATTTATCTCGTTGACTATGTATTTAGACATGGCGATAAATACACAGACTCAGTGGAGGAGGAAATTGCTGAAAAATTCCGATAAACAGCTGTAGCTCATCGTAAAGCGATTTCTTGACTTATTAAAAAATTTCGAAAGTCTGGCTCAGTGTTTAAGGCTCGTTCCCACCGGATCAACATCTTGGAACATAGTAACATGCCACTTACATGTGGCGTGCGTCGTCTAGTAGCATGCTACAAAAGACAACGTCTTGCGGTCTGTGCTGCATGTGGCAGATTCATCTATACTAAAGCTACACAATCTGTGCCACACTAATTCAGTCTTGCAGCAGAGCAGGTGATCATGTGATGCAACGACGACTTACTTGGTCACTACACATCCAGCTAACAACGAAAAAGAAACTCAGTGCAAAAGGAAAGATGGTGGAAGACGAGAATATTTAAAGAATTCGCACGGACTAATATACTAGCAGATCTAGTAGAAGATTATGGTACCACATTTAGTAATTTTACTATAACTTGTGATGAAGACTTTAATTATTTACAGCAGTTCGCTACATCTCTTATTCTAGAGGAATATGCCAACTATCAAGACAGTATTATACCAAGAATTTGATTGGCGTTACGATTTCTAGCAATGAGACATTCGAACGAGTCACTAATACATTTCCTCAGTGTATCATATTCTGCTATTTCCTTCACCTACCCGAAGTATGTTAAGCTATTTCATCAGTGTTGGAGAATTATATAAGTGCAAATAAGCAATATGTGATGCTGGCTTTATTTAAAGCATTGTTTTCGTTTCATATTCTTATTACGAAACTAACTTATAAGCCAAATTAAGAATAATTGTTACAGAATAGTGCATTTATCTATGTAAAAATTATTGTTTGCATCACAAAAATTGGTGGACCTCTACTTTGGTAGCTGGAAATTCAATTCATTCATCAGTCTGTGTCCACATACACAATTTCAGTATTATCTTCTAAAGAACAATTTCTTTCAGCATTGGATTCGGCTTCAAGTAGTGTTGCCTTGCCGTTATGAATTTGTTTCTCGTACTCTCTTCCCACTGCTTTGAGCAGAACATTCGCAAATAATTGCTTCACGTACTTTTGGATTGTTGGGACGGAGGAATTTCCTCAGGTCATTCCCAATATATTCATCATAGATACTAGAGTCGTCTCTGGGGTAGCAGCACTTTTCAGTATCTTTTCTGCGTCAAGTGTTGTTCTCCATTTTCTCTACTGTTCTTTATTTTTTTAAATTTTCTTTTGCGGTGTTTTTTCACGGGATACAGTTGAAATCTGACTTGCGCCATTCCGTGTCGACATTCTGAAAAATAGCGAAAAGTGATGATTATGTTTTATTTTTCAGATTCTAAGACACCAAGAGATTAAAGAATAGAAGAATATTGCCAGAAATTTCGAAGTGAAATGGAACTTTTCTCACTGTACAGGAGCGATAGATGGCGAACATGTACAAACTGTCCTGCCACGACTGGAAGCGCATAGATTAACTACAAAAAAATTAAGCATTGTGCTTATGGCAACTTAGACACGGATTACTGTTTTCAATACGTACATGTTAGATGTTAGGGCCACGTATTCGGTGGAGGCGTTTTCACTCAATCTCCTCTAGGAATAGAAAAGTTGAGTTCATATGTTTTAGTAGCGGATGATGCTTTCCCATTAAGCTTTGAAATCGTGAAACCATATGCTGGAGAATTACTGAAGTCATGGGGAAGAATATCTAGTTAATAACTTTCTTGAGCAAGATGTATTCTTGTAAATGTGTTTGGAATAATGTCCTATGTTTTCAGACCTTCTAGAAAGCCTGTGTATTTCAAAGTAGAGAACCTTGAAACGTAACAAAAGTTTGTACATATCTACACAATTCTGTAAGGCATAGTTGAACTTCCAGAATATTTTAACCATCTCCAATGAGAAGACTAGAGCATGGTGCATTTGCTCTTGGAGACTGGAGAGAAGTTACTCGCAGTTATGCAGATTTAACCCAGTTAGAAATACCTCCAATGATGCACAGCTAATACCAGAAGACTTCAAGGAGGACTGTATGACAGTACAAGGGAGGGGTGGATTGCAGGACATACTTTAATTTTATAACAATAAGGTATGTTAATTTATATTCAAAAATGGTTCAAATGGCTCTGAGCACTATGGGACTTAACATCTGAGGTCATCAGTCCCCTAGACTTAGAACTACTTAAACCTAACTAACCTAAGGACATCACACACATCCATGCCTGAGGCAGGATTCGAACCTGCAACCGTAGTGGTCGCGCGGTTCCACACTGAAGCGCCTAGAACCGCTCGGCCACACCGGCCGGCGTGTTAATTTATGTGAATGAATAGCATTATGCTGATGAACGCAAACTTTTTACTTATTTTGGTCCTACAAACTTACTCGTGTGGACTACTTTAATAGAATGACTTTGGAAACTGCTATTACATTCTTACATCTGTCAATTATATATTTATTCGAATGTATTTGGTAGAAGCCTATTAATTACCACAAATTTGAAAAATGAGACGTTTCATGAATAAAATTTCTTTAACTACAAATCGCTACTCGGCAAGAACTGTTTTTGTTATGGCCCCTCATGTAAAAATTTTAACACTTTTCCACCACAAATATTTTTTTACTTATTGTAATATAATATGGCATTCGATCTCCCTCAGGCAAAATTAGTATTTACACTAGAATAAAAAATGAAGAACAAGTTGATATTGTTTTATTAGAAAAGCATAGAAAGCAAAATCATAATTGCACAGGATAGAGTAGCATGGAGAGCTGCATGAAACCAGTCTCAGGACTGAAGACCACAACAACAACAACAACACACTTTAATAAGCAACTTTAATCAAGTCTGATTTAAGGAACGCAATTTACGAAAACATGCAATCACGAAAGGCCTTATATAATACAGCAATACTTTTCTCTGACAAAGCGAATTCAATACGGTGTTTTATTACAGTAGAAATTTCCATTTTTTCCCTTGTACGTTGCAACACACGAAATTCGATAATATTTACAGCAGCTGTAATTGTTAAAAGAGTTTCTGTTGCTCCAGACATGCATGCATGTCTGAAGCACATTGCAATGTAAGATACAGAAACTGTATGTTGTGTACATAGTTCTGCGTAGTCAGCACGTACACAACTTTCCCACTAGAGCGCACCTCGCTAAGCACAACAGTGCAGGCGCAGCGCTCGTCCATCTCCGCACTACGAGATGGCGCCGCCATAGAGACGGACCAAATTCTGCTTCCGCCAATCCGCGTATTAATATGTAACGCAGCCAATGAGATTGCTGCTAACGTAGAACCTTTCCTCGTCGCGGATCACACTCGCACAGTGATACATGAACGCGCGAGGCATTATAATGAGCGTTCAGACCTCCGATTAGTCAGTCTGCATTTGTCTGCAACAGTCTGTATGAGTTCTACATTTGTCTGTACCAGTCTATAGTCAAGTTTGAGTCTGCGCCTAATAAGATTACCATATTCCTGTACATAGCCATGAAGATAAATGTATAGACACTTTTGGCAAGTATCAGAGATATATGTGAGAAAAAGATTAATGTACCAATACCAAAGGAACTTCAGATTGTCAATAGTAAATAGCATCCAGAACCAAGTTAAGTAATTTTTATGCTTGTTATTGTTTTAATAAATGTGTGTGACAATTAATCAAGTTCTATTTTGGTAAACATTTTTGGAAAGTAGTGATCAATTAAGTGTTATATTTTGACTAAAGTTCAGTCTTGATCACATCATGTATGTTTTAATGATACAGGTAACCGGTTTTGGTTCTTTCTACAAAACCATCATCAGACCTGTGGATAAATTTTAAGAAATACTAGATACCAATCTTTAAATAAAATGAAAGTGTCTAATGATGTCAAAATTTAACAAGATAAAATAAAATTAATTATACCCATGGCTCCCTTAGGATGGTAGGCGGAGCTCTCCTCGCTGCTACGCAGTCAACTGATGGTTATGAGTGCTGAGCACGAGCTTAAATATGCAGAGGCTCCGCCTACTTCCTGTCACACTACTTCACAACTGCCAATCAGCGTTCATAATATGACGCCATCGTCAAAGTATAAAAGTAGGAAATACACTAATAACATAAAATTGATTCATTTAAATGTCTGATTACAGATAGTTAGTATGTCTACAGCTTATTTATATTTTGGATAAAAACAGTGAACTACGATGTGTAATAGTTGTGCCCTCTATGGGCAACCTTAATACTATTACAGTGCCAGTTACATCAAAGATGTGAAAGCCCTTGGCGTTGTGGTATATATCGATTATACCGAGTTGCCTACATCACAATTGCATCTTTGTTGCATGCTGCAGAATCGTCCTATTTTAACTGTAGTTTTTATAGCAATATTCTTTATAGCAGTAGGGTAGCAGCCAAGAGTACGTTCCACATTATGTATATCTGAATAACTGATGAGACTGATGATTAAATTTTTTTTTTTAAATCATCGAACTAATAGTTTTTATAATAATCAATGTCAATTTAATAATTTTTTTATGTTGTGCAGCATATTTTACATACATTGCTTTTGCCATGGGTATAACTAGTCTTATATTTTTAAAAAACAAAAGAGTAGATGCTTTTATTATAAAATTTCGTCAAAAAGGTCATAATAATATTTTTCGCGAAAATCTAATTGTTCATTGAGTAGCATTGATGATTTGGTTTTCAAATGAGCATATATCTCGATTTCTTCTAGGATATTCATAAGTAAGCCTTTATTTGCATAATGAAGAACTTGTAAATTCTGTAATAGTATTATGGTTGCCCATAGAGGGCACAACTATTACACATCGTAGTTCACTGTTTTTATCCAAAATATAAATAAGCTGTAGACATACTAACTATCTGTAATCAGACATTTAAATGAATCAATTTTATGTTATTAGTGTATTTCCTACTTTTATACTTTGACGATGGCGTCATATTATGAACGCTGATTGGCAGTTGTGAAGTAGTGTGACAGGAAGTAGGCGGAGCCTCTGCATATTTAAGCTCGTCCTCAGCACTCATAACCATCAGTTGACTGCGTAGCAGCGAGGAGAGCTCCGCCTACCATCCTAAGGGAGCCATGGGTATAATTAATTTTATTTTATCTTGTTAAATTTTGACATCATTAGACACTTTCATTTTATTTAAAGATTGGTATCTAGTATTTCTTAAATTTTATCCACAGGTCTGATGATGGTTTTGTAGAAAGAACCGAAACCGGTTACCTATATCATTAAAACATACATGATGTGATCAAGACTGAACTTTAGTCAAAATATAATAATCAAGTTCTGTTTAAAGTTGGTCACCGCCAATCTGCTACTCTAAGCGTGCAAGTGGCATTTATATCATCTGACCTAATGGCACGATAAGACTACGAGACATATTGCTGACACTCGCCTACTTCGTTAGAGCGACAAGTCAAATAATCTGATGGTGTGTGTACTGAAGGTCTTACAGTACGCACATCACACTGTATAAAGAGACATTATAACAATCAATGATATTGAAAACTACATTCAACTAACCTTATAAGCGTAAACACGCTCAGGAAGGGGCGCTTGTCTTGAGTGATCACTGCACACCTGCCAGTAGCTATGCTAAAGCAACAGTCTTCTTGCCGTGGTGAATTATCAAGCAACCCACAACAAAATAGACATAGCTACCGTGAAGTGGTCAGTTTGCAATATGGAGATGTGACGTTTTTCGTGCACGTTGGGGCACTTCACACGTAGTTTTCAGAGACAAACTAAAAACTACCGTTCTCAGACTTGTCTTACTTTCCATGCTGATGTGCGAAACGTGCTTATGATATTAATAATTTTATGGTCCTCTATTGGTTTACTACAACTGGCTGCATATGTTCCCTTACTGTTATAAAATGCGCATAGTTAATGAAATATCGAGATGTTTAACATTAAGCTGGTCATTCCTGGACGTAGTTTCGTCAAATTGAGAATTAATTTTAGCGGTTCGTATGCGAACGATTTTCTGACGGTCGTAGTAGGCGCTGAACCGCTTTTATATTGGTCACGCGGGGGTGTTCTCGATGAAACAGGCTTCGCAGATTTTTTATCGTATCCTTCAAAGTGCTCTCGTCGATTTCGTATTTTATTCCGAGGCTCCGTATAATATATCTTTTGATTTGGTTATTTTTGTGGTTTGTTTCATGTGCGTTCCACAGCACCTCGGATTGCCAATATCTGTCAATAAATTCCAGATACTTTTCATTAGATCACCTCATGACATACCATTGAATCGGGAGTACTGCCGGTGGTCTGCGTTTACCTAACACAACGTCGTACCTCAGCATCTTCATCAGGTGCTTCCTGTCACTGAGCGACAGGCTGACACTGTCCCATATTTATGTCTGGACGGTGTCTTGTCTGGCGCTCCCTACGCCGTCCGCTCCCGCTGCGACCGTGTGGGACTGGTCGCCAGATTTTCCGTCTTCCGTCCGCGCCTGCTTCCGCTGTTTTCCCCGGTGGCGGCCGTTTCATGACGTACCCTAGTAGGTCCTCGCCCGCCAGGCGCGTTCCTCGCACTGTAGACATGCTGCGTTTGCTGTTGGTGACCGTTACGACATTCTCCAGCGCCCATGTCATTCTCCTGGTCCTGTGTTTTCTTCCGTTGTTTTTGGTTGTTTTTGTAATAGGTCCAAATCCCGGTTCCACTCCGGCTTCCCGGTTTATCAAGTTCTCTCATCTTGATTTCGATCACTTCAGTGATGTCGCTGTCCCAAAATTTCGGGGTCTGAGATAAAATCCTGGTTTTATCATAATTCATGGTGTGGTCAAGTTCTAAGCAATGTTCTGTTATTGCCGATTTAGTGGCTTGTTGTAGTCTGGTATGCCTCTGGTGCTGTTTACATGTCATACAACGGTCCTGGTGGTCTGGCCAATGTAAGGCATACCGCATTCACATAGTATGTGGTAGATACCAGGTTTTCTCAATCCCATATCATCCTTAACAGTTCGATGACGCGCCCTGATCTTGTTTGGTGGGTAGAACACACTCTTGATATTGTGCTTTTTCAGTATTCTGCTGATCTTGACAGATATAGGTCCTGAATACGGTAGAAAGGCTACCCACCTTGTGTCTTCTTCTTGTTCTTCTCCCTCAGTATAGGTCGTCTGGAGGGATGTAGCGCCTTGCGGATGTCGCTTGTTGAGTATGCGTTGTCTGCGAACACTTGCTGTAGGTGTTCTAACTCTGCTGCCAAGCTAAGTCGGACAGTGTTTTGGATCGGTGAACAAGTGTTCTCAGCACCCCATTCTTCTGTGCCAGATGATGGCAGCTCTCAGCCTGTAGGTATAAGTCGGTGTGGGTGTGTAGGTTTTCTATACACACTATGACTTAATGTACCATCTGTCTTCCTTTTCATCAGGGCATCCAGGAAAGGAAGTTGACCATTATTTTCTAGTTCTATTCTGAACTTAATGCAGGGGTGTCTAGAGTTCAGATGGTCAAGAAACTCGTGCAGTTTTTCCCGACCACGTGGCCAGATGACAAATTTGTCATCAACGTACCTAAAGAAACAGGTCGTAAGTGCCTCATCCTCGAATCGCTGCATTAACAGATTTGTCACAACCGGAGATAAGGGCCTTACCAATCGCCACTCCTTCAGTCTGTTCATAAAACTGGCCTCCACATAGAACAAAGGCCGATGTTAAGATATGCTTGAAAAGGTCCCACACAGCTCCAGAAAATTTTTTACTGATTAAATCGAGTGTGTCCTGAAGTGGTAACCTAGTGAACAGAGACACAAAACCCTGCAAAACTCTAACTAAGACATCATGGTCAGCTTCGATGATCCACGATTTAATTGTCCAACTATGGTAAGAAGAAATCAACTACGTATGTTTCAACAGGATGGCGCTACTGTGCACGCGACTAAAGCACTTTGCGTCTTTTGAAAAAGTTTTTTGAGAAACGTATCTTCTCAAAAGACATATGGGCCCTTTGTTCCCTGAACCTTGCTCCACCTGAGAGTTTTCTTTGGAAAGTAGCAAAATCTGTAGTCCATCACGTTTGCCCAGTTTTTGACTTAAAAACTGAAATAACTGCGTAAATGAGGAACATATCACCATCAGATCTGCAGGAAATGTTTTCCAAAAAGTTAACATTATTCAGACGAACAGTTGCTCATGAAAGTCATGTACAAAGTAAGTTGTAACTTACTGTGTTGTGAGAGCTGTCTGCTGTGCGGTTTGGGACCTGAATGGTGGAAGTGAAATAATGAGGCAACATCCTCGAAATGTAGTAAGAGAATGTAGGAATAAGCAATTACAAAAGAATTCCTTAATGACTAAAGCAAAAGTCATAGTTAATATTCTCCACAAGGGTCATATGATGAATTTCCAACGCTCCTGAGAACTGAAAGATCAGGAAAATTATGGTCCAAACGTTTCTACACATCTACATTTATTTGATCGAGAAAGTAGTTGCTTAAAACATTTCGAAGTACACATCACAAAAAGTTTTGCATCACCCCAGTTCCCAGAACTCCTGAAGATAGACGTTGACTGTGGATATTTTAACACAGACACAATCCCTTTGACTGTTCAGAGATGTCACTAAACCCTCCCAAAGATGTAAACAACCATGCACGAGCAAAGTCTATTAGACGGAGGGGTTGCGACAGCCGATCATTTCCAATCATTCCACCAGGAAGGAGGTACACGGCCCGTGTTGCCTGTAGTTCAACCATGCCTAGACGGTCAATACCACGGTTCGATCGCATCCGTATTGTTACTTTGTGCCAGGAAGGGCTCTCAACAAGGGAAGTGCCCAGGCGTCTCAGAGAGAACCAAAGCGATGTTGTTCGGACATAGAGGAGATAGAGACAGAAACTGACGATGAAATGCCTCGCTCAGGCCGTCCAAGTGCTACTACTGCAGTGGGTGACCGCTACCTACGGATTATGGCTGGGAGGAGCCTAGGCAGCAACGCCACCATGTTGAATAATGCTTTTCATGCGGGCACACGACGTCGTGTTACTACTCAAACTGTGTGGAGTAGGCTGCATAATACGCAACTTCACTCCCGACGTCCATGGCGAGGTCCATCTTTGCAACCAAGACACCATGCAGCGCGCTAAACATTGGCCCAACAACAAGCCGAGTGGACCGCTCAGGACTGAAATCACGTTCTCTTCGCCGATGAGTGTCGAATATGTCTTCAACCAGACAATCGTCGGAGACGTGTTTGGAGGCAACCCGATCAGGTTGAAGCCTTAGAGACATTGCCAAGCAAGTGCAGCAAGGTGGAGGTTCCCTGCTGATTTGGGGTGGCATTATGTGGGGCCGACGTATGCCGTTGGTGGTTCAACAATGGCTCTGAGCACTATGGAACTTAACTTCTGAGGTCATCAGTCCCCTAGAACTTAGAACTAGTTAAACCTAACTAACCTAAGGACATCACACACATCCATGCCCGAGGTAGGATTCGAACCTGCGACCACAGCGGTCGCGCGGTTCCAGACTGTAGCGCATAGAAACGCTCGGCCACTCTGGGCGGCGCCGTTGGTGGTCATGGAGGGTGCCGTAACGGCTGTACGATACGTGAATGCCATCCTCCGACCTATAGTGCAACCATATCGGCAGCAAATTGGCGAGGCATTCGTCTTCATGAACGAGAATTCGCGCCCCCATCGTGCACATCTTGTGAATGACTTCCTTCATGATAACGACACCGCTCGACTAGAGTGTCCAGCATATTCTCCAGATTCGAACCCTATCGAACATGCCTGGGATAGATTGAAAAGGGAAGGACGGCGTGACCCACCAACCACTCTGTGGGATCCAAGCCGAATCGCCGTTGAAGAATGGGGCAATCTGGACCAACAGTGCCTTGATGAAGTTGTGGATAGTATGCCACGACGAATACAGGCATTCATCAATGCAAGAGGACGTGCTTCTGGGTATTAGAGGTACCAGTGTGTTCAACAATGTGGACCACCACCTCTGAAGGCCTCGCTGTATGGTTGTACAACATGCAATGTGTGGTTTCATGAGTAATAAAAAGGGCAGAAATGCTGTTTATGTTGATCTCTATTCCAATTTTCTGCACAAGTTGCGTATCTCTCGGAACAGAGGTGATACAGGTCTTTATTTGATGTGTCTATATTTAGAAGGCATTATCATGTTTTCTTTCTAAGTGCCACTTTACATCAACAGTTATTTTGCTCTTTAAATAATTATGATTTTGTCAGTGTTGAAACGAACTTTATTAAAAAAAATCGTTTAGATATTTATGTTCTTATTTCTGCATTATATCTGTTTTTCTCTTTGCCCATTTATTATTAAACTTTATTAGAGTGTACGCAGAATAACTTAGCCGGTAGACGCGCGCAGTCGTGTAGAGTGAGCGGTAGTGATGCGGGTTGCGAACACAGGAGATGCTGAGTGATGGAGGGGAAGTCCTGAAGCCTATACCAACGTTTGTCGCAAACATTATGTGGAGCCTCTCCACGCCCACACTTGCATGGTGACCATCCAACAAGATCTTTGCTTAGAGTCTAAAAATAATTCCGCTCAAAATGCAACAGAAGCAGCGATTTATTTTCACCTGAATTGTTAACCATTTTTAACTTTCAGAGAACCATCATCGGTGGTGAATTTTGAGTAAAAACCTATGTTTCTCTTATTGCCGCATTAAAATTTATTTCTTTACCCAAAATACAGAGGAGTTTACACAATGTAACCTCCCTGAGAAATTGTGCAGACACAACTGCGACAGAAATACGAGACAGTGGTTTATTCCTTTCTTAAGTGAGGAGCCCTCACGGTTGGCTGTGCGCTCTAACGCACGGCTTTCCGGGCGGGAAGGAGCGCCTGGTCCCCGGCACGAATCCGCCCGGCGGATTTGTGTCGAGGTCCGATGAACCAGCCAGTCTGTGGATGGTTTTTAGGCAGTTTTCCATCTGCCTCGGCGAATGCTGGCTGGTTTCCCTTATTTCGCCTCAGGTACACTATTCTCCATGTACGCGTACACCACCATTACTCTACCACGCAAACATAGGGGCTACACTCGTCTGGTGTGAGACATTCCCTGGGAGGGTCCACCGGGGGCCGAACCGCACAACAACCCTGGGTTCGGTATGGGGCGGCGGAGGGGTGAAGTGGACTGTGGTAGTCTTCGTGGGGTTGTGGACCACTGAAGCTGCGGCGGTGACGGAGCCTCTCCGTCGTTTCTAGGCCCCTGTTAACATACAGTACAATACAATAAGTGAGGAACTGAGGTCAAGTAAGACCAGTAGCTTATTAAAAGCACATCTTTGGTACAAAAATAAACTTGTAATATCTTGGCAAATATATTTCACCAGCTATCAATGGCCCGTAAAAACTGCATTTTTTCAGTGAAACAGTCTGTAGTTAGTGGAGCAGTGCATAGTGGAGTTTCGAAAAATATTCTCTTCTTTGTGTACTATCATTTGCCAAAATCTAGTTTCGATACCTTAAGCTGTTTACGAGATATGAGGGATATTATGGATGTTTCATTCCAATGGCACGCGCCATCACAAATAGGTGCGCTACACTCAATCAGTTTATTCGAGATTGGTCACAGGTAGAGACCTCCACCCAAGTGTAAAGAAAAATTCAATATGTCAGATAAATTTCATGTAATATGCACCAAACGTAAAATAATGGTGACCGCTATGTTTCATTGCAAACTGTTTCGAAACTCGCGGTGTGTCTTACTTAATTGCAAATACCACAATAACTATAACCATTATCGAAATGATGGGCAAGTTATAATGAAGTTGACATATAAAGCTGTAAGTACAACAAAAATGATTTTTTTTCACCAGATAGTATCTGTAAAATCATTTGAGAAAGATTGCATGGCGTCCGCCTGGCTTCCGTCAATGTATGACGTCACCAGCCTGTGGAAAGTGGGCAAACAATGTTTGCCTCCTGTTCCGAACAAATTAATGAACTCGACGAGCACTTTGGGCGAAAACTGGTGATTGCGCACTGGCCACTGTACCCTGCATGGGCTCTACATTCCTTCTTGCAGATGATTTCTCTCTTGTGTGAGAAATCTAATAGCAGAAATACCAGGCCCCTAGCAAACATTTGCAGTGTAGCACTAAAATAAAGCAAACAACAGAATGGGGTTACGAAGACACAAAAGTGTAAAATCCGTTACTATAATAGTAGCTAGCACGGTGCAAATAAGTTAACTTCCACGCTTAGCATATGACGCCACAGTATACTGTTCCTGCGCATGTGCAGTCTGCAGTGTATTCAAAGTTTTAGAACGCCACACTCGTTACATTCAACTGATTACTGACGTCAATGATCTCCTCGCAATGTGGTTGGCAGTTGGTAGCTGAATAGCATACAAGTACGTGACGCGTATTCACGAGTAGTCGATTTTGCCCAGAAGTCGCTCATGTAAAACTGCCTTAAACTGTAAGGCTTAAAGCAGTCGCCAGAGTTCACGTCACAACACGGAATAACTGTCTCATCGAAGAACTTAATATACCATTGATCCAGTTGCCAAGACCTAGTGAGGTAGAAATACATCGAGTTTTAATTCGCCAATGATGAAGGATGTGAGCCATAATTAGACGCAGGATAAAACAGATTCTTTTTATTCTTTAGGTTGTGGTGTAATTATGGCTTAGGCCCTCTTTCAGACGTATCATCTGAATCGATGATGCTACCAGCTTTCCTTAAATAATTTCACAAAATTCCCTTTAATGTCGCCATGGGCTCATTTTATTACATCTTGCAACAGCATCATACGGCTGATAATATTTTCATTTTGAATTAAACTTTATGCGTTTATTCACTTCTAAAGGTCTCCACACAGGAGAAATAAATAACCGCCGATACCAGACTGCATTTCTAACGGTCGAAGGGCACGAAAAGGAAGAGGTAGTTGAGAAGGGAGTGGGAATGTATATACACTGAGCAAAGAGTAAGGGAATCCAAGGCAAAATTTTGAAACGGAATTGAAGTTGAGCGAAAAATAAAATTTTTTAGGCTTTCCAATGACATGATAAGTCTGTTGGAGGCGGAAAAGGACTTTGAAGAGCAGTTGTACGCAATAGTAAAAGGCTATAAGATACACATTAACACGAGTCAAACAAGGCTAACTGAATGTAATTGAATTGAGTCAGGTGACGCTGATAGGATTGTGTTAGGAAATGACAAAATAGTCTATTTCTGCTATTTGGGAAGCCAAAACTCTGACGACGGCCACAGTATGATGTGACATACAGTATGGACTGGCAATAGCAAGAGAAGTGTCATTAAAAAAGAGAAATGTGAGAATACAGAATATGAATTTTAATAATCGGAAGCCTTTTTCTGAAGGTATTTGTATGGATTGTGGCCTCATACAGAAGTGAAACATTGAAGATTTGCAGTCTAGGCAAGTAGAAAACAGAAGCTTTTGAAACGAGATAGTGCAGATGAAACTTCAATATTAGATGGGTAGATCGAATAACTAATGAGGGAATACTGGACCATATTGGCGAACAAAGAAATTTATGCCACAACCTGCCTAAAAACGGGTCTGTTGATAAGACATTTCCTGAAGCACCAACAAATTATCAGTGTGGCAATTTTAGGGATGTTTGGGTAAAAACTGTAGAGGTAGATGAAGCAAGTTTAAATGGATGTAGGTTGCAGTAATTTTGCAGAGATCAAGAGGCTTGCACAGGATAGAGTACTGTGGAGAGCTGCATCAAACCAGTCTATGGAATGAAAAGAACAACAACATCGCCAGTGACAGCGACAATAATTGGGTGCTCTCTTTGACCGCGACTACACAAGAGAAGTTTATGGAGCAGTTCCTAACAGTATTTCGAATGTCACTAAAATCTCTACTGTGGAAAATGAATTGTACGTTTTCCGGTGGTGGCAGTTGATCTCTGTCGAAAAGTGGTTGTAGAATAAATAAAGAAAATAGAGTAGAATTTTTAAACTTGTATTGGAACGGTTTTCTTGGTAACTGTAGACTGTGTTACAGAATACATTACGTTTTTCATTGAAACCAAGTGTACTAAGTATATCTTTTGAGTCTGTATTAACAAACATACCTTAAAGTTCTCTTTTTCACTTCTTATTCTTGTAGTTTAACTACGTGTATATACAACATGGCTTTGCTTAGTCGCAGTCTGTATAGAAATTGTATGAATAGCAGCACTGTTGATTTCCACAATGCTTATAAAGTGTGTAAGGGAGAGCCAGTTTATACGAAATGACAAAGGACTTGTGTATAGCTATAGAAGAGATGTGATATATATTAAATTCTCCACTTGATATTACCTAATTCTTAAATAGTTGAACAACAAATCTAGTTTTGTTACCAATAAGTGAAAATTAAAAACTAGAGCCCAGAATATAGTGAATATCACTATGACCATCCCTTTAATTTCTACTTCTATAGCTTGAAAATGTTGTTCGATGAAATATTTGTGCAAATAATTTTAGATTTGTATTAGTTCTTAATATATACACTTACATTAACTCTGCCTTAAATTTCACCTTTCAGAGTGGTTCATGGTCCCTGAGTAAGTATAGATGATAGTGTAAAGCCCTAAGTCTGCTTGGGAAAAGCAGCACACTCGTCTGCTGCACGTCCATACCGTCTGGTAAAAACTTAGTGCATGGTTCACTACACCCCCTAAACTACAAATAGTACAACTCACCTGTAACAAGTACATTCTTTACAGTTCCATCTGAATTCTGATAAATCAGTGGGTTGTTTAGGTTTCACGAAAGATACTTCGGACATAGCACACCAATCAGTATTCCTAAGCCGTGCTACATCACACCCAAACAAAGAAGAAATATCTTTTATGCTTACCGCATTGTGCCTGCTTCTGCAGAGTGTGAACGCTGCAGATGCAGAAAACTTCCTCCGATTTCTAGGTGTTGGATTCGAACACCTCCAATTGCAAATTCACTGATGAGTTTGTCGAAGTGCACACTTCTGGCACCAATTTGCAAGGGGGCCAAGGGAAGATACTCCTCTGTGAGGTCAAGATGGCTGCTGGGAAACTGTGAAGCATCTGCAATGATTGTAAATAGTTCATTTATTAACTATGTATCCAATTCGTTGCTCTCCCGCACCAGCCTTGGCAGATGCTTCATTGATCTGTGTGTTGGATTCTAGCTGATGTCTTTTTAATCAGCTCAGTGGCTGCACAGCTAGCGATGTTGTTACTAGCCTCGGAGTTGAGTTGGGCTGCTGTCTGGCGGATGGTAGCCATGCTCAGAGTGAAGGGTTGGTATCATGCTGGTGACTGGAGTGTCCTAGGTCCCACTCTGAATTCTATGGTGACCCTTGATGACCAATGAGCAATGTACATGGTGTCGATAGTCGTGTGATCAGTTGATCTCCTTCCCAGTGATCTGGTAAGTTTGAGCACCTGGAGGCACTTGGTTGGTGAAAAGGAATGTGAACTCCAAGAGGCTCTGAAGTTCAGCCCTGGCTGCACTCAGCGATGTTGTGTTGTCAGAAGACAGTCAATTTCTCAATCAATAGATGATAGGTGGTGAGCAGTATGAAGTTTATCAGGCGAAGACCATCACCTCATCTTTGGCTGGTTCACAGACTGTGCTGGAGCATCTAGGACACACATTCACTAAAGTATTGTAATCATGGAATCGAGTGCTATTAGTGTAAATGCCATCGTTTCCAATCATCATCGGACAAGAGCTGGAAAACTGGAGTATGTAAAGGGAGATATAATGAGACTATGATGTAAGGTTCGGTTCATAATTACCACACACGTACTCCTTATTCGGCTACAATCACTGGCTCTTAACCGCTGTATCACATACTCGCTAAGTGTTCTTGTCTAAGCGAGTTTCTTGCATCATGTCTTACGAGCTGATAAATATGCTTTTCTCTCTTTCCTTGCTATTCTGTAGCAGCCTTCTTTCCGCTGAATGCATATTTCTCACTCTGTGGATGGTGTCGTAATGTGTCAAAAGCCTGATCCAATTGCGACATACAGGTACACTTCCTGCTTTAACCACTGTCTCTAGCTTAAGATGATATTGGCTGTGATATGCAAATGGATTTTAATAAACTCCCCATTCCTATCAACGATGTAACAGTAGTTCCAGAATCGAAATTTTATCATTAAAATCCGAAATGCAGGCAGTTCATTATTTCCTTCACTTTAGTTCATTTAACGATTTACTCTGTCTCATGTGTAGAACTGAGTTCATGTGATACTGGTATATCTGACTTTCGTTTCACGTGTCGTTGTTCCAAGAGCTCAAATGTTACTAGGTTCACTGTTTTGGACCAACTATATAATTTAAATTCAACTACTGCTTATCAATTCAAACTTATGGATTCATTTCCTGAGTATTTAAGCCCAAATTGGCATGAATTTTTGTTTGCAGCCCTTTTGCTCAACTGCAACTGATAAATTTTATCAAGTATTTCATGCCTCAGGTAGAAACTCATACTTTTTACTACATATATCCCCATTCTAACGCACGCATTTTCAGCTTACGAGGTAGTTCTCATCATGAACGCCGGTTTTTATTGATGCCATACCTGATCCTGCAAAGGTATATTTATTCATGCTTCACGTGCCGTCTCAAATAGTGTTATTACGAGAAGTTTACCATGACTTTGCAATCCATGCATACTCAGATCTTTCGAACTGCAACCTCATTCAATCGACTTTAAGTCGTACTGCTAGCAGTTATTCATTGTTCATGTTTTGACTATTAAGATTATAGTATTGAGGGGGGTGGGGGACAGAGGATGGACTACCTTTCCCTGCACAATGATCAAGCATACACTGAGGTGACAATAGTCAAGCGATAGCGATAGCACTTATACCTGACGATGGTAGCATCACATACAGAGGTATAAGAGAACAGTGCATTGCGGAGCTGTCATTTATACTAACAAGGGAACCTCCCCATCGCACCCCCCTCAGATTTAGTTATAAGTTGGCACAGTGGATAGCCCTTGATACACTGAACACAGATCAATTGAGAAAACAGGAAGACGTTGTGTGGAACTGTGAAAAAATAAGCAAAATATACAAACTGAGTAGTCCATGGGCCACATAGGGAACATCATGGGCAATTTAAGTTCAGGAGCGCCGTGGTCCCGTGGTAGCTTGAGCAGCTGCAGAACGAGAGGTCCTTGGTTCAAGTCTTCCCTCAACTGAAAATTTTACTTTTTTTATTTTTGCATAGTTATTATCTGTCTGTTCATTCATTGACATCTCTGTTCACTGTAATAAGTTTAGTGTCTGTGTTTTGCGACCGCATCGCAAAACCGTGCGATTAGTAGACGAAAGGACGTGCCTCTCCAATGGGAACCGAAAACATTTGATCGCAAGGTCATAGGTCAACCGATTCCTCCACAGGAAAACACATCTGATATATTCTATATGACACTGGTGACGGCACGTGTGTCACATGACAGGAATATGTTGTCGACCCACCTAACTTGTACACTTGGCGAATGGGTAAAAAGATTCTTCTACCTTGCCCGATTTAGGTTTTCTTGTGGATGTGATAATCACTCCCAAAAAAGTGATGAAAACATAAGAGTTTGTCACATAAACTGTGAATAAAAAACTAAACATTTCACTCGATGTAAGATTTGAACCAAGGACCTTTCGTTCCGCAGCTGCTCACGTTAGCACAAGGCCACGGCGCTCCTGCGTTCCCAATGTCCTTCATGTTACCTATCTTCCCATGAACTACTCAGTTTGTATATTTTGCTTATTTTTTCACAGTTCCACACAACTTCTTCCTGTTTTCTCAATTGATCTGTGTTCAGTTTTTCAAGGCCTATCTACTGTGCCAACTTATAACTAAATCTGAGGGGGGTGCGATGGGGAGGTTCCCTTGTAAGGTGATTCACGTATGATTACTCTCGCACAACGGGAATTAACAGACTTTTGAACGAGGTATAGTAGTTGGAGCTAGATGTATGGGACATTCCACTTCGGAAACGTTAGCGAGTTCATTATTCCGAGGTCCACAGTATCAAGAACGTGTCGAGAACACAAAATTTCAGGCACTACCACAGACAACGGTTGCCGACGACATTCACTTAACTACCGAGAGCAGCGATGTTTGTGTGGATTTGGCAGACAACCAGCACTGCGTGAAACAAACTCAGTAATCAATGTGGGACGTACGACGAAATTATCCGGTACAAAAGATCGGTGAAATTTTCTGGTAAAGGCCTATGGCAGCAGACGAACGACGCGAGTGCCTTTGCCAACAGCATCACATCGCCCGTAGCCCCTCTCCTTGGCCCGTGACCGTATTAGTTCGACCTTAGATAATTGGAAAACTGTGGCCTGGTCACATGGGTCCCGATTTCAGTTCACAAGAGCTGATGGTAGGGTTCGAGTGTATGGAGCAGATCCCGCGAAGGCATTAGTTAACAAGGCACTGTGCAAACTGGTGGTGGCTTTGTTTGCATGGAATAGTCTGGGTCCTCTGGTCAAATTGATCCGATCACTGATGGAAATTGTCATGTTCGGCTACTTAGAGACCATTTGCAGCTGAAAAATGATGGAAATTTCATGGATAACAATGTGCCATTTCACTAGGCCACAACGGTTCGCTATTGGTCGCATTCTTGACATTCGAGTGAACGATTTCGCCACTCAGATCGCCCGACATGAATCCCATCAACATTTATGGGACATAATAGAGATGGCAGTTCGTGCACAAGATCCTGCACCGGCAGCAGTTTCTCAGTTATGGGCGGCTATAAAGGCAGCATCGTTCAATATTTCTGTCGAGGGCTTCCAGTGACTTGTTGAGTCCAAGCCACGTTCAGTTGGTGCACTACGCTGGGTAAAAGGAGGTCTGGCACGTTATTGGGAAGTATCATCTCAGTGTAAGTTACTCACAACAACGCTTCAGACATTGTTAGTATTTCTGGACCGATATTACTTGTTCACTTCTATTCAGATTCTGGTACTATGCCTGATATTTTTTCCCGTTCCGCGATTAATGTAGACGCTTGCTACTCAGTTAAACCTTCTTCTCTCATACGAAAGTCAGAAACGCGGTCTTTACATCTGACTGATATATTTATTCTTCTCCACCAGTCCTGAAAGTTTCTGACGTCATCACGGAATCACCCTGTATACGTAATCAAAACCGCGAAGTGCACGGGGTTTGTACGTAGCTTAATTTGAGACACGTTCTATACTAGCGTGCCAAACATGCAGCCTGTAGCGTCCGTATGTCCTACCCTAATTACATCTACATTTATACTCCGCAAGCCACCCAACGGTGTGTGGCGGAGGGCACTTTACATGACACTGTCACTACTTCCCTTTCCTGTTCCATTCGCGTATGGTTCGCGGGAAGAACGACTGTGGAAAGCCTCCGTGCGCGCTCGAATCTCTCTAATTTTACATTCGTGATCTCCTCGGGAGGTATAAGTAGGGGGAACCAATATATTCGATACCTCATCCAGAAACGCACCCTCTCGAAACCTGGACAGCAATCTACACCGCGATGCAGAGCGGCTCTCTTGAAGAGTCTGCCCCTTGAGTTTGCTAAACATGTCCGTAACGCTATCACGCTTACCAAATAACCCTGTAACGAAATGCGCCGCTCTTCTTTGGATCTTCTCTATCTCCTCTGTCAACCCGACCTGGTACGGATCCCACACTGATGAGCAATACCCGCAAGTATAGGCCGAACGAGTGTTTTGTAAGCCACCTCCTTTGCTGATGGACTACATTTTCTAAGGACTCTCCCAATGAATCTCAACCTGGCACCCGCCTAACCACTTCAAATCGTTCCGTACGCATACTCCCAGATATTTTATAGAAGTAACTGCTACCAGTGTTTGTTCCGCTGCCATATAATCATACAATAAAGGCTCCATCTTTCTATGTATTCGCAATACATTACATTTGTCTAAGTTAAGGGTCAGTTGCCACTCCCTGCACCAAGTGCCTATCCGCTGCAGATCTTCGTGCATTTCGATGCAATTTTCTAATGCTGCACTTCTCTGTATACTACAGCATCATCCGCGAAAAGCCGCATGGAACTTCCGAGAAAATCATGAACATGAACACTAACAAAGCATAGATCACGCTTTCGGCGGTTAACAATGCAATTATTATAGTGTAAGGTCATTTATAATATCTCAGAATGTCCTAGAACAAACGGGGCAACTTTAATGTAGAAATGGTGACCATTAAGTATGTTTCAGACGAATTAGATACTGCCCATAACAAATTTCTATTCCTAAACTAATTATCCACATAAAAAATTATAAAAAGTAAATAGTTAGTACCTTGACTGACATTTTTAAGGTTCTGTACCTCAACAGCTAAAAACCGAACATTTATAGCAAAATTTTGTAAACGGTCTGACCGACCGTTAAGACCCCTTTTTCTCAGGAACGGGTAGATATGTCACGCTGAAATTTGTCACACAATAGAGTTTATGCACATTTGGCGATGTAAAAAGTTTACGCTTTTACATCAATGCAGCCAAGAGGCATGGCCATTTACGTCAGATAAACTGAAGATCCAAACTGGTACACATGCCTGATATCGTGTAGCGCCCCAGCGAGCACGCTGAAGTGCCGCAACACAACCTGGCATGGACTCGACTATTGTATGAAGTAGTGCTGGAGAGAACTGACACCATGAATCCTGCAGGACCGGTCGCTGTGGCCAAGCGGTACTAGGCGCTTTAGTCCGGAACCGAGCTTCTGCTACGGTCGCAGGTTCGAATCCTGCCTCGGGCATGGATGTGTGTGATGTCCTTATGTTAGTTAGGTTTAAGTAGTTCTAAGTCTAGGGGACTGATGACCTCAGATGTTAAGTCCCATAGTTCTCAGAGTCAGTTGCACCATTTTGAATCCTGCAGGGCTGTCCGTAAATCCGTAAGAGTACGAGGAGGTTGAGATCTCTTCTGAACAGCACGTTGCAAGGCATCCCTGATAATTTTCATGTCTGGGGAGTTGGTGACCAACGGAAGTGTTTAAGCTCAGAAAAGTGTTCCCGGAGCCACTCTATAGCAATTCTGTACTTGTGGAGCGTCGAATTGTCCTTCTGGAATTGCTCAAGTTCGTCGGAATGCACAGTTGGCATGAATGGATGCATGTGATCAGACAGGATACGTTCCTACGTGCCACCTGTCACAGTCGTATCTAGACGTACCAGGGGTCCCATATCACTCCAACTGCACACGACCCACACCATTACAGAGTCACTACCAGCTTGAACAGTCCCCTGCTGACATGCAGGGTCAATGGATTCATGAGGTTGTCTCCGTACCCGTACACGTCCATCCGCTCGATACAATTTGAAACGAGACTCGTCCGACCAACCAACATGTTTCCAGTCATCAACAGTCCAATGCCGGTGTTGACGGGCCTAGGTGAGGCGTAAAGCTTTGTGTCGTGCAGTCATCGGTTCCGAAATCCCTTATGGATGATGTTTCGTTGAATGGTTCGCACGGTGACACTTGTTTGATGGCCAAGAACTGTAATCTTCAGCAATTTGCGGAAGAGTTGCAGTTCTGTCACGTTGACCCAGTTTCTTCAGTCGTCGTTGATCCCGTTATCTTTTTCCGGTCGCAGAGATGTCAAGAGATTTGACGTTTAACCAAATTCCTGATATTCACGGTACACTCGTAAAATGGTCGTACGGCAAAATCCCATTTCATCGCTGCCTCGGGAGCTACTGTGCCCCATCGCTTGTGTGCCGACTATAACAACACGTTCAAACTCACTTAAATCCTGATAACCTGCCATTGTAGCAGCAGCAACCGATCTGACAACTACGCCAGACACTTGTTGTCTTATATATGCTTTGCCGACTGCAGCGCCGTATTCTGCCTGTTTACATACCTCTCTAATTGAATTCACATGCCTATACCAGTTTCTTTGACGCTTCAGTGTATTTTCGTGCCCTCAGATTCGCTCACCAAATCATATAGTGTATTTCCTTCTGACCAAGAATCATGAAATTTGGCGAGAAGTAGGATTTTACTGTACACTTAAAGGGAAGACGACTACTGTCTGAAACTTCCTTGCAGATTAAAACTGCGTGCCTGTCCCAGACTCAAACTGGGGACCTTTGTAAAGTTCTCGAGTTCGTGTCTCGAACTGCACACAGTTTTAATCCGCCAGGAAGTTACATATCAGCGCACTCTCCGCTGCAGAACGAAAATTTCATTCTGGAATTGTCTGTTGTCTGGTTTGCGTTCTGTTAAGGTCACTTTTTGTTGGGAATGGGTAGACATATTCTGTGGTGTGAGGTTGATCTGTTATTCTGCGCAACGGATTAATGTGAGACGTACCCTTTACCCTGTGGCTCCAGCAAGATGCAATTTCCACCCCCACACTACTACAGAAGTCAGACAGACGCTCCTAACGTTCTAAACAGAAATGCCTGAAAAACTTTCAGCAATAAACATCTTCTGGAGTCGTCCGCTGTAAGGAAATGACACAAAAATTCACAAAATTTCTTACATAACTAGTAGGATACTTGGGTACTGGAGTAGTGCTAGTTAGTGTAAGAAAAACATGAAACTAACGAAAATTATTATTTATTTTGCAAAAATTCTGAGAAATCACAGTGGCACTTTTAGTTATGAATTGAACAAGTTATATCCTGCTTCTTTTCAGAATGTGAAGTTACCTCTCAAGGACAGGATTCGTTAATGAAATTTCTGTACAAAGTTTAAGATTGTTTTGACTTGGCAAAATAGCTGAGAGGCGCGCCTACACAGCTTCAATAATTATCCTTTAGAATGTTGCTACATGCGGTCGAGGCTGTCACGTGTGAAATGCAGTGAAGTGTACTATTGTGGAGGAAATATGGGGCCCACAATAGCTGTAGCACACAATACCATAAGCTGCGATGACTGCTGTCTGCGCCGCTCGTTGCTGACAAATAAGATAACTCTCGTTCTATCTAGATTGACCTTGTGGTGTCACTGCCAGACACCACACTTGCTAGGTGGTAGCTTAAATCGGCCGCGGTCCATTAGTACATGTCGGACCCGCGTGTCGCCACTGTGTGATCTCAGACCGAGCGCCACCACACGGCAGGTCTCGAGAGACGTACGAGAACTCGCCCCAGTTGTACGACGACTTTGCTAGCGACTACACTGAGGAAGCCTTTCGCTCATTTGCCGAGCAGATAGAATAGCCTTCAGCTAAGTTAATGGCTACGACCTAGCAAGGCGCCATAAGTAACTTCATGTATCTACTGAGTCTCACTTGTATCATCAAGAATGCTGTATACCAAAGGACAATATCAAAGTTAAGTGTTCTAGTAGCTACGTTCTTTTCTTTATCACATTCATTATGAATCCTGTTCCAGACTTAACGCCAGACGGCGTGAGTTGACGCGTGCCCTTTCGGCTACTTCACTGTGGACTGGCTGCCGTAACAGTCCACTACAGACCTTCACCAATCAAACTCTCCCTACGCCTTGATGAAGTCAAGGATTCCGATTCGCTCCTAGTCTATTGGCGTGGTACACCGGTCAGATAACCTGTCCACCGTGATGCGACTCAAAAATTCGCTTGCAGGCGTTTAACTATAACTCTGTCCGTTCACACCGCACAATAAGTGTGTCAGCCAACACAGTGAACAACGCTTAATCGCAAGGACTCAATATAGAGTCGCACTTCGATTAGCTCTCGACAGAGGTGCTCTCCCAGTGAAGTACTGAGAAGAGACTTGTTCCTCGCTCCAAGAGCGACAACGGAACAGCGCCTCTCCACGCCAGATGTGAAGGGGTATATCTTTCAGTCTCTTCCATTACTCCTTCAGTTCAAGGCGTTAGAAATATCGTCTGCCAATCAGCATTGCTCTTCTAAAACGGGAGAATGACGTTTCGTTTAAGGCGACCAATCCGAAAATCTGTAGTATCGGCGTTTGGCGTTTGCTGTATCCCTGTGAAAATCTCTGAAACTGCATGCTATGTGTAAATGCGTAGGTTGGATACTCCCACACAATGTAGTGGAATTTACTTTTAAGGTGAACATGGGGTCGTTCGCCCTTTCACTCGGGCACACGCTGTCTGCTCCACAGGCGGCCGTGGTTGACTCGTCCTCTGAAGGCGTTTGCTGTATCCCTGTGAAAATCTCTGAAACTGCATTCTATGTGTAAATGCGTAGGTTGGATACTCCCACACAATGTAGCGGAATTTACTTTTAAGGTGAACATGGGGTCGTTCGCCCTTTCACTCGGGCACACGCTGTCTGCTCCACAGGCGGCCGAGGTTGACTCGTCCTCTGAAGGGACCGGCTTCCCAGTGTGTGGTCTGCCTCTCTCGAACTAAAAGCTCCTGTGACCGTCGTGTCTGGAATGTATGTGTGTACGCCAGCCTCGAGTATTTAAACCCCGATGCGCACTTGTTATATGCATATTGTTTACATGAATTCATATAACACTGACTTTATCTTATCGAGTTTGGGTTCGAATGAAGTGTCTTGATGTGTGGAATATGATTGTGAGGGTGGAATATGTAAGCAATGAAGGTCAGGAGACCACGACGTCTTACAATATCAATTTGAAATTTGTCACATTAAAGTTCCTTACCCGCCTAAAGAAAAAGGATCCTCAGTGCGCGAGTTCTACTCGCACTTACCTGGATGTTTTTAACTTGTGACTCAGTGGACTTTGTGTATTTCTTCCGAACACTCATAACCACTAAAATTTTTAGAGAAACGCAAAATTTTGTAAACTTCATAGAGATGTTTTGGAAGAAAATGAAATTAAAACTGAACTGAATGAGTTAATGGACTCTCACTATGTGTGTTCATGTGTGTCGTAAAAATGGTAAATATAGAGTGGTGCAAACTAAAGTTGGAAATGAAACTCACAACCAGTGAACTCAGGAAGAACTAGTGTTACAAGGGTCCGGTTATATTTTGTAGACGACGTAGTGATTCTGTTTCAATAGTTAAACTTTTACAAATTGTTAAAGATACACCAGAAATAGTCGGATTACTCAATTTAATTGAAAAAAATAAGGCTTCCCAGAATTTGCAAAGTAAACATTGAAAAACCTAGGAAGTTTGTCGGTACAAGTATTTACTCGAAAATGCTCAAGAGACTGATATAGAACAGTTTGGTTATCAAATCAATGGCCGCAAAAAAGGAAACAGTCTTCGTACTTACAACAGAGATTTGTAACAAAAAACGAATTGAGCATACTCAATACCGAGACACTACAACACAACTATCGGAGTGTCTACGTGGGGCTTAAACTTCCATTTTCAACAAAAAGTGGGAACGCAGACGCGAAGTAATCGGTAAAGGAATTATATCCCAAGTACGCTGAAGAAGAAACTTATAGACCAGTGACTGCCAAACCGTCGATCGCGAGGTTCTACTAGCGCGCTTTAAGGGATGGCGGTTATGTCTAATTTTTGCACACCCATTTCACCTGATGTTAAAACCATTCAAAATAATCGGCTTTTGAAATAAACGATTTTCGGTTTTTATTCCTGTTAGTTTCTATAATAAACGTAGAAATCGGACAAAGACCCTCAATTTTAAGTTACATAGAATAAGAGTATTAAATTAAACAAAGAAAATAGAACTTAGTCCGTCCACTGTTCGCTGCTTTTTTCGAAAACTGGTAGGTGGCTGAATCACTTCTCCTGTTCATTCTAAATTTTTTTAAACTCTGCTAAAACTCATATTCTAATCGGGGATCATATGCTAGTTGGGCATTACGAATAGTCAGTGTTAAATGGTGAAAACTGGGGTTGAAGAACTCTGTTTTTCCTGTTAATGTGTCCTTTTTCAAGGGCTACAGGCAGATAAAGGCATATTATGTAGACAAAAGTACCAATCAGGTACTATCTATTTTTATCATGTACCATGATTGAATTGATGCTATTTTTTAATTTATTATGGTTTCCATGATTTCCTTTTTCTTTTATTGTTCCTCCCAGTTGGGAAGAAAGGGAACCTCAGAAGTCACTTCAAAACCGTTCACTCAGGGTTTGAAAAGAATTTTCAACTGGTTTCTGCTCTCAGGAAAGGAAACGTAAGATAGCTAAAATCCAAACTGTAATGCTCAACAGTCAACCACTATCCAAGAACAACTGCAACCTACAATCGGTTTCTTCAAATTATGAAAATATTTGGCCTCTTGTTTCTAAAGAAAAAGACCGAGCGAGGTGGCGCAGTGGTTAGCACATTGGACTCGCATTCGGGAGAACGACGGTTCAATCCCGCGTCCGGCCATCCTGATTTAGGTTTTCCATGATTTCCCTAAATCGCTCCAGGCAAATGCCGGGATGGTTCCTTTGAAAGGGCACGGCCGAATTCTTTCCCCGTCCTTCCCTAATCCGATGAGACCGATGACCTCGCTGTTTGGTCTCTTCCCCCAAACAATCCAATCCAATCGAATCTAAAGAAAAATACCCAATGTTGTTCCATTTTGGTCTCAAAGAGAAGACAAATTTCAGCTCTACATTTATCTGTGTGTGGTGTCTTTTCCCTGTATGAAATTTATAGAAAATCAAGTACATAAACAGAATGAGTGTTGAACACTTGGACAGCTGTATTCATGTAACAACCACAACCCACTCTCCCAACTTTAAAAAATCTCGTTTATGAGAAGAAAGAGTGCCATCATCATCATTTTCTGTGGGCCTTAGCCCCACTTCAACGTGGGGTCAGCCTCGTTAGTATGGATTTGGCAATGTTAGTATCAGAGGGTAGCCCGATGCCCTTCCTGTCACCACCTCATAACCCCTGGGACAGAAACAGTGCAAACGTTTCCAAATGTGTGCGAGTCATGTAACTGAGGTGGGACACAGACCAGCCCGGTATTCTCCTAGTGGGACGTGGAAAATCACCTAAACTCCACAGCCAGGCTGGCCGGAACACCGGCACTCGTCGCTAATTCGCCGGGCAGATTCGATACGGGGCCAGCGCGCCTACCCGAGTCCAGGAAGCAGCGCATTAGCGTCCTCAGCTAACCTGTCGGGTCGACAAGAAAGAGTGCCATCCTTCTCCTTAAAGTTAATGTCCGATTTAAAAAATCAGTCTGTACGTTTGTAATTTATTACTAGCAACATCTCAGTTTCTTTCTTATGTACACTTCAATTTCAGTTTCTTGTTCTTGTATACAATTTAATAAAAATTCATTTAATATTACTAGAAATGTAAGTTAATAGGCAACAAACAAAAGTAATATTTCATAATACTTTTTATTTCTGGCCTAGTTCCTTTTGGTAGCTCACAGTAAGATTTAAAAACGATACAGTAGCTCAGAAGCTTTATACGTTCGGCGACCGGTGTTACAGACTAAGAAAAAAATAGGGAAATTAGGAAGTATCCTTATTTATTCGGATGGAGAAGCGGAAGCTACAATGCTACATAATAGAATGAAACCCAGATTAACAAGCCTAGTCATGGAATTCTATGAACTTCTAAGTAAAGCTAAAACCAAGACAATAAAATATCTTTCTGCAGTAAGAAAAGACCAGAAGTAACGAGGGATAACGTAACAGGAAATACAAGATACAACAATTTAATGCAAGAAATGGACGACTGGACTGATGGCCAGACAGAAAATCCGAAAAAGACAGGAACCACTTTGTCTGAGAACAGGAAAAATGTTCATTCTGAGAGAATGAAAGAGAGGCTAAAAGAAAATTTTGGAATGTCGTTTCTTGTACGTTGGGTGGTGCGATCAGGATCAAACGTTGATAATAACTATAAACAGTACATTTATGGACGTTATTTTATAGTAGGTCTTAATGTCTTCAGTCTTTTCAGATGGTACACAAACATATAATCTTGAAGGAACAAAATGTGCAACTTTAAGCATTCACTCATGGTTTCAACACCTTCGCATTTGAAACACTCCAGAATGTATATTCACATTTGTAAAGCGTCACTGTTCATGGTTGTGAATATGATGAAAACAGAAAAGGAGTGTGCAGTTTATAGTATATACTATTTAAAGTTGAAAATGAAAACTAAAATAAACGCCATGGTCCTGATTGAGACCTAATCTTCACAAAATACGAACATTCCATTATTTATACTGTTAGTTTTCTTTCTAGGAGTTCGCAATGTTTTCAGTTTTCAGAAAGGTGGCACTATCTCGCAAGTATCTTGTTTTATAATCTTCTGACAAAACAGTCTAGAAAACTTTTTTTTATTTGGTAGTGAGACAAATAAATAAAAATATAAGAAAATTATCCAAACTGTTTTCTTCATAAGATTTTAATTTCAATCTATTTCTTTTTGTGTTTCTCGAAAATAACGTAGTGTGAAGTAATAATTTGTCCACTGGTGAACTCGGCATACTTTCCACCATAATTTACTGCGTTTACTACTTTTTTTTCGAGGTTAAGATATGTCTTCTGTTTTCTATCCGATCTCAATATTAAACTGTCAAGCGTGTGGTTGGCTGCCCTCTCACATAACAAGCATATTTAGGAAACTTTGACTGCAATACTGCGCCATGAGCGGAACAAATATCTCTGTTATGGAGTATTATATCACTTTATCAATAACGCGCCCTTCCAAATATACGATAAATGCCCGCTGGCCCGAAGCCGATAACGTCTACCCGATATATTTTATATCACTGTGTGCTGGTGTGTTGTATTACCTCAGTGGAAACAGTAAACACGAAAGGATGACGTCAGCGACCTCACAGACCCATGTGTCAGGGATTTTGCGTCACCCAACCATCAGATGAATGTACTGGGTTTATGAACACGTGGTTTATCGTCGACGAGACTTCCCATTTGCGTCACTGATGACAAATAAATTAAAGGTAACTTGTTTAGATTCCGTTCTATTTTTGATATCTTTGTATTATAATCCGAGAGCAGCAGGTAATAAAGCTACTTTCACGTAAATTCTTAAAGAGATAAAAAAAAACCACATGAGAAAAATTCATAACGTTCGCTTCTGATTCAACATTTGAACAAATCAGGAAAAACTTACAAAAGAGCAACCTGAGGTTTTACAACCTTGCATCTGACCTTTAACATAAGCAAAATTGGTGTAGTGTGTGCAAATAAGAGGAAAAAAGTTTTATTTGACTACTAGCTAACAAACCCAGCATTGCCTGGGTATGCATTTTGCCAATTTTGTATTATAAAAATAACAATTAATGGACTGTGTTTGTAGTTTAGTCTCGAAAAGAATTGCATTCCCATTTATTCGTGAAAATACCTTTGAAATTACGGAACAGTCGTACAAAGATAGGGGGAGAGGCGGTTAAAACAGGGTACTTAATCAACAAAGTGACATATGTAATGAACTATGTGTACCAATCTATTGATTTTTAATGACTAATTGTCCAGTCTGCCTTCTTACAACTGGACATGAAAAACATACATTTAAAAAATTGCCTCAGCTCAGAAAAGAATTTTGTACACTTGTGTCAACCACCCTGTTTTATCAGACTAGTTGGATAAAATAGGGTACTACATTATAATGAAAATTTTAAAAAACTCCTTTTACAAACACTGACAATAACTTCATGTATAAAATTCGCATTTATATGGTTCATTATCGTCATCATCATCATTAATGCCGGCGCACTGTTCACGAGCCCATTCTCTACACTTATAACACTTCACCCAGCCTTCTTCAGACTTAGAATTGGAGAAAATTTCATTATAATAAATTCCTCTTCTGACGATGTTCTTTTCCATTTTTCTTTGATTTCTTCTGTCTAACATTTCTGTCTTCAGTAGGCCTAGAACTGTTAGAATGTGGCCTCATTTGAGGTTTCCTTTTGGAAGTCTTCCCCTTTTACATAGAAGACTTTAATTCTTCCGTATAAGGTGAAATTGTAAGAACAGCTGTCTTTCCTCTTCCTCTATCAGATTTTTGTTCCTTTCTTTCAGCTATCGGCACTGCTTTTATGGTTTTCGGGGAGACGTGTAAAGCTGAAGTTGAAGGCTTAGGCCTATCCGACTGGGAAGACCCTGGTGTGATAGGAAAATATGTTTCTCTGTTTAATGACTCTGAAGTAGGTTCCGAAGGCGAAGCATCACCTTTCTCCAATGGTGGGTCACTGCTGTTTCAGCAGGCTGATATATCCAATCAGGGAAAATATCTGCACCCAGTGGGAAGATTCGAGTTTTACGGAATGCATTTACAGTAGTCTCAGCAGAAGCAGCATTCAGGAATGTTCTCCTATACAGCGTTGCAACTTGATTGATGGTTATCACTCGTCCAGGATGACACTGAAGCCACTTTCGAGCTTATTGAGAGTAATAACTACTCAGTGGGGCCATGAATGCAACATCCAGGGGCAGCATTCGGTGGGTGCAACGTGGTGGGAAATATAAGAGGTGAACATAGTTTTCTCTAGCCATATCAATAAGTTCAATACTCTTTGTGTGTATTGAGTGACCATCCAAGAACAGAACGGGTTTCTCTGCAGTTGGTTTAGAAAATTCAACAAATCGTTGAAACCACTTCAGGAAAATTTCTTTCTGCATCCATCCGCCAGGGTGATACTCCACAGTAGATCCTGGCGGAGCATTTTCCAGCAACTCAGGCTTGGCTCTTTGTCTAGGAAACACGAACATTGTGGGAACATAAATTCCAGAAGCGCTCATACAGGCAACAGCAGCCACTAAGATGCCTCTCCCCGCAGAAACCAAACCGCCACCTTGACGTTTTCCCCTCAAGGCAAGCACCTTTGATTGCTTATTAGGGACTGTTGCTATTCCTGTATCATCCACATTATAGACTCTATCGGCTGTGAAGTTGTATGTATTATAAAGTTCTAACAGCAAACCAAAGAACTGCTTCACCATTGCACAGTTAAAGCCCATTGCTCTGGTAAGAGACGTTGGTTCGCCAGAACGCAGGGTTATTTCCAGATTCCTCTTCAGAAACGAATAGAACCAGCATTTATCTGCCATCTTCTTAGTCTTGCTGAATTTACGCGGCAAGTTATTTTTCTCTGCCGGTTCGAAAGCAAGACTACGCACCTTATCGATGGTCAATCCAAACAATCTGGTTTCCATTAACAGTATATATTCAGCCAGTTCATTTTCCTGTTCCTGATTAAATACAGGTTTGTAGCAGCCCAGACATAAAACAACAACAACAATAATAGTAATAACTGCAACAGTTTAATTAACTTCTTCTAAGATAGTAAATAGGCCTACCTTTCTTTGTAGCATCCTCTAAACACATTCAACTGCGGGCCTTCTTTTACACATGCTTCCAGAGTACTCTGAGGAACCCCGAAAGACTTTGATGCTTTCAAATAGCCCATTGATCGGGACAAAACGGCCGCTACAGCTTCTTTCATACTCTCATGACTCCATGACTGTCTGTCAGTTTTCCTATTATAAAGCGCCATAATTATGGCATAATTTAACTTAGATCCTGAGAATAATAACAATATTAATAATAAATTTTCTAATTGAACAAACTAAATAAACAATTTGAAAATCGCAAACAGCGATTTTTAAATCAGTTCGATAAAACGCGGCACTACCCTGTTTTATGAAACTTAGTGTCACCCTGTTTTATCCGAGAACACCATGTTAAGAACAAGTTGAGTTCAACAGCCCTTGAGCGGGACAAGCATTTTGAAACACTCAACGATCTGTAGTGCAGACAACGTTTAACTTATTTCATACTTACTTTACAGTCTTCAAAATAGTGTCTTGCAAATATGAACGCACAGTTCACGCTCGAATATTACAACACAACACTGTAAAAATATATTTCTCCTTCGAGAGAACTCAGGGTTGCTTTCAACGGACTGCAGATACTCTAAGAATGAAGGTCATCGAATAGGAAAGAAGTTACTATGTTTACTGGGAGATGGCAGCACGTATCAGACGAGAAAAGTACGATATCCTGTTCCATCAGACTGTCCTGTTTTATCAGACTCTCTACTATATGTGTATAGTTGCTTTGCGCAGCTACAAAGCGACTTAGCAAAAGTCTCTAGGACAAAACCTACAGACGTATACACTTTTCAGTTGCAAGTTACCAAAGGCGCAGCCACATGTCAGGGATTTCCTTAGGTAGACTCGACTGTAGGAATGTCACAGTGTCTCAATAGTAAGGAATGTCTCAGTAGTAAAAGAATAAACGTATTAAAAGCTTTATGCATGATGCGGAATTTTTCCACACGTCTCAGTGTTTATGACGTCATATTTCCTCATATGTGTACCACACAGTGACATAATTTTGTAGGTACATTCACCGGCATATGCGGATACAGTCTACGAAATTTATTGTGAATAGAGGTAATAGCACACACGCACGATGCGGCAGTTTTTCAGGCATCTCATTGTTTATGACGTCATGTGTTCTGAATTATCATAGGTAGGCGGTTCTTACCCCCACAGCAATTATTGCCTGACAGTAAGGGATGGGTGTGCCTAAGTAGGTTGAAATCGGTCCAGTGGTTTAGGAGGAGATGTGGAACGTACAAAGATACACGCACACATACGTACATTAATTTTTATATAGAACGTCATGCATGATGCGGCAGTTTTTTTACGCATCTCACTGTTTCTGACGTCATATCTCCTGAACTGTGATAGCAAGGTTGTTCTTACCTCCACAGCGATCGTTGCCTGACACTAATGATACATGAACCAAGTTTGGTTGAAATAGATCCAATGTTTCAGGTGATGCGGAACATAGAAACATACATTCATTTTTATAATATGTGTGGATACCATTTGCTATAAATTACCGGATTCACTCAAAGCGTCAAATGCTATATATTCTAGTGCACTGCTGGAGCAATAAAATATTAAGTTAGTCTATAAACACAGTTTTGGGGATGGAAAATGTAACATGTGTATTGGAAGAATCCTAAGGACGTGTAATTCAGCAAGGAAAGTAGCCTTCATTTTACCGCTTTTTGAGTATTGTTAACAATTGTGCATCTTATTAATCATTTTGATTAACAAGAAAGACAGAAAATATTCACAAGTCTGTGTCATAAATTTTTTAGTAGTAGAATCAGCGCAAGAATTCTATAGAAATGCTTAACTGACTTTAGTGGGTTAAGTTATAAAATACGTTATGCACCGTAGCAAGCTTTACTGAGCGAGCTTTTCTGAGAGAGTTCGTTTCAGTGCGCTAGTCAGAGACACACATTACTTCCTACCTCAGCTTCCGTCATTGACCAGTACGACGGTAACATTAGAAGCGCAATGTTCATGCGAAAATTTATAGAAGGCGTATCAGCAGTTGTTCTTTCCGCAAACAGAGCTAAAATGAAGTAAGGAGGGGAAAAAATAATACCGGCGCACCGTGAATCGTGCGCCTCAAAGTGCACAGTGGTTGCAGAGAGAAATGAATAAAAACACTCCCTGTCTGTTTTTGTTCCCAGTAAATTAAATTCTCTCGTCCACGCAGAAGTTATGCTGATGGTTAGTTAGTAAACAGCTTTTATATAACAGACCAGTAGCAAGTAGCATCCTTTATCACACTGATGCAGTAGAAAGACATCTGTTGACAACATGTATACGACCCATGCAGCAAGAAGTGTCTTCCTCTCCCAGGAATTTTCATCTATAAGGTTTTACAGGAGGAATAGCGAATGATACTCCATATATCTTATGTCCAATTTTTTATGGTTACGGAGTGTAACGCATATATAGGTGAGCGATTTGGGAGCCTGGAGGTGATATGAATGGAGGTGAAGTTGCTGTGCGGGTGAACGTTAGTGGGTCCAGGAATCAGGGATAGTCCAGCTAGCCCGCATCTCGTGGTCGTGCGGTAGCGTTCTCGCTTCCCACGCCCGGGTTCCCGGGTTCGATTCCCGGCGGGGTCAGGGATTTTCTCTGCCTCGTGATGGCTGGGTGTTGTGTGCTGTCCTTAGGTTAGTTAGGTTTAAGTAGTTCTAAGTTCTAGGGGACTTATGACCACAGCAGTTGAGTCCCATAGTGCTCAGAGCCATTTGAACCATTTGATAGTCCAGCTACAAAGAAGAGCAGCGTTGCAGGAAATAGTTAAGTCCCAAAGTCGGGATTTTGGACGGCTGTTGCTTGTATGGCCTTTGTGAAGGAGATGCACCAGAAGTGATGGACTGTCAGACAAGCTGAAGGATGGTTTATTACAGCTCTTTGAGAATTTATCATAATTTGTATTCAAGTGTTAAATCAAATGTGAATACACCTGCGATCTCAGAAAAATGAGGCACACCATTGACACAACAGTATTTTCAATATCTTTAAAACTAGAGAAGTTAAAATTTCACAACGAATAACCATTTTTACAATGGAAGTCTGAATTAACAACTTTTAAACGCTTCGTGCGATTTCTACAAACGATGTCTCAGATGACAGCAATTCACGAAAGCTTTCGTCCCATAAAGCCACTCATCTGTATCTATTTTATTTACTGACTTTGCTGTCTTTTATATCTTTTTTGTCATGCAGATATTTGTCAGAACATCGTATCCTACACAGTATATGAATACAGCATGAATACGTCATATCTTAACATATTTGAGTAGTTTTTTAATGAACAGTTTACTATTTTGCCAGTAATTTTACATAAATTTTGATAGCAAATGGTATGAAAAATGTGCTAATTTAAAAGTGGTCAGTCGCATGTGTTAGCAGATTGGTTGGTTGGTTGTTTGGGGAAGGAGACCAGACAGCGTGGTCATCGGTCTCATCAGATTAGGGAAGGATGGGGAAGGAAGTCGGCCGTGCCCTTTCACAGGAACCATCCCGGCAGTTGCCTGGAGTGATTTAGGGAAATCACGGAAAACCTAAATCAGGATGGTCGGACGCGGGATTGAACCGTCGTCCTCCCGAATGCGAGTCCAGTGTCTAACCACTGCGCCACCTCGCTCGGTGTGTTAGCAGACACCTTAACTGAAAAGAGAACCAAAAATACTTGTCAAGATGGCAAAAATAATTGATTAAACAATATTTAGCTAAATTCATTGTTATTCAAAGTCATTGCACTTGCGAAAGATTACTGTCGCCGGCCGGGGTGGACGAGCGGTTCTAGGCGCTTCAGTCTGGAGCCGCGCGACCGCTACGGTCGCAGGTTCGAATCCTGCCTCGGGCATGGATGTGTGTGATGTCCTTAGGTTAGTTAGGTTTAAGTAGTTTTAGGGGACTGATGATCTCAGAAGTTAAGTCCCATAGTGCTCAGAGCCATTTGAGCCATTTGAACCATTTGAATACTGTCTTATTTGTTTATAGTCAAACCTTTATTTATAAGTGTTGTGAATAGTCTGTGTGTGAAAGGATGTTTATAACATTTATTTAAATATTGTTGTAAAGGTTCAAATGACTCTGAGCGCTATGGGACTTAACTTCTGAGGTCATCAGTCCCCTAGAACTTAGAACTACTTAAACCTAACTAACCTAAGGACATCCCAAACATACATGCCCAGGGCAGGATTCGAACCTGCGACCGTAGCGGTCGCGCGGTTTCAGACTGTAGCGTATTGTTGTAATATATTAGTTTAGTCTGAAAAGTGGTCAGTAGTGTCAAATACCTCTGTAGAACGTAAGTACGATGTATTTTTGATGGAGATGGCCTTCAGCCAACGGAAAAGCTGACAGTAGTGGAATACTGCAGAAGTCTACTGAAGACTGGGACTCGAATGAAGAGCTCAAGGGAGAGCTTCAGGGCACTTTTACACGTATTCTGGAAGGAGGCAGACCAGCCTGTGACAACGTGTGGTATTCGATCACGGTGGTGTTTGATTCTGGGCGGTGAACGGCGGCTGCCATACCGTAACTTCTGAAAGGACTTTATATTTCGAGAGGTCTGAATGTGGTCCACAGTACAACTCTAAGTTTTTCCGCTTGTATTATGGAACTGAGGACAGACAGAATACGAGTGACTATTCTTTGTATCACGCGTGGTAATTTGTTAATCACCATGTTGAACTCCGCCCTGTTTTGAGCTGGAGAATATTTCGTGTATTACGATTGTGGATTTTGCTACCATTCATGTAATTCTCTCAACGTAACCTTATTGCATTTGATAATGCTCTTTGCTGTATGTATTTCAACTTAATGATCTGAATGTCATAGGACCACTTCCCATTTATCTGAGATGTTATTTCTTGAATAAACATTATTTAACATGATTCTCTCTCCACTAAATCAATTACAGACATTAGAAAGGAACACTTGTTATTAAAGTTCTTACTTAACTTTTATGTTGTATTTCTGTGTATTTTGTTAACTAGTAATTGTAGCCAATTTACAGGCTATTTAACTACAGGATCACAGCTACAGCTTATTATTTGCAGCGAATTAAGAGCGGGGCATGAAAGAGGCTCGACCGTCTACCCATACTGAGCTACTGTTTTCAAACTGAGCCGTGCATAGCCCAAATATCTGAAGTAAGAGTAACCACAGGTAAAGAGACAACTGGTTTCTCGTATGGGATCCTGTTTAGAAGAGCAACTCAGCAGTAGAAGCCGGCCTGGGTGGCCGAGCGGTTCTAGGCGGTACAGTCTGGAACGGCGCTGCTACTACGGTCGCAGGTTCGACTTCTGCCTCTGGCATGGATATGTGTGATTTCCTGAGGTTAGTTAGGTTTAAGTAGTTCTAAGTTCTAGGGGACCGATGACCTCAGATGTTAAGTCCCATAGTGCTCAGAGCCATTTTAACCATTTTTTCAGCAGTAGAAAACCATTTGGCACCGTCGCAAGAATACAGCTATTACAATATGAACCAAGTGAACACTTACAAAATATGTTAATCAAAGGAAAATGATTAAGTTCGAAGTTGATTTTCATAAATTCCTCCTTCAACATCAGTGTACTCTCTAATACCTGTAGCCCTTCCGGGGTCCACTTGCTTGTTTTTTTTTTTTTTTTTTTTTTTTTTTAATAAGGGAAAGACTGTTCGCAATCTGAGCACTCGATTACCTCTGCTTTTGGCTCATTCATATCTGGAATGATTTTAATCATACCATGTGGCATTGCTTCATTTGCAAAGGATACTGTAACTACCTGTCATTCTGATGCATTCCTTGAAGTACACACATCAAAAAAAGGGTTGCATTACCTCGATTCCGAGAGTTCCGGAACCAGTACAGAAAGTTGGAATAGAGATCAAGATAAACACCGTTTCTGCCCTTTTTATCGCTCATGAAAATCACACATTGCATGTTGTACCACCATACAGCGAGACCTTCAGAGGTGTTGATCCAGGTTGCTGCACACACCGGTACCTCTAATACCCAGTAGCACGCCCTCTTGCATTGATACATGCCTGTATTCGTCGTGATCCACAAGTTCATCAAGGCATTGTTGCTCCAGATTGTCCCACTCCTCAAAAGCGAAACGGCATAGATCCCTCACAGTGGTCGGTGGGTCATGTCTTCCATAAACAGCCTATTACAATCAAGCCCAGGCATGTTCGATAGGTTTCATGTCTGGAGAACATGCTGGCCACTCTAGTCGAGCTATGTTGTTATCCTGAAGGATGACAATCAAAAGCTGTCCGATGTGGCCGAGCGGATCTAGGCGCTTCAGTCTGGAACCGCGCGATCGCTACGGTCGCAGGTTCGAATCCTGCCTCGGGCATGGATGTGTGTGATGTTCTTAGGTTAGTTAGGTTTAATGGGACTTATGACCTCAGATATTGAGTCCGATAGTTCTCAGAGCCATTTAAACCATTTCACATTCAAAGGATGTGCACGATGGGAGTGCAAATTGTCGCCCATGAAGACGAATGCCTCGCCAATATGCTGCCGATATGGTTGCACTATCGGTCGGATGATGGCATTCACGTGTCGTACAGCCGTTACGGCGCCTTCCATGATCACCAGTGGCGTACGTCGGCCCCACATAATGCCACCCCAAGGCAGCAGGGAACCTCCACCTTGCTGCACTCGCTGGACAGTGTGTCTAAGGCGTTCAGCTTGACGGGGTTGCCTCGAAACACGTCTCCGACGAATGTCTGGTTGAAGGCATATGCGACACTCATCGGTGAAGAGAACGTGATGCTAATCCTGAGCGGTCCATTCGGTATGTTGTTGGGCCCATCTGTACCGCGCTGCGTGGTGTCGTCGTTGCAAAGATGGACCTCGCCATGGACGTCGTGAGTAAAGTTGCGCATCATGAAGCCTATTGCACACAGACTGAGTCGTAGCACGACATCCTGTGTCTGCACGAAAAGCATTATTCAACATGGTGGCGTTGCTGTCAGGGTTCCTCCGAGCGATAATTCGAAGGCAGCGATCATCCACTGCAGTAGTAGCCATTTGGCGGCCTGAGCGAGGCATGTCATCGTCACTTCCTGTCTCTCTGTATCTCCTCCATGATCGAACAACATCGCTTTGGCTCACTCAGACGCCTGCACACTTTGTATGTTGATTTCTATTAATGATTGTATTAAAATTCATTTTGGAAGGAATCCAAGAAATGGTGGTAAACTCCTTGTTGAGAGCCGTTCCTAGCACAGAGTAACAATGCGGACGCTATCTAACCGCGGTATTAACCATCTAGGCATGGTTGAACCACAGACAACGCGAGCCGTGTACCCCCTTCCTGGTGGAATGATTGGAACTGATCAGATGTCGGATCCCCTCCGTCTAATAGGCGTTGCTCATGCATGGTTGTTTACATCTTTGGGTGAGTTTAGTGAAATCTCTGAACAGTCAAAGAGACTGTCTGTGATTCAATATCCCCAGTCAACGTCTATCTTCAGGAGTTCTGGGAACCTGGGTGATGCAAAACCTTTCTTGATGTGTGTATCTACGCCCTCACTTTCCCGATGTCGCTTTGACACATGCTTTCCTGGTGGGGACTCTTGAGAATGTTTTCGACATTTTGTGCTGAGACAGTATACGTTTCGTTTATTGAACATAATGAACAAGAACAGTTTACAGAAAGTGCAAGTCCATAGCACAAAACCAAGTCGAGGTGTAGCAGCTGGTGAGGCAGAAGCGAGAATCCAACCAGTACAACAAACAATAGCAAATCCTGTGGCGTAGAAACAGTCATTGGAGAAGCGGCCGAATTGTAACTTACGAACTTCAAGTGTGCAGACACACTAATGTGGTTGGCTTTCTAAAGCCGTGTTTTCCTAGGAGCAGGAATTTTACGCCTTGTAGTACGTAATGCACCCGCCGCGCTGCGTCGCCCAATCAACAATGACAAAATAGTGAATGTGTTTTCCTCCAGAGTGCAGTGCGTAGTGCACTGCTTTATTTCAGAAGTGGCAAGCCAACTGGTTCTGGACGAGTTGGATTCTAGTGAATACTTTCAACGATGTTGTAAAAGTATCCGTGATCACTACAGAACACAGAGAAAAGAAGTAGGTATAACCAAGACTGCTGTAAAAAAGAGTGGAGCCAGCTACCGGGACAGGTTAAAATTCCTAGAATGTGTGGAATACGAAACGAACATTTTTTCAAATGTTACATTGCACACTGAAAGTGCAGAGGGTGGGATTACTTGTCATTGGGAGCTCCCATGTTAGGCGGGTGATTGAGCCCCTTAGGAATATGGCAGCTAAGGACGGGAAGAAAACCAATGTGCACTCTGTGTGCATACCGGGGGCAGTCATCAAAGATGTCGAAAGAGTCCATGAAGGGTACAGGATGCGGCCAACTGCGGGTGGTGGCTCATGTCGTCACTAATGATGTGTGTCGCTATGGATCGGAAGAGATTCTCTCTGGTTTCCGGCGGCTATCTGAGTTGGTGAAGACTGCCAGTTTTGTTAGCGAGATGAAGGCAGAGCTCACCATCTGCAGCATTGTCAACAGGACCGAATGCGGACCTTTGGTACAGAGCCGAGTGGAGAGTCCGAATCAGAGGCTGAGACGGTTCTTCGACCGCGTAGGCTGCAGATTCCTCGACTTGCGCCATAGGGTGGTGGGGTTTCGGGTTCCTCTAAATAGGTAAGGTGTCCACTACACACAGGAGGCGGCTACACGGGTAGCAGGGGCTGTGTGGCGCGGACTGGGCGTTTTTTTTAGGTTAGGCAGTCTTGGGAAAAATAAAAAAGGGCTTCAGTCTCAAAGGGTACAGGGTAAAGAAACGACGAGAATCGACCAAGCAACAGTCGGTATTGTAGTTGTAAATTGTCGTAGCTGTGTTGGAAAAGTACCAGAGATTGAAGCGCTGATAGAAATCACTGAAGCTGCAATAGTTATAGGAACAGAAAGCTGTCTAAAGCCGGAGATAAATTCTGCTGAATTTTTTACAGAGGCGCAAACGGTGTTCAGAAAGGATATATTACAAAAAGTAGGTGGTGGTATGTTTGTGTCTGTTGGTAGTAGTTTATCTTGTAGTGAAGTTGAAACAAATAGTTCCTGCGAATTACTATGGCTAGAGGTTATATTCAACAGCCGTACCAAAATAATAATTGGCTCCTTCTGCCGACCCCCCTACTCAGATGATATAATAACTGAAGGCTTCAAAGAACTCATACAGTTATAATTGGTGGAGACTTCAATCTAACCTCGATTTGTTGGCGAAAATACGCGTTCAAAGGCGGTGGTAGACAGAAAACATCTTCCGAAATTGTACCAAATGCTTTCTCTGAGAATTACTTTGAACAATTAGTCCATGAGCCCATACGAATTGTAAATGGCTGCGAAAACACACTTGACCTCTTAGCCACAAATAATCCTGATCTGTCCGCCCCCGGATCTAATAGAGAGCGTCATGACGGATACAAGGATTAGTGAACACAAGGTCATTGTAGCGAGGCTCAAAACCATATCAACCAAAACAACTAAAAATAAACGCAAAATATATCTGTTTAAAACATCAGATAAAAATTCGCTTGATACCTTCCTAAGCGATAGTCTCCATTCCTTCCAAGCTAATTATGTAAGTGTAGACCAGATATGGCTCAAATTCAAAGATACAGTATCGACAGCAATAGAGAGATTCATACCTCATAAGATAATAAGAGACGGGACTGATCCACCATGGTACACAAAATACGTCAAAACACTGTTTCAGAAGCAGCGAAAAAAGCATGCCAAATTCAGAAGATCAAAAAATCCTCAAGACTGGCTATGTTTCACGTAAGCATCTAAATTTAGTGCGGACGTCAATGCGAGATGCTTTTAAGAGTTTCCACAACGAAATATTGTCTCAAAATATGACAGAAAACCCAAAGAGATTCTGCTCGTATGTAAAGTACACCAGTGGCAAAAAACAGTCAATACCGTCACTGCGCGGTAGCGATGGAAATGTTACCGATGATGGTGCGACTAAAGCTGAGTTACTGCATAAAGTTTTCCGTAATTACCTCACGAAAGAAGACGAAGTAAATATTCCATTATTCGAAACCAGAACAGCTGTTAGCATGAGTGACATAAAAGTAGATATCTTAGGTGCTGCGAAACAACTCAAATCAATTAAGAAAGGCAAGTCTTCCGGCCCAGGTAGTATACCAATCAGGTTCCTCTCGAGTATGCAGACACAATAGCGCCTTTCTTAGCAATCATATACAACCGCTCACTTGACGAAAGGTCTGCTCCTAAAGACTGGAAAGTAGCACAGGTCACACCAGTATTCAAGAAGGGAAATAAGAGTAACCCATTGAAATACAGACCCATATCACTGACCTCTATTTGTAGTAGGATTTTGGATCATATACTGTACTCGAACATTATGAATCACCTTGAAGATTGATACATAACCAACACGGATTCAGAAAATATTGTTCTTGTGCAACACAGCTACCTCTTTATTCCCATGAAGTAATGAGTGCTGTCGACAAGGGATCTCCAATGGTTGGTTCAAATGGCTCTGAGCACTATGGGACTTAACAGCGGAGGTCATCAGTCCCCAAGAACTTAGAACTACTTAAACCGAACTAGCCTAAGGACATCACATACATCCATGCCCGAGGCAGGATTCGAACCTGCAACCGTAGCGGTCGCGCAGTTCCAGACTGAAGCGCCTAGAACCGCTCGGCCACTCCGGCCGGCAAGGGATCTCAGATCGATTGCTTATTCCTAGATTTCCAGAAGGCTTTTGATACCGTTCTTCACAAGCGACTATTAATGAAATTGCGTGCATCTAGAGTATCGTCTCAGTTGTGTGGCTGGGTTCGTGATTTCCTCTCAGAGAGATCACAGCTCGTAGTGATGGTAAATCATCGAGTAGAACAGAAGTGATATCTGGCGTTCCGCCAGGTAGTGTAATAGGCCCTCTGCTCTTCCTGATTTATATGAATGATCTAGGTGATAACTGAAAAGGAAACCACAAATTTGTGTGTGATACGAAAGAGAGATATTCTAGTGATAAAATCAAATAAAATTCTTACAGTTCTTCAGTACATGCACAAGCGAAGACAGAATTAACGAGACTCGTCGCCTTTTCCTTGTGATGAACTGCAAAGCTTTAGTAGTCATGGACACACATTGCTACCCATTTACTATTTAACAAAAAGGCCTTTTTCCTACTGTCATAAAATATGGAAGGTAAATAGTCATCTACAGTCACCACAGCCAGTAATATCAATGTTCCTTGTGATGCACATTTTCTTGTATGACATGATATAGAGCTCGTAAACGGATGTACTGTTTTGTAATTGCCGGCCGCTGTGGCCGAGCGGTTCTAGGCGCTTCAATCTGGAACCGCGCGACCGCTACGGTCGCAGGTTCGAATCCTAACTCAGGCATGGATGTGTGTGCTGCCCTTAGGTTAGTAAGGTTTAAGTAGTACTAAGTTCTAGGGGACTGATGCCCTCAGATGTTAAGTCCCATAGTGCTCAGAGCCATTTGTAATTTTATATTTCCCACGGCATATTAAGCTCTTTACGCTGACACACGCTTTTTTACATCCCTGTCATCGTAGCTTCGGTGACGGAAGACAGCAATAAAGCTTAAGCTGTCACAATTCGAACACACTGGTCACACATTCCTGACCCATTAGAATGATTCTGCGCTTGTACTACTTGGATTTCCGTGAATTAGATTATTGCCAACAAACTACTGATGGCTAGAAATTCGTGTTACTGACACTTTGATAACTCCACTCCGAGGAGTTAGACGTACGATGGATCTCAAAGACGCCGATAATGATAACTTCACAGAAGGATGAAACGAAACCTGTAAGCTTATTTTTGTATTAGTATTAAATGATTTTATGGCTACACGCTAGTTATGTAACGCCTAAAGTTAGTCCTCGTAGTTGCAATGAGATTCAGAAAAAATTTTCCTTTTGTTACTGATAGTCAAATGTTTCACTTAAACGAAAGACACACACCAGCCGAAAACACGCGTCGATGACTGTGAGGTAGCGACGACAATTCACTCAGCTGGTGACTAGCATAATCGAATCAAACGTCCTAGGTTCTATCGGAGATAACATTTGCCTGTGTAGGTTGACGCACCAGCATTCTAAACCATGTGACCGCATCATCGAGTGTCCATAGCTGCGGTTCTCGCTTTTTGAGCTATCGCAACACTTGCCACAAAAGAGGCAGTTAACTAATACTAACATATACTGCACTGGCACCCTTGCCGAACCAGTACTAACAGAACTTATACGCTTGGGGGAGGCAGATAAGAGGGATCGTGCTTCACAGCCCCTGTTACGATTAGTAGAGGTCACAAAGCCCAACCCTTTGCAGACCGGCTCCTACACTATTCACCCACTGGGTTTGTCAGGTACTAGAACGGAGACAATGTTTGGCGTGAAAGCTCGCTAGAGGTTTCGGAGTCTATCTGTATTGTGAAGACTTCTTTTAATTTTCGCGTACATCGTTTTCGACAACTGCTGCAGATGCAGCACCTTAAATACAGGGTGACATAAATGCCCGTTAACATTGTAAAATTCAATAATTTATTGAATAATGCAAGTAGAGAAGTAAAATTGACTCACATGCTTGAAATGCCGTAGGGCATTATTGAACCCAGAAATAAAGTGCACAAAATGACCAACAGACTCCGCTTCTTATGAAAAAAGGCAACAGCATAAGAACTGATTTTTAGCAAAGACGATGTTCTATATAACCAATGCTCAGCATGTCGGCAGTCTTTTATCAACAATACCTGTAGTCGAGGGATGGCTTTATGAACAGCACTGTACAGCATATCAGTAGGACGGTGAGAAACTGCCGTAGGATGTCGTCTTTTAGCATCCCCAATGAGGTCGGATGATTGTGGTAGACTAACAGCTTCAGGAAATACCAAAACCAGTAATCACGTGAATTGAGGGCTGGAGACCTGGGAGGCCAATCATGACGGAATTGGCGGCTACGCACGCTGTCCTCGAGCTAGACACATTTCAGACGTGTGACAATATGAGGTGGAGCGCCATTTCCAGAAGGCTTTTGATACCGTTCTTCACAAGCGACTATTAATCAAATTGCGTGCATCTAGAGTATCGTCTCAGTTGTGTGGCTGGGTTCGTGATTTCCTCTCAGAGAGATCACAGCTCGTAGTGATAGACGGTAAATCATCGAGTAGAACAGAAGTGATATCTTGCGTTCCGCCAGGTAGTGTAATAGGCCCTCTGCTCTTCCTGATTTATATAAATGATCTAGGTGATAATCTGAGCAGGCCTCTTAGATTGTTTGCAGATGACGCTGTAATTTACCATCTAGTAAAATCATCAGACGATCAATTCCAATTACAAAATGATCTAGAGAGAATTTCTGTATGGTGCGAAAAGTGGCAATTAGCATTAAACAAAGGAAAGTGCGATGTCATCCACATGGGTACTAAAAAAAAAAATCCGATAAATTTTGGGTATACAATAAATCGCACAAATCTAAGGGCTGTCAATTCGACTAAATACCTAGGAATTACAATCACGAGCAACTTAAATTGGAAAGACCACATAGATAATATTGAGGGGAAGGCGAACAAAGACTGCGCTTTGTTGGCAGAACACTTACAAGATTCGACAAACCCACTAAAGAGACAGCCTACATTACACTTGTCCTTCTTCTGCTGGAATATTGATGTGCGGTACGGGATCCTTACCAGGTAGGATTGAAGGAGGACATCGAAAAAGTGCAAAGAAAGGCAGCTCGTTCCGTGTTATCGAGCAATAGGGGTGAGAGTGTCACTGATATGATACGCGAGTTGGAGTGGCAGTCACTGAAACAAAGGCGGTCTTCTTCGCAGCGAGATCTATTTACGAAATTTCAATCACCAACTTTCTCTTCCGAATGCGAAAATATTTTGTTGACACCCACCTACGTAGGGAGAAATGATCATCATAGGAAAATAAGAGAAATCAGAGATCGAACGAAAAGATTTAGGTGTTCCTTTTTCCCACGCGTCATTCGAGAGTGGAATGGTAGAGAAGTAGTATGAAAATGGTTCGATGAACCCTCTGCCAGGCACTTAAGTATGAATTGCAGAGTAACCATGTAGATGTAGATGTATGGAAAAAAGCCCTAACGTGTCGGCGGAAGCCAACAGCTGGCTCTGGTGCAACGCTAGCGATAACTCGTCATAAACAACTGATTGTGAACTACTATCCACCGAATCTCGGCAGACAATGGAACCACGTCCTTTCTCGACATGCCAGCGTCCTTAAACCAAGAACGCAGCATGATATTCTCAACTGTTTAAATGAGAAAGTAGACTTCACTTTAAAATTGTCTGGAAGAGATGACGAAACCACCAGCGCCACAAGCGGATGAAATAGACACGTTATTCTAAGCCGTGGCTATGAATGTGAAAATATTTCGTCCATATCCACATTTCGTCCAGATCCTTTCACGAAGACAAAGACTGAAGTCTTTCGGAATGTCACAGAGATGGAAGTGTTAAACGAACAAGCGTCAATGCGGTTTTCGTTCAGCAACGGTGTCCGCCACTGACACGCCTACAACACCTCTTGATGAAGTTAATCAAACAAATGACACTGTCACTCGAGCACGGAAAACCTAAATCAGGATGGCCGGACGCGGAATTGAACCTTCGTCCTCCCGAACGCGAGTCCGGTGTCTAAGCACTGCGCCACCTCGCTCGGTGGTAATGTTATATACGGAATCTTGTAATACAATCGCTGTCACTAAAGGACGCGGCATTCTTCTCTCCCTTCCACCTGCCGTGGCGACACGAAGCGGTGGTGTTGTCCCAAATTGTGGCTCCAAGGCGTAGGCAGGGGTAGAAACTCGAATGCTAAGGGTTGAGCTTGATGCCTCTTGAAAATGTAGTCTTTGCAGATCGGCGACGGTAACGCCAGTGTAGATGGGGTCTCGGTTCTGTGGTCCTCGTGAGCGGTGGGCAGCCAGTCGATGGGACCAGTGGTGCACTGATAGTTGCGAGGTTATCACTGCCACTCTCTCTGCTGATGAAAAGAAGACGGAGGAGGTAGTAGTTGAGACTCCGTCGTCGGAGTCGAAGATTATGTGGACTAGAAGGATGTGCTGTTGGCAGCCACCTCGTCTGTAGAGGTTGCCTCCCTGTGCCCCAGTGACTGTTTTTGCAAATTTGTGGTAAGTTCCTATGGGACCAAACTGCTGATGTCATCGGTCCCTATGAGCCTTGCGGGGTAGCCGCGGTCCTTATTACGGTCCGTGCGGCTCCCCTCGTCGGAGGTTCGAGTTCTTCCTCGGACATGGGTGTATTTGTTGTCCATAGTGTAAGTCAGTATAAGTTAGATTAAGTAGTGTGTAGGCTTAGGGACCGATGGCTGAAGTCGTTTGTTCCCATAAGACCTTACCACAAATTTCCAATTTCATCAGTCCCTAGGCTTCCACACTACTTAATCCTACTTAAACTTACGCTAAGAACAACACACACGCCAATGCCCGAGGGTGGACTCCAACTTTCGATGGGGGAGCCCGAACGAACCGTGGCAAGGCGCCTCACACCGCGCGGCTACCTCCTGCGACCCAGTGACTGTTGTTGGCTCGAATCCTTGGTGCTCGTCTGATGTTTGTGCCCACACTATGAAGTTCATAACGAAATGAACACCCTCATCCGTGCTGCTGTTGGGATGGGCGGAGAAGAAAATGCAACTGTCTTCATGTAGCAGCTCAACTGGGCTCTTGCAAGTGCTTAAAATACTGTTTATTTAGTTTCCTGTCACAGCTGCATACACATTTTCTAATTTAAACCAGTTTCTAAAGGGTCCATTTATAGCACTGCAACAGCATTTACGTAGCTTATTCAATCAAATACTAAGTTTGGTTTAGTACATACGATGTCCCAACAGAGCAATTAGTCCTGTCACGGAAAAGCCACGTATAACACTCCCTGGGCTTGCTACCGCTACACCATAGCCTTAAAGCTGGAAACAGGTTTTGAAATAAAACTATTTTGTTATAGCAATTATGGTATAAAGCAACAGAGCAGTGTTACCCTCTGAGAGGAATTTTGTTATGTTGACCGTGTTATTCCTAACGGAGGTGGCTTATCGGAAATGAAAGTCATAATTACGTATATAATTAAACATTAACAAACAAGATTTTTGCCTATCTGCACTGTTTAACGTATAAAGAAAACGGTCGCCAGCCTAACTAGGCAAGAGAATGATTAACATTCTCGTTTAAGAAAGTAGGTATAAGTAACTATAACGGACAAACACAACCTAGGCTTGGCCACACGCGAGTGCAATGAACTTTGACACACATATATATTTTAAGATTGAAGCTAACAACTGGAGCAGCACAAACTATTTGCAAAATTATAAGAGATACCGAAACACCCTACTACTTTCAGGCTTACATAAGGTGAATGGTCTTTATAACATTACTATTAATATGCACTTTTAATACACAAGATAGACAAAACTTAGCAAACATGAGTATGTAATTTCCTACTATGCAGTCTTCCACTTTTACTACCGTGAGACATAAAATTAACATTAATGTAAGATACTGACCCACTTTCTGAGATTAACAACAGGCAGTAATGTGATCATTTACTAAGCAAAACTCTATAAGCCTCAGTCTTGAGAAATTTTAATTTGAAGTTGGCAACAACACATTAATAAGCAGTTTTACTAGGAAAATTATTTCAGCAAGCATCATTAACTTTAACTCACTCTCTTGCCACATTAACTTTCTCTTTACTATGTTCAAAGGGGGCATTAATTAGAAAGCTGGGTTTTAATGTACTTTCAGTAAGGACACTCGGTAATCACTTTAGTTCAAACGGAGAGGACCCTGAGAGGTGTTATGATGAGGAGAAAAGTCAAGGTAGGTACATAAATTCAGATATAAATTACCTTATATTTCAACACATTAACACATCCATTAAGCTGATCCTTCACTGTACATCATTATAGTGTTACGTTGCAATGATTGCGCAATGTGGTGGAAACTGCATGTTGGTAGGTGGAATTGCAGGCAGAATTGCTGGACTCTGTCATTTCTTGGTGGCGATGATAGATACAAATTCCAGAATAGTTCCAGCTATTTATCCATCCATCCGAGGCCTTAGAAAGTAGCAGGAGAAGCCTCTCTCGGAACCAGCACCATATGCGTCTTTTACATGGCAGTGCACGGACTCGTAGCTCGTCCCCGACTGCTGGCTCGTCCCCAATTTTTTCCACCTAAGCCAACCACAATTTGCGCGCGCTACACAGTTCCGTTCCCGAGGGGAACCACTACACCTCTTATACATATAGAATAACTAAGAGCCCTAAGTGAGGATCAGCAATTTACATAACAGCAACCAATCATTTTAAACAAAACAAAACATTTGCACATATAGATATTTATACAAAAAATTATTCACACAAAATTACAATTATATACAGTAAGTTTTGTTCCCTCCAAATGGGACAAAGAGTTTAAATGAAAGATATGCTACACAGCCTAAAACCAAACCACGACATCAAAGTTTGTATAAAGAAAGCAGTATACAATTTTATGTTATCTATTCAAACAAACACATTTACAGAAGCACAGCAATGTGACATTAAATGAAACAAAAGCAAAATAAATCAGTACAGCATTAGAGCTATGGTGTTACACATTCATTTTCTTCCCAAAAAGAACTTCATTAGTGTAAAATTTAAACATACGACGTTCATGTTTTTCAAAAGTTCTCTGGCATCCTTTATCTAAAATGGTTCAAATGACTCTGAGCACTATAGGACTTAACATCTAAGGTCATCCGTCCCCTAGAACGTAGAACTACTTAAGCCTAACTAACCTAAGGACATCACACACATCCATGCCCAAGGCAGGACTCGAACCTGCGACCATAACAGTCGCGCGGTTCCGGTCTGAAGCGCCTAGAACCGCTCGGTCACACTGGCCCGCCTTTATCTAAACATCACAGATGTTCATTACAACGATTATGACTTTCGTGCGCCTTTATCGTACAATTGTTGAAGTATTTCCAGTGTGACACACAAAAGTGTTCTTCTGTTGTTACAGTTTACATTCGAATCATCTGTCCTTGGCACAGTTGACTTCCGTACACTAGGTCAACTTAGCAATCGTGTTTGAGTGTACGTGTACTTGCCATTAGTGTTCAGTCTGTGTTCACGCCACAGTACCGGTATGTCTCTGCTTATTTCAAATAGTACCGCTCTGTCTGTACTTTTCAATTTCACAATTAAATTCGCTTACAGGCATTACAAGTATTAACTAACTAACTAACTAACTAACTCCGTCTACAGGCCGCAAGCGACCCATCGGGACCATCCGACCGCCGTATCATCCTCAGGTGAGGATGCGGATAGGAGGGGCATGGGGTCAGCACACCGCTCTCCCGGTCGTTATGACGGCTTTCTTTGACCGGAGCCGCTACTATTCGGTCGAGTAGCTCCTCAATTGGCATCACGAGGCTGAGTGCACCCCGAAAAATGGCAACAGCACGTGGCGGCGGGATGGTGACCCATCCAAGCGCCGGCCACGCCCGACAGCGCTTAACTTCGGTGATCTCACGGGAACCGGTGTATCCACTGTGGCAAGGCCGTCGCCATTACAAGTATTACAAATTTAATTTTCAAAGGTTTTTAAAATTATTCCAATCTTCTTAAAATTGTTTGTAACTTTGTATATTTGGTCAAAATTTAAAGTGGAATTTGTAACAGTATTTTATTGGGAACATTACATGTAGAATTTTCGTAGTCTTTTGAAAATTAGTTGCTGCATGTTTTGTACTCCGTAAATGATGGCCAAAAGTAGTCTTATTGTTGGGACTGATATGTTTCTTAAATCTAGTATTAAAATTAAGACCCGTTTCACCTATTCAGGGTGTCCTAGGAGGAATGGTGAATATTCAGGGATTAGACAGGAACGATCATTCGAAGCAAAAAACTGTAGTAAAGTTTAAAAGAGCTTTGGCTAACTTAAGATCAAATAAGGCAGAAGCGATGTATAACATTCCATCAGAATTTCTGAAAATCACTAATGGAAGTGGCATCAAAAAGACTATTCTCACTGGTGCATTATAAATATGGTTCTGGCAATATACCATCATAGTTCTGAAAAAAAAATTCACACAATTCCGAAGATGGCAAGAGCCGACAAGTGCGAGATACCGCACAATCAGTTTAACAGCTCACGCATCCAAGTTCCTGACAAGAATAATACAGAGAAGAATGGAAAAGAAAACAGAGGATGACGAGGAAAAGTAAAAGCACCAGAGAGGCAATTCTGACGTTGCGGTTGATAATGGAAGCAAGAATAAAAAAAAAATAAAGACACGTTCATAGGATTTGTCGACCTGGAATAAGTGCTCTCCGATTTAAAATGGCACAAAGTGTTTGAAATCCTGTGAAAAATAGGAGCGACCTATAGGCAAAGACGGGTGATACACAGTATGTACGAGAACCAAGAGGGAACAATAACACTGGAAGATCAGGCACGAAGAGCTCGGATTTGAAAGCTGTAAGAAAGGGAATAGTCTTTCACTCATATTTTTCAATCTATGCATTGAAGAAGCAACGACTGAAATAAAAGAAAGATTCAAGAGTGGGTTCAGGGTGAAATAATATCAATGATAAGACTGCTATCCTCATTGAAAGTGGGAAAGAATTACAGGGTGTGGTAAATGGAATGAACAGTACAATGAGTACCGAATATAGTTCGAGAGTAAATCGAAGAAAGACGAAAGTAGTGAGAGATAGCAGAAATGAGAACAGCGAGAAACTTAGCATCAGAATTGGGGGTCACGAAGTAGACGAAGTTAAGGAATTCTGATACCCAGGCAGAAAAATACCTCACGATGGACTAAGCAAGGAACCCAAAAAGCAGACTAGCATCGGAAAGAGGGTATTCTTGACCAAGAGAAGTCTGCCAGTATCAGACATCTATGGTACTAGACGGAGATGTAGACGTTAAAAACTGTAGAAGAAGACAGATATTTGAATACATCCAAAAGCAATTAAGGACGTAGTTTTCAACTGCTACTCTAAGACGAATTCCCGGTGGGCCGCATCAAACCAGGTAGAAGACTGATAACACAGGAAGAAAAACAACGGCTCTAAAATACATGCCTTAAGAGCTTTGATCACGTCTATGTGTTCTATTTTGAGAGCTGGTAATATGGACCAAAACAAGTAAAAAGAAATCCAGTAAACATGACCTCGAAAGGCCAAACCTTAAGAACTATGGACACTTTCTCATCTACGCTACTGGTGCTGTGAAGCACATCTCTTCCTCTGAACATATGCTCGTGGCTCTTAATGTACGAATCTCAGAGTCCATGTTCACTAGATTTTTGTGCTTAGAATGAACATTCCTCTAATATCCCTAAATACTGACAATTCTTCCTGGAACACCCTGAATAAAAACGATTACGCGATACACGTAGTAATATATTCACGCCAGATACTTCTTACTTCCCATTCTTTTTTTTTTTTTATGTCTCAGCTTAAAACTCAATTGGCCTGCTGTCTGTCCCGTTACTTTGTACCACTTAAAGAAAGCGTGCTCTAACTTTTCTGTAATACGTCCATGATACCTCAGCGTAATAAACGTTTTATCATTATGTTCGTTCTCCTGGTGTTCCTGTTTTTTGGGAATCTGTGAGATTAAACAACTTTGAAACCATTGTCCTTGCTACTATCAAGTGTAAGAAATTACTCTTCCTCTCGGTCTCTTTTTCTAGAGTGGATTTAATACTGTGGAGTTGCTGGTTAAAAGTTACATGGCGGACGTGCAGATCCTACCTACTTTAACCTTCTGTATTTACATTTTTCACTCACTCTTTGGCATAGTCAGTGGCTCTGAAATGAGCGAATTCATTCGAAGTTTGTAACCATTAAGAATAAGTATGCAGTTGTGACAGGAAACAGAATAAGTAATAAAACTAATGATTGCACTTGTCTTCGCCGTCAAAAATATATTTCCTTTATATTTCACTTCTTGTGACGCGTTTCACTGTCACCATCATCAGATATTACTTCGATGTATAATGTCTTGTCATATAATGAGGTGAAATGAAATGTCGTGTGTCTAGGGCCTCCCACCGGGCAGACCGGTTGCCTGGTGCAAGTCTTTTCAGTTGACGCCACTTCGGCGACTTGCGTATCGATGGGGACGATATGGTGATGGAGACAATACGACACCCAGTCCCTGAGCGGAGAAAATCTCCGACCCAGCCAGGAATATAACCCGGGCCCCTTTGCACAGCATTCGGCCGCGCTGACCATTCAGCTATCGAGGCGAACATATAACGAGGCAAGATCTGATGACGGTCACACCGAAACGCGTCATTATACGAGGGTAATCCCAAAAGTAAGGTCTCCTATTTTTTTTTTATGAGTACAGAACTCTGTTTGTGTGGCAGTTGGCCACACTGTTACGAAGATTGCTTCACGCAATGTGTTTAAACATGCGAACGCCGCACTGAGGCGCTCAGTCTTGACTTGGCACCCGTTGAGAATAGAGCTCCCGTTGGATCTTACCGCCAAGTCCGAATTGCGCGCACTTATTCGGTTTTTGAACTCAAAGGCCACTACACCGATTGAAATCCATCGCCAATTGAAGGAAGTGTATGGTGAGTCGTGCATGGATGTCAAAAATGTTCGTAAGTGATGTAGAGAGTTTGCAGCTGGTCGGACCGAGATTCATGACGAACAGTATGGCGGCGAGCTGGTATGACATGGACATACAAAAGCTGCCATAGCGTCTACAAAAATGCGACTGAAATGGTGATTATTTCGAAAAATAGCTAAATGTTCAAGCTGTAAAATGATGTAAACCATTGTAGAAATAAACAAGTCCATGTACTTATAAAAAAAATAGACCTTACTTTTGGGATTACCCTCTTAAATGAACAATAAAGGAGATACATTTTTTAACGGCCATGTTGTGACTATTAGTATCAAACATGGCCGCTGACACATGGAAGACGTGGTGACTGCAGTGATCAATAATAAAATAATAGTTACTGGTCCTTAATGCCGATGCAATGCTGGAACTGAACACTGTTGACAGGGCCTCTCCTGTGAAAGTCACCTGGCTTCATTTTCTCCTTAAAAATGTGGATCATCTACTCTGCCTCTGCTCTGGGTTGGTGGGAGGAGACAACAAGGAGATTCTGAATGCTGTGTTCGCTGCCAAACTCTGTAATGGCGGGGAGGGTGAATTGGGCACCATTTTCTGTGAGGCTACTGCCCTCTGTAGGCAAATACAAGACTTAATGTCTTGATTGTGATCTTCTCTGTCACAGACTGTATCCGCCCAACGTATGGAATCTTTGAAAAGGAGTGCACCAGTATAACTGACATCGTTTTCAAAAATGGGCCCACGAAATCAGTCTGGACGCCAAAGACTGGATGGTCGAGGTTATGCGGAGGAAACCCCTGGTGAAAATTTTTGTAAATATGATTAATTCTGACATGATGACACAAAGTCCCAATTTCCTTATCTATTGCTGGACATTAGACATGGTGGTGGACTGTGGTCGTCAGGCAGGTGGCTACCTCATAGTCTAGTAACTACCAAAAATAGCACCTTAGTGTGGAGAGCAGCTGGAAAGACCACCGAATGGAACTCATTTTCTAGTCCAATTTAGAAGCACACCACGTCGAGGAGCTAAGCGATACGTTGAACCATAATAGCGTTTCAACATTAGATCAGCCTGTGATCATAGGTAGTGAGGCCTGACTAATTTCACCCATTCCAAGACTTGTCGAAGTGTGGTATCATTCTTCGACTATGTTGCGAGTGTTCATTCGTTAATAGGAGCTTCTTTCAACGCAAGGTCGAGATCAGGAGCCGGCCTGGCTAGAATCTTAGACAGTACATTCCCATTAGCGTGACGGCTGGGAGGCTCTCATACGTTGATTATAAATGTAACATATTGCGCATTTCCAGAATGAGATTTTCAATCTGCAGCGGAGTGTGTGCTGATATGAAACTTCCTGGCAGATTAAAATTGTGTGCCGGACCGAGACTCGAACTCGGGACCTTCGCCTTTCGCGGGCAAGTGCTCTACCGACTCACGCCCCGTCCACACAGCTCTACGTCTGCCAGTACCTCGCTTCCTACCTTCCAAACTTTACAGAAGCTCTCCTACGAACCTTGCAGAACTAGCATTCCTGAAAGAAAGGATATTGCGAAGACATGGCTTGGGGGATGTTTCCAGAATGAGATTTTTCACTCTATGAGGACGGGGCGTGAGTCGTGATTGGGTAGCTCAGTCGGTAGAGCACTTGCCCGCGAAAGGCAAAGGTCCCGAGTTCGAGTCTCGGTCCGGCACACAATCTGCCAGGAAGTTTCATATCAGCTCTCACTCCGCTGCAGAGTGAAAATCTCGTTCTGGAAACATCCCCCAGTCTGTGGCTAAGCCATGTCTCCGCAGTATCCTTTCATTCAGGAGTGCTAGTTCTTCAAGGTTCGCAGGAGAGCTTCTGTAAAGTTTGGAGGGTAGGAGGCGAGGTACTGGCTGAAGTAGAGCTGTGAGGACGGGGCGTGAGTCGTGCTTGGGTAGCTCAGTCGATGAAGCACTTGCCCGCGAAAGGCAAAGGTCTCGAGTTCGAGTCTCGGTCCGGCACACAGTTTTGATCTGCCAGGAAGTTTCATACTGCGCATTTATCGGAAAAGAAATATACTACTGTACAGCTACACTATTGATGACAAGCTGCTGGAAACAGTATCTGCCGTAAATACAGATTGGTCAAGAAATATGTGGACACTGTTTAATAGTTAATATAATCGGAATAAAATGACATACCGTTGCAACTTAGCTCGGTAGTGTAATCCATTGTTTTCTGAACACGTCTTGGCACGCGTTTTCCAGTGCAGCAATGAATGAAGTAAGATTGTCGTTTGGGCAACGCAAGGCCTTATTGAAGTGGTACTGGAAGTACACAACTGGCTATTAAAATAGTTACACCAAGAAGAAATGCAGGTGATAAACGGGTATTCATTGGACAAATATATTATACTAAAACTGACATGTGATTACATTTTCACACAATTTGGGTGCATAGATCCTGAGAAGTCAGTACCCAGAACAACCACCTCTGGCCGTAATTACGGTCTTGATACGCCTGCGCATTGAATCAAACAGAGCTTGGATGGCGTGTACAGGTACAGCTGCCCATGCAGCTTCAACACGATACCACAGTTCAAGAGTAGTGACTGGCGTATTGTGACGGGTCAGATGCTCGGCCACCATTGACCAGACGTTTACAGTTGGTGAGAGATCTGGAGAATGTGCTGGCCAGGGCAGCAGTCGAACATTTTCTGTGTCCAGAAAGGCACGTACAGGACCTGCAACATGCGGTCGTGCATTATCCTGCTGAAAGGTAGGGTTTCGCAGGTGTCGAATGAAGGGTAGAGCCACGGGTCGCAACACATCTGAAACGTAACGTCCACTGTTCAAAGTGCCGTCAATGCGAGCAAGAGGTGACCGAGACGTGTAACCAATGGCACCCCATACCATCACGCCGGGTGATACGCCAGTATGTCGATGACGAATACACGCTTCCAATGTGTGTTCACCGCGATGTCGCCAAACACTGATGCGACCATCTTGATGCTGTAAACAGAATCTGGATTCACCCGAAAAAATGACGTTTTGCCATTCGTGCACCCAGGTTCGTCGTTGATTACACCATCGCAGGGGCTCCTGCCTGTATACAGCGTCAAGGGTAACCGCAGCAATGGTCTCCGAGCTGACAGTCCATGCTGCTGCAACCTCGTCGAACTGTTCGTGCAGATGGTTGTTGTCTTGCAAACGTCCCCATCTGTTGACTCAGGGATCGAGACAGGCTGCACGATCCGTTACAGCCATGAGGATAAGATGCCTGTCATCTCGACTGCTAGTGATACGAGACCGTTGGGATACAGCACGGCGTTCCGTATTACCCTCCTGAACCCACCGATGCCATATTCTGCTAACAGTCACTGCATCTCGGCCAACGCGAGCAGCAATGTCGCGATACGATAAACCGCAATCGCGATAGGCTACAATCCGACCTTTATAAAAGTCGGAAACGTGATGGTACGCATTTCTCCTCCTTACACGAGGCATCACAACAACGTTTCACCAGGCAACGCCGGTCAACTGCTGTTTGTGTATGAGAAATGGGAAACTTTCCTCATGTCAGCACGTTGTAGGTGTCGCCACCGGCGCCAACGTTGTGTAAATGCTCTGAAAAGCGTATCATTTGCGTATCATAGCATCTTCTTCCCGTCGGTTAAATTTCGCGTCTGTAGCACTTCATCTTCGTGGTGTAGCAATTTTAATGGCCAGTAGTGTACGAAACCATGATGGAGGTACAACGGCAATCGCGTAATGCGTACGGAAATGAGCCACCAACACGTACGACAGTTTATCGTATTCGGCTTAAAATTGAAGCCGTTGACACTATTCAGGATGTGTATAAGGAAAGGTCTGGCTGACATCAACGACTCTAGCTTCCAGCGCTGCTGTGCTGCAACATTTTACTAGGTCACTTCAAAAATCTGTGAAGCAGGGTGCACGTGAAAGCGGAGTAAGCCGACCAAGTATACGACGAATTCTGGAGACTGGAAAGTGTACATCCAAAGTCGCTGTATGCCATGAACGACGACGACCCGGATCGAAGGATGGAGTACTGCGAGTGATTTGAAGGCACGCTTCGCGAGGATGAACGGTTTGGTGTTGCCTGACGAGGTAAAATTGAAACTGAACGGTACTGTAAAAGGCAACAGCTGCGTGTACTGAGCTGCTGAAAATCCTCACGTTCACATGGGCGAACATGTTAATCTACCGGGTGTTAATGTGTGGTGTGGTCTGTTATCATGCGGTTTCATTAACTGGTGGGGTGTATATTTATATGCTGCAAACATCTATTTTACCTGCCATCCGAGATGTGTTTGGGAGTGAAAGATTTTACCTACAATAAGAAGGAGCTTCGCTCACTGCCACAGAGGTTGCAGAGCCTGCTTGGATGAAAATCTAGCTGGACTATAGATATAGGTCGAAGATGAGCTGTAGAAACCCACCACGGTCTCCAGACCTTACACCTCTTGACTTCGCCTACGTGCGACCTTGAAAATCAAACTTTATCAACAGAAGCTAGCTACGAGAAACTATCGACGCATCCTGTGCAGCTATCACACCGGCGACTCTGACAGCCGTAGTTCGGTCAACAATTCAGCGTCAACAGCTCAGCAACATCGACGTTGTTCGGATGCTAATGGAGATACACTACTGTCCATTAAAATTGCTACACCACGAAGATGTCGTGCTACAGACGCTAAATTTAACCGACAGGACGAAGATGCTGTGATATGCAAATGATTAGCTTTTCAGAGCATACACACAAGGTTGGAGCCGGTGGCGACACCTACAACGTGCTGACTCGAGGAAAGTTTCCAACCGATTTCTCATACAGAGACAGCAGTTGCCCGGCGTTGCCTGGTGAAACGTTGTTGTGATGTCTCGTGTAAGGAGGAGAAATGCGTACCATCACGTTTCCGACTTTTATAAAGGTCGGATTGTAGCCTATCGCGATTGCGGTTTATCGTATCGCGACATTGCTGCTCGCCTGGCCGAGATCCAATGACTGTTAGCAGAATATGGCATCGTTGGGTTCAGGACGGTAATACGAAACGCCGTGATGGATCCCAACGGCATCGTATCACTAGCAGTCGAAATGACAGGCATCTTATCCGCATGGCTGTAACGGATCGTGCAACCACGCCTCGATCCCTGAGTCAACAGATGGGGACGTTTGCAAGACAACAACCATCTGCACGAACAGTTCGACGAGGTTGCAGCAGCATGGACTATCAGCTCGGAGACCATTGCTGCGGTTACCCTTGACGCTGTATACAGGCAGGAGCCCCTGCGATGGTGTAATCAACGACGAACCTGGGTGCACGAATGGCAAAACGTCATTTTTTCGGGTGAATCCAGATTCTGTTTACAGCATCAAGATGGTCGCATCAGTGTTTGGCGACATCGCGGTGAACACACATTGGAAGCGTGTATTCGTCATCGACATACTGGCGTATCACCCGGCGTGATGGTATCGGGTGCCATTGGTTACACACGTCGCGGTGACCTCTTGTTCGCATTGACGGCACTTTGAACTGTGGACGTTACATTTCAGGTATGTTACTACCCGTGGCTCTACCGTTCATTCGATCCCTGCGAAACCCTACCTTTCAGCAGGATAATGCACGACCGCATGTTGTATGTCCTTTACGGGCCTTTCTGGATACAGAAAATGTTCGACTGCTGCCCTGACCAGCAAATTCTCCAGATCTCTCTCCAAGTGAAACGTCTGGTCAATGGTGGCCGAGCAACTTGCTCGTCACAATACGCCAGTCACTACTCTTGATGAACTGTGGTATCGTGTTGAAGTTGCATGGGCAGCTCTACCTGTATACGCCATCCAAGCTCTGTTTGACTCAATGCGCAGGCGTATCAAGGCCGTTATTACGGCCAGAGGTGGTTGTTCTGGGTACTGATTTCTCTGGATCTATGGAGCCAAATTGCGTGAAAATGTAATCACATGCCAGTTCTAGTATAATATATTTGTCCAATGAATACCTGTTTATATTAAGTGGAACGCCCACATAACACAAATAGTAGGTAAAGCAGATGCCAGACTTGTATTCACAGGAAGAATCGTAAGCAAATGTAACTCCTCCACAAAGGAGTGGCTTACAAATCACTTGTTCGACCGATTCTTGAGTTTTGTTCATCAATCTGGGATCCTCACCTGATATGACAGAAGAGATGGAGAAGTTCCGTCAAAGAGCGGCCGCCTCGTCGTGGTATCTTTTAGTTGGCGTGCGAGCGTTACAGAGATGTTCCAAGAACTCCAGTCGCAGAAGCTATCAGACAGGTGTTGTGCATCACGGAGAGTTTTGCTATTTATATTCGATAGAACACTTTCGAGAAAGAGTCAGACAACATACCGGGTGATCAAAAAGTCAGTATAAATTTGAAAACTTAATAAACCACGGAATAATGTAGATAGAGCCGTAAAAATTGACACACATGCTTGGAATGACATGGGGTTTTATTAGAACAAGAAAAAGAAACAAAGTTCACAAAATGTCCGACAGATGGCACTGGACAGCAAAACTGCTACCGTGACGGGTGAGAGGTAAGGCGATGTGTTACAGAATCACATCATCCCCAGCCTGGCTGATAAACACTTGCTGGAACGTACGAAGTTTATGCAGGATGGCGTTTCACCCCATATTGCTGGACGCGTGAACGATTTCTTGCGCGCGTCGTTTGGTGATGATCGTGTGCTCAGCCGCCACTTTCGTCATGCTTGGCCTCCCAGGTCCCCAGAGCTCGGTCCGTGCGATTATTGGCTTTGGGCTTACCTGAAGTCGCAACTGTATCGTGATCGACCGACATCTCTAGGGATGCTGAAAGACAACATCCGACACCAATGCCTCACCATAACTCCGGACATGCTTTACAGTGCTGTTCACAACATTATTCCTCGACTACAGCTATTGTTGAGGAATGTTGGTGGACACATTGAGCATTTCCTGTAAAGAACATCATCTTTGCTTTGTCTTACTTTGTTATGCTAATTATTGCTATTCTGATCAGATGAAGCGCCATCTGTCTGACTTTTTTTGAACTTTTGTATTTTTTTGGTTCTAATAAAACCCCATGTCATTCCAAGCATTTGTGTCAATTTGTACCTCTCTATCTACATTATTCAGTGCTTTATTCAGTTTTGAAATTTATACTGACTTTTTGATCACCCGGTATTACTTTCTTCCACATACATTTCGCTGAATTTCCAAGACGAGAAAATTAGAAAAGTTAGAGATAATGCAGAGGCTTACCGATAATCGTTATTCCCACGCACCATTCGTGAGTGGATCAGGGAAGGGGGCAGAAGTACCCCCCCGTCACACACCATTTGGTGGCTTGCTGAGTGTGGTGTAGATGCAGATTATAGCAGAAACTGCAGAAATCGAACGTGAAATGGCTGCTGGAAAAATGTGTAGTATTCTAAAAAGAAATGGTCGTCAGAAGAACTGATTCAGCATACAGGAAAATCAAAATTACCTGCTGTAGAATTAAAAGCAAGAGCGGCAGCATTAATGACACGTTCGTATCCATATTCTGTAAGCTTGCGACTGTGACTCGACCAATGCTCTCGAGAGCTTTTCTTGGCGCGTAGCGTAAGGATGTGAGTTCTGGATGGGACGGTTTTCGTACGGTGCGCAAGTACAGGACGGTGGAAGGGCTTCTGATTGGCAGGGAGAATCCTGGCAGCGGCGTGCGCATAAATATGGTAGTAACCATCGCCACCTAGAAAAGGCGTCAGGTTTTTCAGTTTCGGAGCTGGCTATGTGATAGGTAGCCACATATAAACTACTCAGTTCCTTCGTGGCCTTCTATTGCTAGTCTGAAATATCCCCATTTGTGGTTCAGATGGCTCTGAGCACTATGGGCCTTAACCTCTGAGGTCAGTGGTCCCCTATAACTTAGAACTACTTAAACCTAACTAACCTAAGGACATCACACACACCCATGCCCGAGGCAGGATTCGAACCTGCGACCGTAGCGGTCGCGTGGTTTTCAGACTGTAGCGCCTAGAACAGCTCGGCCACCCCAGCCGGCTCTCCATTTGTGCATCCATGATCTAATCTGGTCATGATGACAGATCACCGAGGTATACCTCCTGTGATATGATTGCAACTGCCATTACCAACATTTGGCGAAATTTAATGTTGAGCTTCCGGTGGCCAATTTGCATCATAATGGTCCATAAGTGTACCTAAGCAAATGAAAGTACTAGTTGTATGGGGAAAATTTGGCAGTGCTCATGCGCGACCAGCTGTTCCATTTACGTGTCATCAATGGTTGGTTCCGTGTTTGATGTTTAGAAATCAGGGGCCAACCATTGTGGTACAATGCGTCATATTTATGTGTTCCTTTTATTTCAGAATCCGAAAGGAAGCTCTAATAATAATCTATGTAATCTTCTCAGTTAGTTTATCCTGTAAATTCCCCCAGGTGCGGTGGTCTAGGTTTTAATTGGTGCTCGGTTCAAATGCTTACGATTGGGCCAAAGCGGGTCGGGCGGTTAACAGTTACTGGAGCGCTAGTAGGATAATTTGATGTATGTTGTTGAGCTATGGAAAAGGCGCAATTCTGGTGCCTTCTCTTAAAGTATATGTAATAGTTTGAGATGTCATGGCCTCGTGTGGTTAATATTGTTTTTTCTGTTTTAGAGTTGTAAAACCAAATAGTTTTATTGTACTTGTTTATATGTGGTGGGACGGCCTGTTAGGGACTAGTGCTAAATGTAAATTTGCTTATTCCAGCTACTGAATGAAGTCTTTGAGGGCCGGTTCTTGACGTCCTTCATTGCTTATTGTCCTGCTGCTTGGAATTGCAAATTAGTTGTGGGATCTAATTTAACTCTTATTACCGGAATTTCGTCAGGCGTAGAGAGCCCTTCAAAGTAAACTTTTGAGTGTTCTATTGCCTGTTTTTTTTATTGGCGTCTTAAAAACTGTGTTGAAGTCTACAGTGTTTGTTTTATTTATTGGCCCTTTTAAATGACCTTTTGTTTTGTATAATGGCGACCTTAAAATATTTTGGTGTTGTTAGTATGTGATTTACTTATAGGCTCTTTTAAACAATTCAGTACTTGTCTTATGAGCGCTTAACTTAACAATCTAGTGTGCTCATGTTACCAACGCGTACCTTATGCTCAATGCTGGCGCGAAATAAATTCCAGAAATTTTTTGGTGAGTGGTGGCTCATTCACATAACACTCCAGGAACCCCACATCCTTACCACTTCATTTAAGAGTGCAATACGAATTCCACTGGTAAGTACAGAGGGCAGAGTCAATAGGTAGATAGCGTCCACTGCACCCTTTTATGACTGGAAACTTGTCTCCTGACGTGATGAAGGAATGTGTGAAAATGAAAGAAATAGGGGTTCCAGTATTAGAGTAAAACAGAGTTTTGGTGACTTTCCATTAATTAAGGCAGAAGGGATAGAAGAATTCCTTCGACGTAGATACGTAACATTTGGAAAAATATTATCTAAGCAATCCCGAAGATAGCAAGAGCAGATAAGTGCGTAAAATATCACACAATCAGCTTAAAAGCTGTTTATAAGGTGTAACCTTAGAGGACCTGTTCCTTTAACTCATCAAGAAATTAACACGTTTATATACTTTGTAAGAGAATCTACTACAGGGAGTAACCAATTTCCTGTATCTAAGGAAATGAAAAGTAAGCTTTCGGTTTTTTGAGTTCTTAAAACATTGTGCAGTGGACGAATCGGAGCTTCCTGAAACATGCCAAAACCACAAGGCGTAGCATTAAACATAAGAATATAAATCACCTAACCATTTTAATGTGAACTTCCTTCTAAAAATAGGTAATATTCACACAGTAACAGATTTTCTCAAAAAGAAGAATATTATGATAACTACTCTATAAGAAACAAAATGTAGCGATGAACTCAGAATGACTGCGGATTTTTAATGAAAAACAGGAAAGAGAGTTACAAAAAATATTCCAAAATTTGTAAATGGCTTCATTTTAATTAAAAATGTTTTGCACTCAGTAGCAGAATCAAAATCCATATGTGAAAGGCTTAAAACTTTAACCTGTAAGTCAACGAACAAAATGTACACTATAGTAAACGCACACGAATCAACAACTGAGGGAAACAGAACAAAAAAAGAGGAAAGAGAAGAATTTTGGCAAATAATCAGCAGTTCACTAGACCAAATTCCATTAGCAAACGCAGTAATACTGCATGGAGATTTTAACATCCAGACTGGCAGGGAACATCGGCACAAACTTATAATAAGCAGATATCCTACATTACCTTGGAATGTAAGAGAAGACTGTCGTGCAGCGACTTTCGTGTTCATAAAACAGCCTAAACAATCAACAAAGTCGGACCAATGCACTGCCATATTTGAAACCGAATAGGAAATTCAGCCGCCATGTTTTGCAACGCTGTGTTGAGTATTACTGATCGTCTCATAGCACGGAATCATAAGATTTTGTTTGCTACATCATAAGCTCTGCTGCTGCCGCCAGTCGCAATTTTTCTCTATTTATTGCTTGCACGAAGCATGTCGGGAAATAATTTCCTATATGAAGTGCATTTAACGTGTACTATGGCATCTCAAGCACGATGTTTACGATGTGCGAGCTGTTGGATTATTCTGATGACTTTACTATAATGTAAATATGCACAGTTGTATAATTACCGATGTGTCTTACCCTCTAGATACTGGCGAATTTCTTTGTTTTACTTACAGTTCTACAGTTATTACACCACTGATCCATATTTTCTGAGAGATATATATTTTTCGAGAGATAGATATTTTTCGAAAGATAGATGGTTTTAGAGAGATTGATACTTTCCGAGAGATCGATATTTTTCGAGAGTTTGATACTTTTCGAGAGCTCGATATTCTCCAAGATGTCGAAATTTCCCTAGAATTCAATATTTTCCGAGCAATTGATATTCTTCGAGAGATACATATTCTTCAAAAGAAGGATATGTTCCGAGAGATCGATATTTTATGAAAGATCGACACTGTACAGTAGATCGACACTCCTCGAGAGATCGATATACTTCAGGATGAGTATACTTTCCGCGTGAATGATATGATAGTGTGATTGAAATTTCGGTGTGGTCGATTTTTTCACGGTCACAACATTTTTCGGGTTGTAGATGCGTTTCAATGGGTCGATATTTATCGAGAGGTCGATATCTCCCGTGTGGTTGAATTTTTCGAGAGGATGATATTAGTTCCAGCCGATAAATGTTAGCTTACTCGAGAGAAAGGCACGCCATGTGATGTTCTGGCATTACATTGGTACAAAAACAATTGACAAAAACGGGAGGTTTTCTTACGTTTTTAGTACAAATGAATACTTCCCGGATTGTCTCGTGTAGTGTGGCTGTTACACCCAATATCGTGCAAAATCTTAAGGTACTAGGTCAATTGCAAGCCACTTCAAGCAGTCAGTAATTGAAGATTCGATAACTAAAACATGACCCGTAATATGGATTACTTGTCGATTGCATTAATTTAGAACCTGCTATTTTCTACAGAATGAAGAAACTGGAAACCTCAGTACGTTACATAAATTTCCAGCCAATAAACGTAAACTTTCCCAAGCGAAAGGCTGGCAATTTGACATTTCTGTGACATCGATACTTTTCGAGAGGTCGGTACATTCCGAGACGTCGATATATTCAGAGACGTCGATATTTTACGAGGAGTCGATATTTACCGAGTAATCTAAATTTTTCGGTATATGTGTATTTTTCGAAGGAACGGTATTTTTCGAGAGATCGGCATTTCTCGAGAGATTGGTATTTTCCAGGCTGATATTTCTGCAACAGATATTTTGCGAAAGGTCGATATGTTGATAGATGTCGACATTTTTCGAAAGAAATTTATGTTTCGCGAGACCGATATTTTTCGCGAGACCGATATTTTTCGAGAGACCGATATTTTTCGAGAGACCGATATTTTTCGAGAGACCGATATTTTTCGAGAGACCGATATTTTTCGAGAGACCGATATTTTTCGAGAGACCGATATTTTTCGAGAGACCGATATTTTTCGAGAGACCGATATTTTTCGAGAGACCGATATTTTTCGAGAGACCGATATTTTTCGAGAGACCGATATTTTTCGAGAGACCGATATTTTTCGAGAGACCGATATTTTTCGAGAGACCGATATTTTTCGAGAGACCGATATTTTTCGAGAGACCGATATTTTTCGAGAGACAGATATTTTTCGAGAGACAGATATTTTTCGAGAGACCGATATTTTATTTTTTGACTTGATTCCAGACTATTTCTTGAATAATGACCACCTATTTTATATGGCCCGTGTTGCCGGATGTTACAGATTATATATAGACTTGTTCCTAAGTTCAATCATGACCATTTGTGTGCTATGTCAATAAGGTGTTCATGCATTGTAACCATAGCTAAGCAAGTGCTTAACAATTACGTCTTAAAAACTTCTAGACGTGGTCGTAATAATGACGATGTTGGCTTTATATTATTATTCCTACTCCTAAGTTCTTCTTAGGTGATTAAACTTCATGCTTAAGCACAAAAATTTTCCTAGATCGGCCATACCATGTAAACACGTGTCTTTCTCATATCATGACCAATGAATACTTCATAAATGCTAAGACAGTCAATCTAATTACGTTCTGCACAGGTTAACATATACGCTCTTTTCCTCAGCTATACCTTTTATTTCACTTTACTAGTAAATTCAAGGTCAGGAGTTAAGTTCACGTCTTGTCCCAACAAGTAACCATCATACAGTTTATGCGCAGGCGCAAGGTATTTTGTCCGCCTAGGCAGGCCTCATGACGCTACGGTCAGTTCCAATACAGCACTCGTGGCTGCCGCATCGCGGTCGAGAAGTGGGGCCGAGGTAGTTCCAGATACGTTTTATAGTCTGACGATAATTTATGGATTTGCAGTTTTAGCTTGACGATGTCCACTATGGAAAGACGGTAGTTACTGTTATTCTGAAGAAGGTTGGGTTATCCTGACTGAAACCTAGGTAAATTATAGGCAAACAGTGCAACGGAGGCTGTTAATTATTGCTGATGGGGCCGCGAAATGTTGAAGATATTTAATCAAGGATATTGCCGCCCGTAATGGATATCCGTGATTTATAGCCGACAAATTGAGTAAAAAAAGAACGGTCCTGTGTGTGTGTGTGTGTGTGTGTGTGAGAGAGAGAGAGAGAGAGAGAGAGAGAGAGAGAGAGAGAGAAGGGGGGGGGGAGAGGGAGGCGTTGAGCATGGAAGGGAACAACTGTGAAGGCTGAGAAAAAGAGCCGGCTGCGGTGGCCGAGCGGTTCTAGGCGCTTCAGTCCGGAACTACACCGCTGCTGTGGTCGCAGGTTCGAATCCTGCCTCGGGCATGGATGTGTGTGATGTCCTTAGGATAGTTAGGTTTAAGTAGTTCTAAATCTAGGGGACTGATGACCTCAGATGTTATGTACCATAGTGCTTAGCGCCATTTGAACCATTTTTTGAAGAAAAAGAGAAGGAACAAATTTTATAAGATTCCTTGTTATGGACACATATCAGAGAGGAGTGAAAAGAAAGTGATGTCTACCAACATAGCTCCGGCGTTTTTCGTACCTAACAATTTGGGCATTAAATTAAGAGAATGTGAAATCTTCAATAAGGAACTCTTCTCCTATCCCGAAGTGTAACGTACCGAGTGCGATAAAAACTAGTTGTTTAAGAGCAGATTCATGGCGACACAGGCCGGTACTTTTATACGAGTATTAAAGAACATAAAGACCTGGCTAGTTCCAGGTCAGCTCTGACAACGCTTTTGGCTGACAACACGCATCAGCTGGAGCAGGTTAGCGGTAACTTGACCGTCTCACACACTACAGAGAAAGGTCGGATACTGAATGTTATGGAAGAAACTGAAATCTTAAAAAGTGTTTATTCCCGTCCTATTGATTCAATTAGTGAACGAACAGACCAGTATCAAAAATATTTTAGTTAATTATGACATTATCCAGACAGATTAAGATGTCCATGAAACGTAATATTTTTCCTCGTTTATTTAAATGTACAGGGCCTCTTCTCTCTGTGTTGTGATAGTTCCATTTTCTTTCTGCTGCTACCTCGCGCATTTACACCATAAACAGTTCACCAAGCTCCTGTCTGTTTCGTACCGTGCCTGGGCTTGGGTCGTATATGGCTGTAGTACTCACGACTAGTATTTACTGTTACCCTGTTGATGTTCCCGGTAGCGCAACGTGGGGTAACAGTTGTTATGGAATTCTTGTAAGTAATTCCAAGAATTATGCGATTTCTCTGCTTCCCCCCCCCCTCCCTCCCCAATTTTTTGCATTTTACATGTTTTAATATTTTGCTAACTTTCGGTGTCAGGTCGTGATGTATGTTTTTCGGATTGTTTTAGGTCCATTTTACTCTCTTCACACGGAATCTTTGGTTCGAGGACAACGTTGGGGGTGAGGATTCACTCAGATGTAAAGCGATTTTATTTTGTAAGTAACGCCCTGTTCTGTTTTAATTTGTTTTCAGTTTGAAATTTTAGCTGCATAGTTCCTTATCTGATATTTCAAACTTGAGGATTCCTCCCTTTCGCTAGTGACGTGATATTTTTATTACTGCAGTCTACAACAGACGATGGATCTGTAACCTTTCCGAAACCTGTCGTGTTCCCAGTGTAAGATTGTGGATTAAGCAACTGTCCTGTGATTTTATTCATTTTTCAAAATGAACACGTAACAAATCGAACTGATGTATCGTTGTAGGTGCAACGTTGAGCGCAAAAGTTCTCTTAAGAGTACTCGGAGAAGAAAGACGCATTGCCAGATTTTAGCGATAGTTTGCATTCCGTTTTAATGAAAAGGTGTGATGTCCGTTAGTTAAAATAATTTCCATCTACCTATTAAACTCTTATTCAGCCATTTATTTATGGGGAAAATAAACATATTGCGCAGAAAGTTGCGTCACTGTCTACGTAGGTACAGATCTAAGCCATGCACGCAAACCTGTTCATATTCCACAGTCCGTAAGAAGTAGAAGATATAGTATTTCACTGGAAGTAGTATTCATGTTAACGCATTATTACATCAGTTTCACAGTTTTACCTGTAGTCATCAATGAAAATTCCTTCGCACCCATCTGGTCGAGAATGAGCGACGTCTGGAAGTGGCAGATCCTCGACGCAATCAACTCTGAGCGGAAGCATTCAATCGTTTTGGCATCGTTAAATAATTATTATTGATTTCTTTCTGTTGTCGCTTTCATCACTGTTATTGCCGATCAGCTACATGATTTTTATTGCGTACCAGCGAGTAGTTTCTATTAGTTTCTTGTCCATCATATATATTCGTTTACTTAGCAGTTAACTACTTCACCTCTGGGTTAAAATACCGAAACGCACAGTTGCGTGGGAGTAAACAAATCATATGACTGGATACAAAGTGATCCTCAAGATAAATTCAGTGCGATATACAGTATCTGCCATGATAATTCATATTCTGAACCAACATTAATTAAATAATTAACAAACGATGACAAATATTTCTCGCGAAAGAAATACTTCCGACAAGTGACAGTATATGCTTAGCCATAGCAGTAGCAACGCATTTCCTATAACGTGTGTTGACAAGGAGGCGGGGCTAATTTAAGCCCACCTTAAAAAAGGTAAAAAAAAATCGTTAATTGTTGTAACATACGTAAACTACTTACTTCTTAAAGAGGTATTATTGTGTTAGTAGTCCAGAACGTGAAAATACCTTTCAGCACACTCTTATAAAAACCAACGTGCTGTCAATAACGCAAACTACGAAGGGAGAGGGGGAAAAATTCTAGAAACACATATTTCCTTAATAATTAATGGCTTCTACTCCCGATATATTTCTTAAAGAGACGTTAATGTGTAATTTGCTTGCTAAACGTGAAAAAAAATGGATGTGACCCGCATTGTGAGAAGTCACACCTACTACTGATCATAAGATTAAAATTTTGGGGTTATATTTAACTCAAAAATTTAAAAGATTTATCTAATTTGGTAGAAGAGTTCATGAAAAACAATAAATTAACTTTTTTCTAAATTTTAAAGTATAAAGTACCTGACTAGATTACAATAATTTCAAAGGGTAGGCATAAAGAAGCACTGCCCTCTCCCCCTGGCAATGAGACGGTTAAAAAGCAAGTTAAGTCACCAAAATATACAAAAAACTGTACTTCTTTCTGGTCATGTCAGCTTAGCATTTACCGAAAGAGAATTATTAGTGATGATGGGTGTAAACCATAGGCAATTTCAACAAATTTAAGTAAAAAATTGTTCAGTTATTTAAACATAATGATGTTATGTAGTTTGTTTTTAACTTTTTACATCTACCGTAAATGTTAGTTAATACAGGAAGCACGAAAAACTAGTGTTTAAATAAATACGTACATACATTTGGAAAATAATTCACTTTCAGAAATTTACATTTCATTCATCTCTCCTTGCAATAAGATACGTTATCAGTCTAAAAAATTCGGTAATCCTAGTCATTTTTCATGTGTGATCGAAAAGGCTGAAAAATTATCAATGAAAACCTCAGACTGGGTGAAAACTTTCATATAAATAACATAACTAACAGTCGGTTATCTCACAATAACATAACTGATTCAAATGGCTATGAGTACTATGGGACTTCGCATCTGAGGTCATCAGTCCCCTAGAACTTAGAAGTACTTCAACCTAACTAACCTAAGGACATCACACACATCCATGCCCGAGGCAGGATTCGAACCTGCGACCGTAGCAGCAGCGCGGTTCCGGACTGAAGCGCCTAGAACCGCTCGGCCACAGCGGCCGACTAACATAACAGACAGTTGGTTATCTCACAATAAGTAAAACACCTCCAACCCAGAGAATGAGCGAAAAGCATTTATTAAGTGACGTAGCAACAGAGAATTGTTTCATTCGACTGAAAAAGAAAACAGACTGAATGGGTTGCTGAAACTAGTCATTAGTCCCATCACTAGGAGACCATAGATGATCGTCATGCCTTATCAACGCCAATCGGCTTTAAACCTGGGAAGAATACCTGTGTCAGTGAATTTAGGTCCATCTCAGCCAGTCTGCGAGTGAACGTAGAGAAGGGAACTGCCTGCAATGGACATTGGGTCGGGTACCTCGCAAGAGGCCATTGCTCACAGCGGTACGTAAAGGAGTGTGATGGGGTCTGAAGGGTCACGATTTTACCTCTTTTGAAGCGATACAAAGCGCCCAATGCACCGACGGCCCGGTGAGAAGTTTAACCCGCAGTGTGATGAGGATTCAGTACAAGCAAGAGGTGGTCCCCTGATAGTTTAGGGGTACCTTTGGTACCATTACTTGGATACACTGCTTAAGACTACAGTGTAGCTGAAGTTTCAACATTAGCCTTTCCCCCGCAGCATCGCTTGTATACGTGTTTGACACATATATAGCATACATCTCTTCCTCCTCGCTATCTGTATTCACCTTCTCCCCACCCACCTCATCCTCCCAAATCTATACGCCCATCTCCTCCTCCATACTTTGTCTCTCCATTTCCTGCTCCCCTTTCTTTGTCCATCTCCACCGACCCTCCTTCTGACCACATCTTGTTCCCCCTCCTTCTGTCAGTATCACTCTGCCCTCTTCCTTTTCCACTTTCCAGTTACCCTTTACAGCTGACTTCTGCATCTCCGCCCAGTCAGTTTCTCTCTTCCTTTCCTATCCATCTGCCTGTCCCCACCTTGATCGGCTCACTGTCCATCTCCTCCACCACTCTATCTATCTACTCCTCTCCCATTTCTCTGTCTAGATAATTCTCCTACTCCCTCATTATCCATCTCCTCCCTCCCTCATTTCTCTACTCAGCCATGCCAATCTGCAGGTGTAACCTCTGCAAGACTTGCTGATGCTGACAATGCAACACGCCTCGTCCCCTCTCTGTCTCCACCTCCCCACACTTTCTATCCATTTATCCCTCTCTCTCTGTCCATCTCCACACTCTCGCTGACTATTCCCTCCTCATTTTTTCCGTCTCTTTTCCTGATATGTAGTGTGCACTGTAGAGTAGTGTTGTAAGGCATGCCGATACTTTTTCCACGTAATCCCCGCGCCCGGGTTCCCGGGTTCGATTCCCGGCGGGGTCAGGGATTTTCTCTGCGTCGTGATGACTGGGTGTTGTGTGATGTCCTTAAATTAGTTAGGTTTAAGTAGTTCTACGTACTAGGGGATTGATGACCATAGATGTTAAGTCCCATAGTGCTCAGAGCCATTTGAACCACATAATCCATGACATGAAGGGGAGCCTTTCTGCCAGGGGCTGGAAAAAATACGACTGTGTCCGTATCTCAGCTCCTATTGGAGCTACGAGGTTATGAACCCCCACAGTGTTGATACTCTTGAGGCCTGCTCTTTTTCTACCAAGGCTGAAATCCATCCAGGGGTTTAGGAGTAGATCCCAGACACACAGGAACACTTTCATTTAGATATAGAGATATTGCCGGCCGTGGTGGCCTATCGGTTCTAGGCGCTTCAGTCCGGGACCGTGCGACTGCTACGGCCGCAGGTTCGAATCCTGCCTCGGGCATGGATGTGTGATGTGCTTAGGTTAGTTAGGTTTAAGTAGTTCTAAGTTCTAGGGGACTGATGACCTCATATGTTAAGTCCCATAGCGCACAGAGCCATTATAGAGATATTATCGCTGACCAAGTGATGCCATTTCGTCTACATCCTTACTGTTTACCCAGAGGATACTATAGCATTCCCCAATCACAAAAGTCATCTTCACCGAGCTGCAAGCATATGTTCCTGGTTTGACAACCACTGAAGCACCATATTGCAACCTCGACTGACCCATTAAATCACCTGAACGTAACTCACACAAAATGTCTAGGACTCTTTCCAGCAGAAGCTGGAATGCAGAAACCAAGACTCCCTTAAATTGGTACTCCTATGGTATCTAACCATCAGTCACTGGCTTCATCTGGATTTGGCAAATCTATATGAACTTGTGGACTATCTTCCTCGCCAAATTGAGGCCATTTTCAGCGCTAGAGACTGTGTTACACGATAACAGACTGAGTCTCTCGAAGGTGACTTCTTTTTTGTCGCATGTGCTTTTCTCTTCTACGCTGAAAGATCACAGAACTAAAAGCGACTTTCCAACGTACGTCACTCAAACTGGCACTGAATCATTTGCATTAAGACTGTCGCTGTTTCATTGCTAAGCTGCCATGCCGAGAAACGACGAAGAGAACTAACAAGGGAACCTCCTCATCGCACCCCCCTCAGATTTAGTTGCAAGTTGCCACAGTGGATAGGCCTTGAAAGACTGAACACTGATCGATTGAGAAAACAGGAAGAAGTTGTGTGGAACTGTGAAAAAATAAGCAAAATATACAAACTGAGTAGTCCATGGGCCACATACGCAACATCATGGACTATGTAAGCTCAGTAGCGCCGTGGTGTCGTGGTAGCGTGAGCAGTTGCAGAACGAGATGTCCTTGGTTCGGATCTTCCCTCGAGTGAAAATTTTACTTACTTTATTTTTGCATAGCCGTCCGTTTGTTCATTGACGTCTCTGTTCACTGTAATAAGTTTAGTGTCTGTGTTTTGCGACCGCATCGCAAAACCGTGCGATTAGTAAGACGAAAAAACGTGCCTCTCCAATGGGAACCGAAAACATTTGAACGCAAGGTCATAGGTCAACCGATTCCTCCACAGGAAAACACATCTGATATATTCTATACGACACTGGTGACGGCATGTGCGTCACATGACAGGAATATGTTGTCGACCCACCTAACTTGTACACTTGGCGAATGGGTAAAAAGATTCTTCTACCTTGCCCGATTTAGGTTTTCTTGTGGGTGTGATAATCACTTCCAAAAAAGTGATGAAAACATAAGAGTTTGTCACATAAACTGAAAATAAAAAATTAAACTTTTCACTCGGTGGAAGATTTGAACCAAGGACCTTTCGCTCCGCAGCTGCTCACGTTACCACGGGACCACGGCGTTCTTGAGCTCACGGCATCCTTGTTGTTGCTTATCGTTCGCATGGACCACTCAGTTTGTATATTTTGCTTATTTTTTCATAGTTCCACACAACTTCTTCCTGTTTTCTCGATTGATCTGTGTTCAGTTTTTCAAGGCCTATCCACTGTGCCAACTTATAACTAAAGCTGAGGGGGGTGCGATGGGGAGGTTCCCTTGTAAGCCTCACCATGAGTGGAGCGTTCGGACGCCAGACAATTCTGGCGAGTGGGGCTGCGAACATTGGCCGAGGTAATTTCCTCGTGCAGGCAAAACCAGATTAGCAGTGCGTCGGCTGCAGTGCGAGTACAATAGCCACCGATTATCCGATAACTGTTGCGGGAGAGCGATCATGTACGGTCGCACGGCAGCCCGTCGGCGATCGATGGCTCTTCTGTTCTCCTCATCGAAAGGGAATTGCGAATGCGGATGGAAACGGGCCCACCGCTTTGCTCAAAAGTAATCTGATACTTCCATCCCCTGTTTCACGTCACGTGTAGATGTTTTAGCCGTTGTCGAGCAGCTGTCGGTATCTCAATTACAACTGGTGTCCAAAACTTAAGGACGAAAGTAACTTTCAGATGACGTGTCACTGCAAAATAGCGTAGCGTGATGAAAGTTGAACCACACAGAGAAAGAACTGCTGCAGTATTGCATAGAAGATAAATGAAAAGAAATATCCAAGGATACCAACACAAATGACACTGTTATTCGAAGACAATAATCACATTGTAGCCCCCGAATTATGATGGTACCCTGAACATTACAAACTGCAGGAAATGTTCTTTATAAGGTGTATGCTCACCACGGACGGCAATTTCTGCTCTATAATAAGCTCCCATGCTGGCCACAAGGTTGGGAAGGTGTTCTTGCGTCATGCCAAAAGTGCTGTTAACAACTGCTGCATGGTCATTCTGCATGTAGATGTGCTGCAGTACCTCTTTACAGCGCATCTCACACATGATTGACGGGAAAAGTCGTGGAAACGGGCAGGGCAGTCCATTCGCCGAATATCCTCTCGATCCAAGAGCCTGTCCACTTGTGCCATTCGATGCAGTCGCGCATTGGCATCCATGAAAATGAAATCAGGGACGACTGACCTGTGAGAGTACCGAGCTGAAAGACTTGGAGGTTGGTATGTAGCCTCATGAAGTAAGAGTAGGGCACATAATGCACTCAGGAACATAGTCGAACGTGACCGTTTTGATGTATCCAGTGAAATTGTGTGAGGGAGCGTAATGTTGCACGGGCTTACTGACCTCTAAGTATTTAAACATGGTACACTCACTCGTCAACTGTACTCCGTTCCGATGTGCACCATCAGGAGTGCATTCGTCCCTGATTTCATTTTTATGGCTGATTATGCGCGACCGCATCGAATAGTAAGGTGGAGAAGCTCTTGGAGCGAGAGGATATTCGACGAATGGCCTGGCCTACCCGTTCCCTCGGAATTAATCCCATCGAACTTTGAGGGGACGTACTGCAGCGCGTCCGCATCCACCAACGACTACAGCAGTCCTCAACTGCGCTGGTCAAGAGAAGTAACACTGTACCACAAATCTTATTCCGAACATGTGAGCTCTTTGCAGAACATGAATAGGCGTCCATGCTGGCCACACACCTCAACAACAACAATGTCTCGTCGTTTGTAATGTCCAGGGGCCATCATGAATCGCGATAACTTCAGTCCAATACAGTCCTCGAATAAAAGCGTCATTCCTGTTCTTCTCACTGCTTATTTCTTTCACTTAACTTCTGTATTATACTCCAGCAGTTCTTTTTATGTATGGTCCAAGTTTCAATGACCTATGGTGCTTGGCAGGGACACATCATGCGAAAGCTATTTTCCTCAAGTTTTGCGCACCAGCGTATTACCTGTTCAGGAGAAAGGAAGTTTACTCCACAGAAATCAAGAAGGATGCTGCAAACAGAGACATTGTGCAACTCAGCTCAGTATGTTCGTCCATGAAATAAAGAGCTATATTGAATGCCACAAAGTCTGATGTCGTGTTCCTTGACTTCCAGAGGGCATAAGATATAGTTCCCCCCTGTCGCTTGGTGAAAAAAATGCGAGCTACAGATCTAATAAATTTAACAGTAATTTTATGTTTCATATGGTTGAAATGGCTGCAAGCACTATGGGACCTAACATCTGAGGTCATCAGTCCCCTAGACTTAGAACTACATAAACCTAACTAACCTAAGGACATCACCCACATCCATGCCCGAGGCAGGATTCGAACCTGCGACTGTAGCAGCAACGCGGTCCCGGTCTGAAGCGCCTAGAATTGCTCGGCCACAGCCGCCGGCAATTAATTTTATCACTCTTTCTAATATCACGATATCTTAACAGAACAACTAGATCTATATCCTATAGAAACCGCATTTGATGGAATAAATAGAATTTCTGATGATTACCACGACCTACAGCAGGGCAATTCAGTTGAGCAAATAGGGATTTTATTAGGCATAGAGTGTCATGCACTAAGAAACACAGGGCGTAGGGATATAAATGCATGTATTTTTATATGTGGTAGTTTAATATGCATACACATGCGTGTTCGTAGTTTTCTCTGTGTCTGACACTCCGCCTGTCATGTCACACAATTTACTGCCACATGTTTTCTGCATCGTCATTACTGCACCACTAAGTGAACTGCACCTGTTAGTACAGACTAATGTTTTCCATCCACTCCCCCACACTTCAATACCTGAACTGCTGCCTAGGGGAAAATAAGCAGTAACGACTTGCTCTTGCCACATGCACTTGGAGATACTAACCAACCTAAAACCATACGTTTTGTAAGAGCTATAATTATTAGTCTGTAAATGACTTACACATTTTATTTATTTATTTAGCGTATAGCATCTACAGATTAAAATAGCACACATACTATTAATTAATATAATAAACGAATTTCAAATATATTATTAAATAATTGATTGCAAACAACAATATGCGAAAGGCTAGGGAGACAGCCACTGGAACTATTACGAGTCCATATCTAAGCAGGTAAACAACTGAACGGCACGTGGAGTAGCATTCATGATATCCCTACACTCTCCTTCACACCTCCTCGCAGGACATTCGAAGATCAGGTGAGGGATTGTTTGTTCTTCTGCACCACAGTCGCAACGTGGGTCATCAGTGAGTTTCCATTTGTGGAGAATGGCCTTAAACCTGCCGTGGTTAGTCCTCACACGATTAAGTCTGCACCAAGTTGTTCTGGCCATTTGCATTCCTTCCGCCGATATTGAAGGATCAAAATCAGTGATGAGAGGATGGTGATTATTCAGCGACCAGTATTGCCTCCATTCCCTTGCTATGTCGTACATTTCTGGGAATTTGAGGACTTCGTCTTCCCATATAGGTTTCCTGGATTTTAGGCTGGTAGACCGAACTAGAATGAATTTCCCTCACGGTCAAGAAAATCTACAGAGGAAACGTATACATTGATGTAATGTTATTCAGTATTCCGTCCTCAGTCATCAATACAAATACTTGCACTGCACTCCCTACTCAGTGTTTCTCCGTAAAACAGAACAATTCTCTCGAGCTATTATTACTGCTCACTTTTTTAAGGATTAGTGTCGACGCAGAGAGTAGCATTAAATCTGGGTAGCACATATAATTGATGAGGGTAAGTTAAAATGGAGGGGGAGGGGCGGCGTCAGAAAGGTGTTAATAGCGTCGACCTGCAGGGAATGAACGGTGCATTCCACTTTCAAACACGAAATTATTGCCATATTTGCTGCGGCGCTGTTCAACAGCGGCGAGAGGCGATAACGCCGCGCACAATTAAGGGAAGCTACGCCATTTCCATAATAGTCGCCGCTGTTTACTTAGCGCAGTTTAGCACGGAGGCGCCCCTCCTCCCCTCCACCCCCGCCCCCTACCCCACCCCCAGCACCGTGCAATTACCAGGTGCGTCCACGCAGCTACGCGCCTACGCACGCGGATACACCGTTATCATTTACGCACCTTATCCCGGGGGTCTGTGCGCGAGGATGTGTCAGTAGTATTACTCTGAATGCGTGACTAAAACAATATGTCGAATTAAGTGGCCTATTTTTCGAACAGAAACAGCAACCAGAAATCATAAGAGAGAACAGTCTGTCAACAAAACGAAGCGCTGATTAAATTTTCGTGGCTGGGATTCACAGTCACACAAAACATCACCGCCAATAAAAAACCTATGTATTCATGAAATCCACTACTGAAATTTCGCCCATGTGTACGTTTTCTATTGCAGCACAGGTAAATTTTCTGCTTCACTGTTTGTCATAATGTTGAAAAGACCTGAAATTTATATACACTGTGATGAGAAACATTCTGAAAAGGTTGTAAGGCAGTTGCAGAGTACGGTACGTTGTGTTCATAAATAGTTTGTTTAAAAAAGAAATTCGATACGTTGCAGCATCTACGAGTTAATAGGCACTGACGTTCGTCAATCATACCTTTGCGAGCGCAAAATTCAAGCGACTCCCTCCCAATGCATACAGTTACATCCAGTTTTTCTCATAGCATACGTCAGTAGTGATCAACTTTGTTCCTACCACCCATTAGCGGGTGTTTCAGATTGCCTGGTGGGACGTAGGGGTTAAAGAAGTTTTCATGAAATTTTCATAAAATTTTGACATAAATTATTTGATAAGTAGCCATTACTATGTGCTTTGACATGCTGCAAAATGGCTTTATGAATTTTAAATTTAAGTTTACTTTCTTATTTTATAAATCACATTTACTGCAGAACTGATAGCTGGTTAAAATATTTTACTATTGACGATGATGTTTGGTTTGTGGGGCGCTCAACTGCCCGGTTATCAGCGCCCGTAGAAATCCGCAACCTTTACTCAGTCCAATCTCGCCATTCATGAATGATGATGAAATGATGCGGATAACACAAACACCCAGTCATCTCGAGGCAGGTCAAAATCCCTGACCCCGCCGGGAATCGAACCCGGGAACCCGTGCTCGGGAAACGAGAACGCGACCTCGGGACCACGAGCTGCGGACATTTTACTCTTAACACAGGTACAAAAGTGGGCAGTAGAGGAAAAGGTTGACTAACCCTGTCGTAGATGATAACGCACAAGACTGTTCGGCCTTTGGCTCTTGTTCCATCCTTACTACTGTCACATGTCCAAATTTTGCACCGCTCTCTGATTTAGGAAACCAAACGAAGAACGTGTGTGCCAACACCATCTCTGGTGGGCCATTTTAATTTGCGCACTTAATGGCCTGATAGGCTAGCTCGGAAACGGCGCGACGAATCGAATTTTTTCTTAACAAATATTTCTCAGCCCAATCTTCCCTGCAACGCACTTCTAAGCTTTTCGCACTATTTATGACCACCGTGTATGTCATCACATTCATAGGCAGAGCATGTCACCCTGGTGGCTTCTTTTGCATAAATAATATCAAACTACTACGCACTTCCACTGCTTGATACCATCGAATACGCTATTAGTAACACGGTTTTATTGAAATGTAAATTTCTTTACACTGATAGTGAGCTGCACTCTCACGAAATTTTACGCAAGATCGTACCTAGTACCTTCGTTTAAAGATACTGTACCTCTTAACTTGTGTTGAATATTCGTCACAGGTTATGTACATATATGTCGTATAACAACTGGCCTAATCCTTCCTGAAAATCCTTTATTTCTTATCTAGTTAATTCCACATACATACAGTTGCCATCAAACAGTGAACATACATAGTGGTTTAATGCACTTATCCAAAAGATGACAGCAACAATAAATACTCGGCCTATGGATGTGATGATGACATGTAGGCCTATACTTATCATATACGTTTAAAATATTGACATATTGGGAGTAGCGCAGTATACCGATCCTGCCTTGGAGGCGGTTAAGTGGGAGATGTGTCTCAGAGCTGGATAGTGACAGACGGTGACGCGAGACTGGACGCGCACGTAGTTTATGTATCAGCCGATAGAGGACAATATTGGACAGGGAACTGATTTAGTTTCGATTGTGCCCACTAGAGTGCACTAAAGTAATATAATTTTTTTCACAAACTGTTCTAGTATTTTAATAAAGTGTTATTATGTCTTTTTGTGTAGGTAAAATGTTATAAATGTGTGTTAGCAGTATGAATGATGCGTGAGTGTGGTTTAAGGTTAATATGAAGATAATTGTTTAACGAGTTATGTAGTGGGATTTAGTGTGGGAACATTTCGAAGTATGGATGTGGACAAAGGGGATTTTGTAGCATAGATTTGTAAAGTAAGTTTATGGTAAAGGGAAAGTTAATTCAGGTATAAATAACATTAGTAAATAACTTTATGCATAAACAAAACTTCAGTATATTAGATAATTACCTCGGCAAAAAGTGCAGTCGTTAGGTTTACTATTTTGCGATTGGTTATTGATGAAAAGCGCGGACTGACGCGGGAGAATGTTGTTTTGCTATTGGTTGTTGAGTAAACTGACCAATGGTAAAGTAATATTCTTCGCGCGCCTTTCTCTGCTGGTAGAGAAGACTTAGAGTATTCTAGAGAAGGGTCGGAGCCTAGCCATGAAACAGATCGGACGTGCGTAGTAGCAGTTCCGATGGAAATGATAAGTTGCCGGATCTAGCAGTGTTTCATACATCAAAAGTGTTGGAAAGTGACGGCATAATTATTTCGATTTGTGTGTAGAAATTTCGGAATTTTTAAGTGAATTTGTGACGAGAAAAGACATAAATTCCGCGTGGCGTATTGAGCAGGTCGGTGGCTAAAAACTGTGACTGCATTAGGTACCGACAGACTTAATATTTGGCGAGCATTCTCAATAAAAAACAATCAGTATTTTTGTAGCTATTAAGTTTTTCTGGAAATGCAACACCATAAACTTGCTAACGTGAGTGAAAGGGATAGTGAGTGACTGCGTTAAGACTAGCACGGGCTTGGCAGTGATACTTGTTCACCTAAGTTTCAGAATATATTAAGGAAAAAATTTCCAACCTTTCATTCCGTGTGAAAACTTTCTCCCGAAATGTAGATTTAGTGACTTCAATTGCAGCCTGGTTCACGTCGAAGTACAGTAGGTTTCGCTCGGCTTCCCTACTGATGATCTGCTGAGACAATGTTCACAGGTAGGTGAAGGTTCGTCGTAAAGGGACGGAAAGAACCGCGTCGCCGCAATGTGATGAAGCAGAAAATTCTGTTGTACTCAACGTGAAAATGGCCACGCAGACGGTGAAGAGATCTTGAAGGAAAAATAAAAAAGAATCAGAGTTTGTACCTAATTCTGGTTAAACAATGACTTTTTGGGGCATGAAGGCTTCAAGCATGTCTAGGTGTGTAAAGTATTTAAGCTGAATATCATTGTACTCAAAAGGAAACTTTAGTCTATTGAATCGATTCAGACTGCCGTTTCTGTTCGTACGTAGCTTTCGGCCCTCAAGCTGTGTCAAATCGTTTCTTTCACAAGATATCCCGAGAGATAGTAATTTCCAATACTCAGATACAGTCACTTAAATGTTGATTTTGTGTATGAGGTGGGGAGTGAAGTAGGAATGCTGGTGATTCTGGCGAGGTCTCATGCCAATTGAAACATGACACTCGAGGAGTTCCTGTCTCTAGAAAACTCTACATTCCTGATAGTCATCATTTTTATCAAAAAGATAACTGTGTTGTTCTCAGCGTATATGTTGAGCAACAATGCTGATGAATTACATATAAGCCGGCCGCTGTGGAGGAGCGGTTCTGGTTTCTTCAGTTCGGAACCGAGCTGCTGCTACAGTCGCAGGTTCGAATCCTGCCTCGGGCATGGATTCGTGTAATGCCCTTAGGCTAGTTAGGTTTAAGTAGTTCTAAGTCTAAGGGACTGATGACCTCAGATGTTGAGTCCCATAGTGATTAAAGCCATTTGAGCCAGTTACTTATAGGTATTTCTTGTTTAGCTTATGTGTTGAAGAAACAATGAAGTAAGAGAGAGAACTTCAGAAGAAGAATAGAAGTGGAGAGGAAAGAGAAGCAATACGAAAGCTGGCAGATGACGATCCTTTCAGAAAGAAGTAAGGCCTAGTTAGAAGGGAAATTCTCCATCGCAACCCGCCCACTCCCCCCCCCACCCCCCCTCCAATTTAATTGTAAGATGACCCAGTGGATAACCCGTCAAAAACTCAACACAGATCAAGCATGTAAACAGGAAGAAGGTGCACTGAACTGTGAAAAAAGAAGCAAAATAGATTGGACGCTCCCAGCTCAAGTTGGGTAACATCGAGCGTGTTTGGATGGCTGTGGGCTCGTGGTCGTGTGGTCATGGTGTTGGACTCCGAGGAGCGAGATTCGTGTTCAAAACCTCTCGCGTGACCCATATCTTTCCCCCTTCTTCTTCACAAAATTTTGAACTGTCTGTCCGGTCATTGACGTGTCTGTTCGCTGCATTCAAGTCTGTGTCGTGGTGTAAAATCTGTTTGCAATAATTAGGTGCGCGGAAGGGATCTCCAGGTGTACGTATCTTCTGTTTGTTCCACACAAGTAACACTCTGGAAGTTCTGACTCTTGAATTCCTTTTTTTATAACATAGTTCACACAAGTGTGTTTGTTTTTCATTTCTGCTAGAGGTCTATGTGGGATCTCGCCTGCTCTTACTATTCATCACATTTACATGTGACGGTAATATATTCTTAATGCGTGACTCATATTCTGTAACAAGTGGATAGTATGGCAATTGCCAAGATTAGTGAAGGAGAACGGACAGGCCAATGAGGGCCCGGAAAGTTCATAACTTTTTGAAAAATAAAAAAAAGGAATTGGGCAGGTGGGAGATTTGAACACGCATCTCCCGCTTTACAGTCCAACTCCGTGACCGCACAGCCCCAACGCAGCGGTTCCTGCGGCCCCCTCGATGTTGCATATCTTGAACTTGGAGCGTTCACCGTTTCTGTTATGCTTCACTTTAAACAGTTCCGTACTTCCCGTTTTCATGCTTGATCTATGATCAATTTGCGACGAGCCATACACTGGGCCATTTTACCAATAAATCTGAGGGAGATCCGAATGGGAGTCTCCCTTGTTACAAGACTTGTCTGGACTGAACAGCCCGTTTAGAACATAACCAGTAACGTCTCCCAACTCATGATTTTTTAAGAAATCGATCCCCAATGTATAAAACAAATTGTGGTCTGAGTAACGGGCACTCCGCTTGAAGGAAAGCAAGGTTTTCACGCATCTCAATATTTATTAAGTCTTATTTTCCGAATGATAAATTTTGCGGATGCATTCATTGTTGTATGTGGAGACTGTCTACAAAATGTGTTGCGAATAGAGTGAGTAGTAAAGAAGTAATCAATTAAAACGTCATTCCTGACCCGGGAGTTTTACTGCCTAAACTGCGAAAATGAAGTGAGGGACAAACTTTTTTCCTTTTATTATTTTATGCTGGGTGCCAGCGAGGAAAGGTTAGAAAAGGTTCGAAATTATGTGTACGGTTTGCTGGAAATTGTTAGTTCTGTCACTCTGAAATACTGGACGGATAGAGTCTGGGTCATTTGCACGACATGAGTTATGCTGCCCCGAGATATACACATAGTTTCTAACTTTAATACGAAACGTTTAAGACCTTAATCTAAGATGACGTTCATACCTCTTAATGAGTAGACAATGACACTGTTTTAAATTCCGTCAGTAATTATATGAAAACCTAAAACTAAAATTTTTCTGTCTTTGGAAGCCTTTATATATGCAACTGTGACTGGTTCAGCACTTAAGTCGTTTAGTGATACACGTATGAGTCACTAATAAAATGTTCAAATGTGTGAATTTATAAGGGACCAAACTGCTGAGGTCATCGGTTCCTAGACTTACATACTACTTAAACTAACTTAAACGAACTTATGCTAAGAACAACACAGATTCCCCTGCCCGAGGGAGGTCTCGAGCCTCCGGCGGGAAGGGCCGCGTAATCCATGACATAGCGCCTCAAACCTCGCGGCCACTCCGCCCGCCGAGTCACTAATAAATACCAGATTTCAACGAATGTTTCTTCTTCGCCATCACATCGTCGATGGGAGTAAGAGGTCTCAGGTGGTAAAAATATCCAACAACAACACAATTAATAAATCAGAGTATGACAGAATCCGTTCTGGATTTACAAATCAGTTTTCTAACAGCAAATGTTGCGATTTTGAAACAACATTGACGATATGAGTAGAGATATAGTTTGCTTGAGAAGCTGTGTGCAGTAACTGCACTGAGATAGTAAACGGAATTACAAACGTGGCGTGATGATATCTGAAGAAGCACTCCCTCACGGCCAGGCATAAGACTCAACCGATTTAATTCTGGGGTCCCATGGAGCATAACTAACCTCCCGTGGAGGGGTCTTTCTGTAGAGTCTGTGTTCTGTGAATGAGTGGCTGAGTAAATCTCACCAGCTTCTTCTCACGAAATACTACCATTGTTTTCCAGATTGCATAATTATGGTAAGCAGTTGTGGCATATTTCAATTCACTACATTTTGCAATTAGTTTAGACGTAGTTAGCCGTGTTGTATACCGTCTGCGTCCCAAGCAGAAATAAACAAATAACTTAATGGATCAGTGAACACCCACATCGATTTTAATCTCATTTAAGTTGGAAGTGAAATAAATATAAGTAGATGTGTAACAGAAAAAGAGATGCTTTATTGTGAAAAGTTAAATTCGTGAACAGAAATTGCTCGTAAGAAAACGATTCTACCAATTAAAAGAATAATTTGTGGAAGGTTGGAGAGCGAGGACCTGGGGGAGGAAGGGCCAAATACAAAAATAGTATTTTGCTTCATAAAGGAAAACGACAGAATCTACACAATGTTACTGAGTGGTCCTTCACTCATACATACATAATTTACAACTACATCACGTTCTCCAGCGGCACCAAAATAAATTAAAAAAAGTGCATTAATACATGCAATATATAATAAGCAGCGGGTCTCGGTCATTAAGTCCTGAGACCGTATAAGGTTGCTGCAACACTCTAAATTCTTGTATAACGTGGAAATAGATAAAGCTAACACAATAAAAGGAAAATACAAAACAATCAATAAGAAGCATTTAGAACTGTGTATTGAAAAATATATCTAAGTTCGTAAGGTTAGTAATACCAAGTAAAAAAACCATTAAACTTATATTAAAACAGTTTCTGAAACAACGGACAATGATACAGGAATATCACCACGAGGTAAATAAACTATTAAAAGAATGTTTTTTTCTTTATTTCGGTAGTGAAGCTGTAACAATCACAATAAAACAACACCAAGGGCAAACAATCCTGCAACAACATGGAAAATCGGGTGATGCTTGACAATTTAAACAATTAGCTGAGGTCGCACAAGCCACCCGACTTGGTTGCTCCAAAATGTTCCACACCGGATTCAATCTTCTTCGGTGTTCCACTCGCGATGCGGTGAGCGAAAAGAAGTCACATCTCGTGTTGCACGGGCAACAGTAACGCTCAGAAGTATTCTGTAGAGATAATAAATTTGTAAAACAAATTCTGTAGGGAAAACTTTAAATGAAAGTATCTAATTACCAAATCTCTATAACGTGTACTTCGTTTTCTTAGCCATATTATAAAACTGTAATTTTCGTGTCAATAATGAAATACAAATAGACGAATTACATAGGCTCAAAAGTATTTCGTTAAAACTATACAGAAGAAAAATAGTAATGCATTCTTGACCCATGCCCTATTGCAGGCTGTTAACGAAGATACGAGCACATGGAATAAGTTCACAGATGTGAGCGTGGCTCGAAGACTTCTTAAATATCAGAACCCCGTATGCTGTCCTCGACGGCGAGTGTTCGGCACAGACAAGGGTATCGTCAGGAGTGCCACAGGGAAGTGTGATAAGACCGCTGTTGTTCTCTGTATACATAAATGATAGGGCAGACAGGTGGGCAGAAGTCTGCGGTTGTTTGCTGATGATTCCGTGGTGTAAGGCAAGGTGTAGAAGTTGAGTGACTGTAGGAAGATACAAGACGACTCAGACAAAATTTCCAGTTGGTCTAAGGGAGAGCAGCTAGCCATAAACGTGGAAGAATGTTCGTTAATCCTGAGTAGGAAGAACAAACCTGTAATTTTCGGATACACTATTACTAGTGTCGAGCATCACACAGCCAAGTCTATTAAATATCTGGACGTAACGTTGCAAAGCGATATGAGGTGGAACGAAAATGTGAAAACTGTGGAAGGGAAGGCAAATGGTTCACTTCGGTTTATTGGGAGAATTTTAGGTAAGAGTGGTTCACCTGTAAAGGAGAACGCATATAGGACCCTAGTGCGGCCTATGCTTGAGTACTGCCCGAGTGTTTGGGATCCGCACCATGTCGGATTGGAGGAGGACATCGAAGCATGTCAGAGGAGGGCTGCTAGATTTATTACCGTTAGCTTTGAACGACACGTAAGTGTTACGGAGATGCTTCGGGAACTCAAATGGGAATCCCTGGAAGGAAGGCGGCATTGCTTTCGGGAAACACTACTCAGAAAATTTAAAGAACGGCATTTGAAGCTGACTGCCGAATGATTCTACTGACGCCAACATACACTACGCATAAGGACCACGGAGATAAGAGATATTAGGTTTCATACGAAGACGTGCAGACAGTAGTTTTTCCCTCGCTCTATATACGAGTGGAAGAGGAAGGTTCAAAATGGCTCTGAGCACTATGGGACTTAACTTCTAAGGTCATCAGTCCCCTAGAACTTGGAACTACTTAAACCTAACTAACCTAAGGACATCACACACACTCATGCCCGAGGCAGTATTCGAAGCTGCGACGTAGCGGTCGCGCGGTTCCAGACTGTAACGCCTAGAACCGCTCGGCCACCCCGGCCGGCTGAAGAGGATGGGAAATAACAAGCAGTGGTACAGGATACCCTCCGCCACGCACCTTACAGTGGCTTGCGGAGTATTTATGTAGATGTAGATTTTCTTGGCGTAATACTTGGTTGCGTAGCCCTTTGCGTGTACACAGAACACCTGCATGGGACAGAATCCACGAGTTTGGCCAGTCGCGCCTGAGGAATCTTCTTCCATGACTCTCACAATTCTTTGGAGAAAGCGTCGCTGTTGGTGCAGTTTTGTTGGCGAACACGTGTATCCAGCTCGCTCCAAAGACATTATATGCAATACTGGCCTCTGCCTCGCCATTCGAATACCTTGACTTTGCGCTGCTTCAGAACTGTGTTCAAATGCCATAAGTGTGCTTCGGATTGTTGTCGTGCTGAAATTGTCGATTACGATGTACATTCCGTCTTTCGGGAGCTATCCTATGCTTTGTTAATATTTCACCATACTTCAGAGTCTCCATTACTCTATGATTTTACACGAGAGGACTTGCAACACTTCGTGAGAAACAGCCCCACATCATGGTACTTCCTCCTCTGTGCTTCTTGGTGGCTATTTGGTACTTTGTCATTCCTCTTGTTTCTCGGCCCTCGAAGATACTATATGCAAACTGAGGAGAGGATATTAAACTTGTGTTCATCACTCCATAGAAGTTACGCCAAGTCTTCGGTGGTCTTCGAGGCGTACTTCATAGACTCAAACCTCGAGATGTCAGACAGTCCGATCAATACCAAAAGTTGTATATCCACAGAGTATCAACAAAAACTTCGATTTATTTCTTATGTGCTGTTCTTGAGCAGAACGGGCGTAAACGTCAATTAAAAGTAACACCAGAACTATGGAACACAGGAAAAGATAACTGTGAATAACTAATACGCATAGGTTCGTGGTTAAGTTGATAGAGTGTAAGATCATCGTAATAATGGTCCTGGATTCAAACCACCACGATGGTAATTTGTTTTTTCTACATTATGCGTCAAATTGTTGTATGGGACTATTAATGCCTCCGTACTTGTGATGCAATTTTTTCTTTATCCCATTGTTCCGATTGTTTGTTTATTCTGTGAAACTACAAATGGGTTGGTTGGGTTGCTTCGGGGGAGGGGACCAGACAGTGAGGTCATCGGTATCATCGGATTAGGAAAGGAAGTCGGCCGTGCCCTTTCGAAGGAACCATCCCGACCTGTGCCTTGGGCGATTTAGGGAAATCACGGAAAACCTAAATCAGGATGGCCGCACACGGGATTGAACCGTCGTCCTCCCGAATGAGAGTCCAGTGTGCTAACCACTACAAATGCACCAGCTGCTTCATCACGAGTGCTGTCTGTTCTGTCGCAATGTCGAACATAACACCAAACCTATCTATACAAATGTACTATACGTTCGCTATTTTCTAATAACGAAGCGAAAGCAGACTGCCAAAAGAACATTGCTACAAACGCTGAAAAGTCCTTTTACATCTCAGGAAAATGTTCTTCATAAAAATGGTTCAAATGGTTCTGAGCACAATGGGACTTAACATCTGTGGTCATCAGTCCCCTAGAACTTAGAACTGCTTAAACCTCAATAACCTAAGGACATCACACACATCCATAACCGAGGCAGGATTCGAACCTGCGACCGTAGCGGTCGGGCGGTTCCAGACTGTAGCGCCTAGAACCGCTCGACCATAGCGGCTTGCAAATGTTCTTCCATATAAAGGTTCAACACGTACACAATTAAAACAATTCGTCTCACTCGCTACTAACTCCCCCATAAGAGATCTGCGAAACCGTCATGCACTGATATTCTTCTCCCATGATCCGTAGACTGGTGTTACTTTTAATTCTGCAAGGAAATCTTGACCCCAGTCGCACATCTGATCCGATAGTTGATAGGCTCGACAGGCCTCCCTATCTCTGCAACTACTGCGACCTACACCCATTTGAAACTGCTTACTGCAGTGAAGCCATGGTTTTCCTCTACAAGTTTTGAACTCCACGCTTCACTCCCTTACCAGACTGACGACTTCCGAATTCCTCAGGTTGAGTCCAGCAAACGATCCCTTGTTTCTTTGCAAGATGAGTCGTTTCACTTCTGAACAACGTTACACTCCAGAAAAATACTTGCATAAAATACGTCCCAACATTTAAATTTATATTCGATGTCAAAGTATTAACCTTTTTCAATTTCTTTTCTTTTCTTTTTTCGCTGTTGTCGGTCGGCATTTTACATGGCTGTTACTTCAGCCATCGTAAATTATTCTGCTGCCGAAATAATAAAACACAATACCTGCAGTTATTCATTTGCTGGTCTAATTCCGTCAGCAATTTCTAATTTGATCAGACTACACTCTAAAAAAATAGATATAGCATAAGAAATTAGTTGTAGTGTTCAATTTATTTCTAAAATAAAGAAGCATTTTATCGTTTTAAACACTCTGCAAACGTACCTGCACGCTTTTGCAACATTTCATAAGTCCGTAATGTAGTGCCATGTCCTTATCAAAAATATAATCTTCTCAGTTTGTAACAAATTGAGACTTTCGAAAATAAAAATGTAGCCAAAAAAACTTCACTGGTGTGACGTAAGTCGTGGGATAACTCCTAATACGAGTACTGTATCGGACCTCTTGTTGCCCGGCGTAGTGCAGCAACTCGACATGGCATGGACTCAAAAGGTTGTTGAAAGTCCCTGTAGAAACCCTCAGCCACGCTGCCTCTGTAGCCGTCCATAATTGCAGAAGTGTGGACGGTGCAGGATTTTGTGCACGACCTGACCCCTGGAGGGTGACCAAATCATTCTCTCGAACGGTCCAGATTGCTCTTCAAATCAGTCACGAAATACTGTGACCCTGTTACATGGCGCATTGTCTTCAAAAATGAAATTAAATCTGTCGTTGTTTGAGAACATCAAGTCCATGAAAGGTTGCAAATAATCTCCAAGCCTCCTTAACACAACCGTTGAGATCAAAGATCGGTTCAGCTGGACTAGTGCACCCAGTCCATTCCACATAAACACAGTTCAGACCATTATGGAGCCACCACTATCTCGTCCATGGTTTCGTGGGGTCTGCGCCATACTCGATCCCTACCATCAACCCCTACCAACTGAAATCGGGATTCATCTGACCAGACCTCGGTTTTCAGAAGTCTAGCGTCTCCAATTTATATGGTCACGAGCCCAGGAGAGACGCTGCAGACAACCCCGTGCTGATAGCAAAGCCACTCGCGTCGGGAGTCTGCTTCCATAGCCCATTAATGCCAAGTTTCGCCGCACTGTCGTAACGGATACAATTGTCGTACGTCCCACATAAATTTCTGGGGTTAATTCACGCAGTTTTTCTTATCTGTTAACACTGACAACTCAACGGAAACGCCTGTGCTCTCAGTCGTTAAGGGAAGCCATCCGCCACTGCATGTCTGTGGTGGTAGTTAATGCCTGAAATTTGGTATTATCGACACACTCTTGAGACTGTGAATCTCGCAATATTGAATTCCCTAACGATTATCCGAATTGGAATGTCCCGTGCGTCTAGCACAAACTACCATTCCGCGTTCGAAGTGTGTTAATTGCCGTCTTAAGGCCACAATAACGTCGGAGACGTTTTCACATGAATCACCCGAGTATTAATGACAGCTCCGCCAGGGCACTGTCCATTTATACATTGCGTACGTGATACTACCGCCAACTGCATTGGTGCATATTACTGTCCCATGACTTTTTCTCATCTCAGTGTAAGATACGGTTCAGATTGTTTCATTCAGATTTTCTGAACACCTAGGCTCTTGTTTTAGCCTGATATTATTAAAATCATATAGTCTTTCTGCAAGAACTCAGAAGTTCCAGATATTCCAGATACTAAACTAATCGTGTGATGTTATGTCTCAAATGAAAACCTACCCGCTCATATACTCCGCTCGCCATTAAAATTGCTTACGGATAGTAGAGCGAATAAAGTAATTATGCTTATGGTGTGAGTATATTCCGCTAGAAAGAATAAGATTAAATTTGTTGGTTATTTTGAGATACAGAGGGGAAAAATTTAGTACACATAGCTGCCGCTTTTGGCGGCAACTAGTTTTAATCGCGCTGGTCATGGAGTAAAACTGGGCAAGGGCGATAGATATTTGTACCTCACTTCATTAAGCTTAAATCGTATGTCAGAGTTGCTGAATATTAATGGCCGAATAATGGCGGGACAGCAGTCTCTTGGCCTACTTTCGTCGATAACTAAACACCAAAAGAAAAAAAAAAAAAAACGATAACTAAACTTAGGTGTGTGTGAATATCATGCCGCAAACCGCACCTGTCTACCTACCCCCAGAAGTTATCAAAATTGTAAAGACCATTTTGGAACTTGCTCTAGTGCCCTGGTTAATACATATTTGTTTAATAAGTAAATTTTTCAATAATGTGCTGATTTACTTTTACCCACAGTCAACATTAACAAGTCATACAAAAGTGCTTCAGCCCGTTCTATGTCACCGTTGAAAGTACACTCAGTCTGCTAAAGGAGGCGTTCCAGGTGTCTTATTGCCGTTTGGAATGCATGCAGTACTGCGATAGTCTCTGTAATGAGTTACGGATTGTTCCAAACATCCCCGAACCTTTAGCTTCTCCAGTTTTTCAATCGTATCTACCAGAGTACGGTAAACTCCGTTTCTGAGATGACAGCAGTCAGAAATATCCAGAAGAGTGTGAGATCAGGCGACTTTGGAGACCAAGGTACAGGTCCAGCTTAACCTATGCAACTTGGACCTTACTGGCGCTTTAGGTGTCGTCTTACATCTGAAGCAAGGTATGCTCCCATCAGGCGTTTACTACGTTCTTCTACCATGGGGCCGCAGGTGTAATTTTAGCCTAACGCTTGATGACTTAATCTAAGAATTTACATTTCAGATTTATTTGTGCTAGCTTCGACAATATTTTACACGGCAGTCAGTGGCAGCTCGTAGCGACACACTAGAAACTATCACGAAAATGGGTCATTTGTGGGCTCCTGTTTACTGGAACGTTTACCATCTATTAACACATACTTCACAAACGATAATTTTCACTGTTAAATATTACACGCCCTCGATATCTAAACGCCGACCGTTGTGGCCGAGCGGTTCTACGCGCTTCAGTCCGGAACCGCGCTGCTGCTACGGTCCCAGGTTGGAATCCTGCCTCGGGCATGGATGTGTGTGATGTCCTTAGGTTAGTTAGGTTTAAGTAATTCTAAGTTCTAGGGAACTGATGACCTTAGATGTTAAGTCCCATAGTGCTTAGATCCACTTGAACCACTTTTTTTAATATCTAGACGTAATGCCAAAGATTGATGGTATTCTTAGTTTTGGAATAACCTTTCATTTTTGGTTACTAAAACAGCTCAAAAAGCAAATGTGTGTATTGTATGATTAGTCTGAGAAACAAGTACAAGGAAAAATTCCCAAGTTGATATTTTTACCTATCTCTTCTTGTGTATAATTTTTAAAAAATGTAAGTGACGAGCGGTGAAGTTAATAGCCGTATCGCAACAGTATTATCCGAACTTATTATTTGAATACTATCTCAGTCCACTTTACCGCGGAGACAGATGTATGAACATTTCCATTCAGTTTTCTGAATCAACAAAAACGGAGCTTTCAACTTGCTGTCGTACGGAGGATGATCAGTCACATAATGAAAACGTGATACTTTTCCACTTTTCGAATTATAAATACACTTAGTATATCGTAATAATTTTTGCAAGAATATGATGTGTATAGAAAACTATGCGTCAAATTCTCTATATTATCCGCGAGACGCATTCGATAACATTTCCCTAAGTTTTCATGTGTGACAAAAAGTGGAAATCTTCTGTTTGCTGTAATTCATGACTTCACTGACTCGAGTTTGCAAGCAGAAAATTCGTTACAGAGCACGTTATTGGACCAAAATACAGCCATGTCGTAACATAAAGTTTTCGTTTGTAGTAAACTAGCGACCCACCCCCGCTTCACATGGCTAGCAGTATCTAGTATCTAATGCCACCCGACTTCTGTCATACAGATAATAAATTATATGCACAAACGTTCTTCGTGACTGTAGTGAAAATCATACCGAAGTCTCTACAGTAGTTCCCGAGATTAAATAAAGACAGAACAATGCGGTGGTGGTTTTTTATTTATAATATAGACTGCTGTACAAATCTTAAGGACGAAAGTAACATTCACATGATGTGCCACTGCAAAATCATACAGCTAAATGAACTTTGAAGGATACATAGTAATAACTGCTACAGTTCAGTAGAGAAGGTAGCAGAAGGAAATACGCAGTTGTACGGACAGAAATAACACTTTTATCCAAAACGATGCTTGCACAGAAGTCACCGGGATTCATAATGGCCGGCCGGGGTGGCAGAGGCAGTTCTAGGCGCTACAGTCTGGAACCGCGCTACCGCTACGGTCGCAGGTTCAAATCCTACCTCGGACAGGGGTGTGTGATGTATTTAGGTTTGTTAGCTTTAAGTAGTTATAAGTTCTAGGGAACTGATGACCTCAGAAGTTAAGTCCCATAGTGCTCAAATCCATTTGAACCATTTGATTCATAATGGTCGCATGGACATTACTAAAAGTGGGGTATGGTTCTTAACAGGGTGTACAATCACCATGGACGCAATATATGTTCTACAACGTCTTCCCATGCTGGCCGTAAGGTTGGTAAGGGGTTCTTGTGGTAGGGCTTTCCATTAATGCACTAGAATTGTTGACAACTGCCGAAAAGACGGTACATGTGGACGAGTTGCCTTACGTCACCGTAACGCATCGCACACATGCACGATGCGGTTTATATCGGGAGAATGGGCAGTCCCGTCCTTTCATCTAATATATACTCGTTCCCAGCTCCTGAACTTGGGCAGTTCGAAGTGGTCGAACACTGTCGTCCATAAAAATGAAGTCAGATCCTAATGCACCTCTGAAAAGACGCACATATGGAAGCAGTAGTGAGACCGGTGACAATACCTGGTAGGCCAGTACGGCCATGCAGCATTATGCCTCCCCACACCATAGCAGCTGGACCGCCAAAACGATCAGGTTCTACGATGATGGACGCACTGTCATATAGCAAGAGGTGGGAACACGAAGACAACCTAGGAACATTGCTTAACATACTGGTAGTCCAAGTGTGTTGATGTTGGGAGGCATAATGCTGCATGGGCCTACTGACTTCCAAATCTTTGAACACGGTACACTGACCGGCAACCTCTGCTGGCACACTTTATTCCTTCCCCATGTGCGTCTTTTCATGGGTGCCTCTGGTCCTCAGTTTATTTTCATGGATGCCAGTGCAGGACTGCATCCAACAGTGCAGGTTCTAAGAATGGAACGAGAGGATATTCGGCGAGTGAAGTGGTCTGCCCGTTACCCCGACTTAAATCCAATCGGGCATGGGTGGAATGCGCTGGGGAGACATATTGAAGCACGTCCACATCCATCAACGACTGTCCGGCAGTTGTAAATCGCGCTGGTGGAGGAATGGAACGCACCACCACAAGGACTTCTTACCAACCTTTTGGCACGGCATGCTCTGCCGTCTGTGGTGATCTATTAAGAACCGTGTCCTACTTTCTGTGAAGTCCAGGGGACCACCATATATCACAGTAATTTCAATTACTGCCTTTTGAATGGAAGTGTCATTTTTGCTCGTGTCATTACGTATCTCTGTCAGTTACCTTTTGTGCAATATTGCAGCAGTTCGTTCTTGCATAGTCAAAGTTTCATCGAGCTGTGTTACTTGGTAGTGGCAGATCCTGCGAAAGTTTCTTTTGTCCCTAAGTTTTGCACCACAGTGTATAAAGACGAAGAACAAACCTTTCGGGAAACGGTTCCTATAGGTTGTTGGAAGCTGAACCACTTGTTGTTTCTGGCGGGCGAATCACCACATCACTGAGAGTTGAATGCTAGGTTAAAATGCCAACTGAAAATATCTGTGATTCAAGCGCTATTCCATCCCGCCACTTTCCGGTTTCTAAGCACAAATTTTACTACTAAACGAACAGGCGTGGTCCACATCCAAACAAGCTCCGCTTTTCTCTGTAGTTGCGGCCGTTGTTTATAGCTTTTTCCAACAGGTACCGCCTCCTCTGCAGCTGACAAATACGTAGCGCCAATCACTGGCATGAGTTGTAGCACCAAACGTCAATCACATAAAGAAAAGGTAACAATACGTATATTACGCACTCACCATTACTTAGCGCTAATAATCTCACACACACGAAAACCATCTTCCTGAATCACGCTGTCTAGTACCGAAAAAGTTCTATCATGGGAATGCAAATGCGGCTTCCTACTCTTATCAGCGCCGTGGTGAATCTCGAGTAACCCCCTCCCCCCATGAAACTTGGACCTTGCCGATGGTGGGGAGGCTTGCGTGCCTCAGCGATACAGATGGCTGTACCGTAGGTGCAACCCCAACGGAGGGGTATCTGTTGAGAGGCCAGACAAACGTGTGGTTCCTGAAGAGGGGCAGCAGTCTTTTCAGTAGTTGCAGGGGCAACAGTCTGGATGATTGATTGATCTGGCCTTGTAGCATAAACCAAAACGGCATTCCTGTGCTGGTACTGAGAACGGCTGAAAACAAGGGGAAACTACAGCCGTAATTTTTCCAGAGGGCATGCAGCTTTACTGTATCATTAAATGATGATGGCGTCCTCTTGGGTAAAATATTCCGGAGGTAAAATAGTCTCCTATTCGGATCTCCGGGCGGGGACTACCCAAGAGGACGTCGTTACCAGGAGAAAGGAAACTGGCGTTCTACGTATCGGAGCGTGGAATGTAAGATCCCTTAATCGGGCAGGTAGGTTAGAAAATTTAAAAAAGGGAAATAGGTAGGTTAAAGTTAGATATAGTGGGAATTAGTGAAGTTCTGTGGCAGGAGGAACAAGACTTTAGGTCAAGTGAATACAGGTTTATAAATACAAAATCAAATAGGAGTAACGCAGGAGTAGGTTTAATAATGAATAGGAAAATAGGAATGCGGGTAAGCTACTACAAACAGCATAGTGAACGCATTATTGTGGCCAAGATAGACACGAAGCCCACGCCTACTACAGTAGAACAAGTTTATATGCCAACTAGCTCTGCAGATGATGAAGAAATTGATGAAATGTATGACGAGATAAAAGAAATTATTCAGGTAGTGAAGGGAGACGAAAATTTAATAGTCATGGGTGACAGGAAGTCGAGAGTACGAAAAGGGAGAGAAGGAAACATAGTAGGTGAATATGGATTGGGGGGTAAGAAATGAAAGAGGAAGACGTCTGGTAGAATTTTGCACAGAGAACAACTTAATCATAGCTAATACTTGGTTCAAGAATCATAAAAGAAGGTTGTATAAGTGGAAGAAGCCTGGAGATACTGACAGGTTTCAGATAGATCATATAATGGTAAGACAGAGATTTAGGAACCAGGTTTTAAATTGTAAGACATTTCCAGGGGCGGATGTGGACTCTGACCACAATATATTGGTTATGAACTGTAGATTAAAACTGAAGAAACTGCAAAAAGGTGGGAATTTAAGGAGATGGGACCTGGATAAACTAAACCAGAGGTTGTACAGAGTTTCAGGGAGAGCATAAGGGAACAATTGACAGGAATGGGGGAAAGAAGTACAGTAGAAGAAGAATGGGTAGCACTGAGGGATGAAGTAGTGAAGCCAGCAGAGGATCAAGTAGGTAAAAAGACGAGGGCTAGTAGAAATCCGTGGGTAACAGAAGAAATATTGAATTTAATTGATGAAAGGAGAAAATATAAAAATGCAGTAAATGAAGAAGGCAAAAAGTAATGCAAACGTCTCAGAAATGAGATCGACAGGAAGTGCAAAATGGCTAAGCAGGGATGGCTGGAGGACTAATATAAGGATGTAGAGGCTTATCTCACTAGGGGTAAGATAGATACTGCCTACAGGAAAATTAGAGACCTTTGAAGAAAAGAGAACCACTTGTACGAATATCAAGAGCTCAGATGGAAACCCAGTTCTAAGCAAAGAAGGGAAAGCAGAAAGGTGGAAGGAGTATATAGAGGGTCTATACAAGGGCGATGTACCTGAGGAAAACGTTATGGAAATGGAAGAGGATGCAGATGAAGATGCAATGGGAGATACGGTACTCAATGAAGAGTTTGACAGAGCACTGAAATACCTGAGTCGAAAAAAGGCCCCGGGAGTAGACAACATTCCATTAGAACTACTGCCGGCCTTGGGAGAGCCAGTCCTGACAAAACTCTACCATCTGGTGAGCAAGATGTATGAGACAGACGAAATAACCTCAAACTTGGAATATAATAATTCCAATCCCAAAGAAAGCAGGTGTTGACAGATGTGAAAATGACCGAACTATTAGTTTAATAAATCACAGCTGCAAAATACTAACACGAATTCTTTACAGACGAATGGAAAAACTGGTAGAAGCCGACCTCGGGGAAGATCAGTTTGGATTCCGTAGAAATATTGGAACACGTGAGGCAATACTGACCTCACGACTTACCTTAGAAGAAAGATTAAGGAAAGGCAAACCTTGGTTTCTAGCATTTGTAGATGTAGAGAAATCTTTTTCCAATGTTGACTGGAATACTCCCTTTCAAATTCTGAAGGTGGCAGGGGTAAAATACAGGGAGCGAAGCAGTGGTTTGGAAGGGAATGAGACAGGATTGTAGCCTCTCCACGATGTTATTCAATCTGTATATTGAGCAAGCAATAAATGAAACAAAAGAAAAATTCGGAGTAGGTATTAAAATCCATGGAGAAGAAATAGAAACTTTGAGGTTCGCCGCTGACATTGTAATTCTGTCAGACAGCAAAGGACCTGGAAGAGCAGCCGAACGGAATGGAGAGTGTCTTGAAAGGAGGGTATAAGATGAAAATCAAAAATGGTTCAAATGGCTCTGAGCACTATGGGACTTAACATCTCTGGTCATCAGTCCCCTAGAACTACTGAAACCTAACTAACCTAAGGACATCACACACATCCATGCCCGAGGCAGGATTCGAACCTGCGACCGTAGCTGTCGCGCGGTTCCGGACTGAGCGCCTAGAACCGCTAGACCACCGCGGCCGGCAAGATGAACATCAACAAAAGCAAAACGAGGCTAATGGAATGCAGTCGAATTAAGTCGGGTGATGCTGAGGGAAGTAGATTAGGAAATGAGACACTTAAAGTAGTAAAGGAGTTTTTTTTCTTTGGGTAGCAAAATATCTGATGATGGTCGAAGAGTAGAGATGATATAAAATGTAGACTGGCAATGCCAAGGAAAGCGTTTCTGAAGAAGAGAAATTTATTAGCATAGAGTATAGATTTAAATGTCAGGAAGTCGTTCCTGAAAGTATTTGTATGGACGTGAAACATGGACGATAAATAGTTTAGACAAGAAGAATGCTGAAGATTAGATGGGTAGATCACATAACTAATGAGAAGTATTGAATAGAATTGGGGAGAAGAGGAGTTTGTGGCACAGCTTGACATAAAGTAGGGACCGGTTAGTAGAACATGTTCTGAGGCATCAAGGGATCACAAATTTAGCATTGGAGGGCAGCGTGGAGGGCAAATATCGTAGAGGGAGACCAAGAGGTGAATACACTAAGCAGATTCAGAAGGATGTAGGCTGCAGTAAGTACCGGGAGATGAAGCTTGCACAGGATAGGGTAGCATGGAGAGGTGCATCAAACCAGTCTCAGGACTGAAGACCACAACAACAACCATAGCGAAAGCCGTATCAAAACCTGAACAAAACTTATATTAGACAAAACGTGTAGACGGAAACCGTAGTGTGGGATTTTAATTAATAATGCGCAGGTGACCCGGTCCGGCTTCGCTCTGATAGCTTTAAGTATCTATAGGCAGACGATGTGACTAGGGTAGAGCATTTTGTTTGTGGGACAAGCATAAAATTTGGATGACAACGTTAAGTAAATGAATATTATCACTTTCAGTGATATAACTTATGCGATGTAAGCAGAGCACGGCAGGAAAGTTGTGTAGACGCATGAATATTGCGTGTTCCATATGGAATTGACGTTGGAAGTGACATCTCATGGCAATGATGGAAGCACATTGTTATGTAAGTAACATCTTTACAACCAATGTAAATATTGTCTGTCTATCATGGGTGTATATGTGTGATTCATTACACGTCGGAGGTTGGCAGAAGTAGCATAAAAAAAGACCACGCACGATGTACATGTGTAGGTCATGTTACGGCGTACCTCTTGTGAACTTTAGTACGCACTGTGATCCACTGTTCGGACTCATTGTTTCAAATATTTGTCATAGAATTTTAATGGCAGACACTTTTCGCGGTGCTAAGCAAAGAATCATATCCACATGATGCTTAGAATTGATGGAAACAGCAAGCTGGAAGTTGAGACATCTGCTACGCTGCTGAAAGAATGTACTGAACGTAAACGAAGAAAGGTTGCTGAAGTAGGCTTTCGGAAAATGTTTTACTTGAAGCACAAAAATAAAATACCACATTTTGGATTCGTATAGATTTTCACTATTAAACTGTTCTCAAACGACTGCAGGGCAACTGTTGTCTAAAAATATTTGACTATATCAAATTGCAAGGCTCACGTCATATGATAAGGTGATTATCTTTTCGTTGTAGTTCATCTTTAACAGAATACTTCGAAGCTGAGTAACTCTCTGCCCGTTGTTAGAAAAATTTGCATTGAATTAAGAGTGAGAACTGCGATTGTTAATGTAAAGGAAGCATAAATTGGCAGTCAAAAATTCTCGTCATATTTCGGAATGCGCCCCTCAACAGTATGTGCAAGTATTTCAAAATCCTGTGCGTTCAACGGCAACAAATTTCTGAATCCCATTCAAGAATATTGCGCTGGGGCCTAACACTCTTTCTCGCCAGTGGAGATTCGTTTACCAGTATTCTGCATAATCTAAAAGTGTCCAGATAAATATCTTTCGCCTCACCATGCAGAGAGTAGTATCGCATCTGTATTTGGCTCAAGGAAACCAGAAAGCTGAAAGTTGAGTCTTATGCCGAGCTGCCGTTAAACTTCCCGTATGTAAACACAATTTTTATACACTTAAACATGTCAGAGCATTTGAGAATAAATTGCTGAAACGCGTGCTGCTTTACAGTGACTTTCTGGTTTCTAAGCTAAATTTTGGCAATAATAGTGTTTAGCTACTTCAGGCTTAGCAGCAGCGTAAGTACCTTTATCAATGGATATTATTTCTTGACAAGACATTTTATGTGAAAATGCTCTATGTATTTAGATACATAGCCTTCCACGAACTCCGAGGAAAAAATGATAAAGTTTTTTTGAAAAGCAGTTGCGTGATCTTTCTAAAGGGCGAACAGAGTTTTGCGGTGAGGTGCTGAAGCAAGCAACAGTAGGGTGCAACAGCATGCACTCAAGAAAATTAGCAGAAAAAATAGCCGCTGTAAATACAGAGCTGCGCACGGTCTTTTATTTTTAGAGGCTGCGAGTGGGTCAGGCAATTAAAAGAATTTGAAGGCGCAGCTTTTCAACCCACCAGCGCCACGCTGCTCCACATAGGTACGTTGATAAACAGCTGGTATTGTTTCAGAACAAAGCGTCTCTCACGTAAATTAAAAGCAAGGCTGTGCGTTCAATTAGAAGATTTCGAAACACATCAGATGCGAAAGATTAAGCGTTACTTTACTGAAGTGGATGTGTCAATAATTGTGTTGATTTGTAAGATCAAGATTTCTACTCCAGTTTACAGGTCGCTGAAAAAGAATTGTAGTACAAATTTCAATACATAATGAAACATTTGTAAACAAATTATTTTAGATAAGAAAATGTGATTTGGATCAACTATTTGAGTTATTGTGATCGCTTCTCAGTTTTGGTTATTGATAACTTGATACCAGTGTCTCAGTTTAATGTGTACAGCACTGAAGATATCACTCTGTGATCGAAAATCGATTCTGCTATCAGTAAAACATCAGTATTACGATCAACGCTGACCTTCCTTTTAATTTAACATATATGGTCGTTGTGCATACACTACTCCATGGAGTCGCCAATCATAGTTATTAGTAATTATTAACGCATGAAGGATGTAATCATAAGGCGTGTGACTAACAGAGGCCATCCCAAATATGTGTCACCTACTCCTATAGGAGGTATTATTGGTCAAAACCAGTAGCAAGTTCCGGTAATGATACATACAGAAACGAATAAAGTTTGATGAGCCCTTTTAATTATTTATGGCACGCAATGCAAAATGAAAGTTTGCTTGGAACTGGTAAGGTCGGGCACCAAGAATAAAATCTTTAAGATTTACAAAAAATTTATTTTCACCAAGAGACGTATTACAAGGAAACTGGCCATTTTAACACTATAACAATTGAAACACATCCAGGATAACCCGATGCAATGTGAGGGTTTAATTTTAAGTGAAATTTTGTTACAACTACTCTGAAATAGCAAATTCCATTATTCAGCGTTCGTACGACAAAATTTCAAAACAAATCTTGATCTCTAGGTTAATTCAACCAGTATAAAAAAAGGAACAAACTTAACCCCTAACGATTTAAAATCTGACAAAGTTACATACATGTTTTACTACACCAAAATTCAGTTATTTGAATAACTTTTGAAAGGAAAACCAACAATCGAAGGCAGAATCAGCCTCTCCAGAATAGAATGTAAGATGCTTCTCACCGATACCGCATCAATCGCTGTCTCTCAGTTAAAGGAAACAGCAACTTGATAGTGATAAACAGTGACATCTACGGTTCTTGGAACTACAACTCACCAAAATTCCGATTATACACACACAACGTGTAAAATAGCAGTTGAATACATTAAGATAACCTCCAACGACACTTTAACTAGAACGTTAGAACCAGTAAAAACAATCAAGCACAAATGTCAGGCTAGGACAAAATTAAATCTTACTTCAACGGATCGCAGCCCGTTTCAGTATGAATGTGAGTTTAAATTCCACACACATAGCTTAAGTTTGCTTGAAGTTAACCACTAATCCGAACAGCTCAGAGACCCGCGCAGCAGATCAACAAAAGCTAATACCAGTAGTGATGTCAAGATAATGCAAGCACGACCAGGAGTTAATTAGGAATCACCGGCCAACACCGTTATGAGTTTTAAACAGAAATCCTCACGAGAAGCAATGGCTGTCGTGCTGTTCCATGCCTCTCGTTTGCAGCGCTCTTATACAAGCTAAAGGATTGAGTCTAAGACCCTCAACGGGGCATTTACCAGAAAAATTTCCTTTGCAGAATTCCACAGCCAAAGTACTGCCCCACACTGGGCGAGCGCTCGCCATCCATGCGTTGTCGTGTCGACCGACTCGCGTCCTGTCTCTCAGAGCTCAAGACTGGACGATAGCATACTCTCCCTTGAGCCAGTGCAGCAGGCGCTATAATTTCTTTCGATAACCTTGCTGCACTGACGCGGTGAGCGAGGAACATCGTATCAAACTCTAAGCATACATTTTCGATGTTAAAAGATGGATTCGAGCTGACCACGGCTCAGTTGAGATATGGACCAGTCTCTACCCTCATTCGCATCTGTCTGTTACGTAGAAGTACACTACTGGCCATTAAATGTGCTACACCACGAAGATGTCGTTGTACAGACGCGAAATTTAACCGACAGGAAGAAGAAGCTGTGATATGCAAATGATTAGCTTTTCAGAGCATTCACACACGGTTGGCGACGGTGGCGACACCTACAACGTGTTGACACGAGGAAAGTTTCCAACCGATTTCTCATACACAAACAGCAGTTTACCGGCGTTGCCTGGTGAAACGTTGTTGTGATGCCCCGTGTAAGGAGCAGAAATGCGTACCATCACGTTTCCAACTTTGATAAAGGTCGGATTGTAGCCTATCGCGATTGCGGTTTGTCGTATCGCGATATTGCTGCTCGCGTTGGTCGAGGTCCAATGACTGTTAGCAGAATATGGAATCGGTGGGTTCAGAAGGGTAATACGGAACGCCGTGCTGGATCCCAACGGCCTCGTATCACTGGCAGTCGAGATGACAGACATCTTATCCGCGTGGCTGTAACGGATCGTGCAGCCACGTCTCGATCCCTGAGTCAACAGATGGGGACGTTTGCAAGACAACAACCAACTGCGCGAACAGTACCACGACGTTTGCAGCAGCATGGACTATCAGCTCGGAGAGCACGACTCACGCCCGGCCCTCACAGCCTTACTTCTGCCAGTATCTCGTCTCCTACCTTCCAAACTTTACAGAATCTCTGCTGCAAACCATCTGTAAAGTTTGGAAGGTAGGAGACGGGATACTGGCAGAAGTAAGGCTGTGAGGGCTGGGCGTGAGTCGTGCTTCTGTAGCTCAGATGGTAGAGCACTTGCCCGCGAAAGGCAAAGGTTCCGAGTTCGAGTCTCAGTCGGCGCACACAGTTTTAATCTGCCAGCAAGTTTAATATCAGCGCACACTCCGCTGCAGAGTGAAAATCTCATTCTGGATTTTAGCCTTATGTTTGACAGGTACAATGAAGATGGCATTATTTGCATGCGAAAATTTTGATCTGGTACCAATGTGGTGGGTGGACAGAAAGTTTCCCTCTCAAGTTCTTTCAGAATATTTTTATTATACTGAGCATCTGTGCAATTGAATGAATGATTTAGACAGTCATCTATTCGCTTTTTTAGTATTTTGTACTGCGTCTCTGATTCTGAAGATATTCTCCAGCTCGTCTGCTAAAACTCTCTTCGAGCATGCTGTTTCTGGTATGGTGACTGAGATCTATTCCTTCTCAACACGTACAATAAGCTGGTCTCTGTTGCGTTGACAAGGTTCTTTGAAGACGGCATTCTATTGGCTGGGCCACAGGTGATCTACACAGTTTAGGTCTGTTGTGTTTGCAGGACAGTCTTCCAAAAAAACAGGGATCCTCTCTTCAGTAGTGCTGTTTGGGTATGTAAGCTACATAAGGGGAGTATTGTTTGGATTTGGGAAAGGACCATTCTTCAGTGCTAGAGCGTAGACAGGAATAATACTTTCCTGATAATAATCACCAACATTTTTGCATCAGCCACGTGGAGTTCAGTTTTTTCATAACCTCAACACCACAACCGACCACTACCTTCACTCCGTGCTTTTATCTGTGGACTGGAGAAATTTTCTCTGGTTCATTTGTACTCAGACTCGGGCATTTTGTTTGTTGAAATTCGGATAAAACTTCACTGCAGACTCGTCAGTAAAAATAAAAAAAAGTGCGTCTTTTTCCTCTTTCGTTCATGGTTGCCATCGCAGAAATCTTCAGACATTATTCTTTCTGACGATCAACAGCATTTTTTTCCTGAGAGCTTCGGTTTTGTTGGTTGGACGCAAGCATGTTTTCCCCAGAAGTGTCTACGAATAAAATCCATTACAATTATGCTACCGATAGGCTTCTGTTCTTTGCTGGTACTCGTCCGAGAAATTCAGATGTTTGGCAGCTACTCGTATATTGATTCCAGTTTTATTCTGTACCATGTATCTGATTTTGATTTTAGTGTTAGGGGTGAGTTTTGTTGGTCACCCAACTCTGTTGTTACCATTAACATTACCATTACCTCTACAACCCAAGTCAATCTGATGTCGAATCAACACCCAATGTTTGAGTAATTTTACTTTTAGACATTCTACTGGCATGGAGGTCTTGAAACTGGGAACGAACACGGTCACGTTATGATCACACTGTTAAATGACGTCTTTAAAAAGGACGAAGAAAACAAATAAGCACAGAGCAGTACCCAGCTAAAGTAATAAAATAAATAAATAAGAAATGTGTAAACACATTAAATTGAAGAAAATTAGCTTGTCAAGACGCTCTTTCTTTATCTCCTTTGTTAAAATTTAGAGAGAGCATTAATTATTTTTCTGTTCTCCCATTAGGTGAAAACATAAGAATATGTAAATAGTTACTGAATGATAAATTTTCATGAAATTTCCAGAGGTGTGTTAATTTTATGAAAATACAATGCGTACAATAAGTGCGCCGCCGTAACAAAACTTTCCAGCAGCAGACTAACAACTGTGGGAATGTGTTCACTATGATTTAACAAGTAATACGGACTAGCATGAGTTCATACAGCCAGAATCATCTGTTGGTGTAAAGTGGTACTATCTTCATAGAGCAAAAAATCTTCTTGTCTTTATTAGTAAAATGGGGAGATACTTGCCGACCAAGCTGTATTAAGGAAATATCTGGAAATTTAACTAACCACGCGTGTATACCTCCTTCACCCGACAATCACGCTGGACTGATACCGAGCAATTGTTTCACTTTTCCACTTTTCCGGATACATCTTTAGGTGTATTCCTCCCGTTTAACTTTAGTATCCAACTACAATGAATTTTCCGAATGAAAACAGATTTAGTAAAGCTATTCATGGCGCGATAATCGTGCGTCGTCACATTCGTAATATATACCTCGTTCTCGCACAGTCAATTAAACGGATGTTTGGTGTGCGTAGTATTTTAGCTTGAAAAACAAACCGTGTAACCGATACATAAAATGAAGCAACATTTTTGCAATCGTTGCGACAATCACAATAAATATAGCTCTGCTTTCCCTTTAAACGCTTTCCGATAATCTATAATTGGCGCTAATAATAAACTAGAACAATTTCAGTGTTATGGCACAGCCAGAAGCATACTTCTCAATTACAGCTTTAGCCTTCATGGATCGCAAATGGCTTTTTAAAACTCAGATTTCTTCCTGTAAATTACTTCATTAAATTTACATGAAGCATGATGGGTATTTTTTTTTTATTTTGTCAAGGCCTTGCAGTGTTGTATGCAAGTAATTGGCGCAATTTCTTTTATCGTAACAAGCTTCTCAAAGGGGGGACATTTACGCATATAGCCTGCATTACTGTATAAATAGAAACAGGGAAATAATCCTGGCATTGCAGAGATGACACACAAGCTACATAGAAATCCACTTTAATAAAAGCTTCACAAATTGCGAGTTACAACAATGATGTGCATGTACACTGAAGCTGCAAAGAAACTAGTATAGATACGCGTATTCAGTATTCAGAGATATGTAAATAGGCAGAATACAGCGCTGCGCTCGGCAAGGCCTACATAAGACATTGTCTGGCGCAGTTGTTGGATAGGTTACTGCTGCTACGACGGCAGGTTATCAAGATTTAAGTGAGACTGGACGTGGTGTTATAGTCGGCACACGAGCAATGGAAGACAGCATCTCCGAGGCAGCGATGAAGTGGGGATTTTCCCGTACGACCATTTCACGAGTGTACCGTGAATATCAGGAATCCGATGAAACATCAAATCTCCAACGTAGCTGCTGCCGGAAAAAGATCCTGCTAGAATGGGACTAACGACGACTAAAGAGAATCGTTCAACGTGACTGCAGTGCAACCGTTCCGCAAATTGCCGGGCCGTCAACGTCAGCGTGCGAACCATTCAACGGAACATCAGAGATAAGGGCTTTCGAAGCCGAAGGTTTACTCGTGTACGTTTGATGACTGCACGACACAAAGCTTTACGCCTCGCCTGGACCCCTCAACACCGACATTGAACTGTTGATGACTCAAAACTCGTTGTCTGGTCTGACGAGTCTCGTTTCTGATTGTATCGAGCGGATGAATGTGTACGGGTATGGACACAACCTTATGAATCCATGGACCCTGCATGGCATCAGGGGACCGTTCAAGCTGATGGAGGGTCTGTAATGGTGTGGGGCGTGTGCAGCTGGAGTGATATGGGACCCCGATACGTCTAGATTCGCCACAGATGTCACACGTACGTAAGCATCCTGTCTGACCTCCAACCATTCATGTCCATTGTGCACTCCAACGGACTTGGGCAATTTCAGCAGAACAATGCGACACACCACGTACCTAGAATTGCTACAGAGTGGCTCCAGAAACACTTCAGTTGGTCACCAAACTTCCCAGACATGAACATTATTGAGCATATCTCGGATGCCTTGCGACGTGCTGTTCAGAAGAGATCTCCACACTCTCGTACTCTTGCGGATTATTGGACAGCCCTGCAGGATTCATGGAGTCAATTCCCTCCAGCACTACTTCAGACATTAGTCGAGTCCACGCCACATCGTGTTGCGGCACTTCTGCGTGCTCGCGGGAACCCTACACGATTTTAGGCAGGTGTACCAGTTTCTTTGGCTGTTCAGTATATATATATATATATATATATATATATATATATATATATATATATATATATATGTGTGTGTGTGTGTGTGTATGTATTAGTACTTCCAAGTTCCACTTTGTTCATGAGCAGAATAGATCAAATAGGCTGGTTCATGTGGTGCTTTTGAAATCGAGCGCAACGAAACTAGTGCTCATGATTTACTTTCAGGATTGTTCTGAATGAACTGGGTAGCAAGCAAAACAGAGGAAATTACTGTGGTGTTTATTGTACGGGAATCGAATACCTTTTATCTCTTCAGGGTATAAGATGTTTGTTTGCTGTACAATAAACGCCATCTCATACCTCTTTGACCCACTCCTCCCCAGCCATGGACCATGCTGTTGGTGAGTAGGCATACGTGCGGCAATACAGATAGCAGTATCGTAGGTGCAACTACCTTGAAAGGGTATCTGTTAAGGGGCCACACAAACATACGGTTCCTGAACAGGGGCAGCAACCTTTTCAATAGTTGCAGGGGCAACAATCTGGATGATTGATTTGGCCTTGTAACATCAACCGGAATGGCCTTACTGTACCGATACTGTGTACTGCAGAAAGCAGGGGAAGCTACAGCCGTAATTATTACCTAGGGCAAGCAGATATACCGTATTGCTCAATGATGGTGACAACCTCTTAGGTAAAATAATCTGGAGGTAAACTATCCCGCATTTGGATCTCAGGGTGAGGACTACACAGGAGGATTTCGTCATCAGGAGAAACAAAACTAATGTTCTACGAATCGGAGCGTGGAATGTCACGTCCCTTAATTAGGCAGTCAGGTTAGAAAATTTAAAAAGGGAAATGGGTGGGTTAAAGTTAGATATAGCGGGAACTAATAAAGTTTGGTGGCAGGAGGAACAGGACATTTGGTCAGGTGAATACAGGACTATAAATACAAAATTAAATAGGGGTAATGCAGAAGTAGGATTATAATGAATTAGAAAATAGGAGTGCAGGTAAGCTACTATGAATGCATTGTTGTAGATAGGATAGGTAAGATTCCCAAACCTCCCGTATTGGTACAAGTTTATATGGCAACTATCTCCGCAGATGACGAAGAAACTGAAGAAATAAATTATGAGATAGAAGAAATTATTTAGATAGTGAAGGAGACGAAAATTTAATAGCGATGGGAGACTAGAATTCGATTGTAGGAAATGGAAGACAGGGAAATGTAGTAGGTGAATATGGACTGGGGGATAGAAACGAAAGAGGAAGCCGCCTGGTAGAATTTTGCGCTGAGCATAGTTTAATTATCGTTTACGCTTGGTTTAAGAATCATGAAAGAAGGTTTTATTTGTTGAAGAGACCTGGAGAGACAGGAAGGTTTCGGACTGAATATAAATAGTAAGACAGAGATTTCGGAAACAGATTTTAAACTATGACATTTCTGGGTGCAGATATGAACTCTGGTGTCAACTTATTGGTTATGAACTGTAGATTGAAACTGAAGAAAATTTTAAAAGGCGGGGAATGAAAGAGATTGGACCAGAATACGTTAAAAGAACAATAGATTGTTGAAAGTTCCAGAGAGAGCACTAGGCAACCATTGGCAAGAACGGAGGAAGGAATGCAATAGAAGATGAATGGCTAGTATTGAGAGATGAGTAGTGAAGGCAACAGAGGATCAAATACTAAAAAGGCAACGCCTAGTAGAAATCCTTGGATAACATAGGAGGTACCGAATTTAACTGATGATGGGAGAAAATACAAAAATTACGTAAATGAAGCAGGCGGAACGTTTAAAAATCGTACGAGTGGAACGGGAAAGGAAATGACAAGTAGTGGTAGAGGGAAAATTTGGAAATTTTTGTTAAGATCTTACGGGACCACACTGCTGAAGCCATCGGTCCCTAAGCTTACGCGCTACTTAATCTAACTTTAACTTACGCTAAGGACAACACACACACACACCCATGCCCGAGGGAGGACTCGAACTTGGGACGGCGGAAGCCGCCCAGACCGTGACAAGGCGCCCCAGACAGCGCAGCTACCACGCGCGGCTGTGGTACATGGTACGGTGGCTTGCGGAGCATCTATGTAGGTGTAGATGCTGCGTTTCTGTAGGAATTAACAGTTCGGCTATACCCCAGAAGGTACACCATTAATCTGTCACACGGGGATAGTTTCAGAGATCAAAGATTGAAGAGGATGTTGGATGCATGATTTATGTAGAGACGAGAAGATTATCTAAAAGTAGAAGAAAATGGACAGGTACGTAGCAGCCAAAAGACAGGTGGCTTAACAAAAACACTGCTTGTCGATAACATCTTTGAACAACGAGGTTAGCCTATAACGAGTGAAACACTACATCGGTAGTACAAATAAGGGGAAAAGGGCAAGAGGTGCTCCGCTTACGGCTTTTTTTTTTTTTGCCCCACTCTTCCTCCCTTCTCTGTATTCCCGAAGAGACAGCGCCCTTTGCGCCACTCCAGCCGTCTCGCCGCCGTCGCAGAATAAAACTTCTAGGCGGCTTTGTCCCGTTACGAGAACGTGGCAATTATTCGGAGAAGCGGACAAAGCCTTTTCAAAGAAACTTAATGCGTGTTTTTAATGAGCCAGCAATCACCAGACTACTGTATATCCGTGAAGCGTTGTATTTAAGTTTAATTCGGCATGAGCGTGTGAACCGTTTTACACAATCGTCGTTCTGCCATGTCATTCACTTACATCTTCTGTGCTTTGCTCTAATACTTCAGTAACTACTGACAGCAATGGGTGTAGAATGGGCGAGGCCAGCCTGTACTGTTGAGAGATTTCCTCCTACCCCTATGATATATGCATCATTGCCAAATTTCCTCCACCCTCTTCTAATGTAGCTCAATTTCCCTTTGTATAAAATGGCAGGAAATTCAAAAGTTGACAAGAAATTCAGAACAGCCCAATGTAGGGCCACTTCTTCAAAATTCGCTCTCTGCAAAATTGTGATTTTTCAGGAAATGCAAATGACTGTTTACGGATATATATTGTTGTTGTTGTGGTCTTCAGTCCAGAGACTGGTTTGATGCAGCTCTCCATGCTACTCTACCCTGTGCAAGCTTCTTTATCTCCCAGTACCTACTGCAATCTACATCCTGCTGAATCTGTTATTGTATTCATCTCTCGGTCTCTCTCTACCATTTTTACTCTCCATACTGCCCTCCAATACTAAATTGGTGATCCCTTGATTTCTCAGAATATGGCCTACAAACCGATCCCTTCTTCTAGACAAGTTGTGCCACAAATTTCTCTCCAATTCTATTCAGTACCTCCTCACTAGTTACGTGATCTACCCATCTAATCTTCAGCATTCTTCTGTAGCACCACATTTCGAAAGTTTCTATTCTCTTCTTGTCTAAACTATTTATCGTCCATGTATCACTTCCATACATGGCTACACTCCATACAAATACTTTCAGGAACGACTTCCTGACATTTAAATCTATACTCGATGTGAACAAATTTCTTTTCTTCAGAAACGCTTTTCTTGCCATTGCCAGTCTACATTTTATATCCTCTCTACTTCGACCATCATCAGTTATTTTGCTCCCCAAATAGCAAAACTCCTTCACTACTTTACGTGTATCATTTACTAATCTAACTCCCTCAGCATCACCCGACTTAATTCGACTACATTCCATTATCCTCGTTTTGCTTTTGTTGATGTGCATCTTATATCCTCCTTTCAAGACGCCGTCCATTTAGTTCAATTGCTCTTCCAAGTCCTTTGCTGTCTCTGACACAATGTCATCGGCGAACCTCAGTTTTTATTTCTTCTCGATGGATTTTAATTCCAACTCCGAATTTTTCTTTTGTTTCCTTTACTGCTTGCTCAATATACAGATTGAATAACATCGGGGAGAGGCTACAACACTGTCTCACGCCCTTCCCAACCACTGCTTCCCTTTCATGCCCTTTGACTCTTGTAACTGCCATCTATTTTCTGTAAAAATTGTAAATAGCCTTTTGGTCGATGTATTTTACCCCTGCCACCTTCAGAATTTAAGAGAGTATTCTAGTCAATATTGTCAAATCTTTCTCTAAGTCTACAAATGATATTTTCTATGATATGTCGTAGGGTTAGTATTGCCTCACGTGTTCCAATATTTCGATGGAACCGAAACTGATCTTCCCCGAGGTCGGATTCTACCAGTTTTTCCATTCGTCTGTAAAGAATTCGTGTTAGTATTTTGCAGCCGTGGCTTATTAAACTGGTAGTTCCGTAATTTTCACATCTGTCAACCCCTGATTTCTTTGGGATTGGGATTATTATATTCTTCTTGAAGTCTGAGGGTATGTCGCCTGAATCATACATCTTGCTCACTAGATTGTAGATTTTTGTTAGGACTGGCTCTCCCAAGGCTGTCAGTAGTTCTAATGGAATGTTGTCTACTTGCGGGTCCTTGTGTCGACTTAGGTCTTTCAGTGCTCTGTCAAACTCTTCACGCAGTGTCATATCTCCCATTTCATCTTCATCTACATCCTCTTCCATTTCTATAATATTGTCCTCAAGTACATCGCCCTTGTATAGATCCTCTATATACTCCTTCCACCTTTCTGCTTCCCCTTCTTTGCTTAGAACTGGGTTTCCATTTGAGCTCTTGATATTCATGCAAGTAGTTCTCTTTTCTCCAAAGGTCTCTTTAATTTTCCTGTGGGCAGTATCTGTGTTACCCCTAGTGATATGCACCTCTACATCCTTAAATCTGTCCTCTAGCCATCCCTGCTTAGCCATTTGGCACTTCCTGTAGATATCATTCTTGAGACGCTTGGATTCCTTTTTGTCTGCTTTTTATATATTTATATTTTACAAACTTCACATATAATGTATTAATTTCTGACCAACAAAGGTGCATCCACAAATCAAAAGAACCAAAATATCAAATTATTTCCAATCTAGCTCTCTGCTTAACGCACTGGTGTACAACCTGGTTGCGTTAGAATTCAGTAGTTACGTTTAGATAAATATTTTAATATTTTGTTCGATCCAGTTAAGATGTTTATAGTCATTGTATCAGTTTCCCCAGTATCTACCTTTTCCATCACATCACTTCTATTTATTCTATCCTCAGGCACAGCAAAATTCCACTTCAATACATTTTCGCAGAGCTGCCTGACATCATCAGGTATTTCAATAAAGTTCGTCAAGTTTGCCATATCTCACCTCTTTTCTTTAATGACTTGATTAATTGTTTTCGTTTTCTGAGCTGCGTCCATCGCTCTGAAGGTTTTCAGTTCTTTCTTGAGGATCTCCATTACAGCTGACTCCCCAGTACATGTATATCTAAACCTTGAAATTACTATTTTTTAGTACTGAATGACTCTAAGTTTTGCAATGCTGAAAAGCAATTTAGATTTTAAAATACTTCTAGACTTATGTATGAGATCATACACATTCACGTCGTCTAGCAATGCTTTGGTGTCGTCATGGTTTCTGAGAATGTCATGATAATGCTTAGGTCATGTAATTTCTCCTTCTCACTGTACTTTTTTTCCATCTTGTCAACCTTTGGATCAGGAGCCATATAGCTGTGCACACGTCCTGGAAAGTAATGGTCAATACTAGTGAAAACTTTTGCCCTTTCGTGGAATCCTGATAAAGTGGTTCTTCCTATATGACAATCCCCCTCCTTCCACTTTCAACTTCTGATGCAGTTCAGAATGTTATTCTGTCATTTTATTTGAAAATAAACTTGTAAACAAAGGCTAATAATATATACGAAGTCTTTGTCCTCTCATACAGTTTGACGAGTGACAGTGATTCGATGATAATGCAAATGGACAGAACGTAAATACCACGAGACTGTATTGTTACTTCCCCAATTGTTACCAACATGAACAATGAAAATGACTTTATTAAAATTAAAGGACCATTCACCCTAAAATGTTAGCTGCGGAAATAGAGTTTTAGTTTCGTGGCAAAAAGCTAGTCTTGGAATAACGAAAGACATTTGACTGCTTCTAACCATTGAAGTAAATGTGTTTTGAAAATCTTTTCTGAATAAGAAAGCTGTCCTCGATTGTGCTACAGGATTTTTTTCCTACTCCTATGAATCAGAGCTCACTTGTCCTAAGCACAGAATGGCGGGAAACTCAAAAATGGAAGATGGGCTATTGTCATATTGGTGTGAAATTCAAAAACCCAAGGTGACGATGTACGATGGTGACTTGGAGAAACAAGAACAACCTCTATGATGTCAGAATCGAAGTTGGCTGACCTGGAGATACAAGGACAACCTCTATGATATGACGATCCAATAGGATGATTCAACATGACCGACTGGAGAAACGTGTAAAGTCCACATGGTTTCCAGGTTACTTAAATCCAAGATGGTGGACATGGGAATGTGAGGACAGGCTGCACAGTTGTCAGATTTCATATGTTCTGAGGTTTGACTCCTATCCTGAGCATAAGATGGATACTTAAAAAAAAATCATTGGTTCCCCCCCCCTCCCCCCCCCCCTCTAGTAACAAGAGTCCACTTGCCCTAAGTCCACTTGTGCTATGCGTATGTGAGTCAGTCAGGCCACAAGATTTAACAATATATGATGAAAAAGATTCTGAGAAGTAGAATGTGCGTCATTTTGACTACGAGTTTATATGATAACTTGTTTCTCAAAAGCTTGATAAAATAAATTTTGATTATTTGAACTGAAAAGGACCTATTTCACCTCTGAAGTCAGTGAGAATCATGTCAGAATATGGTAACGAACTCCAAAAGAAGACAAATCGCAAAAAAATTCGTATTATTTAGTAACTAATGATGAAAAATGGTGTAATTTTGTTCAGTTGTAACAGTAAAAGGCAAATAGTGTCGCACTTGGTCATGAGCGACTGGTGATATGACGCTCCAATCAATATCAACACAGTTCGTGTAGTTGGACAGCTGTCAAGTTTAATGTTCGAGCCAACAGCGCACCTTGCATCAATAGCGAATGAGCGATCTCAATATGACTTGCCGGTATTCAGAATCTAATAGTGAATCGTATAACCTCTCTTTTTAATCACAAACTAAAATTTGTGGCAGAATTGTTATTTTGGATACACGGTATTTAAAACCAAAGACTTTGTTTTCTTAATGTTTGAATACCAATATAAATTGGTAAAATCATGAGTCTGAGAGACTAGCTATACGATCGAATGTTTGGGATCCGTACCAGGGCGCATTAAAGGAAGACATCGAAGCAATTCAGAGGCGGGCTATTAGATTTGTTACTGGCAGATTCGAACAACACGTAAGTATTACGGACTTTCTTCAGGAACTCAAATGGGAATCCTTGGAGGGAAGGCGACATTCTGTTTGAGGAACACTACTGAGAAAATTTAGAGAACCGGTATTTGAAGCTGACTGCAGAACGATTGTACTCCTCCAACATACGTTGCGCGTGAGGACTACGAAGATATGATACGAAAAATTAGGGCTCGTACGGAGGAATATAGAATTGGTTTTTATTTCGTTCTATTTGCGAGTGGAACAGGAATGGAAATGACGGGATACCTCAGCCAGCCGACATACGGTGGACTGAGCATTATCTATGTAGATGCATATGTAGATGTACATTATCTTGTTTTAACAAGGCTAATGTTTCATATTCATCTGTCATTTCCGTACTTACTTCTCTTTCACTGTCTCGTCGCTGTGGAAGCAACATGTAAGTTACGCATAAAGCCTGCCTACAGGATAGTATGTTAAAATTAATTGTCTAACAATGTTTAATTTCGTAATGCTAGGTGAAATACGTTACTTCCATTACCTAAATAACATTTTTGGATTATATGAGTTACTTATGATTTACAGAGGCCGTCTTCAAAGAGCTAGAGGCGGACTGTTGAATGACCAAACGATTCAAACTCCAATATAATTATCTTAATAGAGACACAACGTATCTTCGTTAATATAATGTCCTGTTACATTAATTTTGATATTTCACCATTTTAAGAATTGTATTGAAATTTCAAGGCTGAGGACCATTGAACAAACAGGGCAGACAACGAAACACATTGGCCTGAAAGATTTTTTTTTATGGTGATGGGGATAAATATAACAGATTTTTTTATTTTTGCTGATCACTTAAGATTTCCTACAAAAGGCATACATGCAGACTAAGCATGAAAGGAAATCCCATCACCATAGGACTGTGCCTTCTTGATGAAACAATATAAGCACACAAAACTAAAACCACTCGCGTTTTCCAATGTCGGTTACATGGAGGATTTTTTCTTTTGAAGAAGTTTCTCTATCGAGAGGGAACATTTAAACACCTGTAACGTTCCCTGGCATTTTCACGTTATTAAACAACAAGAGTGTATTTGTACCATATACGCCGCTCTGGGCAAGTTGTATATATCGTAATTATTGAACAAAAATATTACTGAATGTGGTATAAAATACATTAGTTATTCTCATTATATTTTTTGTTGTAATATTTCTCTGTATTTAGGATAGGAATTTTTCTGTATTTATTATGTGATTGTAAAATGTGTCAGTATTTGCGGTATCAGAGATATGAAAATTTGCCAGAAGAGAATAATGTCGTCAATTTACAAAGAAATGTTAATAGTCGGCAAACGCTATATAAGCACTAAGCATTATGTATTCTTTGGTCTTCTCTGTTCAGAAGTTATCGAGGTAGGACACTGTGAAGAAGCTTTTAACGAACGTGTAGACTTCTTTTGTCTCTGTCTGGACTTAGCCGCCATTAGACGATGCGTTACGAATTAATGTGAGTTGAATTGTTGTTTGAGCTAAATATATCAGTATTTATCAGAAGTGTGAATTATTTATGTAAATTAGCTTGCCCACGTCATCTATAAAATTTCTTTAAGAATTTTTCAGCATTTTTTAGCGGTGTTGCTGGGCTGTGCCGCGACCAACAATCGCAGATCTGAAGAGGCGGCACATTTAAGAAATTATCAAACCCGTAAATCGGGAACAGATGCATAAAAATCAATAGTGAATTAAGAAATTGTTTTCCTTTTCAGTGATCCCGTGGCTGATAAAATTTGAATTAATTATACGTTTGTGCATTCGTAGGCGGACAGTTAATGTTAGTTAACATTGAAATTTAAACAGTTCGGTTCTTTAAAATAACTCAAATGCATAGTAAAGTAGGTTTGATCAGTGATAAAGATCGGCTTGGCAATAATTAAAACATTTTCTGCTGATAGAGATAATCTTGTGTTCTGTGGCTAGTGCCGGGATAAAATTCAGTAAAAATATTTAACAAAAAAACCCACTGCATCTGGAAAGTGTATGCCAAGGCCGAATGATTTAAAGGACTCAATTCTCAACTAAATATTCTTAACCAGTTCATATGAGTTCACGTAAATATTTTTTCTTTAAATGTACGTAATTCTTAGGAAAGTAAAATTTTTTATTACCACACGAAAATAAGAGAGTGGTTCTACAACAAAGTTCGCACGAAAGAAAATTAACTTAAAAGCAAAAGATAAAATTTATTATTATTCTTTAACGAAAAATCAATCAATTCCATTCATATTCCGACGATTTCGTTAAATTGGCGCCCAACGTGGGGCTCGAATATGCAGTGGCCACTAAATACCCGTGAGATAACTAGGGAATTAATATAGTCGAACTTTGTTGCAGAACATTTAATAATTTTTCTATGTATTGTATGTATTTCATAACCAATATTGTGTGGTAATACCTGTGTATGATTTTTTGCATGAGAACACTATGTACCCAGAGGCAAGCTGAAGAAGAGAGCTCAATATTTCGAAAAATTAATTACCTACCACAATATCAGGGGGCAGCTGCTCCCAAGATAGATCACCAAAAGGTAAAGCTACAGTGTAGTTGTCCTGTGGGTAGTAAAGTAGCCTCAGTGCAGTGTTCTCGGATCATTAGTGGTGTGCTTGTTGTTAGTACTTTGTTTTAAAATAACAGGACATTTAGGTAGTTAGTCATTGTAGTATATAGTAAGTGTGTATTAGTTAATGTCCATTTCTTGTGTGATTATGTCAGTGAAACCTGAGTGTTAGGATATTTAGTTCAGATTTTATTTCTTTTGTTTACTATGGTTAGATTGCGTAGTCAGAAAGATATCAACATGGATAATGAGCAACAGTCAGTAAGTAGTGATACCGAGTTGGAAAGTGGGACACAAAGTAATGTTAGTGACGTAGTTCAGGAAGTACAATGTGAGAATCTGGGGGCAGAAGGGCAAGAAATGTTGCCACTGCCACCCAGTGATTCAGTTGATAGCGAAAATTCTGTGCCACCCGCAAGCACTGGACACGGACCAGAGAGTGGTGAGGTGTCAGAAGTGCAATCATTAAGAGTTATGGTCGAGCGCATGCTCAATTTCCAGGTTGAATTCGTACGTATGCAAGCAGAGCGTGATAAAGAACGTGATGCCAAACAAGCAGAGCGCGATAGAGAACGTGATGCTAAACAAGCAGAGCGTGACCGACGCCTGCATGAGAGGGACTTACAGTTGATGCAAACTTTAGAAGTTATGCAAAGTGAGATTGTCAGTTTCAAACAAAAATATGAAACCATACCCAAAACGGTGCAAGAATTAAGCGAAAGGGTAGATAGTATTCAAATGGCTAACGCCAATATCGTAGAGGAAATCAGTGTCCTGACTAATAGGGTCGAACAACTAGAACTGGACACAACTCAAGTAATTGAGGACAAAGTGATCGAACAAGTGCACAAAGTAGAACGTAAATTCACAAAGGAAATAGATCAGAAAGTGCACGCCGCAATTGAGGCCAGAGATGTGGACTCAAAAGCGGAAGTACAGAATCTTAAAAAGATTGTGCAAAAAGACATTCCGCTGTGGCAGCGGAGTGTGGACCGTCGTCTTGCCGAGATTGAGCTTAGCCTGCGGCAGGACGAGACACAGGCGTACGTCACGCCAGCCAGGTCCAACAATGATAGGCATATAAATACAGTATTAAAAAATTGCGACTGCGAGACAGAACAGGCAACCACTGTAAGCGAAACAAATAAATGTCATTCCAAAGTAGTGATTGAAGAAAGCCTGATTAGGAACCGACAGTTTCAGATCTTTACAACGGAGAAGAAATCTGTTCACCCTGTAGTGTTTATCAAGGGATTTAGAAACATTTTGCCTAGCGTTTGGAGTCATACCCAGAAAATACAGTTCGTTATGTCTTACATACAAGGAGATGCTGCATTATGGGCAACCGAAGCAGCTGACAGTTGTGATACATATGAGCAATTCGAAAAGGCATTCTTGGCCAAATATTGGTCAACATGTATTCAAGAGAGATTACGGAAGGAGGTATATAATCCAGAGCCGTATTCTCCACGACTAGGCAATTTGCGAAAATATTTTGAGAAGTACATTAATAAGACCCGTTACTGGGACGAACAGATTTCATCTCGGGATTTGATCAGACTTTTGAAATCACACTTGCCGATACATGTAAAGGAAAAGCTTATACACGTGCCTGGAAATGATATGGAACATTTCTTGTCTGTTCTGGACTCAATTGACCTGATTCAGGAGGACGTTAGGGCAGCCTCTGAACAGGCTAGAAGTAACGGAAATGGTTATAGAAATGGTAGAAATAACACGCCTCCACCAAGTAATGGAAACGGCGGAGGTAATAATAGGAGACAAGAGTATGCACAAAACGGAAATAGAGGTAGAGACCGGAACGGCAATAGTCCGCCGGTGAATAATGACCGGAAGAGGAGGTTTGATGACCGGTATGAAACAGGCCCACCAAGCAATCATAGATGGAAAAATGCCAGGGGGCCGTACAACACTAATACTTATAATGATGCAAACCGAACTTGGCCACAGAACCAGAGGCCCAGTACGGACCGGCAAAACAGTGAAAGATACGACAATAACCGACCGCCACCACAAAATGCGCCAATTGCGCAACCGTGGCGGCCGACGCAACACAACGTGCACATAGTGGAGGTCAATGACACAGAGCAGCCACACCCATCCACTAGCACTAATTCAACAAACTAGATGCAGCCGAGATACGCTCTCCATCGTCGGCTGAGGTTTGGAGTGAGAGCAGCCCGACACAGAACAAGACACCAAACAAAATCTGTATCCTTAGGTATAATGACGGGGTACAGATGGGAGATGAATTAATAACTGAACCATCCACGTGCATAAAGGAGCACAAAGACAAGGTACAAGCGATAATAGAGATCAAAATTAACAATATTGATGTGCAAGCGGTCATAGATACAGGTGCTACTGTCAATGTTATGAGTATGGACTTATTCAAAGTACTGGGGAAGGAAAGGCGTATGCTGACTTTTCCCGTGAATAATTGTAGAGTCACTGGAGCCATAAGTGCACAGCGACAAATAATTAAACTCCAAGTGCGGCTAGAGATGTATATAGGGGAAGAAGCCATAGCGTGCTCATTCCTGGTAGTAAAGGGTTTAAAGGTAGCCTGCATTTTGGGGGTAGATTTTTTGAGAGAAAGGGACGCAATAATCGACCTTTCTCGGGGAAAATTAAGTTTGATGAATGCTGGTAGGAGAATAGAATTGTCCATCCTCAGATCAGAAGAGGTACATGTACCTAATTGTAACGCTATTAACATAAAATGTAGGAATCAGTCGATACTACATTTAGACAATCATTGTCTAGGACAGAATCTCTATTATCCTGACGTACAATGTGATCAATCAAAAGCAAATATGGACGCATTAGTAAACAAAGTATCACAGTCCGAAAATTTGAATTCTATGCAACAGCAGGATTTGGTACAGTTATTATTTAATTATGCAGAGGTATTTTCAGAACGACCAGGAATTGTTAAGGGATATCAGTACAAGATCGAGGTAAAGCCTCACAAAACTTACTGTCGAGCCTCATACTCCATTCCTTGGTCCAAGAAGGAAATAGTAGCAAAAGAAATCAGAAAACTGATTGAGTGGGGAATAATAGAACCGTCTTTGTCCCCTTATAGTAGTCCTTTGGTGGCGGTAGCAAAAGCAGACGGACAGGTACGGTTAGTATTAGATGCAAGAGACATAAATGAAATTATTTTACCTGTCAGGACTCATCCGGAAAACCTTGATGAGCAAATTCAAAAATTCCATGGAGTGCAGTATTTGACATCTATTGATATGAGAAGTTCATTCTGGCAAATCCTGCTTACACCCGAGTCGAGGAAATATACTGCATTTATATTTGGGGGAAGGAGCTACCAATTTAGGGTACTACCTTTCGGCCTAAATGTAAGTGCAGGAGTTTTCATAACAGCCCTCGACGCGGTTTTGGGTCCGGATTTGCTGCAAAGGGTAACAGTGTATGTAGACGATCTGGTGATTGCCACTGCCACCTGGGAGGAGCACGTAGAACTACTGAGTAAAGTCTTAGAAAGATTTAAGCAAGCGGGAGTAACAGCGAATCTTGATAAATCCAAATTTGGACGTAATCAGATTAAATTTCTAGGACACATAATAACACCACAAGGCATCAAACCTGACAGCAAAAAACTTGATGCAATTCGTGGGTTTCCTAGTCCGAGAACTAAGAAACAACTCAAAGCATTTATAGGTCTAGCATCTTTTTTTAGACGGTTTGTTCCAAACCAATTAATGAATAACGAATCTTTATTGAGCCTGTTGCGTAAAAATACGCACTGGGTGTGGACAGAAGAATGTCAGCGCGCATTTGACGCTATCAAAAATGCCTTGGTGAACGCAAACATACTGCGGCACCCAGACATGACAAAAGATTTTTGTATAGCGACAGATTCGTGTTCATACGGTCTGGGCGCGTGTTTATTTCAGTGGGACAGGAGCAACGACCCCACAACAATCAATGTAATCGGGTTTGCCAGCCGCACACTAAACAGCTGCGAGAGAGCATATTCTGCTACCGAATTAGAGGCTCTTGCAGTGGTTTGGGCGGTAAAGAAATTTAACTATTACATCTATGGTAAAGAAGTCAAAGTATTCAGTGACCACCAGGCTTTGAGCTATCTAATGACTTGCAAATTATACCATACCCGCTTGCTAAGATGGAGGTTAGCATTACAGGAATATAAAATTAAAATCATGTACCTAAAAGGACAAGATAATGTTGTAGCAGACGCTTTGTCGAGGCTTCCACTAGGGCAATCCTCAATGTCAAATATTTTGGAACAATCGGAGGAATATCGAATACTCTTAGTACAAGATAAGGTACATAGGAGGAACTTTTTACATATGTGTAAGAATATGTCTATATTGCAGGAAACTGATCCGACTTGGCGAGATATCATTAACAAAATTAAAGAAGGAACCAATCTTAAAAGTGTTCAGAATTTCAAAATAGTAGATAATATCCTATATTATAAAACAGGTGTGTCAAATGACCATGGAGTCGTGTGTATACCACAACAGGCTATCCCAGCTGTAGTGTGGCACACGCATTTGGCATGGGGTCACCATGGGATAGGCAAAACAATAAGGATTTTATCCAGATTCTGTTATTTTAAGGGGATAAGCCAGCAGACTCGCACCATTATCAGGACTTGTCCTCTGTGCCAAAAAGCTAAGTCTCAAAATAAGTCCACAAGGTTTGAACTGCATCCTATAGTGCCTCATCGACCACTTCAGTTAGTATCTATAGACATAGCAGGACCCTACCCACGAGCCAGGGGTGGATTGAAGTACATTTTAGCGGTGTATGACCTTTTCTCAAAATATTTAAAAATATACTGCCTTAAATCAGCCACTGCTCGTGGAATAGTTAAATGGTTAGGGAAAGAATATTTTACACAAGTAGGTAAGCCTGAAGCGATAATATCGGATAATGCTTCCTATTTTACAGGCCATACCTGGAAAAACTATTTACATGAACAAGATATAAAGCACATACTAATTTCCCGCTTTCACCCACAAGCAAGTTTAGTAGAGAGAACATTTGGAGAGTTAAATAAATTTTTCAGGTTATACATTGCATATAAACACACAAGATGGCCAGATCTGTTACCTAAGTTTGTAGAAATTCACAACGCAACTCCGCATGCTTCTACGGGGTATCCACCAAACGAGATATTAATGAATAATAATAGAGTTTTGAATGAGTGGCTGGCACCTTTGCCTAACGTCCCAGTCATTCCTGAGCCTAAGGAAGAGAAGATAAGAAAAGCAGGGTGCAACCTTACCAGGTACGCTCAGAAAAGGAAAGAAAAATATAATCGACATGTGACGAATAACCAAAAATTTAGTGTTGGGGACTTGGTACTCTTACGCAATCATCCTAAGTCCTCGGCATCCTTGAAACAGAATAGCAAGTGGCAATTGGTGTACAATGGACCTTTTAGAGTAGTAGGTGTGCCACATGAGTGTAGCTATCTCTTAGCAGATCCCCACTCAGGGAGAGTACGGGGACTGTATCCGCGTAAGGATGTAAAAGCATTCCTACAGTAAAAGACTAATAGTCCTATGTGGACACCACTCTTTTGTAAATAATGAACATTAATAGTGTGTGTACTAGTGTAGAAGTGTTTAGTTATAAGTATATGATTGATTTTCTCATGTGTATGGATATTTATGTTATGTACTCTTTTAATTTGTGTTATCTAAACCATGCTCTAAATGTTTGCACAGATAATCTGATTAGTGCAATTATTTTTAGTGTTAAGCTGTGACAAAGTTCAGTCAAGAAGAACATTTTAGTAAGGATTAGTTAGTGTACTACATAATTTCCAATATGTGTGTCAAATTTGAAATATTTCTTGGCACAATCTTTTCTATTATGTGTATGTATGTATATATGTGTAGCTGTCAGATTGACAGACTCGAACCCAGAATAATATCAGTAATATGAGGCCCTGAGAACTTTATTATCTCACCAATATTATCAGAGAAAATAATGCACCCAATAGTGACCCGAGGGCACCACGGGAGGCAAACTTGTTGCAAATTTATGTAACGCAAAGTTACGCACAAAGAAGCTTCAATTGAAGCATGTGCATATTCAATCAGTTAAAAGGAGCTAGCCAGATACAGTCCAAGTCAATTTTTGCCTACAGAGACTACACTGTAGTTACGTAGGACGTTGATAGTAAAGTGTGACATGAGTACAAAGGAGTTATTGAACAATATGCCTGAATCCGGCTGGAATGCACAAATAAAATCTAATCGAACACGAATATAGATGACTTTGGGCAAACTAATACCGAATTTTGAATATTTGTTACCATGTACGCAAATCTCACACCTTGGTAAAGAGTTACAAATGTGCTGTTACAAACAAAATTGAGCAGCGGACATAACTCTTTGTGTGTCAAGGGACGCTAGGAAAGCGCATTGACTACAGAAATACATTTTGATTTTGTCCTAAGGTGAAAACTTGCGTGTGACTAATGACAAGTCATGACATGGTGAAGAATATTGTGTGCCCATAAAACGTGTTACTGTGACAACGATACATTGTGCAAACCAGACTAGTGAAGGCCTACTGAGTAATAACTGCCACTAACTGTGTACGTTCTTTCCCACAGCAGGAAAAATGCCTATAAGGATAGTACACTGTTTGTGAACTTGTTGCATGTTTCCTGGAGCACTGCAAGAAGACGTCGCACGGGCGAGCTGATATCCAACGCGCGTCCGGCTACATCAGCTATGCAGCGACCGCAGCAGCCCGTAGCAGACCAGCAGCCACGCCCCTCCGCGCCGTAGCTGTCAACGCCGGGGGCGGTGACCTACACGGAGTCAGCGCGCCGCGCCGAGCGCCGCCCAACAATCACTCCGCACCGCTCACCAAATACAACATTATTGACTTTTTTGAAATGTTCATATAAACTGAATAACATGTCAATGACTTCATTTCGATAAACATTGAACATTTACTATGTATGTCCGTGAGTGATATATCCTAGGACAAGTGACCTTGTAGTGTATCACAAGAATAATAGTATCACACACAAAAAACCTTCCGTTGAACTGTATGTGACTGTGATATTGTGTAATTGTATAACCCCGTTTGTGACAAACTGCTAATTTAATTCAAATGAATAACTGTTAAAAAGACAATAGTGACTATAAACCAACTGGTATGGCTGGGCTCCGGCACAGTTTTGCCCAGGTTTCCTGTTTGCCTACGCCCAAATGGGGGAGCCATGAACTTATATAACCCTGGGACTAAATAGAAGAGCCATTCAGTAAAACATACAGAAGTGTAAAGAACGTTAATGGCACCATTGTGTCAAAGTGTAAAAACTCTTTGCCAAATGCTGCCAGGGGGCAATGTAACGTTCCCTGGCATTTTCACGTTATTAAACAACAAGAGTGTATTTGTACCATATACGCCGCTCTGGGCAAGTTGTATATATCGTAATTATTGAACAAAAATATTACTGAATGTGGTATAAAATACATTAGTTATTCTCATTATATTTTTTGTTGTAATATTTCTCTGTATTTAGGATAGGAATTTTTCTGTATTTATTATGTGATTGTAAAATGTGTCAGTATTTGCGGTATCAGAGATATAAAAATTTGCCAGAAGAGAATAATATCGTCAATTTACAAAGAAATGTTAATAGTCGGCAAACGCTATATAAGCACTAAGCATTATGTATTCTTTGGTCTTCTCTGTTCAGAAGTTATCGAGGTAGGACACTGTGAAGAAGCTTTTAACGAACGTGTAGACTTCTTTTGTCTCTGTCTGGACTTAGCCGCCATTAGACGATGCGTTACGAATTAATGTGAGTTGAATTGTTGTTTGAGCTAAATATATCAGTATTTATCAGAAGTGTGAATTATTTATGTAAATTAGCTTGCCCACGTCATCTATAAAATTTCTTTAAGTATTTTTCAGCATTTTTTAGCGGTGTTGCTGGGCTGTGCCGCGACCAACAATCGCAGCTCTGAAGAGGCGGCACATTTAAAAAATTATCAAACCCGTAAATCGGGAACAGATGCATAAAAATCAATAGTGAATTAAGAAATTGTTTTCCTTTTCAGTGATCCCGTGGCTGATAAAATTTGAATTAATTATACGTTTGTGCATTCGTAGGCGGATAGTTAATGTTAGTTAACATTGAAATTTAAACAGTTCGGTTCTTTAAAATAACTCAAATGCATAGTAAAGTAGGTTTGATCAGTGATAAAGATCGGCTTGGCAATAATCAAAACATTTTCTGCTGATAGAGATAATCTTGTGTTCTGTGGCTAGTGCCGGGATAAAATTCAGTAAAAGTATTTAACAAAACCCACTGCATCTGGAAAGTGTATGCCAAGGCCGAATGATTTAAAGGACTCAATTCTCAACTAAATATTCTTAACCAGTTCATATGAGTTCACGTAAATATATTTTTTCTTTAAATGTACGTAATTCTTAAGAAAGTAAAATTTTTTATTACCACACGAAAATAAGAGAGTGGTTCTACAACAAAGTTCGCACGAAAGAAAATTAACTTAAAAGCAAAAGATAAAATTTATTATTCTTTAACGAAAAATCAATCAATTCCATTCATATTCCGACGATTTCGTTAAACACCACAACTGAACACCAGTTACTGCACTTCATAACGAAACATGTAAATGCACCTGATAAAAACACTGCACATATATGTAAAAGGAAACCTCTCCATGAGATACGTAAAAACGCCTGCAACAACTACTACAATAAATTAAAAGAGGAAGTTGGTGATGGAAAATAGTAACGACTACTTTTGATGGTGGATTCGATGCTGTCAACACTAAAAACTGCGAACAGATGTCACTGAAGTTACATTTACTTTTAAAAAAAGTAAGAAAAGGCATGAATAGGAAAAGTTCTTCAGAGCAAGGAAAGAAATAAAACTTTAACTGCTTAAAATGTCTTTAATGTTGACTTGTCTCAGTGACAGAAAAAGCGAAAACTTCACGTTCCAGTTTATTTGTACATGGTCACTGCGATGTGACATCAGCGGCGGATCGTTGGAACTGGCGGCGTTATTACAGTGACTCCATCAGTCGTGTAAGCGCAGAAGATACACTACTGACCATAAAAATTGCTACACCAAGAAGAAATGCAGATGATAGACGGGTATTCATTGGACAAATCTATTATACTAGAACTGACATGTGATTACATTTTCCCGTACAGGACCTACAACATGCGGTCGTGCATTATACTGCTCAAATGTAGGGTTTCGCCGGGATCGAATGAAGGGTAGAGCCTCGGGTCGTAACACATCTGAAATGTAACGTCCATTGTTCAAATTCGAACAAGAGGTGACCGAGACGTGTAACCAATGGTACCCCATATCATCACGCCGGGTGATACGCCAGTATGCCGATGACGAATACACGCTTCCAATGTGCGTTCACCGCGATGTCGCCAAACACGGGTGCGACCATCATGATGCTGTAAACAGAACCTGGATTCACCCGAAAAAAATGACGTTTTGCCATTCGTGCACCCAGGTTCGTCGTTGAGTACACCATCGAAGGCGCTCCTGTCTGTGATTCAGCGTCAAGGGTAACCGCAGCCATGGTCTCCGGGCTGATAGTCCATGCTGCTGCAAACGTCGTCGAACTGTTCGTGCAGATGGTTGTTGTCCTGCAAACGTCCCCATCTGTTGACTCAAGGATCCAGACGTGGCTGTACGATCCGTTACAGCCATGCGGATAAGATGCCTGTTATCTAGACTGCTAGTGATGCGAGGCCGTTGGGATCCAGCACGGCGTTCCGTATTACCCTCCTGAACCCACCGATTCCATATTCTGCTAACGGTCATTGGATCTCGACCAACGCAAACAGCAATGTCCCGATACGATAAACCGCAATCGCGATAGGCTACGATCTAACCTTCATCAAAGTCGGGAACGTGATGGTACGCATTTCTCCTCCTTACACGAGGCATCACAACAACGTTTCACCAGGCAACGCCGGTCAACTGCTGTTTGTGTATGAGAAATGGATTGGAAACTTTCTTCATGTCAGCACGTTGTAGGTGTCGCCACCGGCGCCAACGTTGTGTGAATGCTCTGAAAAGCTAATCATTTGCATATCACAGCATCTTCTTCCTTTCGGTTAAATTTCGCGTCTGTAGCACCTCATCTTCGTGGTGTAGCAATTTTAATGGCCAGTAGTGTACGTCCTCTTGCTTGGTGTATGTTTCTCCTGGCTATGGTATTATCCTCCGTTGTGTTCTGTTCATTACAGCCTGTCTATCGTCATCGTTCCTGTAAAAAATCGCATGTGTACAATAAAAACGTTGTTGTACACAAGTCGCTGTTATCAATGGTTTGTCTGCATCTTTGAGATGACGTAACATTCACTTGAACTTGCCGATCGCGTAGCTACGTTCTATCCGCTTGTAACATGAGAATTACGATCGCGAATTCACAGTTCTGGTGTAAACCATTCCACACATAATAAATAGTTTAAATGTTTTCACAATGGCGGTTAATGTTTTAACGCATGTTGCAGTTCAAACAAGGTAAGAATTTCAAAGTACATTAGGTTGGGCAACTCAATTCGATGTAGACAATTTGGTTCTAACAACAATCGTCTTCGGTCTGCGCGTACGTTGTCACTGCCGTTTATAGTACTACACAAAGCTTGCAGTATTCAAACAGTCTACCGTTTTTTTTTTCCATAACGTTCACGTCGAAACGTAGTTCACATCTTGAGCGAAATATAACAGCTCGACTGTAAATCTTCGTGGTGTTTCTGTCTGACGCGGTACTAACACCATTACACGACACACACGACTACACACCAACTGACTGTCGCTGTTCCACTACCACTATTGATATCTCTCTCGCCTCGTAGATTATACGACAGTTTTACGTATTACATATAGTTTTACACTGGGCGTTGAATCAAAGAATTGCAAAGAAGATCAAAGAATTAATAAAAGATTCATGTAGGAACATAAATAAAGTAATGCACTGTTATATTTCATGCTATAAAATAAATCAGAAAATATTCTAGACCACCAAAGATTGATGTACAGAGTAAAAGGAAACAAAAGAAACGTAAGAAAAAAAATTGTGTGTACCAATCATCAGTATCGTCAAATATGCTCACATTTAATGTTTCAAAATATCCTCCCCCACCTGACATCACAGTTTGTCACCCCACGTTTACAGCCCAGGAGCTGACATGCCCTTAGTTTAAACATTTATGGTGGGAAAAAGGTAGGAACGACCATATATTTCGGCAAACTGTTGGGAGGGGAGTGGACAGGGCTCCCTTTCATGATTAGAACCCAAGCACAGCCTCCCCTCCCTCCTCGCGCTTCCTACCACCATATCCCGCGTCGCACCAAGTCCAACCGAGCCTGCACCAAGCGGATCCACTGCTACCACCCGAATGACAGTAGCAGTCGGTGACAGAACCATGTACAGGGCCACTGCGGGACACCAGACACATGCTGCCAACTTGACTAAATGACGTGAAGTGCAGGAGACTATTCTGATTTCCATCACTAGTCCATTGTTTGAGATGAAGCCGCAACTCATGTAAACTGAGTTAAAATGGCGGGAAAATTTGAACATTCAAGAACCACACATGCGCTTCAGCCCGTAGTAAAAAACGGTGGGAAATTCAAAATTGTCCTAAGTTTAAAATGACCAACAACTCACACAGACATTCTGGAGTGAATTTCAAAATTTCAAGCGCAGGTTTCCTTTGGAAGAACTTGTGCAAATGGCTCAGAAGCCAAAGAAAAAGATTCAAGTGCTATGTTTTTTCTATAACTAACCACAAACTTAATGTGTGGAATGGGTGGATAGCTACTGAAACAAGCAGTAACGTGTCTTGTTACTAGCCAAGCTCTAAAAATGCCTCAAAAACAGGGAACGTACGTCCACACACACCATGCCTCTACCGCATTTGTAAATTTATACGAAGTGAGAAGGTGAATAATGACCATCAAACACGTGGTAGATGCATGTGACGGAAAATGAACCATATCTTATGAGGGCAGTGGTCAATAACTTTCTCGTTTTGATATTTCACGACGAAAAAGATATTGTATACTCTTCAGGAGAGAGCAACGCCATCTACTGAATGGATGCTGAATATAGCGACCCGGATCTCTACCTATGGTCCATGGGAGTGAGTCGATCCTTTCGTAAAAACATTCAGAGGACATTCATCACGCAACTCTCTCCAGTGCCCCACTCCATCGTTCGTTGGTGGCTGTTGACGTTACTCACATACTGGAGCCCAGTGTCGGCCCGGCCAGCTTTCTCCGTCGATCGCCAGAGCAGTGGCAACGGTAGTGGTCGTCTGTCAGCGTGCATTACGTACGTGAACGTAAAAGTCCCTTAACACACGCTGATACGCTATTACTCTTCATCATTACCTAGGATAGTGGCAGTCTGGAACTTTGTTGGCCTGAGCAGAACAATGAGACACTTAATAAGGACACACATGAAAGCTTTGGTCACTGCAATTCATTGAAATTCATACAAAAAATTCAAGAAAGTGTTTACCTCCATGATATTGTTATGAGTCAGGAAATGTCTTGCCAGATATGACAGATATGAGTGTGAAAGCTAACAACCAAATATGTTGAGGTTATTTGCAAAGTGTAATTCCTAACAAACAGGTGGACCTAGTTGGTACTGATCTATTACGCCAATCGCCTAAAGCCAAATGAGGATACTGTTACGTGTTTGTCATGGTAGATTTACTTTCTAAATTAATTAAGCTTTATCCTTTTAAGAAAGATAGTAGTAAAAAAATTACAACCAAAATTACTCAACTATTTTCACACTTTTGATATTCCCACTACTATTCTGACAATGTGAATCAGTTTACATCATAGCTGGAAGGATTTTGCTGATGATTTATAACATAAAATGCATACTTATTTCTGTTTATTCTCAATCTTGTAATCCTACAAAGAGATATATGAGGGAGATAGGACATCTGCTCAGAACTTGCTGTAGCAAAGATCACTCAGAGTGGATAGTTTATACTGGTTGGTTTGAAGATGTACTTAACAACACACCACAACTGGTTTCTCTTCATATGAAATTTTATATGATAAGAAACCTGGCTACCTCATCATTGAATTAGTTGAATTTCAATCATGTAAGAGTATTTTTGCAGTTGAGAGAGAAGACGTAGTTAGGAAGACCATGGAACAAAGCTATCGGAAAAGAAAACAGTAAAATATCAGCAGAGTGAAACCTATACATTTCAAGAGTGGAGACCTTGTGTTAACTAAGAGCTATGCCAAGTCAGAGTTTATAAAGTCACGAGACGTCGATTTTCATCAAATGACGGCATAGGCCACCTGGGGATGGTAGATGTACCGGTAATGATTTCAACATCATCCACCATCACATAGCGTAGTGGCATAGCTACCAGAGAGCCATTACCAGGACGGTTCCTTTCAAAGGACACAGCCGATTTCCTTCCTCATCCTTCCCTAATCCGATGGGACCGATGACCTTGCTGTTTGGTCCCCTCCCTCAAATCAACGAAATCAGGGCGCTACCTGTGTCTTCAATAGGGAATGCTCACAGCCAGAAGGCTCAGTGTGGGGCAGAATTGTGAAACAAGCAGCCAACTATGTCACGGAGATGCATTAGTGCTTCCTACAGTCAACTGAGTTAGAAAGGGTGAAACGCGTACGTTTCATATGTAATCATTACCAGCGATGGTGAGACATGACAGAATCTCTGACCAGAGAGTTATTTATCGTTGCTAGTCTGCGCTTGACCGCGCGAGAGTTCAATAGTGTGTGGCGAGTGGGTAGAGAGAGTTGACAGTTGCAGAGTAGTAGCAGTCAGGTACAGTTGTGTGTGGCGAGTCGGCATGCGTCCGCGGTGTGCTCTGCCCCCCACGAGTCTGGTCAGGAATGTGGTGGACGATATGTATATTATTACAGAAGGTAATGAAGCAGCATTGCGCTCAGCTAATAACGTATGTTAATTGTAATTAATTTGTTTAAAAAAATGCCCCAATAATAATTTTTTGCGCACATCTAGTAATGTATGGTAATTGTAATTAATCTGTTCAACAAATGCCCCAATAATAATTTTTTATAAAGTAAATCTTTTAAGAAAAGTAATCATTTCAATTTAAAGAATTTTTCCACTGCTTTGAAGAAAAAGCATTCATTTCAATTTAAAGAATATTTTCCTATGCATTTCCTCCAAGAATCAGAATTAAATATTGGCCAGCATTGCACGGAGCTGTGCCGAAAAATAAGAGCAGATATAGACGCAGTTTTACTGAGGTAAGAATTTTGGTTTAATTATTTCACAGGGCCGTAGGTCAGCGCTGCTGTCCTTATAAAATTTGTCAGGTTTAATTATTGCTGTTGAGTTGTTACATTAAGTTCATGGTTCATTATTTAATTAATGTTATTGTGGGTTTAATGAGCAATTATCATTCCTTAATTTTTGTGGGGAGTTTATACTTGGCTTCATTTCATCTTAACGTTAATTTTGTGGGGAGTTTACATTTGTGCCATTATTATTCTTTAATTTTGCAAGGAGGTTACACTAGGCTCATTTTTATTATTCACTTTTGTGGGAAGACAACATTTCACTTAACATTGACTATCATATTGTTGCTGGGAGGTTACAAAATTTCACTATTATTGACTTTCAAAATTTTTGTGGGGAGCTTACAAGGGGTCAAATTGTGGTGTTTCGAGTGGCACGCTGGTCCTTTCGCAAAACTACCACACAAGTTGTACGTGCTGCGTCAGTTAAGCAACAATGCTGTTATCAGTGGTCACGTGAACATTTTCACTCACGAACACGAGGTTCTGGACGTCCACGTAGCAGAGACGCTCGCCAAGACATCGTGTTGTAAGGGCAGCATTGGCAGATCGTGCAGCTACCACAGCACAGCCCAGATGCGTCAACACGAACTGTTGAAAACCTATTATTAGCAATGCGACTGTGGTCACTGAAGCCACAGCTTCAACGTGCACGGCACGACTGGTGTAGTCAGAGGATCTCTCAGAAGATGAAATGACGCGCCATGGTCTTCAACGATAAAAACATTCTACCTGCACGCAAGTGATGATCGTTTGTGAGTATGATGTGGACCTGGTGAGCACTGTATGGTAGAGTGCATTAGTCCTAGTGGCCCCACACCGAACCTCATGGTCTGGGGTGCGATGAGCTACAACTCTCGTCCGCCTTTGGTGTTTCTGGACGGCAGCTCGGTACATGCAGAATGTTGTTACATCCGTTCTTCTACCGTTATTTCAACAGAAACGTGATGTGTTGTTCCAACAGGATAATGCTCGCCAATACACTGCCCGTGCTCTGTAAGATGTGCAGCAACTTCACCGGCCAGCACGATCTCCGGGCTTGTCACCAATCGAGCACGTTTGAGATATGATGGCAAGGAGAAGTGGCTCGTGCGACTCGTCAACCAACAACTCTTAGAGAACTATGGAAACAGGTCGAGCAAGCTTGGCGTAACTTATCCCAGGCTGTCTTAACGATCGATTGGATGTCAGTTATCGCCAGCATTGGCGCCCATAGTGGCTGCACCACGTGCTCATATGGGTGTGTCAGCATGGATCGATACGTGGTACCTCAGAACCGTTTGTGCTATTGATCTGTAAATGTTGTCATTTCATGTACTCCATAAGAAGTGTGGCAATAATAAATCTTTTGTGAACTGGAATCCTCTAAATAGTGTACAAGTTTTTTTCCGATGGTGTATAAGAGCTTGTTATTGTTTTTGTGATGAAAGTTGTTAGAAAAGTGACAAAATGTTACATACAATTTCAGAATACTCACCCACTGGCTTAGTACGGTTATCAATTGGGTTTACAGCAGTTTTGAACGAAAAGAGTGTGCACAGTTTCATATAATGATTTTTTATGGAATGAGGTTGACATTCTATATCGAGAAAGTTCATAAAACGTATTCCAAAATTACACAACCAACTGACGTTAGTAATACACTCCTGGAAATGGAAAAAAGAACACATTGACACCGGTGTGTCAGACCCACCATACTTGCTCCGGACACTGCGAGAGGGCTGTACAAGCAATGATCACACGTACGGCACAGCGGACACACCAGGAACCGCGGTGTTGGCCGTTGAATGGCGCTAGCTGCGCAGCATTTGTGCACCGCCGCCGTCAGTGTCAGCCAGTTTGCCGTGGCATACGGAGCTCCATCGCAGTCTTTAACACTGGTAGCATGCCGCGACAGCGTGGACGTGAACCGTATGTGCAGTTGACGGACTTTGAGCGAGGGCGTATAGTGGGCATGCGGGAGGCCGGGTGGACGTACCGCCGAATTGCTCAACACGTGGGGCGTGAGGTCTCCACAGTACATCGATGTTGTCGCCAGTGGTCGGCGGAAGGTGCACGTGCCCGTCGACCTGGGACCGGACCGCAGCGACGCACGGATGCACGCCAAGACCGTAGGATCCTATGCAGTGCCGTAGGGGACCGCACCGCCACTTCCCAGCAAATTAGAGACACTGTTGCTCCTGGGTTATCGGCGAGGACCATTCGCAACCGTCTCCATGAAGCTGGGCTACGGTCCCGCACACCGTTAGGCCGTCTTCCGCTCACGCCCCAACATCGTGCAGCCCGCCTCCAGTGGTGTCGCGACAGGCGTGAATGGAGGGACGAATGGAGACGTGTCGTCTTCAGCGATGAGAGTCGCTTCTGCCTTGGTGCCAATGATGGTCGTATGCGTGTTTGGCGCCGTGCAGGTGAGCGCCACAATCAGGACTGCATACGACCGAGGCACACAGGGCCAACACCCGACATCATGGTGTGGGGAGCGATCTCCTACACTGGCCGTACACCACTGGTGATCGTCGAGGGGACACTGAATAGTGCACGGTACATCCAAACCGTCATCGAACCCATCGTTCTACCATTCCTAGACCGGCAAGGGAACTTGCTGTTCCAACAGGACAATGCACGTCCGCATGTATCCCGTGTCACCCAACGTGCTCTAGAAGGTGTAAGTCAACTACCCTGGCCAGCAAGATCTCCGGATCTGTCCCCCATTGAGCATGTTTGGGACTGGATGAAGCGTCGTCTCACGCGGTCTGCACGTCCAGCACGAACGCTGGTCCAACTGAGGCGCCAGGTGGAAATGGCATGGCAAGCCGTTCCACAGGACTACATCCAGCATCTCTACGATCGTCTCCATGGGAGAATAGCAGCCTGCATTGCTGCGAAAGGTGGATATACACTGTAATAGTGCCGACATTGTGCATGCTCTGTTGCCTGTGTCTATGTGCCTGTGGTTCTGTCAGTGTGATCATGTGATGTATCTAACCCCAGGAATGTGTCAATAAAGTTTCCCCTTCCTGGGACAATGAATTCACGGTGTTCTTATTTCAATTTGCAGGAGTGTAGCTGTGTCCATCAAGTCAATGACAGTACTTCAAAATGAGACCAACAGTTTGACTGTATAACAGCGTGTTGATCCACTTTCTTTGCTCGCAATACAGTGTCGCGATTCTCTGTTACGTGAATTGGAAGAGCCTTTAATATGTTGAAAGATACTGAAATGTGTATTTTTTTTTAACCAGTAGACCACTCCTCGCCTTTGTTTACTGAAATATATTCAGACGAAAACGATTGCTGTCGATTCCAATATATGCACAAAACATGATAATTCAGAACTCACACGGACATAACGATGATCTAATGCCATCTGTCAGTCGACATGTTGAAGTAAAATCAGGGAAGGAGGGCTACACTGGTCCGCTGGAGACGCACTTATTAGCGCTATGTCGATTGGGACATTTTCTGCACAACATAGACGAAGTTACTTGACAGAGAACACTTAATGTGAGAAGCACATAATGGTTCTCCTATCGCTCCATTAGCGAGTAAAATAGGAAAGGGAATGACTATGGGTCATACAAGGCACCCTTCACTATGCGCCGTAAGATGGTTTTCAGATAAGTTGATGCGATTTTGAAATAGAAATTTGTAGTGACACTGAGGCGAACACACTTAGACCACAGGTCGGAGCTCTTCAGGAAGACGGCTAAGCCAGTCGTCGAATAATAGCGAGCAAGACAATCATTTCTACGGAAGTTCGAAAACATGCGGTAGTTCAAACATGTTGAGAAAACGTTATAAATCACATCCTTCATGTTATCATCGTTAACACATGAGTGAAGCAGAGCAGGGATTGAGAAATCAAATATGGTGGAAGTGCGTGAGAACTAAATACTCTCAGAACTACGCTGTCTATATGTATTTAGGAGGTGATAGATGTTTAAAATCTGTCGAATTTCGAGGGTGATACCATTTCTCACTTAATCAGTGTTTGCAGATCTCAGACATACCTTTGGTCTTAACCAATGCCTGTAGAGAGCTGTTGCCTGTCATTTTCCAACGTTCTGTATTGTCTGACTTTAAAAAAATGACTATTATCAACACGAATCTCACAGATAAGTGTAGCCAAAGTGAGCTGCCTGGCAGAGATCGATGTGTGCAGGGCAGCAGTGATTTTCAAATGGTTCTGAGCACTATGGGACTTAACTTCTGAGGTCATCAGTCCCCTAGAACTTAGAACTACTTAAACCTAACTAACCTAAGGACAGCACACACACCCATGCCCGAGGCAGGATTCGAACCTGCGACCGTAGCGGTCACGCGGTTCCAGACTGTAGCGTCTAGAACCGCACGGCCGCTCCGGTCGGCAGCAGTGATTGATATCTAAACTTAACACTGAACTGTCGCATCATCCATTCATTTCTGCCTACTACAATCAACGTCAAAGAGGAATGCTACTGAATCTTTCAAGCAATTTTACACTGAATTCGATTTTCGAATCACAGTCCACATAGTCTCATTTCTAAGACCACACCTTTTAGTTTCCAGAAGTAGCATGAAAGCCTCGTACCTACTAGTCTTGCAAATAGGTAAGCTCGTGACTGAGTAACCCTTTTTATTGTCCTGCCTTGCTGTATATTAGGTAAATGGTAACAAATGTCTCTGGTTTGCGATCGAAGATAATTGGCGGCAACATACACCCACTCAGAAGTGGAGCAGCGATTTAATTGTCGGGCATAAACTTTTCATTATTCTGAGGAGCGGTAAGAGGTTCAGGCTACTCTCCTGCTCTTGGGGTGGCAAACTGCCCCTAAAAGACGTTAGATTCAAATGGTTCAAATGGCTCTGAGCACTATGCGACTTAACTTCTGAGGTCATCAATTTCCTAGAACTTAGAACTAATTAAACCTAACTAACCTAGTGACATCACACTCATCCATGCCCGAGACAGGATTCGAACCTGCGACCGTTGAAAGGCGTAAGAATCAGCAGTGATGAAAAGCATGACGATGCAGTAGACAATGGAAACCACTGCATTAGACACATAATGTGTACCCACAGGACACGTGTGACTGAGAAAGCGTCAAGATTATCTCTCCATTAGCAAAAGATTCCGGTTTAGTCCCACAATGGGGTGTCTGAGGAGGATCTATTAAGGCGGAGCTGACCATGAGAAAAAGTTGGAATAACCAATGACGAGATGTTCCTCCCCCCCCCCCCCCCTCCCCATCCTGAAATATTGGTTGTGTCTTCAAAATTGTGGATTTGATGTATCTTTTAAGTAGTGTGTGTTATGCACGAACGTCCCCTGTGAAGCACTACAAGCCCATGGCGGTTAGTTTTGGAGTCCCACTGCCATTTTCTAGGTTTCCCAGAGCACTCCTCGAATACGTGACAATATCGTCGACCTGATTTGCCGCGTATCTAAGGGCCTCCAGCACCACAACCAATACTCCAGGATGGGGAGGGGGAAAATCAAATGTTAACCAAACGTTTACATACTGTATCTTCCTTCCGTTTCGTAATCAACTACTGAATAACATCAAAAGCTAACTTCAAGGAAAAATCTATAGGTAGCTTACGTATCTCCCAGCGTCACATCTCCCCACAAATTACCACAACAAACCGTACCAAAAGAGGCGTTTTGGTGATATAATTAATGCAGTGTAGGGTAGCTCCGTATGTTCTTGGTACATTGATTTCTAAACTTCAGTCGTTTAATGGTTTATTTTGTGTAAAGTGTGGTACAAAGCTTCTTGTGCCAGACTGATCTGTAGCGTAGCCCGACGTCAAGGTTAGTTCCAATTGGTAAATTTCGCAGACTTCCCCAGTGCGGAAATAGCGAACCGCGCTTGGTCAAAGTGTAACTGGACATTAAATACAGGAATTTTGTACTCTCAAAGTTTTGAGCAAAGTGTGTGTTTAGCTCTATACAGGTTGGAATAGAATGTCAGGATGCTACAAAGTTAATATCATTCCTAGCATTAGAATAAATATGAATACTAAAAAGTAATGACTTGGAAAGAACAGTACGCTACCTGGGAGAGAAAGGAACCTCGATCCTTTCCGTCCCGATCTGTGAGGTTAATTACGGTTCGAAACCTACAAAGCGCTTTCAAAACTAAACATCGACTAAGTCGACTAAAGTAAAGTGTCTAGCATCGGTTTTGAGATCTTAAGAAAGGGAAAACTAGTAGATAAAGCGTCTTCGCTTACTTTGCAGATAAACGGTTACCGATATAGTAACATGTATGCGAAAAACAAGCGCAGACACGTTCCTGACACAACAGTCAAACTCTTCTACAATTGCTTCTAAGTTTGCTGATCTTTCGGATAATACTCCCTGAAAGTGATTCTACAGTGCCCAACTTTTCAGCCAAAATAAATCCCTAGTTCCTTTTTTTGCCGTGGTTCCGTCCTGTCCTGTCCTGTCTTACACTACACTACATTTGCACTACAAACGAACATTTTTAGGGATATTAGCACTTCTGTGTATGCCTTAACAACTTCTGAAGTTCTAAACCGAAGAATTTAGCTCTGTCAACCTCTTGTACCTGCTTGTCCCCGTATTTTATGTATATGTCCGATGGGAACCCCTTGGACGTTATGAACGGCGTATAGTATAGGGTGTTTCGAAAAGATTCAATCGATTTTGTAATACTACGTCTTCTACACGAATGAAGATAGAAACTTTGGGTGAAAGTGAAAGTTTACTTTGGTGTCAGTTATCAGTGTGCGAGACTCAGTGACGTAGTTCGCACTCTCTCCCGTTCATTACACAATGTGCGCCGAGTCGTGATGGCGATAACGCAACAAAAAAACCTTTTGCATTCTCAGTGTAACAGCTTACAACGAAGAAAAGAAATCATTCCCCCCTCGTAAGTTGTATCTTTACATCATTTATTTTTGGTGTGCTTGGCCACTTTTGACTACCATTTCATAATAAAGCACGTATAAAATGGTTCTAATGGCTCGGAGCACAATGGGACTTAACGTCTGAGGTCATCAGTCCCCTACAACTTAGAACTACTTAAACCTAACCAACCTAAGGACATCACACACATCCATGCCCGAGGCAGGATTCGAACCTGCGACCGTAGCAGTCGCGCGGTTCCAAACTGAAGCGCCTAGAACCGCTCGGCCACCCCGGCCGGCCAAGCACATCAAAATTGACCAATCGCACAACGCACAAGTGATATAAAGATACAGCCTACAATGACAAAGCTTTCTTTTATGAAATTTTGGAGGCTGTGGAGCCGCATGTGAATCAGATTATCAAACAGGAACTCAGTTACGACAGTGCAGCTGGAGGCCCTTACATATGCGGCAGATCAGTTCGACGACATTGTCACGTATTCGAGGAGCCCACTGGGAAACCTAAAAAACAGCAGTGGGACTCCAAAACTAACAGCCATGGGCTTGATGTGCTTCTCAGGGGACGTTCATGAGAAACACGCACTATTTAAAAGATACACCAAATCCACAATTTTGAACACACATCAGTGAATCTTCACATGAAATTAACACATTTACTGTTAAGTTCGTTGGATTGTATACATTTAACTTTTTTATGGAAATTAGAAACTTAATTTTCAAAAAATAATGTACGTACTTCTCTCTCAGCAACTATTCAAGAGAAAATTTTCTGTTTATTCTCTTTCCGTATACTAAGCTTCTCTCATGCGGTTTTCTAAATAGATATAACAGGAAAATTTTAATAATTTTTTTAATTACAATTCTGTGGTATAAGATAAAATTCACGCACAATTACAAGCCACAGAACTTCAAAATTTACTTTTGAGACAACATTTATTGTGTTTATAGAAATATGTGTACAAAATTTCATAGTTATAGCCTTCGTAGATTCTGAATATAAGGTACACAAACTTTTAAAAAAAATATGATTTCCAGGAAATGCAATTTAAAGATTAGCCTAACGATTTTTCTAATTTCACCTCTTCAGAAGGCCCCAGATTTTTACTCAGATTCCTTTCTCCCTTCAAGGCTTCTCTTCTGGTTTCTCGGAAACAGAAGACGAAGTGTCATTATCAACGGAGAGAAGGCTTCAGACGTAAAGGTAGCATGGGATGGACACAAAGGGAGTTTTATAGGACCATTTCTTGCACAAAGTACATAAATCATCTGGTACATAATCTCGGAAGAATTATGAGGCTTCTCGTGGATGATGCTATTGTATATAGAGAAGTGGCGACGCTAGAAAATGGTAGAAAAATGCGGAAAGAACGGCAAACGACGGACGCTTGGTGTAGGGTGTGGTAGTTTACCCTCAAAATGAACTAATGAAGCGTATTGCAAAGACAGACAGAAAGAACCGTTACTACACTCATGCTCATAAATGAAGGATAATGCTGATAGATGGTGAAACAACGCTCTGGTGGGCGGTTTGCGGGTTTAAATCACCTCGGCAACGGTTCCAGCAGACAGGAAACGTGTCCAGGCGCTACAGTACGGGACGTCCACAGTGTACAACACCACAAGAAGACCGATATCTCACCATCAGTGCCCGCAGGCGGCCACGGAGTACTGCAGGTAGCCTTGCTCGGGACCTTACCTCAGCCACTGGCACAGTTGTCTCCAGACACACAGTCTATAGACGACTGTGTAGACACGGTTTATTCGCCCGGAGACCTGCATGGTACATTTCACCGACCCCTGGTCACAGGAGAGCCCGTAAAGACTGGTGTCATTGGAACACTGGTCCCAGGTTATCTTCACGGACGAATCCAGGTATAGTCTGAACAGTGATTCTCGGAGGATTTTCATCTAGCGTGAACCAGGAACCAGATAACCCTTAATGTCCTTGAAGGGGACCTGTATGGACGTCGTCGTTTGATGGTGTGGGGTGGGATTATGATTGGTGCATGTACACCCCTGCATGTCTCTGACAGAGGAACCGTAACAGGTCATGTGTATCGGGACGTCATTTTGCACCAGTATCCTCCTGATGGATGATAACGCACGGCCCCACCGAGCTGTCATCGTGGTGGAGTACCTTGAAACAGAAGATATCAGGCGAATGGACTGGCCTGCCTGTTCTCCAGACCTAAACCCCATCGAGCACGTTTGGGATGCTCTCGGTCGATGTATCGCTGCACGTCTTCAAACCCCTAGGACACTTCAGGAGCTCCGACAGGTACTGGTGCAAGAATGGGAGGCTATACCCCAGTAGCTGCTTGATCACCTGATCCAGAGTATGCCAAACCGTTGTGCGGCCTCTGTACGTCTCCATGGTGATCATATCCCATAATGATGTCGGAGTACACATGCAGAAAACAGTGCCGTTTTGTATCACATGTGTTTCGGGACGGTTTTCTCTACTTATCACCAATACCGTGGACTTACATATCTGTGTCGTGTGTGTTCCCTATGTGCCTATGCTATTAGAACCAGTTTTGTGTAGTGCCACGTTGTGTGACACCACATTCTGCAATTATCCTTAATGTATGAGCATGAGTGGATGTGATTACAAATCTGCAGAACACTCACGGGATGCAGTTACTTCAATTAAGTATTTAGGACTATATATACGGAGCGATTTGAAGTGGAATCGCGGTAAAGGCTGATGCCGCAGTGAGATTCACTGGAAGAATCCTCAAGAAATGTAATCCACCAACAAAGGAAGTACCTTACAAAACACTCGCTTGACTAATACTGCAATAGAGGTAATCAGTCTGGGTTCCGTACAAATCAGGAGTGAGAGAGAAAATACAGATCTAAAGAAGAGCTGCACGTTTAGTTACAGGTGCATTTAGTAAGGGCGAAAGCGTCACGGAAATGATCATCCAACCGCAGTGTCAGACGCTGTGTGGAGTTCCTAGAGGCGTCAGGCAATATATTGTTTCCTCGTAAGTTCCCTAGCGGTTATAATTAAAGTGCAGCTACCCACAGAGGCCAAATGTGAACTGTAATTCCCATACGGTAGCGTTACTTGGTAGATAATAATGCAGTAATGCGGAACCAATTTACGCTGGACCAAACATTAGTTCCAATTTAGGCCTACAGGTGCAAATCTGGTGCTGTGAATGCAAGAAAGACAGAAATGTTTCAGTATGTAGTGAATTAGGAATGGGACGTGAGCGCATAGCTCAGACAAGGTGAGAAAGGCATAATGTTGATTTTGTTATTAATTGCCGCTGCCACAATTTGTTCAATTTGTTCAATATGAGGACCAGGGGCATCGACGACATGATAAACAGTTGCTTGGAGAAGTTTCGTTGGAATCTGAGCAACGTGTTCCTGTACACTGGCCTTCAGATCAGGCAGAACCCGAACGTGCCCTGGCAAACGCATTCTTTTAGATACCCCCAAAACCAAAAGTCACATGGATTCAGATCAGGTGATCTTGTAGGCCGCTCATCTGGGAAACCTCTTGAGACAACGATATCGTGGAAGGTTGCATAAGCAGATCTTTTATTTGGCGAGAGGCATAAGGTGTTGCCCTATCTTGCATGAAAACAGTAGTTTCCACGTAGTTGCGTTCTTTCAAGGCAGAAATCACATGCTGTACAAGGAAGTCTCGATAACCTACAGACGTCATGGTATACCTGACAGAAGAACTGACCGAGAATAAAGGTGCTTATGAATCCAAACTTACTGTCACACACAGCAAGTGCAGCGGCTTTTCGCGCGCAACACGTGGTTCAACAGTACCCCAGATTCGGCAGTATTGTTATTCATTTCACCCTGTTGTGTAAAAAGCGCCTCATCAGTCCATAGAATATTGCCCGGCCACGTGCCACGAACTTCAGTCCGTGCCTCAAACCGAAGAGCAAATTCAGAACGTTGCTGCAGGTCATGAATTCCAGATGCTTCACCGTCCACATCTTGACCGGAAACCAGCGTACAGTAGATAGCAAAACTTTCCGTACCGCTGACCACGCGATGGACAGTTCTCGTGACAGTGCACAAGCGCTGGCCTTACTCAGGGCACGTTCTGCTTGGTCAGTTACAACAACAGCAACCTCTTCAGTAACATCCACCGGAATAGGACGTCTTTCTCTCCCAGGTGACACACCGCGCCCACCCGAGTTTTCAGATATCATTATCATCTTCTTTAAACCATTCAGTATATCGGACCTCTCCTGGACCTTTCAGTCGTCGAAACTCTCTGAGTGGAACACTGTAACACTTTAAAAGTTCCCAGAATGAAACTTTCACTCTGCAGCGGAGAGTGCGCTGATATGAAACTTCCTGGCAGATTGCAACTGTGTGCCGGACCGAGACTCGAACTCCAACCCGAGTTCCAATCTCGGTCCGGCATACAGCTTTAACCTGCCAGGAAGTTTCACTGTAAATGTTGCCGTTCACATTAAACAGTTTCACTAACGGCGCACGGTCTCTCTTCTTGACAGTCATACTGTTAACTCACGTTATAACTTGTCAGAAACAGCGTCACACAGTCTACAGCGCCAGACTTGCACCTGTTGGCCAGAAATGGAACTAATTTTTTATCAGCATAAGCCAGTTCCGCATTAACGCATTAGCGTTTCTACCAAGTTTCGCTGCCATAGCATAAACGGACCTCCAAAATAGCTGTACTTTAATTATGACCACCTGACGTATTTTACGAAAAGACCATGAAGACGTAAATAGAGAACTTCGAGCCTACACAGAGGATTACCAGCAATCGTCCTTCCCGCGAACCATTCGGGACTGGAACTGGAAAACGGGGTAGTGACAGAGGTACGCCAAGTACCATCCGCCATACATCGTAAGGTGGCTTGCGGACTATACATGTAGACGGAGGGATCCCCATACTCATCAGGTCGTCTGATAACCTCTTTCCCCGTCGAACAGAGTACAGCGTGAGAAGATATGAGACGCGGACTTTGTTAGACAATCAGTGGTCGGCAAGAGCGGTATCAGCGAAGCAATCTTGAAGTGTTCTCCAGAAAGTCTGTGTTCGAGAAACTCATGGGTGGTTTATGCGGAGGACTGTCTAGAGTTCCTGTGAACATTTCTTCCTCATTATTATTTCACTACTGTCTCCCACTTCGGTTACACAAAGTGTATCGTGAAGTTTAAATTCTGTCAGTATAATTTACACTAAGGTGACAGAAGTCATGAGGAAGCGATTAGCACAAATGCAGATTGCGACAGTATCGCGTACACAAGCTATAAAACAGCAGTGCATTGGCGGATCTGTCATTTGTACTCAGGTGAGTCATGTGAAGAGGTTTCCGACGTTATTATGGCTGCACGACGGGAATTAACACACTTTGAATGCGGAATGGTAGTTGGAGCTTGACGCATGGGCATTCCGTTTCGGAAATTGTTAGGGAATTCAAAATTCCAAGATCCGCAGTGTCACGAGTGGGACGAGAATTCAAAACATCAGGCATTACCTCTCATCACGGACAACGCAGTGCCCGACGGCTTTCAATGACTGAGATCATCAGAGTTTGCATAGACTTGTCAGTGCTAACAGCCAAGCAATAATGCGTGAAATATTCGCGGAAATCAGTGTGGGCCGGCCGGGGTGGCCGAGCCGTTCTAGGCGCTACAGTCTGGAACCCCGCGACCGCTACGGTCGCAGGTTCGAATCCTGCCTCGGGCGTGAATGTGTGTGATGTCCGTAGGTTAGTTATGTTTAAGTAGTTCTAAGTTCTAGGGGACTGATGACCTCAGATGTTGAGTCCCATAGTGCTCAGAGCCATTTGAACCAACCAAATCAATGTGGGACGTACGACGAACATAATTGTTGGGACAGTGCGGCTAAATTTGTTGCTAATGGCCCACGGCAACAGACGACCGACACGAGTGCCGTGGCTAACAGCACGATATCCCCTGCAGCGCTTCTCCTGAATTTGTGACCATATTGGTTCGACGAATGGAGAACCGCGGCCTGGTCAGATGAGTCCCGAATTCAGTTGGTAAGAGCTGAAGGTTTCGATTCTGGAGCAGACCCAACGAAATATGAACCCACGTTCTCAACAAGACACTGTGCAATCTTTTGGTTGCTCCACAATGGTCTGGGCTGTGTTGACGTGGAATGAACTGGGTCCTCTGGCCCAGCTAAAGCGATCATTGTCTGGAAATTCTTATTCGGTTACTTGGAGACCATTTGAGGCCATTACTGTTGCTTCCAAACAACGATGAAATTTGTATGGATGAGTATGCGGCGTGTCACTGGATCACAATTGTTCGCGGTTGGTTTGAACGGCATCGTGGACAGTTCAAACGAATGATTTGGCCACCCATCGGACATTATGGCACACAATCGAGAGGTCAGTTCGTGCACAAAATCCTGCACCAGCAACATTTTTGCAGTTATGAATGGCTGTAGAGGCAGCCTGGCTCAATATTTCTACAACGTATTGAGTCCATCCCACAACTAGTTCCTGCATTATGCCGGCCAAAAGGAGGTCCTAACCCTTATGAAAAGATATCCCATAACTTTTTTTACCTCAGTGTAAAATGCCAGTGTTGTACGTATGATATGCAGTTCTGTCAATTGCCTCACTAGCGAAATAGCTAACAGGAAAAGACCTACTGACAAATAAAGAAACTGTGCAGCGCGAGTTTCGTCCAGAGTACGGCTGGAAGCATTGGATGCTGGTGCCAGAAGTTAGATCAGTAGAGATGCACAGGTTTTACTCGAAAAGGTGAGCTATAGACGTGGATGAATTGGAAATTACTTGTCGCGTGTCTAGGTACAGCACCGTGCCGTTGTGCGACCACGGAAAATAGCAGTAGAAACTTAGTGCGCTGCTGCGAAGGCTTGCTGCTAGTATCATTAGTTTTAATCATAGTCAGAAGCAGGAAAGAGGGTCAGTGCTGAAGGACAGGCTGAAGAAACGCGCAAGCAAAATACTGAGAAACAACACACAAGTAAGAAACTTCATGGCATATTGAAATTTAGTGCCGGACAGGGACTCGAATTCGGGACACAGTTTTAATCACACAGGTTTAATATGCTATGAAGTTTCATATCAGGGCACACCCCGCTGCACAGTGAAAAATTCACTATGGAATAATTTAATTCGACAATCGCCTGAATACATACTGTGCGTCGGAGGAGTGCACACTGAACATTTCTGAAGGGTGGATGAAACATGAGATTGATACGAAATGCCAAATGGCTAAGCGCTAATGGCTAGAGGACAAAAATGAGAACTTAGAAACATGTTTCAGTTGGAGAAAGATAGGTACCACCTACAGGAAAATTAAGTATTCCTTTCGAGAAAAGAGAAGCAGCTATGTGAAAATGAAGAGCTCAGATGGAGAACCAGTCCAAATCAAACAATGGAAAGTTGAAAGGTGGAAGGAGTATATAGAGGTTCTATATGAAGGAGATGACCCTGAAGGCAGTATTATAGAAGTGGAGGAAGAAGATGTAGGTTAAAATGAGATGGGAGATACTGCTAGAAGAATTTGACAGGGCACTGAAGACCTAAATCGTAACGAGGCCCTAGGAGTACATTCCGTATGAACAACTGATATCCTTGGGAGAGGTAGTTAAGATAAAACTGTTCCACCTGATGTACAAGCGTATGAGACAGGCGAAATATCCTCAGACTCCAAGAAGAATGTAGTAATTCCAGTGCCAAAGAGAGCAGGTGTTGACAAGTGTGAAAATTACCCAGCTATGAGTTTAATAAGACATGGAAAATACTAACAAGAATTTGTAGACTAAGAGGAAGTTTCTAACATTGTTGACTGGGACACACTCTTTCAAATTCTGAAGGTAGCAGGGGTAAAATACACAGAGTGAAAGGCAACCTGCAACTTGTACAGAACCGGGCGGTAGTTATAAGTGTCGAGAGGTATGAAAGGGAAACAGTGGTTAAGAAATGACTGCGACAGAATTGTAACCTATCCCCGGTGTTATTCAATCTGTACATTGAACCTGCAGTAAAGGACATCAAATAAAAATTTAGAGTAGGAATTAAAGATCAGGGAGAATGAATACAAACTTTGAGATTTGTCGACGACGTTATAATTCTCTCAGGTACGGTAAAGGACTTGAAAGAGCAGTTGAATGGAATGGACTGCATCTTGAAAGGAGGATATGAAATGAACAACAACAAAACAAAAAAAGGATAACGGAATTTGGTCGAATTAAATTAGGTAATGCTCAGGAATTAGATCCGGAAACGAGATACTTCAAGTACTACATGTGTTTTGCTATTTGGGCAGCAACATAACATGATGGCCGGAGTTGAGAGGATATAACATGTAGGCTGGAAATGTGAGGAAAAGCGTTTATGAAGAAGAGAACTTCTTTAACGTAGAGAATAGATTTAAGTGTAAGGAAATCTTTTCTGAAAGTGTTTGTATGGATTTTAGCCAGGTATGGAAGTGAGACATGGACGATAAATAGTTTAGACAAGAAGAGAACAGAAGCCTTTGAAATCTGGTGCTACAGAATAATTTTGAAGATTAGATGGGTAGATCATGTAACTAATGAGCTAGTGAATAGAATTCAGGAGACAAGAAATGTATGGAACAACTTGACTAAAAGAAGGGATCGGTTGATAGGATACATTCATAAACACCAACGGATTATTAATGTACAAGACCACAATTATTGAACTGTATGAAATAAAATCGTCATAACTTCTGAACGGTTTGCGTTACGACGTTCAAATTGCACGGTTGCCCGCGGGTGATGATGGGAATTAGTATGCTCATGCGAACGCGCATTTTTCGTGTGGTCCATTTGCACGTGAAAAAGTTACGGTACAGCGTGCCTTGTGAAGGGATACTATGCGAGCAATAACAGCCCAACTGCGGCTCAAAGGAAGTTCGAGAACGAGTTGAAGCTGAAGAGGCCGGTCGAAGTATGCTAACAATTAAGAATTTGACTCGCGAGTTTGAGAGAACGCGTAGTGTTCGTGATGGCAGTGTTGGTAATGTCGCTCGCCCAAAAAGACTGAAAACGCCTGAAAACATCGGGAAAACACGCGCTATGTTTCAAACCAGCCCCAGAAAATCGATCAGACGAGCTGCACAATAGGTTGGAATCAACCGGGAGACACGGCGACAAAGTGTTGTTGCAGAGCTGTATCCCTTTCAATACAAAATTTAAACCCATCAGCCTTTAAGCCCCAGGGCCATGGAACAGCGGTTGTCCATCAGAACTGACGAAGAATGCTTTGATGTGAATGGGGTTTGATTTAGCGACGAAGCCCACTATCATTTGGACGGGTACGTCCGTAAGCAAAACTGGTGCATTTAGCGAATGAGAATCCGCAATTCGCGATCAGTTGGTGACTGCGTGTTGTGCAGTGTCCAGTCACGGAATAGTCGCTGCTACATTCCTTGATGACACGGTGTCTACCGAACGGTACGTGAAAGTTTTGGAAGATAATTTGATCCCCATTGTCCAAAGTGACCCTGATTTCCACAAGATGTGGTTCATGCAAGACGGAGCTCGACCCCGTAGAAGCAAGAGAGTGTTCGATGTCCAGGAGGAGCATTTTGGGGACCGCGTTCTGGTTCTGGGGTACCCAGAGGCCACTGTCATGGGACTCCATTGGCTGCCGTATTTTGTTTGTAATTAATTCAAGTTTTTTTTTCATATGGTTCAATAATTGTCACCGTGTACTATTGAAAGCAAGACGTGAAAACCGTAGATGGAGACCAAGAGATGAATACAGTAAGCATATTGAGAAGGATGCACTTTGCAGTAGTTACTCGGAAATGAAGAGGCTTTCACGGGATAGAGTAACACGGAAAGCTGTATCAGACTAGTCTTCGGACTGAAGACTACAACAAAACTAGAGGAAAACTGTGATCCTAAAAGTAATTTATAAAAGCGTCCCAGCGTAGTACGCTTTTGCAAAGCCCCCAACGTGGAATGCTTTTGTAAAGTCGGATTGTTCTCTAGAAAAAAAGAAATTTGTAGCTGTTTGTTAAAATCTGCACTGCATTTCTGTCTGATGTAATCGTATGAAAATTTTTGAATTTACCTAGATTTTTAGAGTATAATGTCACCGAACTGTCAGTTGTATTAATAGCACGTAGCCCACACTGTGACGCAACGCGTTCTTTAGGAGTACGGAGGCACGTGAGGCTGCTAGCTCACGTGTCGAGTGCGCTCCAGAGGGCCCCTGACGTGGGTCGGACAGTTCGCCTAGGTGTAATGAAACGTGATTCAGTGGAATCTGTGAACTGCGCAGCGCGCTCGAGCGGATATATCTATCAATAAGCTGAAAGCGTCGACTGATGCTGCGAATCGTGCCACCAAACGTGAATGCGCCCACGATCAGACAAGCAGACCAGCAGAGCCCCACACAACTTGCCCCCCCCCCCCCTCTCTCTCTCTCTCTCTCTCTCTCTCTCCAACCATTCCTCTTTGCCTCCCTTTCCCTCACTCACGTTGTGTGATCACTCCCGTCCACCCACGCGACTCAGGCGTTCGGAATCTGTTAGCGATAGTGCCGACACGAACGGACAATGCGATCCTTTTACCGTCGACCTATTTCTTCACAGAATGCCAGTTGCTCTTCCGACAAACTGAAAGGAAATCTGTATGGCAAAAGTAATGGATGGTCGTGTGATAAATACACAGTAAGTAAAAATCAAATTAATAGGCTCCACATCTTGCAGGAATTATCTGAGCAGTATATAAATCAACCACAACAAGTGTTATTTCGAATAAACTACCAAGACTAATGATATATCAAATAAGATACTAAATATTCAAAACTAATACAATTGCTTTTTTGTTGTATACTGGGGTGAAAAAGCCATGAGATACCTCCTAATATCATGTTAGACCTTCAAACAATACCACCACTTGCAAAGTAGGTTAGAAATCAGATTAATAATGTTGCTCACGTAGCTTTATCGGTCAACAACAAAGTTATTGACTGTGGATGGTATTGTCAGAATGGAAATAATGAAGTCACTGTAAAAAAGTCATTAATTTTGGCACTTATATTGAATGGATTCCCACATAGATTTCGTCGAAGTTGTTATGGCTCATCTTGTTGATTCTAGGTTGATTCCACTATGACTGCTAGAAGGTCCAGATCTGTATTTTAGCAATATTTGAAGATCTAACAAATGCGTTTTTCAGGAAATTCTTAATCATCAAACAATCCCAGATCAGAAAAATGATATGGTAGAAATAATTTTTGACTTGGTGTTCACGATCCACATTTTTATTAAACTTCTTGTAAATTCACATATACTTCTTCTTAAATGTCACATAATCAAGAAAACAGTTTTGTATCAATCTTCATATACTTAATTTCCAATTTAACCAAACACAAGACTTGACTGTTCTTTTACAAAGCGAAATAACAGCTTAATTTCTGCAAAGTGAAACAAAATCTGCTCTGTGCGCATTCGCGCCAAAACGGTTACAATGAAGTCAAAGATTATGACAGTCTCACAGAAATGAATACACACAAGAACCATATCACTAACTTATCGATACATTGGAGTACTTATACATTAATAATATTGTCACAAAAATATGTCTGTTACTTCGCAGAAAAGTAGTACGATATTACTGGTATCGAGAACTGGGGTTGGAGTGCCGTAATGGTCACGTAAATAAAGAACCATTACAACCTCCTTTTGCCCGACGTAGTGCAGCAACTCGATGTGGCATGCACTCAACAAGTCGTTGGAAGTACCTGCAAAATTATTGAGCCATGTTGCCTCTTTAGCCTTCCACAACTGCGAAAGTGTTGCCGGTGCATGAGTTTGTGCACGAACTGACCTGTCGATTATGTCCCATAAATGTACAGTATTCATGCCGGGTAATCTGGGTGGCCAAATCATTCGCCCAACTTTTCGAGCATGTTTTTCAAATCAGTTGCTATCACCTGTGGCCCGGTGACATATCGCATTCTCATTCACAAAATTTCCATTGTGTTTTGAGAACGTGGAGTTCGAAACGGCAGCAAATGGCCTCCAAACAGTGGACGTAACTATTTCCAGTCAAAGACCGGTTCATTTGGGCCATAGGATCCAGTTCATTCCATGTAAACACAGCCTACAACATTATAAAGCGACCGGCGCTTGCACAGGTTCTCGTTGACAACTTGGGTCCATGGCTTCATGGGGCCTGCGGCAAATCTGATCCATACCATGAGCTCTTACCAACTGAAATGAGGATTCATATGACCAGGCTACGTTTTACCAGACGTCTAGCGTCCAGACAATATTGCCATGAGCCCAGGAGAGGCGCTGCAGGTGATGTCGTGCTTTTAGCAAAGGCACTCGCCTCGGTCGTTTACTGCCATAGCCCATTAAAGCCACATTTAAACATACTGTCCTACTCGTACGTTCGGCACTGATATCGGCGATTATTTCACGAGATGTTGCTTGTCTCTCAGTATTGACAATTCTACGCAAACGCTGCTGCTCTTGAACGCTAAGCGAAGGCCATCAGCCACTGCATTGTCCGTGGTGAGAGGAAATGCCTGATATTTGGTATTCTCGGCACGGTCTTGACACTGTGGATCTCGGAATACTGAATTCCATAACGATTTCCGAAATGGAATGTCCCATGGGTGTAGCTCCAGCTACCATACCGCGTTCAAAATCTGTTACTTCCCGTCGTGTGGCCACAATCACGTCAGAAACATTTTCACATGAATCACCTCAGTGTTAATGACAGCTCCATCATTGCGATGTTCTTTTCTACTTGCGCTATATTTCCGTCAACTGTTTGTGTGCACAACGCTATCCCATGTCTTTCGTCACCTTATTGTAAAGCAGCACAGAATAAATGTTAGATGAAGCAAAGGAAGTTCAAGCACTAGTAGTAATAGTATTTTATTCATCGTTCGATCACTTTTACAAGAACATTTGACATGGCATAACATTGTAACTCAAGAAAAATACATGTGGGAATTTCGTGTATACTGGCAGTTACGTACTTACAAGTCTAGTTGGAGAAGAATGTGGCCGGTGGACGTCCATGACGTTATCGTATGAACCATCCAGCTATATTTCTGATGTAATTTATCGGAAAGCCAAAAATTCTAAATCAGGATAGCCCAATGAAAATTGGAACCTCCATCATACTTAATGCAAAACAGTGTGTTAAAAAATGCTACTTCATTCAATTTATCACCAGTGTATAACACATTTTGCAGAGAAGCTATCTAATAATCGTAATAGGCTATCAAAGTACTTATGGAGTAGATACAGCGCGAAAGAATGAAGGTACAGAGCCGAGTACTGAATGTGATTCGTGAGTTATGAGAGAGTTTTTGGCTCGATTTTAAGGTAATTTGAGGGAACAGTTGTAATGGAATATTGATTCCATACGTTTATTTTAGTCAAATTGTGTATAAATTTCTCTGCTACATGATTCAATTCATTACCTCTTCATTATTGCATTATTCACGATTTCCACACAAGGAGTCAAATATTATCTGATACGGAAATTTTAGAATTTACAGACCTTCTTTATTTTTGTTTGAAATTCTGTCATCTAATCGTCAGCGTTCTCCTGTAGTACCACATGTCTAAGGCTGGCGTTCTCTTCTTCGCTGTACTCTTTATCGTTCATTTTCCACTTCCGTACAAGGCTAGACACCAGATAAATACCCTCAGGAAAGATTTTCTTACACTGGAATTTATATTCGACGTTAAAAAATTTCTAACCTTCAGAATTACCTTTTTTCTCAGCCTGCAGATCAGTAACATATAATCTTTACTTCTGCAATTACCAGTTATTTTGCTGCCAATGTAATATTTCTTTTTTTATTTAGTTTATTCACTTCACTTAATTTAATTGAAATTCACTCAGATGTTCTTTTTGTACTTTTGTTGACGTTCATCTTATAAACTCTTTCGAAGACACTATCCATTCTGTTCAACTGATTTGCCACACTTGACAGAATTACAGTGTCATTGGAAATCTTTAAAAATTTTAATCATTTTCCCAGTGTCTTAATTCACTTTATGAGTATCTCTTTGATTTGATTTACTGCTTGGTCAATATACAGAATGAAATTCATGGGGAATAGGCGCTACAGCCCTGCCTCACTCCCTTGTCAAGTAACGCCTTCATTTAGTGCCCTTCAACTATTATAAGTGGAGCCTGTTGTATGGTCAAGTTGTAAGGTAACATTTTGCTCACTGTAGTTTATCCCTGATAACTTCGGATTTTCACTGGTTATATTACAGGCAACGTTGTCAAAAGCGTTTTATAAAAGCTAAAATTTTATAAATGTGGGTTTACATTTCTTCAGCCTGTCATCAGAGTCTGTATTCTGTAATGGTGTTAGAGGTAATGGATTGGACGAATGGTTCTCTGCTTGAGGTGGATGGAGACGCGGATGATGTCTTGGCTACCAGCGCATTCCAGGCAGATGGCTGTTGCTGAGTCAGAATGGCTGGAGTGAAATGGGCCAGTGCTTCGGATCCCAGTGGTATTGAGCTGGGAGGACAAAATTTCGTGCCTCAGCCGTGAGGCAACAACGGCATCCTTGGCTGGAGATCTCGTGGTGATGCAAGCAGGGTGACAATGACTTTATGGCTAGGTTGTCGGGCAGCGGTTGTTGGTTCGCAGCCTGGCTGCTTCGGTGCTATGTGCATCAGATGATTGTCGGCGATACCGCGACCGTGTGTCGACACGGTGGGCGTCAATGCATAGTCCTGCCTTGCTGATGCGTTGCTCCGCTCGCCCTGATGTATATATACGGCGAGAAGCGGCTTGCTAACGGGGTAGACAAGTATTGGCGCATACTACAGTGATGCCTGACTGCTGATTCTTTCCGGAGAACTGGTTTGCAAGTTAGAAAGCTGTCAGAATGGCAAAATGCTGCGTCAGCTGGCTGGAAACGCACGCCCTGAACACACCTGGCTCCTGTCTGGGCTCATGCCAAAACACTTCCAATACCATAGCCATCTCTCACAGAACCGTAACGACATCTGAAAACTGTGAGGGTTTTACGAAATAGATTCGCACTAAGCGACTATGCGTTGACGTTATCTATTTGCTACGCATGAAAATTTATGTCGGACTGGGACTCGAAACCCTATTTCCCGCTTATCGGGGACGGTCGCCTTAAACCCTTTGGACGTCCGAACTGTCCTCCAGTACCGATCCAGACTTCCGTATGTCTACGTAGTCACAATCCTCAGGCTTGCATAATTCACGATTACCACACAAGGAGTCAAATATTATCTGAGACGGAAATGGTAGAATTTGCAGACCTTCTTTATTTTTGCGTGAAATACAATTATTTTAGGTTTACGATAAAATGTACAATATGTGATCAAAAGTATCCCGACACCCCCGAAAACATACGTTTCTCATATTAGGTGCATTGTGCTGCCACCTACTGCCATGTTCTCAATTTCAGCGACCTCAGTAGTCATTAGACATCGCGAGAGAGCAGAATGGAGCGCTCCGCGGAACACACGGACTTCGAACGTGGTCAGGTGCTTGGGTGTCACTTGTCATTCGTCTGCAAGCGAGATTTCCACATTTATAAACCTCCCTAGGTCCACTGTTTCCGATGTGATAGTGAAGAGGAAACGTGAAGGGACACGTACAGCACAAAAGCGTACAGGCCGACCTCGTCTGTTGACTGACAGAGACCGACGACGCTTGAAGAGGGTAACAGGCAGACATATGTCCAGAACATCACACAGGAATTCCAAACTACATCACGATCCACGCGTTAAGACAGTTGGGCAGGAGGTGGGAAAACTTGGATTTCATGGTCGAACAGCTGCTCAGAAGCCACACATCACGCGGGTAAATGACAAACGACGCCTCGCTTGGTGTAAGGAGCGTAAACATCGGACGATTGATCAGTGGAAAAACGTTGTGTGGAGTGACGGATCACGGTACACAATGTGGCGATCCGATGCCAGAGTGTGGGTATGGCGAATGCACGGCGAACGTCATCTGCCAGCGTGTGTAGTGCCAACAGCAAAATTCGGAGGCGGTGGTGTTATGGTGTGGTCGTGTTTTTCACGAGGAGGGCTTGCACCCCGTGTTGTTTTGGGTGACACTATCACAGTAGAGGCCTAAATTGATGTTTTGAGCACCTTCTTGCTTCCCATTGTTGAAGAGCAATTCGGGGATGGCGACTGCATCTTTCAACACGATCGAGCACCTGTTCATAATGCACGGCCTGTGGCGGAGTGGTTACACGACGATAACATCTCTGTAATGGACTGACCTGCACAGAGCTCTGACCTGAATTCTGTAGAGCACCTTTGAGATGTTTTGGAACGCCGACTTCGTGCCAGGCCTCACCGGCCGACATCAATGCCTCTTCTCAGTGCAGCAGTCGGTGAAGAATGGTCTGCCATTCCCCAAGAAACCTTCCAGCAGCTGATTGAACGTATTCCTGCGATAGTGGAAGCCGTTATCAAAGCTAAGGGTGGGCCAAAACCATATTGAACTCCAGAATTACTGATAGAGGGCGCCACGAACTTGTAAGTCATTTGCAGCTAGGTGTACGGAAACTTTTGATCACATAGTGTATGTTCAGAATGATGGATGAAGCATGGGTAGCGCCATTTCAGGTTTTCTGGCTGATGTGTTTATTAATTACCTTGAAGAGAAATTTTTCCGTGGTTATTCTAAACTAGATAACAAGACTGTTTAGTAGAGATACGTTTAAGTTTTTGTAATGCTATTTATGTGGGGCAGACAGGGAGAAAATGCGAAGTAAGATATCATGAGCATGTTGCCGATAGATCCAACTTTGCGGCACATTTATCAAATACGTGCCATGCTCCTCCTGACTTGACACAACAATTTAAATTGCTGCACAGGGGAGAAAAAGTAAGAAATCTGGATCTCCTTCAGGAGATGGGGATTTTCTGTAGCTTGAAATCTCGGAAACGCACGATACTTAACTGGCAGACATTTGCCGCAGTGGTAACACCGGTTCCGGTCAGATCACCGAAGTTCAGCGCTGTTGGGCTGGGCTAGCACTTGGATGGGTGACCATCCGGTCTGCCGAGCGCTGTTGGCAAGCGGGGTGCACTCAGCCCTTGTGAGGCAATCTGAGGGGCTACTTGATTGAGAAGTAGCGTCTCCGGTCTCTGAAAGTGACGTACGGCTGTGAGAGCTGTGTGATGACCACATTCAGTGACTCCTAGGAGCTGAGGATGACACGGCGGCCGGTCAGTGCCGTTGGACCTTCATGGCCTGTTCGGGAGGTGTTTAGTTCAGTTTTACTACGCAATTACTGAGCATTTTTTTAAAGTTTTGTTATGACGTCTGACGGTAAAAATTCGTCGTGTGATTTTAAAGGTTACTTTTATGTAAGCTATGGTTTTTCTGTTAATGGTATCTGTTGTATTTAATGCCTGCGTGTTGTACGCTTTGGAATGTAGAGGGCACTATGATGTTTGTTTTTGTTATGCTGGACTTACCTAGTTGGCTGTGTAAGCAATAGCTCACTGTGTGATGGATTGGCAATTGCTAAGGTCACAAGATAGGCTCTTCTGCAATTTCGAAATTATTGTGGAAAAGTGAAGATATCTGAGGGAAGTAATCATGACAGTACATGTTACTCCTCATAGGAAATGTTGTGTTGTTAAGATATGGGCCTAAAAGGTTCGAATAGTTTGGTATGTACAAGAATCTGTATATTTGTATGTGTTTTCATGTTTCTGTATTATTTGATGGCATTTATAAATAAGGCCACATTTGTGTTAAGATCCTCAGGTGTGATGGTTCCCATGCGCTTTAAGTAATGAAGATGGTCACACAGTTTACGACCGATGCTGTCATTTATCCAAAATATATTGAAATATGTCGTCATTTTTACCTGTCAAAGGGAAGGTACATCATTGATGGTTCTGTGTCTGTTATCATGCAGTGTATCATCACAATACAATGACCCTCGGATGTTCATTCATGTCTGAAGGAACAAACACTGTTCATACGATTGCAGCTGTGTTCGGATAGCCGAAGTGGTTAAGGCGACTGCTTGCCGTAAGCGGGAATTCCGAGTTCTAGTACAGCACAAATTTGTGTGTTGCAAACAGCCGTCAGTGCATAGACGCAGTACGTGAATCTGTTTCGTAATCTTAGTCACAGCTGTAATCGTCAATGACAGTGCCTATTCCTTCAGACATGCATGAATATCGGACAATCATTGTATTGTGATGTTACACTCTATGAAAACGGACATTGTAACCATCAAGAAAGTGTTGTTGTTGTTGTTGTTGTGGTCTTCAGTCCTGTGACTGGTTTGATGCACCACTCCATGCTACTCTATCCTGTGCAAGCTTCTTCATCTCCCAGTAACTACTGCAACCTACATCCTTCTGAATCTGCTTAGTCTATTCATCTCTTGGTCTCCCTCTACGATTTTTACCCTCAATGCTGCCCTCCAATGCTAAATTAGTGATCCCTTGATGCCTCAGAACATGTCCTACCAACCGATCCCTTCTTCTAGTCAAGTTGTGCCACAAACTCCTCTTCTCCCCAATCCTATTCAACACCTCCTCATTAGTTATGTGATCTACCCATCTAATCTTCAGCATTCTTCTGTAGCACCACATTTCGAAAGCTTCTATTCTCTTCTTGTCCAAACTAGTTATCGTCCATGTTTCAGTTCCATACATGGCTACACTCCATACAAATACTTTCAGAAATGACTTCCTGACACTTAAATCTATATTCGATGTTAACAAATTTCTCTTCTTCAGAAACGCTTTCCTTGCCATTGCCAGTCTACATTTTATATCCTCTCTACTTCGACCATCATCAGTTATTCTGCTCCACAAATAGCAAAACTCCTTTACTACTTTAAGTGTCTCATTTCCTAATCTAATTCCCTCAGCATCATCCGACTTAATTCGAATATATTCCATTATCCTCGTTTTGCTTTAGTTGATGTTCATCTTATATCCTCCTTTCAAGACACTATCCATTCCGTTCAACTGCTCTTCCAAGTCCTTTGCTGTCTCTGACAGACTTACAATGTCATCGGCGAACCTCAAAGTTTTTATTTCTTCTCCATGGATTTTAATACCTACTCCGAATTTTTCCTTTGTTCCCTTCACTGCTTGCTCAATATACAGATTGAATAACATCGGGGAGAGGCTACAACCCTGGCTCACTCCCTTCCCAACCAATGCTTCCCCTTCATGTCCCTCGACTCTTATAACTGCCATCTGGTTTCTGTACAAATTGTAAATAGCCTTTCGCTCTCTGTATTTTACCCCTGCCACCTTCAGAATTTGAAAGAGAGTATTCCAGTCAACATTGTCAAAAGCTTTCTCTAACTCTACAAATGCCAGAAACGTTTACCTTTCCTTAATCTAGCTTCCAAGATATGTCGTAGGGTCAATATTGCCTCACGTGTTCCAATATTTCTACGGAATCCAAACTGATCTTCCCCGAGGTCGACTTCTACCAGTTTTTCCATTCGTCTGTAAAGAATTCGCGTTAGTATTTTGTAGCTGTGACTTATTAACCTGATTGTTCGGTAATTTTCACATCTGTCAGCACCTGCTTTCTTTGGGATTGGAATTATTATATTCTTCTTGAAGTCTGAGGGTATTTCGTCTGTCTCATGCATCTTGCTCACCAGATGGTAGAGTTTTGTCAGGACTGGCTCTCCCAAGGCTGTCAGTAGTTCTAATGGGATGTTGTCTACTCTGGGGGCCTTGTTTCGACTCAGGTCTTTCAGTGCTCTGTCAAACTCTTCACGCAGTATCGTATCTCCCATTTCATCTTCATCTACATCCTCTTCCATTTCCATAATATTGTTCTCAAGTACGTCGCCCTTGTATAGACCCTCTGTATACTCCTTCCGCCTTTCTGCTTTTCCTTCTTTGCTTAGAACTGGGTTTCCATCTGAGCTCTTGATATTCATGCAAGTGGTTCTCTTTTCTCCAAAGGTCTCTTAAATTTTCCTGTAGGCAGTATGTATCTTACCCCTAGTGAGAGAAGCCTGTACATCCTTACATTTGTCCTCTAGCCATCCCTGCTTAGCCATTTTGCACTTCCTGTCGATCTCATTTTTGAGACGTTTGTATTCTTTTTGTCTGCTTCATTTACTGCATTTTTATATTTTCTCCTTTCATCAATTAAATTCAATATTTCTTCTGTTACCCAAGAATTTCTACCAGCCCTCGTCTTTTTACCTACATGATCCTCTGCTGCCTTTACTACTTCATCTATCAAAGGTACCCATTCTTCTTCTACTGTATTTCTTTCCCCCATTCCTGTCAATTGCTCCCTTGTGCTCTCCCGGAAACTCTGTACAACCTCTGGTTTGGTAAGTTTATCCAGGTCCCATCTCCTTAAATTCCCACATTTTTGCAGTTTCTTCAGTTTTAATCTACAGTTTATAACCAATATATTGTGGTCAGAGTCCACATCTGCCCCGGGAAATGTCTTACAATTTAAAACCTGGTTCCTAAATCTCTGTCTTACCATTATATAATCTATCTGATACCTTTTATTATCTCCAGGCTTCTTCCACTTATACAACCTTCTTTTATGATTCTTGAACCAAGTATTAGCTATGATTAAGTTGTGCTCTGAGCATAATTCTACCAAGCGGCTTCCTCTTTCACTTCTTCCCCCCAATCCATATTCACCTACTACGTTTCCTTCTCTCCCTTGTCCTACTACCGAATTCCAGTCACCCATGACTATTAAATTTTCGTCTCCCTTCACTATCTGAATAATTTCTTTTATTTCATCATACATTTCTTCAATTTCCTCGTCATCTTCAGAGCTAGTTGGCATATAAACTTGTACTACTGTAGTAGGCGTGGGCTTCGTGTCTATCTTGGCCATAATAATGCGTTCACTATGCTGTTTGTAGTAGGTTACCCGCACTCCTATTTTGTTATTCATTATTAAACCGACTCCTGCATTACCCCTATTTGATTTTGTATTTATAACCCTGTATTCACCTGACCACACGTCTTGTTCCTCCTGCCAGCGAACTTCACTAATTCCTACTATATCCAACTTTAACCTAACCATTTCCCTTTTTAAATTTTCTAACTTACTTGCTCGATTTAGGGATTGACAATCCACTCTACGATCCGTAGAAGGCCAGTTTTCTTCCTCCTGATAACGACGTCCTCCTGAGTAGTCCCCTCCCGGAGATCCGAATGGGGGACTATTTTACCTCCGGAATATTTTACCTAAGAGGACGCTATCATCATTTAACCATACAGGAAGTAAGGGTTTTATTTCTTCGTTGATGGGCCAAAATAGCTACCGTTAGAATATTGTAATGTACACTGGATCAATGGAACGGTTTTATAGTCTTACATCAACGCTCGTGGTGATTTGAAAGTTTGTGCAGGTATCAGTCTGCACGTATCTGGTTTCGAAAGACGCTAGGTCCCAGGGTTCCTCCCTCCGTCGTAACCATCACATCAAGAAAGAGGAAAGTCTCAAGGTTGACGAATCCTAGATTTTCGTGCTGCAGCGAATGACCTTTGCAACCAGCAACGGGGGAAATCACGGGCTAATGAGCACGGAAAAACCCTCGGACGTTGGCGCGTCGGTTGCCTACAACATGCGGCCTCGTGCTCGACTGCTGTCCACCACCAGCAATGGATGGTGAAGCTCTGACAATGTCAGCCACTCGTGCTGGCGAAACGTCAGAAAAATCATCAAAGCAACGTTGTCCGAAGAACCCGAAACCGAAGCCAACAGAGAATTTGCCAACATGTGGCCAGGAAATCCTTAACAATTTTCTCTTGATATCGTAACTTGTCCAGAGCTTTAATGAAAAGACACCAGCGTGGAATACTGTTTCCAGAATTTAGATATCTCAGTTTCACCTATTGTAGAAAACGAATCGATTTTCTCCCCAACGCTTTATTATGGCCCGTTTATTGCCTTAAATCGAAGTAGTAAAAGTCAGCTCTTCTGCGATGCTATTAAATCCTAGTAAATTGTTCTTACCTTTACTTCTTCTTAAATATCTCAGTGGTGGTCAAGCGGTATTAATGATCACCTCGAAAAAATCAACCATATAACTAGGTGATGGTGTTAGGCGTCTCATCCATCAAACCAATACTCCCTTCCCAACGATGATTCTTTTGGCGCAGATCATCATTGTCTGCATTGTGGCTCTCGAAGGAACGATCCACCTCGAAAATCATCTCGTTCTCATTATGGAAATGTGTGTGATAAATGAAAAGTTACAAATTTCACATTACATTTTTATATTTATACAATAAACAGTATAACTTGCCCATGTCCTAAAATGAAAATTGTGTGGTATGAGTGGTTGGAAGATTCCGAAAAGCAGGTTCAGCCGCCGAATTGGAATGGTTTTCCTTATCCTCCGCACCCACAGGCACCTTTCCTTTACGAACTGTGACAGTGTGTGGGTATTTGTAACTGTTAAGTGTAGACGACTGTAATGGTGTGCGAATAGTGTAGTGTCGTGTTCGTGTTGGAAATGATGAGAGAAGGGAGAGGCCTGGGCCTGGAGGTAGCCTACTCTCCTGTCGAATGGCACCAAGGGGGCCGCTGACGCCCAAACCTCCACATATCAGACACAGAGATAGGTACCAACGTTGTAACAATGGATAATTGTACTGAATTGCAGGAGGATCTGCAAAGAACTGACGCATGGTTCAGGGAATGGCAATTGAATCTCAATGTAGACAAGTGTAATGTGCTGCGAATTCATAGAAAGAAAGATCCTTCATCATTTAGGTAAAATATAGCAGGTCAGCAACTGGAACCAGTTAATTCCATAAATTATCTGGGAGTAGGCATTAGGAGTGATTTAAAATGGAATGACCGTATAAAATTAATCGTCGGTAAAGCGGATGCCAGACTGAGATTCATTGGAAGGATCCTAGGGAAATGCAGTCCAAAAACAAAGGAAGTAGGTTACAGTACACTTGTTTGCCCACTGCTTGAATACTGCTCACCGGTGTGGGATCCGTAACAGATAGGGTTGATAGAAGAGAGAGAGAAGATCCAACGGAGAGCAGCGCGCTTCGTTACAGGATCATTTAGTAGTCGCGAAAGCGTTACGGAGATGATAAACTCCAGTGGAAGACTCTGCAGTAGAGACGCTAAGTAGCTCGGTACGGGCTTTTGTTGCAGTTTCGAGAACATACCTTCAGCGAGGAGTCGAGCAGTATATTGCTCCCTCCTATGTGTATCTCGCGAAGAGACCATGAGGATAAAATCAGAGAGATTGGAGCCCACACAGAGGCATACCGACAATCTTTCTTTCCACGAACAATACGAGACTGAAATAGAAGGGAGAACCGATAGAGGTACTCAAGGTACTCTCCGCCACACACCGTCAGGTGGTTTGCGGAGTGTAGATGTAGATGTATGTCGGTAGAGTATGAACCAAGACACCGATTTAGTCCATCCCGTGTGTTGTCGTCCAGTAGAAGATGAGTAAACGGTGATTAAGAGTATCACCATAGCTACGGAGGAGGAGGAGATTAGTGTTTAACGTCCCGTCGACAACGAGGTCATTAGAGACGGAGCGCAAGCTCGGGTGAGGGAAGGATGGGGAAGGAAATCGGCCGTGCCCTTTCAAAGGAACCATCCCGGCATTTGCCTGAAGCGATTTAGGGAAATCACGGAAAACCTAAATCAGGATGGCCGGAGACGGGATTGAACCGTCGTCCTCCCGAATGCGAGTCCAGTGTGCTAACCACTGCGCCACCTCGCTCGGTCATAGCTACGGAGAAAATGGAAAACGTATCTGCAAATAATGTAATGTAGACCTCACGTGGGTGAGATGGTAGATCGTTGAAACTCCACTGATAACATTTTTAAAAACTGTTTATGCATGAATATGTTATATGGGAGAACATTTTACATATTTGTAAAAAGACTTTTCGGATTTTGTATCAATGTTCTTTTGACTGTCTGCTTTTGCTTCGTTAGTTGAACGTTATGTGCTTATTACTGATATTATTATTTTGTTTATTATTAATTATCATTACTATCACTTCCGCCTGTGTGATGCAGTTGTTTCTTAATTTTTATGTTACGATTGTATATTCTGTGAAACAGCAAATGTTCTCTATAGGTTTACTACTTTCAAAGAAACAAATCTAAAGTAGACTGCCAAGAGAAAATTACTGTAAACATCAAACAGCCCTTTTACACGTCATAAACTGGTTGTGCTCTATACGAGGGCTGTTCAGAAAGTAGGGAACGGTTTGGCATTAAAAAAACTAAGTACAAGAAATACATTTTAGTATATACACCTGAAAGAGCGTCTGACATACTACTTTTCCACATAGTCACTAAACACATTGAGGCACTTGTCATACTGGTAGACAAGCTTTGAAAGACCTTCGTCGTAAAATCCTGCCGACTGAGACTTCAGCCAGGGAGTCACGCCAGCCTGGAGTTCCGCGTCATCATCAAAGCGCTGCGTTGCAAGCCAATTCTTCATCTTGGGAAAACAAGTGGAAGCCGTTTGGTGTAATATTGGAGCTGTAGGGCGGATGAGGGAAAATTTCCCATTTGAATGAATTAAGGAGTTCTTTAGTGCGGTTTGCCATGTGAGGTCGGGTGTCGTCATACAAAAACAAAATTTGCACGTCGGCTTTCCTCGGAATTTGTTTTGAACTGCTCTTCTAAGGCTGTGAAAAGCTTGACAGTACTGGGCAGAATTTATGCCCATCTCAAAGCACTGTCGCCATCAACTTCCTTACTAACATAATTTGCAAACATTTTCTTGGTTTTTGGGGCGAACTTGTGTGCCCCCAGTCCATGGACTGTAATTTTGTCTCGCAGTTGACGTGTTACACCCAAGTCTCGTCACTGGCTACGATTCAGTCCAGTAATGAATCACCATGTTTGTGGTAGGCCTCCAGAAATGTCAACACTGCCCCCATTCGTTGTTCTTTATGGAGCTCTGTAAGCATTTTGGGCATCCGTCGTGCACAAAATTTGTGGTAGTCTAGATTTTGAGTGACAATTTCAAACAACAAAGTCCGTGAAACTTGTGGAAAAGAAAGCGGAAGCTCCGTTATTGTGAAACGACGGTTTTCACGAATGGTTTCATCAACTTTAGCAACAAGATCGTCAGTCACAATGCTCGGGCGCCCACTCTTCTCTTCATCATGAACATTGGTTCGGCCATTTTTAAACCGAGTGCACCATTTCCGGACGATACATTCCTCATTACGTAGTTTCCGTACACTTCCCACAGTTCACGGTAAATTTCTATAGGTTTCAGATTTTTTGCCAACAAAAACCGTATGACAGACCGCACCTCACAACTGGCGTGATTTTCAATTGCAGCGCACCTTTAAAATTCGAATATCGAGAAAGACCAGACGCGCAGAGACGTTCCCGCTGTCACGGTTGGATGCCGACTGAGCTGCCGAGCACGCAAATGCCAAAATATACGCGATGGGCGCGCCCCTAGCGGCGTCAGACGAAAACGTTCCCTACTTTCTGAATAGCCCTCGTAACACTTTCACGCATAGTACAGTAAATAAATTGTCAGAATTATGGATGCAGCCTTAGGCCTTTGGCGCGAGATTTTAACGCTGTACCAACTTCCCCACGGAAGCAAAACGGGGATGCAAGTCACAGTTCAGGTTTTGATATGCCACGTAGTTCTGGTGCTACTTTTAATTAACGTTTACGCCCGTTCTGCTGGACCACAGCACATAGTACGAACCAGATCGAAGTTTTGGTTGGTAGTTTATTGACTTAACAACGTTTGATACCGATCTGAATGTCACCCTGGAGGTTTGGGTGTGAGCTTAACGCCCCAATCCGGATCACGATCAACAGTGTCACATGACCTCAGTTCATGAAACGCTGTGAAGAGGTTTGCAATTAAATCCAGGATATTGGCGCAAAGGCTAGTGTTCAGGGGCTTCACACTAACAAGGGGAGGCCGCCAATTGTGAAATTCAGATTCGATTCACACTGCGCATAATAAAAGCTCATGGCCAGAGGTGTAATGTGGCAAAGCACCAAGATGCACTTCTCAGCCGTTGTCGAGAAAATCGACAGTTAAAAGAAACCGTTGCGGTGAAATACTCTCTACGATTAATAATTTTCTCCAGCGTTGTGGCGCAGCGGTAAGCGCTCGGGTTCGTAATCCAAAGGTCGCCGGATCGAATCTCGCGCCATGCAATTCTTTTTATAATTAGTTTTTGTAATTCAAATATACTATTAATGAATTGCTTATGCATGTTGGTGAAGGCGGATCGCTCTCCAATTGTACCGCCTCCATTTTTCCGTTTTTTTAACAGGGTGTACCAAAGCTCTCCCGTCCGCTCTGATTTTCGACGATGTTGGAAGTTGCGCTAGACCGCATCTACCTTCTTTCGAAGTTAGCACGCAACTACGCTGTTATGCGGCGGCTCGTTCCGGCCCATTCAACGTCTGTTCTTCAAGTGTAACGAGCGAGTAACGGAGTTTATATTTCATACCTGCCACAGCAAATTTGTGTTGTGGGGTCTCTATTCTAATTCGAACGTTTGACTAACACTATACGTATTCGTTTCGGAATATCGTTTCTACGTTTTCCGTTAACTATACGTGGTAAACATTATGAAGACAATTAATAACATTTGTGAAATACAACTTTGTTTACGGAAAACATAATGATGTTCGAAGTCGCCAGTTTTTCCACGACAAACGACTTTCAACAACTTATTATATGCATAATTGTTGCAACTGATTGCCGGGAAATATTTATGCGCAGTACGAATGGAATCTGAATTTCAGAATTGGCGGCCTCCCCTTGTAAGATCCCTTCTGTGCTTTAAAGGCAACGGGAAAACTGTCAACAGCACGCGGGTGCGGTCACCCATCCCAGAACTAGCCCCACTCGACGATGCTTCCGCGTGGCCATTGACACTCACGTCCTAATACAGTTCTGCTGGAAGCATATACGGGGTTTTTGAATTAACACACCGCTATGTGACTGTATAGTTACTTATGTAATTACGACCCTGGTTTCGGGCTTTTACGCCATTTTCAATGATGGAGTTTGTCATTATATATGTTAATGACATAAAATCAATGACTCAATGATTGAGTTTGTGTCATTATGTGTGTTACTGACATAAACCCAATCACTTCAAAATAGCATAAAAGGCTGAAACCTGGGTCGTAATTAAATAAACAACCATGCAGTCAAATGGCTGTGTATTCATTTAAAAATGTATGACTGTTGCTCAGAAACATCAAAAACTATATACGGGATTCATTCAGAAAGTGAACAACATTTGCATCTCCAGATGTTTTATTCAAGATAATGAAAGAAAGACTATTAAAAACGTATTTTGAAATCGTAGCTATCTTTCTACATAGCTGCCTTCTAAATTATACATTTCTTGTAGCATTCCGCAAGCTTTCCTACGCTTTCTGCACAATTGCCACCAAGTTGTTGAACCAGTCACTAGTGTTATCTTTCAATTCTTTGTCATTCCCATAATGCTCTCTGCCCAAAAAAATCCTCCATTTTGGGAAAAAAAACTCGGGACTAAGTCCGGGCTAAGAGGCGAGTGTTCAAAAAGTTCCATTTAAAAAGTCGAAGAAAACCATTCGTCAATGCAGCAGACTACATGTGAGAATTATCGTGAAGAAGCAAAGTTCCGATGGACAACAAACTACGCCATTTGTTTTGAATGTTACGACGTAGTCAGTGAAGGGTGTGACTGCAAGCTGCTGCATCCATGGCCTTTCCTCTAGGCACCAAGTTTATGAGTAGAGCGCCGTTTCAAGCAGATGTGGCCGTAACGTGTTTGGTGCTCAGAATTTAATGGCGTTTTTGGTTATACTGTAGACTCTCAATGATGCCATTCCATATACTGGAAATTTGTTTCTGGACTTTTATGCGAAACACAGGTGGCGTCGCTAGTAACGGTGTGGTTCAAATGCTTCTCGTTATCCTTCTACCGGGTGAGAAAACCCAGTGCAGCTATCGTTCGTTGACTTTATCCACTTGACACAAACTTTTATTCAGCCCAAACCACTACCAACAATTAGATAAGGAACAAAGCGCAAACGTAGTCCATCAGTACCGAATCGTCTGTCTTGAGTATTTTATCAGTCCTCGATTTGAGTTCGTCAGTCGCAACTGAAGATCAACCTCGTCGTCCTACCGCCATTATACGTGGTACACCATTTTCGAACACAATTCGTGAAATTTCCATAAACTTAGGTTATCTGTCTGTAAATTCCGTTAGATTGAAATTTTTTTCACGATGAAGTCGTATTACACTACGAACCTCACATATAATGGTCTTGCTAATTGTGTCACATATTTTAAAATCACGCAAACAAGAAGATCCAGCTCACGTTTACCGTCATTTTGACGCCAACGCTTAGGAAGGTCTGTGGCACGTTGGCGGGTGTAGGGGGAGAATTGCACAACTCGTCTGATCTAAGAGTTCTTTACAGTCACAATCACCGTCGTACATTGCCTTAATACGTTGTAAATGAGCTACAGGACGCAGTAAGGTGGTCCTGGTACCATCGGCTATACACAGGTTTTCTTAGGAGGAGAGGTCAGTATTCAGGTATATGACAGGAACGATTATTGGAACAGAAAAATGTCTAGTTCAAATGGGTTATAAAATGCATACATTAAGAGCACTTCATCTTCGATAGTGTGGAACAAATCTCTTCTACCGCATGCTCTTTGTTCTCCATATTTCGAGAGGTGATAGTACCGACTAAAAAAAGAAAAAAATTGTCGAGGCAACACGGGCTTTAAAGTGAATACATTCAGACCTGGGAGCACGTCTTCGTCTTCGCTACTGTGAAATACATCTCTTCATCTGAACAATTACTCATAGCTCTTAAGATAAACACTTCAGATCGCATGTTTACTAGACAATTTTTCCTTGTTTTTGTCCATACTACCTCTTCCCAGAATATGGAAACAAAAGGCCTGCAGTAGAACACATCGAAGATGGAGTGCTCATACCTCTCAGGGAACGCATTTTAGATACCGTGTTTACCAGACATTTTTTCTTAGAGTGATCATTCCTGTGGTATTCCTGAATGTTGACCATTGCTCCTAGGATAACCTGTATTAGTATATACAGGGTGTTACAAAAAGGTACGGCCAAACTTTCAGGAAACATTCCTCACACACAAATAAAGAAAAGATGTTATGTGGACATGTGTCCGGAAACGCTTAATTTCCTTGTTAGAGCTCATTTTAGTTTCGTCAGTATGTACTGTACTTCCTCGATTCACCGCAGTTGGCCCAATTGAAGGAAGGTAATGTTGACTTCGGTGCTTGTGTTGACATGCGACTCATTGCTCTACAGTACTAGCATCAAGCACATCAGTACGTAGCATCAACAGGTTAGTGTTCATCACGAACGTGGTTTGGTTTTACAGCCAGTGCAATGTTTACAAATGCGGAGTTGGTAGATGCCCATTTGATGTATGGATTAGCACGGGGCAATAGCCGTGGCGCGGTACGTTTGTATCGAGATAGATTTCCAGAACGAAGGTGTCCCGACAGGAAGACGTTCGAAGCAATTGATCGGCGTCTTAGGGAGCACGGAACATTCCGGCCTATAACTCACGACTGGGGAAGACCTAGAACGACGAGGACACCTGCAATGGACCAGGCAATTCTTCGTGCAGTTGACGATAACCCTAATGTCAGTGTCAGAGAAGTTGCTGCTGTACAAGGTAACATTGACCACGTCGTTGTATGGAGAGTGCTACGGGAGAACCTGTTGTTTCCGTACCATGTACAGCGTGTGCAGGCACTATCAGCAGCTGATTGGCCTCTACGGGTACACTTATGGGAATGGTTCATCCAACAATGTGTCAATCCTCATTTCAATGCAAATGTTCTCTTTACGGATGAGGCTTCATTCCAACGTGATCAAATTGTAAATTTTCGCAAACAACATGTCTGGGCTGACTAGAATCCGCACGCAATTGTGCAATCACGTCATCAACAGAGATTTTCTGTGAACGTTTGGACAGGCATTGTTGGTGATGTCTTGATTGGGCCCCATGTTCTTCCACCTACGCTCAATGGAACACGTTATCATGATTTCATACGGGATACTCTACCTGTGCTGCTAGAACATGTGTCTTTAGAAGTACGACACAACATGTGGTTCATGCACGATGGAGCTCCTGCACATTTCAGTCGAAGTGTTCGTACGCTTCTCAACAACAGATTCGGTGACCGATGGATTGGTAGAGGCGGACCAATTCCATGGCCTCCACGCTCTCCTGACCTCAACCCTCTTGACTTTCATTTATGGGGGCATTTGAAAGCTCTTGTCTACGTAACCCCGGTACCAAATGTAGAGACTCTTCGTGCTCGTATTGTGGACGGCTGTGATATAATACGCCATTCTCCAGGGCTGCATCAGCTCATCAGGGATTCCATGCGACGGAGGGTGGATGCATGTATCCACGCTAACGGAGGACATTTTGAACATTTCCAGTAACAAAGTGTTTGAAGTCACGCTGGTACGTTCTGTTGCTGTGTGTTTCCATTTCATGATTAATGTGATTTGAAGAGAAGTAATAAAATGAGCTCTAACATGGAAAATAAGCGTTTCCGGACACATGTCCACATAACATATTTTCTTTCTTTGTGTGTGAGGAATGTTTCCTGAAAGTTTGGCGGTACCTTTTTGTAACACCCTGTATATATGGCCCATACGAAAGATAGTATTTGGTTCAATATTACCAGTGAACGAATATCGCTACGTGCTGTCTCCGATGAGACAAAATGTGCGTAATTACGAGCGTTGGAAAACCTTCATTGGACTTCACTGATAATATATGTAACGCCAAGGCATCCACACCTCGTACCTTTTCTACCAGCTTACATTCCTTGCTCACTTGTGGCAGTATGCTATGTATATTACTAAATGGCTAAAACCAGATGCACTTACATCCGGTCCCAGTTACAGGCTGCCAAATTAACGGCTGTCAGTGGCAGCAAAAGTTTCATTTTTAGTATTTCATCTAATTATTGACTGAATTTAAAAATTTAAAATATTGTCATTATCTGCTCACTAACAGATATCTTACGTTAAAGGTGTGAACAACAACTAAAATATTACTGTTATAAACTTTGTGTCTACCCTCAGGCAGCATAACTCATGACGCGCAATTTATCCGTACTTTGTTCATCCAGTATTTGAGAATGACAGTACTCAGCGAATTCAAACAAACTTGACACATGATTTCAAATCTTCTATAAACGATTATCTCGCTGGCAGTTTTTGAACTATCTCATTCTGTTTGTTTCTTTCTTGTGGTGCCGTCACGTACTGGTGTTAAGAATTTCGCAATGCAGGTGTCACAGATTTGGACTCCACATAACATTTTGATGCACTGCAAAGCGAACATGCAACAAAGGACGAAGGAAAAAAAAACTTAGAGCTGCAAAAGGTTTCACAACATACCACGATCCACTCACTTGAATAGTTTCTAAGTAATAGTTTTTTGAAATGATAACATTCTTCATAGTCACCTCACATACATCTCGAAACCATTGTTCTTACTTGAATGACGTCAAAATAGGAATCTGTTGGTTGGTTGGTTGGTTTTGGGGAAGGAGACCAGACAGCGTGGTCATCGGTCTCATCGGATTAGGGAAGGATGGGGAAGGAAGTCGGCCGTGCCCTTTCAGGGAAACCATCCCGGCATTTGCCTGGAGTGATTTAGGGAAATCACGGAAAACCTAAATCAGGATGGCCGGACGCGGGATTGAACCGTCGTCCTCCCGAATGCGAGTCCAGTGTCTTACCACTGCGCCACCTCGCTCGGTTAGGAATCTGTATTGCTAGTAAACGTGACGTGAAGAATGAATGTGTTATAACTACAGTGAAATGCACAGTGTTAATGTTCCACAATATCTTAGTTTCCCTAAGGATGAAGGGAGATGAAGAGGACTACACAGGGTAGACTATCGTACTCAAATCAGTCTTCGAGCCGAGAACCATAACAGCAAGAGTGAATGAAGTTTAAACATATGGCATCAAAAAAAAAATTGAATTTGTGGTAAAGCGCTAATTTTCTGCATGCCATTGTTGCAGATTCGGGGTGGGAGGAGGGGGGTATTTTCCATTTTGGCGGGCTAGGAAGCCATGTCACCTCGCCCCCGCAACATAGTGTACAGTAATAGAGAAGCGCCAATAACTAAAAGTACAGTAACAAATTACTGAAAATATGATTTATTTTATCACTGAAAAAGAGCGACATCTCGGATATCAGACTTATCGCAAACGAGCGAAATAACATTGTATTGAACATTGTATTGAACATTGTATGTCCTATGCCGCCAACCTTAAATTATCGAATTTTGTGACTCATTATCTTGGAAACTTTTTAAGACACCACCTTACAATTTTCCATAATCATCGAGTGCACCTTTCTAGATACACTGAACTAGAATTATTACTAAAATTGTATTGTGGGGCATGTTATATCTTATTTTCAAATACTCAATTTTTTGACAGAATTTTGTAAATAAATGAAAACAAAAACAAAAGAACTCAGCATATTTAAATTATTCTAGGTCCATATGTGTTGAATCTCACACTTGGCATGCTGTGAAAATTTCATGTCCCTACCATCAACACATTTTCAGAAAAAGGGGCATTTATTACAAAAAATGTAGTTCAGAGATATTGAGGTTTAAAATATTTTTTATTACAAATTCTTATACAGACTTACTTTTCTGCGTCTATTATACACTAGAATTGCCCTAGCCCATAGTCTGTGTCACAACCGCCCACTGCTTGCCTCCTCCTTTTCTTTCTTGCTTCTTTCGTCATTTGTTGAGCAGCTAACTCTGCTTCATGTACACGAAGCTCATCCAGTTCCCGCAGTCCTTTAGCTGTGTTCTGTCCAAATCTTTCCCCTAACTTCTCCAGGACCATAAGTCTTTCATAGTTCCAACCATTAAAAGTTATTACAGCATCAGACACTGCTAACTTCGGAGTCATAAGGCCAACAAATAACATTTTTAGATACACGGAACCACACAACATTATTGAAAGACTCATTAACATTTTGGGTCTTCCCATGTAAATACTTCTTTAGTAGCTCAGGATTTGCCAAATCTCTGTAAATACGTTAGATTGCCTCCATTACTGCCAAAGGAAGAGAATGTTACCCTTTCCTAAAGTTACTTTCCTTTTCGCTGCACTAGGGGCCGTGGTCACTTCAGAAACATTAACGTGGTTTCCTTCACTGGTAGCACACGTGCTTTCAAGTACTTCAGAAGAAAATGCAGGTCTCACACATCTGCTACCAGTAAATTTGCGTTTCTTGAAGTGACTTTTACGCTTAGTCATTTTATTTACGTATAAAAAGCAATAGAAGTTAGCTTATTGCAAAAATAGCCGATAATCACACTACTTTCAATGAAAACTAGTATCAGAAACAAAGGACTGATTTGTTTATTCGTAATGCCAACTTCTGAGACGTAGCAGTAGGCACTAAACAAAGCGATTCACAGCCTTCTAGACGGTGTAGTTCCCAAGATGCGACTGCTCAACTGTGGCAGTGTATGCTTAGCAGCGAAATTTGATAGTCACATGTCAACATTCAAAATATTATTTGAATATCTCACAATTGTCTGATTTTAATGTATTGTATACCAAAATGTTCAGGAAAGTCCAAAGTACATTATGGAGTAGAGAACAGAAAATGTCAAATTTCAACGAATTTCACTTACAATGTCCCCTTAAGGTTAGTTCATCCCAGTTATCGAACGTAAATTATTACGATGCCTATGAGAGACGTGTAATAAACTCCACAGTCCTTTTGAACAGTTTGGATGTGTCTGTACTAGCGACGTAACCAAAATCTGCAGAGCATATATGAGCAAAGCTTGCATCGTGCTGTAACAAAGTGACTTTGGAGGCAATATATGATGGCGACAAAATTCTATTCTGCATTTGTGAATTCGCCCTCCATAGATGTTTCTAATCTATGAAAAAACACAGACGAGAGTCAAGTCAAGCTGATTCTCTATGCTGTGCGAAAGACTTTTCGAAAGTTTATGTAAATATGTAAACGTTTTCTGAAGGACAGATCCTCAAATATTAAATGGTTACACTGAATTCGTGAAATGAGAGCACTGGAGATTAACGCATAGACAAAAGCGTTCGTATTCGCATAGAAAAAAGTAATGAGGATCGAAATTCTGGATACGGACGGGAAGCGAAATACGGCATAATTGGACAAAGTTTGTAGACGAAAGTTGTGGCAATTGTCCTTTATGCGGTACGAAATTTATTCTAACGGTTGTGACTTAAATTACGAAACGTGTTGATCTATTACATAAAATACGCAGCGTTATTAAAAAACATCGAGCGCCAACGAACTACCGAGCAGCTGTTCAAATTATAACACCCGTACTGCTACAAATTTTTAAATCCGGCGGGAGAAATAATTTGTGTTTTTCGCTGGATCACTGGAGAGAGCAGAAATATTTTTCTAGTGATTAACTCTCTTTTGTCGCTACGGCACGAGAACGATTCAGCTGCGCCAAAGGCAAACGGCAAAAGCTGCCACTGACATCGTATCATTGGCAGAGACAGTCAACACTAATTTTTCTCGGTGTCGGCGAGTCTGGCACTTTCCGTTGTATGAATTACGATAAAAGAAGATAAAAGGTATTTTCAACAGGTTTATCTGGTCTTTTAGTGTGCTAGTGAAATAACCGGCTGATAACGGAAGTAAAATAGAGACACTCAAAATATAGAAATGAACATTGTAGCTTCATGACCTTAGTATACAGATTTTCAGTGTGTTAATATAGAAAGGATGGATAAACTTAAGCATTAATTCAAATGGACCTAAAGCTGACAAAGTTAACCAAGGCCTGATGAAGTGCCTCTTCCAGGTATTATACAGAAGTTCCGAAATGTGCCGACTCTATCAGAAAATGTTCAACAAATGAACTCGATGGAGCGTTTGGGAGTATTATTTCGTTTACAATTCAATAACTTTGATTTGCAGGAAATATACAGCGATTTCGGACTTCAGATAATGTTGAAATCTAACAGCACAGCTTAAAATATTTCGTTTATAACTTATCCTATAGATTTACATTTTAGTAGCTGACAAACCCAGCATTTCCCGGGTATTAATTTCGCCAGTTTTCTATTAGAAAATAAACGTTATATGTACAACGTGGTGTGGGAAACGTCTCTATGACAACGGCTCTTCGTAGCTCTGTAGATGGTTTTTGTTTTCGGTTACAGTCGATCGCACTTCGCAGTTGAAAGCTGTTAAGAGTGCTGCCAGGTGTCACAGATTTCCTTAATCTGACTTGACTTTAGGAGCGTCTTAGCAGGAAAGAGTAAGTCCATTAAGACTTCTTACATGATACAGCATTTTTCATTCATCTCAGTGTTTATGAAGTCATATCTTCTGATCCATGTGTCATAATATGATATAATTTTGTAGGTACATTCAGCAGCATTTGTGGATATTGTACACATAAGTGTTGCCAATAGAATTAAGAATTAAAAAGTAATTTAAATGTAATTCAGTATGCGGCAGTTCTTCCGGTATCTCAGTTTTATGATGTTATGTCATATGAACAGTGTGTGGTGCCGATATATATTATAATTTCGTAGGCGCATATAACGGCCTATGTAGATACTCTCTACAAAATTTATTGCGATTAGACTTAGTAACACAGAAGTAATAAATGTAAAGGTCATGCATGATGCGGCAGCGTTTCACGCATGTCATTGTTTATGACGTCTGTTTTCCTGAACTGTGATAGGCAGGTGGTTCTTACCCACATAGCGATTGTTACCTTACAGTAATGGATATGTATAACAAACGGTTTAGGAGGAGATGTGGAACATACATGCACACACACGTACATATGTGTGGATTTATGCTGCCACGTATCCTACCAATTCTTGCCATTACGGCCCTATTTTGTTTACGTATTTTCGTAGAGGTTACACCACAATATCGTTCCGTTCTCTACACTTCAAGTATTAAGCCTGTTACGGTGCCCACACGTTCCTTGACCTTCCCAGGCTCCTTCTGCCTACCAGAGTTTGTAAGGGTGTCTGCCACTGTTCATTCTGTCGAAATCTTCACTTTATTTTCTTATGTTGTCTTCAATTTTGTTTCTTGCGTTAAACATGTTTGATTCTTTCCTAATATCGATATTTATTAACACAATGGTTGTTCCGAAAGGAAGGCCACCCTCCCTTTTTCTGTGGTGGCTTTGGATGGCCGCGCCAGATGTCGTTGGTGTAGTGCTAATATTTGAACCTTCCTCGTTCATTTGCAGGTGGTTCCATTGGTCTGCGGCAGTTCGCGCCAGCAGGGGAGTTCGAAAATGGAGTCTGACATGGACGCGAGTATAAAACAGCGATGTGTGATTGAATTCCTCACTGCTGAAGAAATAGCGCCAACTGAAATCCATCGACGCTTCCTAAAGGCGTATGGAAACGATGCTATAGACGTGAGCAAAGTGAGGCGATGGGTACGGCATTTTCAAGATGGTGAGAAGGTTGTGCATAATAAGCCCCGGCCCTGTCGACCCTGCACAGCTGTCATCCCTCACTGAAGGGCACCTTCATCAACTCATCCGTGCTGATCGGCGGATAACGACCAGAGAATTGTGTGCAAAGCTGAATGTCGGCTGTAATGCCTTATAAACTATCTTGGAGCATCTTGGTTATCGCGAAGTCTGTGCAAGGTGGGTTCCACGGATGCTTACAGAAGAACAAACAACTCAATGAATGGAAATTTTTCAGGACCTGCTAGACCAATATGAAGATGAATGTGACAATTTTCTGAATAGCATCGACACCGGAGATGAGACGTGGTGTCACCATTACGAGCCGGAATCCGAAAAACAGTCCATGGAATGGCGACATGCGAGTTCTCTGTCAAAGAAGAAATTCAAGATACAACCGTCAACAGGCAAAGTGCTGTGCACAGTCGTCTGCGATAACCAGGGTGTGGTTCTTTTGAATGTTCTGGAGCCTGGACAAACTGACAGACCCATGAACAGCTCGTGATCATGCAATTTATTGTTTGTCATCTTCTATTACGGTACTGCCGACTCGTTTTCTTATTCCATTTACTGGCGTCACTAACTTCCTGCCTTACTAGCCCATTAGCAGCAGCAGCAGCGCGTATCGATAAGTGCACTGTCGTAAGCAGCAGCAGCAGCGCGTATCGATAAGTGCACTGTCGTACCATCTCTGGAGCGACCGATAGTATTTCTGGGTCGTCGTGTGTCTGGCAGTCAGTTGGAGATCAGCAGGGTGGTCGGGACGCAGCAGTTGTGCAGTCGGGGACAGAGCCCCAGGGAGATCGGCACAGCTAGTACCAGCGGGGACGACCATTGGTTGGTCGTTCGGTCGGTTGCCTCATCAACGACATGTATTTGGGTCGGTTCCTTCCTGTGCAGAGATGTCGGTTGTGTTTCCTCTGCATGATTGGGTCCGAGCCAGTGCCTCTGGGACTTCGTCTGTCCGAAGAAAGTCAGTGAGTGGGAGACGCACTAGCAGTGCAGACGCGACGAAGCAGGAGTCGCTGACGGACCAGCGGTCCAGTCGGTCGGTTGTGGTGGAGCAGCAAGTAAGCCCCTGTCACGCGGAGTCGGCCTGGAGCCGCTGGCAGCGTGCACGTGCGGTTGGAGTGTGAGGTGCTGCTTGCGAGTGCTACGAAGTTTGTCGCCCATCGATCTCGGACACGAAAGTTGAGTCCTCACTTTATTATCGAGCCTCAACTGTAGATATTTCTTCGTTTGATCCTGGTTGTCGCTTTTGGAACATTCCCGTGAGCAACAACGTGTCTGTATTTAAGTCAGCTAAGATTCCAGCCGTCTTCCTGTGAAATTTAACGTAATTTATTCCCTGTTATGGAAGTGCACCACTGGTATCTTCTGCCTTTTGGCCGTTGACGTTCCGCTTACCTGCCCTGGTCGTTGACGTAATTTTAGGCAGTGTATTTTCCTCGTCGTGTTGTTGCTGTCCAGTGCGGCGTGTAGTTCGACAGCTGAGGTGTTGTTGGTCGGTATGGGCGCCAACATTCTGTGTGTCGTGTATTGAAATCTTGTGGTCGTTTTGCTGGTTGCGTGGAACGGAACTGATTTGGTTGATTGGTCAGTCGGCTGTCTGTTGGTTGGGTTGCCTCCAGATTAAGAAGTCGTTGGACAGGCTGCCTGTCTCACCTAAACGGGCGTTAGTGCTACAATCCCAGGCCCACCCTTGGGAACTTCTGAGCGCCGTTCCTTGTGTGTTATGTAGTAATTTCCCTGTTTGGATTTTAGTTATTTGGTTGATGTGTGGCCTTCAGCCGTGTTTTAATGTCTTTTAAATTAATGTCCCTGTCTTGCCCTTAAGGCATAAGATTGTTATGCTTTTAAGATAACGCCTTCTGCCTTTTGATTGAAACTCTTCTTATTGCCTAATATGCGGCCTCCAGCCAAGTTCCATTGAAATTAAATTGCTAAGGCGTTCACCGTGTTTAGATTGAATATTTAGAAAATTTTTTGGGTGAAACCTCCAGAAGAACCTTGTATTCCAATTTCTTCCTTAGGCCTTGTGTCTTGGATTTTGGGTGTGGCCTTCAGCCGATCTAAAGTTAATCAAAGGAGGTCGATTCAAGTTCTGCATCCTTGTAATATTGTGTGTGTTGATGAGTAAGATTTGTATTTTGAGTGAAACTGACAGCAACATATTTTGACCACTTTCCATGACCTAATCCGCTCTCTCCTGCTAGCGCTGGCATTTCACTGACAATTCAGCATGCTAAAATACGATACTGACTACGCTGAAAGTCCGAATTCCCTGGGTAAGGCCAGAGAAGGAGACCAATTTTCACCTCCAACTTGGAAACGCCAGGCTTCACACTAGTTTTGCGACCACGCAACTCATTGCAAAATTGGACTGACCTAACACATCCACCGTACAGTCCCGATTTAGCGCCATCAGACTTTCATTCCTTTGGGTTCCTGAACGGTGGACTACGTGGCGAACATTTTAAAGACTCGGATGCTGTTGTCAAAGCTGTACGAAAGTGGTTAGCCTCAGCTGGTTCCGATTTTTACAAGCGAGGCATGCAGGTTCTGGTTTATCATTGGCGAAAGTGCGTAATCAATGGTGGTGACTGCTCGAATGAGAAAAAATGACAGTCTGTAGCTGAAATATTGTTCTGTTTAGCTGTGCTGTAGTGACGTAGGTATCTCCAGTAGTTTCCATGAATAAAAATAGGAGGCATTACTTCCTGAACGACCCTCGTATGTCTACTGAGGTACACTCTTTCACAGTCTTACGAAATCTCACTTCAACTGGCTGAATCTTAATTTCTTGTCGTTTTTAAATGACCCATGGTTCAGTTTCTACAGAGAAATGTGGGGATGGCCATAAGTTTATAAAGCTTCATTCGTGTCGTTTTTTTCGTGTGTTCTGTTGCTAGTACTTGTTTATTATTCTACATGTGTTTCCAATATTTATTACTTTCTTGTTTACATCTTTATAATACTCGTATCTGATGTCACATCCTAGACAACTGAAATGGCTAACTTGTTCTACTACTGAACTATACAAATTATCTTTAAAAAGTAAAATCTGCGAAATGCGGGACAGAATATGGAAACAGTGAAGTTGAATGATTATGTAACATGATGGAACGAATGATGAATAGCGTTCTGTAGATGATGTCTTTCATAGAACACAATTCTCTCATTCATTCTACCATGTTATGTAATCAGTCGGCTTCAATGTGGACATATTCCGTTCAGCATTTCACATTTTTTAATGTTAGAAATCATTCCTGCCGAACGGTATGACACCTTTTATGTTTTACAGCAGTGCATTTACTTCTTGTCCATTATTTAATGTTACTTGCATGTACGGAATGATTCAAGCGACCCAAACATTCGCTTTTAAGCAACAAGCAAAAACCACGTGCAAAATTTTCATTTTCTCTCGCTCGCTACATGCGAAGTATTAGCCCTACAGAAAAAATGAACAAGACCTTTTCTCTACATCTAGATCTACATCTACATCCATACTCCGCAATCCACCTTACGGCTCATGGCGGAGGGCACTCCATATCACTACTAGTAACAGTTTTCAGAAAACGTGTCAAAAGTACGTCGCATGACTGTCCGTCTGTATTCCCTGCAACGAATCCTGTCTATACTCGGCAGGTTAAAGTCGCCTTCGGACAGTAATACATGATCTGGGTATTTACGAGCTACTGATCATAGACATTCTTTGAATGACTCTAGAACCGTCATAGCAGAATCAGGTGGCCAGTAAAAACATTCAACAATTAGCTTGGTTTCATCTGACATGTTATACGTGAGCAGATAACTTCAGTGTCCCACTCAAATTCAACTTCAATAGAGGCAATATTTTTGTTAACTGCAATGAACATTCCCCTTGCATTGGTCTCTTATCTGTCTCTCCGACAGATATTCCATGACTCGCTAAATATCTCGGAGCCTTCCACTTCAGGTTTCAGCCAGCTCTCCATCCCGAGAATAATTTGAATACCTGATCTTACCTGGAAGGCAGTAAATTCGGGTACTTTGTTACGAATACTTCGACAGTATACTGATAAAACGTTGGCAGTCGAAGTGCCTTTATTCTGAACATGGTTTGACTTACCTTTCTGCATATCGACTAGCGAGTGTTCGTCAGAGTACCACAAACTTTCGCCTAGCCTAAAAAACTTTCATGTGCAGTCCACAAGCACTTTGCTACCAAGCAGCTGCTTCCTTTCTGCAGTGCACTCCCGACCTATGACGGGAGGTCCTACAAATCTGCTACCAACAACTTAGGTCTAGAAATCTGCAGCCAAGGCCGTCAGAGAGTGTACGAATCCTCTGCATGAGACTCTCCACACGGCTGCAAGCCAGAGGATACCGACCAACTCTGAGAACGATGTTGCAAATTGCGAGCTCTGCTTGCACCCCACATGTAAGGCCAGCAGCCTTCACCACTTCCGCCAGCCGCATATATGAACTGAGGATTGTCTCGAACACATGCGACAGGCGTCGTTGGTGCCGATGTGAGCTATAACTTGCAGATGACTGCACTCTACAAGCTCGATAGCCGCAGGCAAGACTGCCTCCGTACCTCAGATACCTCAGATGAGGTCTGCCGGCAGACATTCCGAGTCCACATTAGCTTTCTTTCCATCCCCGAACGCTATCTGCCTAAGGGGCTCCATAAAGCGCTTTACGTTGGAGCTCCTAATAACTAGTAAACACCTCCCCCTGCGAGCCTGCTCGGACTATGGTGAAGGAGCGGCCACCTGTCCACTCACAGGGTGAATGGGTGAGGCCAGACGGCGAGTCTCCACATTCTTGGAATATATTCGCGTTTGCGAATATGGATAAGCGCCAGCATATTCGCAACTGTGAATACATTTCACGTATTTCATTATGGCTGTAGTCACCACAGTGCCCGTTTCTTCAGACATGCATGCATGTCTGAAGGACCTTAACTTCGTAATTCGGAATAATACAGGCACTGCAATATCACAGTCTCCACATTGGCCCTCCTATTCGAGCGACGTGAACGCGTTACCACCCGCCACTCACTCTCCTGTGAGGGCAAATTCAGTGCATCAGGTACACTAAGAGCTGTCTCAATAGTCCGTGAGCAAAACAGGCGACACGTGAGGTGTCCCATGCGACGCGCCAGATTCTCATCCACCGCTACGCCGAGAGGCAGCAGCCTGAAAATCACTGACCTTAGCCAAAAGCGTCGCTCGTCCGAGACTCAGCTTGCCCTTTTTTCACATGATATACCGTGAACTACGGACGAAGGGTAATAGACAGATTCTATATTTCTAGATATCCGGAAAGCGTTGTAGGAAAATGTATTGCAGTTAAATTCGGTAAAGGGAACTGTTTTCGCTGGAGGACACGGTTTTGGAGTTATTCGAGAAAACGCGTTTGAAGGTCACTTTAGTACGCTTCTATTGAATAATTCGGAAACTTCGCCCTTTAGCGAAAACGTATCTCAGTACAAAATTTAGCCAAATTAAATTTTTTACAAAAAAGTCCTCCATTTTTTCTATATATTAGAAGTTAGCGTGTGGCGAGCTACGGAGTATTAAAAGCTTGCGCGTGGTATTTTACGGTATTGTGCCTTGCATCAAACCCAGCGGTAGGGTCAACTCACTCACATTGTATATTTTGATGTTCATAATGTAGTTCCAAGACAGCGTACGATAGTGTTATGGTGCACTAGAGAGCATAGGTGGCGCTGTGGTATGCACCTTGTCAGCCTTTCGTCCCAGCAAGAGATAGTGGAGTGCATAGGCTGTAAACAGAACTGTCGTGGTGGTTGTTGTTATGATTTAGGAAGTCGGGATGAGGGGTACACCTAGCATGGAGGACAAGGCTCCTACTATGTCACTCCTTAACACAACAACTAGCAAATCAATTATTAACTATTTATTCAAAACAAGCTTTTATAAAACAGATTAGAGGCAATCAACACACGGCCGTTCTTAAGACAATATCAAAACATACAGTTACAACAACTTACTTAAAAGATGAGCCACGGAGATTTCAAGAAAAATTTACAATCTGAAGGTGATTTTAAGGGTGGCACAGGTAGTTTCCTTTTTTTTTTTTAAAGGCAATAATCTACAATGTGGAAGTGATTTACAACACACCCCAGTTCGTGACGAACACAAATAACACAAGGAGCACAACAAGTTAATTAATACAATTGATTCCCAAGCAAATTAAAAACCTCCTTTCTTTACATATCCATAAAATAGGTTCAATAACTACCAAACGGGCAGTGACGCCATGCTGTCCTAGGCAAAAGGTGACTTAACTTAAAATGCAGGAGGCAGCAGACCAGCCGCCCAAAACAACACCTAAACGTCGGGGCCCAACCGGGAGTCACTTCCCATTAGACGACACGCCACAGCTTCTGTGCACCAAAGCGGAACGTGGTGCCGCTCCCACACACCCCAACTCACAGAAAACCGGAACACAAACACGCCGCAGAACACCAAGCAAACGTCAATTAATAAAAGTTAAGAGATCAATAAACAATATCAATGAAGAACCCATAAATGCTTTTAATAAAAGTGAGTCAAATTTTTCAGCAGTATCAATGCCATAAAACATTTAACTAAGAACTGTACACAATTCCAACGCTGAAAACATAGTATCAGAACTTTACACTTTCATAGTTTGTCAAACAAAATTTACGCATATGATTAAGGCCGACAATGTGTACAATGATCAAATGGAAGTAATTTCAAGATAATTTCACGTTATTCAAATGCACAACTTTACAAGGATACTAGGTTGTGCACTTTAATTTCGTTACATAGGTCAGTGATGTAGTTGCCAATTGTGTAAGCTTGGCATGCAGAAAATTACGACTATGACCTGCTATCTTGAATACTTTACAGTTACTGCATTTTTTGGGAACAGTGATATCTTAAAGGAGGCAGTGACTGCTGGTCTCCATGTGGTCACACACCTTGCCGGCTGCTCCGACTTCAGCAACACGTACGTTACGGCAACGAACAAACAAGTACACTCGCTGTAACGCAAATTGTTCAACGAAACGAAGGCACCAAAACCATTTACACCTTCGATGGAGAGCGTTGTTCTAGATGGTCTTGAAGGATGGGTCTCTCCGAGAAAACAGGCACCGACGCAATGCAAAGAGCAACGCCCGAAGTTGACATCAGGCAGGTCCCCCACAAGCTCGCGCCCGTCTTGCGAGGTAGACGGGCCGGGCGTGTTTTCCTCCTTCGTCCCAGCGAGCACGTCTTTCCTCCTCGTAGCGAATCCGGTACCCCAACTCTCCTACCGCCAAAACAGCCCCCAGATTACAACAGGGGCAAAGATCGTAGTACAGCCGGGTAATCGATAGTCACGTGCCAAAGAGCTTTTGTGCCAGAAAAGGCGCACGACGGGTCAGTTGTGACGACGATTTGAATGCACGCGTCGGAACTAGAGTATATTCAGTTGCAACAACGGAAAAATCTGAAGTTCTGCCAGAAATTAGGTAAACCTTCCACTATACGTTTCAAGTAATATAGAAAGTTCGTGTGAAAACGCAATGTGTCATAGTGCTGTGGTTAGGTGGCACCGACGATATACGCAAGAGACAGACAGATGGAGAATGATGTGCGTACTGGACAGCCACAAGCAATTCAAACAACGCAGGATTGAAGAGACTGCAATGTAAATATGTGCCAACCGTTCCCAAATCTCGCAGCAGCAATAAGGGTTAACCACGATACTTACCACGAAATTCTGCTTGATGACCTGAACATGTCGCATATTACCCAGCACGGTGTCCCACGCATTCTGGCGCGAGACCAATGTGATGATCTCATGAAGATTTGTGGGGTCCTGGTCAGTAGTGCTAGCGATAAACCGACGTTTCTGAATCGGATCATGTCTGGGGATGACACCTGGTTTTTGCTGTACTTCCGCAACCAGAGCGACAATCCACCACCTAGGAAACAACAGTGCCACCACGATAGAAAAACTTCGGCAAGACTGGTCAAAAGGCAAGGTGACACTTCAACTGCTTTTTGGCTCAAATGGAGTTGTCCACAAGTAATTCATCCCAAACGGTGGAAGGGTAAATAAAACCTGCAACAAGGAGAACCTTGGTAGTTTAAGCGTTTCATTTCCTCTTAGCATTGATGTGGGAAGAAGTGGAAGCATGACAATACCTTGCACATCGACGGAGGACAGATGTCCAAGAGAAATTTGCAAGGCAACAGGTCACCGCTTCCCACACCCTCCGTACTCACCTGATCTTACAACGTGCAATTTTTGTCTGTCTCCTCCACGCATGAAAGCACTCACACGTTGTCGTAGATTCGATTCCGGCAAAGGGCTGATGACTGCAAGAAAATCAGTACAGGAGTTTCCTGCCAAGATGTTTCAGCGGTGCTTCCAGCAGCTACACGAACGTTGGCAGATGTGCATAGCGGTCCACAGCGACTATTTTTGGGGGAGCACATGGATATGTTTAAGTGTACGTCACGGCCATATGGCTCTCAGGCTAAAAGCAAATAAAAAAATCAAAAAAGAGTATACATCTTACGCGGTATCTTGTGAGACACCCATGTTCTCGTCTGCGCCTACAATAAAGAAACCGAGCGAGGTGGCGCAGTGGTTAGCACACTGGACTCGCATTCGGGAGGAGGACGGTTCAATCCCGTCTCCGGCCATCCTGATTGAGGTTTTCCGTGATTTCCCTAAATCGCTTCAGGCAAATGCCAGGATGGTTCCTGTGAAAGGGCACGGCCGATTTCCTTCCCCATCCTTTCCTCACCCGAGCTTGCGCTCCGTCTCTAATGACCTCGTTGTCGACGGGACGTTAAACACTAATCTTCTCCTCCTCCAGTAAAGAAGACAAACTTAATGACTGAAGTAGCATGTCTGTGTCATGTAATAGATTTTAGATTTCTCTTTAAGTTTTATCAACTCGAACTGTGAAAATTATCACAGCTGATATTTCCCATATCCCTTATCATAAGCCGCCCGCTGTGGCCGTGCGGTTCTAGTCGTTTCAGTCCGGAACCGCACTGCTGCTGCGGTCACAGGTTCGAATCCTGCCTCGGGCATGGATGTGTGTGATGTCCTTAGGTTAGTTAGGTTTATGTAATTCTAAGGCTAGGGTACTGATGACCTCAGATATTATGTCCCATAGAGCTTAGTGCCATTTGAACCATTTTGAACCTTACCAGAAAAGCGTACGTTTCTTAGGTCAACATCCGTAGCTCAGTGGTCACAGTAGGTCATCGTGTTTGGTCAGAGGTCTGGTTACTCTCTCTCTCTCTCATAATAAGAATAATAATAAATCTTAATGAAGTTCTCGTTGACGGGCTATGAAAGATGTCATACGGTAGCCGCACAGAACCACATGCAAAAAAAACGACGAAAGGAATGGATAAGTGATAAGCGTATATAGCTACTATGTGGAGGATCCGGTTTCGATTCCTGGTACTGCCAAGGAGTGTTCCCCGATTGAAGGACTGGCATAGGGTACAGACAAGCTCGTGATGGCAACTGAGGAATTGCACGAATGAGAAGTAGCAACTACAATGTGTAGGGAATGCCAACAAAACGGCCGTGTGGTGATCATATGCCCCTCCACGCCGCCTGATGCCTGATGGCAGAGGAAGGCACGTCGGCCGGTCGACATCCCTTGGTCCTGAAGTTTTTATACGTTTATTAAGCAGATATCTCGCAATAGTGAACAATTTTGTCAGAGGCGTCAGAAGAGCGGATAACTCACACAAAGTGTATTTAAGATTCAGGCTGATACTTGTACTAAAGGTACACGTAATGCGATTCGTAACAATTCAGACGTTGTAAAATGTAATGTCCACACCATTATGGTTTGGACGGAACTGAAATTGGAAAGTACACAGTATTTTAAATTTACACACGTTACCAAACAGTAGCCTTAACTTCGTAACCTCCACGCCGCCTGATGCCTGATGGCAGAGGAAGGCACGTCGGCCGGTCGACATCCCTTGGTCCTGAAGTTTTTATACGTTTATTAAGCAGATATCTCGCAATAGTGAACAATTTTGTCAGAGGCGTCAGAAGAGCGGATAACTCACACAAAGTGTATTTAAGATTCAGGCTGATACTTGTACTAAAGGTACACGTAATGCGATTCGTAACAATTCAGACGTTGTAAAATGTAATGTCCACACCATTATGGTTTGGACGGAACTGAAATTGGAAAGTACACAGTATTTTAAATTTACACACGTTACCAAACAGTAGCCTTAACTTCGTAACCTACTGATATTGTTGAAGTGAGAAAGCTAACGTACTGGACACGCTTTTCCGCTTGCAGTTGTGTTCAAACACATGTGATTTACATTTGTTAACATCAAAAATCAATGTGTTACGAATACTTTTCTGAAAGTACTTATATTTGGATACATTTAGAAACGTGAAAGATAGAGAGTACAAGGCAGGAAGTGAAAGGAAGGTTTTGAAGTATGGTGATATGGAAGAATGCTGAAAATAAGATGGGCAGCTCAAATAACTAATGCAGCAAATTTCGAAATCTGTGGCATGTCACTATGGGACCAAACTGCTTAGGTCATCGGTTCCTTGGCATACACACTACTTAATCAAATGGTTCAAATGGCTCTGAGCACTATGGGACTTAACATCTGTGGTCATCAGTCCCCTAGAACTTAGAACTACTTAAACCTAAATAACCTAAGGACATCACACACATCCATGCCCGAGGCAGGATTCGAACCTGCGACCGTAGCGGTCACGCGGTTCCAGACTGAAGCGCCTAGAACCGCACGGCCACTCCGGCCGGCGCACTACTTAATCCTTAAACTAACTTACGCTAAGGACAACACACACACACACACACACACACACACACACACACACACACACACACACACACACACACCTCTGCCCGAAGGAGGACTGGGACCTCCGACGGGGGGAGCCGCGAGAACCGTGGCAAGGCGCCTCAGACCCCCGCGGCTAACGCAGGAGTACTAAATCAAATCAACTTGACAATACATTTATAGCACTACTTGACTAAACGAAGGGACATATTGAGGTATCAAGTTGTGCCTTGCGCCGGCAAAATTTGCGATTTGCCCGCTAGAATCGATCCTTCGCGGCGTTGTCCACTGAAAAACGGGTATATAAGGAACAGCATAGGAAGTACAGTAGAGTGTCGCCTGAAAGAGGTAGCGCAATTGCGACTAGGCACCTTGGCTCTCAGTGGCTTGTTGGTATCGAAAGTGGGCCTGTGCCCGTGACGCAAAGGGCAGTGCGTGCTGTCAGCTGTCTGACCTGCCTTGGGGTCTCTGTTCAGTAATATGGTGCTGCGCAGAGCTTCATAAGTAAGCCAGTACTGGAGCAACTCCACTGCAGAATAAGGGACTGTGATGGTGAATAATATCTTGGTTCATTTCTCCGCTCTGCTTGTGTGATGTTGAAGGTTCGTACCTGCTGTCCGTGAAGTGGTGACTGCTGCGCGCCCATTTTGTCTCATTCTGTCCATATTCTGTACTGGCGATAAGCACTGGTATTACGTGGTTTATTATTATTACTATTACTCTTAGGATACCTGCAGGCATAGTCAGTCTCGCTGGTATTCAGTTGAAGCTGTGAGAAAGTGATAGCTTATTTGTATGATGGTTAGCACCTCTGTATTATAGTGGTACCGAAAGTACCCTCCGCCACACACCTTTAGGTTGCTTCTGGACTATGATGTAGCTGTGCTATTCGTTGAAGGATTTTTTTTTTCGTGTACTTCGCTAGTTACTAAGCGATTTCAGACACATCTGGTTTTGTAATTGCGTTGCGTGATGTTTAATGGAACTCACTGAGTCGTTGCTGTCAAATTAGTTAGTTATGTTAAGCTAAACAAATACTGATCATATTAGCACCTAATTGGGCCATGCTCAGAAAGTATGGTGGAATTGTTGTACGATTGTTTGTGGGCTTGGCACCGCTGTCGTATGTCCAACTTGTGCAAATTTAAGCAGCTTACTTTAGTTTACACAAATAATAATATTTTTGGCACACTAATTAAACTATCAATTCACTTGAACTGTTTGCTGTTTTAAAATGTCTGGCCTGGTCATAAATTTTAAGCTCCATTTGTCATTTCTTTTTAGAACTGCTCGAAGTCTCACCTTGGCAAATTGACCACACATTGCGTCAGTCAAGCTGCCTTAGAATATGAAAGTGTATCTATAATAGTTTCGACTATGTATATTTGATTTCATGTGTGAATATGTACTAAAGTGGCTGGTGGGCGCTGATCAGAAATTATTCTGTCCAAAATAAGGGGAACCGAAAGATAGTGATTCTTAAACTATTGTTAGAATAATAATTTGGGTCGCTGTTGTTTTTCGATCAGACCAAAACTGTTGCTTTCTTTGAGTGAAAATTTGTAACCGTGTATTAATTTCAGTTACTAGTATGGAGTTTTAAGATTTGTTTCGTTTTATTGCCTGTTCCATTCTTTAGTCTTAAGGTAGTTCTGGTATGTTACTTGTACGTTTACTGTCTTGGTGAAAGTCTTCAATATTCCATTACATTTCGGGCATGCAGCACGCTGGAAAGTTGTTTTGAGTTGAATCCAGAGAAAATGACAGAAAAGTGCCATCCAGTAAAGTTAACAACTTTTAAGATCTAGTGTGTAATATGGTCACAATCACAAAATATACAACAAAAAGAAAAACAAAACACACAAGCTTTAATGAATGTAATACTCACTCAGTCAAAAACGTGTGATCATTACATCTACAGTAAACTCGATTTTATGGAATACAATAAAAAGTAACTTAAAATTACACTGTCTGACTAATTATATGCTTAAACCTGGTGACAGAATAGATTTAAATTTGTGTCACGTGTATTCTTCAAGACAGTCTGCGGTCAAAATTCTGTAAATGTTAACTAACGGCAGACAGCTCCGAAAATTTCTTCATAAGCAAAAAAATATTTCGGATGAAGTCCTTTTGGATATACCACATAAACAATTTGAAGACGTGCATTTTCAACTTCTCGCAGCGTAATGAATAGTCCATCAAATTTCGGGCACGCGGCCACGCAAATAATATATCCTCCACTGATATTTCGGCCGCGTATCGTCCCGCCATTCTCACTCTGAGGACCTAACTATATACTTCATACAAGGACCGTGATAGCAAAGAATCAGATTTATCTTCCTACGGTCAAGGAGAAGTCTTGTCTGATGTTCCTGCTCATTCACAATTCCAACGATAGAACTAAATATAGTCATTTATTTGAGACAAAACATCGAGCGAAAATTATTTTAGTGGTTTTTTTTTCAAGAAGATGTATCTTGCTGAATGTAACGAAATATATTCACAAATTCATTGTTATTAATTTGAAAAATTGTAGGTTTTTCATCATCTGCAACTAACAAGGGAACCTCCCCATCGCACCCCGCTCATATTTAGTTATAAGGTGGCACAGTGGATAGGCCTTGAAAAACTGAACACAGATCAATCGAGAAAACAGGAAGAAGTTGTGTGGAACTATGAAAAAAATAAGCAAAATATACAAACTGAGTAGTCCATGCGCAAGATAAGCAACTTCATGTACAACATAGACTCATGAGCGCCGTGGTCCCGTGGTTAGCGTGAGCAGCTGCGGAACGAGAGGTCCTTGGTTCAAGTCTTCCCTCAAGCGAAAAATTTACGTCTTTTTTTTCGCAAAGTTATGATCTGTCCGTTCGTTCATTGACGTCTCTGTTTACTGTCATAAGTTTAGTGTCTGTGTTTTGCGACCGCACCCAAAACCGTGCGATTAGTAGACGAAAGGACGTGCCTCTCCAATGGGAACCGATAACATTTGATAGCAAGGTCATAAGTCAACCGATTCCTCCACAGGAAAACACGTCTGATATATTCTATACGACACTGGTGACGGCATGTGCGTCACATAATTGTCTGAAAATAAAAAATTAAAATATTCATTCGAGGGAGGATTTGAACCAAGGACCTTTAGTTCTGCAGTTGCTCACGCTAACCACGAGACCACGGCGCTCCTGCACGTAATGCGTCCTTGATGTTGCTTATGTTGGACACGGACTACTCAGTTTGTATATTTTGCTTATTTTTTTCATAGTTCCATACAACTTCTTCCTGTTTACTAGATTGATCTGTGTTCAGTTTTTCAAGGCCTATCCACTGTGCCAGCGTATAACTAAATCTGAGGGGGGTGCGATGGGGAGGTTCCCTTGTAAGTTCTGTAAGTTCCTAAAATATCACTTTAGTTTTCCGTACATCACTATGAACATACCTTTATATCTGTTGTGACACTGCACTGACGGAGCCTAAGTCAAATTCTTCTCCCGTTTGCAGTCTAACTGCCAAAAAGCACGTGTCCCCCACCAGCTCATAGTATTCGTACTACTCGCCATACAGGCGCGATCTTGTTAAGAAATACCTCGCTATAAAGGTAGGAGCTGCCAACTGTGCTTAGGAAATGGATGACCGAGCACAACAATATCAGTTAAAATGCACTATGGCTCTAGGAAATTGAACAAGGAAGTTAATGTTGCTTGAGAGTGACATCGTCGATTGAACCGTTAACGTCGTGGAACAGGAAAGGAGATTTGCAAATACTGACCAGAGGAGAATCACACTGAATCAGATGTATTGAATCGAGTCCGGTATCGTCTAGACTTATTTCACTGACAAGTTATCATCACGCACTCCTCTCTTATCCAAAGAGTCACACATGTTTACGAAATGAGATAGATGGTGCATAGCTGAGGTCTTTGGCCTGGGTGGACGCGTGACACGCCTCACTAAAAACTCTTTGGTTTGTGGTGGCCAATCAAACGACCTGCTGCTAGTACTCTGTCTCAATTTTCGTGGCGTTTGACCAGTCTTCGATTGCCTGAGTTGATGTTGCTTCTGCTTGGTATTCTAATCTTAGTTCTGCTCAGTCACTTAGTCACCAGTTGCTGTTAAACATCATGCTGCTACAGTCTTGCTGGTTAGATCATTTCATGTTACTGACATAACGAGCACGCTACAGGTGTAACCGTCTGCACTAACACACGAAGAGTTTGTTTTCTGATGTCACAACAAACGTCTTGTTAATTCTTGGCATTCCGATTTAAAAATGGGTCTTAGTTTCTTTTTTTATAGGTGGAGTTACGTGCCCACTTCGACCATACATGCCATTTCCATCAATGATCACGTTATATTCTGAAACACCCTCTTACGCAGTAACCGAGTGAGGTAGTCCAGAGATTAGTACACTGGACTCATGTGTGTGGGGAAAAGAAGGTTCATATTCCTGTCTGGCTATCTTAAATCGCTTAAGACAAATATCTGGATGATTACTTAGGAAGGACACGGCTGATTTCATTCCCCATTCTTCCTTCATCGAAACTTGTGCTCTGTCTCTAATGACAGAATGTTAAATACAAATTTTCCTTCCGTTTCTTATTCAGTAGCAGGTCAGTTCGATTGGTTTATATTTTATTGTTTTGTCTAGGGTAAAATAATGTATCTCTTTTTGTACTCAGTTTGAATTTCTATGGTGTTATTTGACATAATCGTACTGGAGATTAGCGACCGGGCCGGCCGAAGTGGCCGCGCGGTTCTGGCGCTGCAGTCTGGAACCGCGAGACCGCTACGGTCGCAGGTTCGAATCCTGGCTCAGGCATGGATGTGTGTGATGTCCTTAGGTTAGTTAGGTTTAATCAGTTCTAAGTTCTAGGGGACTAATGATCTCAGCAGTTGAGTCCCATAGTGCTCAGAGCCATTAGCGACCGGTGTTTACTGAAAGTGGAGTTATGAGATTGTGTCCCGCCAGCTGGTGATATACACTAAATGGAAAAAAAAACTTTTTTTGTCTGAAGATGGCTAATTAATTAGACAAAACTAGCTATCAATAAAAATTATACTTACGATGTTTCAATTTCTGTGTTGGTTGAGAAAGTCCAGTGTGCATATCATACACTGTAGCAACAATGGTTTTGTGGTAGAGCAAACTATTAACACACCTGTTGTCGATGTGCTCGTTTCTCTTCAAATTTCCATTGTTCCTTTTGCAGCTAAGTTCTAATTTAAGCTCACTATTTGCAAGGTGTGGATGGAAAAGTGGCGTAAAAAAAATGTCTTACACCTGAGGCAACAATGACACTTAGCATGTTATGACGTATTATCTGTAAGAACTACTCTTGAGAGCAGACACTCCCAGCAATCTCAGGAATGTAGAGCGAGCCTGATGGGCATGACATGTGAAAATAATCGAATACGAGTTATATTAGTACTAAATCCATAGATTGGGCCGATTGGTATCGGTCTTCACGACATTTAACCGCAAGGAATGTGGGTTGCGGTAGGGAGGAGTGACACTCAAGGCGTAAGTCTATTTACACATATCAATTCCTACATGAAAAAAAATACTAAAACGTATCTAGCACCCCTAGGGGTGGGGTATGAAGTAAAGGATTCAAGGAGGTGAGATATAAGCATAATTCTTGAAAACACGTAGGAAATGCAACTAAACGGAGTACACATAAGGGTTCGAATTTAGGAGAAACATACTGTGACAAGAGGGAAGTAGGTGGTGTTAAGATAGCCCTTAAGCCGCTACTTGTGGGGGAGTGGGTGGGGAAGTTGTGACGTACGTATAAATCCGGCACACCTGGGGCAGTTCTAACCAGACTTGTTACTTTATAGCCAGCGACCTTGCCGCTGTGGTATGGTCCCGTCAGGTCACCAGAATCATCCGCTATCGGGCTTGGCTAACACTTGGATGGCTGAGGATCCAGGTTTGCCAAGCACTGCCGGCAAGCTGGGTGCACTGAGGCTAATTGAGGAGCTACTTGACTGAGAAGTAGCAGCTCCGGTCACGAAGACTGACAGCAGGTACCGTTTGGCCTTTCGGGGCCTGTTCGGATAGAGTTGGTACTTTATGGCTTACTATCTAGGAAAGAAACTGTGAGGGGAAAATAATCTTTATAAAATGACGGATCTACACCGTCAGCTGTCTAAATTTCCAGTTGTAATTTTATCTGGGCAACCACTTTCAGCACTACATTACGCCATCTTCCTGAAGAACTATATTTGAGCAACAAGCTTCTGCGCTACATTGTGCCATCTTCCTGAAGATGGTGTAATATAGCGCTGAAACTTGTTGATCAAATAAAATAACAACTGGAAATTTAGACAGCTGAAGGTGTTTTCATTCGACGTTTTATACTGAATAGCTGATGTCCCCAAACCATATGTATAAAGATAAAATTACAGAGACTTGAGAATAATCTTTGTTTAAGCACCCCTAGCTGCCGTTTTGGTAGGTTACCAATATGAAGGGGAAACGATTGAAAAGTACTATATTAGACTCGAATCAGCAATTTTTAGTGCCGCTACGCTGATTGGTGACAATCTTTATGATATTTACGTCGCAGATTTGGGGGTGGAGCCGGCCGGAATGGCCGTGCGGTTCTAGGCGCTACAGTCTGGAACCGAGCGAACGCTAAGGTCGCAGGTTCGAATCCTGCCTCGGGCGTGGATGTGTGTGCTGTCCTTCGGTTAGTTAGGTTTAATTAGTTCTAAGTTCTAGGCGACTGATGACCTCAGAAGTTGAGTCACATAGTGCTCAGAGCCATTTGAACCAGAGCCATGGGGGTGGATAGGAAAGGCTGATCTGTAAGGTCTGCTGAAATTCCAAGCAAAATTCGTATACACATGCCTAACCATGCGTGGTTATTTTATAAGTACCTCTGGCGTTTCAGAAGACGTCTGTGTGAAAACTACAACACATACAGAAAATAAACACACATCAATGGATAGAGCTTCTCTCCAGGTTCTTAACTGACATTACAGGCGATCAATATGGCCACCATTTCTAACGCGATGCACATAAATGAGTTCAGTTCATTGAAGACACTGACACAAACTGACTGGGAAGGCGCAACAGAAGCCCGTTATGGAAATCTGTTTATTGCGTTGCCTATCTGCACATGCAAACTAATTCCATGGCACAATATGGATCCGACGATTTTTCTACATGTTCCGACGTGGCTACCCCTAGTGAAGCTATCTAAGGACTGTATTATGAATCAAATCTTAGGAAGGTGCTCAATCCACTGATACATATCGTTTTTCTGTGTGTCATATAGTTTTCGGTCAATCATCTTTTGAAACCACGGTGGCACTTATAAACAACCCTGTGCGTAACAGAGTACCGTCGGATAAACAGCCTCAGCAGAGTGAATACTACGGTGTATGAATTCACGCTCTCGCGGCGATATTCATTAAAAAAGTATTCTTGGATTTCAAGCCGCGTCTTGTGATTAACTGCCCACTAGCTTTCGACAGAGATTTGCTCTGCCATTGTCAAGTGGTTGGATGCCGCTGCCGTGCTTATATATCCGTATCAGCGCCAGTGACGTCACTAATGCTCAGTTCCGAACCATATATGGTAATGTTTCGGTGGCGCGACCACCGCCCCTACATCAGATATCAAAATATCAGACAACACTCTCAATAAAGACGATGGAATGCAGCTGAGTACGGCCTGAGAACCTGTGATTAGGAGTAGAAGTGGACGCTAGGGTCAGACCACCGGAACATAACCGTACATGGTGCAGGACTGAGCACCAGTGACGTCACTGGCGATGGCGCGGCTGTATAAGCGCGACAGTGCCATCCACGCGACAGTCAACCACTTGATGATACCAGAGGAGATCTTTGTCGTCGACAGTTAACCAATTGACGCTTGAAACCAGATAATATATTATTAATGTATATTGTGATGGGTAGAACTATATCTTGTTTAGTATTTTTTCGGGTCGAGGGTGTTCACTGATGTAAAGTGAACGCTTGTAATGACTGTATAAGTCTGCATTTCATAAAGTGACTTGCACCCAGTCAGTTACGGATGAGCGCCTACACAGTGAACTCAAACTCAGCAACAAGAGTATTTTGATATCAAGGACCAATGGCCTCTAGTGGCTCGTTACAAGGTAATTGCATTCCTTTTGATTCCTTACCCCCGTTTATATTTGTATCTGTATTGGTTTGAAAACATCTACACAGCGCTATCAACGGTATGAGTTGTGTGTGTGTGTGTGTGTGTGTGTGTGTGTGTGTGTGTGTGTGTGTGTGTGTGTGTGTGTGTCTGGAAAGAATCATGTTCCATTCACTCGCGGTCCTTGCTGTTGACAACAGTAATGCCCTCTTCACTTTTCCCCTTCAAGCTTGCATTCAGTACCGCTCGCTTCTGTCTCGGGTTCATTTATCAGGCAGTGCTGTACGTTATCAGTAATGCATAGCAGGATGCGCAGGTTTACTGATGAACTGGTTGATACCCACGTCCTGCCTGGGTTCAATGAACGCCGTGGATGACAGTCATAACGGCGCTATGCTGACTTCTTCCTGCAGCGACGACAACTGTATCATAGTGCTTTTCTATCTGGATAATACTTCACTACTCCGTGTATTGTGTTGTGCGTTCTAGAGAAGGTATTTTTGCGAAAAGGAAACTAACTTTGAGCAGTGTGTGTAGGCGGTATATCTAGTGTCACCATGTAACTTGATATACTCCTCTCGGGCAAAGATGTCGAAGATTTGGTAGAAGAAACGAGAAGAACTAATTGACTTCCGCAGTAACTGTCAGTTAGTAGTAGCGAATACTCTGTCCAAGACTCACAAGAGGAAGAGGTATACATTGAAGAGGCCGTGAGATGCGGGAATATTTCAGTTAAATGGATCGTCAGCCAGAGATTTCAGAATCGGATATTGGAGTGTACGGCGTGTCCATGAACAGATACAGACTCAGATCAGAATGTAGTAATGATGAAAAGTAGGCGAAGTTTAAGAATATTAGTAGGAAAAATGTGTGCGCAAAGAAGTGGTATGCACAAGCGCTAAGAAATGAAGAGATACGCTTGAAGTTCTGTGAGGCTATAGATACTGCGATAACGAATAGCTCAGAAGTCAGTTCAGATGAAGAGGAATTGACATCGCTAAAGAGGCAATAACACAAGCTGGAAAGAAAAATATAGGTTCAAGAGCGGTAACTGTGGCGAAATCATGGATAATAGAAAAAATACTTCGGCTGACAGGCGAAAGAAGAAAGTGCAAAAACTTTCAAGGAAATATAGTGAATACAGAAATACAAGCCACTTAGGAATGAGATAAATAGGAAATGCATGGAAGCTAAGGCGAAAAACAGTTTGAAAAATGTGATCAAATCGAAATAGAAATGATTGACGCAAGGACTGACTGAATATACAGAAAAGTTGAAATAATCTGCGGTGCACTTAACAGCATGAGCGGTAACATTAAGAGTGCATTGGGAATTTCACTTTAAATGCAGAGGGGAGAACCGATAGGTAAAAAAAGTACGCTGAATGCCTCTAGGAAACGGTGGACCTGTCTTATGACGTAATAGAAGAAGAAACAGTCGACAGGGAAGAGACACGGGATCCAGTATTAGAATCAGAATTTAAAAGAACTTTAGAAGACTTATGATCAAATAAGGCAGAAGGGATCGATAACATTCCATGGGAATTTCTAAAATCATTGAGCGAATGACACGACGATTCACTTTGATGGGTACAATGTATGAGATTGGCGATGCACCGTTAGATTTCTTTAAAAATAAACAAATAAATAAAGTTGCTGAGAAGAAACTACATCTACATGGATACTCTGCAAATCACATTTAAGTGCCTGGTGGAGGGTTCATCGAACCACCTTCACAATTCAAAATGGTTCAAATGGCTCTGAGCACTATGGGACTCAACTGCTGAGGTAATTAGTCCCCTAGAACTTAGAACTAGTTAAACCTAACTAACCTAAGGACATCACACACATCCATGCCCGAGGCAGGATTCGAACCTGCGACCGTAGCGGTCTCGCGGTTCCAGACTGCAGCGCCAGAACCGCGCGGCCACTTCGGCCGGCTACCGTCACAATTCTACACTCCTGGAAATGGAAAAAAGAACACATTGACACCGGTGTGTCAGACCCACCATACTTGCTCCGGACACTGCGAGAGGGCTGTACAAGCAATGATCACACGCACGGCACAGCGGACACACCAGGACCCGCGGTGTTGGCCGTCGAATGGCGCTAGCTGCGCAGCATTTGTGCACCGCCGCCGTCAGTGTCAGCCAGTTTGCCGTGGCATACGGAGCTCCATCGCAGTCTTTAACACTGGTAGCATGCCGCTACAGCGTGGACGTGAACCGTATGTGCAGTTGACGGACTTTGAGCGAGGGCGTATAGTGGGCATGCCGGAGGCCGGGTGGACGTACCGCCGAATTGCTCAACACGTGGGGCGTGAGGTCTCCACAGTACATCGATGTTGTCGCCAGTGGTCGGCGGAAGGTGCACGTGCCCGTCGACCTGGGACCGGACCGCAGCGACGCACGGATGCACGCCAACACCGTAGGATCCTACGCAGTGCCGTAGGGGACCGCACCGCCACTTCCCAGCAAATTAGGGACACTGTTGCTCCTGGGGTATCGGCGAGAACCATTCGCAATCGTCTCCATGAAGCTGGGCTACGGTCCCGCACACCGTTAGGCCGTCTTCCGCTCACGCCCCAACATCGTGCAGCCCGCCTCCAGTGGTGTCGCGACAGGCGTGAATGGAGGGACGAATGGAGACGTGTCGTCTTCAGCGATGAGAGTCGCTTCTGCCTTGGTGCCAATGATGGTCGTATGCGTGTTTGGCGCCGTGCAGGTGAGCGCCACAATCAGGACTGCATACGACCGAGGCACACAGGGCCAACACCCGGCATCATGGTGTGGGGAGCGATCTCCTACACTGGCCGTACACCACTGGTGATCGTCGAGGGGACACTGAATAGTGCACGGTACATCCAAACCGTCATCGAACCCATCGTTCTACCATTCCTAGACCGGCAAGGGAACTTGCTGTTCCAACAGGACAATGCACGTCCGCATGTATCCCGTGCCACCCAACGTGCTCTAGAAGGTGTAAGTCAACTACCCTGGCCAGCAAGATCTCCGAATCTGTCCCCCATTGAGCATGTTTGGGACTGGATGAAGCGTCGTCTCACGCGGTCTGCACGTCCAGCACGAACGCTGGTCCAACTGAGGCGCCAGGTGGAAATGGCATGGCAAGCCGTTCCACAGGATCCAGCATCTCTACGATCGTCTCCATGGGAGAATAGCAGCCTGCATTGCTGCGAAAGGTGGATATACACTGTACTAGTGCCGACATTGTGCATGCTCTGTTGCCTGTGTCTATGTGCCTGTGGTTCTGTCAGTGTGATCATGTGATGTATCTGACCCCAGGAATGTGTCAATAAAGTTTCCCCTTCCTGGGACAATGAATTCACGGTGTTCCTATTTCAATTTCCAGGAGTGTATATTATTTCAATCTCGTATAGCGCGAGGAAAGAATGAACACCTTTCCGTACGAACTCTGATTTCCCTTATTTTATCGTGGCGATCGTTCATCCCTATGTAGATCGGTGTCAACAAAGTATTTGCGCATTCGGAGGAAAAAGTTGGTGATTGGAATTTCGTGAGAAGATTCCGTCCCAACGAAAAACGCCTTTCTTTTAATGATTTCCAGCCCAAATCCTGTATCATTGCTGTGACACTCTCTCCCATATTTCGCGATAATACAAAAAGTGCAGCCTTTCTTTGAACTTTGTCGATGTACTCCGTCAGTCCTATCTGGTAAGGATCCCACATCCCGCAGCAATATTCTAAAAGAGGACGGACAAACGTAGAGCAGTCAGTCTACTTAGTAGGTCTGTTACATTTTCTAAGTGTCCCGCCAATAAAACGCAGTCTTTGGTTAGCCCTCCCCACAACATTTTCTGTGTGTTCCTCCCAATTTAAGTTGTTCGTAATTGTAATACCTAGGTATTTAGTTGAATTTACGGCTTTTATAATAATATACGGCTAATATAGAGAACCACGGATAAAAATATGGCTCTGTTAGACGAAGATCAGTTTGGCTTCAGGAGAGGTAGAAACACCAGAGATAACGGAAGCAAGACTGAAGAAATATCAAGACACATTCGTAGGATTTGTCGACTTGGAAAAAGCGTTCGACATCGTGATATGGTGCAAGACGTACTAAATTGTGAGAAAAATAGTGGGAAGCTGTAGGGAAAGATGAGTAACACACAATATGTACGAGAACCAAGAGGGAACAATAAAACTGGGAGATCAAGAATGAAGTGCTCGGATTAAAAAGGGTGTAAGACAGAGACGTAGTCTTTCGCCCCAGTTGTCTACACATAGGTTAAGCAACGACTGAAATAAAAGAAAGGTTCAAGAGTGAGATTAATATTCAGGGTGAAAGGATATAAATGATAAGATTAGCTGATGGTATTCCTATCCTCAGTGAAAGTGAAAACGAATTACAGTATCTGTTGAATGACATTAACTGTTTAACCTGTATACAATGTGTTTGAGAGTAAACCAAAGAAAGACGAAAGTAATGAGAAATAGCAGAAAAAAGAAGAGCAAAAATTTAACATTAAATTTGGTGATCATGAAGTAGACGAAGTTAATCATGGAAGGCAAATAACCCATGACGGATGGAGCAAGGAGGACATAAAGGCCGACTAACACAGGCAAAGATGTACACGTAATTCCTGTCCAAGAGAAGTCTACAGATATCAAACATGGGCCTGAAACTCAGGAAGAAATTTCTGAGAACGTACGCTTGCATCTCAACATCGTATGGTAGTGATTCTTGAACAGTGGGAAAAGGGGAAAACAAGAGAACTCAAGCCTTTGAGATATGGTGCTACAGAAGAATGTCGAAAATCAGGTGAACTGATAAGATAAGGTGTGATGAGATTTTATGCAGAGTCGGAGAAGAAAGGAACACACAGAAAACACTGAACGAAGGGACATTATGATACAATATGTGTTAAGACTGTTAATAACTTCCTTGTTACCAGAGGGAGCTGTAGAGATCAAAAACAACAGGAAAGGCAGGGACTAGGACACATTCAGGACACGTTAAGAACATTGGATGCAACAGATACTCTGAGATGAAGAAATTGGCGCAGGACAGGAATTTGTGGCGGTCTGTATCAAACTAGTCAAAAAGACTGATGAATTAACAAAGGTAACTGTGGAAGTGTGTGCAGAATAATACTGACATTATGAAGATGGTATCTGTTCTTTCGGACATGTCCGAAAGAACAGATGCCATCGGTGACTGCAGGTCTCAAGACTGAAATGATAATTAAATCAAGACCCTAAGCTGATCCATCTGAGCCACTGAGGGCACAGACGATAGTGCGACTGCAGGGATTTATCCCTTGCACGCTCCCCGTAAGACCCACATTCCCAACTTAATGTCCACACACTACATTCGTAGTGCCACTGCCCATTACACTCATTACTCGCCGCAGACAGTGTTACCGAGTCCCGTAAGAGTTCGGGTAATGAGTGTGCATCCGCACAGAGGGTCAATGGTCTGTTAGCCTTAACTATATGAAGATGGTATCTTTCGGACATGTCCGAAGCGTCTGCCATGTAAGCAGGACATACCGGGTTCGAGTTCCGGTCGGGGCACACATTTTCAAATGTCCCCGTTGATGTATATCAACGCCTGTCGCCGCTTAGGGTCTTGATTTAATCATCATTTCAATGTTATGGACTTTTGTTATTGTTTAAATACGTGTGTCTGAGTACGTGTGTCAGAGTTTGATTGCTCTCTATGTGTATATATATTGTATATGTATACTATATACACATCAGAATCAGTCTCTCTCTCTCTCTCTCGCTCTCTCTCTCTCTCTCTCTCTCTCTCTCTCTCTCTCTCTCTCTCTCTCTCTCTCTGTGTGTGTGTGTGTGTGTGTGTGTGTGTGTGTGTGTGTGTATGTGTGTGTGTGAGGTATTTTCACCCGCTGCTACTCGTGCAAATCGTTATTAGCAATGTCTCGTTCCCCATATAAAAATAATGAAAGCCTCTACATGTTCAAACATTTATTAAAACTGTATTAGAAAAAAAGATGCTGAGAAAAAAGGAATTAAAAAATGTGCCTGTTACATATATAGCCAATCAAAAATGAATGATTAAATTTTCTTGAAGACTACCATCTGAAATATAGTATATAGATTCCTTTTTACTGGTATTAGTTTAAAAAAAAGTACAGTGGGAAGTAGTACCTTCAAATTTTTTATGTGAAAACTCTAAGTTTTTAAATAAAACAAACTTCATTAACATTCTACATCTTCATTCTTCATATCTAAATATTTACAGTCCTCTGGCGCTAGAGGACTCCGAATTGCAGTTTATGCCATGGAGTGTTTGAGAAACAAAGCGCTGTAATTGAGTTTCGAATTCGAAGAGTTTGTCCACACATGGAGCACCTTGTCTTTCAGCATGACAATACCAGACCACACATGAGCGCTGCGACATCTGAAATAAACCGATGCCTTGGGTTCACTGTCACCAATCACCTACCTCACAATGCCAACTTGACCCCATCCCATTTTCATCTGTTACCAAAACTTAAAGAACACTTTCGAGGACTTCACTTTGATAGTGATGAAGCGGTGCAATCAGAGATTAGGTTGTGGCTCCACCAGGAAAGTCAGACATTTTACAGTGACGGTATCAACAAACTGGTCTGACGTTGAGAGAAATGTGTTTGTCGCAAGTGTGACTATGTTGAGAAATAAGTATGCAGAAATGAAATATAAAGATATGAAAAGGTTTTGCTTAAGGTTTAAGAGTTGTCACATAAAAAAATTGGGAGACATTACTTTCAAGCACTCTCTTCCTGGTCTTTTAGATACGAAGGTCTATACAAGAAATACCTCTGTAAAAGGAAATTTACCTGTATCAGTTGTAAAAAGGGCCTCTAAGTATATAAGTGTATTACTTTAATAAATCAGTCATTAATTTGTTATGTGCAACATTATTAACACAAAGGTCTACACAGTCATTCTAACAAACTAAATCACACTGGCATCCGATCCATGCTCTGTGGTAAGGACACCAAGAATGACGAGGCACACGTATTGCTCCAGTGAGACATATGTTGCAGAGGGGACTTGTTTTAAGTCATTCAGTTGATCTAGAGAGAAAAAGGGGGCGGTGACTGTGCCTTAGATCATTATCTGAGTCGGAACCGTCTCAGTGGATGGGTGACCTTCATTATGATGTCACACGATTGCCCGAGAGGCTCGGCCGAACAGGTGACCTCGAATGTACTACCATCAGTAGCCAAAGACTTAGGGATGTGACCTTGTGATAAAATTGTTACATTTCCACGTTCACTATATCACCCTCTGCTACTGGGATAACAAACCGAATAAATGATAATTATTTTTTATACACGAAAGATTAAAAATCTTCGAAGTCAAAAAAGTAAACAAATGTTATTGTGATTATAAGTTTCTGCTAGACATGTGTCATCTTCAGATCATAGAAACAGTCTTTATTAGGGTAACTGCATTAATGGATTAATACGACGTCACAAAATTATTGAGTGACAACATTCATACACAATCTCTATGTAGAATAATTTGACGCATCGTTCACGCATACTCAGACTGAACGAAAGTCATAAAAATAAGGCATTAGGCCGTTAAAGTTTAGTGAGTGACACATTTAATCAGAATACGTGTTGTCTCGTAGCAGAGATTGTCAGACATCATACATACTGATTAAATGTGTCAATCGTTAAGCTTTAATGATTTAATGCATAGTTTGATGATCTTCGATGTAACTGATTGTACATGATCTATACATTCTGTATGAATATTTTGACTCAAAAAATTTTATGACGATATGATAAATTATTGCGGTAACTGCACTAATCAAGTCTGTTCTTATGCTCTGAAGATGGTTCATGTGTAGCTCAAACAAAAAGATACGTTTCCAATCTTGATTTCGAGGATTTGTAATCCTTAATATTTAAAAAATTACAACGGATTGCTCGTCTGCAACGCTGACAACGTCAACAAACATTGTAAATGGTATATAGTTACTACTCTGTAATTACTCATTATTACTCTGTATATCAAAATATTCGGAAAGAATCCCTGAACAACCCTGAAATGTTTGCTATTGAACTCGCATTCTACATGTATAATAATCGGATGGAGTGTCGGCACAGCAATTTTTTTCTTCCGTTTAACTATCACTCCTTTTCCTGACATGCGGGTTATTTACTAAAATAGATTACATTTCTTTCTAACATTTCAAGGACTAGTTATCTCCTTTTTATATTCGCAACGACAAGCTTCAGAGACACTGCAGTTTCCAGGTGTTCAACATGATTTTTCAAAATAACCTCGCTTTCGTCTATCTGATTTACAACTTATCGTGTGTAAAAAAAACTGGGAAGATAAAAGCGTCCTAAATGCGTCAACAAACTGTCGATCAGCGAAAGCGGGGGAATGAAACTCCAGGGCAACTTGGGGAGGAGGATAATCGAAAATCTGTTCCGGCATCCACGGGACATAAAACCGTGTTGGGTAATTTACTCCTCGATTTTTCAACCTGACTCCGCATCGGACGATTAGACGCAACGTGCGCCCCTGCTCAATGGAGGCCGTTATTTCTGGTGGAGGAAAAAAATGTTGGCGTTAGCTTTTTGCATTTACGGGATATTGAGTAGGTTTTGGAAAAAATTCAACTACCTCCTTCTGGTAATAAAAAAAAGCTGTAATAACGGAAGGGTATGATGTTTCCATATGCAACAGCGCCTGTACTCATATTTCCTCGCTGTAAATGGTGAAAACCGCGACAACTAAAGAAGATATTTATATGTCAGTTGACCGCTTCTAGCGAAGTTCGGATAGCATCAGAAATGTAGACACCGATATTTTACCCACTGACTGTCGGAAAAAAATTAGTACCCCTGGAAAGAAGACGTTGATTTTGATCCGATGATGATGAAGGCCCCCGGGGGATACTAGATATACTGATAATTGTTTCAACGTCGTCCGCCAACAGATAGCGCAGTGGCATAGCTACCAGAGCGCCATCTTTGTCTACGCTTTAATAGGTTTGCTCGCAGCCAGAAGGTTTAGTGTGGTGCCGATATGGGGAACAAGCAGGTAACCATGGCATGGAGACGCACTCGTGCTTCTTGGAGCCAACGGAAAGTTTGAGGGAGGTCAAACTGTAGCTTTCCGAATGGCAGGATGCTCCTTTCGGAGAATTCATGCAAAAGTTACATGTGCTGCGTGTTTGAGGCGTAGCGCCGTATAACGATCCTGCCTTGGAGGCTGTTAAGTGGGAGATCTGTCTCAGAGCTGGATAGTGACAGATGGTGACGCGAGACTGGACCCGCACGTAGTTTATGTATCAGCTGATAGAGGACAGTATTGGATAGGGGACTGTGATTTAGTTTCGATTGTGCCCACTAGAGTGCACTAAAGTAATAGAATGTTTTTCATAAACTGTTCTAGTATTTTCATAAACTGTTGTTATGTCTTTTTGTGTATGTAAAATGTTATAAATGTGTTTTAGCAGTACGAATGATGCGTGAGTGTGGTTTAAGGTTAATATGAAGCTAACTGTTTAACGAATTATGTAGTAGGAGTTAGTGGGGGAACATTTCGAAGAAGTATGGATATGGACAAAGGGGATTTTTGTAGAATAGATTTGTAAAGTAAGTTTATGGTAAAGGGAAAGTTAATTCAGGTATAAATAACAATAGTATATAACTTTATGCATAAACAAAACTTCAGCATATTAGATAATTATGTCGGTAAAAAGTGCAGTAGTTAGGTTTACTATTTTGCCATTGGTTATTGATGAAAAGCACGGACTGACGCGGGAGAATGTTGTTTTGCTATTGGCTGTTGAGTAAACTGACCAATGGTAAAGCTTTTCTCGGCTGGTAGAGAAGACTTAGTGTTCTAGAGAGGAGTCGAAGCCTAGCCATGAAAGAGATCGGGCGTGTGCAGTAGTAGTTCCGATGGAAATGATAAGTTGCCGGATCTAGCAGTGTTTCATACATCAAAAGTGTTGGAAAGTGACGGCATAATTATGCCGATTTGTGTGTAGAAATTTCGGAATTTTTAAGTGAATTTGTGACGAGAAAAGACATATATTCCGCGTGGCGTATTGAGCAGGTGTGTGGCTAAAATCTGTGACTGCATTAGGTACCGACAGACTTAATATTTGGTGAGCATTCTCAATAAAAAAACAATCAGTATTTTTGTAGCTATTAAGTTTTCGGGAAATGCAACACCATAAACTTGATAATGTGTGTGAAAGGGATTGTTAGTGACTGTGTTAAGACTAGCACGGGCTTGGCAGTGATACTTATTCACCTAAGTTTCAGAATGTATTAATTGAGGACAAAATTTCCAACCTTTCATTTCGTGTTTCTCCCAAAACGTAGATTAGTGACTTTAATTGCAGCCTGGTTCACGTCGAAGTACAGTAGGTTCCACTCGGCTTTCCTACTGATGATCTGCTGAGACAATGTTCACAGGTAGGTGCTGGTTCGTCGTAAAGGGACAGAAAGAACCTCGCCGCCGCAAGTTGTGCAATGATGCTGGTATCATTGGTCACGTGAACATTCTCATGCCTGTAGATGATGATCTGGAGGTCCACATATTAGACGCCCTCCAGGATCATCGTATTGTAAAGGCAGGAACGCAGATGGTACAGCTAATACAGCACAAATAAGAGGTCTTGTAAGCCTAGACATATCAACATGAACTGTTGCGAACCAGATGTTAGCAATGGGACTACGGGTAAGCACACCTGTAGCCCGCCTTCCACTCACGTCACACCATTGACGTGTATGGCTTGATTGGTGCCGTCACAAAATCACTTGGAAGACTGAATGGCTCTCCGTTGTCTTCAGGGATGAAAGTAAATTGTGCCTGCGCGCAAGTTAAGGCCGCTTGCTCTTACGACGTAGACATGGTGAGTGCGGTCTCGTAGAGTGCATTAGTCCTAGACACATTGACCCAATCCTAGGCCTAATGGTCTGGGGAGCGATAAGCTGCAACTCTCGTTCACTTTCGGTGTTTCTGGAGTGGACGCTAACTCACGCTCCGTATGCGCAGAATGGTGTTGGGGCCATTCTTTTGCCGCTCGTGCAATAGGAAGGTTATGTGTTATTCCAACAGGATAACGGTCACCTCATACTGCCCATGAAACTCAAATCTCCGCAATTGTCTCCAACCGAGCAACTGTAGGATACGGTGAGGCGAGAGGTAACCTAGTAGATGGTGTCGGAAGTTCTATGCGGCTTTTCGCGGATGATGCTGTAGTATACAGAGAAGTTGCAGCATTAGAAAATTATAGCGAAATGCAGGAAGATCTGCAGCAGATAGGCACTTGGTGCAGGGATTGGCAACTGACCCTTAACATAGACAAATGTAATGTATTGCGGATACATAGAAAAAAGGATCCTTTATTGTATGATTATATGATAGCGGAACAAACACTGGTAGCTGTTACTTCTGTAAAATATCTGGGAGTATGCGTACGGAACGATTTGGAGTGGAATGATCATATAAAATTAATTGTTGGTAAGGCGGGTACCAGGTTGAGATTTATTGGGAGAGTCCTTAGAAAATGTAGTCCATCAACAAAGGAGGTGGCTTACAAAACACTCGTTCGACCTATACTTGAGTATTGCTCATCAGTGTGGGATCCGTACCAGATCGGGTTGACGGAGGAGATAGAGAAGATCCAAAGAAGAGCGGCGCGTTTCGTTACAGGGTTATTTGGTAACCGTGATAGCGTTACGGAGATGTTTAGCAAACTCAAGTGGCAGACTCTTCAAGAGAGCCGCTCTGCATCGCGGTGTAGTTTGCTGTCCAGGTTTCGAGAGGGTGCGTTTCTGGATGAGGTATCGAATATATTGCTTCCCCCTACTTATACCTCCCGTGGAGATCACGAATGTAAAATTAGAGAGATTCGAGCCCGCACGGAGGCTTTCCGACAGTCGTTCTTCCCGCGAACCATACGCGACTGGAACAGAAAAGGGAGGTAATGACAGTGGCACGTAAAGTGCCCTCCGCCACACACCGTTGGGTTGCTTGCGGAGTATAAATGTAGATGTAGATGTAGAAGTGACTCGTGCAACTCTTCAACCAACAACTCTTACAAAACTACGTGAACAGGTCGAGCAGGCGTGGCATAACGTATTCCACGACATATTCGATAAATGTATAGTCGGCTGGAAGCCGGAGTCAGCGCCTGCACTGCCGCCCGTGCAGGCTAAATCACGTTCTGTTATGGGTGTTTCAGCATGGATCGACACCTCGTACTTCAGAACCCTTGCGGTATTGATCTGTAAATGTAGCCATTTTGTGTACTTCATATGCACTGTTGCAGCAATAAATCTTGAGTGAACTGGGAACATCTATATCTACCTCGTACACAGCAAGCTGGCTAATGGTGTGTGACAGAGGGTACCTTTTGTACCACTAGTTGAGCTGTTCAACCCTGTTCCTAAAGAGGTGTACTACTTTTGGCAGTGCAGATATCCGTCGCAATTATATAAGATTTTACAAAAGCATATGATTCAGTATTGCAGTCAAAATTGTACAGAATTGTTTTGGAACTTGGAATACCAAAGAAGTATGTTAGACTTACAGAAGCGAATTTGAAAAACACAAAAGGTAGAGTACGCGTGGGGAAATTGGAGTCAGGAGAATTTGTAATAAAGAACGGACTTAAGCAGGGAGATGCCCTGTCTCCGTTACTTTTTAATTTAGTACTAGAACACATTGTACGAATGGCAGCAGATAATTCAGAGGGTGTGGAGCTAAATGGAAATATTAAGATATTAGGGTATGCAGATGATTTAAACATCATTAGCGATAGGAAAGAATCTGTAACAGCAAATGCTATTGGGTTAATCCAGGCTAGCGAAGATTTAGGTCTAAGGATAAGTGAAGACAAAACTAAATACCTGGTTACTACTAGAATGCCAACAGCAGTAGATCAGGAAATGTTAAGAGTTGGAGACATGCAGTTTGAAAAAGTGAACACATTTAAGTATCTAGGCGTCGACATCACTTCGAGAAATGAGATTGAATCCGAACTGAAGAAGAGATTACGGGCGGGAAATGCGTGCTACTTCGCACTGAATAGATTACTTTCATTACGGATATTCTGTAGGAATTTAAAGATTAGAATATACAAAACTATTATTCTACCAGTTATGCTGTATGGGTGTGAGACTTCGTCTCTCACTGTGCAAAATGAAAAGCCGTTTCGAGTATTTGAAAACAAAATTTTGAGGAAAATTTTCGGAGCAAAAAGGGATGACATTAGCGGTGAGTGGCGAAAACTGCATAACGAAGAGGTTCACGAACTCTATTCAAGGCCTGACATAATCAGTATCATTAAATCACGTAGGCTGCGATGGGCGGGTCACGTAGCTCGAATGGATGAGGGCAGGGCAGCGCGCAGAGGGAAAACGTCCTGTGGGGAGACCGAGGCGTAGATGGGAGGACAATGTGAAGGCTGATTTGAGGAGCCTAGGTATTGAAGGTGAATGGAAGGAAATAGCCCAAGACAGGGACAGATGGCCAAAATACGTTGCTGCGTTAATGGACTCTCGAGTCCGGTATGACCAGTGAGTAAGTAAGTAAGTAAGTAAGTAATTATACAAGACGTTGATTTAGGCCCAAAATTACACAGACGGTGCTTTTGACGTCTTCAATTCAAGCCTTTGTCTGATGCAGCCCTCCACTCTAGTCTATCCTTCACAAGCCTCTTCCTCTCTGTGTAATTTCTACAATCTACAGAAATTTGGACGTCCATATCGTGTTCAAGTCTTGGTCTCCGTCTCTAATTTTACCTCCGCCTCCTATCCCTCACCCCACAAACACACTTCCATTACTAAACGGACGATTCCCTGATGCATTGGGACATGCTCTATCAACCATTCTGTTAGTCAAGCTGTCCCGTTACACTTACTTTCTCCGAATTTCTGTTCAGTATCTCCTCGTTTCTAGTTCGATCTACCTGTCAGCTTTATTCTATAGCATTACTTTTCAAAAGCATCTGCTTTCTTCATTAATGAACTGTTCAACATCGACGTTTCACTCCCAAACTGGGCTATACTCCGGACAAATACTTTCAGAAAATATTTAGTATGACTTGATTTATATTTGATGGTAACTGTTTCCTCTTTCAGAAATGCATTTTATACGGTTTTTCCTTTCCCATAGTCAGTTGTTTTGCTTCCAACGTAAGAAGTCATCTACTGATTTTAACGTTTTATTTGCTGATCTAATTCACTCAACAGCTTCTGATTTAGTTCAACTACCCTCGTTTTTAAGCTTTTCCATTAACAAAGATTAATCCTTACTATTTTAATCATTAGTCTTTTAACTTGTTTGATACCACCCGCCGCGAATTCCTCACTTGTACCAACCTTTTCTTCTCAGGGTAGCACTTGCAACCTACGTGCTCAATTACTTGCTGGATATATCCCCAACTCTATCTTCCTATACAGTTCTTACCCTTTGTGGATCCATCTAGTGCCGTGGAAGTTATTCCCTTCCCCTTCTTCTTTTCAGTGTTGTACATATATTCTCTCGTTGTCGGTTCTGCAGAGAACCACCACACTTCTTACCTTACCAGTCCACCTCTCTTTCAACATTCTTTTGTAGCACCACATCTTAAATGTTTCGATTCTCTTCTGCTGCGGTTATCACACAGTCCATGTTTCCCTACCATAAAATGCTGTGCTCCAAACGTGCATTCTCATTGCCTGAACTACATCTGCTTCGTGATCACCAGTTTTGATGTTAAGTATCTGGCTGCTCTTATTTCTGCTGCTTCTCATTACTTTCGTCTTTCCTCGATTTACTCTCAAACCATATTCTGCACTCATTATACTGTTCATCCTATGCAACAGATCCTGTACTACTTGCTCAGTATCAATAAGGGTGGCAATTTTTCAGTGAATCTTATGATTGATGGTATTTTAATCGCATTTTAACCCTTCTTTTTTTCCGCCATTGCTTGTTCGATGTGTAGACTGAACAGTAGGGAAGAAAGAGTATGTCCTCTCTTAACCCTATTTAAACTGAGCTCTTCTTTCTTGGTCTTCCAACCTCGTTCTTTCTTCTTGGTTATGGTACATATTGTATATTATCTATATTTCCCTATAGCTTACTCCTATTTTTCTCAGAATTTCGAACATCTTGCCCATTTTACACTGTTGAACTTTTCTCTATTAGTCAGAACTTATGAACGTGACTTGATTTTGCCTCAGTATGACTTCCATTATCAGCCACTGCATGGGAACTGCCTGTCTGGTGCTTTTGCCTTTCATAAAGCCGAACTTACCGTCTTCTTATTAAAAATGAAACTCCTCCAGCTGTACTTAAGATTTCATATTTATTTGGCTACTAGTTTCGACGTTGCGTCAACGCCATCTTCAGGCCCGTACACTCTGATGATATCAATTGTGTGTGGCTGAGTACTAGAAGTCCGCGGTGAGACCAATACGTGCTCCAGTAACTGCCATTTGCCAATGGCGAGCTCAGGATGACACATTTTCCATTTACAGGCCACTTGTCCATTGATATACATCACTTGACACCCCATGTGTAAGGGAGTGGCCTCACACTTTTTCATTTACAGGCCATATGGCCTTTAATATAGATTACTTGACACCCCATGCGTAAGAGAGCGCCCTCAACCTCTGTCCCCTCCTCCACCATTTTGACAAGGCCACTAACAGAATGAGCGTGACTTCATATGCCGTAAGTTTTTGACCGCCATTGCTGATGCTTTTTATACAAAATTTTAGAAGTGTCATCGTTAGAATCTGGCACCTAGGGCGTTTTGATTATTAATCAAAGACGCTGTCTCTACACCACGGATGCAATCCATGTACATCAGAATTTGCGTATTTAACGGAAGCTTTTAACAATGTCGACTGGGTTAACCTCTTTGAAATTCTGATAAAATGCAGGGAGAGAAATTTTATACCGATCTTGTACAGACTACTCTTTTTCTTATGTTCCGTACCTTGTGTCGTCCAACAGCGGTCCGCTATTTCCGGTCTTCAAACATCTTCTTCTTCTTCTTCTGAATTTTCCGTGTTTGGCGAATTGTGGCCTGTTACGGTTCACATCATTATCTCAGTCTGCCAGGATCTCATTTCCCTTTTGGTTTAAAGTTCTTTATCTGACAGGATAGCCTCCATGGATGCATTCTTTATAGATGTGCTTCCCATTTCTTTTGGTTTTCATCTAGTTTTTCCTTCATACTCCGGATTTTTGACTCGTTTGGAGTATTTTAATTTCGTTTGTGTCAGCTCTCCTATAAATTTTATTTTATTATTTAAATACGTGGCCGAATCCCCTTCTATGAGGTCGTCAAAGTAATTTAAGGGAGGGACGTCGTGTGTGTCATATGTCTGTGAGTCATCGTATTTTATCTGTTCGCGTATCGTAGGCTCTTTAAGGGTGATTGGGGTTGATGCAAACATTTGCCTAAAGGAGATTGGCAAACCGCTAAAACCTACATTCAGTCTGGGTAGTGAATCAACTGTAGCGGGACTTTGAATTTCGCCGCGCTACACTCGTTCCCCTCAGATAAAAAATATCCCGTCGCAGCAGTATGAGCGCTCGTCGGCAGAGAAAATACTAAAATTGTAACTTTTTTTGTTTTCTATTCGTTTCTTATTTGTGTCTCGAGAGCGGAAGCTTAAGGCAGATGTGATCTGATGCTGACGTAAAAAACTTAATAGCTAGTCTTGATCTGATTTTAATGTGTAGACATATTGAGGAAGTTATGAAATTTGGAGGAGGGAAGCAACGTAAAATAAATTGCATTTAATATCAAGACGGTTTTGGATGCATTAAAAATCTCTGGACAATGAAACTTATTGCAAGATTTCGGAGCAGACTTTTCACGCAGAAATGAAGGAGATTATTTTTGAAGACCTGGACGCCGCACGAAAGAAAACATGTTAACCTGGTAAAGGATGAATTGTTATCTACGCCATTTCCCCCTGTTAGTTACATTTGTTATTCTGTCTTTTTTCAAATAATTTTTGTAGTGGAAATTGGTTTGACTTTTGCTCAGAAACGCCACAAGGACCACCCCAGCAATAGCTTTTCCGAATCACGAAGTCCGATAACTTTTCTGTAATACGAAGTCCGATTTGCTTTTCATTCTTTCCCTTTTTCACGGTCATTTACGACTTAAAAACCCCCTTTATTCACCATTTCTTCCCACATTTTCAACCTTTTCTTTTCTTTTTCTTTTCTTCTCTCTTTTTCTTTTATCAACCACTACACAACCTACGGTCGGTAACCCTCCACATGGACCCGATCTGGGCCTGGCTCACTTCCCTCTCTCTCAAGTTCGCACGTTGCGCTGTACAAGCGGATCCTACAGAAACTAGACTAGTTATAGGAATCGGGGGACACCGTAGGGAACCTGTAATTGAGAGAGGAGGAAGCCTAGTAACTTATCCGCGAAGTAATTTAGTCAGAACATTGAGAAAACAGTACGGGAAACTAAGGAGAAATTTGGAAAGAGAATGAAAGGGACAGCGAGTACAAATTTTGACGGTTGGCGATTTCACTGTAATTACGTCAGAGACGGATCGGAATAAATAGTACTTTGGAAACAAATTGGTAAGATTAATATCAACAAAAGTAAAACAAAGGCAATGGAATGTAGTAAAATAAAATCAGGCAGTGATGAAGAAATTAAATTAGACCATGACAATAAGAGTAACAGATGACTCTAGGTATTTGGATAGCAAAATAACTGTTTTGGAAATTTGTGGTAAGATCCTATGGGACCAAACTGCTGAGATCATCGGTCCCTAGGCTTCCACACTACTTACTCTAACTTAAACTAACTTACCCTAAGGACCACACACACACACACATGCCCGAGGGAGGACTCGAACCTGCGACGGGGGTAGCTGCACGAACCGTGACAAGCCGCCCAAGACCACGCGGCTACCCGACGCGGCACAAATAATTGATGATGACCTCAAGTAGAGACAATACAAAATGAGAAGGAGCGATCTTTTTTGTTTCGTTAGAGAACTTTCCATAGCCAAGCGTTCGGAAGTCGTCTTTTATTTCAAAATTTGGAAATGATCAATTGTAACTGGCAAACTTTGTATTACAGCTCACATGCGACGAAGGAGGCGCCTAAAAGACAAAGAACACACATACATCTGCAGCTTCGTATACAGTCCACAAGTCGCTGTACACAGAGTGACGAATAATGTTTCGTTCTTTTTTTTTTGCGATTTTCTGTCCTATTACATACATGTACTGAGCGAGGGACGAACGACTGTCTATATATGTCTATGTGCCTGCCTTAACCATTCGTAACTTATGCTCATGGTTGCTGCGCGAGATAGCCTTTACGTTGGTGACAGCAGAATAATCAGTCTTCTGCAAATGCAGTTACTCTAAATCCACCCAACATTATTTCTCGACAAACAGGTCGTGCTAGTTCCAAGCATTTCCTTTTCGTTTCCCGATTTTTTCTGTTACACTTCTGTGTAGGCTACACTGAACTGTAACTATTCCAGCAACGCGTCTCTGAATTCTTGCATACTCTGAACTGTCTTGCCTACTCGTTAAAGACTCCAACCTCTGGAAGAATATTCTTGATTTCCTCCTCTGGTCCACTACATTTTCCAAGACCACTCCCAAAAAATCTTACCCACGCCATGCGTAATGATTTCATCGTCTCATTTCATACTATTTTGTGGTATTACTCCAAAACACACTGCTTGACAAGAAAGGGAAGCACGCAGAAGACATGGTCGGATGTTGGGTTGGATATTTGATTTGCTGATAGAAGCAAATCATGCAACTGCAATTTCGCAATACTAAATTCAGTGTTTGCGTAGAACGTTAACATGCAGTTCATTTGATGCATTGCACCAAAAAATTCTCCGAAACGCGTCGTTTGAGTACGATATGTTATATAAAAGGACCGAGAAATTAGATGTCAGCACCTGCTGACGTCACATCTAGGCCTCGGTCCTTAGCGAGGGAAATAAACAGCCTTTTTAAGGTTACGTGCGTACTTCAGCCTTGAGAAAAACAAAGTCCGCGTACAGTTTCAGCATTAAATAATTATCAGTTACCAGTGTTAATTACCTTTCCCCTTCATATTTATATTTCGAGACGGGAACAAGGGAAAAAAAAACAAATGTCGCGCTATGCCTGAAAAACAAATGATTTCGTGTTTGGAAATTTATGGTAAGATCTTATGGGACCAAACTGCTGGGATCATCGGTCCCTAGATTCCCGCCGGCCGAAGTGGCCGTGCGGTTAAAGGCACTGCAGTCTGGAACCGCAAGACCGCTACGGTCGCAGGTTCGAATCCTGCCTCGGGCATGGATGTTTGCGATGTCCTTAGGTTAGTTAGGTTTAACTAGTTCTAAGTTCTAGGGGACTAATGACCTCAGCAGCTGAGTCCCATAGTGCTCAGAACCAACCTAGATTTCCTGTTACTTGTCGCACTATCGTTCACGCAGAATTCTCCTCTCCTAACGAAAGCTACCACAATTTGAACAGGAAGAACCTTGTGCAAAACTCTGCACCGAGGGAAAATGATAAAAAGAAGAGTAGTACATTTCGTCATGCCGTCATTTAGCAAACACGAGATCGTTAAGGAAATGCTCTTCAAACTACAGTGGCAGAGAGATTTTATGCGTTATCCACCATCTGTCGTTAGAAGTTCAACCAATATGGAATTCATCCCGAGATACGCTTCTTTACAGCCCTAGTCACAACACCCTGCCACACACCACCTTTCAGTTTTCCTTCCTCCCTCTTCCTACACCTCGACACGGTTTAGCCTCTAAGTTGTGGTCCACAGGAGCCCACAGTCATACTCATCATTCCACCTTCATCATGATCATAATAATTTTCAGATTCTACCAACACTATCATTATACCATAGCATCATCAACATTATCATCAGTTATCATATTTTAACTGTAGTATAAAATATTCCAAAAATGTTTTAAAATCATGAAAACAGTCCGCCAATGTGATTTTAAAGAAATAATTTCGTGTCATTGCTTTCTGTGTACTATAAAATTCCTCTTACAAAATCTATAACGTTTGGTGCAAGAGCAACCTCATATCATGCCAGCCTATGGCTTGGTGGGGAACTGTGAATAATAATAATAATAATAATAATAATAATGAACACTAAAACTGTGCAAATTACTGAACTGATAGAGAAAATCAACAGTTGTCTATGGACTTGGAGTACATACACTATGTGATCAAAAGTATCCGGACACCCCCAAAAACATACGTTTTTCATATTAGGTGTATTGTGCTGCCACCTACTGCCAGGTACTCCGTATCAGCGACCTCAGTAGTCGTTAGACATCGTGAGAGAGCAGAATGGGGCGCTCCGCGGAACACATGGACTTCGAAACATGATCAGGTGATTCGGTGCCACTTGTGTCGTACGTCTGTACGCGAGATTTCCACACTCCTAAACATCCCTAGGTCCACTGTTTCCGATGTGATAGTGAAGTAGAAACGTGAAGGGACACGTACAGCACAAAAGCGTACAGGCCGACCTCGTCTGTTGACTGACAGAGACTGTCAACAGTTGAAGAGGATCATAATGTGTAATAGGCAGACATCTATCCTGACCACTACACAGGAATTCCAAACTGCATCAGTATCCACTGCAAGTACTATGACAGTAAGGCGGGAGGTGAGAAAACTTGGATTTATTGTTCGAGTGGCTGCTCAAAAGCGACACATCACGCCCGTAAATGCCAAACGACGAATCGCTTGGTGTAAGGAGCGTAAACATTGGACGTTTGAACAATGGAAAAATGTTGCGTGGAGTGACGAGTAACGGTACACAATATGGCAATCCGATGGCAGGGACGGTTCAATCCCGTCTCCGGCCATCCTGATTTAGGTTGTCCGTGATTTCCCTAAATCGTTTCAGGCAAATGCCGGGATGGTTCCTTTGAAAGGGCACGGCCGATTTCCTTCCCAATCCTTCCCTAACCCGAGCTTGCGCTCCGTCTCTAATGACCTCGTTGTCGACGGGACGTTAAACACTAACCACCACCACCATCCGATGGCAGGGTGTGGGTATGGCTAATGCCCGGTCAGCGTCATCTGCCAGCATGTGTAGTGCCAACAGTAAAATTCGGAGGCGTTGGTGTTTTGGTGTGGTCGTGTTTTTCATGGAGTTTTTTTGCGTGGCACTATCACAGCACAGGCCTAAATTGATGTTTTGAGCACCTTCTTGCTTCCCATTGTTGAAGAGAAATTCGGGGATGACGACTGCATCTTTCAACACGATCGAGCACCGGTTCATAATGCAAGGCCTGTGGGGGAGTGGTTACACGACAATAACATCCATGTAATGGACTAGCCTGCACAGAGTCTTGACCTGAATCCCATAGAACACCTTTGGGATGTTTTGGAACGCCGACTTAGTGCCAGGCCTCACCGACCGACGTCGATACTTCTCCTAAGTGCAGCACTCCGTGAAGAATGGGCTACCATTCCCCAAGAAACTTTCCAGCAGCTGATTGAACGTATTCCTGCGAGAGTGGAAGCCGTTATCAAGGCTAAGGGTGGGCCAAAACCATATTTAATTCCAGCATTACCGATGGAGGGCGCCACGAACTTGTAAGTCACTTTCACCCAGGTGTCCGAATACTTTTTATCACATAGTGTATTGCATTGCTATGTTGGAAGACATCCATATTGTGTACAACGACATGCTTTCTATCCCCAGAAATAGTGGTTACAGTATTGTTTCATTTCAGATTCAGCACAGACAGCTTATGAGCCATCTCGTTTGTTGTACTGTGACTCTGTTGAATAAATCAGCGTATTTGTCATTTTCAGTGTACGCGAGTGGTGCTCTCGTCTGACTGCACATTTCCCCAACCACCCCACTATGCCGCCCGAGCGGTGACGGTGGGGGCACAGCAGCCGCGCCGCTCAAGCGGCAAAACAGTAGCGCACCAAACACAGACCGGCCTGGATGCCGCTTCGTTTCATATTATGCTGTATTAGGAAATTCGCAATACTGAAGCTATTCATCGTGAAGAGCGGGATTTCTCTGTTACTATCTGTTGGTACAAGGTAATACATACACCTACAATGATAGAAAATAATTACGCCAGTAATATCGTTCAAGCCACATTGTTCCATGTATAATCGTTACATTTCCGCGTAAATATAGAAACAGAGGCAAAAGCAGATAGTTTCTACAGTATGCCATTAGGGATGGAATAAATTTTCATAACAAAATGTGAAAGAAACATATCTTACAGGATCTCTAACGGCTGTGCCACGACTAAAAATCTCAACAAAAAATATCACAAAAACTTAATATCACAAAAACATGATTGAACTATTGGTGGTTCACTAAAAACATTGTAGTTGTTGTGGTCTTCAGTCCTGAGACTGGTTTGATGCAGCTCTCCATGCCACTCTACCCTGTGCAAGCTTCTTCATCTCCCAGTAACTACTGCAACCTACATCCTTCTGAATCTGCTTAGTCTATTCATCTCTTGGTCTCCCTCTACGATTTTTACCCTCCACACTGCCCTCCAATACTAAATTTGAGATCCCTTGATGCCTCAGAACACGTCCTACCAACCGATCCCTTCTTCTGGTCAAGCTGTGCCACAAACTTCTCTTCTCCCCAATCCTATTCAATACTTCATTAGTTATGTGATCTACCCATCTAATCTTCAGCATTCTTCTGTAGCACCACATTTCGAAAGCTTCTATTCTCTTCTTGTCCAAACTATTTATCGTCCATATTTCACTTCAATACATGGCTACACTCCATACAAATACTTTCAGAAATGACTTCCTGACACTTAAATCTATACTCGATGTTAACAAATTTCTCTTCTTCAGAAACGCTTTCCTTGCCATTGCCAGTCTACATTTTATATCCTCTCTACTTCGACCATCATCAGTTATGTTGCTCCCCAAATAGCAAAACTCCGTTACTACTTTAAGTGTCTCATTTCCTAATCTAATTCCCTCAGCATCACCCGACTTAATTCGACTACATTCCATTATCCTCCTCTTGCTTTTGTTGATGTTCATCTTATATCCTCCTTTCAAGACGCTATCCATTCCGTTCAACTGCTCTTCCAAGTCCTTTGTTGTCTATGACAGAATTACAATGTCATCGGCGAACCTCAAAGTTTTTATTTCTTCTTCATGGATTTTAATATCTACTCCGAATTTTTCTTTTGTTTCCTTTACTGCTTGCTCAATATACAGATTGAATAACATCGGGGAGAGGCTACAACCCTGTCTTACTCCCTTCCCAACAACTGCTTCCCTTTCATGTCCCTCGACTCTTATAACTGCCATCTGGTTTCTGTACAAATTGTAAATAGCCTTTCGCTATCTGTATTTTACCCCTGCCACCTTTAGAATTTGGAAGAGAGTTTTCCAGTCAACATTGTCAAAAGCTTTCTCTAAATCTACAAATGCTAGAAACGTAGGTTTGCCTTTCCTTCATCTTTCTTCTAAGATAAGTCGTGAGGTCAGTATTGCCTCACGTGTTCCAGTATTTCTACGGAATCCAAACTGATCTTCCCCGAGGTCGGCTTCTACCAGTTTTTCCATTCGTCTGTAAAGAATTCGTGTTAGTATTCTGCAGCTGTGGCTTATTAAACTGGTTGTTCGGTAATTTTCACATCTGTCAACACCTGCTTTCTTTGGGATTGGAATTATTATATTCTTCTTTCATCTGAGGGTATTTCGCCTGTTTCATACATCTTGCTCACCAGATGCTAGATTTTGGTCAGGACTGGCTCTCCCAAGGCCGTCAGTAGTTCTAATGGAATGTTGTCTACTCCTGGGGCCTTGTTTCGACTCAGGTCTTTCAGTGCTCTGTCAAACTCTTCACGCACTATCTTATCTCCTATTTCATCTCCATCTACATCCTCTTCCATTTCCATAATACTGTCCTCAAGTACATCGCCCTTGTATAGACCGTCTATATACTCCTTCCACCTTTCTGCTTTCCCTTCTTTGCTTAGAACTGGGTTCCCATCTGAGCTCTTGATGTTCATACAAGTGGTTCTCTTATCTCCAAAGGTCTCTTTAATTTTCCTGTAGGCAGTATGTACAGGGTGTTTCAAAAATGACCGGTATATTTGAAACGGCAATAAAAACTAAACGAGCAGCGATAGAAATACACCGTTTGTTGCAATATGCTTGGGACAACAGTACATTTTCAGGCAGACAAACTTTGGAAATTACAGTAGTTACAATTTTCATCAACAGATGGCGCTGCGGTCTGGGAAACTCTATAGTACGATATTTTCCACATATCCACCATGCGTAGCAATAATATGGCGTAGTCTCTGAATGAAATTACCCGAAACCTTTGGCAACGTGTCTGGCGGAATGGCTTCACATGCAGATGAGATGTACTGCTTCAGCTGTTCAATTGTTTCTGGATTCTGGCGGTACACCTGGTCTTTCAAGTGTCCCCACAGAAAGAAGTCACACGGGTTCATGTCTGGCGAATAGGGAGGCCAATCCACGCCGCCTCCTGTATGTTTCGGATAGCCCAAAGCAATCACACGATCATCGAAATATTCATTCAGGAAATTAAAGACGTCGGCCGTGCGATGTGGCCGGACACCATCTTGCATAAACCACGAGGTGTTCGCAGTGTCGTCAAAGGCAGTTTGTACCGCCACAAATTCACGAAGAATGTCCAGATAGCGTGATGCAGTAATCGTTTCGGATCTGAAAAATGGGCCAATGATTCCTTTGGAAGAAATGGCGGCCCAGACCAGTACTTTTTGAGGATGCAGGGACGATGGGACTGCAACATGGGGCTTTTCGGTTCCCCATATGCGCCAGTTCTGTTTATTGACGAAGCCGTCCAGGTAAAAATAAGCTTCGTCGGTAAACCAAATGCTGCCCACATGCATATCGCCGTCATCAATCCTGTGCACTATATCGTTAGCGAATGTCTCTCGTACAGCAATGGTAGCGGCGCTGAGGGGTTGCCACGTTTGAATTTTGTATGGATAGAGGTGTAAACTCTGGCGCATGAGACGATACGTGGACGTTGGCGTCATTTGGACCGCAGCTGCAACACGGCGAACGGAAACCCGAGGCCGCTGTTGGATCACCTGCTGCACTAGCTGCGCGTTGCCCTCTGTGATTGCCGTACGCGGTCGCCCTACCTTTCCAGCACGTTCATCCGTCACGTTCCCAGTCCGTTGAAGTTTTTCAAACAGATCCTTTATTGTATCGCTTTTCGGTCCTTTGGTTACATTAAACCTCCGTTGAAAACTTCGTCTTGTTGCAACAACACTGTGTTCTAGGCGGTGGAATTCCAACACCAGAAAAATCCTCTGTTTCAAGGAATAAACCGTGTTGTCTACAGCACACGTGCACGTTGTGAACAGCACACGCTTACAGCAGAAAGACGACGTACAGAATGGCGCACCCACAGACAGCGTTGTCTTCTATATCTTTCACATCACTTGCAGCGCCATCTGTTGTTGAAAATTGTAACTACTGTAATTTCGAAAGTTTGTCCGCCTGAAAATATACTGTTGTCCCAAGCATATTGCAACAAACGGTGTATTTCTATCGCTGCTCGTTTAGTTTTTATTGCCGTTTCAAATATACCGGTCATTTTTGAAACACCCTGTATCTTACCCCTAGTGAGATAGGCCTCTACATCTTTACATTTGTCCTCTAGCCAGCCCTGCTTAGCCATTTTGCACTTCCTGTCGATCTCATTTTTGAGACGTTTGTATTCCTTTTTGCCTGCTTCATTTACTGCATTTTTATATTTTCTCCTTTCATCAATTAAATTCAATATTTCTTCTGCTACCCAAGGATTTCTACTAGCCCTCGTCTTTTTACCTACTTCATCCTCTGCTGCCTTCACTATATCATCCCTCAAAGCTACCCATTCTTCTTCTACTGTATTTCTTTCCCCCAGTCCTGTCAATTGTTCCCTTATGCTCTCCCTGAAACTCTGTACAACCTCTGGTTCTTTCAGTTTATCCAGGTCCCATCTCCTTAAATTCCCACCTTTTTGCAGATTCTTCAGTTTTAATCTACAGGTCATAACCAATAGATTGTGGTCAGAGTCCACATCTGCCCCTGGAAATGTCTTACAATGTAAAACCTGGTTCCTAAATCTCTGTCTTACCATTATATAATCTATCTGATACCTTTTAAAATCTCCAGGGTTCTTCCATGTATACAACCTTCTTTTATGATTCTTAAACCAAGTATTAGCTATGATTAAGTTGTGCTCTGTGCAAAATTCTACCAGGCGGCTTCCTCTTTCCTTTCCCCACCAAACCATATTCACCTACTACGTTTCCTTCTCTCCCTTTTCTTACTATCGAATTCCAGTCGCCCATGACTATTAAATTTTCATCACCCTTCACTATCTGAATAATTTCTTTTATTTCATCATACATTTCTTCAATTTCTTCGTCATCTGCAGAGCTAGTTGGCATATAAACTTGTACTACTAGGTGTGGGCTTCGTATCTATCTTGGCCACAATAATGCGTTCACTATGCTGTTTGTAGTAGCTTACCCGCATTCCTATTTTCCTATTCATTAATAAACCTACTCCTGCATTACCCCTAACTGAATTTGTATTTATAACCCTGTAGTCTCCTGACCAAAAGTCTTGTTCCTCGTGCCACCGAACTTCACTAATTCCCACTATATCTAACTTTAACCTACCTATTTCCCTTTTTAAATTTTATAACATACCTGCCCGATTAAGTGATCTGACATTCCACGCTCCAATCCGTAGAACGCCAGTTTTCTTTCTCCTGATAACGACATCCTCTTGAGTAGTCCCCGCCCGGAGATCCGAATGGGGGACTATTTTACCTCCGGAATATTTCACCCAAGAGGACGCCATCATAATTTAATCATTCAGTAAAGCTGCATGCCCTCGGGAAAAATTACGGCCGTACTTTCCCCTTGCTTTCAGCCGTTCGCAGTACCAGCACAGCAAGGCCGTTTTGGTTATTGTTACAAGGCCAGATCAGTCAATCATCCAGACTGTTGCCCTTGCAACTACTGAAAAGCCTGCTGCCCCTCTTCAGGAACCACACGTTTGTCTGGCCTCTCAACAGATACCCCTCCGTTGTGGTTGCACCTACGGTACGGCTATCTATATCGCTGAGGCACGCAAGCCTCCCCACCAACGGCAAGGTCCATGGTTCATGGGGGGACTAAAAACATAATGAAGTCGATATCTGGTGCAAACTGTCTGCATACCTACAGGCGCAGGCAGTTTCGCAGATTTACGGCACTCCGATTGCCACACGTAGTCCTGACTTATTTAATTTCGTTAACGGAAATATCTTTCACACACATTAGTTGATCCAAACTTTGATATGCTTTGGCAGTCTCATTATGGAGACGTGAAAACTCTTCCCCAGGAAAACCATGTAGATTCCTGAACTGTTTTAACGTAATATAGTTGTTCTTTTAAACGGGAATTACTCTCAAGATCGATCAGTTCTATCTACAAATGGACAGGGGCACTTTCAACGGATACGGCAAACGATCTTGAAAACATCTCGAAAACAGGTGCAAGGTTGATACTGATCTGAAATCGATTAGGAAACTGTTTCTGCATTTCTTCCAACACCACAATGAACTGCTCCTATTTCCCATTTTCTTTAACAGCAGAGAGCGTCGGGAAATAGTCGGCGTCTTTGTTTTAGAATTTGTCCTTCCAACAGAGTGATTTTCTTTTTAAATGCGTCTATTTTTCCCATTAAATCAGATATTAATCGCTTTTCTCATTGGAACGTTTTAATGAGGGCGTTAAAGTGAGCAGTGAAAACTAAAAATACACTCCTGGAAATTGAAATAAGAACACCTTGAATTCATTGTCCCAGGAAGGGGAAACTTTATTGACACATTCCTGGGGTTAGATACATCACATGATCACACTGACAGAACCACAGGTACATAGACACAGGCAACAGAGCATGCACAATGTCGGCACTAGTACAGTGTATATCCACCTTACGCAGCAATGCAGGCTGCTATTCTCCCATGGAGACGATCGTAGAGATGCTGGATGTAGTCCTGTGGAACGGCTTGCCATGCCATTTCCACCTGGCGCCTCAGTTGGACCAGCGTTCGTGCTGGACGTGCAGACCGCGTGAGACGACGCTTCATCCAGTCCCAAACATGCTCAATGGGGGACAGATCCGGAGATCTTGCTGGCCAGGGTAGTTGACTTACACCTTCTAGAGCACGTTGGGTGGCACGGTATACATGCGGACGTGCATTGTCCTGTTGGAAGTTCCCTTGCCGGTCTAGGAATGGTAGGACGATGGGAGCAACAGTGTCCCTAATTTGCTGGGAAGTGGCGGTGCGGTCCCCTACGGCACTGCGTAGGATCCTACGGTCTTGGCGTGCATCCGTGCGTCGCTACGGTCCGGTCCCAGGTCGACGGGCACGTGCACCTTCCGCCGACCACTGGCGACAACATCGATGTACTGTGGAGACCTCACGCCCCACGTGTTGAGCAATTCGGCGGTACGTCCACCCGGCCTCCCGCATGCCCACTATACGCCCTCGCTCAAAGTCCGTCAACTGCACATACGGTTCACGTCCACGCTGTCGCGGCATGCTACCAGTGTTAAAGACTGCGATGGAGCTCCGTATGCCACGGCAAACTGGCTGACACTGACGGCGGCGGTGCACAAATGCTGCGCAGCTAGCGCCATTCGACGGCCAACACCGCGGTTCCTGGTGTGTCCGCTGTGCCGTGCGTGTGATCATTGCTTGTACAGCCCTCTCGCAGTGTCTGGAGCAAGTATGGTGGGTCTGACACACCGGTGTCAATGTGTTCTTTTTTTCCATTTCCAGGAGTGTACGAGGTCGGCAATCCATTCCTGTTCTTTTAATTTTCGTTGCTGCTTTCCTTTTGTCTTCTCGAATCTAACAATAGCCCATCATAAATTGGAAAATCGTTCCAGGCATCCTCCTCCTACTTGCAGTAGTAAATCACATCTCCATACTCTTTCTTCCGTTCCATCAAAAACTGTTAAAACTGACGGTGTAATAACCCATGCGACTAGAAAATTTACCATGGAGACTATCAGTTTCATGAAGTACTCCCTCCCATCAAATTTAGTACAAAGTGCTTCTTGATGTACTAAATAAAGAATTCCGCACAAATCGTCTGTTGACCGTTGCAGTTTTTTGCTTACGATTGCTTCGCATTCGGAAGGATGACGGTATAAAAAAAATGGTTCAAATGGCTCTAAGCACTGTGGGACTTAACATCTGAGGTCATCAGTCCCCTGGACTTAGAACTACATAAACCTAACTAACCTAAGGACATCACACACATCCATGCCCGAGGCAGGATTCGAACCTGCGACCGTAGCAGCAGCGCGGTTCCTGACTGAAGCGCCTAGAAACGCTCGGCCACAGCGACCGGTGAGGACTGTTCAACCCGTTTGGAAAGGGCCGCCTTCCAAAAGTCAGGGATGTGTTTGATTTTTAAGATGGCATTCGTTATGTGTGCAAGGTATTCTACGGCTCTATCCATGATCTCCTGGAGGACACGGGTTTGAATGGCATCGGGCCCAATGGCTTTCCGTGCATTGGTATGCTTAATAGCCCATGATTTCGTCACGCGTGGGCTGGGCTACAATTCGTGTATCCTCCTGGTCCGTCTCAAGTGTGAATACTGGGTCTGAAGGAGCCAGATTCTGCATGAAGGACGCTGTAAGTGTTGTGGCCATAATCTCTGCCTTCTCCTTCACGTAGTAAGCAGGCCGTCTGGTCGTGATAGTGTAGCAATGTAATGTTTCTCCCTGGTGAAGTGTCTGGCTAGCGTCCACATGCCAGGACGAGTGGTATATAGCCCTGCGAGTTTCTGCCCCATTGCTAGTTTCTAAATGTTTGTGTTTTCTCTCGTATTAGACCCTGGAGTCTGTTGACGTGCAGTATATAGAACGGGCGCCTGGTACGCTGCCAATATCTCCTGAGGCGGTTCCTAACTGAGATAAGGCCCAAGATTTCGTGCGGCAGGGCCATTGAGTGTTGTTGATGTATGTGGAATGCCGTCAGACATTGCTTCTTGGACAGCAGTAGTGAGAATCTCCACGCCTCATGAATTTGTTGCGTATTGTTAATTTCCGCGAGTGTCCAGAACACGACTGTCAAGCGTTTCCTTGAACAGTTTTCAATTCGCGCGCTTGTAGTTCAATATTATATGGCTCTGTATCCTGCAGTGTTTCTTCTATGTGCTGTATTAGAGGCATGGGGCCTGAGCCTAGATCGTTCCCAACCGTAAGATTGAGTGACCACATGATGTCCTTGATCAGGGCTATGTCTAACATGTCTGACCTGATTCGGGACTGTGCTGGCACGTACATGGGGATGTCCGGCCCGGGTATAATGAAGTTTCGTCCTAGTGCATGTTCGTATAGTTTATCGCCGTTGAAGGTACATATTCGTGAATTCCAGTTGGGGTGTTTTGCGTTTAAATCTGCAGCGGCGATTACGCGCGGTGCTATGTTGAGAAGTGTGCTGATATCGCTAGTTACGATGTTTTTACATGGGTTATATAGCGATACCAGAGCGGTGTTAGCTCCGTTGAACTTGACCCTGACAACCGTAACCTCTAGTCTCTCAAATGCAGGGAGCTCGATGGTCGTTGTTCTGTGTCTTCAGCCGGCTGGTGTGGCCGAGTGGTTCTAGGCGCTTGTATGGAACTGCGCGACCGCTACGGTCGAAGGCTCGAATCCTGCCTCGGGCATGGATGTGTGTGATGTCCTTAGGTTGGTTAGGTTTAAGTAGTTCTAAGTTCTAGGGGACTGATGACATCACAGGTTGAGTCACATAGTGCTTAGAGCCATTCGAACCATTAGTGTCTTTGTGTACGACGTTGGCTGTGCCGGCCCCTCCCGGCTGTCCGCTCGGTCGGTACGATAGACGCAATAACCTGGGATGTTTCAGCTGTTTGCGAGGCCTAAGCAGTGTTTCGTTCACAAAGGCGATTCGCATACCCTTTCGCTCCATGAATGTAACCATTTCGGTTCTTTTGTTTGCGAACGCGTTGCCATTCCAAAACTGGATCTGTGATTTTTGCGTTTCGGGGTTGGTGTGGCGTGTTATCCATGTATTGGTGCAAACAGTGGTGCTGTCTCTCTCATGCTATCTCTCAGTGCGATAATAGTGTTTATGTTAGCCCAGCTAAGCGAGCCCGATAATGGTTTAAATGGCTCTGAGCACTATGGGACTTAACATCGGAGGTCATCAGTCCCCTAGAACTTAGAGCTACTTAAACCTAACTGACCTAAGGACATTACACACAACCATGCCCGAGGCAGGATTCGAACCTGCGACCGTAGCGGTCGCGCGGTTCCAGACTGAAGCGCCTAGAACCGCTCGCCCACTCCGGCTGGCGAGCGATCCCGACATGAATTTTGTAAAGAGTTGTGCGACACACCCCATAATCTTCATGACTACTTCGGTGGTCGGGGAATAAGGTCTCCATTATTCTTCGGAGTGTTGATTAATGTTGCGAGTGTCGGGCTGTGGGTTATTCGTTGCGTGGGATGCCGCTGATAGGCTACTTGTGTTGGCGTCTGGTGTGGTCTGGCTTCTGAGTCAGCTGTTCGTGGTGTAGTTATGGGCGCCTGTGTGGTCTCTGTGGTGAGTGGGTTTGTTGTGAGGGTCGTTGTGTTGGTGTCCGGATAGTGTATGTACGTATTGGTGTCCTGTTGTCTGTATACTTGTTGTGGTGTAGTCGTGTTCCCCCTGCTATGGTTGTTACTTCTCCTGCAAATTCTCCGTCGTTGTGGCTTTCTCTGTGCAGTTGCGTTTTCTGTGTGATGCAATCTGTGGTCTCGAGGAGGAGGGTGGTGTTATATGTGTTCTGTGGTATAACCGATACGGGTGTAGTGTTTGACTCTTAATTTGATCACGAGGTGTGGCCATTAATTGCATGCGTTGGTCACGTAGGTGGATGTAAGGATCAATGAACTGTACTTGACGGGATGTATCTGGAACACCTTAGGTGATTCGAAAGTAGACAGGAATACAATTAAATAGTTAGCTTTAATTCAGCATCCGTGGTGAACGTCGATCTTACAAGTGCAGTTATAGAATGAGCTGCGAATACTTCTTTACAATTCTGATTTGTTCACAAATATACATCGATTGTCAAGGCATAAACTGTCCGTCCCCAGTAGCAGAGTGGTCAGCGCGACGGACTGTCAATCCTACGGGCCAGGGTTCGATTCCCCGCTGGGTCGGAGATTTTCTCCCCTCAGGGACTGGGTGTTGTGTTGTCCTAATCATCATCATTTCATCCCCATTGACGCGCAAGTCGCCGAAGTGGCGTCACATCGAAAGACTTGCACCAGACGAGCGGTCTACCCGACGGGAGGCCCTCGTCACACTACATTACTGTTATTAATGCACAATCTGAATATGGCGCCTAGCTAGGTCGTAGCTACTGACTTAGCTGAAGGCTATGCGTTAGCTGCAAATGAGATCTCTGAAGCTATAACAAGTGAACCATTCCTGTTAAAGTCGGCTGTAGAACTGGCAGAGCGCTAGCTTGTCTCCTAAGACCACCCGAGTGGCGGCGCTCGGTCTGCTAGCGTCGACAGTGGCGACTCGCGGGTCTGATGTGTACTGACGGACCGCGGCCGATTTGAAGCCTACAACCTAGCAAGTGTGGTGCCTTGCGGTGACACCACATGTTGTATGTCTTGTCTGTGTGTCTCTTGCTGGGAGTGTCTGTTGTGTGGGGGCGCAGCTCTGAGATTCCTGGACCCGCTCAGCGCTGCTTTGGGTGCTCACTATCACTTCAACCAACAATGGTGTATGAACTTCCCTAGACAGTCGCTCTTGCTGAGGAACTTTAGAAAAATCGATAAAGAAATGTCAGCTGAAGATTACAAGATAGAAGCCAACAGGCAATACACCTACAGGTGTCCACGACATGTTGTGTGGTCGTGTCTTGAATAACTTTCGGCCTCTACCGATATATCTCTTTACTGGCAGTCACGGAAGAGCTCTAAGTTTGGCGTCTAAATACAATTATTACTACACCTAGACCTGTGTACATTGAGCAAACTGATATGTCCACGCCTTGACAAAACTTAAGTCCACACATACCCTTATGGGAAGCCAATCACTTTTATTTATTTTTGTTTCTTATGTTTATTTCCTTTCTAGTTTCTCATGCATGCATTTTAGACGTATATACAGGGTGGTCCATTGATCGTGACTGGGCCAAATATCTCACGAAATAAACGTCAAACGAAAAAACTACAAAGAACGATACTTGCCTGGCTTGAAGTGGGTCGTCGAAGCACGTTCACCGGATCTGACGTCCCCGGATTTATTTCTGTGCGGAAAGTTGAAGGATATTTGCTATCGTGATCCACCGACAACGCCTGATAACATGCGTCAGTGCATTGTCAATGCATGTGCGAACATTAAGGAAGGCGAACTACTCGCTGTTGAGAGGAATGTCGTTACACGTATTGCCATCTGCACTGTGGTTGACGGACATCATTTTGAGCATTTGTTGTATTAATGTGGTACTTACAGATTATCACGCTGTAACAGCATTCATTCTGAAAAATGATAAGTTGGCAAAGGTACATGTATCACATTGGAACAACCGAAATAAAATGTTCAAACGTACCTACGTTCTGTATTTTAATTTAAAAAACTTACCTGTTACCAACTGTTCGTCTAAAATTGTGAGCCACATGTTTGCGACTATTACAGCGCCATCTATCACAAAGCGAAAAAAGTGGTCCAACTAAAAGATTCATATTTCTTTACGCACTACACGAATATGTAATAAAATTGCCGATTCCTATTTTAAAAAAACGCAGTTGATATCCGTTTGACCTATGGCAGCGCCATCTAGCGGGCCAACCATAGCGCCATCCGGTTTCCTCCTTCAAGCTAGACAAGTTTCGTTCTTTGTAGTTTTTTCGTTTGATGCTAATGTCGTGAGATATTTGGCCCGCTCACTATCACTGGACCACCCTGTATAATTCTCTGTTGTGCAAGTAACACCTCTTGTTGGTCTTCTATATTGGTCTTCAGATTGACTGACGTTATTTTGATATTCAAAGTTTCCACGTGACCTTGAAGGCAGAATCTTGATAGTTCCGTTTTAGATTTTCGATGTGCTGTCAGATTTCGATGTGCTGTCAGTTTTAGTCATTTACAACTTTTTGCAAATTACGGATTAATAGTTGTTATTCCCTCTCTGTCAGAGAATGATGTAGCTGAAAACGCTACATTCACCGACAGGTGTGTTACTACGTCCCATTCGATGTTTGGGATATGGACCACGACCTGTTCATAGGTGCACCATGTCTCTGGTAACACCACTGTCACATATACAGAACCTGTTCTTAACATTTTAGTGGTGGGCATTTATTTCGCATTCGACTGAAAAGTAAAAGGTCGAAAACTGTCTACCGTTATAATGAATTATATACTTTTACTACAAGAAAAATTTTTCATTGTCCTATTTTGAAAATCAAAGGGCGGGACAAACGAAGCTAACTAGGTCTCTGTGAAACTAGGATCTTCAAAGTTAGATTTTTAGTCGTAAACTGATCACATTACGATGCCATAGACTATAATTATAATGAAAAAAAAACAAGACAGGAACAGGACACATTCATTCTTCTGACATTTAAAAACATAAAATGTCGCACACAAATGTTCACATAGACGTTGATGATTTCTTCGTTCTATGAAGTTAGCTGGAGCATATACGTCCCATTAAATATTAATTAAGCACAAACTACTATAATTACGTGGGGTGGTGGTGTAGTGATGTTTGTAAAAAATGTTTATGATGTATATGAAAATACAATTTGTTGCTTTCGATATTCAGGGAACGTTGAAGAGCGTGATTTTTTTAGTGAAATAGACGTACTGTGCCAGCTATAAACACATACGCTTCCTTTGATGGCTCACTGTCTTCTGTAGAGGGTGTTTCAGACTTGCTGTTACAGGCTTGTAGATGCTGTAGGGGGTAGTTAACAGGCAATTGTAAAGAAAGCTCCAGATATTAAGTTGTTTATTGCCTTGATCGCGTGAATGTACACAGGATTACTAGTTTCGAGAGGACTAAGCTCCCATCTTCAGATCCACAGAGTACAGGTAATGAAATATGCCGTGCGATAAACCCCGCATTTGTTTTTGTACCATCGTAACTAACTCATAAAAAGAGGAGAGTAGGACATTAAAAAACATATAGCTCTGTCCTTATTGCAAGACACAATCACAGAAGTGTGCATGTCAGGAAGCGCAGCATGAATCTGGGCTGCCTGGCAGCTATGTAGGCACACTTCTTGATGTGGCACGCTTGTATGACTGTCTTGCCATGAGGGCACAGTTATAGTTTTTAATGTTCTACTCTCTTTTTATTATGAGTCTGTTACGTCGGCATGAAAACAAATGTGCGGTTTATCGCACAGCATGATTTTATAATCTGTACATTGTGTATCTGAAGATGGTAGCTTAGTCCTGTCGAATCTAGTAATCCAGTGTACATACACGCGATCAAGACAATAAAAAACATACCTGAAACTTTATTTATATTGAATTCATTGATCGCTCTCCAACCGAGGATGTCAGGTTTTTATTAGTACATAAACTTTTCATTTTGAACCCCTTTCGGGAAATGTACCGTTTCTATATGAAATAAATTGAAGATCGGGTAACTTCAAATCTCTCTCTCCACGTCACGCGCACAGCGAAGGCAATAAGCTTTTCTGGCCTGTGTGCTCCACAGAAGCCCATGGCACAGGCAGTGTTTGGAATAATCGTCGACGGGTCGTCGTCTAAGTGACGAAGGGCGTCCCCTTCAAAGTCGAGAGCGTAGATCGTCAGTGGAGCAACACAGTCATCCCCGCTAGTTGCAAACGTACCATTTTCTCATAGCCGTTGCTGTAGTCGGACAAGGAAAGTATGTGCTGTCATAATTACAGCAGGGACTGACGACAGCGTCCTCCTCTCACATTGTTTGCCTATCGTGAAGGGCGAGATTTGAAAGTGATCCGCGATCTACAAACTTACTTATACATAAACGGTACATATAAATGCGTAGGCTTCCGCGGCCAGAGTCAGTCGACATCGAAGTTTTCTCGGTATGGTACCGCGTCATTATGTAAAAAACTACAGCTGCTGGAGAATAACCAACGTTTCGGCCACGGTTGCAGCGGCATTCTTCTGGGTCTAATGGTGCGTTCTAGCTACGCAGCCGGCCGAAGTGGCCGTGCGGTTAAAGGCGCTGCAGTCTGGAACCGCAAGACCGCTACGGTCGCAGGTTCGAATCCTGCCTCGGGCATGGATGTTTGTAATGTCCTTAGGTTAGTTAGGTTTAACTAGTTCTAAGTTCTAGGGGACTAATGACCTCAGCAGTTGAGTCCCATAGTGCTCAGAGCCATTTGAACCATTTTTGAAGCTACGCAGTGTCCCTTATATTTTGTTGTTACTGTTCAATGCGCATGCCATTACGTCGTAATTTTAAAAAGGTTGTTAGTTTCATTGGTCACTTTAGAAAGAAGGAGAGGGAACTTTATTTTAATAGGTTATTGCGGTGGAGGGAGAACGTGACCTCTGTTGTCTATTGGCTCTTGTGTTACGTACCATGATTGGTGACCACCAATCATGGTACATAACACAAGAGACAACAGACAACAGAGTTCACGTTCAGCTAGAACGCACCATTAGACCCATAAGAAGGCCGCTGCAACCGTGGCCGAAACGTTGGTTTTCCCCCAGCAGCAGTAGTTTCTTACATTATGACGCGGTACCATACCCAGAAAACTTTTATGTCGATAAACGGTACAGTTCCTTACCAAAACTTTATCCACTGAATCCCCTCTGCAACTTCCAGGTAAAATGAAATTTGAAACACGCCGTTTATCGACTCCATGGGTGGTAATACTTTTCTCCAAGTTACGAAAGCTTCTCGTTAGGTGGTAGCACTAGATAGGTGTGTGATATGGACATCGCAACGCTCAAATCTGCGTATTACTTTAGTGAGGCATTTATGTGTGCTACCAATCACGAAACTGCTTGGGAATGTGTTGTACACCAGCGTTGCAGTGCTTCCAGGGAGAGGACAAGATGCCATCAAGACTGACACCACTACGGTGTGCGTTGGATCACTGACAACTCTCGGTCCAGCAAGCGTAGTAAAAGAGATGGTGTCCGCCGCCAAGCACATGCCCGCAGGGGCCAGGTCGGCTCCGTCTTACACTATCTCGCGCACTTTACACGTCGCCGAGCATCTGAACAGGAGAAGGGGCGCAATTTTTCAGGACCGCGGAAGAGGGAAGGAAGCGAAGCGTTGGTGATGGTGGTGGCTGCCCGGGCTGGTGGTGGTGGTGGTGGTGGTGGTGGTGGTGGCGGGCGCCGCACCTCCCCCTGTTCCCCGTGCGGCCACGGGTCGATGACGGGCGCGTGCGCAGCGAAACTGGCCGACGGCGCCGCGGCGGGCTCCAGCCAGTGTGTGTGCGAGCGAGCGCGCCGCCGCTCCAGCTCCAGAGGCCGCTCCAGCTGCTGGAAGCGCCGCGTCTGCCGTCTGCCCTCCCCAGTGCACAGCCGTGCTCGTGCCGCGCGAAGGGGGACTCGCCACGCGGTTAGCGTCTCGCGCGTACAGACATTTCCCCGCAGCGAAGTGAAATCCGTGCCGAGAATGCAGCGCAGTGGATGGTTACCTCCGTGTGGCAATATCCACGGAACGCTGTTGTCACTCGTAGCAATGTTGTGCAATATCACCGCTGAAATCAGACACTGAGGTACAAGTTCTTTGCCACCTTTCTGTCGACTCTGTCACTGTCAGAGCTGTAAGACTCTCTCTTTCCGACACCGGTAAGATGTCAACAACCTTACGTAAATGTCTAGAAGTACGGAACTAAGTATCTACGATTCCATCACGATCGTACCGCACTTCCGCTGCTATGTGACACGTGAGCGTTTTTGACCTGTCTTTTTGCGGCGGGCAGTGTGCGGGAAAGCTTTCGCCGCGCTTTTAGGACGAAGTGGAGTGACAACACAGAGCCCTGCGGGGCACCAGAAGCGAGAGGCGCTTCGGTGTCGCCTGGAAGCAACAGTCGCGCGCCCTCGGGTTATTGACTAATTTTGGGACCGCCGAGTGACACCCGGCCGGCGGCCAGCTGTGTCGTCGACGTGCTCGTCACCTCGGCCCCGGTGAGTACTCCAGGCCCCGCCACCGCTCATTGATGGAGCCCGGCGCTGCGGCAAGATGCGGTGCTTCCCATGTTTACTTGCGCGAGAGAGCGCGCCGATTTTGTTTCGCGCTCGCACCTCTCTGCCGACACCTGTTCTGGCTGTGTTCTGTTTGCTTCCGTGACCTAAACTTCACGGTTGCGTGTGTAACAGGTCTGAAAATACACGTCGTTCATTCATTCACACATTCATTCATACACACAAATATCGTGTTCCATAAATACGATAGCAGGAAGACAGCAGAATAGAGCAACTAACCCGCAGGGTTCTGTTCTGGGTCCGTTACTTTTATCGATATACAGGGTGAGTCTCGCTGGATGTAGCATCTCTCATATTTCGTCAGCGTTTCTAGATGCAGAAATGAGGTTAAAGACGAGGTACTGGCAGAAGTAAAGCTGTGAGGACGGGGCGTGAGTCGTGCTTGGGTAGCTCAGTTGGTAGAGCACTTGCCCGCGAAAGGCAAAGGTCCCGAGTTCGAGTCTCGGTCCGGCACACAGTTTTAATCTGCCAGGAAGTTTCATATCAGCGCACATTCTGCTGCAGAGTGAAAATCTCAGAAATGAGGTTGTCGGCAAATGGTTGTATGTAGAAAGGCATGTAATTTTGTTGTATGTTAAATCTTCTTAAGTGTTGCGTGGACTGAGACGTTAAAGCAAGAATGCTTTTTAACCCTCCTAGCACCACTGGGGTCAATTGACGCCGTATGCACATTGGAAATATGAATTCTCCCTTGTTATGAAAACTATTATTTTCAAAATATATGACATTCTCTCTCTGAGTTAGCTGCATCTAGTGACTCATCGTTCATTTTTATATCTACAACAGATTAAAATTTATTCCTGGTTCTTGCACTGAATACCACTGGGTTCAATATGATTCCAGTGTACATTGTTTATTTCTTGAATGTCAAATTTATAAAATTGCAAAGATGAATGTTACGTTGAACTGCTGTTGTACGAAAATAATATTTCTCGTTTATTTTTATACCCAGTGTTAGAGGTTCTTGTCTCAGCCGTTAATGTACACGTTCTTAGAACAACTGAAGTCAATACGAACCGATAAACACATGTTATTTTTCAAATATGTAGATTTCTCCCTTTGAGTCAATCGTAACCACTGATGTTTTGTTCACTTTTATATTTACAATATATTAAAATTTGTTCTTCGTTTTTCATCCTGAGTACCACTGGGGCCAGTATGACCCCAATATAAATTTCTTTTTCGTTCTTAGATGTAATATTTATGAAAATAGTGTGGTGACTGTTACACTCAACAACTGTAATGTATATTTTTATGTTAGTTCATTGAGACATTGCAACATATTGTGGATAAATTACTTGAGGTCTATATGAGCACAGTGGTACTCAGTGAAACAAAAAGTCGTAGTAGTAGGAGGGTTCAACGGCATAGTCTTTTTAATGGTATACTTTTTTACTCGTATCGTATTCTGTAAACCCTATCATGAATGAAGAAGGAGAGGAGAAGAAATTAACAAGCTCGCTGCGTTCTGTTCTGGGTCCTTTGCTTTTCCTGTTACACTGTGTGAATCTTGTAAGGCTTAACACCAATTTTATTTTGGAGCTTTTGAAGATGACGAAACGTGGTTTTCGTCAAATTTTAGTATAAACAGCAGCACCTAATTTTGTCCGATGTGAAATCGTCTTACGTGTTGTATCAACCGAGCAACTCAAGAAACACTGCTTTTTAATGGCATTCGAAAGCTCTCGGTAACACGAGTTGTGTTACGTAAGCGTTGAAACTTTAGCAAAAATATCCGAAAAATGTGCAAGAAGCGGAAGGCAACTCTACCATACTTGGCTACTGCGATGTAAATACGGCCAAGTAGGATACTCATTTAAGGTTCCGTCGCTGCACCATGCTTTTCGGTTATTTACTTGTTTCCACAGAAAGCTATTCACTTAAACAAGGACATTTCGAACTTCTGACACACTTCTGTAAGCGCCTCTAATATGCTAAAAGCTAGCATGTAGTTCCATTTAAAAAAGTCGTACCTGACCCAGTATCGGTGTTGTATAAAGTAGGCCCAAGAGGAAATATTTTTTTTATCTTAGTGGAGTAGGGCCATCCTCTTTGTGCATATAACGACGAAGTCTGGCATGAGAGCGCCACTTGACGGGGTGTACACAGCAAGATCCCATTCCGGCCGTCTTCCCTCTCAATTTGAGCATATTTGTCATATACTTCTGTGAAAAGTTTCAGCCGAAACATTAACAAGCACTATATCGCTGCAATCGCCATTTCAAGGACTAGAAAGCAGCTAAAATATAGCGTACCATTTTCAATAGTAGTTCTTTCAACATCTCGGTTTTGTAAAATCATTTACCGAAAAACTCGTTTCTGTATCTTCACCCAAAAAAAGTGCGGAGTGCCCCTTTACGCAACAAACTTCTGTATATCAATGACCTTTCAGTGCATAAGAAAGATCATTCGAAAAGTTTTCTATTTACAGGTGACACAAGAATTATTATGAAAGACATGGAATGTAAATTACCTAAAGTTTGGTCGACAACATCAGCATTTGCCTTTCCGGGAACAGATTAATGTGTAACTACAGCAAAACACAATACGCACATTCCTAACATTGATCTCATGTAAAAGCGAAATTGTTTTGTTCCAAAGTGGCAAAATAGCTAGCGCAGTCTACCTTTTTCAATTCTTAAGACTCAGAGTAGACGAAAGGCATTCTTGGAAGTATCACGGTCAAGATCTTGCACAGAAAATGAGTACTCACATCTTCACTATAACTGACACTGCAGAAAGATGGCTTCTTTACTTTGTTTCTGTATTATCTTCTACTGTATCATGTTTTTGTTCAAGTATGTGAATTCGTCACGAAAAAGGCGGTCAGGCGCATCTGCGGTGTCTGTTCGCCAACTGCGCGTAGACATTGTTCAGCTGTCTCTCAGTTCCAACTCTTCCCTCTCTACACTTATACTCCATCATTGGATTTGTTGCTGATGAAACTGACTTATTCAGTCAAGAAATGCGTCATTAATTCGGTTGTTCTGATTATTTCATAAAGTATGGGGGAAGAGGGAGGAATAAGAAATTACTTTTTGCAGAAACCTCAAAATATATTTTTCGCTCAAGCGCACTCCGTCGCAAACAGTTTGTTTCTCTAAATAAAAATCACCTCCAGCCCAATACTCCTGTAAAACATACTAACTACAAATGACGACCAATATAAAAACTATTTACACTGTTAATTTTTGGAATTACTATATATATAATTGAAGAAATAATGACTAATAAGAGACATTTTTACTTTTCTTTTTGAGTATCTTGTGATTTTCAATTTCCGGCCTAATAGGTATCTCTAACTTGTTACAGACTTCCGCTCGCACTCTGAATGCTAGGGAGATATACAGTCTACGTGGAAATTAGTGTACTGCTTCTATTATAGTTGCGAACTCTGTGGTTTTCCCTGAATTCCGTCTCGTAATAAAAATGTAAATGTCGTGTGACTAGGGCCTCCCATCGGGCAGACCGATCACCGGGTGCAAGTTTTTCGATTTGACGCCACGTCGGCGACTTGCGCGTCGATGTGGATGAAATGATGATGATTAGGACAACACAACACCCACTCCCTGAGCGGAGAAAGTCTCCAATCCAGCGGGAATCGAACCCCGGCTCTCAGGATTGACATTCTGTCGCGCTGACCACTCAGCTGCCGGGGACAGACTGTCTCGTAATTAACAGCAGATACCACTGGAGTGGAATTGTATTGGGACATAAGTGTATGAATCACCAGGTTTTCGAAGAGGCTTCAAACACCCCCTCGTCTCCCCCCCCCCCCCGCCCCCTCCCAACCATGGACATCATAAGGAATCCATTTCCCATGTACAAAACAGTTTCAAATGTCTGATTGCTTTACGGTTTAGATAATGTTGAAAATTTGGCGTTTAAACGTTAATAAGAGAAACAGTTTACGAAAGGTTTGAAATTATGTTTAAAGTTTGTTGGAAATCGCTGAGTGCTCTCATTACCAAACTCTGTATAAGTATATTGTGAGTAATTTTCACTTCATTTTTAGCAAGCTCTAGTTTTTCGCGCTTGTCGATATTTATGAAATATCTCCTGATGTATGTGTCTTACTATTATATAATTTTGAAAGGACGTTGATCAGTACGTGTGGATACTGTCACAAAAATTTGTTATGAATAAATTTAGTAGTAAAGAAGTCATACGTTAAGAAGTCATTCCTGATGCTGAGCTTTGCGTGAAATGTAGTACGCGAAAAACTCGTTTCCTCAAGATATATACATAAGATTATACCTGTTAGTGACTTATTTATGACAGTGCTTTAAATTTTTAAATTCAGTCTGTAATTATATGAAATATTGAAAATCAAGTTTTTGTTGCTCCTGGAAGCCGCTAGACACGCAACCTGCAACTAGAACGGTGCACCACGCATCGAGTTAGCCGTTTAGTAATACAGATGTTCGGTTATCAACAGTAAGCAATATTCTTACTACACGCTTCTGTAGAATAGATACGTTTTAGACCTTACCTACATTATCTCAGAAGATAATACCACGGGACAGTACTAAATGGTAGTACGTTAAGTGCGCTAGCAGTGCTGTTTGTAGGCCGACACAGTGAGAGAATTTTCTAAGTGCAAATCAGACAGAACCGAGCATACTTTAGAACTTATTCTCATCCTGGTAGCAGTTCGGTGAGTTATGTAAATGTATTCCTAGGAACCTCCCACTTGGAGCGTCATTCACACCCATGAACAGTGATCAACCACGGTATTATGACCACCTATCTAATAGCCGATATGTCCATCTTTGGCGCGGATAACAGCGGCGACGCGTTGTGACATGGAAGTAATGAGCCCTTGGTAGGTCACTGGAAGGAGTTGGCACCACATCTGCACACACAAGTCAACTAGTTTCCTTAAATTCCGGGGAGGGACGATGAGCTCTGACGCCCGGGTCAGTCACATCCCAGATGTGTCGGATGGGTTTCATATCTGGCTAGAATGGAGGACCTGCACATCAATTGGAACTTGCCACTGTGCTTCTCGAACCACTCCATCACACTTCTGGCCTTGTGGCCTGACACATTATCTTGTTGAAAAATGCCACTGCCGTCGAGAAACATGAGCGCCATGAAAGGGTGTAAGTGGTCCGCAACCAGTTTACTATACTCCTTGGCTGTCACCGTTCCGACCTCCACTGGGCCCGCGGATGCGTGACTGTTCCCCAGCGCATAATGGAGCCGCTGCCAGCTTGTCTCTGTCCCGCAGTACAGGTGTCAAGGAGCTGTTCTCCAGGAAGGAGACGGATTCGCGCCCTCTCATCATGAAGGATTCTTCAGACCATGCAATGCTCTGCCACTGAGTCAACGTCCAGTGCCGATGGTCACATGCCCATTTCAGTCGTTCGGTTGCCGATGTCGTGGTGGTAACATTGGCACATGCCTCGATCGTCGGCAGCGGAGGCCCATCGTTAGGAGTGTTAGGTGCACTGTGTATTCACATACACTTGTATTCTGCCCAGGATTAAAGTCTGATGTTAGTTGCGACACTGTTCGCCGTCTGCCCTGTTTTACCAATCTGCCCAGCCTACAACGTCCGACATCTGAGGGATAGCTGCCCAACCCCAAGGCATCTGGACGTGGTTTCACCTTAGTTTCGACACGTTTTGAAGGCACTCACCACAGCACTCCTCGAACACCCGACAAGTCTTGCAGTTACCGAAATGCTCTTTCCGAGGTGCTGGGCCATCATAATCTTCCCTCGGTCAAACTCAGATAGATCGCGCGCCTTCCCCACTCTACACACGCACACAATGCTCACTGGTACTACATGCACCGTGCGTGTGTCTATCAGTCATTCCTCGCCAGGTGACGCTGTTATCGCCTGGACGGGTTTATGTTGATAGTAAGTCGGCGGTCATAATGTTGTAGCTGATCGGCGTATTTGTACGAATTGCCTGATTGCACTTGAGACTCATTGATATCTTAGTCATAAGAAAACATTGCAACGTGTCTGCGCTTCTTGATTTCTGAATATTTGAAGCGAGTTTCCAGTCTTAAGGTCTGACTGAATAGTTTATAGACATGATTTTTTTCTATTACCTCTAACTAATATTTATTTATTTTCAGCTTCATAACATGAATCTGTCAAGGTCACTATGTTGTCATCAGTAGACCGTTTGCGAAACTGTTAACTCTTAACAAACGAGAGGAAGGAACAGTGTGCAATAGCTTTTTTCTTTCCTTTCTTTTTGAGAGAACCAAGAGAAGAGCTCTTACATATGCCATTAGTGCCATGAAAATAAGGTTCGATTCCCGGCGGGGTCAGGGATCTTCTCTGCCTCGTGATGACTGGGTTTTGTGTGATGTCCTTAGGTTAGTTACGTTTAAGCAGTTCTAAGTTCTAGGGGACTGATGACCATAGATGTTAAGTCCCATAGTGCTCAGAGCCATTTGAACCATGAAAATAATTTAATCTTTGATATATATCGTGCAATAACATGAACATAGTGCCAGCTGGATTTGTGGAATAGTTATCAGTAGAGCTTTTAAAATTTTTTGAGTTTGTAGATCTACAACCGTACTCCAATGACACCTTATGATGTGTGGGGGAGAGTAATTCTCGTACAGCTATCATTTCCACTATATTCCATTCGCGAGTTGGTAGTCAGAGGAACAACTATAAACGGTGAACTCTCCGTGGTACACAACCTTTCGCCTTTAGCGTCTACCACTGGACTTTGACGTTCATTTCCGTAGCCCTATTGGGTTTTGTAGACAAATCTGTGACGAAACACGACAGTCTTCGCTGGAAGATTATCTTTCTCCTCTATTAATCCAACATGGTAAAGGTCCCAGGCTGACGATCGAGACTCAATCTGTCGAAGTAGCGTGCTGAAAGCCTCAGCTTCCGTGGATGTATCTTCGTCTTGGTCTTTTACTGAACCTCAGTCTCGTATCTATTTTCTTAAAAAAGAGTTTGTAACTGTCCTACTTTATGGCATAGCGGACAGTCACTTGAAGGTAATTTAGAATTGTTACTCCTTTCAGTGATACATCGACAATATTGTAATGGAGCAGTAATGGGCATCTCTGCCAATTTATGAATAAAACGTTTATTCGTCACCAGAGTAAACAAAAAAATGGCTCTGAGCACTATGGGACTTAACAGCTATGGTCATCAGTCCCCTAGAACTTAGAACTACTTAAACCTAACTAACCTAAGGACATCACACAACACCCAGCCATCACGAGGCAGAGAAAATCCCTGACCCCGCCGGGAATCGAACCCGGGAACCCGGGCGTGGGAAGCGAGAACGCTACCGCACCAGAGTAAACAGCCAGTCTCCTGCGCCAGTGGTCGATTTTCTGCAGATCACCATACATTTTACTAAACTCCTGTAGTTCAAATGGATGAACTAGAATATATCCCGCCAGGGTAGCCGAGAGCGCTAACGCGCTGCTTCCTGGACTCGGGTAGGCGCGCCGGCCCCGGGTCGAATCCGGCCGGTGGATTAACGACGAGGGCCAGTGTGCCGACCAGCCTGGATGTGGTTTCTAGGCGGTTTTCCACATCCCACTAGGTGAATACCGGGCTGATCCCCACGTTCCGCCTCAGTTACACGCGTCGCAGACATTTGAAACACGTTCGCACTATTTCACGCTTTAAACTTGATGCAGACAGCTGGGGTACACTGATTCCATCCCTGAGGGTACGGAGTGGCAGCAGGAAGGGCATCCGTCCACCCCTAAAACTAACCTAGCCAATTCCGTTCTAACCACGCCGACGCTGCGATCGCTGCGGGACTATGGCGTAAGCGAAAGAAAGAAAGAAAGAAAGGATGGACTAGAATATCTGGGCAGCAAAATAGCTGATGAATGGCCGAAGTACTGAAAATATAAAATGCTGACTGGCAATAGCAAGAAAACCATTTCTGAAAAAAAAAAGGAATTTGTTAACATCGAATATAAATGTGTTAGGAAAGCCGGCCGAAGTAGCCGTGCGGTTAAAGGCGCTGCAGTCTGGAACCGCAAGACCGCTACGGTTGCAGGTTCGAATCCTGCCTCGGGCATGGATGTTTGTGATGTCCTTAGGTTAGTTAGGTTTAACTAGTTCTAAGTTCTAGGGGACTAATGACCGCCGGCCGAAGTGGCCGTGCGGTTAAAGGCGCTGCAGTCTGGAACCGCAAGACCGCTACGGTCGCAGGTTCGAATCCTGCCTCGGGCATGGATGTGTGTGATGTCCTTAGGTTAGTTAGGTTTAACTAGTTCTAAGTTCTAGGGGACTAATGACCTCAGCAGTTGAGTCCCATAGTGCTCAGAGCCATTGACTAATGACCTCAGCAGTTGAGTCCCATAGTGCTCAGAGCCATTTGAACCATTTGTGTTAGGAAATCTTTACTGAAGGTATTTGTCTGTAGTGTAGCCTTGTATGGAAACAAAGTGCAGATGATAAACAGTCGTAGGAACAGAATATAAAACCTTCTAAAACGTTTTGCTGAAAGAAGTATGCTGAAGACGAGATGATTCAAATTGCTCTGAGCACTATAGGACTTAACTTCTGAGGTCGTCAGTCCCCTATAACTTAGAACTACTTAAACCTAACTAACCTAAGAACATCACACACATCAATATCCGATGCAGGATTCGAACCTGCGACCGTAGCGGTCGAGCAGTTCTAGACTGAAGCGCCTAGAACCGCTCGGCCACTCCGGCCGGCTGAAGACGAGATGGGTAGACCGAATAACTAGGAGTTATTGAATCTAATGAGGAAAATAAATTTATGGCGCAACCAAAAGTGTGGATCGGCTGATAGGATACATCCTGAGGCATCAAGTATTACTCCATTTCGTAATGAAGGGAAGTATGGGTGGTAAAACCTGTAGAGAAATACGTAAACATTCATACAATAAGCAGTTATAAGTGGATGTAGGTTGCAGTAGTTCTTAAGAGATAAAGAGGCTTGCAGAGGATTCACTAGTGGGAGAACCGCATAAAACCGGTATGTGGACTGAAATCACGACTATTACAATATTCAAAATCGTTTTCACAGTAGCATGGCACTGACATACACACAACAATTTTAAAGATTATATTCTGACGCTTATAAAGACACTCGAGCCACGTGATGATAAAGTGTAGGAGTCTAAATCCGTTAACATAAAAATTTGAATATCACGTCGGTTTAGCGGCTGGAAGCTTTTTAACAAATACATTATACTGACGTGTAAGTACTCGCCCCTGCGAAATGTTATGTACCGACAAAATAACTTTCGCTCCAAGTTTGTTACACTTACAGGTGATAAAAGCCTAATCATTGTAGGTGCCACAGTTGTAGGCTGCCTGATATCGAAAATTCAAATTGGAAACTACATCTTGGGTATCATAACTTGTCATACACGCAAATAGATACTTTCAAGCTGCACTCTCGTTGGCAAGGGTCTCGGCCGACTGAGTCTATGCTTGTAAATTCAACCGTCGTATGAGCAATGGAGTTACAAACTAAAACCAGAGATCACAGTGTCTTAAGCTTTTAGTTTCCTCAGACAGACAACCATTGTACCGGATTCGGAAGTATCATCACCCTCCACATAAAATGCTTTACATGTCGATTTATAATCATACAAAACACCCTATATGTGGATTTATACTCATAGAGAATACCTTACAAGCCAAAGTGAATGCAGATCAACTGCAGACAGAAATGGTGTTTTGACGCAGGATTTCCTATAACAACAAATGTATTTACTATACGATTATCTGACTGGATGAGGAATAAAATAAACAATGTACTGGCAAAAATAGCTCCTGGTTTTACGGCTGGCAGGCTATCCCCATCGTTATTATTCTACTGCACTACCAAGGTGTCATACTTAGTAACCTGAGTGAAACCGAACCTGTTGGATTGAGAGCAGAACGTAAGTTTTCACGTAACGATCACATTGCTAACCTGCTGAACGTCACTATAAGACATATTACTGAGTTAACACCTCTGTTACATTATTGATAAATTACTCTTAATACACAATAGAAAAACAAAGCACCACGAAGGAATTATTCGAATGGGACGGAAATCTGTGGATGTGATTTACATGAACAGATAAACAAAAGTTTACAGTTTCACTAAAACTGGATGATTTATTCGAGAAATAGAGCTTCATAAATAACGCGTTGGTCCACCTCTGTCCATTATGCAAGCAGTTGTTCGGCTTGGCGTTAACTGATAGAGCTATTGGAGGTCTTGACGAATATCGTGCCAAATTTTGTCCAATTGGTGCGTTAGATCGTCAAGATCCCGAACCGATGGAGGTCCCTGCCATAATGCCCCAAACGTTCTCAATTGGGGAGAGATCCGGCGACCTTGCTGGTCAACGTAGAGTTTGGCAGCAGCCGTGTGCGGATGGGCATTACGTTGCTGAAATGTAAACTCAGGATGGCGTGCCATAAATGGCAACAGAAACGCGCGTAGACTATCGTCGATCTACTCCTGTGTCTTCAGGATACCGTGGATGGGAACCAAATGGGTGCTGTTATGAGAAGAAATGGCACCACACACCATTACTCCTGGTTGTCAAGCGTATGGCATGAGAGAGTCATGTTGGTATCCCACCACAGCGCAGGGCGTCTCCAGCAACGTCTTCACTGGCCATCGGGTGTCATATTGAACTGCCTCTTTCTCCGGAATACACATGTGAAATGTGTATATCTTTGAGTACAAGTTATGACCTGTTAAATTTTATGACACTTGTCAGAGTCGACGTTACAGCATGTGCTTAATACGACCTTCATTGCTTTGGACACACAGTCTTTTTTGGCAGTTCTGCTATACACGTCGCAGGATCTGCGAGTCAAAAAAGGCATTCACCCCCTCAGTACAGCGGAAAAGACGGGCTACATTGTAGATTTTTACTTCATACTCAGTTTATTACAAATGTCCCCACAGGTAAAAATCAAGAGGTGTAACACCGGGGGACCTTGGTTGCCATTGGATAGGACCCCTCCTACCTATCCACTGACCTCCACACTGTTCATCCAGAAACTGTCTGACTTCAGTAGCATAGTGGGGAGGTGCACTGTCTTGTTGGAAGAAAGTTGGGAAATCACTCTGTGGATTCAACAGCGTTGGAAGCACATAATAGCGGAGCATGTTAAGATATTTCTCCGCATTCAAGGTTCCATCAATAAACACCTGACCTACAATTCTTGAGCCCCAAATTCCACACCAAATCATCACTTTTTCACCGCCAGCACCTTTACAGGGATCCACCCATGAAGGGTTTTCATCTGATCAGTAACGATGATTCTGTTTGTTTACTTTTCCTTGCACATAAAAATTAGCTTCGTCACTGAACAACACCTGTCGTATCAAGTTTGGATTCCTGTTAAACTGATCCAGAGCCCATTCTGCAAACTACACCCGCCAGGATCATTATCCTCGGAGAAATGCTGTTGCAACTGTAACCTGTACAGTGGCCATTGATGTGGGTCAATCACATGCATGATTGAATGCTGACTGACACCGAATGTTGCTGATAACCGGTGCGAACTGTGATGTGGACGTTCCACAAACGATGTTGCAGTCTCCTCGTCGGTGGCTTGTCCACCATAGAACCTGATGCACTAAATGTCATATGTAGAATGTCATTACTCTCAGGATGACGGAAGTCAGAAGCGTCACTCTGGTACCTCGTCCACCACCCATAAACACAATTTAATTGCGTTTCTGCTGTGTAAGTGCCATTATGGATCACCTGCAACAATAAACAGAATTGATCACTTCCTAGAATTTTAAACTTTAAGAGGTCATACCTCCTACACAAATAAAGATGTCTTAAAGCAGATTCCACATGTGCATTCCTGAGAAAGAGGTAGTGCAAAATGACCACTTCCAATTTGAAACAAGCAACCCAAATCCAAAATGGCGGATTTCAAGGTGGCCACTGCTGTCGCCATAACACCTACACTCCTGGAAATGGAAAAAAGAACACATTGACACCGGTGTGTCAGACCCACCATACTTGCTCCGGACACTGCGAGAGGGCTGTACAAGCAATGATCACACGCACGGCACAGCGGACACACCAGGAACCGCGGTGTTGGCCGTCGAATGGCGCTAGCTGCGCAGCATTTGTGCACCGCCGCCGTCAGTGTCAGCCAGTTTGCCGTGGCATACGGAGCTCCATCGCAGTCTTTAACACTGGTAGCATGCCGCGACAGCGTGGACGTGAACCGTATGTGCAGTTGACGGACTTTGAGCGAGGGCGTATAGTGGGCATGCGGGAGGCCGGGTGGACGTACCGCCGAATTGTTCAGCACGTGGGGCGTGAGGTCTCCACACTACATCGATGTTGTCACCAGTGGTCGGCGGAAGGTGCACGTGCCCGTCGACCTGGGACCGGACCGCAGCGACGCACGGATGCACGCCAAGACCGTAGGATCCTACGCAGTGCCGTAGGGGACCGCACCGCCACTTCCCAGCAAATTAGGGACACTGTTTCTCCTGGGGTATCGGCGAGGACCATTCGCAACCGTCTCCATGAAGCTGGGCTACGGTCCCGCACACCGTTAGGCCGTCTTCCGCTCACGCCCCAACATCGTGCAGCCCGCCTCCAGTGGTGTCGCGACAGGCGTGAATGGAGGGACGAATGGAGACGTGTCGTCTTCAGCGATGAGAGTCGCTTCTGCCTTGGTGCCAATGTTGGTCGTATGCGTGTTTGGCGCCGTGCAGGTGAGCGCCACAATCAGGACTGCATACGACCGAGGCACACAGGGCCAACACCCGACATCATGGTGTGGGGAGCGATCTCCTACACTGGCCGTACACCACTGGTGATCGTCGAGGGGACACTGAATAGTGCACGGTACATCCAAACCGTCATCGAACCCATCGTTCTACCATTCCTAGACCGGCAAGGGAACTTGCTGTTCCAACAGGACAATGCACGTCCGCATGTATCCCGTGCCACCCAACGAGCTCTAGAAGGTGTAAGTCAACTACCCTGGCCAGCAAGATCTCCGGATCTGTCCCCCATTGAGCATGTTTGGGACTGGATGAAGCGTCGTCTCACGCGGTCTGCACGTCCAGCACGAACGCTGGTCCAACTGAGGCGCCAGGTGGAAATGGCATGGCAAGCTGTTCCACAGGACTACATCAAGCATCTCTACGATCGTCTCCATGGGAGAATAGCAGTCTGCATTGCTGCGAAAGGTGGATATACACTGTACTAGTGCCGACATTGTGCATGCTCTGTTGCCTGTGTCTATGTGCCTGTGGTTCTGTCAGTGTGATCATGTGATGTATCTGACCCCAGGAATGTGTCAAAAAAGTTTCCCCTTCCTGGGACAATGAATTCACGGTGTTCTTATTTCAATTTCCAGGAGTGTATAAGGTGCGCCCCACCTGTAGGAACCCCGTACCAGACGCCATTATGATTCCTCACACAGTTCTACTTGTATAGTGGTGTATACAGACTTCTGCCTCACTCTGTACACTTACGCCCCTATCAGATTTGTCATTCAAAATATGCATTCGTTTGATCGGAACAGCAACAACGACTGTATGAAGCCGACGTGCCAAAGTAACGATACGAAAGTCAGAAGTGAGTCTACACTCATCTCGAGAGTGCCCATCTCTCTTCTGAACACGTTAACAAAAGACTTCAACAAGAGTTGAAAGCAGTCAGGGGTAAATGTAAATTACTGTAGCCAACTCAAAGGCTTTTATTGTTGTTAAACGTGCAACGAAGACTTATTTGACTATAACTATTGTAAACTGCTAAAATAAATTGATTTAATGGATTTAAATGAAGTATTTTTAACTGGTCCCGTCATTTTAAATTTTATTCTCCATGGTTTTCTCACATCATATAGCCTGAATGCCAGGAACCTCCCTAATAATTGGCCGTGGTCATCCCCTCCTACGTGTAGAACCATGCTCGGCCATCCACTTCAGGCGCTTGGCAAAGGTCACGTCTCATTGTACCACATATTAGAGTTTCATCCTATTACGTTTGTGTATGAAGCGCGGAGAAATTACCGCTTAAATCAGTATGTTCACTCTTGAAATATAATACAGGACTCCGCACTTCATACTGGTTCGTGAAAATAGGTAAGCATTCACGAAATAGTTAACGTCTTTCAAGTGTCTGCTTCGGGATTTCTGTGACACTCTTCCATGTATTAAACAAGTATGTCACCATTCGTATCGCTCTCATCCACATCTAGATAGATATTATGCAAGCCACCATATAGTGCATGGAAGATACATTGCACCACAGATAGTCATTTCCATTCCTGTTCCACTCACAAATAGAAAGAGGGAAAATGAGTATCTGTAAACCTCCGCATATGCCGTAATTTCTCTTCTGGTGTATTATCTTCGTGGTCCTTATACAAATTTGAGATTATCGGCAGTGGAATCGTTCTGCAGGCAGCTTCAAATTGGCGGTTCTCTGAATTTTTTTCAATAGTTTTGCGCGAATTGAACGTCTTCTTCTCTGCAGGGATACCCCTTTGATTTCAGGAAGCATTTCGGTAATACTCGCTTGTCCAAAACACCTCCCGTTAACAAATGTAGTGGTTCGCCTTTAAATTGCTTCGTTATCTTCCTTTAATCCAACCTGGTGGGGATCCCAAATACTCGAGCCGTACTCAGGAATGGGTCGCAACAGTGCTGTATACACGTTATCCTCTCCAGATGAGCTACACTTTCCTAAAATTCTCCCAATAAACCGAAGTCGACCATTCGCCTTTCCTACTTCACCCCTTACGTGCTTGTTGCATTCCAGATCGGTATGCAACGTTACGCCTAGATGTTTAATCTACGGGACTGTGTCAGGCAGCACGCTACCAGTGCAGTATTCTGACATTGCTTTTCCTGAGCATCTGCATAAACTTTCATTTTTCTACATTGAGAGTAAGCTGCTATTCATCACACCAAATAGAAATTCAAAGTTATCCTGTAGCCTTGTAAAGTCACTCAACGACAGTATTTTACCGTACGCTACAGCGTCATCAGTAAACAGTCGCAGATTGCTGCTCTCCCCATCCATAAGATCATTTACGTTTACAGGGTATTTCCGTAAGACTGTGCAGAATTTAACAGGACATATAGAACGCTCCACTGAGCATTTTGAGGTGGGGAACCTGGGGTCGGAGAAGCCAGCTTAAGAAGATAATAGGAATAAAATCACATTAGTGTGCACATTTTTATTTACTTTAGTTACAGATAACTGCAAATACCATCACTGACACAATGAAATAAACTTTTACTGCGTCTTGAAAAACGTGCAGAAACTGACGGTTATCAACCTCAATGTAAGCGTGACAGCGACGAACGCGATTCCGACGCACCCTGACAAATATTCGAATTACATCACAGGCAGCTACAGTTCTGGCAGTTAATTCAATCTCTGTATCCACTGGGGTCTCATACACGAGACCGAGTGACTTCAGACATCCCCATAGGAAATAACCATGGGAATTCAGGTCAAGTGACCTCGCAGGCCATGGAATAAGACCTCCCCTTCCCATCCAGCGACCAGGAAATACAGCATACACTTTTCACACCCCGTATAGAGAACGAGACCGGTCCTATCACACTTCCCTGGGGCGTTGCGTCTCTGATTAACATGCATCGTCGACAATATCGTACTTGTTTCTATCACATTAGAAGTTTTATTGGTACTCACATACGCGGCAAACTAACCGGTACGCTCGGGCCTTCGCCTGCAAACTGCAGTCGGGCACTGTGTCAAACGCTTTCCGGAAATCTAGGAATATGGAATTTTCCCGTTACCCTTTATCCACGGTTTGCCGGATATGAGAAACCAGAATGCTGAGATTTGCACGGCTGATGCTTTTTGAATCCGTGATGATTTGTGGACAGATATAGTGTGTCCCTAGAAATTTATTGTTACCTCTTATTTGTATACATCCAATAAGCCTTGTTAGTCTCCACATACTTGAGTAATATTGGACATCACAAGTGTCTCCTTAGCAGTCCCCTTTGCAGACTCCTCAATAACATACTAATGAATTCCAGTCTGCCACTTGTTTTACCTACAACTGATCTTTCTCGATCATTCCATCTCAGATCCCAACGCAGATATTCGTACGACTTGACTGACTGTAGCTTGATATTTTAGTTATGGACTGCAGTGTTTTTGCGCTTTGAGGAGTACACAGTTTTTTATTTCTGAATACTTAATGCGAGTTGCCATTATTAGAATCTGAGTGGATATTTTAAAGATTTTTCTCCTTTAGTGCCTCATTGTAGGTAACTTCATCCTCTGCATAATTTCCAAAGTATTTTTAATAATATCTGCCAGATCATTAATATACAAAATGAACTGCAGTGGTCCCGCTACACCTTCCTGTAACCTGCCTGAAGTTAGTTCTGCATCCGTCGATGATTATTCATCTTAGATAAGATTCTGTGCCTTTCCTACCAAGAAATCACGAAACCAGTCTCAAACTTTCGTCACGTAGTAATTCTGAAGAGTTGTAATACTGCATCCACCTGATCATCTCAATCAATGACTTGAAGGCTATGTGAGTGTAACATGAGTAGGGTTCTATGTGATTTATGTTTTCGAAGTCGATGCAGGCCGATGTTCGAGACTGCTCATTATGGTTTATCTCAGAATAAGTTTCCACATTAGATGCTTGTCAGTACATCACGAAGTAGTACCGTGTGTCACTTCTGCTAACCATCTTGTAGACGGCTATGACGTGTGCTTTTCTTCCAGTCACTGGGCACAGTTGTTTTTTTCTTTTTTCGTGGTATGTATGGTATTATATGGTTAACAGAGGGACTAGCTCAGCTGAAAATCGTGTGCTGACTTTTCTAGAGATAACATCGAACTCTATCCTTATTCAGGCGGTTTCAGCCCTTTCTCAATGGCAGTGATCCTAATACCTGCACCACTCACCTCAATAACTGAGAACGACTGAAATACTCCAGTATTTCCGTTTGCGAATGGACATTTGATGACTAAGTTCAGCATTCTTGTTTCTGATTTGCTCCCATCAATTTCGTTTCTAGTGTCATTCATGAGCGTCTATAAACTATTCTAGTGTCACATGCCTGCTCCAGTTTTCAATTATCTTAATAAATCAACGCACTGTTATTGTTATTACCGATACAATGTGTTTAATTACCATTTATTTATTTTAATGAGATGATTGGAGTGATAATTTTACCGCTGTGTTGTGAAATAAAATGTAACTACAATACTCACGGTACTGCTGAAATTCGGATAACGTAGGTCGTTACAGCGGTTTTGTTACTTTCATTGTCGATACGTTTTATTTATTCTTTACTTTCAGGATCACCTTGGAACCCTACCTATTAAGGAGCTAAACGATCTTCTTATGTTTTACTGGAGAACTCGTACTCTGAAATTCGTAGCACCTTTTTACGAATACTTCTTTTTCCCACTAAATTTCTGCTTTTACCTCTAAAACTCATAACTACAAAATTTCTTTTTATTGTTATGTTCAGTTTATGTTCATGGTCTGCATACATTGCGGAGTTTCTTGGAACCGATTTATGTTTGTTGTGAGACTTGAATCAAATACGTCAAAGATATGGTAGATATACAATGTAATTCTTTGTTTTATTTGGTTTATTATATTCCTTTTTTCCAATACTATTAGTAGCTTTTTACAGACTTGTAAATTTCTTCTTGTGTTCGCAGTCTGTACTTGGTCAGCCAAAAGAATTTTCTGGATAATTTTATTTCTTATCTGTTTCGTTCAAGTTCCGTACTTAAACAATGTTGAATAACCCTCTATAAAACTACACAATGATTCTACTCTTTCGCTTTAGTGACTGATACTTCTCGCATTTGTAGTTCCGTCTCAGATTTCCCAACTGTTAACTGCCATCTGTGTAGTAACAATACTTAAATGGATAGGATTACATACATAAACTAAGACAGACTGTTAGATTTCGTTTCCATTTGTTGTCGATTATAACTATTAGGTTTTAGTGCCCCTTCAACGCAGCTCTCATTAGACCGAAGTACTGGCTCACATTTAACAAGGATGGTGAAAGACACCTAATCATTGCGACGAATGATTGCGACACTAATCTGTAGTCACGGGAAACTCTAATCGAAATGGCAGAACGGGGATTAAAACCACGCTTCTACTGAATACGAATCCAGTGCCATAACCATTACGACTCCCCATTAAGTCTCATTTGTGTCGTAACATTTACGACCTTCCATTAAGTCTTATTTGCTGTTGTGTGAGTTGTCACATACCACGAGCGTAATGACTATTGTACTAAACGCTCTTTTCTTATTCAGGGGACGAACGATATGCACTGAAACTGAGCATATTTTTCTCAATGTACTTAAAATTTGAAATACGGTGTTCTTCGCATGTCTACTAAGATTTCGCGTCGGAAAAAAATATTGTCGTCGCTGTTTTAAAGAGATATTTTGAAACCACAGACCGGGCGCTGTGTGTCACGTTTCGTTACTGTGTTACTTCAATTTCTGTGGATGCCTGCATCGGTCGTCCTGCAACGCCACAGGAGATTTTTATGAACTTTTTAAACTACAATTAACCTTTCTCTTGTAGTTTAAGGCTGGAAGAGTAACCTCCCTATTACGAAGGCAATCCCAAAAGTAAGGTCTCCTTGTTTTTGTAAGTACATAGACCTGTTTATTTCTACAATGGTTTACATCAGTTTACAGCTTGAACATTTAGCTATTTTTCGACATAATCATCATTTATGTCGATGAATTTTTGTAGACGCTGTGGCAGTTTTTGTATGCCCATGTCATTCCAGCTCGCCGCCATGCTGTTCAGAAAGTTATGAACCCCTTCTTTCATCTCGTCGTCGAATATGAATTACTTTCCGGCCAAATGTTCTTTTAACTTAGGGAACAGGTGACAGTCACTGGGCGCCAAGTCAGGACTATAGGGTGGCTTGGTGATTATGTTCCACTGAAACTGTTGCAGGAGAGCAACCGTTTGCCGAGCGATGTGTGGGCGAGCGTTTTCATGGAAAATGTGTACGCTCTTGCTCAACATTCCTCTTCTCCGGTTCTGAATTGCTCGTTTGCGTTTTTCCAGAGTCTCACGGCACCTGTCAGCGTTAATTGTGGTCCTAGTGGGCATAAAGTCGACCAACAATACCCCTTTCCGATCCCAAAAAACGGTTGTCATGACTTTACCGCAGGCTGTGTTTGTTTGAATTTCCGCGCCTTTGACGAAGAAGGATGCTGCCACTGGCGTGATTGTTGCTTAGTTTCAGGTGTAAAGTGGTATGCCCAGGTTTCGTCACCCGTGACAATTGAGTCCAGAAAGTTGTCCTGTTCAGCTGCAAGGCGGTGAAGAAATGCGCGGAAGCATCAACTCGTTGCCGCTTGTGGTCCTCAGTCAGCATGCGTGGCCCCCGTTGCGCTCGCCTTTCGGTAGTTCAATGTTTCCGTTAAAATTCCGTGAGCTGTGTTTCGGAAAACCCCAGGAACCAACGTGCAGAGATCATCCGGGTTGATCCGCCGATGTTTACGCATGCTTTGCTCAACCTTTAACTGTCTCCTCAGAAATAGATGGTCTCCCGCTCCTTTAGTCGTCGTGAATTTCGGTCAGACCAGCTGCGAACTCTCTACACCACTTACGAACGTTTTAGACATCCATGCACGACTCACCATACACTTCCGTCAATTGGTGATGGATTTCAATCGACGCAGTGCCCTTTGCGTTCAAAAACCGAATTACTGCGCGCAGTTCGCACTTGCCGGTAACATGCAACGGGAGCTCCATTCTCAACGGCTGCCAAGCCAAGACTGGGAGCGCCTCAGCGCAGCGTGCACATGTTCATACACAGTGCGTGATGCACTCTTCATAACAGTGTGACCAACTGTCACACAAATAGAGTTCTGTACTTATAAAAAGAATAGGAGACCTGACTTAGGATTACCCTCTTAACTACTTCGTTACTAAATGTGCATGATAAATTTGATAATTAGAGGCACTTCTATAAAAATTTGTCCGCAGCTCTTAGTCGTGCGGTAGCGTTCTCGCTTCCCGCGCCCGGGTTCCCGGGTTCGATTCCCGGCGGGGTCAGGGATTTTCTCTGCCTCGTGATGACTGGTTGTTGTGTGTTGTCCTTAGGTTAGTTAGGTTTAGGTAGTTCTAAGTTCTAGGGGACTGATGACCATAGATGTTAAGTCTCATAGTGCTCAGAGCCTATAAAAATTTACTGTTCAATTTTACTCAAGTTTGTACATGTTGTATGAAACTGGATTAGATTTGCAGCTCCCTCGACAATTTGCTAAAAAATACCCTTTCTGTTACACTCACATGTCTAATTAACACATGTTTAGTTCAGCATGGTACGTTTCGGCAGTATGCAGTCATTACCAGATGATCGTCTTATAAATAAACATTACCCTGTATCATTTGCCGTAAGCACGATATATTTCGACGCATAACGTCACTGACACACCTAAAAACGACATAAAAATCGTACTTATTGCGAAAGTAATGATCTAAATTAGTGTATAATAAGTAGATCGCCACCTCGTGATGGCTGCATGCTGAAAGACGTGCAGTAACCCACTAAACATTGTTGTTAAAAGTGACTACATGACTATCATTTTAACGTAGTTCTTCAAACTGTACGTGTTTTCCCGTTTGTCTTTCAGGCTGTAATTGTGGAGTCATTCATTAAAGACATGACTACGCAGATGATTAGGATGACACAATTGGATATTTTCTCTGACGACGAGGATTCAATACGGTGTGGAAGAGCCGCGTGATTAAATCAAATGCCGTGATGTGGGATCAAAGACGGCTTGAATATATTCCGTTAAATATTCCACCTTCAAAAAGTGAACGGCGGCTGCTGGAGAACCGTGATAATTAAGTTTTCGACCAAGAATAACCCTAACATGCTCTTTTGCACATCATTTGAAGCGAACCTGTTCGTCAGTGGTGTTCTTACCCATGTTATTTGGAACCCGCAGAGTCTTCGACGGTCTTAGATATTTTATAAAGAAGACACTTCCTGAACGAAGTCACGTGTTTCGACAGTGTACTGCTATAATCTAGTACGCATCTCCTAATAAGATTATTTTCTGTAACAACATTTGGCAAAAGCGATATGTTTTTGTTGTTTTTCGCCTCATAACCTCGCTGGAACTCAAGAACTGCAAAATATCGCGCTAATAGCAAATGAAATATGTTGTTAGTATGTTGGCACTGAACGATGAATACGTGCAGCTGAGAAACTAATCATGAGTGAACGTTGTTCCTAAAATGTTTTTAAGCCCAAAAATTTTTGTTTATAAAATATTTTTAATTGCAACATGTAATGGTACTTGAATTATCTAACAATTATGATACCTCACCTGAACCTCTCGATACCAGCAATATTCTACTGTGTTTCTGTAAAGTAGTTAACATGTTTCTGAGACGACATTCAGATTTGATTTCATTAATGTAGAGGTACTTTGAAACATCGATATTTTTATATTGCAATGATATTATTCTTATGTGTATTCTTTCTTTTGTCAATATGATCTTTGACGTACTTGTAACTCTGATTTTTGAGCGCGTAAGCGATTATTGTTTAGTTAGAGAGTCGGACATTGAGAAGGTCAAGTCTTGGACGTTATGTTGGAAAGACGCATATTGTAGCCAGCTCATAAAATGTGAACTTTAACAGTGAGGAAGATGTTTTCAAGTATGTTTTGTATTGTGAAGTGATGTTTTGTGTGTTTCGTGATATTGCAGCAAAAGTAATAAAAAAGAAGTGTAACTTAAATTCGGAGTGCTGATTATTTTTTTTACATCACCATTGTGCTAACTTTGAAAGGTTTAATCTTCAAGAATGGTTTGTGAAGCGCATCTGTAAAACTTTTGAATATAGCAGAATAAAACCTAGGCCTCTTTGCATCCGAGCTTGGAGTCATCACCACCTAGATTTTCGACGATTGAGCCATGAATTTACAACGAGACCAGCGTGGGAAACACGAAAATATGAGTGCCTAGTTTATTCATTATTACAAGAAATGACGTTATTAACTGTGCTCTAATGACACCTGCCACATAATAACTTTGTTGTTGCCCGAAAATGCAGTATTTAGCAGCGTGAGCAACACCACAATCATTATTAAATTTTGACCTTTGTTGTGGTAGGGTTGTTAGAAACAGATATCATAGATTGCCCCTGTAGCTGAATGTTGGGTCGCTGCCTTCGATGCGGAGGCCCCCTGGTTCGATTTCCGGTACCTCCTCAGAGTTTTTTCTGAGATAGGGAGGTCTGGAACGGGATTCACTAAGCCCCGGTTTGGCCAGATGTGTTGCTTGAATAAAGAAGCAGTTACTCATCAGAGTTAATCTACTGGCGAAAAAGTAGCTACAGCTTCCGAAACGATTCCATTACGGCCAGAATTTTACGATAAAACTCAAAAGTATCGATTTTACCAATCAACAGACTTTGGCTCGCATGCTTTTCCGAGCATGATTATAAAACCTCCTGAACTTCATAAGAAAACTCTGCGCGCCATACTCCTCTTTAAAATGAGCGAGTTGAGCGCAGTTCTACAGATACACCCAAACATAAATTTTAAGTAATTATGCATCAGTGACATCAGATAACGGAGTATTGGGAGAAGTAGCACATAAATTATTAGTTTAAAACTAACGTAGACAGAAGTCATTACGAAGTATCTTACTAATGCCGCCGTTGTTGAATCGCCGTTAAAGCGTCAAAGAATAGAGGATCTTTGTTTATACACGTTTCTATTCGCAGAATTCAATTAGTTTTTCTGTTGCACTGCAAGTATTATTGCACGACTCTGTATTTAATGGAAACTTAGATGGAGGGTAACTGAAGAAAAAAATAGTAATAACCATTTGGGAATCTCATCTTCTTCTAGTTTGTGCACAGTCAATTTCTTAAACATTTTACATTACTATTAATGATAATACTTGTACCCGTGGTCCAGGGGTAGCGTCTTTGATTCACAATCAAAACGTCTTCGGTCCCGGGTTCGATCCCCGCCACTACCTAAATTTTGATAAATAATCAGCATTGGCGGCCGAAGACTTCCGGCATAAGAAGTCAGCCTCATTCTGCCAACGGCCTTGTCAAAGAGGGCGGAGGAGCGGATAGAGGTTCAGGGCACTCTCTTGTCCTAGGGGTGGGAAATTGCCCCTAAAGGCGGAAGAATCAGCGATGATCAACGACATGAGGATGCAGAAGGTAATGGAAACCACTGCATTAAAGACACGTAACGTGTATCTATAGGACATGTGGCCTGTAATTGAAGAAGTTTCATGATGATCTCTCCATTGGCAAAAGATTCCGGAATAGTCCCCCATTCGGATCTCCGGGAGGGTATTGCCAAGGGGGAGGTTACCATGAGAAAAAGATAGAATAATCAACGAAAGGATAACGTTCTACGAGTCGGGGCGTGGAATGTCAGAAGCTTGAACGTGGTAGGGAAACTAGAAAATCTGAAAAGGGAAATGCAAAGGCTCAATCTAGATATAGTAGGGGTCAGTGAAGTGAAGTGGAAGGAAGACAAGGATTTCTGGTCAGATGAGTATCGGGTAATATCAACAGCAGCAGAAAATGGTATAACAGGTGTAGGATTCGTTATGAATAGGAAGGTAGGGCAGAGGGTGTGTTACTGTGAACAGTTCAGTGACCGGGTTGTTCTAATCAGAATCGACAGCAGACCAACACCGACAGCGATAGTTCAGGTATACATGTCGACGTCGCAAGCTGAAGATGAACAGATAGAGAAAGTGTATGAGGATATTGAAAGGGTAATGCAGTATGTAAAGGGGGACGAAAATCTAATAGTCGTGGGCGACTGGAATGCAGTTGTAGGGGAAGGAGTAGAAGAAAAGGTTACAGGAGAATATGGGCTTGGGACAAGGAATGAAAGAGGAGAAAGATTAATTGAGTTCTGTAACAAGTTTCAGCTAGTAATAGCGAATACCCTGTTCAAGAATCACAAGAAGAGGAGGTATACTTGGAAAAGGCCGGGAGATACGGGAAGATTTCAATTAGATTACATCATGGTCAGACAGAGATTCCGAAATCAGATACTGGATTGTAAGGCGTACCCAGGAGCAGATATAGACTCAGATCACAATATAGTAGTGATGAAGAGTAGGCTGAAGTTCAAGACATTAGTCAGGAAGAATCAATGCGCAAAGAAGTGGGATACGGAAGTACTAACGAATGACGAGATACTTTTGAAGTTCTCTAACGCTATAGATACAGCAATAAGGAATAGCGCAGTAGGTAGTACAGTTGAAGAGGAATGGACATCTCTAAAAAGGGCCATCACAGAAGTTTGGAAGGAAAACATAGGTACAAAGAAGGTAGCTGCGAAGAAACCATGGGTAACAGAAGAAATACTTCAGTTGATTGATGAAAGGAGGAAGTACAAACATGTTCCGGGAAAATCAGGAATACAGAAATACAAGTCGCTGAGGAATGAAATAAATAGGAAGTGCAGGGAAGCTAAGACGAAATGGCTGCAGGAAAAATGTGAAGACATCGAAAAAGTTATGATTGTAGGAAGGACAGACTCAGCATACAGGAAAGGCAAAACAACCTTTGGTGACATAAAAAGCAACGGTGGTAACATTAAGAGTGCAACGGGAATTCCACTGTTAAATGCAGAGGAGAGAGCAGATAGGTGGAAAGAATACATTGAAAGCCTCTATGAGGGTGAAGATTTGTCTGATGTGATAGAAGAAGAAACAGGAGTCGATTTAGAAGAGATAGGGGATCCAGTATTAGAATCGGAATTTAAAAGAGCTTTGGAGGACCTACGGTCAAATAAGGCAGAAGGGATAGATAACATTCCATTAGAATTTCTAAAATCATTGGGGGAAGTGGCAACAAAACGACTATTCACGTTGGTGTGTAGAATATATGAGTCTGGCGATATACCATCTGACTTTCGGAAAAGCATCATCCACACAATTCCGAAGACGGCAAGAGCTGACAAGTGCGAGAATTATCGCACAATCAGCTTAACAGCCCATGCATCGAAGCTGCTTACAAGAATAATATACAGAAGAATGGAAAAGAAAATTGAGAATGCGCTAGGTGACGATCAGTTTGGCTTTAGGAAAAGTAAAGGGACGAGAGAGGCAATTCTGACGTTACGGCTAATAATGGAAGCAAGGCTAAAGAAAAATCAAGACACTTTCATAGGATTTGTCGACCTGGAAAAAGCGTTCGACAATATAAAATGGTGCAAGCTGTTCGAGATTCTGAAAAAAGTAGGGGTAAGCTATAGGGAGAGACGGGTCATATACAATATGTACAACAACCAAGAAGGAATAATGAGAGTGGACGATCAAGAACGAAGTGCTCGTATTAAGAAGGGTGTAAGACAAGGCTGTAGCCTTTCGCCCCTACTCTTCAATCTCTACATCGAGGAAGCAATGATGGAAATAAAAGAAAGGTTCAGGAGTGGAATTAAAGTACAACGTGAAAGGATATCAATGATACGATTCGCTGATGACATTGGTATCCTGAGTGAAAGTGAAGAAGAATTAAATGATCTGCTGAACGGAATGAACAGTCTAATGAGTACACAGTATTGTTTGAGAGTAAATCGGAGAAAGACGAAGGTAATGAGAAGTAGTGGAAATGAGAACAGCGAGAAACTTAACATCAGGATTGATGGTCACGAAGTCAATGTAGTTTTGGAATTCTGCTACCTAGGCAGTAAAATAACCAATGACGGACGGAGCAAGGAGGACATCAAAAGCAGACTCGCTATGGCAAAAAAGGCATTTCTGGTCAAGAGAAGTCTACTAATATCAAATACCGGCCTTAATTTGAGGAAGAAATTTCTGAGGATGTACGTCTGGAGTACAGCATTGTATGGTAGTGAAACATGGACTGTGGGAAAACCGGAACAGAAGAGAATCGAAGCATTTGAGATGTGGTGCTATAGACGAATGTTGAAAATTAGGTGGACTGATAGGGTAAGGAATGAGGAGGTTCTACGCAGAATCGGAGAGGAAAGGAATATGTGGAAAACACTGATAAGGAGAAGGGACAGGATGATAGGACATCTGCTAAGACATGAGGGAATGACTTCCATGGTATTAGAGGGAGCTGTAGAGGGCAAAAACTGTAGAGGAAGACAGAGATTGGAATATGTCAAGCAAATAATTAAGGACGTAGGTTGCAAGTGCTACTCTGAGATGAAGAGGTTAGCACAGGAAAGGAATTCGTGGCGGGCCGCATCAAACCAGTCAGTAGACTGATGACAAAAAGAAAAAAAAAAAAAAAGAAAAGAAAAAAATAATGATAAAAACATCGGAAGTATTTCTTAGAGTCTCTGAATAAACGATTCAGATCAACTATTTTTATCCTATCCCAGAATATCTATATATTCTTTATCTACTACTGCAGGAATATTTTGGAGAGATTCCCGATACGTTTGTCACCAGCAAAACTAAGTAAAACTGCTAACTCTTACAAGAATGGAGTGAACTGTTTACTTCCGTCAGTTGGAAGCAGCAAAGCGACGTAGTTTTACTTCTGTATTTTCTGGTCTCTTCATTATACACAGACTGACGTGTTGTTTGGTGATACCGGCTTGCTTGAAGTTTGCTGTTTGCGCGCTGGCCTATTGTGCCGTATTTCATGTATTAACGTTTAGGAAAAATTTGTACACAATAACACGAAATGCATGGTAACCTTGCTTTAGTCGCATTCGTAAGACATATTGTCTGGGGAATCTATCAGAACTTCCATAGCTACTCTTCTTACCCTTTATTAATCCTGAATTATTTCCCCTCGTACTGAGGAGCTCCACCTGAAGAGCTCTCCATTGCTACATACAGAGCTATAGGCGCTTTACAAGCTCCACGTTTGCTGTACAATAACTCTAAAATTCTCCTTAATTCTTCTCCCGACACAGACGCTATGCCAGCCATATCTGTACGGTACATCAATCCCCTCAATGCCTTTACATCCTCTTATCTTCATAACACGTGATGGACTTCCCCACTATGTCACAACTTTCGCTTGTCAGGTCACAGTTGGTGGGATCTACCGCTGTCGAGAACATTACTTCTTAAGAGACCTGATGCGATTTATTTGACGATGTCATGGACAATGACTCGTCTTGCATCATTATAGGATCTCAGCATTTTACTGTTTTGAGGCGATGCCACATGCTGGTTAGACAGTAATACTCAACCAAGGATTATCATTATGACTCCTTTATTCAGATTTAATATATTGACGTTTTGCCGCGACTTCATCTTATTTTATTCAGTTAAGTAGCGTCTATTAACTACAGGTATATCCCTGGGAGTTACATTATTCACAGATTTTGGCGCTGTAGCTGTGACCTTAAATCTTCCGTGGTAACTTAACCTTCAGTGGTGTACACTGTGCTCACTTCGTTGTAATCGTCCTAAAACATACACTACATTCTACAAAATTTCTGTTTAAAATGCTGTAGAAGTGTGGCTATTTTGGCCTATCTTTAAGAAATTACCAGAGTTCTTGGGAAACACAAGGTCTTCCTCTCCTGAGCTAGGCAAACTCTCGGAGCTGGCTGACATAGTGTCCTCTTCGATGGCAAACCTGGCACAGTTTGGCGTGTGGGTCGTTGCATGGGGCAGAGTGTCCATATAAATTGCACTAGATGCATGACACAGGCGGTAACGGCTCGTCCTTTGATACTTTACCAAAGTGTCTAAACCTAACATTACGAGAAAGTAGGGACAGGCCAGGGCCAAAGATGTGGGGAATTCCGCAAGAGGTTTTGAAGTACAAGCCGCTGCATGTAGACGCGGCTGTCCAAATTGAAACATCGAAGCAGTCTGCATCTGCGCCATGCTACTTCTGTCACCAAAATGGAACGATTGAGAATGATGACAGTTTCGTTTTGCCAACTGGATTTCGGAACATGCCCCCTACAGCCATCTCAACATTGGAAATATTACACTGCAATTTGTTTTGACAATTCAGAGTAAAAATTAGTTTAAGTCATAACCTGATACGAACTTACATAGGCTCAAAAACGGACAGATAAAACAAAATTGACACCCACAGTACACCGTGATCCGTAGTAAAGTTAGCTTTGAAAAGCGCGCAGCAGCGCGTAGCGTGAAGCAGTGGCCCTCCGGTTCTGCCGGTGGCGCCTTAGTCGCAATTGAAGGCTTCGGTGTCTCCCTCTAGCGGGAAAGGGAAAAAGTGGGCTGTTCGCGTGGGTTTAAGACGTGGCCGTATGTGCTCTCGGGCAGAGTTGGCAGTCGGGCATCAAGAAGCGACTTCTCTGCCGGTGCAAGAGGGACAGCACGCAGACCGCGGCATCAGCGCAAGCGACGCGAGCAGCGGCTCCGTGGTATGGGGCGTTAACTGCTCGTCGCGAAAGGAATGTTCCTGAGAATGGGTCCGCAAGGGGCCTAATCTGCAGTTGAACCATATGCTGTCGACCGGCGAGGAGGTTCTGAAAATCGGCGCGCCTTCCTGCGTCCGTTGAAACGGCTGGCAGCGGGCGGCTCGGAAGAGCATTTGGAGGTGCTGCGTTGGTTGAGTCCTACGAGTCGTAACGCACCAGAAGTTGAGTATTGATTGTTAACAGATTTTATGAAGTTTAACTGAATTCAATTTACTTATTCTTGTTAATTATATCAGCCGTATTTTTTAGGGGTTTTCCGCCATTCATTCTCGTCTGCCCACCCGCGGGAAGGTGGTAATATTAGAAAGGGTGGTCCGTTTGTCCCCTTTTGAGGACGAAAGGGGGGGGAGTCAGAGTAAATCTGTGGTTCTGATTGCTTCTTTCCCCTTCCAGCTTACCTACGGGTTTATTCGACTATTAGCCTCTGCATGTCTATGAAAGTCTAAGGCACCAATGACTGTACTGTTTAAAATACATAATTAGTATTGCTAGAGTCACGTGTAAAAGGTACTCTAAGAAAGAAGAAAAATTCCTTTTGACTCGTGGTAAGAACTAGTCAATTGCATAACGAATTCCTGTTCATCTGGAAGCTGCAACATACGTAAATTTATAATTCTGTATATTTGGCTATAGTTAATCAAGGTTATTAACGTGCGCCGTAGTGGATTTTTATATTGTTTCTAGTCAGCAAAAACTGTTGTGTGTTTTTTTAATTCAATACCTTTTAAGGCTTTTACTCAACATGCTTATGTGTTTTATACAGGTAGTTGGTTATTAGTGTGTTTACTTGCCGCCGCGCAGGATTAGCCGAGCGGACTAGGGCGCCGCAGTCGTGGACTGTGCGGTAGGTCCCGGCGGAGATTGGAGTCCTCCCTCGGGCATGGGTGTGTGTGTTTGTCCTTACGCTAATTTAGGTTAAGTAGTGTGTAAACTTAGGGACTGATGACATTAGCAGTTAAGTCCCATAAGATTTCACACACATTTGAACATTTTTTTTTGTTTACTTCCCATGCAAAAGTTCGCCATTTCATTACGGGTAGAAATTGTTGCCTTGAAAGGAGAATGTTGTAAAAGTTCGCAAGTCCTACCTGGCGAACGTGTGTGTTTGCCGTAAGTTAACTGGCAGAAATTTGTAAAATTTGTTGTTTTTATATAATTTGGAAATGTTAATGTTATTAACTGTGAGTGTCCCCCCCCCCCAACCCGTACGCATGATTCATGCGTTTTGGTTTTTCTATTTTGACAGCTTTTGTAAACAGGATTGTCTTTATATGTTGCAGACAAGTAAGATTCTGCGCCATTTAATGAATGGAGTGAAATTCACCTGTAATTTAGCTGAGCTTGAAATATTATACAGCGTCGGGTTGTATATGTTAAATTGCTTGCCTGTACTTGTCTTTTACTGGCCTGAAATTTTTTATAATAATAATTTAAAAGTCCTTTCCTATCGTAAATTGTGAAACGAGTGAACAAGATGACAGGTTGACTTGTAGGACACAAAAAAGTTTGATGTCTATTATTTACATTCATTCTGTCTTGATATGCTATGAATGTTGGTCTCTGGAACGTCAACGAGTGCGGCAAATGCGCCGACACAGCGTGTCCCAGCCTGTTGACATCATAGCAACGGGCCACCTAACTCTGCCGCTGTTGAGTCAGGGCCATGGCGATTCCTTGAGTAATTGGCCCATGTGCTGGATACGTCCCGGCGTCTGCTGTTGTCTCGGAGAGGACCCAGTGCCCCGACCTTCGTATGAGAGGTTGGAAGGGTGCATCAGGCCTCAGCAGAACAGGGCTGGTGGTCCTCATTGCGAGCCTCACATGTGAAGGTGGCTGGTTCCCTCCGAGTAGACCCCCGGTGGCGGCAGACTGCTGGGGTGCCAAGTTACTGGGCGATGAGAAACCAGCCAATGGTTGGAGGCCCAGTGACAGTGGTCTTCATGGCAGCGTCCATCACAGGCTACATCTACATCAGTACTCCGCAAACCACCTGACGGCGTATGGTGGAGCGTACTTCTGGAACGATTAACTTATCCCCTTCCTTGTTCCACTAGCGAGTGGCGTGTGAGAAGGATGATGGTCGCTAAGCCTCTGTATTATCTCTAATTTCGCGAAATGTATATGGGAGGAAGTAATCTATTCCCCGACTCTTCCCGGAAAGTACTCTCTCGGAATTTCAAGTTTAAGCTCCCTCCCTGATGCACAACGCCTTTCTTATAGCGTCTACCACTGGAGTTCTTTGAGAATCTCTGTAACGCTCTCGCGCCGTCCATACGATTCCGTGGCGCTCTTCGGTGGATCTTCTCTCTCTCTTCCATCAGTTCTACCCGGTAAGGGTCCCAGATTGACGTTCAATAGTGAAGAATCGGTCAGACAAGCGCTAAATAAATGTCGTGTGACTAGGGTCTCCAGTCGGGTAGACCGTTTGCCGGGTGCAAGTCTTTCGATTTGACGCCACTTCGGCGACTTTCGCGTCGATGGGGATGAAATGATGATGATTAGGACAACACAACACCCAGTTCCTGAGCGCAGAAAATCTCCGACCCAGCCGGGAATCGAACCCGGGCCCTGAGGATTGACATTCCGTCACGCTGACCACTCAGCTGCCGGGGGCGGACAGACAAGCGCTTTCTTTCGTGGATGAGTTGCATTGCCTCAATATTCTTCATATTTGCTATTCTAGCATTTGCTTTTCATGCTATTAGTTTTTTATGATCATTCCACTTAAGATCGGCCGGCCACTGTGGCCGAGCGGTTCTAGGCGCTTCAGTCCGGAACCTCGCTGCTGCTCCGGTCGCATGTTCGAATCCTGCCTCGGGCATGGATGTGTGTGATGTCCTTAGGTTAGTTAGGTTGAAGTAGTTCTAAGTCTACGGGACTGATGACCTCAGCTGTTATGTCCCATAGTGCTTAGAGCCATTTGAACTTAAGGTCGGTCTGTACAGTCACTCCTTGGACAGGCGTTATAACAGAGGCCAGCTGTCCGCTGACGACGTTTTGCAGAAGAAATATAACTATCGCTTTCCTCTATGTCGTCCGTCTTCGTTGCCAATATAGAAGTGTCCCAAAGGTATCAGCGGACCTATTTGTTGCCTTGTGGAAGTAGGTCGGCATGGAACCAGGCGTGCTACTGAGCGTGCTGCGTCCGCCTGCGGTTGCTGACTGAAGAGCAGGGTCTGGAACACGGTACGCCTACAGGTATGATTTGGTTTATAACAGCGTAATGGGGTTGGAAAGGAGGGTAGAGAGATAGGTGAAGATATTACTGGTGGAAAGGTCCCATCATTTGTAAGGACTTTTCGCAAAGATACAGTATCTAAGTTCACTTCCGTTGTCGGTCTTTTCGTACTAGGACAAAATTCAAATTAAGTGGGCCAAACTCGCACTAGAAAGCCGTCGAAACAGTTCTCTTTCTGCTTTATCTTCTAAAACGAAGCAATAAATAAATACAAGTCACAAAAATGGTTCAAATGGCTCTGAGCACTATGGGACTTAAGCGCCTAGAACCGCTCGGCCACAAGCGCCGGCTACAAGTGACAGACATGGTCCGCAACAACTTCGTCTAGGTCATTTTTCTATACAGATCAGTCTACCATACTCCACATTAAAGTCATCGGAAGGAGAATTCGTGTGTCGCTGTGTGGTGCGTTGAAATCAGCAGCGAGGTCATAAGGGCATGTCGATTAAATTCAAGGCAACGAGAGCCAAGATAAAAATCTCGTGAAAAAATTGACAAAAATTGGCAGCAGTGATAATCATCGCAGTCAACAGTACGTGGTAAGAGTGTTCATATCCTGTCTTGTCATTGATTTTTTGGTCAGCAGTCACGTGACTATTTGATGCGGCCGCCCATAACATCCACTCCTGTGCCAACCTCTCTTTCTCATATTACCACTTACAAAAAGCATCCTCCATTATTTGTTGGATATATTCCAGTCTCCGTCTTTCCCTGTAGTTTTAGCCTGTAAAGACCTCTCTGGTGCCTTGGAAGATATTTCCTGATGTCTTATATATGTTCTACTGTCCTATTCCTCCTTGTTGTCCATGTTTTCCTCATATTTCTATCCTCGATGACTGGGCGGAGAAACTCCTCATTTCGTATCAGACCACTTAATTTTCAGCATGCTTCTGTAGTATCACATCTCAAACGCTTCGATTCTCTTCTTCTCAGCTTCGCTCACAGTCCATGATTTACTTCCTCCACAAAATTAAGGTCAAAGTTTAGCCATGAACTTTCCTCTTGGCTTGTGCTGGTGTGCTTTTATGGCCTCCTTGCTTATTGCATTATTAAATAACTAACTGCTGGAAATTTTCTGAATTTTCATCATGTACATCTGTTGTCCACAAGTCACTGTGCCATTGTATTATTTTACTCCACTCCCTTTCGCGGAAAAAACATAAAATGCATAGGAATTCCTTCAAATTTAGTACCTTAGTTTTTACACAACATCTACACTGAAGCGCCAAAGAAACTTCTATAGGCATGCTTATTCAAATACTGAGATCTGGAAACAGGCAAAATACGGCGCTGCAATCGGCAAATATAAGACAAGTGTGTGGAGCAGTTGTTAGGTCGGTTACTGCTGCTACAATGGCAGGTTATCAAGATTTAAATGAGTTTCAACTTGGTATTATAGTCGGCGTACGAGCGATGGGACACAGCGTCTCTGAGGTAGCGGTGAAGTGGCGATTTTTCCGTATGACCATTTCACGAGTGTACTTTGAATATCAGGAATCCGGTAAAACATCAGATCTCCGACATCACTGTGGCCGGAAAAAGATCCTGCAAGAACGGGGCCAACGATGACTGAAGAGAATCGTTCAACGTGACAGAAGTGCAACCCTTCCGCAAATTGCTGGAGATTTCAATGCTGGGCCATCAACAAGTGTCAGCGTGCAAACCATTGACCAAAACATCATCGACGGGGTTTTCGGAGCCGAAGGCCCACACATGTACCCTAGATAACTGCACGACACAAAGCTTTACGCCTAGCATTGGCCCTTCAACACCGACATTGGACTGTTGATGACTGGAAACATGTTGGCTGGTCGGACGAGTCTTGTTTCAAATTATATCGAGCGGGTGGACGTGTACGGGATCGAGACAAACTCATGAATCCATGGACCCAGCAGGGCAGCAGGGTACTGTTCAAGCTGGTGGAGGCTCTGTAATGGTGTGGGGCGTGTTCAGTTGGAGTGATACGTCTAGAAACGACTGTGACAGATGACACGTACGTAAGCATCCTGTCTGATCACCTGCATCCATTCATGTCCATTGTGCATGGATTTGGGCAGTTTCAGCAGGACAATAGGACACCCCCACACGTCCGTAACTGGTACAGAGTGGCTCCAGAAACACTCTTCTGAGTTTAAACACTTCCGCTGACCACCAAATTCCATAGACATGAACATTATTGTGCATATCTGGGATGCCTTGAAACGTACTGTTCAAAAGATATCTCCACCCCTTTGTACTCTTGCGGATTTATGGACAGCCCTGCAGGATTCATGGTGTCAATTCCCTTCAGCCCTACTTCAGATATTAGTCGAGTCCATACCACGTGGTGTTGCGGCACTTCTGCCTGCTCCTGGGGGCGCTACACGATGTTAGACAGGTGTACCAGTTTCTTTGGCTCTTCAGTTTACGTTCGAAGTAGTAGTAAATTGCTTTCCGCACTTTGGCTTCCCACTGCGGTTTATTGAGCATATCAATGATACTTCGACTAAGCAAAGCCGCGATGAATCGTGCTGCTTTGCTTTGAATCTTTCCCATCTTTTCCGTTAATCTTGAACGTTTTCTATTTTGTTATTGAATAGCTAGTTGAAATACCCTGACAAGGGATGCCCAATGGAAGTTATCTCTCCATTAACACGTACAACTTGTACCTAAGGACATCCATTTTTCTTTCTAGGAATTATCCGTGCAATGCTCATGTGACTGCAATCAGCGTATCGTGGAAATCCATTGGAATATATATAGGAAAGCTAACTAATAAAGAATACACAAGTGACTGCACATTAATATTGTTTAGCTTGTGAAAAGGACTACTTGATTTTCAATCAAGAAAATGCATTGAATGTAGCGACTGTATCCACTGCTCGTCGACTTACGTCATCGTGCGGAAAATGGCAAATGCTCAAAGCACTTAGTTAAGCAGCTTATAGCGCAAGGCATTTGGGTCAGGAATTTCTTTTGAAAATAATATCATAATCCTATCACTGTCTTTTGTGGGCTTTTGAAAATGGGACACGTAGCCAATGCGGAATACGGAAATAGAAAAAGAGTCGTACCTGGATGATACCTGTTTTAGTTTCGCTATATTGAGTCAGAGATATTTTACAGACGAGTATGTAGAAGGCGACCACTAAAGGAGACCTTAAGAAGTAACGGAGTAAAATACTGTGAAAGGGTCCGAGGAAGCAATTGGCCCCCATTATTTGTGGTTATTATTGGGCTTCAGTTCCACGAAGATGGACAACTGACTAGCAAATTCTTCTTAACCCTTGAGCATAATGCACAGCAGAAAGTTGCTGAACATATGAATGACTTTAGCTGAACAGGCTATGTAAGCATTGTAGAAGAACGAGAAACATCCCCCTAGAAACATTAGTGAATTTCTGTGCTGATCAACCTCTTCCGGGTGGTGCACTGACTCGCAATCGGGAGGACGACGGTTCAATCCCGCGTCCGGCCATCCTGATTTAGGTTTTCCGTGATTTCCCTAAATCACTCCAGGCAAATGCCGGGATGGTTCCTCTGAAAGGGCACGGCCGACTTCTTTCCCTAATCCGATGAGACAGATGACCACGCTGTCTGGTCTCCTTCCCCAAACCAACCAACCAACCAACCAAGCTCTTACGTTATTTGATTTTTAAACAGTTCAGCAGAACTGAACGTACTCAGACATTTCTCTCTTTACTTATTCTGATCAACACTTACCTGACACACGATATTTTTAGCGCAACGCAATCTGACTTTCAATAATCCCAACAAAAGAATGGCCCTGACTAACAATAACCTAGACATTTCATGAATCACTTACCTCACAAAAATCTTCGTAACTCGAACTACTGCAATACAGCGAGCGCCAATACTCAACTACTGATCAGCATAGTTAGCAAATGAAAGATTTTGATAGAGAACAAACAATGTATTTACCTTAATAATATTCAAAAGTCATCATCATATTATATATATATATATATATATATATATATATATATATATATATATATATATATATATATATCAGTTCATGATATACAGTATTACAAATTTACTCTTTCTGATGGACACACGTCCAGATCGTCCGCTCTCAAAATTCTGCCATCTCTCTCCCCACATCCACCACTGCTGGCGGCTCACCTCCAACTGCGCAACGCTACGCGCTGTTCACATCCAACTACCCAACACTACAGTAGCGGATATTCCAACAATACCAACCAGCCATAGACTGCACACTGCACAGCCAGCGATTTTCATACAGAGCGCTACGTGGCGTTACCACCACAAAAACCTAAACAGCTTACTTACAAACGGATGAAATACGCAGGTATAAAGCTCACTCCCATTCACAGAACACCGAGTTCTGGTTTAAGCAAGTCGTCAATAATATGAATTAATTTACCACATGCAAAAGGAACATCGGAAGTAGTGTGAAATTAATACAGAAATATGGAATAGTAATGCATTCCATACGCACTGGAGCGTCCTGCAGTTTCACCAGTTTAATCAGAATAAGACATCAGCCGCTGCAGTTAAAATCTCTACGAGTATTCAGAGCTAAAACCTGCCCTTTCAACGTTTCACTGGCCAACAAACTATTGTCCGATGCTCCGTGGAATTCCGCGAGATATTTCTGCCACCCTGCCACGTGTCAAACACAAGGGCACTTGCACAAGGAGCACTCTCGATAGAAACATAAAAACAGCTTCGGAACTCACAGTGTGCAGCCACTTACGGTAAGCAATGAAATGAAGAGAAACAGACATCATGTTTTAAGTCAGTTTTGTAAGGGTTCCAGACTGGCGAATAATACTCAAGAATTGGTCGAACGAGAGTTAAGCCGTCAGCACACGGACCGTGCTGCCGAACGTTAACGTTGAGCGTGCCAATTTCAACGTGCTGCTGAACGCTCAGGAACGATGCGACTTGTGCATACGGTACGTGGGCCCCAACGTGGTATACGCGATCGCAACGCACTCCAGCGGCAGTCGAGGGATACTTCTAGTTCGTAATCACACTGTTTACTCAACGGGCGCGCGTAAATTTCTATTAAAACGAACATTTCTCCATCGTCCACGAAAATGAAAGTACCATGTCCAATTAATAAGGACACAGGCTTATAAAAGTTCCATTACAAGCAGTGCATTACAAATTTGGAATACTTCTCCGCATAAGATAAACATTATTTCATCATTCCCACATTTTAGTAAAACTCCAAGGTCAGTCTTACTTGATCACTACTGCCCACTAGCAGAATCTTTGCAACATGTGAATTACGCGCCGTAAAAGAAAGAGGAGCAAACTATCTTTATACAAGTAGCGCAAGCTGACCTGCAGATTAAGCCAATCCAACAAAGTCACCCCTCAAAAAAAGGTGAACTTATATTTACATAACATCAAATATTATAGTATATGCTTATATTAAACTAATAATAAAGTATCAGAACCTAATAAAAACACGAATGTTAGGAAAAAAATTTGGAAGAGTCAGGACGCGAACCACTGCTCCACCACAAAACTCTTCACAAGTCAGTGACTATACCCATTACGCTAAATTTAATTTTAACAACTTGTACCAAGAACAATACCTTTGGATTAATATTCAGTGTGTCACTGCCTTCAAATAGCTTACTCTCATAATACGCAAGTTACAATAATAGTTTTACCACGAATATGATGTTTCTCATTATTTTATTGGAACGAGTCACACAGTTAACAACGGGTTTTCCACTGATTCTCAATTTGCTGGTGCGCAGAAACGTCATATATACATATAGGCTTGAAATGAATGCCAATATGGCGCCTCACAACTCTGTACTGAAGGGAGACGGCGTGAGTGTGACGTAGGTGGCGTTGTGCCATCTCATTGGTCAACGCTCAGACGCACGCTCAGAATATGTGACATGCCAGATATTACTCCGCACGTTCGGAAAGGCTCCCGAGCGTGCTATTCCACGCTGTGACCTCAGAAATTCGGCACGCTCAACGCTCAACGTTCGGATGCACAGTCCGTGTGCCGACGGCTTAAGCGACCTCTTCTGTGCTTCAAATACACTACTTAGTGATTCTCTCACACATAGGTCTAGATTTAAGTGGTTTTTCCACCTTACACCACATCGGAAAGAAAGATTTAGCTACTTGGAGGTTGTGTCTGTGGTAGTTACAGATCGTCAATGGCGTTGTCAAACAATATCGTGACCTTTTGACTACTTTTAGTTGTTTCCCAGCATGTGGCACACACAGTGTAAAAATGTCAGTGCGAAACAAAGTTAAAATTTTGCACCGTGTGCAGCCTTAATAAACTGTGCGAGAGTTAGGGGTAAATATGTCTACGTGCAGAGCAGGTAGCATGCTGCAACTTGTCGGAGTTACGGGCGCTAAAGCACAGGAAACTTGGAGCTGGTTTTATCGCCCTTCCGTCTGGTGTGCGTTCTCCGCGGCTGAGAACTGTTTCCAAGTGATGACGCGATAAACAGGACTTCGGAGAAGCCAAGCGTCTCAGTCTTACTTCCCTCTTTATTTCTCGCTTTCTTTCTTTAGTGTTAATTCGTTACCCCAGACTTTGCAGCCGAGTGCTGGCGAACAACGGTTCACAGAGCTTTATAAACTCAGTTAGATCAGCAGAGAATGTGTAAAGAAAATTATCATTTCTTACATCAGATAGTCCTCGCCAAGACTAGAAAATGAATACATAACATGTTATATCTCCGGTTTTAACTTCCAGAAAAAGATTGGCCTTTGTCGGAAATTTGATGCTACATGAGTGAACAGTAATGTAACCCGACTACCTTTAGTGAAATACGCGGTTGTTACCAACTTTCCAAGCCTGACGGAATAATTAAGGGGTGTTAAACATAATTTACACTGAGATGACAAGAGTCATGAGATTCCTCCTAACATCGTGTCGGTCCTCTTTTTGCCTGATGTAGTGCCGAGCGGTTCTAGGCGCTACAGTCTGGAACCGCACGACCGCTACGGTCGCAGGTTCGAATCCTGCCTCGGGCATGGATGTGTGTGATGTCCTTAGGTTACTTGAGAAAAGAGACAGCATTGGTCGTATATTTTTTTTATACTATTGCAAAATCGATTTTCTGTCACTGAGTGACCATCTTCAGTGCTATATTGTATAACTTAAATTGGGATGCACTGTTGTCACTATGCTTACGGCGATCACAAAGTCTATGTGATCGCCGTAAGCATAGTGACAACAGTGCATCCCAATTTAAGTTATACAATATAGCACTGAAGATGGTCACTCAGTGACAGAAAATCGATTTTGCAATAGTATAAAAAAAAAATATACGACCAATGCTGTCTCTTTTCTCAAGTATACCTGTTATCTGGTCGTTGTGCACAAGACAACATGGAGTCGCCAATCAGTCCTTAGGTTAGTTAGGTTTAAGTAGTTCAAAGTTCTAGGGGACTGATGGCCTCAGAAGTTAAGTCCCATAGTGCCTGACGTAGTGTAACATCTCGACGTGTCCTCGACTCAACAAGTAGTTGGATATCCCATGCAGAAGTTTTGAGCCACGCTGCCTCTATAGCTGTCCATAGTTGCGAAAATGTTGCCGGTAAAGTATTTTGCGCTCGAGCTCACCTCTCGATTGAGTCCAAAGAATGTTCGATGGGATTCATGTCAGACGGTCTTGCTGGCTAAACCATATGTTTAAATTGTTCACAGTGTTCTTCAAAGAAATTACGATGAACTGTGGCCTGACGACATGCCGCATTGTCACCATAAAAATGGCTGCAAATGTCTCCAAGCAGTCGAACGTAGCAAGGTCTCAGTCCATTCCATGTAAACACAGCCTGTGCAACCACCACTAGCTTGCAAAGAGCATATGGACAACCTTCTTGTCAACTTTGGTCCATGGCTTTGTTTGGCCTGCGCCAGACTCGAAACCTACCATCAGCTCCTTCAAACTGAGATCGTGATTCATCTGATCAGGCGACAGTTTTCCAGTAGGTATGCTCACGAACCAAGGAGTGACGCATCAGGCGATATCGTGCTGTTAGCAAAGGCACTCGCGTTTACGAGCTCTCGACCAGTGTTTCCCTCGTTCTCGTCTGGTGATGGCTATCCAAGAGTCTCTGCATACTCTTGCCCGTTGCGGCCGCTCTGTGGTCTTTGTGTGGACCCCCGGTCATGTCGGTATCCCGGGTAACGAACATGTTGACCGCCTGGCGAAAGAGGCCACCAGTAAGCCACCTCTGGACGTTGGCCTCCCAGAGACTGATTTGCGGGCAGTCTTCCGCCGCAACATCTTGGCGCTATGGGACGATGAATGGCGCGAACTGACAACGCGCAATAAACTCCGTGATGTCAAGGAGACGACGGCTGTGTGGCGGTCATCCCTGCGAGCCACTCGCAGGGACTCAGTAGTTCTTTGCCGGCTCCGCATTGGCCACTCCCGGCTGACACACAGTTATTTACTGCGCCGGGAGGACCCTCCTCTATGTCGATGTGGGGCGGCTTTGACAGTGGCCCACATTTTGATGGCCTGCCCCCTTTTAGCTGTGGTCCGGCAGACATTTGCGCTGCCTGATACGCTCCCTGCCCTTTTAACAGATGACTCCACCATGGCTGACTTAGTTTTACGTTTTATTCGGGCAGGGGGATTTTATCATTTAATCTGAGTGTTTCTGTTTTATTTTATTGTTTTGTGTTGATTCTGGCCTTTGGCCTATGATTTTAAACTGATTTTTTTTCATGTGTTTCTAAGTGGTTGGCTTTTCCTTTTTTTATTTCTATGGTCGGCCAACCACTGCCACACTCTGTGTGGTTTTAGTTCGTTTTGTCTTGTCTTTGTCTCAGTTTCTCTTGTTCTGTATCGTCTGTGATCTGTTCTGTTCCTCGTTTTTATTCTCTGTGGGTGTTCTTTGTCTTTGGAAAAAGGGACCGATGACCGTAGCAGTCTGGTCCCTTTCATCCCGCAAACCAACCAACCAACCAAAGGCACTCGCATCGGTTGCCTGCTGCCATAACCCTTTAACGTCAGATTTTGCCGCACTGTCCTAACGGATATACATATAACAAGGCGAAAATCCCCATTAATGCATGAGTACAAAATAAATGATCAGTCTTTGGAAGCGGTAACATCAGTCAAGTATCTGCGTGTGACTATTCGAAATGATCTCAAATAGAATGATCAGATTACACAAGTAGTGGTTAAAGCGAACTCTACATTGCCGTTTATTGGTAGAATCCTGAAGCGATGCAGTCCTTCAACAAAGGAAATAGCTTACAATACGTTAGTTCGTCCAGTCATGGAGTGTTGTTCGTCTGTATGGGACCCTTACCAGTTAGGTCTGATTCAAAGAAGAGCGACAAGATTCGTGACTGGTACATTTACCCATCACGACAGCGTTACAAATCTCATAGAAAGTTTGAAGTGAGACACACTTGCAGATAAACGACGCGTTAAACAGAAGAGGATGCTCACTAAATTCCGAAATCCAATCTTCGCCGAGGATGTAGAGCACATATTATTACCACCAACTTTCAAATTACGCAATGTTCATCATTCAAAGATAAGGGAAATAAGAGCTCATACTGAGGCGTTCAGACAGTCGTTTTTCCCTCGAGCGATCCGCGAGTAGAACAGTGGGGGGGGGGGGGGGGGGGGAGAAATATGACTTTGGCGCGAATTGTGCCCTCCGCCCCATGCCGCTTGGTGGCTAGCGGAGTACGTATGTAGATGTAGATAAGTTCATCGTACAATCCACACTGATTTCTACGGCTATTTCACGCAATGTTGCTTGTATGTTACCACTGACAACTCTACGCAAACGCAATTGGTCTTGGTCGTTAAGCGAAGACCGTCGACCACTGCACTGTCCGTGGTGAGAGATAATGGCTGAAATTTGGGATTCTAGGCACACTCTTGATACTCTGGATCTCGGAATATTGAATCCCCTAACGATTTCCGGCATGGAGTGTCCCATGCGTCTAGTTCCAACTGTCACTGCACGTTCAGCGTCTGCTCATTGCCATCGTTTCGCCATAATCACGACTGAAGCCTTTTCACATGAACCACCTGAGTACAAATGACAGCTTCTCCGAAGCACTGGCCATTTACACCTTGTGCAAGCGCTACTACCATCATCTGTACATGTGCATACATTTATCTCATCACTTTCGGCACCGCAGTGTAAACTGCAGCCCAACTCTCCGTCCGTTGCAACAGAACTTATCAGGTGTAGTGGTTAGCATAATTGACTCGCGTTCGGCAGGACGACGGTTTAAATCCGCAACCGGCCATCCCGATTTAAGTTTCCATCAAAGCCCATAATCGCCCCAAGTAAAAAATTTTTCCTTCCTTCCTTACATCCTATCAGTCTTAATGTGTCACTCATTATAGAAGCGGTAATTGCATTGCAGATGGTCAATAGTGGGACAAAAAATATGGAAACACCAAAAGCATGGGTTAAACAAAAGGTTTTGAACTCTTGGCATATTTTTTGATTTAACTAAGGCATTTGATTGTGTTGATCACAAAATATTGCTCCAGAACTTGGACCATTACGGAATACGAGGAGTAGCTCACAATTCGTTCACCTCTTACGTTAGCAACAAGCAGCAAAAGTCCATTATTTTCAATGTTGATAACGGCTCTGATGTGGGCTCTGATGTGGGGTCTGAGTGGGGTACTGTCAAGTAGGGGGTGCCCCAGGGATCAGTGTTGGGGCCACTCCTTTTCCTTATTTGTATAAATAATGTTCCCTCTCGTATTACGGGTAACTCTAAAATATTTCTGTTTGCTGATGACACTAGATTGGTAGTAAAGGATGTTGTGTGCAACATTGGCTCGGTTTCAAATATTACATGACCTAAATCACAGTAAGACTCAATTCTTACAGTTTCTAATACACAATACAACAAAACCTGACGTTTTAATTTCACAGAACGGGCATGTGATTAGTGAAATTGAACAGTTCAAATTTCTAGGTGTTCAGATAGATAGTAAGCTGTCGTGGAAAGCCCACGTTCAGGATCTTGTTCAAAGACTAAATACTGCCATTTTTACTATTCGAACCGTATCTGAAGTGAGTGATCGTTCGGCACGAAAATTAGTCTACTTTGCTTATTTTCATTCGCTTCTGTCGTATGGTATATTTTGGGGTAACTCTTTCCATTCTAAAAGGATATTTTTGGCTCAGAAACGGGCGGTTCGGGCAATAAGTGGTGTAAGTTCACGAACCTCTTGTCGGCCCCTGTTCACGAGTCTTGATATTTTGACTTTGGCCTCACAGTATATATATTCCTTACTGTCATTTCTTATTAACAATATTAGCTTATTCCCAAGGATAAGCAGCTTTCACTCAGTTAATACCCGGCAGAAATCAAATCTGCATTTGGATCAGACTTCCTTAACTCTTGTGCAGAAAGGTGTGCAGTATACTGCTGCATCCATTTTCAGTAAACTACCACTCGAATTCAAAAGTCTTAGCAGTAATCAAAGTTGTTGATAATTCTTCCGGATTATAAGGCCGTGGTCCATGGAATTCTTCAACTCCTAACGTTTCGTCCAATACTACGTTGGACATCTTCAGAGGTGTGGCTGGTCCTGCTGAGTCCTGCCGAGTCGGCAGCCTGCTGAGTCGGCAGGACTCAGCAGGACCAGCCATACCTCTGAAGATGTCCAACGTAGTATTGGACGAAACGTTAGAAATTGAAGAATTCCATGGACCACGGCCTTATAACCCGGAAGAATTATCAACAACAGTACCATCCGGTCGTGAAAGTCTTCATTGTATGAGTAATCAAAGTGCTTTCAAATCTAAACTGAAGAGTTTCCTCATGGGTCACTCCTTCTATTGTGTCGAGGAGATACTTGAAAAATTAAGCTGATTGTTATTGTATTGTTGATTGCGTTTACTTAAATTTATGGACTGACTCTTTCGGGATTCATCAACATTTATTTTTATCTGTTATTACTTTTATGCTGTAATTTCATGTAGTGACACGTTCCATGACCTTTTTAGATTTTCTCCTCAATTTGGTCCCACGGAACGTGACGTGTAAATAAGAAAAGTAAAAATTAGCATCCTAATACTTCGTAGTAAACCCGATAATTTTCAGAAAAGGCTCTGGTCATCTTGGAGTGGGTAAATACACGTCTTGAGTGATTTTAAGCGAATCTTACAGCATTCTTGTTACAAAAAGTTCAGATAACGATGGTGGAGGTGCGTAGCGATCATACAGTCCTTCTCTCCAAAGCAGATCACAAAGGCTCATACTGAGATCTGGTGACTATGGCGGCCATGGGACATGCGACAATTCATCCTCTTACTCAGATAACCAGTCCTCGACGACGCGAGCTGTATGAACAAGGGCCCTGTAGCCTTGGAACACCAATGGGGACAAACATTGTCCCATGGGAAGGCCAGAATGGTCGGTTAATCCCTGGCAGTAGAGCGGCCTTACACAGTAACCGTGAGGCCCATGGAATACCAATATTGCTGACCTATCATCACAGAAACCCCGCCATGTTTCACTCTTGGTTGAATTTGCTCATGTTGAGAAATCAGAAGCAGCGATCTGTGTCACTTGGGAAAAAATTTCTAAAGCCAAGATCAGATAAATATTTCTTTATTTACGACAACCGGTTTCGACGGACTTTGTTGTCATCTTCAGGTCCTCAAACTTTTTTGTTATAAAACGTGTTCATTTTGTGTCGGAACCTCACGGCAAGTTGTCACGTTAGTGGATAAAATATAGCACGTATAGAAAGGTTTTACATAAACAAAACATTTACAATCATAAAGCTCCTTGTGCACATGATTATGTCCATATATGTAGGGGTTCCAGATGATTGTTAGATCATAACAATCACAGTACTCAATAAAATGCACCGTAGCACGTGTGTTTACGTTAATTGGACATATTCTAATCAATGAAGATCACTCTTAGACTGCGTATATGGCACAAAAAAATGGCTCTGAGCACTATGGGATTTAACTTCTAAGGTCATCAGTCCCCTCGAACTTAGATGTACTTAAACCTAACTAACCTAAGGACATCACACACATCCATGCCCGAGGTAGGATTCGAACCTGCGACCGTACCGGTCGCGCGGTTCCAGACTGTAGCGTCTAGAACCGCTCGGCCAACACGACCGGCGTATATGGTACAACTGTGCTACCGTCAGTTTTATAGCGTAACATGATTTTTAAGACGTAACAATCATCTGGGAGCGCTACATATATGGACACTAGCATGTGCAAAAGGCGCTTTTGGCTGTAAATGTTTTATTTGTGAGACTCCTTTGTATAAATGCTACATTTTATCCACTAAACATGACAACTTGGAATGAGGTTGCAACTCAAAATGAACATGTTTTACAACAAAAATATCTGAATACCTGAAGATGACAGCTAAGTCTGTCGAAACTGGTTGTTGTAAATAGAGAAATATTTATGCGATCTTGACTTTAGACAGTTTTCACTCTTGGGGCGTAAACACGGCCCGAGTTGGAAACAGCGGGAAATAAGACTCCACTACTCCATAGTCGAGCTTTTACGGTTTCGACACCAGGCTTTCCTGTTACGTGCATTTGTATCACTGCTCATTGCTTTTTGAATTGCAGCTGTTCTTGCAATTCTCTGGTTATCGACCTCGTTTCGGTGCCGACAAGGTCTCCGAACGCGACATTCAGTTCTGGACCAACTGCTAAGACGGTGACAAGATTTATATCGGTCAGACAGAAAGGAATTTCAAGATTAATTTTCGAGAGCATACATATAATTAGAGTAAGAGCGCTTTCGGTAAGCATTTGGACAAAGAAGAAACATGTGGTAGGAAATATAGGGGATAATATGGAAGTGTTAGGCATCAAAGGGACAATTACTGAATCTACTCGAAGAAATCGAAATTTATGTACACAGAAACCGGCAGCCGGAATTGCTGCAAAATGAATACAATGAGTTTAAACTGAATGTTATTCTGACATATTCAGAAACCTCCTACTTTGAGGAGTGTCGAGCGCCGCAGCATCTTGGCGTGCGTTGGCGTGCGCCGGCCAATATCGGCGAGGAGACTGGGCTTTCTGCCGCAAGCCCTGCCTCAGGAAAACAATTACATACAGAAGAGCCACGAGGCGGCGCACTGAGATTCCACTCCGGATGTGTTAACGATTATCGAGATTTAATTAAAAGACACTGTTTTCTTAATCACCTTACACTTACGGCTATGGTTTAGCTGTTTTGTCACGCTGGAAGGTTTCGGTTTATAGATTTGAAGATATTTTTAAACTTTTTATTCTGGCTTCTACACAGTTGTATGTTAGTTACTTTGTCAGCTGGGAGCTTCCCATTATTCCTCTTTACACCTTATATGTTCAATCTGTATATTGAGCAAGCAGTAAAGGAAACAAAAGAAAAATTCGGAGTAGGTATTAAAATTCATGGAGAAGAAGTAAAAACTTTGAGGTTCGCCGATGACATTGTAATTCTGTCAGAGACAGCAAAAGACTTGGAAGAGCAGTTGAACGGAATGGATAGTGTCTTGAAAGGAGGATATAAGATGAACATCAACAAAAGCAAAACGAGGATAATGGAATGGAGTCATATTAAATAGGGTGATGCTGAGGGGATTAGATTAGGAAATGAGACACTTAAAGTAGTAAAGGAGTTTTGTTATTAGGGAGAAAAATAACTGATGATGGTCGAAGTAGAGAGGATATAAAATGTAGACTGGCAATGGCAAGGAAATCGTTTCTGAAGAAGAGAAATTTGTTAACATCGAGTATAGATTTAAGTGTCAGGAAGTCGTTTCTGAAAGTATTTGTATGGAGTGTAGCCATGTATGGAAGTGAAACATGGACGATAACCGGTTTGGACAAGAAGAGAATAGAAGCTTTCGAAATGTGGTGCTACAGAAGAATGCTGAAGGTAAGGTGGGTAGATCACGTAACTAATGAAGAGGTATTGAATAGGTCTGGGGAGAAGAGAAGTTTGTGGCACAACTTGACTAGAAGAAGGGATCGGTTGGTAGGACATGTTTTGAGGAATCAAGGGATCACAAATTTAGCATTGGAGGGCAGCGTGGAGGGTAAAAATCGTAGAGGGAGACCAAGAGATCAATACACTAAGCAGATTCAGAAGGATGTAGGTAGCAGTAGGTACTGGAAGATGAAGAAGCTAGCACATGATAAGAGTATCATGGAGAGCTGCATCAAACCAGTCTCAGGACTGAAGACCCAACAACAACAACAACAACAACCTTATATGTAGATTTTAAGTTGCATCTAATTGCACAAATTGTATGTTAGTTCATATTTTATTGTCAAACGCTCATGTTGCCATGTGAAGTAATTTTAATTAATGACTACACATAAAGAAATTTATTATTAAATTTACGGTACCAGTTACTCATGTTCCTTAGTTATAGTGATCTCTGCTGGCTTCATTTTGTGTAAATACCAGACGCATCATGCTATCAGCAGCACTTACTATGTACCTTTATGTATAGATTTTGACGTTGATACCTACATCAGAATATTTTATAGTATGTGCGACTGGTTCATAAGGTGGCTCTGCAGTATCATACACTCCTGGAAATTGAAATAAGAACACCGTGAATTCATTGTCCCAGGAAGGGGAAACTTTATTGACACATTCCTGGGGTCAGATACATCACATGATCACACTGACAGAACCACAGGCACATTGACACAGACAACAGAGCATGCACAATGTCGGCACTAGTACAGTGTATATCCACCTTTCGCAGCAATGCAGGCTGCTATTCTCCCATGGAGACGATCGTAGAGATGCTGGATGTAGTCCTGTGGAACGGCTTGCCATGCCATTTCCACCTGGCGCCTCGGGTGGACCAGCGTTCGTGCTGGACGTGCAGACCGCGTGAGACGACGCTTCATCCAGTCCCAAACATGCTCAATGGGGGACAGATCCGGAGATCTTGCTGGCCAGGGTCGTTGACTCACACCTTCTAGAGCACGTTGGGTGGCACCGGATACATGCGGACGTGCATTGTCCTGTTGGAACAGCAAGTTCCCTTGCCGGTCTAGGAATGGTAGAACGATGGGTTCGATGTCGGTTTGGATGTACCGTGCACTATTCAGTGTCCCCTCGACGATCACCAGTGGTGTACGGCCAGTGTAGGAGATCGCGCCCCACACCATGATGCCGGGTGTTGGCCCTGTGTGCCTCGGTCGTATGCAGTCCTGATTGTGGCGCTCACCTGCACGGCGCCAAACACGCATACGACCATCATTGGCACCAAGGCAGAAGCGACTCTCATCGCTGAAGACGACACGTCTCCATTCGTCCCTCCATTCACGCCTGTCGCGACACCACTGGAGGCGGGCTGCACGATGTTGGGGCGTGAGCGGAAGACGGCCTAACGGTGTGCGGGACCGTAGCCCAGCTTCATGGAGACGGTTGCGAATGGTCCTCGCCGATACCCCAGGAGTAACAGTGTCCCTAATTTGCTGGGAAGTGGCGGTGCGGTCCCCTACGGCACTGCGTAGGATCCTACGGTCTTGGCGTGCATCCGTGCGTCACTGCGGTCCGGTCCCAGGTCGACGGGCACGTGCACCTTCCGCCGACCACTGGCGACAACATCGATGTACTGTGGAGACCTCACGCCCCACGTGTTGAGCAATTCGGCGGTACGTCCACCCGGCCTCCCGCATGCCGACTATACGCCCTCGCTCAAAGTCCGTCAACTGCACATACGGTTCACGTCCACGCTGTCGCGGCATGCTACCAGTGTTAAAGACTGCGATGGAGCTCCGTATGCCACGGCAAACTGGCTGACACTGACGGCGGGGGTGCACAAATGCTGCGCAGCTAGCGCCATTCGACGGCCAACACCGCGGTTCCTGGTGTGTCCGCTGTGCCGTGCGTGTGATCATTGCTTGTACAGCCCTCTCGCAGTGTCCGGAGCAAGTATGGTGGGTCTGACACACCGGTGTCAATGTGTTCTTTTTTCCATTTCCAGGAGTGTATTTACGGTTTCCTATGACAGAACGTGCTCTGAATTAACGACAGACCCACTTATTACTCAGTGCCATTCAGAGACGTACAGTACAATACGATGCAGTAGTTCCGGTACAGTTTCGCAGAACGCACTGACATGTACCTTGTGTATGAGGAAGTGCATTGCATTGCTCTCGTTGCTGGAAGGCTGTACAGGGAATGATGTCCTAACATGCGTCATCCCTCACGACGAGTGTTTATTTCTCTCGAACGATGAATGCGGGAGACTGGTCATTGGAAAGACGGAACGACGGACCTAGCAGAACGAGGACTACTCGCACACCCGATTTTGAAGAGGAGATGCTGGAACGTGTCGCAGCAGACCACACTACAAGTACCTGTTCGTATTGCACGACAAATGGGCGCTGCTGCACTAGCGTGTGGCGAGTATTCCACGAACAACAATCACACCCATATCATCCACAACGAGTCCATGCAATACTTGTGACTAACTTAGCATCAAGGATTGCATTGTGCCAGTGGCTGCTCAAACACTTGCTTGGTCGAACAGGTTTCCTCCAAATCGTGCAGTTTACTGACAAGGCCTCATTTGATCGTGAAGCTATTCTGAGCAGCAGGAATAGCCATGTGTGGGAGAAGAAAAACCCTCACGCTGTAGCACAATCACAGCATCAAGTACTTTTTGCTGCGAGTATTTGGGCCGGCATTGTAGGCGGCAATCTCATTGGTCCATATTTTCTACCTGTCCATCTGAACGGCCACCTGTACTTGATGTTGGTGCAAAGGTTTCGACTTGAATTGTTGAGAACATACCCTTGGCAGTTTGTGACAGGATGTGAATACAACAGGACGGTACACCACCTCACTTCAGTGTGGTTGTCCGCAACCATATCAATGCCGTATTTCATGGTTGCTCTATTGGAACGGGAGGTGCTACTCCATGGCCTGAGAGGTCGCCTGACCAGAATCCCCTTGATTATTTCCTGTCTGATATCTAAAGCCACTTGTGTGTGAGACCCCAGTGGATACGGAGATGGAGTCAGTTGCCAGAACTGTAACGGCTTTTGATGTGATTCGAAACACACCAGTGATATTTGTCAGGGTGCGTCAGAATCTTGTTCGCCGATGTAATGCTTGCATTGAGGTTGATGGCCGTCGGTTTCAGCACATTTATCTCCTTAAGCTGGCTTCTCCGACCCCAGGTTTCTTACCTCACACAGTTCAGTGGAACATCCTATATGTCCTGTTAGATTTTTGCACGCTGTTATGGAAACAGCCTGAATGGAAGCGCGGCCGTGCTCGGTTGTGTGCAGACATCAGTACGTGACTGGGAGCCTCGTAGCTTGTGTCCGGCAAAGCCACTGGTCTTAGACGTTGTAAGCTGCATTCCAGTACTAACGGCACTTTCTTCAGGTACAAAAATAGCAGCAAAGCAGCGGACGTATCAGAATCTTGCTCGTCATAGTTTTATCTGACGACAGCTGTCGCTGTGCCATCGGATGTTTTTTGAAGGTTGTTTGAAAGTAATGTTAGAACACCACGTCACTGTTGGAATCATCCCCGAAAATTGTTGCTACGCTGAATTTTGTCTTCTTAACAACGTTGCTGGTTAATCAGTCTGTTAACGACGTTGTAGTCCTAGCTGTGTAAGACTGACTTTCTTGTCATTGCTTGTTGCCTGCGTTTCTGCGCATATGCCTCATAGAATAAAGTAGAACAACTAGCGGTATTAGATCATTGTTAAACCTGTAGAATACAAGGAGTACAACTACGTTAATCATATAAAGAACATACTGATGTAATATTCATTTGCGTGGGTGTGCAAGGTTGATTTGGTGGATCAACGAACTTCTTTATAACTCTAGGTGTTTGGTTTACGTTCGTGCATTTAAAAGCTTTTTTTAAAGGATCGGCCGCTGTTAAATGTTACTCCTTAGCTTACACATGTCATTTTACACCAGCGACTATAAAAGAAATTAATTTTTTTTTATTACAACATGTGTCTTGTTCACACCTTTCTTAAAGTGTGCTATGACATTAGACTTTCAGATGTTAAATTTATTAAATTTGCTGCAAGAGAAAATGTTAATACTGTTACAGTTTTGGTATTTCTTTTAAAGTGATAGGACACGGGAATACAGTTATAGTAAATTCTAAATGCTTGTCCAGCAATTTATAATTGTTGGTATTGTATCAAATGGTAACTATTTTTGAAAATATTGTAAGGTATAAATAGGAAAACCAGAAACCTCCACTTTCGAATCTCGTGTCTCTCCCATCGCATACTTCATTCGGTCCATAGTATCAGAAATCGTAAAGAGGCGCCTTAAATTTAGTAGATGCAATATTCTAGACAATGCTTTTCTCTTCTTTCATTTTTTATATACTAGCATCTCAAAATACATTAACAGCTTTGAACCAGCCAGTGTTCGCCTGCAGATTAAAGGCACATGCTGCAAGCGGTTCCATTGTGGTTCAAATGGTTCAAATGGCTCTGAGCACTATGGGACTTAACATGTGAAGTCATCAGTCCCCTAGAACTTAGAACTACTTAAACCTAACTAACCTAATGACATCACACACATCCATGCCCGAGGCAGGTTTCGAACCCGCGACCGTAGCGGTCGCGAGGTTCCAAACTGAAGCGCCTAGAACCGTTCGGCCACACCGGCCGGCGGTTCCACTGTGTTGCAAATAATGTAGACAACGTATTTACTGTTGACGACGGAAGCGTGTAGCATGTGCCCTTAGTCTGAGGGTAAGCGCTGGCTAGTCGATGGCGGTTAGGATATTGTTAAATGCTCATCTGATTCTTTCACAGAAATTAAAAGAAGATACGCTTACATGGAAAAGGAGCGCATACGTTGATTTCAGTGACAAACGGTTATCTTAAACAGAGGATGGTGTAGGACAGAGCTGAAGGCGGGGAACGAACGTTGCCTATTCTATGGCTGGAGATGGTCAACAACTATGTGACGGCCAATACTTACTGTCAGATATCAACAAAGGTCAATGACTATTGAAGATCGGATCACATGGAAACTATTTATTTACATCGCCACAGTAATATGCAGACATTAGTATTTCACTATTGTCGAACGAAACTACGTACATTGTTTAAAGCCTGAAATACGAACGCTAACATTGTCGCACAAGATCCTGCTAACACATCCGCATCAGGGTGTGACTATTATGACAGGTTTATTTATTGCTTTACCAACAGTAAGTGCGTAATCAGCAATAAAATGCACCTCAGTACCAAGAAGGAGAATATGCTCTAGCGTCTCCACGTATGACATGTGATACAGTCGGGCGATACTTTTCCTCACAGTCAAGAAGAATATTTTGAGTTGTCTGCCGTAAGGGCAAGTACTATCTATAGTATGCGCTTCAAGCTCGACAATATTTTCAATTTTCTCAGAGTTACAAGAAGGTGGCAACGCTTACGAAAAGCACAGTATTTGCGCGCTAACGAAGATGCGACGTGAAAGAAAAGATAAGAAACAGAAGTGGTATTACTTACGAGGAATAATCACGATAACTATAGGCAAATAAGTCTAAATACTGAACTTACGTCACGTCCTAACGTTTTGCATATGTTGACAAGTCTCAGGACATGTGTAAAATTACTGTACCAAATTTGATACAGTCTGTCTGTATGATTACATTTTGCACATTATCGGGCCAGTTATGTTTACGTAAGTGTGAATGATGTAAAACAAATGCAGTTTATCTGCTACATCTAATCTGCTGCAAAAGAGGAAAATGAATAGTTTCGTAGTTAACAGATCTAATATTTAAGAATTCAACAGTGTTTGTACTGTAAGTGTACGCGGTTCTTAGGTTTGACGGATTCAGATATTCTGGATGTGATACTGGAGCCCATCGACGCACATATTTCGGACGAAAGGGAAACATATAATGCAAAGAAGCGTAAACCAATACAAGCAACCCGACCAGCATGCAAAAGATCTAGAAATGCATTGCATTTGCCAGAAATGTATGCTGGGAGACAAAAATGCAGATCTAGATGTAGAATGAAAGATTGCTCCTGTCATAAGTTCGTAAAATGCCAGACTTGTTATGTGTTCCTGTGTTTCACTCCAAAAATAAATTGCTATAAAACTTTACACACAGTATGAAACAGCTTAGAGTGTGGAAGTAAAAATCCTAAGTTCAGTAATCTTCATATAGACCTAATCATGGATATTATTAGACAAGAATATGTACTAAACACTGTAATGCAAAGAACAGTCTCTGAAATGATTGCATCTTTTACACTTTTTAGTTTTATAAGAAACCTTGAAGGAATAAATAAATAGTGTATACAAGCTCTGATTACCGTTAATTAACGTCTCCTAATCCAAAATTCCTTAAAATTAAAATAAACAACAATAAACAAGCATTTACACATTTGACTATTTTAGCTTCATAGTGATCTGATGTACAATATTTCATACATGGGCTACGGTTACTTTTGCTTGATAGAGACCTGCTGTATCACATATGATACATTATCTGTAGGTCATATATGGAATGATATTTTCTTTTTACTAATTTCTGGCTCTTGGTGATGCTAAGAAGTGAAATATTACCAATTTTCCAATTATTTCTTCAAAAGTTTGGTTTCAGGTCACTGGAGGATATATAAAAATACATAAATGAAGTAAACAAGGGGGCGTACAGACGTCTAGAAAATGAGACTGACAGAAAAAGCAAAGTGCCTAAGCAATGGTGTGTAGAGTTCAAGACAAGGCTGTAAATACATAACTAGAGGAAACATATATGTCGCCTGCAGGAAAGTAAAACAGGCCATTTGAGGAAAGAGAAGCAGGTATACGAATATCAAGAGCCTAGATGGCAAGCCACTACAAGAATGCTAAGCTGAAAGATGGAAGGAATATACCGAAGCGAAAGTAAGGCATCGTAGTGGAAGGAAAGAGGAAAAAGGCGAAGATGGGATCGGGGATGTAATGCGAGAAAGGTTTTATGTAATTCTGGAAGCCCTATAGGAACAAGCACTTGGAGAAGACGAAATTTTCTCTGAATTTCTGGGATTCTTGGGAAAGTTTACCGCGACGAAACATTGGCACCTGGTGTGCGAGAATTATGAGACAGACAACCTCAGACTGCAAGAAGAATGTAAGAATTCCAATTCCAAAGGAAGCCGTTTCTGACGGGTGTGAATATTACCGAATTATCAGTTTAATAAGTGATAGTGACAAAATACTGACACAAACTGATTACAGAATTTTGGAACAACTGCTAGAGGCATTAGTTTTGGTTTTGGATAAATGTCGGGTACACACAATGCAATACTGTCTCAATGACATATCTCAGAAGAGAAACCAAAGAAATACAAATCTAAAACTACAGAAATTATAGATTTAGAAGGAGCTTTTACACTGTTCATTGGACCACACTCTTTGATATTCTGAAGGTAGCAGAGGTAAAATACAGGGAGTGAAAGGCTCTTCACAACTTCCAAGAAACTAGAATATAGGTGCAAATGTTGAAGGACATAAAAGAAAAGCAGTTGTTGAAGATGGGGAGAGAAAGGGTTGTAGCCCTATCCCCGATGTTATTCAGTGTGTACATTGACACAGGGAAAAAAAAAAGAGGATGTTCGGAAGGGAAATTCAATTTCAGGGAGAAGGAATAAAACCTTTGAGGTTGCTGATGACATAGTACTTCTGTCAAAGACGGAGATGGAAACTCAATTAAAGGAGTTGACATTAAGAAACGATACAGCTCGTACAGCAAGATTACTGATGTTGGTCCATGTAGAGAGGATATAAAATGAATACTGACAGCAGCGACTACTAGTCTGGAGCGTTACCTTGTACGGAAGTGAAATGTGGACAAGAAGAGAATAGAAGCTTTCGAAATATCTTCCTACAGAAAAATGCTGAAGATTAGATAGGCAGATCGGATAACTGATCAAGACGTACTGAATAGAACTGAAGGGGAAACCAGTTTGTGTCGCAGCCTGACTAAAAGAAGGGATCGGTTGATAGAACATATCCTGAGCCATCAATGATTCATCAGTTTGGAAATGAAGGGAAGTAATGAGTAGATCATGACAGCGTTTAAAGTTTTTAAATACCGAAAATCAAAATTTTTTGCTCGTGAAGCCACTAAGTAGCAACTTGAAACAGGTATTTTGTGACGTTTCCAGCAGCTTACTAACACAGACGACTGAAGGCATATTGGAAACCCTCTCTTCCCGAATGTAATAGTGTTGCATCAACTTCGCCCAGCTGTAGCTCTGAGAATATTTTCAGCTTTGCCCTTTAATGCCAGAACTCTTTGTGTGCTGTGTATTAATTTTCGCTGCAGTGTGTCACGAAGCGGTTAATGTCAGTGCTCATAGTTGGCTAGCTAGCTGGTATTCAGTATCAGCTTCTCCAAGTTCCTACAAAGGCGAGTCACGGTTTTATTCATCCAGAAATATTCCACGCGAGCCCTGGTAGGACAAGTTGAAGTGGGGTGAAATCTGAATGAGCGCTGTGGACACGGAGAGAGCCAGAAGGGCCGTAACTTTCCTTTTATCGCGTCATTATTTGACTGCAGCTCGAGGCTACGCTCTATGGACGTCAGACTAAGGAGCCACGCAACTAGAGCGCACTATATGCCGCTCGGCAACTTCTGCGGCGTCTCTCAGAGGCGCCATTTGTTGCGCTTCTTTACCGCTTTGAAACTTGTATGATTTATTTCTTACCTACACCGGCGAATTCCTTGCGCCACCTCAAGAACCGCTGCGGTTCCTCGCACGCACTACTTGCTGCGTTTTCTACTACACCGTATATTTAGTGATCACGGTCGTTGTTAAAATTTGTGCAAATTTTGCAAGGTGTATCATCACTGGTTGAGAGCTTCGCGATAACTGCAAACTATGTAAGGAGTGAGTGCGGTAGGGTATTCCGTGTGAAACTGAAATGAGGTGCCGGCCGCGGTGGCCGTTTGGTTCTAGGCGCTACAGTCTGGAACCGCGCGACTTCTACGGTCACAGGTTCGAATCCTGCCTCGGACATGGATGTGTGTGATGTCCTTAGGTTAGTTAGGTTTAAGTAGTTCTAAGTTCTAGGGGACTGATGACCTTAGAAGTTATGTCCCATAGTGCTCAGAGCCATTTGAACCATTTTGAAACGAGGTTCCGTCCGGACTTGGCGATTTAGACTGAAGAGACAGAATTTATAGGTAACCTCCTAACTTCGTGTCGGAGGGACGAATGGAGACGTGTCGTCTTCAGCGATGAGAGTCGCTTCTGCCTTGGTGCCAATGATGGTCGTATGCGTGTTTGGCGCCGTGCAGGTGAGCGCCACAATCAGGACTGCATACGACCGAGGCACACAGGGCCAACACCCGGCATCATGGTGTGGGGAGCGATCTCCTACACTGGCCGTACACCACTGGTGATCGTCGAGGGGACACTGAATAGTGCACGGTACATCCAAACCGTCATCGAACCCATCGTTCTACCATTCCTAGACCGGCAAGGGAACTTGCTGTTCCAACAGGACAATGCACGTCCGCATGTATCCCGTGCCACCCAACGTGCTCTAGAAGGTGTAAGTCAACTACCCTGGCCAGCAAGATCTCCGGATCTGTCCCCCATTGAGCATGTTTCGGACTGGATGAAGCGTCGTCTCACGCGGTCTGCACGTCCAGCACGAACGCTGGTCAAACTGAGGCGCCAGGTGGAAATGGCATGGCAAGCCGTTCCACAGGACTACATCCAGCATCTTTACGATCGTCTCCATGGGAGAATAGCAGCCTGCATTGCTGCGAGAGGTGGATATACACTGTACTAGTGCCGACATTGTGCATGCTCTGTTGCCTGTGTCTATGTGCCTGTGGTTCTGTCAGTGTGATCATGTGATGTATCTGACCCCAGGAATGTGTCAATAAAGTTTCCCCTTTCTGGGACAATGAATTCACGGTGTTCTTATTTCAATTTCCAGGAGTGTATATTTAGTTTTACACAAGTGCACGAGAATATTTGGACGTTTGTGTTTCTTCTCTTGTTCATCGAATCGTAACAGCAATCACTTCTCGACAGTAATAAAATCTGTTTTCTTAATTTCAAACACCAGATGAACCTACCTGTGTTTTATGGCATTTTAAAGTGTTCGAAAAAATATTTTCAGTGTCTGAAATTGGAGTTAAAGTACAATTTCTTAACTCCGCAAAGACAACACACTGATAACAAATTTGGGCAAAATACAATTAATATTATTTTGCAAATACTGGTAGCTAACAACTGCTATTATGGGAAACTGTATTAAGACTACCAAGTCTATTCGTCACAACGCGTTTTATTTATTTGGATGTTTATTAAATATTGTAATTTTAAAAATAGAAAGGTTGATTTTGTTTTCAGCCTGAAATTTAGTTAAGAACCTAACTGTGTTGGGCTTCCGCTTGAAATCTGATGTCTTTCATAGGTAACGGTCTTGAAAAGACTGGGAAGCACTGGGGTATAGTAGAGATGGCCACTACCCTTACGTCTGGGACCCACAAACTTATAAACTGACTCAAAGAGAGCCGCATTATTTAAGGACATGCTGCTGACAACTTTTGAAATTACCTGCATAACATGCGGATACTGAAAATATTTTGATGCTAAATGTTCTCTGTGCGTAACGCAACGAACAAGTATGAAATCAAGATATTTGCTATGAGCGCTCAGAAACTCGCAGTTCCATGTTGGTCACTTGTCGTAGACCATGCGTTGCCTGTATCAGTAATGATGATCTTCACAATAGGCACTGAATTCTTCTCTAAAACACTATTAAAGGCTTCTTTTCTGACACCGTCTCGAATAGTAGAATTCGACATAAATAGCTCCAAGACGTCTTGCATACCTGTGACACATTTAATGAGTATCTGACAAATAGGGAAAGTTGCTGTTGTTCTTTAATATCTGCAGACTAATCGAAAGGCAGACTCATTGCTCAAGATCCACATCTCCGTTGTATGTGTAGCAGTGGACATTTGCTAAGCCATTCTAGTTTCTCATTTTTCGGGTCTAAAATAGAAACAGACTTGTGTATTATTGCCGTCACTTGTTTAAGGTTTCTTTCCTTTTGCAATATTAAAAGCCAAATCTATTTCCTTTGTAAACAAGAAAATAACTGTACTCTCACGCTGAAGTGGTGTCAATTAGATTCACTCAGTTGAAATCCATCAAGAAATTCTTTATTGAAACCATTGTGATTAGTGTTATAGTAGCGATATGAATGACTGGCCTTCAACTGTAACTGTGTTATTAGGCACATAATACAGATTACTTTGCGAATTGTACCTAAAAAAATTTATTTCTCTTACCTTTCTTTATTAATCCTACAATACTATACCTATGCAAACTATCCATGAACATTGTGCAAGGAATCTGTATATTTCAATTATCAAAATAATTAAATGGTGGAAACCAATCCTTTTTGCTGCGTAATTATTGATAAGAACCTGATGATTTGTGAAATGAGTTACAATGAACAAGTATAATAATTTACATTCAGGGTCTAACTACGCTTTATATTGGTTGTAAATAAATCTGTTACATTTTTCACACTGAACGTTGTTTTTCGGTCTTCGTTCCTGGGAAAAACACAGTAACGCCTTGCTATGGCTGTCTTCTCATTTAGGATGGTTTGTAGAGGTGTAGCTTGAGGTTCTTTTCCCAAAATGTTACTTCATCATTGACTATCACAACTTTTCAACATGGTCATCGTCGGTGCACTTCTCTTATATCACTGCCTCTGTATTTGTCTCCTTCCTTAGCATCACATTCATCTTCACAGTGAAATATTCTGAGATTCTCCTCCTCCGAGACTGGATCTGCATAATTTACTATTGTTAGCCCTGTTGTTATTATTGTTATTACTATTATTATTATTGTTATTATTCTTGTCATAACACTAGCATACTTTTGTATCGTTATAAATATATCTAACTTCATAAAAACGGAAATATGGAAATATAGTAACAGTATGAGACACTTAAGTAGTAAAGGAGTTTTGCTATTTTGGGAGCAAAATAACTGATGATGGAAGCAGAGAGGATATAAAATGTAGACTGGCAATGGCAAGGAAAGCATTTCTGAAAAATAGAAATTTGTTAGCATAGAGTATTGATTTAAGCGTCAGGAAGTCGTTTCTGAAAGTATTTGTATGGAGTGTAGCCACGTATGGAAGTGAAACATGGACGATAAATAGTTTGGACAAGAAGAGAATAGAAGCTTTCGAAATGTGGTGCTACAGAAGAATGCTGAAGATTAGATGGGTAGACCCCATAGCTAATGCGGAAGTACTGAATAGGATTGGGGAGAAGAGAACTTTGTGGCACAACTTGACTAGAAGAAGGGAACGGTTGGTAGGACATGTTCTGAGGCATCAAGGGATCACCAATTTAGTATTGGAGGGCAGCGTGGAGGGTAAAAATCGTAGAGGGAGACCAAGAGATGAATACACTAATCAGATTCAGAAGGATGTAGGTTGCAGTAGGTACTGGGAGATGAAGAAACTTGCACAGGATAGAGTAGCATGGAGGGCTGCATCAAACCAGTCTTAGGACTGACGACCACAACAAAAACAACAACAGTAACAGTATACTCGGGTGGTTGGCTTCCCAACTAGGCTGCTAGTGGAGAATAACCACTTCTGACAGGTTTATACCTGCTACAGCTGAAATATTATATAAAAGCTTAGATAACAAAGTACCATCATCTGAAAGAAATACTTAAAGGAAAGATGACTAGAGTATCCCACAATACAATTGTATGTTGCTAAGAGGCGCTTGCGCCTGTCATTTTGAAGTTGTTGTGTGACATCGCCCACATCCATCCCTTGGAATGCTGGTCTGGGTTATGCATTACTGAAACATTCCCAAAAAACGTAGCTTTGAATATCGGATTCATAAAACTTTAACTACACCAGACAAATCTGAAATGTAGAAGTCATGAAAATAACTAACTACAGCAGTACGGTGCGATGTGAAGTTTTTTATGCAACCAAAGTGTTGTAGATGACATGTAAGTTGAATAACAGTTTTTGAAGCTGATATCCTGTTTCTCCAAGTTGAAGAGTTTAATCAGTGACATTTCTACTGGATTGTTTTATTAATAATCAACCAAATTTTCTGAAGATTTAAAAAATGTTGTCTTTCAGAGTTTTAATTATCTGGATCAAAGCATTATTATTGGAACAAAAATACCTTTTGTGAACACATCTTCTAACTCGTTGGGTGCACTGGTTTTAATCATATGGGAAATGTAATTTCAGATTGTTAAATCAAAAAGGTGGGACCTATATTCATACCGTTAACACATAAAAACGTACTTTGCATATGTTAATAAAGTACGAGTACCGTTTAAGTATTAAGGTAGCTTATCTTCAAAAGTTCTGAGTTGTTCTTCTTTTTCTACTTCACTTCAAGTATCTGAAAAATTACCTGTAACGGGTACTCCATTTGTTGTAATATCTTCCTGCATTTCTTCTTCAGTGCATTTGTATCTGAGGTCATTTATCATTAGTCATATGTTCCTTCCATTTTGTCCTACTTTTCTTTATTTTTCCGCTTACATTATATGTTCCTTACTCTTTCCTTAAATTCTCATTTTTGTTACCATTTCTTGATGATCACATTTATTGAAGTGTAATTTACTTTATTAACATCTTGTTGTCGAACATGCTTCAGTTCCATAAGTAAGGGTTTGTACTGCTATGGTTTTGTAAAACTTCAGCTGTTTATTTTTCATGGCATTATTCTGCAAATTTTTTCGACTGTACCGTATGCAGAAGTAACTTTATTTAATTTTTGGTTCATGTCATGGTTGTATACACAAGTGATGTTGCATGGTAGATATTTTTAATGTTTCACCTGCTCCAAAATTTTGTTATTCAAGACTATTATTGTTCTTATTTGTTGTAAGCCCTAAAACGCATCCCTTTCATTTTATCTACAGCTATTTTTGATTGTAATCCGAGGATACGTGCAGTAACTTATGGACTCCCACTTACGATCAGGCTTAGATCATCCACATATAAAATGTTATTTACTCTAGAGTCAAGATCTAAAAATACTTTTTTTATTCAACATTTTCCGTTTGTTGGGCACTTTGTATTCTGCAGAGTGTTGGAGAAATACATCATCATTGTATTACCCATTTGTTTGTGTTGATCGGTTTTGTGATTATGTTCCGAAAATCTACAAAAATTTCAGTGATAAACGCCGATTCTTAACATCATTTATGAGATGAGTTGAATAATCTCTTTCAGATTTTTTCCTCTTCAGTTCTGAGCTTAGATTTTGTGAATGAAAAATTTATATTGTTATTCAGTGCATTGTTTTTAGGCAAAATAAGACTGAAATACTGAAATTAAAAATTGGTGTGAACCATAAAAATAAATACTATTTCTGTTAGAAAATAATTAAAATACGTGCAACATCTGGGAAATTCAATATGAAACACTTAAAAACTGTGAAAATAGCGTCACTGTAATCTGAAAATATAAGTAGTTGTCAAATGTAGTCCTAGTGCTACATCGAAAACAATTCCCCACTTTATTGTTGTGATGAAATGAACAATCACTTATTCGATACTGAAGGATCTGATAATATATTACAGCTGTGTCTAAACGCATTCTCGTCCAAAATTACTAAAAACTAACAGAAATTACCTTTATTTTTCGAAGACTTTCTGATACTTCAGAGTACATCATTTTATGCATTTGGAGCAACCTACTGAGAACATGCAGAGATGGAAAGCAAGTGGTGGAGTGAAGGAACATGGTCTATGTTACAAGTAGGCACAACAAGTTTTATTAATTTCCTGAGCTAGAAAAAAAATAAAATTTGGATATAGCGTATATGCTACAAAGGGACTGAAGAGGTTACATTCCATATCATTTATCTGTTCACATTATCAAATGTCTTTCCCAAATCTATGAAAGCAAGATGGGTTTCCTACTAAATTTTGGTTTCTTTTCTATAACTTCTTGTAGTGTAAAAACATTGTCAATAATTGATCGTCCCTTTCTTTCTAAAACATTATTGTTCCTCAGGTATTACTTTTCCATAATATTTTCTAGTCTTGCATTCATAATTTTGGCATATAATTTATAGGCTGAATCCAAGAGGCTTGTACCTCTATAGTTCTTACATTTATTTCTAATGCAATTTTTAAAAATAGAAATTACTTTGGTTTTGATTTTGCTATACAGTCATCAGCCACAAATTGATTGAAGGTTACTTTTTGCAATTCAACATCAGAAGGTTTTTCATGCTTTCATCAATACAGATCATACATTGATTTCCTGTGAGGTGCCGTGAAATGTCCATTTTGAGAATTCGTTTTAGCAGTTTTCCTGCAATGAAATATATTCTCAAGGATGTTTATATTTACACAATCAACACGTTGCACTGCATTGTAAACAGCTTTCGTTGGGTCACAAAACGAATTTTCAATGTGCGTCACATGTTTTGATTTATAGCATATGATATAACAAAACGAATTTACGATTGCATCACATGCTTTGATTTATAGCATATGCTATAAATCAGAATATGTAGTACACATTGAAAATTCTTTTTGTGACCAAACGCAAGTGGTTTACAATGCAGTGCAACGTTTGTGTCTGTCAAAATACAAACATCCTCGAGAATGTATTTCATTGCAAGGAAACTGCTAATACAAATGCGCCAGACAGAAATTTCACAGAAACTCAAAGGAAACCAACGTGTGATCTGTATTGATGAAAGCATAAAACACGGTCTGATGATGAATTATAAAAAAAATCGAAACTGGTAATGGTACTTTTTGAATAAAGTAACCTAAAACCAATTTGTGGATGGTTGCTGTACAACATCAGCAATTTATTTTATATAGCAGCCAAGGTCTCGAACCATGTCTATATATGACAAAATTGATTTGGTGTTTAGGTGGTCTTCTGATATCGCCTTACTACTCCAAAGTTGATTAAGAATGTGAACAAGGGGGGAAAAAATACTGAATTACCACTATCAATCGTTTGATGTACTACACTACTGGCCATTAAAATTGCTACACCAAGAAGAAATGCAGATGATAAACGGGTATTCATTGGACAAATATATTATACTACAACTGACAAATGATTACATTTTCACGCAATTTGGGTGCACAGATCCTGAAAAATCAGTACCCGGAACAACCACCTCTGGCCGTAATAACGGCCTTGATACGCCCGGGCATTGAGTCAAATAGAGCTTGGATGGCGTGTACAGGTACAGCTGCCCATGCAGCTTCAACACGATACCACAGTTCATCAAGAGTAGTGACTGGCGTATTGTGATGAGCCAGTCGCTCGGCCACCAATGATCAGACGTTTTCGATTGGTGAGAGATCTGGAGAATGTGCTGACCACGGCAGAAGACGAACACTTTCTGTATCCAGAAAGTCCCGTACAGGACCTTCAACATGCGGTCGTCCATTATCCTGCTGAAATGTAGGGTTTTGCAGGGATCGAATGAAGGGTAGAGCCACGGGTCGTAACAAAAAAAAAAAAAAAAAATGGTTCAAATGGCTCTGAGCACTATGGGACTTAACATCAGAGATCATCAGTCCCCTAGGACTTAGAACTACTTAAACCTAACGAACGTAAAGACATCACACACATCCATGCCAGAGGCAGGATTCGAACCTGCGACCGTAGCGGTCGCGAGTTTCCAGACTGAAACGCCTAGAACCGCTCGGCCACTCCGGCCGGCGGGGTCGTAACACAAGTGAAATGTAACGTCCACTGTTCAAAGTGCCGTCAATGCGACAAGAGGTGACCGAGACGTGTAACCAATGGCACCCCATACCATCACGCCGGGTGATACGCCAGTATGCCGATGACGAATACACGCTTCCAATGTGCGTTCACAGCGATGTCGCCAAACATGGATGCGACCATCATGATGCTGTAAACAGAACCTGAATTCATCCGAAAAAATGACCTTTGGCATTCATGCACCCAGGTTCGTCGTTGAGTACACCAACGCAGGAGCCCCTGCCTATGATGCCGCGTCAAGGGTAACCGCAGCCATGGTCTCCGAGCTGATAGTCCATGAAGCTCAAACGTCGTCGAACTGTTCGTGCAGATGGTTGTTGTCTTGCAAACGTTCCTATCTGTTGACTCAGGGATCGAGACGTGGCTGCACGATGCGTTACAGCCATGCGGATAAGATGCCTGTCATCTCGACTGCTAGTGATACGAGGCCGTTTGGATCCAGCACGGCGTTCCGTATTACCCTCCTGAACCCACCGATTCCATATTCTTCTAACAGTCATTGGATCTCAACCAACGCGAGGATCAATGTCGCGATACGATAAACTGCAGTCGCGATAGGCTACAATCCGACCTTTATCAAAGTCGGAAACGTGATGGTACGCATTTCACCTCCTTACATGAGGCATCCCCCCCCATGAACCATGGACCTTGCCGTTGGTGGGGAGGCTTGCGTGCCTCAGCGATACAGATAGCCGCACCGTAGGTACAACCACAACGGAGGGGTATCTGTTGAGAGGCCAGACAAACGTGTGGATCCTGAAGAGGGGCAGCAGCCTTTTCAGTAGTTGCAAGGGCAACAGTCTGGATGATTGACTGATCTGGCCTTGTAACAATAACCAAAACGGCCTTGCTGTGCTGGTACTGCGAACGGCTGAAAGCAAGGGGAAACTACGGCCGTAATTTTTCCCGAGGGCATGCAGCTTTACTGTATGATTAAATGATGATGGCGTCCTCTTGGGTAAAATATTCCGGAGGTAAAATAGTCCCCCATTCGGATCTCCGGGCGGGGACTACTCAAGAGGATGTCATTATCAGGAGAAAGAAAACTGGCGTTCTACGGATCGGAGCGTGGAATGTCAGGTCCCTTAATCGGGCAGGTAAGTTAGAAAATTTGAAAAGGGAAATGGATAGGTTACAGTTAGATATAGTGGGAATTAGTGAAGTTCGGTGGCAGGAGGAACAAGACTTCTGGTCAGGTGACTACAGGGTTATAAACACAAAGTCAAATAGGGGTAATGCAGGAGTAGGTTTAATAATGAATAGGAAAATAGGTACGCGGGTAAGCTACTACAAACAGCTTAGTGAACGCATTATTGTGGCAAAGATAGATACGAAGCCCACACCTACTACAGTAGTACAAGTTTATATGCCAACTAGCTCTGCAGATGACGAAGAAATTGAAGAAATGTATGATGAAATAAAAGAAATTATTCAGATAGTGAAGGGAGACGAAAATTTAATAGTCATGGGTGACTGGAATTCGAGTGTAGGGAAAGGGAGAGAAGGAAACGTAGTAGGTGAATATGGATTGGGGCTAAGAAATGAAAGAGGAAGCCGCCTGGTAGAATTCTGCACAGAGCACAACTTAATCATAGCTAATACTTGGTTTAAGAATCATGATAGAAGGTTGTATACATGGAAGAACCCTGGAGATACTAAAAGGTATCAGATAGATTATATAATGGTAAGACAGAGATTTAGGAACCAGGTTTTAAATTGTAAGACATTTCCAGGGGCAGATGTGGACTCTGACCACAATCTATTGGTTATGACCTGTAGATTAAAACTGAAGAAACTGCAAAAAGGTGGGAATTTAAGGAGATGGGACCTGGATAAACTGAAAGAACCAGAGGTTGTACAGAGTTTCAGGGAGAGCATAAGGGAACAATTGACGGGAATGGGGGAAAGAAATACAGTAGAAGAAGAATGGGTAGCTCTGAGGGATGAAGTAGTGAAGGCAGCAGAGGATCAAGTAGGTAAAAAGACGAGGGCTAGTAGACATCCTTGGGTAACAGAAGAAATATTGAATTTAATTGATGAAAGGAGAAAATATAAAAATGCAGTAAATGAAGCAGGCAAAAAGGAATACAAACGTCTCAAAAATGAGATCGACAGAAAGTGCAAAATGGCTAAGCAGGGATGGCTAGAGGACAAATGTAAGGATGTAGAGGCTCATCTCACTAGGGGTAAGATAGATACTGCCTACAGGAAAATTAAAGAGACCTTTGGAGATAAGAGAACCACTTGTATGAACATCAAGAGCTCAGATGGCAACCCAGTTCTAAGCAAAGAAGGGAAAGCAGAAAGGTGGAAGGAGTATATAGAGGGTCTATACAAGGGCGATGTACTTGAGGACAATATTATGGAAATGGAAGAGGATGTAGATGAAGATGAAAGGGGAGATACGATACTGCGTGAAGAATTTGACAGAGCACTGAAAGACCTGAGTCGAAACAAGGCCCCCGGAGTAGACAACATTCCATTGGAACTACTGACGGCTTTGGGAGAGCCAGCCCTGACGAAACTCTACCATCTGGTAAGCAAGATGTATGAAACAGGCGAAATACCCTCAGACTTCAAGAAGAATATAATAATTCCAATTCCAAAGAAAGCAGGTGTTGACAGATGTGAGAATTACCGGACAATCAGTTTAATAAGCCACAGCTGCAAAATACTAACACGAATTGTTTACAGACGAATGGAAAAACTAGTAGAAGCCGACCTCGGGGAAGATCAGTTTGGATTCCGTAGAAATATTGGAACACGTGAGGCAATACTGACCTTACGACTTATCTTAGAAGAAAGATTAAGGAAAGGCAAACCTACGTTTCTAGCATTTGTAGACTTAGAGAAAGCTTTTGACAATGTTGACTGGAATACTCTCTTTCAAATTCTAAAGGTGGCAGGGGTAAAATACAGGGAGCGAAAGGCTATTTACAATTTGTACAGAAACCAGATGGCAGTTATAAGAGTCGAGGGGCATGAAAGGGAAGCAGTGGTTGGGAAGGGAGTAAGACAGGGTTGTAGCCTCTCCCAGATGTTATTCAATCTGTATATTGAGCAAGCAGTAAAGGAAACAAAAGAAAAATTCGGAGTAGGTATTAAAATCCATGGAGAAGAAATAAAAACTTTGAGGTTCGCCGATGACATTGTAATTCTGTCAGAGACAGCAAAGGACTTGGAAGAGCAGTTGAACGGAATGGACAGTGTCCTGAAAGGAGGGTATAAGATGAACATCAACAAAAGCAAAACGAGGATAATGGAATGTAGTCGAATTAAGTCGGGTGATGTTGAAGGTATTAGATTAGGAAATGAGACACTTAAAGTAGTAAAGGAGTTTTGCTATTTGGGGAGCAAAATAACTGATGATGGTCGAAGTAGAGAGGATATAAAATGTAGACTGGCAATGGCAAGGAAAGCGTTTCTGAAGAAGAGAAATTTGTTAACATCGAGTATAGATTTAAGTGTCAGGAAGTCTTTTCTGAAAGTATTTGTATGGAGTGTAGCCATGTATGGAAGTGAAACATGGACGATAAATAGTTTGGACAAGAAGAGAATAGAAGCTTTCGAAATGTGGTGCTACAGAAGAATGCTGAAGATTAGATGGGTAGATCACATAACTAATGAGGAGGTACTGAATAGGATTGGGGAGAAGAGGAGTTTGTGGCACAACTTGACCAGAAGAAGGGATCGGTTGGTAGGACATGTTCTGAGGCATCAAGGGATCACCAATTTAGTATTGGAGGGCAGCGTGGAGGGTAAAAATCGTAGGGGGAGACCAAGAGATGCATACACTAAGCAGATTCAGAAGGATGTAGGTTGCAGTAGGTACTGGGAGATGAAGAAGCTTGCACAGGATAGAGTAGCATGGAGAGCTGCATCAAACCAGTCTCAGGACTGAAGACCACAACAACAACAACATGAGGCATCATAACAACGTTTCACCAGACAACGCCGGTCAGCTGCTGTTTGTGTATGAGAAATCGGTTGGAAACTTTCCTCGTGTCAGCACGTTGTAGGTGTCGCCACCGGCGCCAACCTTGTGTGAATGCTCTGAAGAGCTAATCATTTGCATATTGCAGCATCTTCTTCCTGTCGGTTAAATTTCGCGTCTGTAGCACGTCATCTTCGTGGTGTAGCAATTTTAATGGCCAATAGAGTGTATGTTTAGTAAACTCTCTGTCAAATTTAGTTCTTTAACTCACCGAATCAGTTATATGAAGATTGCCAACTTTGGAATCTTGCTCCCTCTCGGATAAATTTCTGCAGACGCGCATGGGCGAGAGTACAAAACGAGCAGCGTTGTTCTAGGTGTCGAGCTGTTTATTAGTGGTTGCAGTAGGTTGGGCGGAATGCAGTTCCCTCCTCCAGCTGTTAGGGCCTCGCCAGCCGCTAGGGGCGGCTTCTGCCAGGAAGCGGCTTCCGTTAGCCGGGGCGGTGCGGGCGTCGCTATCAGATGGTCTCGCGGTCGCTCCACGGCTGGTCGACGACCCGCGACACGGTTCGCCGCCAACGAGACGGCGGCGGCAGAGGCGGAAAAGATAAAAAAGAAAGGCCCAACCGCCGCTAATGAGGACCGCGGGCCAGGCGCCACAGCCCGTGCTTTATTCACAAGTGTAATTTACAACGGCGCCCGGCTGCTAAAGCGCCTCTGAGGTGAGCCAAATGTGTTGGTACCAGCACTCACGCACTCGCTCTCTCGTTTTTCCTTCTTTTTTTTTCGTATTCCTGTTTTGAGTCCTTCCGCGGAGAGTTTTAATCTCATCCTGATTAAAAACATAAAGGAAATGGACGTTGCCTAAAAACTAGACAACGTGGACTGTTCTCATGTATAACATGTGTCCAATATTTTTTGGTTACAGGAATGCAGTTGTTATAATGTGTTACGCATAGGAAAATAATTAAATCCAAAGCTGATTTTTTTGAATTCTTCCTCTACATTCAGTCCACTTTCTAATTCCCTTGTCAGCTCCACGGTCACCTTTTGTGTTCTTTTATGGGAACAGCATCGTGCATAATCCGAACGATGGATTCGTCCCTTGAATTTACTTGCTTTCCACACTTAAGTCTTTCAAACATACCCGCAGGCAAAAGTCGGGGACCTTGGCGGCCGAGAAGCGTCACCATTTCTGCCGTTCCATCTTTCGGGGAATGTTAGATTTCAATGACATGTCACTTGACTATTAGAACACGTAGGGATCTCGTCATCCTTGTAGCCAAAGAAAACTTTTCCAGAGATATACTTACCATTATCTTTTGTTACCGTTAAATCTCAAAAATTGTAGAATTGTTTTGTTCAACTTCGAACGTGAATTTTATATTAGAATACATGTTGTTAAGCGACGACATGTAATCGCGTATTTCAGCTTGATTTCAATTGAACAGCCTTCTGTGATTGGTTTAATAACGCAATAATCTATTTAGTGTTTACACTATTATTGTATTGCTCAGTATGTTTTTGGAGTGCGTAGTACGCTATGATTGATTGGATGTATATATAAACCTAGACATTGGTAACCGGTCACCTAGACGTGAGGCATTGTTGTACGGCATAACGATAATTTTCACATTATGTATTGTGCAGATATCTTCACACACTCTCTAGTACACTAGGGATGAATATCGGATATACTTGCATAGATTTTCTCTGCTGCAATAAATTGTAAACCAGAGCCTCTTATTATGTACTTTTTAATATTGTAGTGACATTTAGTGTCGTTTTTTACGTATTTTAGATTTCATCTGTTAGCTGTATCTTGCAAAATGCCTTTATCTATTTTTATTATCATTCTATCTGTGCAGCTTTATACTTATGCATCTTGTTCATTTCACCTTATTAATTTCATTACAACAGTCGTAGCTTTCACTGTTTCTTGTTTTCGTTTTATACTTAACTGCATAACACACACTATACTACTTGAAATTGTACTATACTGCGCTGCCAATTACTTGCACTTCCTTCACCTATGAGCCTTGGCACTTAGCAGTGTCAGTTTGCGTACGATCACCTCATGGAAACTTTCGCTGTCTCTGACACGAGACGGCTTCGATATTCCTAATATCACTTTATATGCACGACGACAGTGAATGTCCGTACTTACGATTGATTAAAGTTACAAATATTAGCCCGAAGGTATGCCTTTAATGTAATGTTTCAGATGTGACTTTAACGCGATTTCTTGTCATTCATGGCATATATAGACATACATTGCGATGTCTGTATGTCAGTCTTCGCGTCTTTTGTTGGACAACCGACGTATATGTTTTACCGCTGACACTTCCTGAGTTGTTAACAACCACTTGACAAAGTGTCCTCTTGTCTCAGACACTGATGTGTATACTTTGGTACGTACTGTTCAGAAATTTAATTCAAAAAATCTTTTGTTAATTCCGTCAACGTCTAATTCAATTCCTGTCTCTGTAACCTTTCGTTTCACTGTCTTTCAGGTCTGAAGACGACAGTTATGATTGAGATTGCCTATCAGATTTCATATATGCGATCTTGACTAATAATGATTTCACAAAGAAATCAGTGTTCATTGAAATAAAAGATCTCGTTCTTGTACTGACCATGTCAGGTAACTGCAGCTCTAATCAGCACTGACATCTGGTTCTCTCTTCTGGGTACTTCACTTCTTTTTTTCCAGTGAGTGTAAAAACATTTCTCAAATCGTACTTACAGATTATTCTATGCATTTCGTTCCTCATTTTTCGACAGTTACAAAACTTTGTTACAGGGATTACTGTATATTCAAAATAAAATGTTGGAGCAAACACTGCTAAGGGGGAAACAAATGAGACAGGAATTGTGTAATAGTAGTCAAGGACGTTGCTGACCATAAATGGTTTTCAATGTTTATGCTGAGAAACTAATAGATAAACCATCAGGAAAAAACAAAAGGTGGAATGCTAGGACGACAAAAGACAATGACAACTCAGAATGGAGATGAGTATAGTTAACGAGTATTAGAAGAATCAGAAGACGAAATACAATTTACGATGAAGGGGATCGTAAAAGTGGGGAAGAGTGTCGAATGAGGATAAATTTAGGGAAACACCAAAGTGCTGAAAATATGCGAATACGAAGGTTCTGTCAAAATACCGTTGGAAGAAAAAACCTCGGATTAAGCCTTCAGACATTTAAACAATTTGGTGACAGAAAATGTGGGGAAAACAAGGGGTATGATATCTGTGGATATAAGAACTTTTGGAAAGGTGAAATATTTGCTGACATCGAAAATTCTGATTGTATTTAGAGATTTGTCAAGAGTTCTAAGCGTAGTGTCATATAACAGTAAAAAAGAAAGCAAAAAACAAAAAAAAATACTTGGATTGTTTCGAAATGTGTTGTAAAAAATAATGCTTAAACTGAAACGGACGGACAGAATGATGGCTGAAGAAGTGCAGCAAAGAATCCTGGAGGAAATAAACTAACGGAACTTGTAAGAACGAGGAAATCATATTGCTGTGGCTAAATATTACTTAAAGGAGGACTAAAACGAAGGTTTAAAATATTGCTGGTAAGAGAGGGAGTGGAAAGAAAGGCTTGGAATGCTGAACGACGTTAAAAATATACGAAGTTAGCGAAATATTAAGCAAGATGCATAGGACCGAGGAAAGAGGAACGCGTCCATTCAACACCTGTCACAAGACGTACATACAAAAGAAGAAACTACAATAATTTCTCTTTGGGTTTTACCAGACTTCCACTTTTCTGAAGAAAGTTTTTACAAGGTATGCAGAAATAAAGAAGAGAGCGCTGTAATCTTCCTTACTGAACGCTATCGGCGTTCTTTAAAAGTTAGCTTGAATGTTCAACTACATTTCTAAAACGTTTACTTAATTTTGTAGCAATATTTCAGGCAATTCCATGTGATAATGCCTTATGACCCAAAATTATTCAGAAACAGCAATTAACTTTCGCAAGCGCAACCTCAAGTCGTCTTATACACAAACAATATTGCACTGCTTAGATCTATGCAATCTTTGGAATCTTAAATAGCACTGAAATCTAAACGGTGCAAACAAAAACATTAATTTCTGTATTCTCCTGAACTTTACGTTTTGTGAGATTTTTTATGAACACTAACCTGCCATTGGAGCTTTATTTAACACCAAGTGCGATATAAGTACTTCCTGAAACGCTGAGCTACTACACACAATACGAGAATAATATGTGATAGTATGATGTGAATGCATTATTAGTCAGATATGACAAGGAATCGTGATGTGATTAGTGCAAGACATGAAAAAGCATAGCCACTTGGTTCCAAGTGCACACAAAGGAAATTCTAGCATAATAACCAGATGAATGTGGATTTCTTTTGCAGAGGTACAGGAGGGGCAGCTATGCATAGGTGACTGCAAACCGTCTCAGACATTACATACGAGGCCCGTATTTTACAATATTCACAAACTAATATTACCAAAGCTTTGTTCTCACGTATTATTACATGGGAGAAGTACTGCACGCCACAAATGTTAATGGCTGTATAAATTACATTTGGATAGTGAGATTCACGTGGTCCACTATTCCAAACTAATCACAAAAAACCAGGTTCCGTTTCAGTTGGAATAAACAACAAGTACAAGAATTTAACGTGCATGACCATGACTTCACAAAACAAACACGTAATACAAGACTGTAGATAAATACGTGGGCAGAGCGTGGCTTAAACCAAGTGCACGTAGCGATTCCACCCAACAAGTGTGAATCGGCATGATGAACTGCAACCAGTGTCCATGTTCGTACGGTAAAACATTCAGTCATCTACCTAACACCACGCTTCGAATAAACTGCAAACTCGCGGCAACCCTTCTGATTGGTATGTTCTAATCAAAGTGGCTGAACTGTGCGAGATGCGCCACACATACATCATGCAGAGATGCGAGAGGACGCCATGGAATGACAGCGTGTCTGAAACTAAGCGGCTCTTTGGAGAAAGACGAGTAGTAAGATGTGTACAAATGAAACGAGTCGATGATAGTGTCGGACGTATTTCAATATTTTTCTCTCCATTTTACTCAAAATTTTATAATACGCAGTAAAATTCAAATTGTCAACAAATTCCTCCCCGAGCCTCAGGTACGCGTGTTTCGATGCCAGTTCGATGACAATGGGTAGAATATTGCTCCCTATATAGTTAGCAAAGGAAAATGCAAAACATGAGGAAGGAATCTAGAGGACAAGCGGACAAACCCTATAGGAAGTCACTAAATGCGCTGTGGGTAACAAGATTAGCGTATTTGTAACAATTGAATTTTAGACCACGTCATTTAGAAGTTGGAACATCCGATGTCAGTGCCTTCTGCATTTGAATATCAGCACTGAAATTATAATCCACTATTAGGTCTGCTAGCTGGACTGCCCCACAGAATTTAATTTCCTTAGAACTCAGACACGCAAGAGCGCTTCAGCTTCGTTATTAAGGTCAGGATTGTCGATTACAATAGTTCATTTAATCCGACTAAGTGTGAGTGATGAGTCTCGTGACGGTAAGAATTAATAAAATCCTCTAAGGCTGGAAAGTAAGGCAGCCTGGTCAATAGTTCAAAACTTCTGGCCGGAACTCTCTCTCTCTCTCTCTCTCTCTCTCTCTCTCTCTCTTTCTCTCTCTCTCCCCTCCTTCCTACTATTCCGGCATTCTTTGTTAACCTGTAACATCGTATTTGGTAGGTAAATCAGACCACAGAACGGCCAGGCGAAACCACCTTCAATGTTCCTAGTAAAGTATTTACACTGCACGAACTGAACGACAGCGTATGTTTAGGTTGTTTATTGACTCTCTGAGTAAATTAGGTGCTAATTACCGAGAAAGAAAACTAGTTAAAAGGTTTTAGTTAGTTAAAAGTTTTTAGTTAGTTTAAACGTTTTAGTCTCCAGTGTGTATAATATCTCAAACTTGTTATGTCGGTAATACTTCAATGATGGCAGTCTATCAGTTAACGTTACGATACCTTTCTGCCTTGCGTTTGTATATTTCAGGTGCGCAGCTACATTTCAACGAACGAGGTTAAGCCCATGTCAGAATAATGTAATATTAGTTAATTAAGCATACTTGTTCCTGTTGAGTTTAGCAACTATTATTCACCGAATTATCTCTTGACAGGTGAACAGCATACCTGTTAGTAATCCACGACTATCTAGCCTATACAGTATGCAATAGTATTTTGTTATGTTTGGGTGCCTTTTATAATAAAAGTCACCCTTTTTTATCATAAGGTTCTGACTTTGTCCTTGGTGCCAAAAATGCAAGACGGCAGTGGAATGTGACGTTCATCCTCTCATTGTAAATGTTTGTTAATTAAAGGTGTAACCTGGTTCTCAATATTATTAGACGACACTCAGCAGGTAGATAACATCGTTGTATAAATATGTTTTCCTATGTCTGTGCATTACTGTAACTTTAAGCACAGTTCGACTTGAAGACAAGAACTTAACTGATCTCACGGCTGGAAGAGCTGAAGGGATTTGTAACACATTTTCAACTATCAGTGGTGTCGTATTATGCACGCATTTCCTACGATAAATGTATTTAACAGAAAGTAATGTGAATAGTTGCATCTGAGGATGAGGATGGTAGCTCCGAAATCGACACAATAAGAAGAGACTGAATTTCATGTTTTCAGTCTGTGAGATGTTCTCACGTCTCAAACCAGTCTGATACCCATTAAATGTGTATTTAATACTGTGTCTTGGATGTAATATCATTTCTTTGTTTCAAACAGTAGGTGGTGGTGGTGGTAACTTCCTATGGAACCAACTGCTGAGGCCATCCGCCCCTAGGCTTACACGCTACTTAATCTAACTTGAACTAACTTACGCTAAGGACAACATCCATGCCCGAGGGAGGAGTCGAACCGAACCTCCGACAGGTGGAGCCGCGCGAACAGTGGCAAGGCGCCCCTGACAGCGCCGCTACCCTGCGTGGCCACACTGTAGTTCATACGACGCAATGACTGTACCACACACGTTCGGGTTTGTACGTTTCGAACACACCACTGCATCAGAGACTATAGTCCGTAGGTCGCGACAATAAGCGAGTAAAAGCGCATCACATTATGCTGACTTCTTTTGTTTGTTACGTTCCTATATCTTCTCCTACTGCTTGGTACTATTTTTTCGACTATTAGGCGATTCACCTGAACTAGTCAAAGAGGAAGTTGTGCTAGGGTCCGGTCTTCCAATATCTCCTGTACTATTCGGTCTGTATGATAAAATTTCCTTGGTAAACCTTCCTTCTTACATTCTGCTGAGGTGGCTTTATTATAGTTGATTCTATCTTCTACTGAAAAATTGTTCAGTTTTCTATGCACACCGACATTCGTAAGTCAATCCAGTCTCCTGCAGCCTTTCACCGAATCCTGGAGTATCATTTGTGATCTCTGCATCCTATTATAGCACTTATCTCTCATGACCATCAACCATAATCCAAAACACTGATTGATACCAGGGACAAGACGAGAAGCTGTTGGCGGGGTTTCTACTGCTCCTGCCGCATCCCGCGTCCCAGACTCTATAATAAACTATTTATACGTCTTCAACGGTCAAGTTTCTGTTGGTCATACTCCTTTATATCCTTTGAATTGATTTAAGTCACGACCTTCTTCTCTGCCTTCTGTTTATTGTTCAATATTTAAATATGTTCTTGTGTATTCTTCCTTGTCATACTGTCGTTAAGTTGAAACGACCCCTTAGAAAAATTTATGAATGACTGTGCTGATAAACCTCTTACATTATCTGATTTTCAAACAGCTGAGCAGAACTGCACGTACTCAGACATTTCTCTCTTTACTTATTCTGATTATCACTAAACTGACACACAATATATTGAGCGCAACGCAATCTGACTTTCAATAATCCCTACAAGAGAATGGCTCTGACTAACAATAACCTATACCTTTCATGAATCACTTACCTCACAAAAATCTTCGTTACTCGAACTACTGCAATACAGATAGCGCCAATACTGCCAGCTAAATAAAAGATTCTAACTACAGAAGGCACTAACTACTGATAGGCATAGTCAGCAAATGAAAGATTTTTATAGAGAACAAACAATGTATTTAGCTTAATAGTGTTCAAAAGTCATTATATATATATATATATATATATATATATATATATATATATAAGTTCATGACATCAAGTCTTACAAATTTACTCTCTCTGATGGACACACGTCCAGATCATCCGCTCTCAAAACTCCGTCATCTTACTCCCCACATCCACCACTGCTGGCGGCTCACCTCCAACTGCGCAACGCTACGCGCTGTTAACAGCCAACTGCCCAACACTACAAAAGCGACCGTTCCAACAATGCCAACCAGTCACAGACTGCACACAGCACAGTCAGTGATTTTCATACAGAGCGCTACAAGGCGTTACCAACATAAAAACCTAAACAGCCTACTTACAAAGTGTTCAAACCAGGAACGTTGTCTGCATACTGTTTTATCCATTGTAGTAAATTTTTTGTGCGTTGTTTCCCGTACATCGTCATTCGTTCTATGTTCGAAACGGCAGATCCTTAATACTCATCTTAGAAAGTCCATTTTTGCAGCTTCTATGTTCTCGCTGTTCTTCTCTGTAATCGTCCAGTGCCTCGAACCATAGATGGTTATTGCTTCAGTAATGACTTTATAGATACGACGTTTTTGAAGCCGATTTTTTTGGGCTGTAAAAAGGGGTTCAGTTTTCATACTGCTGTCTTTCGTGAACTCAGTCTGTTTCTCAGCTCATCTCGAAGTGATCCATCTTTATTAATTATACTCCCTATGTATTTCTTTCTTTCGCAATTACAGATGGTTACAGTGTCTGATATTTCAAGATTTACTGACTGCTTGCGCCTGGTCAACTATTATGTCTTCTTGATGTTCAACTTCAGTCCCCATTTGGTGTGCCGGTATTCTTCTCGTCATCGGGGATATAACTTCCTCGTCATCTGCTAAAAGATGGCTACACACACAGTGGTCTTCTAAATGAATTCCCATTGTAATGAATCTATTTTTCCAGTTCTACAAGGCGATTTATAGAAATATTATTTTGAACTGTGTTGGAGATAAGCAACAGCCTTCAGTCCTTTATTTTAAATGATTAAGAGATGGCAGTTTCTACACTTATTCTTCCGTGTACATCTTTATGGATGTTAATTCCGTTAAAATCCTTCTGACACGTCAGCTTTTGCTTAAAATGCTGAAATAATAGAATAAACCATATTACAGAGAGCTTTCTCGGATCATAGACTAGCCGGGGAATGGGTGCTCCTATATATCGCTTTTCTAACGATGGCGTATGATCACCGAAGTCGCATTCATTAGATTTTATTGGCCCTAAAATAACGTTGTTGGGTGTTAGGAAAGAGGGAGGGGAAATGTGGCAGACAATTAATGGGCTACCCGGCTTGCTGGTAATTGATAGCCTTTGGAGGCCGTGTATTCCTCTTGTTAGTTGCGGAGAAACGACGCCAGTTTTGCGTACGCTGTTTGTTTAGCAGATCGCAGCAGTTTCCGGTGAGGCTGCTGCTTTGCGATCGCACAGTGTCCGTCACACCGGGATTGTTGCGACTGCAGCCGTCTTCTCTGCTGCGATTTTGATAGCCTCTCTCATTTTGCACGAGCACATCCACGGCTGCCTCGAGAGTTTTCGTGTTTTCCCGTAATCGCTCCATCAGTGCCGATCTGTTGTGCTTATCCAACAACAAAAATATGCCGCTCTTGCTCTGCTATGTAGCTACTATAGTCCGATCCACGAACGATTTCGGTTCGCGCAGGTCGCCGAACGGACGGGGATAGCATTGTTGCCGTTTGCAAGCGACGGTTTCGATAAGTGCATACGCGTGTTCTGCGCTTGAAGAAATGGCATATACTGCAAATAATGCCTCTCGCTTACTTGTGGAGGATTTGTCGTTTACCACCACCATCATCCGTGACAAACCACTACAAACGGAAGAAAAACCGAGTAAATAACTCACAACTATCACGTTTAGCCGGCCGAAGTGGCCGTGCGGTTCTAGGCGCTGCAGTCTGGAACCGCGAGACCGCTACGGTCGCTGGTTCGAATCCTGCCTCGGGCATGGATGTGTGTGATGTCCTTAGGTTAGTTAGGTTTAACTAGTTCTACGTTCTAGGAGACTAATGACCTCAGAAGTTGAGTCCCATAGTGCTCAGAGCCATTTGAACCATTTTTGATCACGTTTAATGCTCACATTGACGTGTAAAGCAGGGCGCTCAGAACACTACTGAACGCTCATTGGCTGTCGCAGAAGAAGACTCAACTTGACCGCCATAGTTCTTGAGTTCAACTATAACAGACCTTCGCGTTTCCTCATTGTAGCAGCACTGTCATTACACTCTACAGTCAGTTCCACAAGAAAGTGTACGCTGTTATCTGTACGAAATAAAAGATACTATTATAAATATATGTTTGCATGAAAGTACATGTTATTAGTAACAGCATAATTACCTAATAATAATAAACAAGGGAAAAAGTCTCAACTAGAAACAACACCATCAGGAAACTAACCAGCGGATCCTGGGGTGCAAACCCAAAAGTCCTGAGGACTTCAGCCCTTGCGCTCAGTGTGTCAGCCGCGGAATACGCCGCTCCAGTATGGTCTGCATCAACACACGCGAGAAAAGTTGATGTCGTGGTGAATGAAATGGCACGGATTGTTACCGGATGCTTGAGGCCAACCCCAGTGAACAAGATGTACTTAATCATGGGGATCGCACCGCCCAACATACGACGTGACATCGCTGCCAAAGCCGAAAAAAAACCAAGCAAGAAAAGGACATGCGTCATCCTTTATATGGACACCAGTCTGCTGACCGACGGCTTTGTTCGAGGAAGAGTTTCCTGTCACGTACCCGAGCCTTGGAAGGGTCGGCTGCAGAGAATCGTTTGAAAAGATGGGACATCGACCTGAGAAACCCTCATAAAGATGTAAAAGAAGAACTGGCGCCTGGTGGTGACCTACCATACACAGTCTGGTGAACCCTAAACCGTATGAGGGTAGAAGTGCCAAAGTGCAAGACAAACCTGCAGCAATGGGGTTTCCAAAAAGAGAATGAGACCACTCTCTGTCTGTGTGGCTCTGTTCAGGGTCCTCAACACCTGCTTATCTGTCCATATTTAGACTAGCCCTGCACAATGAATGACTTATGGGAGGCAAATGACAAGGCCATATTGGCTGCTGATTTTTGGAAGTCTGAAGTCTAGTTCCGGACACGGAAAGTAAGTAAGTACCTAATAGTTAATCCAATCGCCGCCATTATCGATTATAGCTTGGCACCTTAGACCTCTCTCCGGTAAATCATCCACGTTTCCAACATCTAAATATCGTTTGACCCACGGCGCAAGGAATCTTCGACCTTCTAAGAATTTTAGCAGCACCTTCATATGAAAGCTTCGGTCCCTTTGGATGATTTACAAGGAACACTGCCTCGTGACGCTTGAGATATTTTGCACTCATTTTAAACTGCAACCGACATAACAAAACATTGAACTCTCACACTGTTTATCTATACACTGTGCAAAAGCGCATTGATTGCAGGTTCAAGAGCGCTACCAGAGACGTCTCTACGGACTTTACATCTCAGATTATGGCGTACACTTTCTTGTTCAAATGTGTGTGAAATCTTATGGGACTTAACTGCTAAGGTCGTCAGTCCCTAAGCTTACACACTACGAAACCTAAATTATCCTAAGGTCAAACACACACACCCATGCCCGAGGGAGGACTCGAACCTCCGCCGGGACCAGCCGCACACCTTCTTGTGAATCTGACGGTACCACGTATACACTTGCGACGTTGAGGGTTTTAGTGCATGTTTGCTGGGAAACTGATCTGATGCCTCCACAGCGAAATGCTTTGCCTACTCGATAACTGATGCCTTTGGCGTAAAGTAAAGCTTCACTAGGGGCTGTTATTCTTTCTCATTTTCTGTATCTCGCTTCCTAGTGATCCTGGTGGCTCTTCTTATTATTTCACGTCGAATACATTGGCTCTGAAGGTTCTAGTTCTTGTTTCATATTATTTTTACCATTGATATGGCAGGCTCGAACGGTCTGCGTGTGTGCGTTGGAACACTTGTGAGCCTGAAGAAGATGAGACTGGGTGAGAATGTACCGCCTGGTGTTGATAAGATTCCGGTAGATCTTATGGGCTAGTTTGCCGTTGGGAGATGCGTAAACCTCTACGTCCAGAAAAGAAATCACACCGTGACTTCTAGTTTCTAGTTCCGTCTTGAACTGGATTTTTTTCTTAGTCTCTAGTCTTCTTGCTGGTTTGATGCGGTCTGCCACGAATGCGTCTCTTGTGTCAGTGTGTTGTGTTAGTGATTCATTTGTCACGGACGTCGACGATCAAATGTCACTGCGGAGGCGTGTCTGTGCATCCTCTGTTTCGACTGTGAAGGCAGTTAGTGTGATGAGTTCAGAGGTGGTTTTCAACACACATTCTCAGTACACCCATGACCCACCGCAAGTATGTACTCCCGTTGAATAGCTTCAGTCATTGGAACGGGTTCGCATTGCGAGCCTGCGGAAAGATCTATAGACATGTCATCAGATTGCCACGTACGTAGGGCACAATGTGTCGATTCCGCGCTGGTGCTTTCAGCAGTGGTCTGTAGAATATCCCTACACCTGTAGACCAAGTTCTGGAGGTTCGTGTTGTGCCGCGAAGAAACCATGGGTAACAGAAGAAATACTTCAGTTGATTGATGAAAGGAGGACGTACAAACATGTTCCGGGAAAATCAGGAATACAGAAATACAAGTCGTTGAGGAATGAAATAAATAGGAAGTGCAGGGAAGCTAAGACGAAATGGCTGCAGGAAAAATGTGAAGACATCGAAAAAGATATGATTGTCGGAAGGACAGACTCAGCATACAGGAAAGTCAAAACAACCTTTGGTGACATAAAAAGCAACGGTGGTAACATTAAGAGTGCAACGGGAATTCCACTGTTAAATGCAGAGGAGAGAGCAGATAGGTGGAAAGAATACATTGAAAGCCTTCATGATGGTGAAGATTTGTCTGATGTGATAGAAGAAGAAACAGGAGTCGATTTAGAAGAGATAGGGGATCCAGTATTAGAATCGGAATTTAAAAGAGCTTTGGAGGACTTACGGTCAAATAAGGCAGAAGGGATAGATGACATTCCATCAGAATTTCTAAAATCATTGGGGGAAGTGGCAACAAAACGACTACTCACGTTGGTGTGTAGAATATATGAGTCTGGCGACATACCATCTGACTTTCGGAAAAGCATCATCCACACAATTCCGAAGACGGCAAGAGCTGACAAGTGCGAGAATTATCGCACAATCAACTTAACAGCTCATGCATCGAAGCTGCTTACAAGAATAATATACAGAAGAATGGAAAAGAAAATTGAGAATGCGCTAGGTGACGATCAGTTTGGCTTTAGGAAAAGTAAAGGGACGAGAGAGGCAATTCTGACGTTACGGCTAATAATGGAAGCAAGGCTAAAGAAAAATCAAGACACTTTCATAGGATTTGTCGACCTGGAAAAAGCATTCGACAATATAAAATGGTGCAAGCTGTTAGAGATTCTGAAAAAAGTAGGGGTAAGCTGTAGGGAGAGACGGGTCATATACAATATGTACAACAACCAAGAGGGAATAATAAGAGTGGACGATCAAGAACGAAGTGCTCGTATTAAGAAGGGTGTAAGACAAGGCTGTAGCCTTTCGCCCCCACTCTTCAATCTGTACATCGAGGAAGCAATGATGGAAATAAAAGAAAGGTTCAGGAGTGGAATTAAAGTACAAGGTGAAAGGATATCAATGATACGATTCGCTGATGACATTGCTATCCTGAGTGAAAGTGAAGAAGAATTAAATGATCTGCTGAACGGAATGAATAGTCTAATGAGTACACAGTATGGTTTGAGAGTAAATCGGAGAAAGACGAAGGTAATGAGAAGTAGTAGAAATGAGAACAGCGAGAAACTTAACATCAGGATTCATGGTCACGAAGTCAATGAAGTTAAGGAATTCTGATACCTAGGCAGTAAAATAACCAATGACGGACGGAGCAAGGAGGACATCAAAAGCAGACTCGCTATGGCAAAAAAGGCATTTCTGGCCAAGAGAAGTCTACTAATATCAAATACCGGCCTTAATTTGAGGAAGAAATTTCTGAGGATGTACGTCTGGAGTACAGCATTGTATGGTAGTGAAACATGGACTGTGGGAAAACCGGAACAGACGAGAATCGAAGCATTTGAGATGTGGTGCTATAGACAAATGTTGAAAATTAGGTGGACTGATAAGGTAAGGAATGAGGAGGTTCTACGCAGAATCGGAGAGGAAAGGAATATGTGGAAAACACTGATAAGGAGAAGGGACATGAGGGAATGACTTCCATGGAACTAGAGGGAGCTGTAGAGGGCAAACACTGTAGAGGAAGACAGAGATCGGAATACGTCAAGCAAATAATTGAGGACGTAGGTTGCAAGTGCTACTCTGAGATGAAGAGGTTAGCACAGGAAAGAAATTCGTGGCGGGCCGCATCAAACCAGTCAGTAGACTGATGACAAAAAAAAAAAAAAAAAAAAAAAAAAAAAAAAAAAAAAAAAAAAAAAAAAAAAAGCAAAGGCACTTGCTTCGGTTGTCTGCTGCAGCAGCCCTTTTAACGCCCATTCCACTGCACTGTCCCTAACGGATACGTTCGTCGTACGCCCCACTTTGATTTCTGCGGTTATTTCACGCAGTGTTGCTTGTCTGTTAGCACTAACAATTCTATGCAAACGCTGCTGTTCTCGGTCGTCAAGTGAATGCCGTCGGCCACTGCGTTGTCTGTGGCGAGAGGTGATGTATGAAATGTGATATTCTCGGTACACCCTTGACACTGTGGATCTCGGAATATTGAATACGCCTACGATTTCCGAAATAGAGTGTCCGATGCGTCTAGTTCCAACTACTTTTCCGCGAGAGTCTGTTAAGTCCTGTCGTGCGGCTGTATTCACGTCGAAACATTTTAATATGAATCTCCTCAATCTCCTCATTACGAGGGTAAGTCAAATGAAAACCTTAAATATTTTTTAAAATATTATTTACTGTGCAGAAGTGGTACGAAGCTGTATCACTTTTCACCATAATCTCCCCCACGCTCGATGCATAAATTCCTTTAGAAAAAAATTCTTTTGGCAGTCGGCGCAACCATTCATGCACCGCGTGGCGTACCTACTCGTCACAACGGAACTTCTTTCCTCCCATTGCGTCTTTGAGTGGTCCAAACATATGGAAATCACTCGGGACAAGGTCTGGTGAGTATAGTGGATCAGGAAGGCTCTCAAAATGCAGGTCTGTGATTGTTGCATCTGTTGTACAGGCAGTGTGGGGCCTTGCATTGTCTTGTTGCAAAAGGACACTTGCTGACAGCAGTCCACATCGCTTTGATTTGATTCCAGGCGGCAGATGATTTTTTAGGTGATATCTGTATGATGCACTGGCGACAGTGGTCCCTCTAGGCATACGAGTATTTGCTCCAAAATGACACCTTTTTCGTCCCAAAAGAGAGTCAGCATAACCTTCCCTGCTGATGGTTCTGTCCGAAACCTCTTTGGTTTTGGTGATGAGGAATGGCGCCATTCCTACCTCGTTCTCTTAGTTTCCGGTTGGTGGAAGTGAACCCAAGTTTCGTCCTCAGTATCAATTCTTGCAAGGAAGCCATCACCTTCTCGTTCAAAGCGCCGAAGAAGTTCTTCAGAAGCATCAACACGTCGTTCTCTCATTTCAGGAGTCAGCTGCCGTGGCACCCACCTTGCAGACACTTCGTGAAACTGAAGCACATCATGCAGAATGTGGTGTATCGACCCATGACTAATCTGTAAACGTGCTGCAGTGTCATTCAGTGTCACTCAGCGGTTTTCCTTCACTATGGCTTCAACTACTGCAATGTTGTGTGGAGTCACAATTCGTTGTGCCTGACATGCACGAGGAGCATCTTCCACTGAAGTCACACCATTTGCGAACTTCCTACTTGCTGTGACAAACATGCATCACCGTACTGAACCTTCTTTCGTCGATGGATTTCAGTAGGTTTCACACGTTCAATACGCAAAAACCGAATAACAGAGCGCTGTTCTTCCCTGGTGCAAGTCGCAAGTGGGGCGGCCATCTTCATACGGACACTGCGACGGTATGTGTGCATCTGCACTATGCTGCCACCTACAGGCCATTCTGCACGCTGTTTGTAGCACGCTTACCAACATATAGGATAACGGCGCGAAATTTCGATTTGTTATTACAAATTTAAGGTTTCCATTTGACTCACCCTCGTACAAATGACAGCTCAGCCAATGCATTGCCCTTTTATACCTTGTGCAGGTGGAACTACCGCCATATGTACATGCGCATATCGCCATCCCATGTCACCTCGGTGTAGTCCTACAATGAAGAACTACCTTTCACATCACTTGTGCGTCACTTATTTCTGCAGTGTATACGCTGCATCAGCCATCCAAATTTATGGAAATGAGAGCAGATATTGGGAATTTAAGGATAAAATTTGACACACACGGCGTCGTGCAGATGACGCAATAAATACATCGGAGTAACAGATGGGAGCAACGTTTCGCCAGCCACAGTCGATAGCGACTGCTATCCCGTCTGGGAAATACATTTCTCAGCTGGAGGCGCTGGCGCATCCGGGCTGGCGCAAGCCGGCGGCATGTCTATCTATGAGAGCGATGCATTCCGCAGGCCGCGATCTGCCCCTAATGGTATTACATCTCGGCTTCCGTCGCCGGGGCGCTGCTGCCATCAGCCAGATTGTCACCGCGCCGCCTTCATAGGACGCTTGCGCAGCACGCTGCACCCTCAGAGAAAGCCGTCTCGTAGCGCAGGAATGGACGCGATGCAATCGTGTTTGGCGAGCATAGTTACTCTGCACTGAAAACGTAGATGGCGACACACTCAGACACAATCAAATTCCTGTCGATCAACGTTTTCCGCTGGGTGGATGCCACAGCCGCAGTACATTTGAGAGAACGCTGTTACAAGCACGCATCGAGGTTTCTAGCGGAGGGGTGGTGTTGGTGGTAGGCGGAAGTCACAGTACGTGTCTAACCGCCGCCGCGGTTCCCCCTGCCCCATCCAGCGAAATACACTGCCGAAAAAGATTAGTACACTCTTTTAGAGGTTTCCAGTTCACTCGAGATTTATAGTTGCAACAGTGCATGTGGACTACATGAACTGATTACATTTACAGATCAATAGCAGAAGCGGTTCTGAAGCACCAGGCATCGACCCATGTTGAAACACCCATGCTAACCTCCATGGGCAGCAATGCAGGCGCTCACTCTGGCATTCCATTGACCGTACGGGATAGCGAATGCTGTCCTGGGATACATTATGCCACGCCTGCTCGACTTGTTCACGTAGTTCTGTGGGAGTTATTGACTGACGAGTCGCACGAGTCATTTCTCGTCCCATCATATCCAACACATTCTCGACTGGAGAGAAGTCCGGAGGTGGTGCTAGCCAAAGGATGTATCTACATATCTTTCAAACCACGCTGAGCTTCACGAGCAGTATGCGGGCGAGCATTATACTGTTGGACAACACAGCACCTTCCTCTTGCAAGGACGGCAAAAGAACAAATCTAACAACGTTCTGCACATATCGAGGGCTGGTTAGCGTCCCCTCTACAAACACCAAACGTGAACCAAAGTTGTAGCTTATTGCACCCCAGGGCATAAGGCCTGGGTTGAGGCCAGTGTGTCTTGGACAAATGCATTCTACAAGACAGCGCTCAGCCGGTCTATGTCGTACCCGCAAACGACGATCACTTGCCTGCAGACCGAATCTGCTCCCAGAATGAGATTTTCACTCTGCAGCGGAGTGTGCGCTGATATGAAACTTCCTGGCAGATTAAAACTGTGTGCCCGACCGAGACTCGAACTCGGGGCCTTTGCCTTTCGCGGGCAAGTACTCTACCATCTGAGCTACCGAAGCACGACTCACGCCCGGTACTCACAGCTTTACTTCTGCCAGTATCTCGTCTCCTACCTTCCAAACTTTACAGAAGCTCTCCTGCGAACCTTGCAGAACTAGCACTCCTGAAAGAAAGGATATTGTGAAGACATGGCTTAGACACAGCCTGGGGGATGTTTTCAGAATGAGATTTTCACTCTGCAGCGGAGTGTGCGCTAATATGAAACTTCCTGGCAGGTTAAAACTGTGTGCCCGACCGAGACTCGAACTCGGGACCTTTGCCTTTCGCGGGCAAGCCCGTGAAAGGCAAAGGTCCCGAGTTCGAGTCTCGGTCGGGCACACAGTTTTATTCTGCCAGGAAGTTTCAGAATCTGCTTCCATCGCTAAGACAACGGCGCGCCATTGCATCTTCCACGTGATTCTCTGATGGCACTAAGGTGCGCGTCATTTACGACGGCGGCCGAGTTTAGGTTCGTTCTGCGCATCTGATGTCACAAAACACAATCAGCCAATAAACAGAGAACGACGTTGCCAGAGCTCGACAGCAGTGCAGAGCACAGACGAGTGTCTTCAGTTTTAGAAACGTTCAGTCATAAATAAAGTAATTGAACAAAAGTAATGTCTTGATAGCAGACTTTCTATAAAAGAAAGTTTGGAAAAAACATTCTTTATACCATTTGCTTCATATTCTATTAATTAATTAAACCAAACAAGCAATAAGCCTCCTAGTTCAGGCCATAGCAAGGAAATTCATTCTCACTAACCGCTTTTTCGCAATAAGGAACAGCGGCAATTGTTTATTTCCTATTGTACTTCGACGAAACGTGAGTAATTCATAGTCATACCAACAGTGTTTGTCGGTATTTTGCGTGACTCTTTAAAGTTCTCCAGGAAATCCGTTGAATGACGAGCTGCGTTAGCGTAATGGTTAAGGTATTGGGCTGCGAAATAAAAGGTTTTGAGTTCAAACCTTGCTCGGTGCTTAATATTTTCTTTATTTGAAAACAATATCGAAGTGTCTTACTTCATGAATTTTATTTGTTTGAATATAATTTTTTGAAATTTCTAGTGGCAACTAAAATCGACCATACAGAAAGTATACGCTGTGGACTTTTACCTCTGGAAACTCTTCAAAATATTGTGCAATGGTTTACTACATTTAATGCTGCACACAAATTAAGTCATTTATGGGGGGAAGGTATCAGTCAAGAAGATGTGTAAAAATCAAATTTTTGGGCCAAATAGTTTTTGTGAAATCGAATGATAAGTATGTCAAAGCAGTCGGAACACCATGTGTCTGCACAGGCGAGCAGTGCAGTGATGACAAAATCGCGCACAGAGCGGAATGCGGGGAGCACGTCTCTGTAGCAGCGAAAAGCTTAATGCGGCTGTGGTGGCTTTACTTCATAAACTGCGCACTCTCCCCTAAACGCAAGTTTGCGATCTATACTATACTATACCATGGCGCTGCTTCTCTTGGCGCGTACAACTGGCAACGCAGCAATCTCCCGCGTCTGGGCGGACATGCACGAGCCGCCAAGATAAAGGAATTGAACTATAGTCGAGAAGTGCACGTCGATGCTGTGGTGTGAGTGGTAGACTGGTTAAAAGTGTGCGTGCCGGTAGTCCCTAAGGTAATAACTGGTTCGCAACAGTTCATGTTGTCATGTCTGGGCTCACAAGCCCTCCTGTCTATGCTGTTGTAGCTGTACCATCTGCTACTGCTACCTTTACAGTACAACGATCCTGGCTGGCCCCTGCGCTCTGTGGGCGGCGTAAACATCTGCTGGTGTTAGAATGTTCACCTGGCCACTGATACCAGCATCGTTGCACAATTGACGCAGCACGTCCAACTTGTGTGACAATTCTCCGAAAGGACCACCCCACCACACGGAAGGCCACAATCTGACCCCTTTCAAATTGTGGGAAGCAAGAGTGCGTCTCTGTGGCATCGTTGCCCGCTTACTTCCCATGTTCCACCACACTGAGCCTTGTGGCTGTGAGCATTCCCTATTAAAGGGTAGATATAGATGCCACAAAGCCATATGTTTGCCGATGATGTTCAAACCATTATCAGTATATCAACTACTCCCAGATGGCATAAACCGTCATCGGATCAAAATCGACGTTGTCTTTCCTGCTGTCCTAATTTTTTTTCTGCCAATGTATACGTTTCTTTCTGTTAGTTTTAATGTACTGTGGAAACCTCCGATTTTAATGATAACAGCAATAAAAGATACGAAGTCTTTTCATGTTGTTGTTGCTGTCTTCTGTCTGACGATCGGTTTGATGCAGTTCGGCAGGGATATCCCGTGCAAGCCTCTTCATCTCTGCATAATTACTGCAGCCCAAATCCATAAGAACCTGCTTGATGCATTCATGCCTAGGTCTCTCTCTGCAGTTTTTACCGCTGCCTCTCCCCCCCACCCCCCACCCCCCACAACCGCCCCACCCCTACCAACACACACACACATACACTTCGCTACAACACGAAACTCATTGTTTCTTGATGCCTCAGAAAGTGTCCCACCAACCAATACCTTCTTTTGGTCAAATTGTGACATAAATTTTTTCTTTCTCCAATTAGGCTTACCAGCTTCTCATTAGTTATTCGACCGACCAATCTGATCATCAGCATTTTTCTGTAATACCACATTTAAAACCTTCTACTGTTTTCCCGTTTGAAGTGCTTATCCTCCTCGTTTTACTTCCGTCCATGGATACACACGAAATACTCTCGCAGTAGACTTACTTTTAAATAATAGATTGTAACAAATTTCTCTTCTTGAGAAATGCGTTTTGTGACATAGCTAGACTGCGTTTCATGCACTTGCTGTTTTGCTCAGTATCAGTTACTTCGCTTTGCAAATAGGAAAACTCATTTACTGCTTAGTTATGTTCCATTTTCTAATCTGATCCACAATTATCTCTGATTTATTGACGCTTCTTTTATAACATCTTTTCAAGACCTTGTTCATTGCGTTAATCTGCCCTTGAAAGTTTCTTGCCGTCTCTAATTGAATTACGGTGTCAACAGCAAACTTCTTTTTTTTTCATTTCTCCTCCCTCAACGTACAGATTGAATAACATCAGTGTTGACGGGCCCAGGCGAGGCATAAAGCTCTGTGTCGTACAGTCATCAAGGGTACACGAGTGGGTCTTCGGCACCAAAAGCCCATATCGATGATGTTTCGTCGAGTGGCTCGCCCGCTGACACTTGTTGATGGCGCAGCACTGAAATCTGCAGCAATTTGCAGAAGGTTTGCACTTCTGTCACGTTAAACGATTCTCTTCGGTCGTCGTTGATCCTGTTCTTGCAAGATCTTTTGCCGGCCGCAGTGATGTCGGAGGTTTGATGTTTTACCGGATTCCTGATATTCACGGTACACTCGTGAAATAGTCATACGCGAAAATCCCCATTTCATCGCTACCAGGGAGATGCTGTCTCCCATCGCTCGTGCGCCGACTATAACACCACTTTCAAACTCACTTAAATCTCGATAACCTGCCATTGCAGCAGTAGTAACCGATCTAACAACTGCCCCAGACACTTGTTGTCTTACATAGGCGTTGCCGACCGCAGCACCGTATTCCGCCTATTCACACATCTCTGTATTTGAATACGCATGTCTATACGAGTTTCTTTGGCGTTTCAGTGTATATTCACTTACACAAATAATTTGAGGAAACTTTAAAATGTTTCAAATGGCTTGAGCACTATGGGACTTAACTGCTGAGGTCATCAGTCCCCTAGAACTTAGAACTACTTAAACGTAACTAACCTAAGGACATCACACACATCCATGCCCGAGGCAGGATTCGAACCTGCGACAGTACCGGTTGCGCAGTTCCAGACTGTAGCGCCTAGAACCGCTCGGCCACTCCGGCCGGCTGAGGAAACTTTCTCGTTCTTGTAGTTACCATTTATTACTTTTCTATCAGTAAATATATGCAAGATTGCCACAGCGACTTTTATATCACGTTTACATCTTTTTTAAGGGACTCTTACACACTCAGTATATATTGCACAATACTGAATGCTGCTCAATAATATTGACCCGTGACAGCGGTTTTGACAGTTTGCCCAGCTTGTACAAGGAGACTGCAGAGGTTTTATTTATTGGCTGCCGCTCAGCATATTGAGTCATATGTCGTAGAGTGTGAGAGTTGCTGGCTAGACATTGTGATTTGGGGAGATGCAAACAACTGATAAAGCGACGCCATATGAATATGATAACATATTTAGTACTTATTCAATAACTACCTGTAGGAACAATCGACAAAAGTGTTTCAGTGCAGAGAAATAACACTGCAATCGCTTGCTTTTTTGTTTCAGAAATTTGAATTATTTATTGCAGAAACACGTAACTACACTGCCTACGGATCCCCTGCCATAATTTATCTTACTTTTTTCAGCCTTATAGATATCTTACAGCATTAAGAGAAATGAAATCCGACTAATGCATTAGCAGGTTCTTTTCTGTGCAAGATTCCTCGTTCTTCCAAAATTCAGCCAGTCATCTGACTCTGCTGCAAGTTCTCTTAACACATTAGTATGGCCGTGTGTAGAACAAGTTTCAAGCTACTTTTTCGCTCATCGGCGCTTGCTCTTGCTTTTCTTTTTTCCTTGGAGGACACCAGTTGCAACAAATTCAAGTTCTACGTCATTGAGGGTCGAAATGTTTGCTACAAGGAGGAGTTTTAAGTGACGCTTTTTGGGTATAAATACTGCGCAGCATTATTTTGCCGTTCTTGGTCTCGCACATTCGCCCAGTATACGGCTACAACATTATTGTACAATAAATTTCCAGCGTCTCTGAACAAACTCTACACATAACACTCCTTAACGGATACTGCATATGGCGAAAGTTCAAAGTCAATAAAATACTGAGTCACTGAGTGACGTTAATTAAACATATTTTCTTAACACAATTTTTAGTAGTAATGTAGTTGATTTCTGACATAATTTTTTAGGGATTAGTAATTTCTTATTTGTACGATCTATTGCAACATGTTTTCTGTCTAATTTTACTGGTTTAGTCGAACACGGAATTTAAAAAAATATTACTTTATAGTTTTTTAAACGTTTCAATAGTCTGTAATATCAGCCACAAATGTATTACAAAGTGGAATTTCCAAATGAAAGAAATATGTCACGAAGAAGAAACCATTCAAAATTTTCGTGATTAGTCATTATTTGAGTGACCTGCTCCTATGATGTAACTTGCGGCGCGGTTGTTTGCGAGGTAGTGATTGGACCTGAACCCGATCGAACCCACCTGTTGGATTAACAACCTTGGTCTAGTACGTTGGCCAGCCTGAATGTGGTTTTTAGACATTTTTCCACGCTCGTTTAGGCAAACGCTGCGGGCTGGTCCCCTTCTGCTGCGTAAGGGAATAAGTTATATAAACTATTAACGATAGCAAGTAGAAGAAAGTTTTCACGATTCATAAATAAATCGCGCACGCGACATCCCTCCCGTAGGTCACTGAACGACTGTGACGTCAGGGATCCCACCCGGCCTGAAAGACAAATAATGAAATAAAGTTTGGCAAATCCTGAAAAAGCGGACGCCGTTCTAGACGGGATAACTCCTACGGAAAAGAACAAGTCGTCTTTCGACTATACACATGGTTCTCAAAAATGTTTTATTATTGATACATACACTCCTGGAAATTGAAATAAGAACACCGTGAATTCATTGTCCCAGGAAGGGGAAACTTTATTGACACATTCCTGGGGTCAGATACATCACATGATCACACTGACAGAACCACAGGCACATAGACACAGGCAACAGAGCATGCACAATGTCGGCACTAGTACAGTGTATATCCACCTTTCGCAGCAATGCAGGCTGCTATTCTCCCATGGAGACGATCGTAGAGATGCTGGATGTAGTCCTGTGGAACGGCTTGCCATGCGATTTCCACCTGGCGCCTCAGTTGGACCAGCGTTCGAGCTGGACGTGCAGACCGCGTGAGACGACGCTTCATCCAGTCCCAAACATGCTCAATGGGGGACAGATCCGGAGATCTTGCTGGCCAGGGTAGTTGACTTACACCTTCTAGAGCACGTTGGGTGGCACGGGATACATGCGGACGTGCATTGTCCTGTTGGAACAGCAAGTTCCCTTGCCGGTCTAGGAATGGTAGAACGATGGGTTCGATGACGGTTTGGATGTACCGTGCACTATTCAGTGTCCCCTCGACGATCACCAGTGGTGTACGTCCAGTGTAGGAGATCGCTCCCCACACCATGATGCCGGGTGTTGGCCCTGTGTGCCTCGGTCGTATGCAGTCCTGATTGTGGCGCTCACCTGCACGGCGCCAAACACGCATACGACCATCATTGGCACCAAGGCAGAAGCGACTCTCATCGCTGAAGACGACACGTCTCCATTCGTCCCTCCATTCACGCCTGTCGCGACACCACTGGAGGCGGGCTGCACGATGTTGGGGCGTGAGCGGAAGGCGGCCTAACGGTGTGCGGGACCGTAGCCCAGCTTCATGGAGACGGTTGCGAATGGTCCTCGCCGATACCCCAGGAGCAATAGTGTCCCTAATTTGCTGGGAAGTGGCGGTGCGGTCCCCTACGGCACTGCGTAGGATCCTACGGTCTTGGCGTGCATCCGTGCGTCGCTGCGGTCCGGTCCCAGGTCGACGGGCACGTGCACCTTCCGCCGACCACTGGCGACAACATCGATGTACTGTGGAGACCTCACGCCCCACGTGTTGAGCAATTCGGCGGTACGTCCACCCGGCCTCCCGCATGCCCACTATACGCCCTCGCTCAAAGTCCGTCAACTGCACATACGGTTCACGTCCACGCTGTCGCGGCATGCTACCAGTGTTAAAGACTGCGATGGAGCTCCGTATGCCACGGCAAACTGGCTGACACTGACGGCGGCGGTGCACAAATGCTGCGCAGCTAGCGCCATTCGACGGCCAACACCGCGGTTCCTGGTGTGTCCGCTATGCCGTGCGTGTGATCATTGCTTGTACAGCCCTCTCGTAGTGTCCGGAGCAAGTATGGTGGGTCTGACACACCGGTGTCAATGTGTTCTTTTTTCCATTTCCAGGAGTGTATCTACATTTAATGTAAATGATCTGCTAATGACAAGCAAAGAAACGCTGATATTGTGCACTGTACGTGTGGTACAGATGCATCAGGTTCAAACAAAAGTGGTGTCTCAGGGTAGACACTAGATATGAACGTGTGGCATTATTACGTTTCATGATAAATTACATACGCCACTCTTGTGCCGTAATCACCAGGAATGAATCTGTATCTTCTTGGCAGCTTGAATTCTGTAATATGAATCGTCATTTCAGAATACATTTCCATCGCTATTTACACAGATACTTTTATTTCGCTTTACCGGTTCCAAGAGATTAAGCTATTATCTTTAGAAGTCTACAAAATCAGGGATATTATGAATTATTAGATTTCATCCATACAGCTCAGTAAAGTGTAGAGAGTGTATTGTAAAAACTTACTTAGCATTTGTTTGCAAGGTGTCAAGACTTCCCTCACCGAAGCGCAATGCGATAAAATGTGCAAAAATATGCATATTGTAAGTGATTATTACAAACACAGATCGACAGTTTGATAATTCAGAGTGAATGAATCACATTTTTGTACACAGTCCAGTTGCTGTGCTAGCAGCAAGGAAAATATACACTGAAGAGCCAAAGAAACTGGTTCACCTGCGTAATATCGTGTACGGCACCCGCAAGCACGCATAAGTGCCGTAACACGACGGGGCATGGACTCGACTAATGTCTGAAGTAGTGCTGGAGGGAACCGATACCATGAATCCTGCTACGGTCGCAGGTTCGAATCCTGCCTCGGGCATGGATGTGTGTGATGTCCTTAGGTTAGTTACGTTTAAGTAGTTCTAAAGTCTATGGGACTGATGACCTCAGAAGTTAAGTCCCGTAGTGCTCAGAGCCATTTGAACCATTTTTGTTCACGTCTTCGGAGTTTCGTGGCCAGCGGAAGCGTTTAAAGTCGGAAGAGTGTTCCTGGAGCAACCCTGAAGCTAATTTGGACGTGTGGGGTGTCGCATTGTCCTGCTGGAATCGCCTAAGCCTGTCGGAATGCACAATGGACCTGAATGGATGCATGTCATCAGACATGATGCCTAAGTAGTGTCACCTGTCAGAGTAGTATCTAGACGTATCAAATGGTTCAAATGGCTCTGAGCACTATGGGACTCAACTGCTGAGGTCATCAGTCCCCTAGAACTTAGAACTACTTAAACCTAACTAACCTAAGGACATCACACACGTCCATGCCCGAGGCAGGATTCGAACCTGCGACCGTAACGGTCGCGCGGTTCCAGACTGTAGCGCCTAGAACCGCTCGGCCACTCCGGCCGGCGCTCTAGACGTATCAGGCTCCCATATGTGTCACTCCAACTGCACACGTCCATCCGATCGATACACTCTGAAACGAGAGTCGTCCGAAGAGGCAACATGTTTGCAGTCATCAACAGTCCAATGTCGGTGTTGACGGGCCCAGGCGAAGCGTAAAGCTTTGTGTCGTGCAGTCATCAAGAGTACACAAGTGGGCCTCCGGCACCGAAAGTCCATATCGATGATGTTTTGTTGAATGATTCGCACACTAACACTTGTTTAGGCCCAGCATTGAAATCTCTAGCAATCTGCGGGAGGGTTGCTCTTCTATCATATTGAACGATTCTCTTCAGTCGTCTTTGGTCCCGTCCGTGCAGGATATTTTTCCGCCCGCATTGATGTCGGCGATTTAATGTTTTACCGGATTCCTGATATTCACGGTACACTGGTGAAATATTCGTACGGGAAAATCCCCACTTCATCGCTACCTCGGAGATGCCGTGTCGCATCGGTGGTGAGCCGACTATAACACTACGTTCAAAGTCTCTTAAATCTTGATTACCTGTCATCGAGATAGTTTCTAAAAGGCTTGAAATTTTTTGTAAAGTCTGTTGAAAGTTGCTAAGTACTCTCATTCTTAAATTTTGAATGGATATAGTCTGGATAATTTTCGCATCATAACCTGAGTGAACAACCCGATCCCAGAAAACAGTATGTTATTTAAAATATTTATAAGTGTCATTAAAAATCAGAGAATTTATGAACTCTGGCTGCAAGGAACTAAAAGCGCGGGAAACAAAACTCTATTTTACAATGACTCGCCAATGCTTAATGATTAAGCTACCACTATCACCGAATTTTACAGCCATATTAAAAGGACCTGGAGAACTGAAAGTCTATTATAAACGGCTCGAAATTACTGAACTCATTGTGCACATGTAATGGATGAGGCCAAACTATTGACCACTCGCTTTTACATTTGAGTAATTTACAACACATAGGAACACTCTCATGAGGGAAATAATTTGGAAAGGTGAGCAATAGCCGACGAATAAATGAGATTTAGTTCATAAATTCATTGCAGATATTGACAACTTTTTTAATGGAACACGACTGCTCTTTTGTAAGTAATCCTTTGGTGTCAACATATACTGAAATATCTGGATGTATTCTAGAAGGCTAACGGACTTACACTCATACCTCATACAGCCGTCGAAATAATTATTAGGTTGTATTACAAAACAAAGTACACAGATCCATACTTCAATACTCATTTAATTTGTAAACTTGTTGAACACACTGAACTTAAATGAAGATATAAACATGAGATTTAAGTTAATTGCTAAATTTCGACACATTCTAATTTTGTATTTGGGAAATAAGGCATCTGATGTAACCACATAAGTTGCATTATCTTTATCGATCTAACATTCTATGGATAACATTTTAAGTTAATCGTCAAATATGCAATACTGCAATGTAATGGAGCATATTCAATAAATAAATAATAATTCATTCAATAATATTCATCCATGCTCACAACTTTGTGTAGCAGGTAGAGTCTTGAGTTATAGTACTCCGTATGGAGAAATTGGAGCTGACGTTCGTGGAACCAAGATACCTGCCCCGTTCACCGCCACCGTTTGCTATCATGGTGTAATATGGTCTGAAGATAATCACATTTTGACCGGAACTGGTTGCCATTGTCAATAAATACTTTATTGAGGTCACGATTGTCTTTAACTCAGTTTTAAAAGTTAACACACGCACTGTCTTCAGTAATAGCGGCTGTGATCGTGATGATGATGATAAGAAAAATAGGAACTGAATTTGGCACCTGTGAAGCAGGTTCCTAGCCGTATTGCTCATGTAGCGTATTATATGGTGCTGATATACTGCTAACCGACTGGACTAATGGCAAATAGAAATACTGAAAAATGGATTCGAATGTAGTTGATGAAGAAATGAGGAGTCTTGTTTCTTAGCTCCCTTTTAGTTTAGGGGAATGTGTACAATTGAAGAAATGCAGAACAATTCTGACTATAGAATGGAGAGCGTGGATAGCTGTAATGTTTGCAAGACAATAGAGAAACATTTGAAGGAAAAATAAGTGGAATGTGATTAAAAAAAAAAAAGGTTTTACTCTCATTTCTGTGTTAGTGTTTAAGTAATTACACATGTTTTGTATATGACATGAGGCAATTACTGTATAACTATTAAGCCAGGTACAACATCATACATTCTAGAAAGTAAAAATAAAAATTGTATCTGGACCTAGAACCTGACTTTAGAACTCGATCATTTTAATGCAACACTCAACTCCCTGCCCTAACTGGACATGATCACAACATCATATTGAATGAGGGTATTTGTGGCTAGGTTAGCTTTGCTTTGTCCATTTTATACCGAAAATATGCACAGGAAGAACCTTCCTCACAGGCGCTTTCGCACTGTTCGTATGCAAGGAATCGCACGCCAGTTCAGTGATGTGTGACTCAGAGCTCGGTGGTTCAAATATTACCAGTATCAGGCCGTCATGCGTGTGATATCACGTATACATACCATCCTATGCACATGAAAGTTGGCAACAGAGTTGCAAGTTCCCGTCAGTCCCCGACAGCAGTCGTGCAGCATCCGGTAGACCCAGTGGTGCGTTCCTGCTGAGCCACGCCTCCAGTGGGATTATGAGTGCCCCCTGTTGCAATATAGGATGGCCAATAACAGTGACACAGCCACTCACACTTGAACCTCTTCACTACATGACGCTCTGCGGACTCTGCCTAGTCGGAGCTGCAACACAATCGTTTGTGGTTTATTCGTGAAGACGACGGTTCAGATCCACGTTTGGTCATCCAGATTTAGGTTTCCCGTGATTTCCCTACATCGCTCCAGGTTTTTTGAAAGGAAACCGCCGATTTGCATCCCAATGCTTGACATAATACTAGCTTATGCTCCGTCTCTAATGACCTTTATGTCGACGGGACGTTAAACTCAATCTCCCCTCTTCGTTCCTTTCATTCGTGCTTTGGTTCTGAGAGCCTCATCCTTGTTGCTATTGTATAAGCTGTACTCTTGTTTCTTGCTGCATTAATTGTAATGAATCTTCTTACTCTTGGAGAAATACAATTTAAGTAAATCATCGGTCTACTAAGTTCACTTATTCGCTAATCGTTACTGCTCCTGTCTAGCTTTGATGTGAGGACAGTTGCACACCACTGTGTAGTCGACCTCTCCTTACCAGAGTGTGTGAAGTCGTACACAACGGCGAGGAGAAGGTCCCGGCGGAGGTTCGAGTCCTCCCTCGGGCGTGTGTGTGTGTTTGTCCTGAAGATAATTTAGGTTAAGTAGTGTGTAAGCTTAGGGACTGATGACCTTAGCAGTTAAGTCCCATACGATTTGACACATATTTGAACATTTGGCGAGGAGAAAATTTGCAATTCCAGACTACCAGACTACGCAACCCCTCCGTCAATTCCCAAAACTATAAACGCGATCTGGTGGAATGAGGGCATATCACAGCGGTGGTGGTGGTGGTGGTGCATTAGTCGGATGTGGAGCAGGGTCGGGTACCATTATCAGGTCCTCTGGAAATGGAGACGTAACACTGTTGTACTATTTGTGAGGAGCAATGACGACTCCTTCAGATGGAAATAAAGAATAGACCTTATAATGGTAAAATTTTTGGTAAATTTTTGCCACTCAAACTTCAAATGCAGCAGCTATACGAGAGCTATATGAGTACGCATTTCTTCAGCCACGTCCCTTGCAAACATGTAGAAACGATATAAATGAATGCCAGTTGTTGTCAGCAATATTTGTTATAGCGTGGGGAAATTACTGGATCGCTCGTATTTTATCTGACCGTGTTGAGCTGAACTGAGTACTCATTTGATACGCTCTATCGTCGTAACATACACAACACATGATTGTCGTGATGAAAAACGTTTCTACTCTACAGACGTGTCTATTTTCCTGTTAATTAATTAAATCCACACTCCGTTTGTGTCAGAATAACTGGGACACACGTTGAACAGAGCTATAAAATGGGGCATTCTTCGTTCGTTTATAACGAGCTGTTATGCTCTGTTAAATAAACAGACCACTAACCTAGACAGGTATTGTGTTGTCTCTCAGTAGTATTGTAAACGTGGGCGATTACAAGTGGTAAATACGTTCATACAAGTCGGTAAGATACTACGTCTATTCCTTTAGTGAGGTGCAAAAATGTTAAGTTTCTAATCATTTAAAGCAAGTTACCTCCTGATAACCATGGAAAATCTAAATAAGCATGACAGTACTTCCGTTTCAGTCCCCTTCCCTTTAAACACGACTGTACCGCTTCATTCCGTGCAGTCCTCTTTTCTTTTCTTTTCTTTTCTTGCATTTCTTTTTTCGTTTTCTTTTCTTTTGTTTGCTTCACTCTTTTACGAGTTCGGCTGATTGTCTGTTGCCGAATTTCGCTCTCCTTAAGCGCAGCAACCAAGCCCATTTTTCCGACAGAATGTAATTGTGGAACTTCGCTCTAGCGTAATGCGTTACTCAGTGCAGGGCAATTTCGTGCTGCGGTTAGTGCAGTACAAAGCTCCACGGGTTAGGTCCGCAAGAGCCTTTTAAGGAGACGGTAACTTAATCGCCTCCCCTTGGCTTTAACGAGAGCTCGAAGTGCAGTTCTCGTAGATCAGAGAGCGTACTGACCACCGTGTTCTTGTAGGCCACTGTGCAGTGCATGGCGTGGAGCACCCAAGCGAGGGCAAGGCAGGTCGGCTATAGCATCGCCCGTAGAGAATACATGCAATGTATCTGCTTAAAGAGACAACTTTTCATTCCGGGTGTTGCTAATCCAATTGCTATGAGTTTATTTATCGATCGTCATTCTTTTTTTTTTTTAAGATTGAGTGATGAAGTTGTGCTTGGGTTTTCGTTACTGAAATTTTCAGCTATCAATAATATTGTGATTTCCAGAATGAGATTTTCGCTCTGGAGGGGAGTGTGCGCTGATATGAAACTTCCTGGCAGATTGAAACTGTGTTCCGGACCGAGACTCGAACTCGGGACCTTTGCCTTCGCGGGCAAGTGCTCTACCATCCGAACTACCCAAGCACGACTCACAGCCCGTCCTCACAGCCTTACTTCTACCAGCACCTCGTCTCCTACCTTCCAAACTTTACAGAAGCTCTCCAGCGAATATTGTTATTTGTTGGTCAATTCTACTGTATAGTTTAAGCAGGCCCTCACTCATTCAGCTTATGCAGACATACACTGTCCACGTCAAATTAACGTGACCACCTACCAAACTCTGAATAACCACGTTTTGCAGCTCGAGACGTGCAGGAATAGTGTTGGTGAGGTTCTGGAAGTAAGCGACAGGGATGTGGAGTCACGCCGTTTTCAGTGCTGTGGCCAACTGTGCTAGGTTTCTAGGTTGAGGATCTGTGGCACGAACAGCCCGGTCCAGGTGATCACACAGAGAGCCAATTGGGTATAGATCCGGGCAGATTGGAGGCGAGGGAAGTACGGTAAACTCATCCAAGTGCTCTGCGTATCACGCACGTAGACTGAGAACTGTGTGACACGTTTCATTGACCTACTGGTAGATGTCATTGTGCTGAGCAAAAACAAACTGCATGTAATGGTGGTTCAAATGACTCTGAGCACTATGGGACTTAACATGTGAGGTCATCAGTCCCCTAGAACTTAGAACTACTTAAACCTAACTAACCTAAGGACATCACACACATCCATGCCCGAGGCAGGATTCGAACCTGCGACAGTATCGGTCGCGCGGTTCCAGACTGTAGCGCCTAGAACCGCTCGGCCCTCCGGTCGGCTTCTCAATAGGCGCACGTCTATACCCCGCTACACATTTCAGCAGCCGTCGCTCACCCCCGTCATCTATGGCGCACCACAGTTGCCTCGGCGCCATTTTTGGATAGCGCCATTTTGCCATGCGCGGAATACTTCAACCAGGGCGGCACACGAAGAGTTTACAAACTTAGTCATTACGGAAATGCTTCCACCCTTGATCCGAAAGCCAATGATGATGTCCTTTTGGATGCCAGATAGCCGGCCGCTGTGGCCGAGCGATTCTAGGCGCTTCAGTCTGGAACCGCGCGACCGCTACGGTCGCAGGTTCGAATCCTGCCTCGGGCATGGATGTGTGTGATGTCCTTAGGTTGGTTAAGTTTAAGTAGTTCTAAGTTCTAGGGGACTGATGACCTCAGATGTTGAGTCCCATAGTGCTCAGAGCCATTTGAACCTTTTTTTTAATTTAATTTAATTTAATTTAATTTTATTTTATTTTATTTTTTTTTTATGCCAGGTAAATCACTCCGTTTCCGTGTTGCGACAACTACTACACTGTTATAATCGTTCCCCCGACACGGTTTATAGACCCTCCATTGCTAATGCTGCCATCTGCCGTCTGTGAGTAGTTATTGCACGTTTACTTCGCACATAGGCTGTGATCACATATTTGCGACTCGACAGTCTAGTATTCATCTACGGCTTTTTTAATGGTAACGATGCCGCTGTTTGTAGAGAATGCTATTCACGGAGTTGAAGAACGTTCATTCGTGACGTCAGTAAACTGCGTGAATTTGGTTCTGTGCCCGGCAACCTACCTCATCTGAATGTGCAAACGAACAGTGTGCATGATGTAGAATATATAACTCAGCTGATAAAATGTACTCGTTCAATAATTTCTACACGTTTCGGTGTTCCACGTACAAGAATGTGGCAGACATAACGTCCGCACTATCGCCGTCTGTATCATTTACAGCAGATTCAACTCCTTCAAGATGGATTACAACTTAGATGATTAGAACTTCAGCTTTAACTAGTTGCAAATTGTTGAGTAATCCCATTAATACTGTTTACTGATGAAGCCCTTCTCTCTCGTGCCAGTATCAATAACACTTGTGACTAACAGCAGTGCGCTGACGAAAACCCACATGCCTTAGTGCAGACGCATTATCCAGGATGCTTCACTGTCAATGTGTGGTGTAGTAGGATAGTTCGGGCGTGTTGCGCAAACGCATCGTCGCACCGGGCCACTTTATTCAGAAATTCTTGAAAATGAGTCTGTAGCATTGTTGGAATAGGTCCGTTTGACTGGACGGTTGCATAGTGCCTCAAGCATGGCTGGGCCACTGCACATTCTGGACGCCAGGTGACGCACAATCTAAACATAAATTTCCAGGAAGATAGGCCGGCGACATTGATGACGTTTCTTGGCCGCTAAGCTCCCCGGATCATGTGCGATTTTTGCCTGTGGGGATGACTGTCAGGTGAAGTCTGCAACCAAATGATAAACACAAGAAACGAATTGATCGAGTAACAGTGTTGCCCTCATGAATGAACGCGGTGACTTGGCGTCGCTTAAATGTTTCACAGCTGATTATATGTATTTTACTTATTTGTTTGTCCTCTCGCCTATTGGGCGTAAGTTACATAGTCAGAAATGATCCTACAGTTGGCAAGTAATAGGCGGGTGCTATAAGACAGGTTTTAACATCGTTTACTGTCGGCCGAGGTAACCAGAATTTCAGCAAGAAACACAGACGCTTTCTCTGGCTTACGGAATAATCGATTAGTCGTTAATTGCCGGCAGAAATAACACGCAGAAATAACGTGCATCCATAGATTTTCGTTCGGATCCAGAAGTGTAGACGTCACCTGCTACCACCCATAGTGATGCAAGTAATGACTTTGCAATACAGCAAACCGGAATTTCGGTATCCGTGAGTACTCAAACAACCGGTTGTCTAATCCAGTCAAGTATTTTTTTCGCGCCTCTACTCCCACGCGGTCGACTGTGAAAAAAAACTGACCCTCCAACTCCATCACATATATTTAATTTTGAATTAAAGTTAACATTGCTGAAACTGACATTAAAAAAAGTTTGAGCTACTTATAGAAGAAGCATAATTACTTTCAGGTATACTCTTGTAGCATTAGTGAAAGGAAATTTCCACCTGGGTGTAGCGTGCTATATGGAAGTTCTGAACGAGTTTGGCTGCAACTGTAAGTGGTAATTTTACTCCGCACTTTCGCTGCACAAACGCGCGTAAATTTTACGTGTGATGCACGGTAAGATTGTGTAACAAGAAGAAATAATAAGCATAGAGCAATTGGTAAAATTGTAATAGATATTAACACAGATCATATCGTTGAAATGTTTCGTCGAAAGTAAATTGTTGGCATACCTCGTTCCCATTGTCCTTAAGTCACTAGAATAGCACTACAGTACTGCGGTAATTCATGTGCCAATTTGCATTTTCAGATGCGAAAGAGGCCTGGGCCAAAAGATACACAAGGGTTATTTACATCCTAAATCAACTCCTTAAATACGTGCTATTGCTGCAATAGCCATTTTTATCAGAATTTACCTTTTATTTTTTTCGATTTTTCATTTTTTATAAAACTGTGTTATTAACTGTTCAGTCATTCTTGTATTAGACTTACAAATGAGCGTTTACATTACACATAAAAAACGGCATTTGTAACATTTACATAATGAGGACTTCTGTACAATACTTAAAAATTAAAAGAATTTTTTCAACTCATAATTGGGGAGTACCGTCCATATAACTCTTAACTTGCGGTAAACTTCTACTTCTTCCTTATTTTTTCTTATGTTCCTCTTCCTGAGACTGTACATGCTAATTTATCATTTTATAGTTGATGCGTACCCTGTAGTGTCTCTGTAGGAAATACTGACTACAGAAAGTCTCATAAACTAGTTTTCGTCATGGGGTTATTAAATTCTTCTGCTTTTAGCGTCGTCTTGTACGAAGCAATTTCATGCTTTATTTTCAGTGGCTGTCTTTATTTCTCTTCCTTTTACCATTTTACATAATACTATTTACTAAAAATTTCAAATAGTGTAAAAATAAAGTTGAAAACTAACACAAATTAACAGAATAGAAATCTTTCATTTCATACATAAAGTTTATTTCTCTGCATATGTACTTCCTTTCGCGGAATTATCAAATTTAAATACACCCACAGTGAAATTTTATGTCAGATTTTTTGAATTATAAAATATTGTTCATTATTAAGTATTATACGTGTTTTCATCGAGTGTAATCCTGAAATAATTGTGTGTATAAATCTGAACTGTTCATAGCTGAACTCACGACGATTCACAGGTTTAACAGATAGGAAATACTTTAAAATTTGCTTTTTGTTTGAAACTAGTAAGCAATAAATTTGTGTGTCAACGCAACTATGATAAGAAGTAAACACAATGCAGATTTCCCCCTTTGATCTCAAAGACTGAAATTAGTATTTTCGTGTTTGATCAGTATACTGTAAACACATTATTACGCCCCATACGTTTGTACCCATTTGTGGACTTGGTATATGGAGAGATTTTCGGCGAGAATACCCGTCTTAGTTCATGTGGAGAGTGTTATATCTGCTTTATAGGTTCTGGAGGGCCGAGTTTTATTCATCTTGGATTTAGTGTCCAATTTCCACTCGCTGCCAGAACTGTGTCTCAGTGTCTATTCTATGGGCGGGCCGCAGCCAACTAGTTTCCTGGCAATTGCTTTCCGTGACTATAAACCAGTTGTCTACAAACTAGTAATCTTATGAATGCCAGTGAATCAAGAGAGGTCAAATTCAAACTGCCTTTCCACTTTTTGTTTGTCGCTGGTTTACTAAATAGGATCTTTCGCCTACTTATGGGATCATTGAGGTCGTTATGGCATATTGAAATGGCATGAAATGTATTGGCAGTTGCGAATACCGACAGCCATCGGCTGTGTACGGGAATGATGATAGCGAAAATTTGTACAGTAGCGGGACTCAAACCCGAATTTTGCTCACTATGCGAGCAGTCACCGTAAGTGTTGTGACTATTCGTGCACGACCCACCACTAGACCCAGACTTATATATGTCGCCGTTCCTGCGTCACAAGCTGTACTCTTACAAAAGTGTTCAGATGTTTGTGAAATCTTATGGGACTTGACTGCTAAGGTCATCAGCCCCTAAGCTTACACACTACTTAATCTAAATTATCCTAAGGACAGACACACACACACCCATGCCAGAGGGAGGACTCGAACCTCTGTCGGGACCAACCGCACAGTCCATGACTGCAGCGTCTGAGACCGCTCGGCTAATCCCGCGCGGCTGTAGTCTTACACACATGAAATTCCCGTACAAGGGAGGACATTTTAATCGGCGGATATATACGATACTGTAGTGGCTTTTTTGTTAAGAAGAACGATGTAATGCTCCTTCCGACATGCATGTCCGAAGAAACATTTCTTCTTAATAACACAGCCATTGCAATATCATATCGTAATTGCATCTTACTTCGTATGAAGTGCCTGTGTGAAGTATGAGGTTCCTTAATAAGGCAATTATTTGATTTTTTTACTTGCTGACAAGGCAAGGTGCTTGACAGAGCTTAATAGGTTGTATTTTAGTTTTCAGTTGTAATTTTTTTTCTTTTACTTAGTTTGCTGTATTGAAGAAATATAGTTTATTAGTTGAAATGTTTCCTCTCGCACATTCATGCTGCAGTGTTGGAGTAAGGATGAGCAGAAAATATTCTGTTAGTTGTTACTTAACTGTAAATCAGTACATCTGAGGGTTTCAAATAACTGCTGCGCGAGATCTATATTTTCTCACTTCTGTTTCTAAACTAAACTATGCTAACAAATTAATAGTGAAATTGTAACCATGTCCTCTCATGTCAGTGTTTGATGGGTCGTATAACCTTACCTGTTACTAGAATGACAAGAAAAGCATTGGAGAGTCTCCATGGGGCACAGGAGTGAATACTACAGGCGTCTGAAACGGAATTTTTAATTTTGTTGGTAGAAGCGGCATTTTCTGTTGATATTTTGCTGAGATTTACAAGATTTTGCGGGATTTAGGATACTATCGCAGTCTGTCACTAAGAGTTTCAATTAACTCTGCCAAGTGCCATTTTAGGCCACTAAGTTATGCATAAACTTATCGGTAATATTTATATTTAGTCTTCTACTTCCACATATACGAATTAATTCTAACACTTACTTCAAGAGCGTTATTGTAAGCATGGTTTACTTATGATTGCAGCTCATTTAGTGTGGAGGCGTGTCATAAACTACTCGTAATTGTCCGCAGCTCTTGGTGTAATGGCTGGCGTTGCTGCCTCTGGATCACAGGGTCCCGGGTTCGATTCCCGGCCGGGTTGGGGATTTTCTCTGGTCGGGGGCTGTGTGTTTGTGTTGTCCTCATCATTTCATCATCATCAAAATCATCATTCGTGACAATGGCTCGATTGGTCTGTGTAAAAAAATTGGACGATGTAAAACTTACGACTTCTTACTGACGCTGATAACCACACAGTTGAGCGCACTGCAAACCAAACATCACCACTACTCATAACTAGAGGACCTCTTCCTGAAATGGACTATAAATCATTCACGTTGGTAGGCTAAGCGCATAGCCAGCTTCAGTCTTGTACTCTCCGCCGCTGTTTTCTGATTATATCTATGTTGCACGAGACGAGGTCGTGCATTTGACTTATGATTTTTCAGCTGGAAAGTGACTGGTAATTGGCAAATGAATAAAAAGAAATAAACTCCGGAACGCCTGTAAAAGCAGTGTTTACCTAAGCTCATGGAGAAATTCAGTACTGGGTTCGCTGTATCGGAAAACTCAGTACGCTTCGTGTAGGCTGCTTAAAACGCTAATCCCTACAGCAGTCGCTATACTGCTGCTTCCTGTAGGTTTCGCCTTAAAATTGTTTACATCCATACAGGGTGTTTCCTACCTTTACGGCAGTAGTAATCTGGAGGAAACTGGAAGAGATCTCTGAAATCAGAAATTTATGACCAGAAATAAATATTTTTATTTAACAGTCCTGTGGATGGAAGCTAGAGCCTTTTACTAGTAATCAGAACGTTCTGAGTGACGGATTGGACCCCACCCACTGCTTAAATTTTGCGTAGAAGCATCGCAAATAACAGTCGGGCACTTCCGGTGTAAGGAGTCACCATCGTTCTGCAACAATCTTGTCAAAGACGACGGAAGAACGGAGTTTCTGGGCTCTCTCTTACCCTTGGGTTGGGTAAAGGCAGAAGATTCAGCAATGATCAGCGGCATAAGGTTCAAAAAGACAATGGTAACCGTTGCATTAAAGACACACAATTTGTATCCAAAGGACATTTATCTTGCAACTGAAAAACCGTCGACTATCTCTCTATGGGCAAGAGTTCCAGGTAGTCCTCCATTCTGACCTCCGGGAGGGGTTTCCCAAGGATAACTCCTGAGAAAAGATAGATAACCAACGAGAAGATGACACTGTGCGAGCCGAGGTGTAGAATGCCAGACTTTTGAACGCGATAGAGAAGCTATAAAATCTTAAAAGGGCGTTGCAAAGGCCCACTCTAGGTATGGAGGGCGTCAGTGAAGTGAAATGGAAAGAAGATAAGGATTTGTATTCAGACGAATATAGTGCAATATCGGTATAACTGCAAAAGCATTCGTTATGAACAGGAAGGTAGGGTAGAGAATAAACCAGCGTCAACGCAATAGTTTAGGTGTACATAGTGACACCGCGAGTAGAAGATACAGAGAGAGAAAATACACCCCTGGAAATGGAAAAAAGAACACATTGACACCGGTGTGTCAGACCCACCATACTTGCTCCGGACACTGCGAGAGGGCTGTACAAGCAATGATCACACACACGGCACAGCGGACACACCAGGAACCGCGGTGTTGGCCGTCGAATGGCGCTAGCTGCGCAGCATTTGTGCAGCGCCGCCGTCAGTGTCAGCCAGTTTGCCGTGGCATACGGAGCTCCATCGCAGTCTTTAACACTGGTAGCATGCCGCGACAGCGTGGACGTGAACCGTATGTGCAGTTGACGGACTTTGAGCGAGGGCGTATAGTGGGCATGCGGGAGGCCGGGTGGACGTACCGCAGAATTGCTCAACACGTGGGGCGTGAGGTCTCCACAGTACATCGATGTTGTCGCCAGTGGTCGGCGGAAGGTGCACGTGCCCGTCGACCTGGGACCGGACCGCAGCGACGCACGGATGCACGCCAAGACCGTAGGATCCTACGCAGTGCCGTAGGGGACCGCACCGCCACTTCCCAGCAAATTAGGGACACTGTTGCTCCTGGGGTATCGGCGAGGACCATTCGCAACCGTCTCCATGAAGCTGGGCTACGGTCCCGCACACCGTTAGGCCGTCTTCCGCTCACGCCCCAACATCGTGCAGCCCGCCTCCGGTGGTGTCGCGACAGGCGTGAATGGAGGGACGACTGGAGACGTGTCGTCTTCAGCGATGAGAGTCGCTTCTGCCTTGGTGCCAATGATGGTCGTATGCGTGTTTGGCGCCGTGCAGGTGAGCGCCACAATCAGGACTGCATACGACCGAGGCACACAGGGCCAACACCCGGCATCATGGTGTGGGGAGCGATCTCCTACACTGGACGTACACCACTGGTGATCGTCGAGGGGACACTGAATAGTGCACGGTACATCCAAACCGTCATCGAACCCATCGTTCTACCATTCCTAGACCGGCAAGGGAACTTGCTGTTCCAACAGGACAATGCACGTCCGCATGTACCCCGTGCCACCCAACGTGCTCTAGAAGGTGTAAGTCAACTACGCTGGCCAGCAAGATCTCCGGATCTGTCCCCCATTGAGCATGTTTGGGACTGGATGAAGCGTCGTCTCACGCGGTCTGCACGTCCAGCACGAACGCTGGTCCAACTGAGGCGCCAGGTGGAAATGGCATGGCAAGCCGTTCCACAGGACTACATCCAGCATCACTACGATCGTCTCCATGGGAGAATAGCAGCCTGCATTGCTGCGAAAGGTGGATATACACTGTACTAGTGCCGACATTGTGCATGCTCTGTTGCCTGTGTCTATGTGCCTGTGGTTCTGTCAGTGTGATCATGTGATGTATCTGACCCCAGGAATGTGTCAATAAAGTTTCCCCTTCCTGGGACAACGAATTCACGGTGTTCTTATTTCAATTTCCAGGAGTGTATATGGAGACATAGAACGATAAACTCAGTGAATTAATGGATATGATAATCTAATAATCGTGGAGGATAGCAGTACGATTGAAAGGAAGGAATAAAAGAAAGAGACACGAGAGGATTGGGGCTTCGTAACAGCAAAAAGAGAGGGAAAAAATTTCTGCAATAAATTTCAGCTAGTGATAGTGAATACACTGTTCATAAATCACCAGAGGAGGAGGTGCACTTGGATCTTCTAAATGACGATTTTTATGGCTTTAGGAAAGGTGAAGACACCAGAGAGGCAGTTCTAACGTTGCGATTGATAATGGAAGTAAGACTTGAGAAAATTCAACAAATCTTCATACGGTTTGTCGACCTACAAAATGCGGCTGGGATGCATCACTGTGAGACACGGATTCCGAAACAGATATTGGGCTATAAGGCGTACCCAGAAGCAAATATTGAGTCAGATTACAATTTAGTTATGATGAAGACCGGGATGATGTTCAGGAGATTTTCCGGCAGGATAAATGTCGAAGGAAGTGGGACATTGAAGTACTGAGGAATGGTGAGATGCGTTTGAAATTCTCTAAGGCTGTAGATAATGCGACAATGTATACCAGACGAGACAGTTCAGGTGACGAAGTGTGAACGTCTCTAGGAAGGGCAGTCAGAAATGTGGGACAGACAAACATAAGTACGAGGAATGTAACGGTGAGAAAACCTTGGGTAACAGAAGAAGTACTGTAACAGATCGGCGAAAGAAGTCAGTACAAAGATGTTTAGGAAAAGACAGGAGTACAATAAAGTAGCTCATTTAAGACCGAGGTAAATAGGAAGAGAATGGACGTCAAGGTGAAGTGGCTTTAAGAAAAATGTGAAGAAATCTAAAATGAAATGGCAAGTCTGTTACTTATGAATGTGGTTGGCATTACACACAGATGCTGAAAGAGCTTTGTCCTACATGCAATGTCCATAAAGCTTTAGTTTACTATGTATTCTTAACTAAGGTACACATTAAGAGGCATCAGTGCAGGTTACGCATCGCGTTTATCAAAAGTGTTTGATGCTGAATGCAAAACATATATTCATAGACAAAAATGAGACTGGATGATGTAGGAGGACAATGATTCGAAGCACAGCAGTAAGCTTTACAGCGAATGGAAAAAAGAGAAAGATGTGCAGGTACTGGATTGGTCCTCACAGTCGCCTGGCGCTAATCCTATTGATATTGGATGGTCTTACATCAAAATGAAGTTGCAAGGAGAAAGGACCTTTACATCGAAACAGCTGTGAACTGAGATTCGACGCATTTGGAGGTTTCTTCCACGTGAATTTCGCAGAAGACCTGGTTTCAGACAAGTCTCGAAGATGCCAAACTGTTATCGACGCTTAGGGTGACTTGACGTGTTATTAATTGTAACTGCATTATTTTGTTCAAATATATTATATGTATATGCTTTAGTTTATTGTCAGATACATTTTTGTACTGATTAGCCCGACCATGATCTTACTTAACAGATTGTATACAACATGCATGAAAGCTAAAATAACCTTCGGTGAAATTGAAAGCAACGGCGGCAACATTAAAAGAGCAATGAGCATTTTTCTATTAAATGCAGAGGAGAGGGCGGTTAAATGGAAAGAGTACACTGAAAGTCTTTTCCAAGGGAAAGACTTCTCAGGTCTGTAGAATACGTAGGGCATCCATTGTTCGAATCATAATCTAACAGAGGTTTAGAGGACTTGCGATCAGATACGGCAAAAGGGACAGATAAGAATCCCATGGAATGGAGGATTTGGCAGAAACGAAAGTTCAAATTGGTGTGTGGAATCTATGAGACTGGAGCCAGCATTCGAATGCTCGACCTCAAGTATTCTAACGCGAAACTCTACCCACTGTTTTAAGTAGTAAGCGCACTTATATTTTATTGAATTAAGATATTTGAGGTAGGTGTGACTACAGTGTTGCCAACCTGCCTTCCGTTGACGTCTATTTTCCACTGTAAATAACCACGGAGCGAAGTTTTGTTAGCGACCTTTTTTTCTGTTGTTACATAAAGAACGGCTATTTGGCGTCCGACTGTGAGAATTGTCGTCAACCATGTGTAATATTGATAGGGGCTTTTAATAAAAGAAATGAAAACAGTTTTTAAAAAATTAAACACTCTGCAACATTTTATTAAAACGGTAGTCCACTCATCACTTGACTTCCATTTAGCTTACTTCAGTGTAATTCGGTGTGAGGACCAATTTTTTACAAAAGGATTCCAATTGGTAGCGATTCCATACGGTTCGGGTGGATTTAAATTTGATGTAGGTGACGCCTTCTGCTTCTAATTCACAGAAATTGATGCAACTGTTTATAAGACTTTAAAAAATCTCCTGCCACCGGCAAGCTTGCAGTATGAAAACGACAGCAGTCATTCGCAGTGTTTTAATTTAGACCCTCTAGATTAAAATAGTTCCCGTCCCTCGGGAAATTAATTGCCGAGTTTTTAATTACGTTTTCGGAACGCTATGAAATCTGAATTGTGCGGCACAGAAGTAGGAACATATTGAAACCTCAACGTATGTCTGGTCTCCTTTTATATCGTTATGATTTCTCCAGTTGTCCTAGAGTGGAGTCATTGATCCAATGAATTACTATCAACATTATTATTCAGTTTCATGGCGTTCTTCAGTGGTGATACAAAACTATAAAGGGTGATTCAACTGTCGCCGCGCGGGATTAGCCGAGCGGTTTAAGGCGCTGCAGTTATGGACTGTGCGGCAGGTCCCGGCGGAGGTTCGAGTCCTCCCTCGGGCATGGGTGTGTGTGTTTGTCCGTAGGACAATTTAGGTTAAGTAGTGTGTAAGCTTAGGGACTGATGATCTTAGCAATTAAGTCCCATAAGATTTCACACACATTTGAGCATTTGACTCAACTGTCCCTATTTAAGGGTTTAATGCAGCCCACATCGCCTTCGGAAACTAAGCACTTCATACAAACTGTTAAACCTACAGAAAAGACCTTTTTGTAGGATATTGAATGTAGTTAAATTTTTGTACTGGCATAAGTTTTCGCTGGAGGCCATGGTTTTTGAGTTATTTTAAAAAAACCGCGTTGAATGTCAATTTCGGAAGTTTTCTCGAATAATTCGAAAACTACGTCCTCTAGAGAAAACGACTCTCAGTACAAAATTTAATTACATTGAATTTCCTAGGATAAGGCCCTGTTCGTTTTTTCTGTATGTCAAATAGCTTGCGCACAGCGAGCGTGAGAACATGAAAATCATACACGTATTTGAAAGCAATGTGTGTTGCAAAAATGGTTCAAATGGCTCTGAGCACTATGGGACTCAACATCTTAGGTCATAAGTCCCCTAGAACTTAGAACTACTTAAACCTAACTAACCTAAGGACATCACACACACCCATGCCCGAGGCAGGATTCGAACCTGCGACCGCAGCAGTCCCGCGGTTCCGGACTGCAGCGCCAGAACCGCTAGACCACCGCGGCCGGCAATGTGTGTTGCATAAACCCTTCAGTAGGGCCAGCTGAGTGTCCCTGTACAACTTTCCAGCACAGTCTCACAGCATTCTAGTCACATTTCTAATAGGACCATTTTGGGAAATCAAATCTGAACAGAGAATCCAGTCGACAATTCGGCTCAATCGATATGGCGAAACGGCGCTAAGAAAATGTTTATCCAGACGAGGATTTTAACCCTCTCCTCCCGACTCTAAGCCCAATTCCATAACCACTGCACTACCTCACTCAGAAGAGAATGGAGTCGAATCTATATGCAGTAGCACGTAAGAGAGTAGCAGACGTCACACCACCTGATTCGCCCACTTTCATGTGTCACAGACTTGCAAAGAGAGCGGAGCAGGTTTGCTTCGGTTCTAGACTCGAGAACAGGAACAAGGAAGACCACCGTGCAGGCGGTGTTTTTGCGACACTCGGAGGCTGGGACGTTTTTAGCGACAGACGGCGTGGCATTTGGCTGTGGCGGGGGAAGGCGTCTCCCCTCCCCTCGGATGCCAGGGACGGGCTGTTTTTAAAAGCCCTTTGTGAATCGCGCGGCCGGTACGCTGCCTCGAGAGCGGCCTCTATATCGGTTAACGGCATTTACGGCGGCGAACAGAATGAAGGTCAGAAGCAGAATGGGCGAGCGGTATGTCGATCGCCCGTTCATAGCTTCAAACGATAGAAGGCGAAACCTGCCTCCCAATTACCAAGCGTTTTCAGTTCAGGCTTTATTTCCATGAAAATTAATAAATATTATTGGGTGCTTTTTTATCGCTTCTTCGCCGAAATTTAAGTTGCACCACATGTATCGCTGGGAATTTATCTCATTAGAGCAGAAATATGATAATATAATTTACTGTTCCTGAAAATTAAGTCGTAGGTCCTCGAATTTCATAACTGTTAAAACACACTACTGTCTTTTTATGCGCGTGGTTTGTATGATGACTCCAAAACCACAAAGACACTTCGTTGTGTTGCCATTGTCAGCGTTCTTTTTATAGAATTACGACAGCACATTTCGCTTTTTTGTTATAATATCGTTTACAATTAATTTTGTTATCCAGAACAAATTTACTGAACTTTATGTGGCAAATAATTTAATCTATCAACCTAAATTTAATTAAAAATATATTTTGTTAAGTTTATTTTCTTTTGATATCAAACTTGGTTTTCTATTTTTGGCTAGCTTTTTGTTTGACATGATAAATCTTCCGCTTTTAAAGGGATTGTACGCTCGTCAATATATTTGTATTAACATTTCCGCGTTCTGTGGTATACAATTTTTTTCTTAATGCAGGTTTTTATTCTTGGAAAATATGGGAAAGATCAGCCAACCACATGTGTGAGACAGGTTTATTTGAAGGGAGGAGATATGACGCTTGCTACATCTTCTAACAACCCTACCACGACAAAGGTCAAAAATTAATTATGATTGTAGTGTTGCTCACGCTGCTAAATATTACATTTTCGGGCAACAACAAAGTTATATTATGTGGCAGGTGTCATTAGAGCACAGTTAATAAAGTCATTTCTTGAAATAATAGATAAAATAGGCACTCATCTTTTCGTGTTTCCCAAGCTGGTGTCATTGTGAACTCATGGCTCAATCGTCGAAAATCTAGGTAGTGATGATTCCAAGCTCGGATGCAAAGAGGCCTAGGTGTTATTCTGCGATATTCAAAAGTTTTATAGATGTGTTTCATAAACCATTCTTGAAGATTAAACTTTTGCAAGTTAGGACAATGGTGATGTAAAAAAGTAATCAGCACTCCGAATTTAAGTTACACTTCTTTTTTATTACTTTTGTTGCAATATCACGTAACACGTTCTAAAACATCACTTCACAATAAAAAACATACTTGAAAATATCTTACTCACTGTTAAAGTTCACATTTCATAAACTGACCAAAAGTTGCTTCTTTTTAACATGACGACCAAAACTTGACTCTCTTATAACCGCTTACGCGCCAAAAAATCAGAGTTACAAGTACGTCAATGGTCATAGTGACAAAAGAAAGAATACACATAAGAATAATATCATTGCAATATATACATATCTACATTAACGAAGTCAAATCTGAATGTTGTCACAGAAATATGTTAACTATTTTACAGGCACACAGTAGAATATTGCTAGTATCGAGATGTTGAGGTGAGGTTCCGTAATTGTTACGTAATTCAAGTACCATTACAATCTTCTGTTGAAAAAGTAGATTAAAATAGAGGCCTTTCAGTTTTGTCGAGTAAAAATTCGCCTCACAATAAAATAAAATAGCAAATCATGCCCATTAGATAAAATCAGTGTGAACTTTACGGGTAGAACTTGTCAGTGGCACTTTATCCCCAAAGTTCTCTCTGATATTTTCTGAAGGCGATGACTTGTTGCTTTATTGCTAGCAAGTCTTATGTGTGAAGTCCACACTGGTGTTACCTGATTACCAAGCCTTGTTATTTTACTGTTGTTGAGGTGAATTTTTACTTGGCAAGAGCCAAACAGCTTTATTTTAACATCCTTAAAAAAAGTAAGAGCGTTACATCTCCCTCTCAAAAAGATAATCTTATATTTGTAGAAATCAGTCCCAGTAAACGTGTGTCACGCAAAAGGTTGACTCATTTTATCATCCTTATGAAGACTATCGCTTTACAATTGCTGTTTACAGCCTTGTACTGATTTTTATTTTGGACAGAAATTGAAAATCAATGTCGCAGAAAAAAAGTTCCCAGCAGTTACGTCCTATTTCCCACATTATTAATTTCCACTTTTATTTAAAAGAATTGCGGAATGAAATACTACCGTATTGTTTACAAAAAAGATGTTATTTCACAACATAACAGTAAGTAATCGACATATTCGTGACTCATAATCAAAGAATTATGTTTTAAGTAAATCAGTATTTAAACGCGCTGTTATGTTGTGAAGTAACGTTGTTTTAGGTGAACAAAATTTTCTAATAGTTTTAGGTAAAGATGATCTGGCTTTTCTCGAAGATAGTTCTGTCACAGCTGTAGTCATTAACCGCGAAATGTACAATTAATTTCGAAAATATCTGGCACGCTACATTAGACAGTCAATCAGAAATTTGAGTAGCATGTTTAAAAATTTTATTCCATAGTACACAAGAAACTGTGAAGCGCATTTTACTTGATATGTCGAGCTTTTGGTTGAATCATGGAACTTACAGTAAAGCGGAAGATTTTAGTGTAGGACGTTCCCCTGTGAGGTTTTTGGATCTCTCATTTTTGCCACATGGCAGCAGGTGGCCGGCGAAGTGTTATGATGATGGCTAAAAATTGGCAAAATTAATTATTCCCTCTATTTATGCTTGAGTACGCCCGTTGATAGGAGCCGTTCAGTACCAATTAATTTTATTAATTGAATTTAATTATTCTGTCCTGTCACTACGGGAGCCATATACAAGGCGAATGGGATGAAACGGATCCTGGGAATAGGTAATTAAATATCGGATGAAATATGCTCAATAAAACCAAACTGCACCGCTTCTGTCACCAGCAGGACCACCAACAGTAAAATTAATTTAGGAAACGTCCTTGAATTCAGTACATTTCGCCTCAGTCGTTAATAATATGTTGTTTAATGTCTTTCTTATTTCGCCAGACACTCTTGGAGGAATGTAGGGTATAAGTACGAACAGTTTACAAATTAAGCACTTTCAGGCACATTATACATAATACTGAATTACCCTGTTCCATTTAAACTTTCATATACATAACAAATGAATGCCTGTTATTTAAGTCGTATCCCATATCAGTTTTTGGACAAATCGGAAGACGGTACATTTTTGGATGCCACTTGTGCTGTTTAGGATATCTGATGATTTTCTGTTCTGTTGCTGTTCTGTATGAAACAATTTGAAGGTGTACTTAGGTAGCTTTACTCTGTGAGTTTTGAAATTTGTTCTGTGTTTGGATTGATCACGCCAAGATATTTTCTACTGTCTGAATAATTTGTCGGAACTTCACGTTTATTTCCTGTAATCGTGAAAAGTGTTTCTTCAGCAATATATAAAGATATCTCTCGGACATTTAGTTTCATTATCCTTTCAAGAAACACACTATTTTTATCTGACGGCAGGTGCAGTTTATTTTACTTATAATTCCTCAACTTTCGAACTGCGCTCATCATCAGGTATCACAAAATCAGTCTGTTTGATAAGAAGCCACATTATGTAAAATAACCCGTCCATCCACTCGATGTCTTAAATAGGAGGCCGGCCGGCGTGACCGAGCGGTTCTAGGCGCTACAGTCTGAAACCGCGCGACCGCTACGGTCGCAGGTTTGAATCCTGCCTCGAGCATGGATGTGTGTGATGTCCTTAGGTTAGTTAGGTTCAAGTAGTTCTAAGTTCTAGGGGACTGATGACCTCAGAAGTTGTCCCATAGTGCTCAGAGCCATTATATAGGAGTTGCCGATCGCAGCATCGTATTTTGCCTGTTTTCGTATCTCTGTATTTAAATACGCATAGATATACCTGTTTTTTTGGCGCTTCAGTGTATATACTCCAGAAACTATTGTAGAGAGCATAGTGGCGGGAACTTTGCACCAATATTAGTGATTTCCTGTCTTAGTCCACTAGTACATTGAGCGAGGGGAAACTTCATATTACGCTACCCAATCTGTCTCCTGTTCTTCTTATGCTACTTACGCGAGAGGAAGGGAATAGAATTGTTCACATGTCTCTCATAAAATATAGATTCTGTAAATTTTTGGAACAGGGGTTCGCGAGAATATAAACTCCTTGCTGTGAGAAATAGCCATCTAACTTTCATGAGTATATCTATTACACTTGCACACGGAAATGTGTACACTCGTTAACAATCTTTCAGCGCGACTATGTAATCGTTCGACGCCTATTGTCACACCTACTTCAGTATGGTGTAACTGGTCGTTCAAGTGTCCTGTGTAAGATTTCCTTCTGCACTTACGTGACTACTCTAAAATTCAAATTTAAGTGTTCGGTGGACCCTTCATATAACCCTTCCACACTATTTCTCGATAGTTCCACTCTCGAATAGCACGTGAGAAACATGAAAACCTAACTCTTTCCACGAAAGCACTGATTTCTTCTCTTCTGTTATGATAATCATTTCTCCCTATGCAGGTGAGTATAAATAAAATATTTCGTCATTCAGAGGAGAAAGGTAGTGACTGAAATTTCGAGTAAAATTTTCGCTGCAAAAGAAGTCTTCATTTTAATGACTGCCACCCCAACTTGCGCATCATATCGGAGGCAGTGCCTCTCTTCTGTTTAGCGGCTGCACAATACGAGTTGCCGTTCTTGGAAGTCGTTTAAGAATGCCATGCCACTCATTACTCGAGAAGAGGACGGAAAAGAGTAATGTAGGCAGTCTCTTTCGGAGATCTGTTGTATCTTCAAAGTGTTGTGGCAACAAACTGCAGTCTTTGGCTTGTCTTCCCCCACAACATTTTCTAATTCATGGCTCAATTTAAGATGTTCGTAATTGTAATCCGTAGATATTTAGCTGAGTCGACGACCTTCAAATTGGTATGATTTAAGGTGCATCTAAAATTAATAGATTTTTTTCAATACTCCTGTGGAGGACGTCATACTTTTTATTGCTTACGTAAATTTGCCACTTTTCGCACCAGGCAGATATCTTGTCTAAATCATTTTGCAGTTTACTTTGCTCTTCTGATAATTTTACTAGCGGTAAGCGACAGTGCCATCTCGAAACAATGTAAGAGGTTCAAATGGTTCAAATGGCTCTGAGCACTATGGGACTTAACTTCTAAGGTCATCAGTCCCCTAGAACTTAGAACTCAATGTAAGAGGGCCGCTCACGTTATCTCCTAAATCATTCACAGGGTGACACTTATTGAACTATATGAAATAAAATCGTCATAGCTTCTGAAGGTTTGCGTGAGGACGTTCAAACGGCACGGTTGACCACTGGGGACGATGGGAATTAGAATGCGCTGTATGGTTTGGTTTAGCGACGAAGCCCACTTTCATTTAGATGGGTTTGTCAATAGGCAAAATTGGCGCAATTGGGGGACTAGGAATCCTCATTTTGTGATCGAGAAGGCTCTTCGCAATCAACGGGTGACTGTTTGGTGTGCAATGTCCAGTCACGGAATAATGGGTGCTATATTCCTTGAGGGCACGGTGACTACCGAAAGGTACGTGTAGGTTTTGGTAGAGGATTCCGTGCTCATTATCCAAAGTGACACTGATTTCAACAAGAAGTGGTTGATGCAAGACGGAGCTCGAACTCATAGAAGAGTGTTTCATGTCCTGGAGGAGCACTCTGGGGACATCTCTCTGGCTCTCGGGTACCTAGAAGCCACTGGCATGGGCCTCGATTGGCTGCCATATTCTCCGGATCCGAACACATGTGGGGCTATATTAAAGACAAGGTATACAGTAATAACCCCAAAACCATTGCTGAGCTGAAAACAGCCATTCAGGAGGTCATCGACAACATCGATGTTCCGACACTTCAGTGTGTCATGCAGTATTTCGTTATTCGTCTGGGCCACATCATCGCCAATGATGGCAGGCATATCCAACGTGTCATAACCTAAATCCAAATATCTGTAGTGACGTTTAAATGTTGAATATAGTGTTTGCACGCCGTAATTTGAAACTAATTTACGTTTTTTCTCATATAGTTCAATAATTGTCACTCTGTATGTGGATTAAGAACAGCAGAGAGCGTATAATACTTCCCCAGGAAATGTGAGATAGTACTTCTATATCACTAGATCACAGATCACTTTAAGTCAATTCCCAGGGATTATGAATTTTTAGACATGGAATCTTAAATCCAGAGCCGGCTGATGTGGCGGAGCAGTTCTAGGCGCTTCAGTCCGGAACCGGGCGACCGCTACGATCGCAGGTTCGAATCCTGCCTCGGGCATGGATGTGTGTGATGTCCTTAGGTTAGTTAGACTTAAGTAGTTAGAAGTTCTAGGGGACTGATGACCTCAAATCTTAAGTCGCATAGTCCTCAGAGCGATTTGAACCGTAAATCCAGTCCCACATGAGACGATACTAAATACGCAAGAAATTTGATATAGAAGCTGCTAGTGAAGATCGATGTCTAAAGCTTTCTGAACGTCTAGAAAGATGGGAAAAAACTTATTATCACCTGTAAGTAGCACTCATTACTTCACGTGAATAAAGAACGAGTTGTGAGCTTGATAGCAGGTTCAAATGGCTCTGAGCACTATGGGACTTAACATCTGAGGTCATCAGTCCCCTAGAATGGAACTACTTAAACCTAACTAACCTAAGGTCATCACACACATCCATGCCCGAGGCAGGATACGAACCGACGACCGTAGCAGACGCGCGGTTCCGGACTGAAGCGCCTAGAACCGCTCGGCCACAGGGGCCCGCGCTTGATAGCAGGCTCTCCCAGTTTATTCCAGTTATAAAACCTTCTCGTGTGATCAGTCGAGTCTTGGTGTGTTGCCGCAAAGTTCCAATTAGCAGGCCACATACGAGCGAATTTCCGCGACGGGCCAGGATATTTCAGATCCGTTCTTGAATATCTGGAGTCCTCGCTAGTGAGTTAGTGGAGACATGACCAGACCGTTACTGGCAGTTCTGAGAACTGCCGATGCGACCTCTCAGCAGCTGCACACGCGGACAGATTTCTGTGAAGGGCTGGTTCAGCCGAAGGTCGTCAGTTTTCGGCGAAGCGGGGGCCAGTGCGCTACTCTGGAAAAACGGCACGCCCATGTCGGCTACCCCGCAATCTTTCTCAAACGATTTTAAGGAAATTAGTCTCTAAAACAATGATTTTACATCAATTATAGATTTATGTGTCAGCTTCATGATGAAGTGCCTATCATTCTGCTAATGCTCATGGTTATTGTGATATTTCACATACATGAGCAGCATACTGCGTAAAATTCGAAAAGTTTGCAAAGAAAAATAGGGGTCCCTATGAATTTGAGTTTCGTGCATGTCACACTATATACTGCTGCGTATGAAATGTAGATTAGGCTTGGGAGGAGGTCTCGATATTGCTCCGATCTCGAGAAAATTGGCGTTATATATTAGAACCTATTGCGATTGCGCGCGCCAGAAATAAAGCTGGAATGAAAGCGTCGTACAACCCTTCAGATCTCAGAAAAGGTTTGTTGTTGTTGTGGTCCCCACCAACGGCAAGGTCCATGGTTCATTGGGGGGTTTAAAATGTCGAAACCAGATTTTGACAAATGACAGCACACGAAGTGAAGAGTATTTTGCCATATGGTTGACAAGCAAGAATTTCTTACTCATTGCGATATACGAATAATTGCAGACTCCAGTTTTTTAAGACGCATTGGTAGCTGGTGAAATGGGAACAAGATAAAAATGAAGAAATGACACTTTCATATTTATACGGGGAATGCGCTTTTTCATAAACTTTTGACCTGATTTGTCCTCAGTTAACCGTTTACTAAACCAAAGATTAGGATTATGTCGCATTTGTAACTTCATTAGGATGTTAGTGAGGTGACAGTACGTAGACTCCGCTTTATTCTGACAAAGGATGCAAATTTTAGTATGGCAACAAGAGAACCGTAGATGATACTCGAAATCCGCCACTGGTGAATGTGTGAATTTCTGGTTATAGCAAGTTTTCGATGCTACAAGTATTTTAAAAATGACCACACTGAAAAACTTGGGCAAATATACCGTGAAATAATCTTGTTTGTGAAAATTGCCACCTGAACGTTATGCAAGCAAGAATGTAAGAAATATAGCGTACAAGGAGAAGGTTGAAACACTTCTAGACAGTGAAACTTCCTGGCAGATTAAAACTGTGTGCCAGGCCGAGACTGGAACTCGGGACCTTTGCCTTTCGCGGGGAAGCTGTGAGAACGGGGCGAGAGTCGTGATTAGGTAGCTCAGATGGTAAAGCACTTGCCCGCGAAAGGCAAAGGTCCCGAGTTCGAGTCTCGGCTCTGCACACAGTTTTAATCTACCAGGAAGTTTCATAGCACACTCCGCTGCAGAGTGAAATTCTCATTCTGGATTTGTAGACATTGTTCCAACTATGGACCAAAGTGTTGTAAAAACTGACAGCGCTTCCAAAAGAGAGTGTGTCTGAAAAACATGCAAGCAGTCGTCTTTTCCAGATGTAAGCGAAAATCGGACATAATATATCGCAAATAACATGAACAGCTTTTGTAACAAACTGTTTTTTGATGCAGAAAGTAAGCCAGATTGTAAAAGTGCTTCCTAACAGGAAACTAATGATAATTCATTTCAATTAAATGAAACGCAATTAAGACAAAAATACGCATCTATTGCAGTTGAAAAGACAGATTTAAAATAGCTTCAACATTTTCTGAAATAATCTCAGAAATGTGTCTCTTGAAATATGCTTATATGAGGGAGGGGTATGAGTTGTACAAAGCAAGAAAATAGTCAGCGCCAATAAAATGTTTCTTGTACTATGTTCATCATGGCAGGCTATTACCAATAACTCTAATGTCTGTTATGTTATAGGTGTCTCACAGTTCTGGAACATGTTTTGTACCCATCATTTTCTGGCGAAGAGGATGGGGGACAGAAAATGGGGGAAGGAGATGGACAGAGAGAATGGGGAGGGAGAAAGCATGCTACAGGGTAGTATCAGCATGAGTTGCAGGGGCTATGGCTGCAGATTGGCACAGCTGAGCAAAGAGAAGTGGGAGGAAGGTGATGGATAAAGATTAAGAGGGTCAGTGAAAGGGGAGGATGAGCTGGACAGAGGTGGGGGAATATGATATAGACAGGTATTAAAGGGAAAGGAGAAGACGGATAGAGAGGGGAGGAGGAGTTGGGCAGAGAGGAGGAGGAGATGGATAGAAACAGGGGGAGGAAGGGAAGAACAGAGAAAGGGGCAGGAGGTGAATATGTAGGAGGCAGGTGGAAGGTAGAGATGGTCAATGAGCAAATGCAAAAGGAAGAGGGGAGAAGGTGATGGAAAGAGAGGGTAGGATTATACAGAAAGAGGGAGAGGAAAGAAGATAGAGAGAGGGGCTGGAAGAATCCAACAAAGGGTGTGGGGAGGCATATACGGAGAGACAGAAAGAGTGTGGAGAAGATGCACAAATATAGGTGGGATTGTAAGATGGATAAACTGACAAGGGGAAGAACAGGTTAATAGACAGAGGGGGTAGGAGGATATGCGTACAGTACATTAGCCAAATGCATATGGGAGTGAAGCCACTGGGAAACAGCTAGTCTATAAACATATAAAGCATTCTTTATGAATATATGGAAGAGTATGTGTGTATGTCTGGGATCTCCTCTCAAACCCCTGGATTGATTCCAACTAAATTTGGTACTCAAATATCAAACTTAACGAGTGTCATGTCTGTGGTGTTTATAATCTGCTAGAGCCAATAGGACTGGTGTTACAGGAAATAGAAGGTGTTTTGCCTGCTCCTGCCATATAGGCTGCTCTGTATGACAGGCATACTGTCTGGAAATAGTATCAGCCTGCTTTATCGACATGCTTTGTTTTGCAGCCAGTGACAAGTTGGCTGGCCTGTATGACAAGCAAGTTAGCCTGCGTTATCGATCTGTTTTGCAAGAGCTAACATGCTAATGGCTGAACAGTGAGGGGAGCTATGAGAATGAAGGAGGTCAGAGAGAGGGGAGTGGAAGAAATGGCCACACAGAGGGGTGAAGAGAGAACAGAAGGAGAGATGGCTAGGAGGAAATGTACATAGAGAGATAAGAGAGGGGCGATGGTCAAAGAGAGGGAAGGAGGCATGTTATGCTGGTAGTAACAACATGGCTTGCATGGTATTGGATTGGCACAGTTGAGCAGAGAGAGGGGATGGGAGCAAATGGTTAGTGAGAAAGGAGGAAGTGTTGCAGCGGAGAGAGGGATTATTGAGGAGGATAAGATGCACAGAGAGATGGGGAGGTAGCAAATTCACTGAGAGGTAGGGAGAGAATGGACAAAGAGAGAAGGAGGATGAAAGGGAGAGAGAAAGAGAGAGGGGAAGAAAGGCTGGAAATAGAGAATGTGAAGGAGTATGATGTAGACAGATGGCGGGGACAGAGAGAAGTATGGGACAAAGAGCACTGGGGTGAAGAAATGTGCAGAGAGAGGGGGAGGAGGCAGAGATGCAAGTGACTGGTGGAAGACATAGAGGGGCAGTGGGCAGATGGAAAAACGAGAGGAGGAGATGAAGAGACAGGGGAGGAAGACATGGTAAAAGAAAGAAGCTGGAGGAGTAGGAAAAAGGAAGAAGTAGAATCAGAAAGAGATGAAGTGGGGAGGAGGTGATGGACAAGTAAGTGTGGGAGAATAAAGTGGACAGGCAAGTAGAGGAAAATGTGGACAGAGGGGATGGGCAGAGTGGGGAAGAGAGAGAGAGAGAGAGAGAGAGAGAGAGAGAGAGAGAGAGAGAGACAGCAGAAGAGGAGATGGGCAGAGAGATGGTGAGAGGCGAAGAACCCGAGATTGAGAGTGAGAAGCAGTAGATGGAAAAGACAGAGGAGAAGGAGACTGACAGTTAAGAGATAGGTGGCTGATGGGAAAATGAAACTATGGGGAAAAAAATGGCTCTGAGCACTATGGGACTCAACATCTTAGGTCATAAGTCCCCTAGAACTTAGAACTACTTAAACCTAACTAACCTAAGGACATCACACACACCCATGCCCGAGGCAGGATTCGAACCTGCGACCGTAGCAGTCCCGCGGTTAACTATGGGGAAAAAGCTGGTATATATATATATATATATATATATATATATATATATATATATATATATATATATATAAAGCTGCAAGTATGCGCAGTTGAGTCCCAATTATCTGGAATAATTATTGGCATAAGAAATTCAGGTAATCGAAAATCCGGGTAAATGAATGTGTGAAGACAAGCAATTTTTGTATTATTAACTCTAAAAAGACAACTTTGGTCACCAAGTTATGGTTATATTTTACATGCAATGTCATACGGTTATCTTTCTATGGTTACTACATGAAGTTAGGCGATTGTTTTGTAAAAACCAACAATAAAGTTTCTTCGTACAGTTCATTTTTCAATTTATTTATCTTCATTATCATGTTTGCAGATATATGTCAAAACTGAATCCATATTCTTCTTAATAATGTTTATCACAGAGATACCTACACCATACTTATTGGCTAACTTACGACCAATTCTTCCTTTTTTGATGAATCAATAATATTTATTTTAAGTGAAAACACCACACCCACATGCTTTGACATTTTCAAACACAGATGCGACATGGTGTGGTGACTGGCAACTGTCTAATTCAAACAATAATGAAACATGGGCTGTCTGACTCAGATAATAATGAAAGGCACAGGAAGAGATCGGGCATTTTGTAGGCAGGTAGTGCCAGTGCCACATATATGTGCCCACTTGAAATAGACTACAAAGATATTTGCTTGTGGTTGACAACTTGGATAACTGCAAACCCATAAAAGTCAGATCCAGATAATCGAGTCTGCATTCCATGTATGTATCTATGTGTGTATGTATGTATGTTCAGTATCTCCTCCCAAACCTCTTGACCGATATCAACCAAATGTGGCGCACAAACAGCAAACTTCATGAGTATCAGAACTGTGGTTTTTATAACTTCTTAACTCCGATAGGAATGGAGATACAGTTAATAACATGTTTTTTCAGCCCCTGCTTTATGGTTGCCCTGATGAAAGACAACTTTTGTAGGAATGGTATTTCCCTGCCTAATCGGCCTACTGTCACAGACAAGGAATAGTTTTCCAGTCGCCAACAAATAGATTGTTCTGCATGACAACCTGCTTTATGAGGCTACCTATATGCCTCGAACAAAAATCGGTTTTCAAATCCCTGAAGTGCATGCTTCTCTGCATGCAAGTCACGTTCTGGGAGTAATACCTTTTTTTAACTTGTTTTGAATGGGAAACACATGCAGATGGAAATGGCTGGGGAAAGGTGTAGATGGATAGAGAGGATTATGGATGGAGAAGAGGATGGACAGAGAGAGGGTGAACAAGGGACAGATAAAGAGAGGGGGGGGGCGGGTGCATATGGACAGAAAGAGGAGGCAGCAGGATATGGAAAGATAAAGGGGAAGGAGAGAAGGTAAACAGAAAGTGAGAGGAGACAATGAATAGGGAAAGAGGAGGAAGGCAGAAAAATTGTAGAGGAGGAGGAGGTGGACATAGAGAAGGGAACAGAGGAGATGGGCAAAGAGGGGTGAGGAGGGGATGGATTGAGGGAGGGGTGAAGAGGAGATGGACAGACAGATGGAACAGGAGGGGGATGCAGGAGGCATGTGGAAGGCCTAATGGAGAAGTGGACAGTTCTGAAAGGATGATGGGGGATGAAATGTACACAGCGAGAGAGATGGAGGGCAGAGGAAGGGGGCAGAAGATGAGGTCAGAGAGGGGGGTAGAGGAGATGGTCAAAGAGGAGGGGATTAGGAGAGAGAGAGAGAGAGAGAGAGAGAGAGAGAGAATGGAGAGGGGACTGCCAGAGAGATGTGGGCAGACAGAGTGCAGAGTGGACTGAGAGACTGGAGGAGGAAGACGTTGACCATGGGAGAGGAAAGGACGAGATGTATGCATATACGTGTCAAACGCATATGCCGGAACAACCACAGTGAAAATGCAAAAGATTTATATATCCAGGATCTCCTACCAAGCACACGAATAGCAATGTTTATTAGTGTCAGCAGTGTAGGATTTATAACTTCTTAGCTCCAATAAGAGTGGATACACCGGCAATAACGTGTTTTTTCAGCCACTGCCGTATACGCTGTTCTACGCAACAGGTGTGTTGTGTGCGAGTAGTACCAGCCTACCATGTCGACTTGCTTTGCAGAGGAGCCTATACCTCAGAGGCAACAGACGTTTTTCACACCTCAACAGACTGGCTGCCCTTCATGAGAGATATGCTGTGTTGGAGTGACATCAGCCTGCCTTATCGACCTGCTCTGCAGTTCAGCCTCTACACAAAAAACGGTTTAAATATAGGCTACGATTCATGACAGGTGTGTTGGCTCAAATGGCTCTAAGCACTATGTCACTTAACATCTGAGGTTATCAGTCCCCTAGACTTAGAACTACTTAAACCTAACTAACCCAAGGACATCACACACATCCATGCTCAGGGCAGGATTCAAACCTGCGAAAGTAGCAGCAGCGCGGTTCTGGACTGAAGCGCCTAGAACCGCTCGGCCACAGCGGCCGGCAGGTGTGTTGTGGGATTAGTACTGACCTGTTTAGTAGAGGCCACATGTGTGGATGGGTTTGGCATTAAGGTTGAGATGGATAGCGTAGGGGATAGATACAGATAGGAGTGCTGGAGTGGGTGGACAAGATGATGGGGAGGAGGAGATAGGCAGACGGTGAAAATGGGGAAGAGAAGATGAACAGAGGTAGAAGGGGAGGGGGAGAGGATGGATAGAGAAGAAGACAAAAGGTCATGGAGAGTGAGAGAGAAGGCATGAGAGGATGGACAGACAGAGGAAGAGCGAGGGGATGGACAGAGAGATGGGGAGGAGGTGGTGGACACAGACAGGGAGAAGTAGGAGGAGGTGGAGCAGGATGAGATGGAAGAGGAGCTGGACAGAGGTAGAGGAGGAGTAGGTGGACAAAGAGAGGTGGGAGGAGGATATGAATATGGAGAGGGGCAAGCTGAGATCGACAGGGAGAGGGTGCAGGAGTAGATGAATAACACTTAGGAAAGAGGAGTTTGACAGGGCAGCAGGAGGAGATACAGAGGGAGACGGGACAGTAGCAGATGGACAGAGAGATGGGGTCAGGAGGAGGTGAAGAGGGGAAGGAAGAGATGTACAAAGAGAGAGGAGGGAGAAGGTGACGGACAGAGACACACAGGAAGAGCACATGGATACAGAGGGAGATGGATAGAGGCGAGGGAGGAGAAGGAGCTGTGGGGGGCATGTGGAGCATGGAGGGAGTTAATGCGCAAGTGGAAAGGAAGCAGTTGAAGGCAGCTGGCAGAGAGAGAGAGGTCGTGACGCGGAGGATAAAGAATGTGTGAGGAGACAGTGCTGGTATAAGACCCACCACAAACCCTACAAAAGAAACATCGGCAGGAGTAGAGGGAAAAATATACCCCACTTGCTTTTAGAGCTTATAGAGGTTTAAATAAATTTTAACGAAACTCGGCTCTTATTTACTTACAAGCAAGGGTCTACTTTACAGGTAAGCGTCCTTAAACATAAAACACTAATTAATCACCTTATGGTGGACAGGATGTCAAACCCTGTTTTCTTTTGAGATCTGCGCTAGAAATTCAGCCATTACTTTTGTCACTGGATACTACTGAGCTCTCTTTGTTATGAGCATTTTGTTGTATTCATAAATTTTAGTTAGAGTTTCCATTCACTACGAAAAGTACAAATATTTCCAACTTATCCAACATTTTAGTACGTCGTTACTGAGGACAGAAAGGTGGCATTGTTTTGTAGGAAATAGTTGGGATACTGTTTTATAATTTTACGAACGAAATAGCCTTGGTGTAGTTTATGTTTGTGGTAACAAAACGACGATTTCTACTATCAGCTCATCTGAGTTGTTTTAGATCTGAAAAGATTACAATTCGTCCGAAACCGTATTATCACAGGTAAATAAAAAATGAGATGAAAATGTTTTGTTAATAAAATTAGAACTTTTTGAGTACAGTCCCACTAAGCCACGCTGTTCCTACCAACTCGTTACCGGTCAATTTCCAACACCAGCAATCTTTTACTTCTAGGGATATGCAACAGTATAATGCGAGTGCCACATCCCAGCAATGTGTTAGTTTGATCAGGAGTTTATAGCGGTCTATAGGGACTAATGAAATGACAGTTTCTTCTTTAAATTTCGCCACAATACACTTGATTGTATGTGTAGTGAAGCGTATCGCATTACCAGCAACTCCTATAATTATCGGCTTAAATACTCATTTACGTCATTAATTCTGTAACGTTGTGCATGTTTATAATTAATGAGGCCGAAAACAATGTTTGACCTGAGCAGTGAAACAATGAACTACCAATGGCTGTCAGCTATAGAATGAAGCAAGACTTGCGTACCGAGTTCCGACTCCGTATTTAGCATCTGCCCATACTCCCGTTCGATTACAGGACTATTTGCTGTAGAGCTTATTGGATTACAGTTTTTAAAACACGCTACTGTAGCAGCTACCTTCAGGAAACAGTAATGAATAAGCCACAGAACATTCGCACAAGTAAGATGAAGTTCGTCGGGTAACACACATTTCACAAAAAATTCCTGTAACTTGACGTCGTTTTGATATAACATTAAATATCGGCGCAGCGAATGCAGGGACTGCTATCAACTTTGGTTAACGTACAATAGGGCCTCTCAAAAGACTTGAAGCAAGCGTATCAGAGATTTATGAAAACAAGTCATTCTTGAAATGATTTATTACAATTGTTGTTATAATCAAACGTCACATACTGATTTATCGATGCTTAATGTCTTCATATAAGAGTGCTGTCTCAGGAGTCATCTGTTATCGTCAACAGTTTAAAAATAAAGTATGAAACACGCATGTACTATAATTAGAAGTTGCCGTTTGAAGACAATGGAGCACTGAAAATTATCACAAACACGTCAGCTTTATTATTAAATGCCAGTTAATTACGCATAGACGGTATAAAAATTGAAGAGATACTATAACTAACACAGGAAACAAAAACCACATAACTATGTGCTAGCGTAATGGATAACGTCATGGTTTCTGTAGTCGAAAGAAGCTCACTTTCTGATCAAAAGTATCCGCACACCTCCTAAGACATATGTTTTTCATATTAGGTGCATAATGCTCGGCGGAGCTCAAGGACTTCGAACGTGGTCAGGTGATTGGGTGTCACTTGTGTCATACGTCTGCACGCGGGATTTACACACTCCTAAATATCCCTAGGTCCACTGTTTCCGATGTGATAGTGAAGTGGAAACGTGAAGGGACATGTACAGCACAAAAGCGTACAGGCCAACCTCGTCTGTTGACCGACAGACACCGCCGACAGTCGAAGACGGTCGTAATGGGTAATAGGCAGACATCTATCCAGACCATCACACAGGAATTCCTAACTGCATCAGGCTACACTGCAAGTACTATGACAGTTACGCGGGAGGTGAGAAAACTTGGATTTCATGGTCGAGCGGCTGCTCGTAAGCCACACATCACGCCGCTAAATGTAAAACGACGCCTTGCTTGGTGTAAGGAGCGTAAACACTGAACGATTGAACAATGGAAAGACGTTTTGTGAAGTGACGAATCACGGTACACAATGTGGCGATCCGATGGCTGGGTGTGGGTACGGTGAATGCCCGGTGAACGTCATCTGCCATCGTGTGTAGTGCCAACAGTAAAATTCGGAGGCGGTGGTGTTATGGTGTGGTCGTGTTTCTCATGGAGTGGGTTTGCACCCCTTGTTTTTTTTTTTTTTTTGCATGGCACCGTGACAGCAAAGGTCTACGTTGATGTTTTAAGCACCTTCTTCCTTCCCGCTAGTGAAGAGCAATTCGAAAATGGCGATTGCATCTTTCAACACTATAGAACACTTGTTCATGACGCACGGCCTGTGGCGGAGTGGTTACACGATAATAATATCCCTGTAATGGACTGGTCTGCACAGAGATCTGACCTGAATCTATAGAACACCTTTGGAATGTTTTGGAACGCCGACTTCGTGCCAAACCTCACCGACCGTCATCCATACCTCTCCTCAATGAAGGACTATGAAGAATGGACTGCCATTCACCAAGAAAACCTCGACCACCTGATGGAACGTATGCCTGCGAGAGAGGAAACTGTCATCAAGGCTAAGGGTGGGCCTACACCATAACGAATTCCAGCATTACCGATGGAATGCGCCACGAACTTTTAAGTTATTTTCAGCCAGGTGTCCGCATAGTTTTGATGACATAGTGTAGGTTCGCATTTCGCTACATATGAATATATTATTTGAATATATTATTTTCATTCTGGGACTTTAGGTTTAATGAAAGTATGTTCTGCGGTATTCGTTGTTATTTACATTTCCATCTGACTAGAGAAGGAAGGATGAAACAAATATTTAGCGATTTCCGAGTCGGTGGTTCAGCAGAAATCTAAGGGAACAGCTTAAACAGCTGTGAGGGAATCGTGGAGCTATAACATGCGTATTCTTCTGTGAGTATGCATGCTTTCGTGTTCGCTGTCACTGAAGTTAAAAACTTTTTTGGGTTGTTAGGTTGCGACATATTTCTTCTAAACCAGCGACTTTTCGACCTCTCTGTTTGAATGTTCTTCAGGATCTTTTGGTATCTAATGTAGATTGAGCTCAATCTACATTACACACCACAAGATCTTGTAGAAGATCCCAGCAGAGGGGTTGAAACGTCGATCGTTTAGAAGAAATATGACACGGCCTAACAATCCAGAAGATTTTTAACTTCTATCGTATTGTCCCTTCTTACAAAGTCGATAGCACATCACGTTCTAGTCGATATTGAACATGACGTTACGTTTGCGGGAAGTGTCGTGAAATGAGTGTTACCCAGGTTCACCAGTCAAAGAGCAAATAACTTTTCCAAATAGTACTTATGTCTCCATATTTCACTTTATGTTCTGCATATCAATAAAAATCTTGTACTACGCGCTTTCTAAAGTTTCCTGTGTTATTCCTCAATATACCAAATTTTATAACAATCGGTTCCGCAGTTTAGTCGTGAAGGCGTAACAGGCAAAGTCACTTGCGCAATTGTTATACAGAATGAACAGTAATAAAATCGACAAACTGCAGAGGCGGATTCTTGACTTGAAACGGAGGACAAAAGGCCCTACGAACGTATGTCCGGAAATGGACGATGTGCGTGCAATGACAACACTTAGACCTGGAACATGGTACGGAGCTACATCATACACAAGTGACAATAAATCTACAAAATGGCCTCCATGGGATGCAATGCACACGTACACACATCGTATCAACGACTACCGTACTCTTTGGCACGTTCCAGCCTCTCTGCGAATAGCATCACAGGATTCGTGAACACGCTGTTCAATGGTCTACACTCCAGAAACCAGGTCAGCATACACAACGCTTTTTACATGACCCCAGAGGTATAAATTCCGGGGGTTTAATTCCGGCAAACTAGCAAGCCATGTTACAGGGCGCCTCATCTATCCAGGGTGCGAGGAAGATGTTGCTGAGGTGCCGGCGAACTGTAATGCGGATGTGGGGTCGTGCTCCGTCGCGCAGAAACCACATAACCTGTCGTACACTCCTGGAAATGGAAAAAAGAACACATTGACACCGGTGTGTCAGACCCACCATACTTGCTCCGGACACTGCGAGAGGGCTGTACAAGCAATGATCACACGCACGGCACAGCGGACACACCAGGAACCGCGGTGTTGGCCGTCGAATGGCGCTAGCTGCGCAGCATTTGTGCACCGCCGCCGTCAGTGTCAGCCAGTTTGCCGTGGCATACGGAGCTCCATCGCAGTCTTTAACACTGGTAGCATGCCGCGACAGCGTGGACGTGAACCGTATGTGCAGTTGACGGACTTTGAGCGAGGGCGTATAGTGGGCATGCGGGAGGTCGGGTGGACGTACCGCCGAATTGCTCAACACGTGGGGCGTGAGGTCTCCACAGTACATCGATGTTGTCGCCAGCGGTCGGCGGAAGGTGCACGTGCCCGTCGACCTGGGACCGGACCGCAGCGACGCACGGATGCACGCCAAGACCGTAGGATCCTACGCAGTGCCGTAGGGGACCGCACCGCCACTTCCCAGCAAATTAGGGACACTGTTGCTCCTGGGGTATCGGCGAGGACCATTCGCAACCGTCTCCATGAAGCTGGGCTACGGTCCCGCACACCGTTAGGCCGTCTTCCGCTCACGCCCCAACATCGTGCAGCCCGCCTCCAGTGGTGTCGCGACAGGCGTGAATGGAGGGACGAATGGAGACGTGTCGTCTTCAGCGATGAGAGTCGCTTCTGCCTTGGTGCCAATGATGGTGGTATGCGTGTTTGGCGCCGTGCAGGTGAGCGCCACAATCAGGACTGCATACGACCGAGGCACACAAGGCCAACACCCGGCATCATGGTGTGGGGAGCGATCTCCTACACTGGCCGTACACCACTGGTGATCGTCGAGGGGACACTGAATAGTGCACGGTACATCCAAACCGTCATCGAACCCATCGTTCTACCAGTCCTAGACCGGCAAGGGAACTTGCTGTTCCAACAGGACAATGCACGTCCGCATGTATCCCATGCCAGCCAACGTGCTCTAGAAGGTGTAAGTCAACTACCCTGTCCAGCAAGATCTCCGGATCTGTCCCCCATTGAGCATGTTTGGGACTGGATGAAGCGTCGTCTCACGCGGTCTGCACGTCCAGCACGAACGCTGGTCCAACTGAGGCGCCAGGTGGAAATGGCATGGCAAGCCGTTCCACAGGACTACATCCAGCATCTCTACGATCGTCTCCATGGGAGAATAGCAGCCTGCATTGCTGCGAAAGGTGGATATACACTGTACTAGTGCCGACATTGTGCATGCTCTGTTGCCTGTGTCTATGTGTCTGTGGTTCTGTCAGTGTGATCATGTGATGTATCTGACCCCATGAATGTGTCAATAAAGTTTCCCCTTCCTGGGACAATGAATTCACGGTGTTCTTATTTCAATTTCCAGGAGTGTATTACAAAAGGCACACTCTCAAGCAGCCCAGACAGAGTATTCCGCTGGAAGTCTAGCTACGTTCCTGCGTTCAAGAATTGTAGAACAATTACCGATCCAAGTATGTGGTCGCCAAGAACCCCTGACACTCATTGATGCTGAACCGATACTGATGAGACGCCTCAAAAAGGGGTTCAAATGGCTCTAAGCACTATGGGACTTAATATCTGAGGTCATCAATCTCCTAAACTTAGAACTATTTAAACCTAACTAACCTAAGGACATGACACACATCCATGCCCGAGGTAGGATTCGAACCTGCGACCGTAGCAGCAGCGCGGTTCCGGACTGAAGCACCTACAACCGCTCGCCCACAGCGGCCGGCGGTGAGACCCCTCAACCATTCCCCGAGGATTGTCTGTAGCCGACAGATGACAGTTATGCAGATCGATGATGCTAGTTCTGGTAGAGGTTGCTTCGTCGGTAAAGAGAACTGATGATAGAACTTTCATAAATGTGATGATCTGGTGCAAAAGATATTGACAAAAAAACCTTACCGTACAGGGATATCAGCTGCTGATAATCTTGCAGGTGGTAGAGATAGTGACGGTCGTTATGTAGGATACATATAGCTTACACGATGTTCGCGAGACACTTGCCTGGAGCTTGTTCTAGAGTTCATCTTAATACATCTGCACGTTCGTCTGTCTGAAAGGACCGACATCACACAAACGCCCAAAAAGGGCTTGAAATGTTTTGTGATGTGGTTAGCGTCTGTGAGGGCACTTGTTTTGGTACAGCCGTGCTGCCTCTTTACCGTTTCCATCTGACTGGCCGTGCACAAACACCTTCGCATCGTGTTCCCGACATGAATACCGGACCATTCTGCTGCTTAGAGTACGGTGCGTCAGTCATACAGCTTGAAACATACAAGGTACACGCGGTACGTGATCAGACGAACTGTCATTCGTCAGCGCCATCTACTCTGGCAACGATGCATTTCCGGACTCATGTTCATATGATCTTTTTTCCTCTACTTACAGGCTGGAATTCGTCTTTGCAGTTTGCCGGTTTTATTAATGTTCGCCCTATATTAGTATGGATGCCTGTGACGACTGTGCTATAAGGGAGTGAAATCTGCGTTCTAACAAAGGTGGATATGAGCAAAATACTAAAAGCTAAGAAAGGTGAAAGGTTGCAGACACCAAAACCGAATTAGGAATATACAAATTAGACAATAACTGAGTGCTGAATGGATAAACAACACAATACAGTAATTGAGCCGTGGTTAAAAAATTGCTGTTTTGAGGAGCGCGCTGCAGCGCGTTGTGTGAAGTAGTCGCCCTCCGTTTCTGGCGGTGGCGCCGCTGTGGCAATCGCAGCTTTGATGTCTCCCTCTGGTGGAAAAGAGGAAAGGTTGCCTGTTCACGTGCATTTAAGGGGCGCTATGAGCTAGCTAGGGGGGAGTCTGGTCAGTTAGTCAGCCGGGTCAGTGTGGGGCAGTCCGTATCTGTCTGTCTGTCGTCGGAGTGCTAGTATGTGTGTCGTTTGGATCAAACTTTAAAGCGAGAAAATGAGAGTCTTGCCACTTCGCCAGTAACAGAACTCAGCTAGTGGTCGCCCGGTCGGGGCTGAGTTCCTGCATCTGAATCTGCGCGTTAGGCCGCCAGTCTGCTCGAGTTGCTCGGGCAACGTTCATTGGCGGTTGGATCGATCGGTTGGTCGATCGCGCACTGAGACATAAGATGACTTGTCCGCCTTGAGCGTCGCCGCATTTGAGGTCCCCACGTGAGTCCAGTGGTCCGCGCCGTATATAAAGGGGTAGTGGCTTCGCGGTCTACACGAGAGCAACAGGAGTCAACCCACGACATCGGTCTGGCCGGCGCGAGCTGCGACGCCGTGAGACGGGAGATCGGCGCGTCTTCCTGCATCCGTTGAAGCGGCTGGCAGCGGACGGTTCGGGGGAGCGTTTTGGGGGTGCTACGCCAGGTCTTCGCCAGACATCGCAGTTTATTGAATGTTAAGTGATTCGTGATATGTTGTTTCATTTACTTGTTAAATTCTACGTGTGTTCTTGGTCAGTCTCTCGTCCCCAGCTTGGTCGTTTGTCTCTCGTCCGCATTTGTTAGGCAGTTAATATCTGTCTGTCTGTCTGTCTGTCAATCTGCCGTACGTTAATAGCTGCCTCAGTCATGTTTGTCGGATTCGGTGTTAACGAATTTATTGCTTAATGTGTAAAGGCCGAATTCCTGAAATATGTTTCTATCTTGCCTATCATTTTGAGAGGCGGTATATGTGCAATGTAGAGAATGGTTGTACATTTTATGTAAGACTGCATTTTGTGGGTTTTTATTTAAATGGTCATTTTAGTATATAAAGTTGCCATCGTTTCACCGTAAGAGTTTTCTTTTAAAAACAAGTTGCACTTTCGGTGGCAAGTAATTTTTTTTTAATGTGAGTGTTTTATACCATATCCATCGCTCCTACGGGCTGCATAGTTTATGTGTTTGTGTGAGTTGTTAAAATTTTTAGTTTAAAGTAATCTGGTGTGTTGCAGATTTGCATCAGTCTAGTCTTTCAGAAGTTGTTGTGAGCGGTCGTGCCTACGGCCGTGTTGAAAGGGAGCAGCAAGGTTCTCAGCCCGAAAGCTCATACTGTACCAAAAAGAAAAATAAATAAATAAATAAATAAATAACAAAAAGTTATTTCTACCTCTGAATAAATTGTAACTTGATATTTAGAGCGTGGTTTCTGATTATAATTTTTAATCTGTTTTTTTTAAATAAGGAAAGGGTTTTTAGGAATAAAATTTCCCTTTATTGAAAGAAATTTGTTTTCATCAGTTACCCACTGGCAACTACTTCCAAGCTCACATAGTGTGATTAAATGTGTTAATGTTCTTGATGAATCGCTAGTAAATAAAGTCAATTCTTTAAGAAAAGATTTTGAAAGTAAATTCACGGTTCAGTAATATGAAAACACGTAGAAAGAGCGTGTAAGCAGAATGCCAGAAGAATGACGAAACACCTGTTAAGATACAATCGGAGAGGAAGAAAGGCCCAAAACGAAACGAGCTCAACGGGAGCCTATGGAGACGGAACATGCAGTTCGCCTAATTCGTAGAAGTGGAGATGATGATGAAAAATTGCTCTTGCACCTCTAACTGCGCACCCTCCCAGTGCTGGAGAACTCCTTTCGCACTCAGCGCTGAGGTCAGAAGTGACTACCCAGCAACAGCGCAGCAGTGCTTTCTCTAACCCCCTCCCCATGACGATCGTGCCCAAGCCTGAGAAGAAAGGGTGGGACGATAATGAAAGAGGGTGTGTGTGAGAAAATGTTTCCCATGTCCACCGCCCTTTGTGACCTGGGGCAGTCCACCACAGAGGGCTGACCGGCCCCGGTGAGGCACCGGCGACGGGTTGCGACAAAGACTGGCAGCGCTCCACAGCGCGCTACACTGCCCCACCATTGCCTTCAGAGAGCCGCATCACTACCGCCGGTTCATTCAGGCCTCGCGGCATTCGCCGCTCTAATTAGCGTAATTGGCCCCAGAGCCCGAGGCGCCGCCACAGACGGATACTCCAGTGCCTCGTCAGAGGTAACTAACTGTATTTTGCTGTGTGGGAACACGTGTTTACTGAACACACTGACAACGTTTTGCAATCTCACGGTCATGCAATGCACCCCCATTTTTAATTACCACCATTGTTGTCGTTGTTGTTTTGTGGGAAGAGACCAAACTGCGAGGTCGTCGGTCTCGTCGGATCAGGGAAGGACGGGGAAGGAAGTCGGCCGTGCCCTTTCAAAGGAGCCATCCCGGCATTTGCCTAGAGCGATTTAGGGCAATCACGGAAAACCTAAATCAGGATGGCCGGATGCGGGATTGAATCGTCGTCCTCCCGAATGCGAGTCCAGTGTGCTAACCACTGCGCCACCTCGCTCGGTAAATGACCACCATTCGTCACATGCAAGAGGAGGGTGCGGCGTGAGAGATGAAAGGTTCCATGCCCTTTTTTGCATTTCTCCTCTCATTTTCACCAATTTTATTAATGTTCTGTGTCTTTGCACGGTAGTAATAGACCGAAGAAGGTTATTGTAATGAGAGTATTTGTACTGAGGACTCAAAAAATAATTTTCACTTGATTCCTAAACATGTTGTTTTACTTCCTTGGGTGGCCTGTGCGAGGCGAGCATCGGAAGACGTGGCACACTGCGTTTCCGGTTGGGGGCTGCACTTCCCTGAATTCTGTGGAGTTCGTACAATAGGCTTAAGCGCCTGGGGGAACTACTGACGTCGGTCGAGTTTCGCCTATTGTATGCAGGACGAAACGACCTACGAGACGTCGGAGTGTCGCCACAGTTTATGTGTTTACCGTTCTGGCGCGTATGGAACGAAGATTCCTGGCACCGACTGACTGCATTGTCCTCTTGATTCGGAGAAAACTTGTAGACTGTGCCCTGCTGAGTGCGACTGTCTGGCACCGGAAGGTCGGTGGTCCGGGCAGGTTGTTTTCGTAGCCGGTCAAATGGCAAGTTAAGTGACCTCAGCTGAATAGCAGAGGCACGATTGGTCAACTTAAACTGAGGCTAGTTGACGTCATAAAGCCCTGATTGAAACTGGAGGGAAAGGCCGCTATTGGCGCAAATCATGTTGTGAGACAGTGTGCGGGAATTTTGGAATCAGAACTGAATGCTGATTCGCAGTTTTAGCATCACAGAGGGGGATTCGGGATCTGATCTTCATCGGAGTCGGACGGTCTTGCGACTTGGCCGCTCTTCTTCGGAAGAACTTGGAATTCTCGGACAGCCTTCGTGGCCAGGATTTGACACAGAGTTGCTGCACGGCAGAAGTCGGCGCCTGCGTCACCAGGACGCTGCCTACCGACGGCGTGCTGCAGATTTCAGTACTGGTACAGTACGTTGCGGCTCCGACATTGTAGGACCTTCTCAATTTTATACTGAGTCCCTCAGCAGCACGCGCGCTCGCTTTGCTACAAGTCCACCTTGCTTGTTTCTCCATGTGATCCCATTTGAGCTCTCACTACTAATTGCGATACTGCTATATAGTCGGGAGATTAATATTTGATTCATTAGGACCTCCAGTCATTCATTATCGTCAACCTATTGCATCACAGAGAGTAGGAGCCCCTTGTTCTCGAGCCAACTTTTATTCTCATAATCTTTCAGTATACGCTATCCTTTAACCCACAGTTTGTGTCGATAATCATGTACATTTATGTTCTGCTGTATAATAACTCTCATTGTAATATTTAATCCGCACATCATTTCGTAGATATATCCAGAATCCCATTTAATGTTGTTTATTGTGATAAAGTTCTCTTTTTTCTGAGTAGATTCCGAATTTTATTAAATTACTGTGAGTCTGCACTCCTTGTTTTACCAACTAGCAGGGTCCACCATAATTTTCTTCCGTTACCGTTGCGCACATAATCAATTAGGTGGTATGTAATGAGGGGGTCGAGTGCATGTCCAGTTCTCATGCAAAATTCGTCTGAATTAAAGAGGTACAAACTCTTCTCCACCCCGGTACCTTGCAGAGAAAGCACTGAATGTAGATTTAATTTAAGGTACCAGGCAGCTATTCCACAGGCAGTCAACCTACTGGATCTTCGTTCAGGAGATATCCCACATGGAAAGCGGTCTAGATGAATTTAAGATTCACTGAAATTGCTTTGGGTTTTCATAGTGGTGTGATTGCAATGAAGCGGTCGCGAGGCAGATATAAACCTCTATCTCTGTTCCTTTGGTCAATTACGAATCTCACCTTTCAGAGCGCGGCTTAACCAAAATCAAACAAGTGAAAGGAGTGAACCATGGTTTTAAGTACCCATCATTCACCATATGACAAACATTATTATCATTTAAAAAACGCTTTATACACTAAATATCTACTAAGAGAAACAATTTCTGAAATCCGTAACACATACATTAAACAATAAGTAATTTAAAAAAGTTATGACCAGTTAAATCATTCACTACTTTCTTTTTTAAAAAAAGTGAACGACACTCTGGAAAGCAGCAACAGTTGTGAAATTAAACGGGGCCATTTATCAAACCCTTTTAGGCAGACCCATAAAACTGGAGACATCTAATGCCAAGTTACGACCAAATGTTATGATTTAAGCCACAGACTGTATATACTTTAACAAAGCGCACATCTTTGGCGAAAAGTAACCGGCGCAGGTAAGTCAAATACAATTCGTCATAACCTTTTGGAAAAAACTTACGAAAAAAAAGTTAGCATGCCAATAAACCTAGCCACAGCCTTCCTATTCGAGGGCGCAGGAAACCTACAGAAATCCCTAGTGTGATCAAGACAGATCCTGAAACGATCGGAAGAAATTAATTGCCCCAAAAATGATATCTGTCGACGCGTCAACGTGATTTCTGATGGTTTGACGGTCAATCCTGCCTCCCTTAGACGCTCCGGAATCTCCCCCAGGTGTTTCAAATGATCAGTGAAGATTTCGCTCCTAACCACCACATCGTCAAGATAGCTGTGTACACATTTAAACTTCAGCTCAATGAAGACACAATCTGAAACGGAACCTGTTTAACTCCTGTAAGTTCCAGTCCGCACAGAAGGTGGCAATCACACACTCCAATTTCTTCTGTCCTGTACTTTCTCCTGCAGAATTTTAGGGCTTCTGCAATGCCAGAGCTCCATCTCATCCCAAAACACATCACAACACTTCGTTCAGTAACACATACACACACATACAACATATATACACTTTACACGCACACACACACACACACACACACACACACACACACACACACACACACACACACACGACATTCTAATTTTTGGCTTGGATAACGTCCTTAACGAAGGACGATCTTTCAGATATAAATTAACATGTTTCTAATCCGTCGGTTCTGAGCAAGGTCCGCAGGAACGGAGACAACATATGTACAATTAAGGCTAAAAAGGCCAATCATCTCTTCAGAGCGGATGCACTCGAGGCTCGAACTCTTATGCCATACGATATTGCAGTGCCTGTGTCATTCTGATGACAGTGCACTGCGGCGACCACAGCTGTTATGAAAAACATCACATGAATTCGCAATTGCGAATAATGGCTATCATCAGTTGTAGAATGATGACACATGGAAGTTTGGGTCTGGCTGTGAGTCGTACACGGATAGCCAAATGGTAAGGCGACCGGACCGCTCAAGATGAGCGGGAAATCCGGGTTCGCGTCCCTGTCCGACACAGATCTTCATTGTCGTCGTTCCATTCTACAGCTGAACGTTGTCATTATTTGCAATCCGAATCCATCTGCTGTGTCTTATGGAATAGGTGGAATGCCGCGTGCGGAGTGGCCGCGTGGTTCGAGGCGCCTTGTCACGGAGTGCGTGGCCCCTCCCGCCGGAGGTTCGAGTCCTCCCTCGGGAATGGGTGTGTGTGTTGTTCTTAGCATATGTCAGTATAAGTAGTGTGTGAGTCTAGGGACCGATGACCTTGGCAATTTGGTCCCTTAGGAATTCACACACACGCTCCCGACTCTCCATCCTACTCACTAGGGATTTTTCGCACCAGACCACCTTTTACATTCACAACTACAGTATTTCGTTGCGTAGGAACTTCTCTCCAGGTTTTACATGTACACTAAGTGATCAAAAGTATCCGGACACCCCCAAAACAAAAGTTTCTCATATTAGGTGCATTGTGCTGCCACCTACAGCTAGGTATTCCATATCAGCGATCTCAGTAATCAGTAGACATCGTGAGAGAGCAGAATGGGGCGCTCGGCGGAACTCACCGACTTCGAACGTAGTCAGGTGACTGGGTGTCACTTGTGTCATACGTCTCTACGCGAGATTTCCACACTCGTAATCATCTCTAGGACCACTGTTTCCGATGTGACAGTGAAGTAGAAACATGAAGGGACACGTACATCACAAAAGCGTACAGGCCGACCTCGTCTGTTGACTGACGGCGACCGCTGACAGTTGAAAAGGGTCGTAACGTGTAATAGGCAGACATCTATCGAGACCATCACACAGGAGTCCCAAACTGCATCAGTACCCACTGCAAGTACTATGACAGTTAGGCGGGAGTTGAGAAAACGTGTATTTCATGGTCGAGCGGCTGCTCATAAGCCACACATCACGCCTCGCTTGTTGTAAGCAGCCTAAACATTGGACGATTGACCGTGTGGAGTGACGAAGCACGATACACAATATGGCGACCCGATGGCAGGGTGTGGATATGGTGAATGCTCGGTAAACGTCATTTATAAGCGTGTACAGTGTCAATAGTAAAATTTTGATGTGGTGGTGTTATGTTGTAGTCGTGTTTTCATGGAGGGGCTTGCACAACCTGTTGTTTTTCGTGACTATCACAGCAGAGGCCTACACCTTCTTGCTTTCCACTGTTGAAGAACAATTCGTGGTGGCGATTGCATCTTTCAAAACGATCGAACACCTGTTCAGAGTTCACGGCATGTGACGGAGTGGTTACACGACAATAACAACCCTGTAATGGACTGGGCTGCACAGAGTCCTGAATCGATACCTCTCCTCAATGCAGCAATCCGTGAAGGATGGGCTGCCACTCCCCCAAAAAACTTCCAGAACCTGATTGAACGTATGCCTGCGAGAGTGGAAGCTGTTATCAAGGCTAAGGATGGGCCAACACAATATTGAATTCCAGCATTACCGATAGAGGGCGCCATGCACTTGTAAGTCATTTTCAGTCAGGTGTCCGGATACTTTTGATCACATAGTGTAGTTTACTCTACGTTCCCTAACATGAACCAGTTTCACACATATTACTCTGACACGTCTACACGAACGAAAGTCGGTTGTCGCATGTATGAAATATCATCACCTGAAAACTGACCGATTTGTTTTTCTTTTTCTATTCTGTTTGTTACTGTTAGTACAAGTTTTGTAAAATTTTTGTAAAAGTCCATCACTAGGTCCTTACCCCGTGTATTAAATATCATTGGTTAAGAAAGGCTTGACAGATCTGGTTTATTTTTATCTTTGTTGTGCTCGTAATTGTCAGGATAAGTTTTGTGTGAAAGAAAATTTTTAGAAAATCCGCAGGAAAAATCGGAAGTTGAAATCAATTGTGATAGATTGTCACTCGAGAACGACTCGACCGATTTGTTTGATATTTAATTTTTGGAGTTTTCGTAATTGGGGATAGTAATCGTATTTTTGTTATGAAAAAGGAAATTTTAAAAAAATGCGTTCAGTATCACACTTCGACTGTCACGTTTAGCGAAAATCTCGAAAAGTTCTTGACCGGTTTACTGCAAATTTTTACACCACTCACTAACGAATGTCATGAAATAATGGCATATTTATAAACAATACGTTAATTTTGTTCATGTTTGGTGTCAGCTTCCAGTTTCTGCTGCCAGCATCGATCATTCGCAGGTTTTTCTGCATTTTGGTACAACTTTCTAGCCTTGCAACTTCTCTGTGTATAACAAAATCATCCGCGAAAAGGCTCATGGAACTTCGACGTTATCCAGTAGGTCGTTAGGAAGTGATGATACTATAATACTCATTGGTGGTACGCCCGAAATTACTTTTATGTCTGAAAATCTGTTGTGAATTATATGGTATGTTCTGTTTGTTAGAAACACTTCAATCTAGTTTACAAATATTTTCAACTGCTATTGCCCAAAAACATTTATTTATTGTAACACTATTTAAAGTTTTTAAGATGACTGTCATCATGTATTTATGTACCAAAAATATTGTATGAAGGATACCTTAACAAGTTGTTTGGGGACAATTAAAACTCTTACGTTTCTAATACAGTTATTCTAACTAGGACAATTTTTCACACAAAAATCAGTGGTGGCTGATAACCAGAGATTCGAATATATCCCACAAACGGATCATTTGGGGAAAGACGTATGCTGGAAGGTTTTTATAACTGTTGCAGTGTGCTTTAGCTCTTTTCAGTATTCACTATTATTTATGATATCCACATCACAGGTACAGTTCTAAACACTAAATTAATATAGTATTAGAATATATCGACGTTGTTATCTCCGTTTGAAACACTCTACATATTTCAGGGCAGTAACTGTTGCTGCAAAAAATACCATCTTAGCAGCAGGTTCCTAGCTACTAAGAAACTGTCAAAAACATTTAATAGTACATGTGGAAGCTACTGCAAGGTATATATTGCATAGATTCAATATTGTGTTGTTTGTTTCAAGAAAACAGAGCGTTCCCTCTCGAGATTGTCTTAAACATGTTTCCTACATGTTTAGTACTCCTATTTATCAACTTGAATCTTTATACTAAGGAGATGTAGCGTCGTGCTGCCAGAATGTTTTTGCTGTATTTGCCTGGTCGGTTTGCTAATGCAATTGGTGTAACGAGGCGCGGCAATTAACTGGTGATTTGGAATTGAAATCGAGTCAGAGGAGCTGCTCTGTTTGTGTTGCCACTCCAGGTCGATAGCGCCTTATAACGCTCCGCCTGCCTTTGATGTTAAGCGGGTTGCGTTCCGTGCTGCAGGGGCACGCTGCTCCTCATTGTGAGCTTTTGCGTCCGCAGCGAGTTTGACAACAGCGATTGTCGAGATTGGAAACATCTGCCGAAAAGCAGAGGTATTTATACTTCACGCCATGAAATAAAAAATGAGTGTAAAAACACTTAAGAAGTAGTTTTAATAACAGGTATGCAGGATGTGAAATTGAATCAAATACATTGAAGAAGCATTAATGTCATTCGTTTGGGGAAAAGTGCGCTTTCATGAGAGGTGAATAGAGGTTGACGTACTATTAAACATGAAGGGCGCTATTGTTCCTTTAAGTGATTTAGAGCAGGTCATTTTCTAAAGTCGTAAACCTCGAAGAAATATTTGATTTCACATAACTTTTGGAACATTACCCACCATAATAGCGGAGGGCGCTAATGCGCTGATTCCTGAACTCAGGTAGGTGCGCTGGCCCCGGATCGAATCCGCCTGGCGGATTAACGTCGAGGGCCGGTATGCCAGCCAACCTGGATGTGGTTTTTAGGCGGTTTTCCACATCCCACTATGTGAACACTGGGCTGGGACCCACGATCTGCCTCAGTTACACGACCCGCAGACATTAGGACACGTTCACACTATTCCATGGCTTACACTAGATACAGACAGCTGGGGTACACTAATTCTGTCCCAGGGGGGTTCGGGTTGGTGGCAGGAGAGGCATCCCGCCACACTCTGCAACTAACATTGCCAAATCAATAGTAACATGGCCGACCCCACGTTGAAGTGGCCCAAGAAAGAAAGAAAAGTGACTTCTGTAACATTAAAGATATTGATGACCAATGGAAATAACCAGGCACAATGTGCATACTAGTATTCAGTATGAAACGTATACAAGAATCAAGCGGAAACAATAAAAATGGAATGCCAGATTCAAATGAGACTAGGACAGTCTTTCTTCTAAAACAGTTTATTTTCTTTACAGTTATTTCTTTCCCCCTTTCCCATATGGGCTTTCAGCGGATACAGTTTGTCGCCATTTAACCACATACGAGGAAAATGTTAATAAACGTAATATAATTACCGCACACAGTTTTTGACAAAAATTTTCGTTATATACAATAAAGAGACAGATAGTGGCATAAGTTAAAATACAAAACTTTGATTCGGCGTTTAATGACACAGGTAAATGTAAAACGAGTATCGCACTTGAGGATATAAAAACAATAGACAGTTGCATAAAGCAAAACGGAAAAGCTGGTGTGTGACTTATTAAAACAGATAGATGGATGATTGAAGCTATGAGTGGAAATGGACTGCCAGGACAAGGGTGTCAGAGGATCATAGCATTTAAAGGTAGTGCGTAGGTGGGGTTTGTTTAGGTGGATCTTTAGAGAATGGATGCGGGAGAGTGGAGAGGGATACAGTTCAAAACCAAGACGTAGGAAGTGAGAGGAGAGATTGGAGGCTGGGTGGTAGGGTTCGCCTACATCTGGTAAGATGGGTCAACCGAATCTCACGGTCAGGTAAGGAATGTGATTAAAGTTTCGTTAGGAGAGGACGTGGATGGTACGGAGGTGTAGTGTTGGCTTCTCAATTCTTGAATCTGTATAACTAAGAAGCAATGAAGGAAACTATTCAGAGGTGAGATCGAAATACATGGTGAAAAGATATCAATGGTGACTGACTTGTGCAAATGTGTGGGTTCTATAGTACGAAGGGTGTTCAGTAAGAAATGCAACACATTTTTTTTCTCGGCCAGTTTCGGTTGAAAAAAATGCTGAGTTTGTTGTTGGACATGGTGGAATATTCTCCCTTCATCCCCTGTGAAGTTCTGATAGGTGACGGCGCTATACGCTAACTCCAAACGGCGTTTTTAACGGAGACACTCTCCAAGCAGAGGGATCAGAGGGACGTCGGTGATTCGTTGGGCGATGCGTCGGCCATCAACGCAACAAGGTCGCGCAAGCCTCTTCGATCTTCCACATGCACGCCAGCTGGGCACCACTGTTACTTCTGCTATTTTGGAACGTGCGGTCACTCTCATTCGAGGTGATGGACGGATCACAGTCAATCACTTTGCTCCTCAACATACTTTCGAATGGTAAGAAGCGAGAAATGCTAAAACGATGTAGTGTTCTACAAATAAAAAGGAAGGTGTGGTTTCAGTGGCCTGAGTCCGTAGTCGTGAGTGTGAGTTGTGTTTGTGTGTGTGTGTGTGTGTGTGTGTGTGTGTGTGTGTGTGTGTGTGTGTGTGTATCTGTCTAGCGTTGACGAGGGCCTTGATGACGGAAAGCTTTAATTGTGAGAGTCTTTTTGTTGTGCTTATCTGCGACTCAGCATGTCCGCTATATGGTTATTAGCAACTTCCCTTCTCATAATTTTGTTACATTCCATCCTGGGTTTTCCATTGTTTGAAAAAAAAACGGTTTTTTCAGTCTTGGCTGCACTATGAACAAACATACAGTATTAACGTTGTATATATCACCCTATATGGGTTAAATAACTGAAACTTTTATAGAATAGATGAGTAATGCATTGCGTCATAGCGCAGATACGATTTTATAGTTTGCGTAGTGTATCGCGTGGCTGCCGAACATAGCCATGAATAAAATAATCAAATATCCATCGCAAATTAGAAGTGATGAACTTTTCCTCATTTACAACTAATTTCTTTCTAATTATCTAACTGCTAAGCTCACAACCTTTTTGTGCGTCAGCAAGACATGCTGTTATGTAGACGTTAGCAACAAAGTTTGCTTAGCTGAAAAGATTATTCAGTGTAGCTCGAGAATTGTAGCATCACTAAGAGTACTTGTAGAACAACACTAAACTATTCTAACAGCGGTATGCTTCCTGGTCCAGAATCAATTGACATGGAAGTTTCCTGAGTACGGTACGCATCATAACGCAAAAGTATAGTTTTTTGATAAGTTGTGTAGGTAACTGGCTACAGTTGTGAGATATTTGTAGAAGACCATTTTTATTCGCCATGAACTATATATATGTATTATACTTATTCTTGACTGGTTTCGGATATTTCAAGCATCATCAAATGGAAGAAAAATTATAGCATCTATTGGTTTAAAAATGTGCATTGTACGAAAAGTCACTTTCGTATACCAATTGTAACATTGGAAAAACGAGGAATGCACAACAACCAGATTTTGTCAATATCTTGAAAAACTTAGATAAGATACACGTATACTTCTGACAGAAGTTTTCAAGATATTATCAAAATCTGGTTACGTCGCATTCAACATTTTGTCGCTGTTACATTTGGTATACGAAATTGTATTCTGTCTGAAATCTGCTTATAAACCCAACAGATGTTATTATTTTTCTTCCAGTTGATGATGGGTAAAATAACCGAGACCGGTCAAGATTAAACCGATATAAGGCAGATGTTTTTACAATGAAACTGCAAAGAAACTGGTATAGGCATGATATGTAAACAGGCAGAATACGGCTCTGCGGTTGGCAACGCTTATACAAGACAAGTGTCTGGCGCAGTTGTTACATCGGTTACTGCTGCTACAGTAGCAGGTTATCAAGGTTTAAGTGAGTTTGAAAGTGGTGTTAAGGTCGGAGCACGAGCGATGGGATACAGCATCTCCGAGGTAGCGATGAAGTGGGGATATTCCCGTACGATCATTTCAGGAGTGTACCGTGAATATTAGGAATTCTTAAAACATCAAATCTCCAATATCACTTCAGCCGGAAAATGATTCTACAAGAACGGGACCAACGACGACTGAAAAGAATCGTTCAACGTGACAGTAGTGCAACCCATCCACAAATTGCTGCAGATTTCAATGCTGGGCCGTCAACAAGTGTGAGCAGGCGAAGCATTCAACAAAATACCATCGATATGGGCTTTCTGAGCTGAAGGCCCACTCGTGGACCCTCGATGACGGGACGACACAAAGCTGTATACCTCGCCTGCGCCTGTAAACACTGACATTGGATTGTTGATAACTGCAAACATGTTGTCTTGTCGGACAATTCTCGTTTCAAATTGTGTCGATCGGATGGACATATACGAGTATGGAGGCAACCTCGTGAATCCATGGACCCTGCACGTCAGCATCGGACTGTTCAAGCTGGTGCAGATTCCGTAACGGTGTGGGGCGTGTGCAGTTGGAGCGATATGGAACCCCTTGATACGTCTAGACACGACTCTGATTGGTGACACGTACGTAAACATCCTTTCTGATCACCTGCATCCATTCATGTCCATTGTGCGTTCCGACGGATTAGGGCAATTCCAGCAGAACAATGCGACGCCCCACACGTCCAGAATTGCTACAGAGTGGCTCCCGGAACAGTCTTCTGAGTTTAAACACTTCTACTGGTCACCAAACTCCCCAGACATGAAGATAACTGAGCATATCTGGGATGTCTTGCAACGTGCTGTTCAGAAGAGATATCCACCCTCTCGTACCTTTACGGATTTATGGACAGCGCTGCAGGACTCATGGTGTCAATTCCCTCCAGAAATACTTCAGACATTAGTCAAGTTCATGCCACGTCGTACTGTGGCACTACTGCGTGCTTGCAGAGGCCCTACACAATATTAGTCAGGTGTACCAGTTTTTTTGGCTATTGAATGTACATGTGGTACTTTAGTATGAACACAAATCACTGTGTTAGTTGTTTTTCTTCTGCGTCTATCAGTTTTCCAACGAAGACGTCATAAACTTCAGTACGTGATATTTTCTGCCAGCTGTACCTTCACTACTAACTGGACTATGCCTCTCGGTCTGAACTGAGCGTTTTGCGTCCACGCGTTTCAGACTCCACACAAGACCTGATGCCCATGGGAAAATACACATTAATGGCTAACTCTTGCCAGTTGTACTTGGAGGTACTACGACAGTTTAAAACGTATGAATTGTTATAGCTATAATTATTAGTCTGCAAATAACGTAAATTCTGAAACTTCCTGGCAGATTAAAACGGTGTGCCGGACCGAGACTTGAACTCGGGACCTTTGCCTTTCGTGGGCAAGTACTCTACCAAACGAGCTACCCAAGCACGACTCACGCCCCGTCCTCACAGCTTTACTTCTGCTAGCACCTCGTCTCCTACCTTCCAAACTTTACAGAAGGTCTCCTGCGAACCTTGCAGAACTAGCACTCCTGAAAGAAAGGATATTGCGGAGCCATGGCTTTGCCACAGCCTGGGGGATGTTTCCAGAATGAGATTTAGACTCTGCAGGTGAGACTGACATAATTATCTTCAGTACACCGTCGTCAGTCACCAAGAGAAATATCTGCACTTACGTACGTTACACCCTATATCTAGCTGATGATAAATAAAAATGCTTTTCTGTGCATATTTACATTATGACGCCATACCATAGTCAGTAAACTTTCATGTCAGCACAAAACTAGAAAGGTCACTTTTTGTGTCGCATGTGAATCAAAATGTGACAACGAAAGCTTAATATAACAAATTATCGATAATTTGCAGATGTAATATCATGTTCATCTCTCGATATTATAGTGTCAGAACATGTTGACAATACTGATACATTTCCCAGGTTTATCTGGTTCTCATAAATGTATTTCCCAAATGATTTTACAGGTTGAGAGTTGCACTTAAAAAACGAAGCTTTATTTACAATGCCGCTTATTTTTGATTATTATTTTCTATTTAATATGTCTGTTAACAGTGATCTAGTGCAATTAAACAGCCTTGAAACTTTTCTTCATTTTAAAGTAATGCAAACGTTAAAATTTTTTTATAGAATTTAACCAAATGTCGGCGGTACCTGCATGAAAATGAGTAATCATTAACCCCTCAGTCTATATATTTAAATAGTAAGATCCCCGATTCAAAAACAATTTAAGCATACTTTACCATCAATATTTTACCTCTGATGTATCGTATCTGTGTCAGATGCGTCAGAAAGCTTTTCCGTATTTACTTCCTTTTCGAAGAAGAGTATCACGCTCCATGCTTATTCTGAAGTTTCCTTAGATACCGTTTTTAATGTAATAAAGGCGAGAATACAGCCCAGTTATCTTCATATGAAGGAGAAATTTAGGTTCATAAAACGTAATGTTTTGGATACCCTTTTACACATAATTAAGGTTTCTGCAGAACATTTGTAAAATAAATACATGTTAAAAAATGGATTTTAAAACGCTTCACAGTTATGACTATCGCTACTAATAATATTGACATAGGAAGATTGTAAGTTCATAGTATAAAATATTCAGACTGCTACTTTAGACACTCAAACCATTTTAATTCTAGTTTTCATGTTAAATTCTTATTTCCTAGGTAACTGTGTTGTAATTCATCCTATATGCTAAAAACCTGGTCCGATATAAGAAAGGGATTGATGACCGTAATCAGATCAGATTAAATAAGTAAATAAATAAAGTGAAAAAGATGTTAGAAAATGGCTTCAGTTGATTTATAACAAGCGAAGTAAGACAACTACTGCAGTTTTCAGTTTTAATCGTCGCTTATCTTTTCCCACATAGCTATACAAGAAAATTGTTTCCGTTAAGACGCAAAATCTTTTGCAATTTTCCCTCACAAATGCCGGCAAAGGACACTGTGAATGGACTTGTCAGGTGAGTGAACTACTTTCTCACCGGTAACAAACTGCTTTAAAGTTTCACACAAAGTTTTTTACTTAACGTGACCCGGACAGAGAAAACAAAATAAATCTCTGACCAGACGAGGGACTCGCAAACGGCGAAAAAATTTAACTGGATATTAGCTGTAAATCAGCTTCCCCATTACGAAGTTTTGGTTTCCCGTCGACTAATTTTGTGAAGGGTTTGACGCTTACTCTTTCATTTCTTGCTATATTACTTTGTCAGAAACTTCGCTACAGGCTTAAGAAGCTGTCTGATATAACGACGTCTCACCTTTTAAATTACCCCGACGTCAAAATTTCTCAGGTTGCCTAAAGGATCTGACTGCAAATTAAACACCGATATGCTCTGCGACATAGAGGGTCACTGAAGGAACGGACGGATTTTCAGTTAACTATGGAAAGATAAATTTTGGTATTTACTAGGAGAGAGATAGGGAAACAATGAAATGAGTCTCGAAACGGATTAGATTGGAAGAAGTAACTATGAGCGTAATGAAAATGAAACGCCAATCGTAGAGACATGTAGCCAGGTGAATGGATGGTAAGTGAACAGAGGGAAATTTTTGTTGGACCGTTAATGATCACGAACGGCAGTTCCGACCTAAGTGAGGGAGGGTAGATGGGTGACATCAGAAAGCTAGCAGGTGCAACAGGGAGGCACATAGCTTATGCAAAAGAGTGTATGAAGTCGCTGTTTGTCGATGGATTTCAGTGGTTGCTGCTCCTCATATTGTTGATGATAATGAGATGTTGATGGTTGCGTTATTGACGATGATGATGAGGATCACGACGACTTAGCTGAATATCAAGTTCAGTTCTTCAATTTCAGATTTATACTCTAGTTTTATCCGGATTATCAAGGTTGCACGTATTTTTGCAGATAAAAAGACGTTTTATTTATAGCTAAGAGAAATATCTAAGATAAAGTGAATCACCTATTATCTTTCATCTGGTAAGATCAGACGTTTCGAGATGTATTACTATCGATTTTATGATTAAAATTAGTGGTAGAATTTGGCTCGTCTAACACTATTTTATATTTAACCGTAAGGATGTATTCTAAAAATCATGGAATTTGTTCATAAATTTTTGTGGCGTAGTGCCATACACCGTCCTACAAAATCTTTCGATTGCTGGTAACTATATGCATGCAATCAATAACACTAACAACGTCACTGCGACAAATGTTACTCGCGAGCCAGCCCGCGGATGTATTTGAGATGTGTCACTACCGTACTGGTGATTACATATTACGTACATTATAATAAATTTAATTGCAGCTACGCCGTACACCAAACGGAAAAAAAACTTTATACGACAGTGTGTAGTGTTAAAGGCATACGGCCATATTAATTTCAGCTTAATATATAATGTAAACACAGAATATAGGGCTTCCAAGAATCAGTAATTTTCTGACAAATTCATATTTATTAGCTAAAGATCAGCGATGAAGTTAGACAATAAACCTAGCTTTTCACTAACAAGAAAAATCAGTTTTTTGTAAATTACTTTATTTTTATGTAATAATTTTTATTTTTATTTATACATTTTTTTGTGAAATTAAGACAGTTACATCTGCTGTATTACTCGTGTGCGTGACGAATGTGACATATCACGAATGTTACATGTGAATATTTGGAGTTGTAAGTGAGTCTCAGATAGTAGGGAACATAAATTTCTGACCTGTGTTAGCCATAATCATACATCAAAAGAAGTTTTGCATCACCCCGGTTCCCAGAACTCCTGATGACAGACGTTGACTGTGGATATTGTATCACAGACACAGTCCCTTTGACTCCCGCGTCCGGCCATCCTGATTTAGGTTTTCTGTGATTTCCCTAAATCGCTCCAGGCAAATGCTGGGATGGTTCCTTTGAAAGGGCACGGCCGACTTCCTTCCCCGTCCTTCCCTAATCCGATGAGACCGACGGCCTCGCTGTCTGGTCTCCTTCCCCAAACAACCCAACCCAACCCAACAGTCTCTTTGACTGTTCTGAGATGTCACTAAACCCGCCCAAAGAGGTTAACAGCATGCATGAGCAGCGCCTATTAGCCGGAGGGAGTCCGACAGCTGATCTGTTCCAGTTATTCCACCAGGAAGGAAGTACACGACTCGTGTTGTCTGTAGTTCAACCATGCCTAGACGGTCAATACTGTGGTTCGATCGCGCCGCATTGTTACTTTGAGCCACGAAGGGCTCTCATCAAGGGAAGTGTCCAGCCGTCTCGAAGTGAACCAAAGCAACGCTGTTCGGACATCGAGGATATACAAAGGGACAGGAACTGTCCATGATATGTCTCGCTCAGGCCGCCCAAGGGCTACTACTGCAGCGGATGACCACTACCTACGGATTTTGGATAGGAGGAACACGGACAGCAACGCCACTATGTTGAATAATGCTTTTCGTGCAGCCACAGAACGTCGTGTTACGACTCAAACTGTGCGCAATGGGCTGCATGATGCGCAACTTTACTCCCGATGTCCTTGGCGAGGTCCATCTTTGTAACCACGACCTCATGCAGCGCCGTAGAGATGGGCCCAACAACATGCCGAATGGACCGCTCAGGATTGGCATCATGTTCACCGATGAGTGTCGCGTATGCCTTCAACCAGACAATCGTCGGAGACGTGTTTGGAGGCAACCTGGTCAGTGAACAGCTTAGACACACGGTCTAGCGAGTGCATCAAGATGGAGGTTCCCTGCAGTTTTGGAGTGGCATTATGTGGGGCCGACGTACGCCGTCATGGAAGCCGCCGAAACGGCTATACGATACATGAATGACATCCTGTGACCGATAGTGGGACCATATCAACAGCATATTGCCGAGGCATTCGTCTTCATGGACGACAATTTACGCTCCCATCATGCACATCTTGTGAATGACTCCCTTCAGGCCGGCCGATGTGGCTGAGTGGTTCTAGGCTTTTCAGTCTGAAACCACGCGACCGCTACGGTCGCTGGTTCGAATCCTGCCTCGGGCATGGATGTGTGTGCTGTCTTTAGATTAGTTAGGTTTAAGTAGTTCTAGGGGACTGATGACCTCAGATGTTAAATCCCATAGTGCTCAGAGCCATTTGAACTTCCTTCAGGATAACAACATCGCTCGAGTAGAGTGCCCAGCATGTTCTCCAGACATGAACTCTATCGAACATGCTTGGGATAGATTGAAAAGGGCTCTTTATGGACGACTTGACCCACGAACCACTCTGAAGGATCTACGCCGAACCGTTGAGGAGTGGGACAGTCTCGACCAGCAGTGCCTTGATGAACTTGTGGATATATGCCACGAGGAATAAAGGTATGCATCAATGCAAGAGGACGTGCTACTGGGTATTAAAGGTACCTATGTGTACAGCAGTCTGGTCCACCACCTCTGAAAGTCTCGCTGTGTGTTGGTACAACATGCAGTGTGTGGTTTTCAAGAGCAATAAAAAGGGCGGAAATGATGTATATCTTGATCTCTATTCCAATTTTCTGTACAGGTTCCGGAACTCTCGGAACCGAGGTGGCGCAAAACTAATTTTGGTGTGTGTAATTCGGCCAATTTTTTAAGAGGCCAACAGAATCGGAACCGAGGTGATGCAAAACTTTTTTTGGTGTCTATGTTGACGGATTTCTAGGCTAGCTGCAATCAGCGGAAACCTAACCTGCAGTGCGCAATAATAATAGCTGTAGTGGTGGCGTTGCTGTCACGGTTCCTACGACCCAAAATCCGTAGGTAGCGGTCATCCACTGCAGTAGTAGCCCTTGGGCGGCCTGAACGAGGCAGGTCATCGACAGTTCCTGTCTCTCTGTATCTTTTCCATGTCCGAACAACATCGCTTTGGTTCACTCCGAGACACCTGGACACTTTCCTTGTTGAAGACCCTTCCTGGCACAAAGTAACAATGCGGACGCGATCGAAACTTGGTATTGACCGTCTAGGCATGGTTGAACTACAGACAACACTATCCGTGTACCACCTTCCTGGTGGAACAACTGGAACTGATTGGCTGTCGGACACCTCCGTCTCATAAGCGCTGCTCATGCATGGTTGTTTACGTCCTTGGGCGGATTTAGTGACATCTCTGAACAGTCAAAGGGACTGTGTCTGTGATACAATATCCACAGTCAACGTCTATCTTCAGGAATTCTGGGAACCGGGGTGATGCAAAACTTTTTTTGATGCATGTATTATCTTACGCACATGTCGCTACACTGCTGCACGCGGGTGGTATTGTAATATTTCATTGCAGCTTTCTTACCATCTCTTATAAATTTCACTAAAAACTGGGCAGCGACACTACACGACGTAAACTGATCAGCTCGCGCATGATGACCACTGCCCACTGCGACGATGGATGCCGCCTGGTGGCGTTCAGGGCACGTGACGCGTTAGCAAACTTATGTAAGTGGCGCAGACACAGACGGAGGCTCATCCTAGCGAAGATATGGACTGCAAAGGGGAAATCCATTGACATGAGCGACTTTGCCAAAGAGCTGATTATTATTACACAGAGCCTGTGAACGAGTATCTCGAAAACTTCAAAACTGGTAGAATGTTCATGCCCTACTGTCGTGAGAATCTAGGGAGAGAGGTGAAAAGACAGTGAAACTACCGCTAGGCGGTAAATGGGTTGGCGTCCATGACTCTTCATAGAAAGTGGAATTGTCCGCTCTGTAATGGCTTGTCTGCTCAGAGGCTTGTCTGCTCTGTAATGTAGGACATACGGTGATCTGTGGCATCTCTGCCGAAAGAGCACTATGCTGGTGCACTGACCACACTGGGATCAAACTCGGGCCGTTCCAAAAGTTATGATGCTGAGGGAATTAGATTAGGAAATGAGACATTTAAAGTAGTAAAGGAGTTTTGCTATTTGGGGAGCAAAATAACTGATGATGGTCGAAGAAGAGAAGATATAAAATGTAGACTGGCAATGCCAAGGAATGCGTTTCTGAAGAAGATAAATTTGTTAACATCGAGTGTAGATTTAAGTGTCAGGTAGTCGTTTTTGAAAGTATTGTATGGAGTGTAGCCATGTATGGAAGTGAAACATGGAAGATAAATAGTTTGGACAAGAAGAGAATAGAAGCTTCCGAAATGTGGTGCTACTGAAGAATGCTGAAAATTTGATGGGTTGATCACATAACTAATGATGAAGTATTGAACAGAATTGGGGAGAAGAGGACGTTGTGGCACAACTTGACAAAAAGGAGGGACCGGTTAGTAGGACATGTTCTGAGGCATCAAGGGATCACAAATTTAGCATTGGAGGGCAGCGTGGAGGGTAAAAAATCGTAGAGGGAGACCAAGAGATGAATACACTAAGCAGATTCAGGAGGATGTAGGCTGCAGTAGGTACTGGGAGATGAAGAAGCTTGCACAGGATAGAGTAGCATGGATATCTGCATCAAACCAGTCTTAGGACTGAAGACCGCAACAACAACATGATTTAATATAATTGTTCTAAAGTAGCTAAAGTTGTAAAACGACTGTAAGCTACTAGGGTGCACCCGTGGTCTATGGGTGGCGGTTTTGACTAAAAGGCCCTCAGTCCCTCGTTCGAACATCGCCACTGCAGAAATTTTGAGTAAAAATCACCAGAAAAGGCGGCCGACGACTTCGACATAAAAAGTCACTCTCATTCAGCCAACTGACGCGTCAAAGAGAGCGGAGGAGAGCACAGATTGGAAGACACTATATTGCCCTTGGGGTGAGAAACTGCCCCTAAAGGCGGAAGAATCAGAAATGATCAACGGCATGAGGAAGCAGAAGGCACTGGATACCACTGCCCTGAAGACACATAATATGTATTCGCAGGACATATAAACTCTAACTGAAAAAGTGTCATAATGACCTCTCCATTGGCCAAAGATTCCGGACTAGCGCCCCATTCGGAGCTCCGGGAAGCGCCAGCCAAGGGTGAGGTTACCATAAGAAAATGGATGAATAACCAACAAAATAGTGAAGTTGTCTGCTAGTTGGGGCGCGTAGTGTCAGAAGTATGAACGTGATAGCGAAGCTACAGAATCTGAAAAGGGAAATGCAAAGCTTCAATATAGATGTAGTCAGGGCCAGTGAAGTGAACTGGAAAGAAGAAAAGGCTTTCTGATTAGACCAGTATTGTGTAATACCAACAGCATCAGAAAAGATATAACGGGGGTACGATTCGTCAGTGATGGTGAATAGTTCAGTGATAGGGTTGTTCTCATCAGAATCGACAGCAAGCCAACACCGACCACAATAGTTCAGGTTTAAGGTAAGGGGTCCCAGTACAGTCCCCGCTCTTAATTTCGTCCACTTAGGAATCTTCAGTTTCCTCAGTTGGTAACAAATGTTTAGATGCACATGCACACGTGAAGTGTTTTGTTCCGAGAGTTTGTTAAATGGATCACGTGTAGCTTCCGTGTACGACGGAACTCAGTTTTAATATGTTGTGGTGAGTTAGTGCAGCTGTCAAAGTAACAGCCTGCTATTGATAATGTGAGCAATGATCTGTGTTCCTATATTGAGCTGCATTTCGGTCGCGTGTTTTAGTTTCTGGTGTGTAATTGCTGTAGTCAAGAGTTTTACTGATGTTGCTGTAACGGCCATTATAATAAATATGAGGATATTCGTAGTTTTATTCCCCGTACGATTCCCAGTTTTATCCCGAGGACGAAATTTGGTACTGTTATTAAAAACTGATTGTATTTGCTATTATTGTACTCGCTTCAGCTGAGGAAAAAGCGAAAAAGAGAAGAAATGGATTCGTTGAACCAAACGCTTGGTCTGTGTTTACGGAAATGCTCTTCATCTACAGAGACATGTAGATTCAAATGGACATATTTAAAAGGTTGAAAATAACTTGAAAAATTTTTCATTCCTGGTGTTTCAAGTGATTTATAACGGTGAATGTGTCTGGCAATGTTACAATGAAAAAAATACGTTTAAATTAATTGTAGTTTTGGGAATTGTTATGGGGGACGAAATTACGAACACATTTTCAGTATTTCTGTTTTTGCTGTATTAACCTTGATTTCATGCATTGGCTGTAGTGCGTTGTAACAATTTGACTGTAACTTGGTAAGAAGTGTACTATAAATTCAGGAATATGTATAACAATTTGTAGTCTTTTCCATTACCTTTCAGGACATATACAAGTTCCGACGTACCAAGAAGACGAAATTTGGGCCCCGTACTTTACATGCCTCCGTCTCAAGCACAGAATTAAGAGACAGAGAAAGTATCTGAGGATACTTAACGGATAATTCAGAAGTAAAGATACATGAAAATCCGAAGGTCATGGGGGATTAGAATGCGGTTGTAGGGACGAGAGTAGAAGAAAGGGTTACGGGAGAGTATCAGCTTGGTAGTAGGAACGAGAGAGGAGAAATACTATTTGAGTTCTGCAATAAATATTTTATTAGTGGCGGTTACGTTGTTGGAAAATATCGGGGGATACGACAAGATTTCAGTTAGATTACATCATCGTAAGGCAGAGATTTTGAAATCAGATATTGGGTTTTAAGGCTTAACCTGAGAAGATACAGAGTCATATCACAATTTAATACTGATGAAGAGTAGTCTGAAGTTTAAGAGACTAGCCAGGAAGAATCATGCGCAAGGCAGTGGTATACGGAAGAACTTAAGAATGAAGGGACACGCTTGAAATTGTATGAGGCTATAGATGCTGTGATAATGAGTAGCTCAGTAGGCAGTACAGTTGAAGAGGAATGGACATCTCTAAAAAGAGCAATCACAGAATTTGGAAAGAAAACCTTAGGAACAAAGAAGGTAACTGCGAATAAACCATGGATAACAAAAGAAATACTTTAGTTGATCGACAAAAGAAGGATGTACAAAAATGTTCAGGGAAATTCAGGAGTACAGAAACATGGGTCACTTAGGAACGAATTGAACTGGAAGTGCAGGAAGTTAAGGCAAAACGGCTGCATGAAGAATGTCAAGAAATCGTAAAAGAAATGATCGTCGGAAGGACGGACTCGGCATATAGAAATGCCGATACAACCGCCGGTGAAATTAAAAGCAACGATGGTAACTTAAAATGTGCAATGGAAATTCCTCTATTAAATGTGGAGAAGAGAGTGGATGGATGGAAAGAGTACATTGAAAGCATCTACGAGGGGGAAGACTTGTCTAATGACATGATAGAAGATGAAAAAGGAGCCGAGAGGGAAGAGACATGGGATCCAGCATTAGAACCAGATTTTGAAAGAGCTTTGGACGAGATGAAATAAGGCAGAAGATACAGATAACACTCCATCGGAATTTCTAAAATGCTGGCGACATACCATCCGACTTTCGGAAAAACTTCATGCACACAATTCCGAAGACAGTAAGAGCGGAAAAGTGCAAGAATTATCACACAGTCACCTTAACGGCTCATGTATCCAAGTTGCTGACAAGAATATTATACAGAAGAGTTGAAAAGAAAACTCAGTATGTGTTAGATGACGATCAGTTACGCTTTAGAAACAGTAAAGACACCAGAGAAGCAGTTCTGAAGTTTCAGTTGAGAATGGAAGTGGACTGAAGAAAAATCAAGACACGTTCATAGTATTTGTCGATCTGAAAAAAGCGGTCGACAATGTAAAATGGTGTAACATGTTCGAAATTCTGCGAAAAATAGGGGTAAGCATAGGGAAAGGTGGGTAAAGTGCAACATGCACAAGAGCCGAGAGCAGTCGATAAGACTGGAAGATCAAGAACGAAGTGCTTGTACTAACAATGGTGTAAGAAAAGGGTGTAGTCTTTCACCTGTTCTGTTCAATCTATACGTCGAAGAATCAATGAGGGAAGTAAATGAAAGGTTCAATAGTGGGATTAAAATTCAGGGTGAAAAGCTATTAATGATAAGATTCACTGACGACACTATTATCCTCAGTCACAGTGAGGAAGAATTACAAGATGTATGGAATGGAATGAACAGTGTAATAGGTACATAAAGTAGATTGAGAGTAAATTGAAGAAAGATGAAAGAGATGAGAAGTAGCAGAAACGAGAACATCGAGAAACTTCACTTCAATATTGGAGAACACGATGTAGACGAAGTTAAGGAATTCTGCTACCTAAACAGCAGAATAATCCATGATGGGCGGAACAATGTGGACTTGAAAAGCAGACTAACTTCTGCTAAAAGCGGATTTCTGAGCAAGAGAGTTCTAGTAGTATCAGACATAGGTCTTGTTGCGAGGAATAAATTTCTGAGAACGTACTTCTGGAGCGCAGCGTTTTACGGCAGTGAGACATGGGCTGTGGCAAAAGCCGGACAGAAGAGAGTTGAAGCCTTTGAGATGAGGTGCTATAAAAGAATGTTGAAAATTAGGTGGACTGATGAAGTAAAGGACGAGGAGGTTCCCCACAAAATCGGCGAGGAAAGAAACACATGGAAAACAGTGACAAGGAGAAGGGACATGATGATCAGACATCTGTTAAGACATCAGGGTATAACTTCCATGTGACTAGAGGGTACAAACTGTAGAAGAAGCCAGAAATTGGCATACATTCGGTAAATAGCTGTGGATGTAGGATGCAGTTGCTACTCTTAAATGAAAAGGTTGACACAGGAGAGGGGCCTAAGGTAGTTTTCCTAGTGGCCTTGGTCAGTGAAACTGTAACCGCGTTACCTATGTAGTAGGTGTGTTGCCTACCTACAGGGCGTTACCTCATTCCTACCGATTTTTTTGCATATGAGATCATTATCTTACTGAGTTCCACTAGAATCCTGAAACACTGAATCGCCTAGAAACTGACTGAGTATATATAAAGGGTCAGGTAACATACCGAACATTTTGTTCTACAAGGTAACTCTCAAGTATGTTACTTGAAAATAGACAGCTTTAAGAGCAAAATTGAAACTGTCATTATTTTATTCAGGTTTTATTCGTTTGTTGATTTGTAACATGAAACAGACCAATGTTGTAGTAAAAATAAAAAGCAATGCAGATTTATCATACGGTATTAATAAACGAAATTTCCTCAAAATAAGGTACAATTTAAAAAAACGCAAAATAAGAACTCCTCAAACATCTCTTCAACGTTTGTCGGGCATATATAAAAAATGTTTCTTGTATTCATAAACAATTTTCGCACTTATAAATAATAACAGGAAAATTTTGTCTTTGGTCTAGATGAAGAACGTTCTAACGAGTCCAAAATAACAACAATAATTATATAGATTTCTGTATGTCTGTGCATGTAAACTGAACTTGAATATAAAATAGTTGCTTCGGTTACATACGTTACGCCATCATCCAATTTTTGTTGTTTACAGAATACTATTTATATTTTGTAAGGATATAAAATACGCAATGGAGTAACACTGAATGATGTGATGTTCTAATAAAGGGCAAAATAAACAAACAGACAAACAAATAACAGAGAGAAGCGTTTGACTCCCAGCTTCTGTCTCACACATGCATTTATATTTATTTCCTTATCAATGTTAGCACCAGTCCTACGATTTACTACGTCATTTATGTACTGTACCAAGACTACTGAACCTTAGTTTTGGTAGAGCACATCCCTAGTCATAGTTCAGCCCTAGTGCGGGCCAGACTTACGTCTAACGAACCCCATAAAATTGTTTTAATTTTTAGTAACCGTTATATTTTAAAGGTTGTGGACTGTTGAAAAACGAACGTAAATGATGATCGTGCAAATTCGAGTTTTTTTTGTGTGAACTGTAACTTAGTTTAGATTAACTTTAATTCCGCATAGTGTGCTGTGAAAATGTTAATTGAGAACTGAAATTTAAAGTGATTATTCGCAGAGTATTGAGCGAGCATTCGTTCCACAAACAATCCGTGTGTAATTTCTGTATCAGGGTTGAGACCTTAATCTGATTGACTTTGGTAGGTATGTGAAAATCGTAGAGTAAGCTGTGGACTTAGTGGAGAAGCTGAACTTAATAGTGACAATACACCAGAGTTCTCATGTTACGACATTCTCTTATTTGGTACTTAAGAAACAAACATTAGATACAGTCCTGAACAAGTTCAATTACACTACTGGCCATTAAAATTCCTACACAAAGAAGAAGTGCAGATGATAAACGGATATTCATTGGACAAATATATTATACTAGAACTGACATGTGATTACATTTTCTCGCAATTTGGGTGCATAGATCCCGAGAAATCAGTACCCAGAACAACCACATCTGGCCGTAGTAAGGGCCTTCATATGCCTGGGCATTGAGTCAAACAGAGTTTGGATGGCGTGTACAGGAACAGCTGCCCATGCAGCTTCGACACGATACCACAGTTCATCAAGAGTAGTGACTGGCGTATTGTGACGAGCCAGTTGCTCGGCCGCCAACGACCAGACGTTTTCAATTGGTGAGAGATCTGGAGAATGTGCTGGCCAGGGCAGCAGTCGAACATTTTCTGTATCCAGAAAGGCCCGTACAGGGCCTGCAACATGCGGTCGTGCATTATCCTGCTGATCGTCGTTGTGTACACCATCGCAGGCGCTCCTGTCTGTGATGCAGCGTCAAGGGTAACCGCAGTTATGGTCTCCGAGCTGATAGTCCATGCTGCTGCAAACGTCGTCGAACTGTTCGTGCAGATGGTTGTTGTCTTGCAAACTTCCCCATCTGTTGACTCAGGGATCGAGACGTGGCTGTACGATCCGTTACAACCATGCGGATAAGATGCCTATCATCTAGACTGCTAGTGATACGAGGCCGTTGGGATCCAGCACGGCGTTCCGTATTACCCTCCTGAACCCACCGATTCCATATTCTGCTAACAGTCATTGGATCGCGACCAACGCGAGCAGCAATGTTGCGATAGGCTTCAATCCGATCTTTATCAAATTCGGAAACGTGATGGTACGCATTTCTCCCCCCTTACACGAGGCATCACAACAACGTTTCACCAGGCAACGCCGGTCAACTGCTGTTTGTGCATGAGAAATCGGTTGGAAACTTTCCTCATGTCAGCACGTTGTAGGTGTAGCCATCGGCGCCAGCCTTTTGTGAATGCTCTGAAAAGCTAATCATTTGCATATCACAGCACCTTCTTTCTGTCGGTTAAATTTCGCGTCTGTAGCACGTCGTCTTCGTGGTGTAGCAATTTTAATGGCCAGTAGTGTATTAAGAGATTCACAGATTCCGTTAATATACTGACGGAAAAATATCGACACACAAAAAATAATTCATGTAGGATAATGAAATTTTGGGAATATATTTGTCTAGGTAACATAAATATGTTCGACATTGCAAGATCGCAGATTAATGTAAGCGCAAGATACGCTATTGCAAATGCAAAACGCTGGTACATTAATAACCGGTATAACCGCCAGAATGTTGAATGCAAGAATGCAAACTTGTATGCGCTGTATTGTTCAGGTGCCGGACATGTGGAATGGTCTTCCATGCCTGCTGCATTTGGTTGGTCAGTACATGGCTAATGCTGGTTGTAGATGACGCTGGAGTGGTCATCTTATGCTGTCTCCCTCTGGAATGCTGTTGTTGAATAGGAGCACGACACGTCGGATCACCTCACTGACATACAAATTTGCAGGCGGGGGCAATGAGAGTGCTCCTGCTGTGATACGAAATCGTCCCCCAGGTCAGCACTCCAGGTGCATGCTCCGTGTGTCTAGAGTGCAGACGGGTTGATTGCAGGACCTCTGGTGGCCTCCTTATAACCAACACGTGGCCATCACTGGCACCGAGGCGGGAACAGCTTTCATAAGAAAACACAACATCCCTGCTTCCTGCCCTTCAGTGTACTCCCGCTTCAAACCACTGAAGTCCCAAATAGCGGTGGTTTGGGGTCAGTGGAATGCACGCTGCAAGGCGTCTGACTCAGAATTATCCTTCAAGTAAACTACACTACTGGCCATTAAAATTGCTACACCACGAAGATGACGTGCTACAGACGCGAAATTTAACCGACAGGAAGAAGATGCTGTGACATGCAAATGATTAGCTTTCCAGAGCATTCACACAAGGTTGGCGACGGTGGCGACACCTACAACGTGCTGACATGAGGAAAGTTTCCAACCGATTTCTCATACACAAGCAGTAGTTGACCGGCGTTGCCTGGTGAAACGTTGTTGTGATGCCTTGTGTAAGGGGGAGAAATGCGTACCATCACGTTTCCGAATTTGATAAAGGTCGGATTGTAGCCTATCGCAACATTGCTGCTCGCGTTGGTCGCGATCCAATTGTTAGCAGAATATGGAATCGGTGGGTTCAGGAGGGTAATACGGAACGCCGTGCTGGTTCCCAACGGCCATGTATCACTAGCAGTCGAGATGACAGGCATCATATCCGCATGGCTGTAACGGATAGTCCAGCCACGTCTCGATCCCTGAGTCGCCAGATGAGGCGTTTGCAAGACAACAACCATCTGCACGAACAGTTCGACGACGTTTGCAGCAGCATCGACTATAAGCTCGGAGACCATAACTGCGGTTACCCTTGACGCCGCATCACAGACAGGAGCGCCTGCGATGGTGTTACTCAACGACGAACCTTGGTGCACGAATGGCAAAACGTCATCTTTTCGGATGAATCCAGGTTCTGCGTACAGCATCATGATGGTCGCATCCATGTTTGGCGACATCGCGGTGAACGCACATTGGAAGCGTGTATTCGTCAGCGCCATACCAGCGTATCACCCGGCGTGATGGTATGGGGTTCCATTGGTTACACGTCTCGGTCATGTCTTGTTCGCAGTGACGGCACTTTGAACAGTGGACGTTACATTTCAGGTCTGTTACGATCCGTGGCTCTACCCTTCATTCGATTTCAGCGGGATAATGCACGATCGCTTGTTGCAGGTCCTGTACGGGCCTTTCTGGATACAGAAAATGTTCGACTGCTGCCCTGGCGAGCACATTCTCCAGATCTCTCACCAACTGAAAACGTCTGGTCAATGGTGGCCGAGCAACTGGCTCGTCACGATACACCAGTCACTACTCTTGATGAACTGTGGTATCGTGTTGAAGCTGTATGGACAGTTGTACCTGTACACGGCATCCAAGCTCTGTTTGACGCAATGCCCAGGCGTATCAAGGCCGTTATTACGGCCAGAGGTGGTTGTTCTGGGTACTGATTTCTCAGGATCTATGCACCCAAATTGCGAGAAAATGTAATCACATGTCAGTTCTAGTGTAATATATTTGTCCAATGAATACCCGTTTATCATTTGCATTTGTCTTGGTGTAGCAATTTTAATGGCCAGTAGTGTATTTGTAACAGTTCGTTGTGTCACTGTGGTGTCAACTGCTGCTGAAATTGCTGCAGCATAAACAGTACAATGTGCCAAAGGCACATGCCGAACCCGTTGGTCTTCCCTCTCGTTAGTGCCACGAGGCCCCCCGGGGACCGGTCTTCTTGCAACCGTACGTTCAAAAATGGTTCAAATGGCTCTGAGCACTATGGGACTCAACTGCTGAGGTCATAAGTCCCCTAGAACTTAGAACTACTTAAACCTAACTAACCTAAGGACAACACACACATCCATGCCCGAAGCAGGATTCGAACCTGCGACCGTAGCGGTCGCGCGGTTCCAGACTGTAACGCCAGAACCGCTCGGCCACCAGCGGCCGGCAACCGTACGTTCTCGTGACCACCGCTGCCAGCAGTCGCGTACAGTGGATACATTCATGCCAAGTCTTTCTGCAGTATAGCAAATGGAACGTACAACTGCTCGTAGCCCTATTACATGAACTCGTTTAAACTCAGTGTAGTGCAGGTAATGGCGTCTTTCTCGCCTTAAAGGCATTCTTGAGTAACATCCACTAACCCCATCCTATCTCAAAGGTAACTAGGCTGGCGACCGTTACAGCGTGTATTCTAGCGCGACACTTACGCGACTGGCACTAAATTGGAATAGACATCACCAACTTTCGTTTACGTCGCGCAGCGCCTTCTTGATGTTACAATTATTTTCTGTCAGTGTATATATCACGAAATTAATTATGTGCTTTGTCTCAACCACTGAAGTTTTGAATGGCTCCAGTACGAGCAAGGTACGTGTGTGTGCCAAACTTCTCTGCCTTTTTCAAATTCACCACATACTAGAGAACCTTCTTCTTTAGAATCAGTAGCCCTATCATTTAGCACATTGTCGTCACACAAGGTACTCAAGTCTACCTGCGATTCAAACTCAGACGATGAAAAGTCTAGCTTTTTTAAAATAATTTGGACGTTGTGCCTTAGAATAAGCTGCTTCCTTCTTCAGAATTTTTCCGTTTCTCTCTGTTTCTCAAGAGCTCTTTTCACGACATAGTCGTCAAAATGCTGGAGTGATGGATTTCTCTGTGTTTTTACTCTGTTACTGTATTTGTAACGGTGTAATTATAACTACAAGTAAAAGCACAGTGCTACGAGTTTATATGACATACCAAGACATTGTGTGCCATATTTGTTTACATGACACACCAAGACATTGTGTACACTATTGCCCACGCGACCATTGTTTCACTAAATACGAAACGAAAAATAAGTAACAAATACTATTTTAAGGATGTAGAAACATATAAAGATTATTCCCATTACACTTGCATTTAATAATTATAAATAGTAAACTACACATTTGGTCTTAGCTCTTAAAATTTACGGTTGAAAAATTACAACAAACGGTGGCAAAGCTTCTTCACTATACTAACTAAGCGACAATTAATGTCTTTCTTCGTCCTGCGGAGTGAATTTATCAACATTCACTGAACTTCATTAACCTTTAGGAGCTTATTGGTTCAGCAGATGGCAAGATCCAGTAGTGAATCGTACACCGTCCTTTCACAAAGTTCCGAGACTGTTTTTATCCCTGGCGCATTACCGTCGTAAGTCGTAAGTGCAGTAACTGCAATGGCACCTTAAACTGAAAACAGCAGATGTACATTCGATTAGTCAGTTATGCGCAGGCAGGGTTACGTAATGGACATGCAGCTGTAATGTATCCCCGTTATTGTCACAGGTCGAAATGGAGTAACATCTCTAAATCAAGTATTCAAGACAGTCTCCACAATCCTTAGAAGAAGAGAAAAAAGTATTGGAAGCTGCACCCTTTGACTCCCGAATAAGAAAACGACCTGTGGACGCCGGCCGCGAGTTGATTCACATGCGAAACGAGGACAATTTTTTCTGTAAAAATCATCGCGGATAACGAGCGTGCCAGAAACGACAAAGTGTGAAATTCACATGAAGGGTCAAAGCTTAGAAACGAGATTCAAGCCAACTTGACGTGCTAGTTAAACGATATCTCAAAGAAACCAATTTCACATGGTTATATGAAACTTCTGTGCGTGTACTCATGTAGGGGGAAACCGTGTGGAAATCCGGAAGCATTAAAAACCACCATTTTAACTTGTATCTAATTTTTATTGCTGCAGCCGCGAAACGTTTTGTACCGACGCGGTATTTTTCGCCGCGTCCGATTCGCCCACATTCCACTATTCTTCAGATATTAAAATGCTATTGTAGAAACAAGGATCAGTTATTTTATCTATGGGATAACCCGTAAAATATCACGGCATGGAAGGACTCGTTTATACAGAAAGTGATACATGGTTATCTGTCAGCATCACGAAACCTCTGAGTTGTTGATGTCGAGAACATCTCTATCTACATGATTACTCTGCAGTTAACAAGGGTTCATGGAAACACGTTCCAGCTATTTCTCTACCGTCCCACTTTCTTACAACGCGCGGGGAAACGAACACTTAAATCTGAATACTGAGGAATTCAGGTGGGTGGTCGTCAATTCTCACACTCGTGCGTAGCTTGCTATTTGCGTTTCTTCCCAGTTCAGTCTCTAAATGCCACGCGAAAGGCAGAACGAAGAAAAGTAAACCAGATTTCATCGTTCCACCTTTACGTGACGAGGGAAACAAAATAAAACTTTGTTCTACCAATATTAAATTTCTCTCCTCCAGTTCGCGGTTTGGTGAAATACTTTTATGGAAAAACAAAATGTGCAGTTATGTTGAATGAACTAACAAGGGGAGGCCGCCAATTGTGAAATTCAGATTCGATTCACACTGCGCATAATAAAAGCTCATGGCAAGAGGTGTAATGTGGCAAAGCACCAAGATGCACTTCTCAGCCGTTGTCGAGAAAATCGACAGTTAAAAGAAACCGTGGCGGTGGAATACTCTCTACGATTTATAGTTTCTTACGGCGTCGTGGCGCAGCGGTAAGCGCTCGGGTTCGTAATCCGAAGGTCGCCGGATCGAATCTCGCGCCATGCAATTTTTTTAAGTATTTGTTTTTTTGTAATTCATATATATATATATATATATATATATATATATATATATATATATTCCCGGCAGTCAGTTTGCAACAATTATGCATATAACAAGTTGTTGAAAGTCGTTTGTCGTGGAAAAACTGGCGACTTCGAACATGATAAAGTTTTCCGCAAACGAAGTCGTACTTCACAAATGTTATTAATTGTCTTCATAATGTTTACAAGTGTACTTAACGGAAGACGTAGAAACGATATTCAGAAACGAATACGTATAGTGTAAGTCAAACGTTCGAATTAGAGTAGAGGCCCCACCATATATATATATATATATATATATATATATATATATATATATATATATATATATATATATATATTTGAATTACAAAAAACAAATACTAAAAAAAGAAGTTGCATGGCGCGAGATTCGATCCGGCGACCTTCGGATGACGAACCCGAGCGCTTACCGCTGCGCCACGACGCTGTAGAAAATTATAAATCGTAGAGAGTATTTCACCGCAACGGTTTCTTTTAACTGTAGATTTTCTCGACAACGGTTGAGAAGTGCATCTTGGTGCTTTGCCACATTACACCTCTGGCCATGAGCTTTTATTATGCGCAGTATGAATCGAATCTGAATTTCACAATTGGCGGCCTCCCCTTGTAAGACTGTGACAGATCGGAAAGAGCCTACCAAAATAAGGAAATGTAATATTTTAGAATTCAGAATATATTTTAAAACCCAGAACACGTTTGAGAGAAATATGTCTCGGAGTTAAACAAGTTTGGAGCATCTGCATCGCGAGTGGTCCAAGGAGGCGGTACCTTTTTGACATCAGAATCTGTTCCCTCACGAATGCACACACTTTCACCACGTTTGCATAGGCTGCTGAATCCGATTTCCTGTAAACCTAATTCTTAGCATCGCTTCTGGCTAGTCATCGATTCTGCAAATAGTGTTTCGCATTTCTGAATTTCAGATTACACAGTCCGTATTCGTGACAGGTAAACACTGCCGTGTTCGTGTCGCGACTGGACTGTCAAGTTGCTACTTGGTTTTCAGGAAGTTGCGTAACGTGGATGAAGAGGTGTTACGTGCAAAGAAGGAAAAGGAAAGGTATTTGGCTGACCAGGAAGTTACTCATTTCTTTCTCCTTATTGTTCTTAAACACATTTGACATTGAAAGGTAGACTTAAATAATACGTTTATTAAATTAAAGTTGATCGGTAGCATCCCTATATTCCACGTAGTTCGTTAATTTCTAATCTTCTGTACCTACTCTCTCTTTTTGTTGAAGAGACTCTCCTCCACAGTTAGTAACTGGTGACAACTTGCTCGCTAATTCTTTAGGCAGGAATACGAGGGTACATTATTTGATCAAAAGAATATGGACACCTATCAGTGGACGTTAATATGATTTCTATTCAGTTGAATTTACTGCTACGAATTTTAGACCTGTTATGTGGAAACTTTAAACACGTCGTACATCTTCTTTAATCATGGTGACATACAATGTTTTATATTATGTATGTAATGGTAATGTTTACATCAAACATTGGTAAAATTAATGTAGAATTAAAACAGAACATTTGAAAAAGAAGAATCAATTAAAAAATAACAAAAAATAAAGGGAATTAACTCAAGTTCCATCTATTATCGCTGGATATATTATTGGCAGCCCCTGAAGAATTCGAGACTCGCCAACTAACTGCAACTACACTTAAACTTATTGTTGCTAAATGTATATGAACCTGTTATTATCTGCAATTGAGGAAACGCTTCTTGTGGTCTGTTGGCATTATTTTCATACTCGGAGCGTCCGGTTGGTCTTATAGACTGAAAGTTGAGTAGTTACCGTTTAGATATCCGATGTGCTATCACACTGACTTCAATCCACAAGTTTAGGTCGCAGTCTGTCTGCAGTTCAAGTGGTTCAAATGGCTCTAAGCACTATGGAACTTAACGTCTGAGGTCATTAGTCTCCTGGACTTAGAACTACTTAAACCTAACTAACCTAAGGACATCACACACATCCATGCCCGAGGCAGGATTCGAACCTGCGACCATAGAAGCAGCGCGGTTCCGGACTGAAGCGCCTAGAGCCGCCCGGCCACAGTGGCCGGCTGTCTTCAGTCTCTCTCTACCTGAAAATGGAGGCATCTGAGAACGAAATGATCACAGGAACCTTCCTCTCCTCATCCACGGATTAGTGTTTTACTTCATCCCCATCGGTGCAGATGTCTGGGATATGGACCGTGACCTGTTAATAGGTGCACCATACCACGTGTCGTGGCAGTGTCGCGCAGTTTAGCCTGTTCCTGATGCTTGGGAATATGCTGTAAACACGCCTTGCGGTGCTCCTAGCGTCCCAGTCAGACTGCCATTCATCTAATTTCCAGGCTTGTAAATTACTTTTATCGGTAGTATGCGTTTCTGTTTACTCGTACACATGATCATATTGGTCACTCCCAAACCAATACAAAGCTGTTCTGTAACATATCACGATAGCCATCACACATATACCAAGGATTACCAGTAAACCCTCTATAGGTGAAGTGCGAAAGGCAAATATTGGGCGAATGCAAAATTCGCCTGTATGACGGCTTGAAATCTTATGGGAACGCTTCCCGTGAGGTGTCTAGATGTCTATGAAAGAATTTCAGCCAACTCTTCCTCAAGAGCTGAAGGCAGAACTAAACTGAACTCCTTCCGAACAGGCCTTGGAAGGACCAAACGGTACCGATCGACCACCATGTCAACCTTAGCCCACAGGCGTCACAGGATGCGGACATGGAGGGTCATGTGGTCAGCACACCTCTCTCCCGGCCCTATGTTTACGAGATCGGAGCCGTTACTTCTCAATCAAGTAGCTCCTCAGTTTGCCCCACGCACCTCGCTTGCCAACAGCTCTCGGCACACCGGATGGTCACCCATCCAAGTGCTAGCCCAGCCCGACAGCGCTTAACTTCGGTGATGTGACGGGAACCAGTGTTACCACTGCGGCAAGGTCGTTGGCTAGAAGGCAGTGATTGTGGAAGCTGATGTCTGGAGTGATGTCGACAATCTAACTCAGCCCAGAGGTATTCCACTGGGTTCCAGTCGGAGCCCTGGGCTGGCCTGTCCATGTTTGCGTTGCCTCACAGATGCTGCTCTGTGACGGCGTCGTGCTGATATAATCATCCTCTGCCAACTGTTCTTCTTCTATACGCAGTACACATTGCTGTCAAACGTGTTGTTAACGTTCCACATTTAAAGTTTTCTTAAGGATAATAAGGAGACCACAGCCTACGTACGAAAAAGACCCCAATGCCGTAACGTCACCTCCTCCGTAACCCATTGCTGGCACTATACATGATGGTAGATAGCGTTCTCCAGGTATTCGCCAAACCAAAAAGCTTCCATCGCATTGACAGAGGATATAGCGCGATTCATCATTCCAAATCACTTGTTTCCAGTCTTTCTCTGTACAGTTGCATCGGTCTTTAGACCATATCAATCGTAGATCAGCATTGACTACACAAATGTGTGGCTTTTGAGGACCTGGCCGACAATTGCACACCGTTGTATTTAACTAATTAAACCTAACTAACCTAAGGACATCACACACATCCATGCCCGAGGCAGGATTCGAACCTGCGACCGTAGCGGTCGCTCGGTTCCAGACTGTAGCGCCTAGAACCGCAAGGACACTCCGGCCGGCCTTTAACTCCTTACGCACAGTTATTATGTCACGTGGACTGCTGGTAACACTTTAGAAATCAGGGGCTGTTGCCCCCACTGATTTCCACAATGTTTGACAGTCCCTGCCCGTCACTACATGAGGTATTATATTATTATTTTTATTGTATTTTATGGTTTTCTAGACAAGATCAGTATGTATTCTTGGCTTTAAAATGGTGTATTGCAACGCCCAGTGAAACGAAACTCACCTTGTCGGGTGCTAATATGCTCTTGAGTCCGTTGAAAGTCGTCGTGTTTATTTACGAGTTCATTCGCCAATCTCCCTAGCATCCCTCCAACTCCACTTCGATGTGTTGTAGCTGAAAATTAGTGTAGGAATTAGAATGACTAGAAAGAGTAATATCTACTTTCGAGCCTACCTGGTTATTTATCGGAGATGAGTACCCGTTTACTTCTACTTTCAATACAACTTCTATTCTTACTATCTAGTCGTAATACGCAATATTCACAATTATAAATTCCGTTCGTCTTTATCAGAGCAAGAACAAAATCGGAGTCATTCAGTAACAGAGATAATAAAAATCAGAGATAATGCATGATAGTGTTAGATTTTCTTATGCAGGGAGTAACATCTTTGGTTCCTACACACGGCACGGTATCTGATACAGCTATTTCGGAAATAAAATGTGGTATTATAGTATGCGTGGTCTTGGTTTAGCTATGCACGGTTCTTCCTTTGCATTTCCACTTCACAGCGACGCCACCAACAGTCGACTTCGGCAGATTAGGAGGGCTGAAATGTCCCTGACGAATCTGTTAGTCATTTGATATACAATGAGTAACCACCCGTGGAAGTCACTGTTCTCTTGACCGACTTATTCCGTTATTACGGCTTCTCTGCTGACAACACAATATTCCTCGCCTCCTTTCATAGTGGCGAGTCCACCTCTCGTGTCATCCAGTGATCAATTGCGCATTACATAGGGGTGCCGAGATACTTTTGATCAGACTGCGTATCTTTCCTCACTCGCAAGTTTTCTAGCCATTACAAGCCACCAAACTATTGGAGTACAGTAATATTCCGCCAGTGATCATTTTGTACTTTTTCCCACAATGCGCGTATTTCAGATAGGTATTGGTTGGTTTGTGGGGTTAAAGGGACCAGACTGCTACGGTCATCGGTCCCTTCAGATAGGTATTATAAAACACATTCGAATGCGTTAATTGGCGTGGATCTGTCATTTGAAATCTCTTCTTGTGTAGCGTCCTTCTTCTCCTCTGCCGAGCGGATTAGCCGCGCGGTCGGGGCGCCTTGCCACGGTTCTTGCGACTACCCCGTAGGAGGTTCGAGTCCTCCCTCTGACATGGGTGTGTGTGTTTTTCTCAGCGTAAGTTACCGAGCGAGGTGGCGCAGTGGTTAGCACACTGGACTCGAATTCGGGAGGACGACGGTTCAACCCCGCGCCCGGCCATCCTGATTTGGGTTTTCCGTGATTTCCCTAAATTGCTCCAGGCAAATGCCGGGATGGTTCCTTTGAAAGGGCACGGCCGATTTCCTTCCCCGTCCTTTCCTAATCCGATGAGACCGATGACTTTGCTGTTTGGTCTCTTCCCCCCAAACAATCCAATCCAATCTTAGCGGAAGATAGTTTAAGTTAGTTTAAGTAGTGTGTAAGCCTACCGACCGATGACCTCAGCAGTTTGGTCCCACAGGGACTTACCACAAAAAATTTATCCTCCTCCTCTTTCTTCACGTCTCGAATAGTACGTGGGAAGAAGAACTGTTGACAAGGTTGTGTGTGAGCTCGAATATCTCTGATTTTACCTGAATAGTCTTTTCGCGAGATATATATATACATATAGGGTAAGTAATGTATTGGCTGTCTCTTACAGGAACGTACGATATTGGAATTTTAACAGTAAACCATGCTATCATGCACGATGCCGCTGAACTTGGCTGAGCGACTCCGTAACGCTTTCGGCCTCCTAAATGAACCTGTAACGAAACTCACAGCTTTTCTCTGAATCTTCCCCATTTACTCTATCAATTAGATCTGTTACGGATCCCAGAAAAAAATTTGCTAATTTGTGGTAAGTGCTGTGGGACCAAACTGCTGATGTCATTGGTCCCTAGGCTTATTCACTACTTAATCTAACTTAAACTAACTTACGCTAAGAAATACGCACACACCCATGCCAGAGGGAGGACTCGAACCTCCGACGAGGGGAGTCGCGCGAACCGTGGCAAGGCACTTGAGACCGTACGGCCACCCCGCGCAGCCTGTATCCCAGACTGTCGCAATATTGAAATATTGGTCGAAAGAGAATATTGTAAGCTATCTCCTTTGCAGGGGGGCTACACCTCCTGAGAAATCTTTGAATCAGTCTCACCCTGTTTTCACTTTATCTGTCATTAGTTTTATTCGGTTCCGCTTTAAATTGCTCCGTACGCAAACTCCTAGGTAATTAATAAATGTGACTGCTTGCACTGCTAGTTCTGCAATCGTTTAATCAGACATTGGCGTAATACGTTAACATTTGTTTATACATGGTGATTTATTCCACCGTGTACAAACTCCAGGGATTGATTGATGAGAGTGTACGGAACAAAAAAGATGTAATGAACTTACGTCCAGAAATGTATGGTTTCCATTCTAGAGACCGTTTATTCAATCATACACTGTTACAGAGACTGCTGTCTAATACGCTCTGTACCGTGCAGCCACAGATACAGTGTGCATGGCTTCCTCGTAGAGGGTGGTACTGTTCCTTATACATCATGCCCTAATGTCCTCTCCTGCCATAGTAATTGGTAATGTTGTGTCCCATCACCTCGTAGTGGATGTGATACAGCGTTGTGCACAAGGGTTCCGCATTTGAATGAACAACTCCCAAACATGGAGTTTACTAGCGAAAAAGGCAAATGGCAACGGGCATCGGGTCCGCAGCTCGTGGTCGTGCGGGTTCCCGGGTTCGATTCCCGGCGGGGTCATGGATTCTCTCTGCCTCGTGATGACTGGGTGTTGTGTGATGTCCTTAGGTTAGTTAAGTTGAAGTAGTTCTAAGTTCTAGGGGACTGATGACCACAGATGTTAAGTCCCATAGTGCTCAGAGCAATTTTTTTGAACGGGCATCGGGCAGCAAGGTTGTATCAGGAGGCCTATTCCCGCCAACAACAGCCACTGCATTCAATGTTTGCAGCAGTGTTTCGCCGTTTGTCTGAGACAGAGTCGTTTCAGGACTCAGGAAATTGTGGCAGAGGTAGCCGTAATGTTCGGACACCGGACTTGGAGGAAAATGTCATTAACACGTTGAAGACGACCACCTTGTGAGTACTAGGTAGTTGGCTCGCCAGCAGAGGATAAACCAGACGACCGTATGGAACATTTTCATGACAATTGTTACTACCCTTACAGCGTGTGCAGGACTTACTAGCGACAGACTTTCTACATCGCGAGCTATTGTGTTACTGGTTTCTTCATCAGGAAACCACGATTCTGGGATTTATGTCATCCATCCTATTCACAGACGAGGCCACCTTTACGTGGAGAGGTATCTTCAACGTCCATAACAGTCATCTGTGGAATAGTATGCAGAACCCCCATGGTATGGTGATAGTGAATCATCAGCATCAGTGCAGCCAGAATGTATGGGCCGGGATGACTGGCGACCGTATTTTGGACCAGCCTTCCTCCCACGCCGCCTAACAGGCCGGAACTATCGGTGTTTCTTGCTTGTGATTTTGCCTCCACAGCTGGAAAAAGTACCATTGATGATTCGAAGGGTTATGTGGCTGCTACATGATGGTGATCCAGCCCACTTCGCCGTTAACGTCCGGATGCATCTCAACCGTGTCTTCTGTGGTCGACGGATCGGACGTGGGGGTCCAGTTGCATGGCTTGCTCGTTCACCGGATCTCAACCCGCGCAATTTCTGGTTATGGGGCCATCTCAGAAGTATCGTGTATGCAGAGCTCATTACAGATGTGGAGACACTGAAGCAACGAATTCATGATGCCTTTGACTCTGTTCGGACACAGCCTGGACGATGTGTATGTGTGAGGCAGTATATGCTACGGCGCGCCGACCGAAGTGGCTGTGCGGTTAAAGGCGCTTCAGTCTGGAACCGCAAGACCGCTACGGTCGCAGGTTCGAATCCTGCCTCGGGCATGGATGTTTGTGATGTCCTTAGGTTAGTTAGGTTTAACTAGTTCTAAGTTCTAGGGGACTAATGACCTCAGCAGTTGAGTCCCATAGTGCTCAGAGCCATTTTTTATGCTATGGCGCGTAGACGTGTGCGTTGAGGCACCATTTTCAACACATATTGTAATTGTAGCTGCACGGTACAGCGCGTATTAGACTGCAGTCTCTGTAACAATTTATGATTGAATAAATTATCTCTAGAATGGAAACCATGCATTTCCTTACATAAGTTCATTAGACCTTTTTTTTATTCCGTTTCCTCTCATCGATCAATCCCTAGAGTGTGTACACGGTGGAAAAAATCATCCTGTATTGATATGACAATCACTGCAACAAGTGTCGATCAGCTGCAGACTTTTGTAGGTTTCACTGCAGTTTTCTAACTTTGAGACTCTTCTATAAACAACAGCATCTTCGGCGAAGTGTCATGAAACATGTGACTTTACCCCTAGGTCATTTAAAATTAATTGATCTGTAACACTCCATTGGTGCACTCCCGAAACGTCTTTTACGACTGGAGATTTCTCTCCGTTAGGGGTGACATGCTGTGTTCTGTTTGCTATGAACTCTTTAATAAAATCGCACAGCTGATCTGATATTGCGTACGCATTAGGCAGTATCTAGAGCATTCTAACATGAAACTTCCTGTCGGACCGTGACTCGAACTCGGGACCTTTGCCTTTCGCGGGCAAGTGCTCTAACGACTGAGCTACCCAAGCACGGCTCACGCCCCGTGTTCACAGCTTTACTTCTGCCAGTATTTCGTCTCCTACCTCCCAAACTTTTACTGAAGCTCTCCTGCGAACCTTGCCGAACTAGCACTTCTGAAAGAAAGGATATTGCGGAGACATGGTTTAGCCACAGCCTGGGGGATGTTTCCAGAATGAGATTTTCCCTCTGCAGCGGAGTGTGCGCTGATATGAAACTTCCTGGCAGATTAAAACTGTGTGCCGGACCGAGACTCGAACTCGGGACCTTTGCCTTTCGCGGGCAAGTGCTCATATCAACGCACACTCCGCTGCAGAGTGAAAATCTCATTCTGGAAGCATTGTAACACTCTGCCCACTACAGCAGCTTGTCCGACTGTCACACTGTACTGAAAAATGAAACTACTGTACACGTGATTATAGTGTTGTCAAATTACGTTTTATTGACGTCAGCTTTCTATCAAACATATGCTCGGTACAAAGTTATGTTACATACATTTCATTGTCGCTAGTTGTGTGAACGAGAAATAGCTTCCATCCTGTATATACAGTAACGGTGCAGTCGAAAGATACGCCTCACTGAACCTCTACTTCAGCATCGAAATGGAAGCCACAGACCACCTGTATGGCAATCGCAGAACTCGATAAAACAAAGTCCATTACACAGTGGCATGCGGGGGAGCCAGTCGGCGGTGAGGGGCACCTGTTTTGTAAAGTTGGACCCCTCTGTTGTGCCCTCACCTCACCTGTTGTGGACCAGAAAGGCTGTCGCACCTGCTAGGAGCCGTCAGCCCGCTTGTCGTCCCTGCTCGTGTCTATTGTTCCTCTGGGGCACCGAAACCTTTTCATTGTAGCTGCGTGCCGTGAACATCGATACAACACCTCGCGGCAGAATGGACAAAGCACCAAACGATAACGGACAGATCCCCCACTCGGTTGCTATTGGCAGTTTTCGTGTCACGATGGCTAGCTGTTTTTTTTATTTTATTTACGGTAACGAATGAGTACAAGTGTGCAGCATGTATCGGAATGAATACTTAATATTGAGGGAGAAGGTTGAAACCTAGTAGTCAAGAAAGGGAGGATTCGGTTACGATTGTGGACGGGGCTGTAATCAATTACTACTAGTTGGCTTTTCTTTTAATCACACACAATTTATTTGAAATCAACAACAAATTAAAATAATGACAATAATTTAAGAATTGTTTCGCGGCTGAAGGCCTTAAACGCTAAGAATGGCAATTATTAAAAATAGTTTAACAAACATAAATAAAATATAGACACAGACACAGCAAATAATGTTTTGAAAACAAGCCAATGTGGTCTCAATTAGAATTTTCAGGAAAGTAACCACAGTCATGGCTGAAGGCCATTAACGCCAATAATAGCAAAAAATTGGCTCTGAGCTCTATGGGACTTAACATCTATGGTCATCAGTCCCCTAGAACTTAGAACTACTTAAATCTAACCAACCTAAAGTCATCACACAACACCCAGTCATCACGAGCCAGAGAAAATCCCTGACACCGCCGGGAATCGAACCCGGCCAATAATAGCAAAAGTAACAAACATACATAAAATACACACAGAAAATAATGTTCTGAAAACAAGCCAATGAGTTTGCAATTAGAATTTTAATTCAAGTAACCACAGTCACAGCTGAAAGTCTTTAACGCCAAGAATGGCAGTTATTAAAAAAAATTTACAGCTTATAATAAAAGAGCAAATATAATAACAAAGGCTAATTCAAAAGGGACAAGTAACTGATCCCCAAACAGGTCAGACAAATGATGGTAACATGGTAATACAATAACAAAATAATGCAATAAAAAAAGACAAGGACCAGTCACAGACGGCGTTCCAGGAATCGGCCTCTGAGTAGGTCAGGCTAAAAACACTTTCACGAGCGATGAGTGTTGTGGCGTAACAAGCTAGCTATGCCTCACTGAAGTAGCCAAAAGGGCACGCGTCAACTCACGCCGTCTTGCGTTAAGTCTGAAACAGGATACTCTATGAATGCTATAAAGAAAAGAACGGAGCTTCTCGTATACTTAACTTTAATTTCTTGTTGTACATTGCTCTTGATAATACAAGTGAGATTCTCTCCAGATATGGTTAATGCGCCTTGCTAGGTCGTAGCCATGGACTTAGCTGAAGGCTATTCTAACTGTCTCTCGGCAATTGAGAGAAAGGCTTCGTACGTGTAGTCGCTAGCAGTGTCGTCCGTACAACTGGGGCGAGTGCTAGTACGTCTCTCGAGACCTGCCTTGTGGTGGCGCTCGGTCTGCGATCCTGACAGTGGCGACACGCGGGTCCGACATGTACTAATGGACCGCGGCCGATTTAAGCTACCACCTAGCAAGTGTGGTGTCTGGCGGTGACACCACATTCCTCTCCCGCAAATCGGCGGACGGTCGTGTGATAAGGCTTCCGCCCGCCGTGGGGAGGACCCCATGTTGACGTATGCGACGAGGTGGGAGTCTAACAACAGGCGAGGCTGTGCCACCCGCACCCTGCCATTCGGTCCGAGGGGAGCTAGGAAACGCCTGAAAACCTAGTCCAGGGTGCACGTCAACATGCGGTGTATGCGCCCGTAGAGAGACAGGAGGGGCCGAAGGGTCGACCTCCATTGCGTCTGGGCACCCGACGGGCGAAGACGACATCTGGTCCGGAGCGGGCAAAAGTTCCATGGCGGAGGACATCTGGTCACGGGAAGCGATCGGCGGCGCGTGACCCTGGGAGGCGCTAGGCGGTTGCAGCGATGCGTCCACTGCGGGCGGCGCCGGCGGGAGAACAGGCGGCGGCGGTGGCGCGTCGCCATGAGGCAAAATGGAAGGCTGCGTCGGTAACACCTGGGGATGAGGCGAGCCAGTAGATGGGTCCCCAGGGTGCTGACCGGACGGCACCGTCGCTGAAAGCAGACGGGGAGTGGCAGAACCAGGGCGACGACAGAGGCGCAGCTGATTGAGATGCCGACGCACCTCACCAGAGGCCCCCAAAACCAAATACATAGCGCGGCCGAGGCAGCGAAGAATGCGCCCTACGAGCCAACGCCGTGAACCGCGATAGTTGCGATAGAATACAACGTCGCCTGGAGCAAAAACAGGAGTCTGCCGCTGCACAGGAACCTGATGCGGCGGATGCAGCAAAGACATCAAGGTTCGATGAGACGACCATGGAGCAACTCAGCCGGCGAGCGACCATCTCGGGGCTGAGAGCGATACAAGGACAAAAAGAGCAACAATGCGTCCTCCCGAGAATGCGACTCTTTCAACTTCAACATCTGTGACTTGAAAGTCCGAACCAATCATTCAGCGGCACCGTTTGACTGAGGCAAAAACGGCGCGGATGTCAGATGTTGAATACCATTGGCCTTGCAGAATGACTGAAATTCTGCGGACATGAATTGTGGGCCATTGTCGGAAACCATAGTCTGTGGAAGACCTTCAATGCAAAAGATAGCAGACAACGCTTGGATTGTGGCAGAAGACGTCGTGGAAGACATCCGGACAACAAAAGGAAAATTACTGAAAGAATCGACCACAACCAACCAACTAGCATTCCAGAATGGGCCAGCAAAATCTATGTGCAAGCGTTGCCAAGGGGAAGTGGCTTGTGGCCATGCAAAGAATTTCCGCGGCGGTGTGGATTGTTGGTCGGCACACGCCATGCAAGAAGAGCACATATTCGTAATCGCAGCATCGATTCCGAACCAAGTACGGTGCTGACGAGCAAGTTGTTTCGTGTGCACTATACCCCAATGTCCTTGGTGAAGAAGCCGTCAGACAGAGGACTGTAACGAACGTGGGACCACGACTCTGGACTGATCATTATCAGAACGCAACAGCAAAACACCACGTCGTACAAAAAGTCTCTCCTTGTGAGCAAAAAATCGGCGAACCAGCGGATCCTCGATCCGTGACTTCGACAAGGGCCATTGCGTAGCAACAAAACGCAAAACAGTAGCAAGGACAGGGTCAGCAGCTGTGGCTGTAGCTACACGACGAAAATCAATCGGAAACGATTCGACCACGTCATCGGTTTCCGAATCAATGAACATGCAAGCAAGTTCGGAAGAATCGAATGCTTTATCCTCAGCAACAGGCAAACGGGACAACGCATCGGCGGTTCCGTGCTTAGCAGTGGACCGATACAAGATATCGTAGCGGTACTGCGAGAGGAAAATCGACCAGCGAATGAATTTCTGCGCTGTACGTGGAGGTACAGGCGTGTTCGGATGAAAAAGCGAAGTCAAAGGTTTGTGGTCTGTGATGATGGTAAAGTGACGACCATACAAGAAATCATGGAACTCAGTAACACCAAACACGAGAGCCAAAGCTTCTTTCTCGATCTGTGAATAATTTCTTTGCGCTGACGAGAGCAATTTGGACGCAAAGGCAATAGGGCGATCATGCGAACCATCTTTGTGCGCAAGCACAGCACCGATCACGAAATCCGACGCATCTACCATCAACAAAAGGGGTTTCTGGGGATCGAATGGCGTAAGGCAAGTATTTGAAAGCAACGCCGATTTCAACTGACGAAAGGCGCGTTCGCATTCCGTCGTCCAGACGAACGGAACACCTTTACGGCGTAAGCGATGAAGCGGAGCTGAAATGGAAGAGGCATTGCGCAGAAAGCGATGATAATAGGTAATTTTTCCCAACACACTCTGTAGCTGCTTCACATTCTGTGGCGAAGGCAAGTCCTGTATGGCACGGAGGTGCTCTGGACTCGGATGTATGCCTTGGGCATTGATTACATGTCCCAAATATGGTAAGTCACGTGCAAAAAACACACATTTGTTCTTCTGCAAGCGAAGACCATTTTGTCGCAAGACCTGAAATAATGTGCGGAGGTTTGCTAAATGTTCGGCTTCTGTCTTTCCGGAGATCAAAATATCGTCCAGATAGTTCGCAGCAGTAGGGACCGACGCACAAACAGTTTGTAAATATTCCTGAAACAATGCAGGGGCGGACGCGCACCCGAATGGCAGTCTTTTGAATCGGTACAAACCAAGATGCGTGTTAACCACCAATACTCGCTGGGATGCTTCGTCCACCGGTATTTGCAAGTACGCATCTGCTAGGTCCAACTTGGAAAAATATGTTCCCGGGCACAGTTTGTCAAAAAGATCATCTGGGCGGGGTAAAGGATAAGTGGCTATCACCAGTTGTGGATTCACTGTAGCTTTGAAGTCCACACAAAGTCTCAGTTTGCCGGAAGGCTTTGGCAAAATTACTAAGGGTGATGCCCAGAGAGAAGCTTGCACACGTTCAATGACACCTTGTGATTCTAAGTCGTTTAATGTTCTTGCGACCTCATCACACAATGCGTGGGGAACATTGCGCGCTCTGAAAAATTTCGGTTGCGCGTTGACTGTCAGTTCCAAATGTGCTTCATAGTTCTTAGCGCAACCAAGGCCCGGTGCAAAAATGTCTGCAAATTCTTCACATAGACTAGAAACACTGTCTGAAGGCACTGTCTCGTTCACCGATAGGACCTGATTTACTATAGACAAGTTAAACAACTGAAATAAATCTAAACCAAACAAGTTCACTGCAGAAGAAGAACGAAGGACGTAAAAAGACACAAGTTTTGTTTGTCCCTTGTATGTTGCAAGAAGGCTGCACTGTCCTAACACAGGGATATTCTGTCCTGAATAACTCGTGAGCTGAACGTTTGCGGCACGCAACGGAGGTGCGCCCAGTTGTTTGTACGTGGCGTGATTGAGCAATGAAACTGCAGCTCTGGTATCGAGCTGGAACGGTATCACTAGTCCGGCAAAGTCCAAATCTACAAAAAGTTTATTGTCCTGCTGACGACAAGAGCGACTGTTTTGTGCAACGTGAACAGACACTGGTACAGAATCACGCGCGACGTGACGGGACTTCCGTCGACGGCGACGCACACTTTTTGTGGGACGAACACAGGCACTGTTAGCGAGAGGAACACTGGTCGGAATGGCATTAACTACATGAACGTCCATGGGCGAAGGTTCCTGAGCCCGTGTAGTCTTGGTTCGATTCCGGTGTGAAGCAAAGGGCCTGGAATGGTTGTGATTGTCTGATCTGAGCTTTTTCTGGCAAACACTTTGAACATGCCCTTTCTTATTACAGAAAAAGCAAATAGCTTGGCGTGACGGGCAATTCTCACATGAATGTCTAGTTGCACACCGCGGGCATGATTTCACTGCATTTGCTTGCTTTCGCGGGACACGTGGCAGTGCGGACATGCGCGAAGGCTGTTTACAGGTCCGCGCAGCGCGCCCGGCAGGCCAGTTAATGCGACACACTGCTGGCGAAGTTTCAAATGATTCCTGAGCAAAGTCAAGTGTGTCTTGCCTATCCAATATGTCTATCACTTGTTGAAGGGAGGGATTGACTTGTTTCAAAATCTGTTCCCGTATGCGAACATCAGAAACGTTCTGTGCTATTGCATCACGCACCATAGTATCTGAATAAGGGAGTCCACAGTCACATTCAAGTGCACAATCCCTAGTAAGTCCTTGCAAAGTTGCAACCCACTCCCGATTAGTTTGACCGGCCGTACGTTTTGTACGAAAGAACGCATACCTTTTTGCAACGACATTTACTGTTTCCTTGAAATAGGCATCTAAAGCAGACAAAATTTCTTCGCATGACAGAGTTGCTACGTCGCGTCGGGGAAACAATTTCACTATCACACGGTAGGTGGACACACCTACACACGAAAGCAAAAACGGCTGCCGCTCATTACCTTGAATTCTGTAGGCGGCGAGATGAAATCCAAATTGTCGGGACCATTCCGTCCAGCTTTCGTCGTCCGCTTTATACGGACGAAACGATGGTGCAACTGCGTGTTGTGGCTGCGGTAGCGGTGAAGCGGCGGCGGCCGCATCGGGTGGCAGTGCACGCTGACCCTGGACGAGCTGTCCAAGGGCATCCAATAACGCCTGCGTCTGCTGATTCTGCAAGCGATAAAATTCGGACAGTACATCTGGAGAATGTGGCGAAGCCATGACACAAGCAAATTAGTGCAAATTAGAAAGAACACGTTTACACTCGTCGCCAAACTGTTGTGGCGTAACAAGCTAGCTACGCCACACTGAAGTAGCCGAAAGAGCACGCGTCAACTCACGCCGTCTTGCGTTAAGTCTGAAACAGGATACTCTATGAATGCTATAAAGAAAAGAACGGAGCTTCTCGTATACTTAACTTTAATTTCTTGTTGTACATTGCTCTTGATAATACAAGTGAGACTCTCTCCAGATATGGTTAATGCGCCTTGCTAGGTCGTAGCCATGGACTTAGCTGAAGGCTATTCTAACTGTCTCTCGGCAATTGAGAGAAAGGCTTCGTACGTGTAGTCGCTAGCAATGTCGTCCGTACAACTGGGGCGAGTGCTAGTACGTCTCTCGAGACCTGCCTTGTGGTGGCGCTCGGTCTGCGATCCTGACAGTGGCGACACGCGGGTCCGACATGTACTAATGGACCGCGGCCGATTTAAGCTACCACCTAGCAAGTGTGGTGTCTGGCGGTGACACCACAATGAGAAAGGCAGTCAAGAGTTGCATTCACACCACAAGATGGTAACTCAGACTAGTGGCAGTCTATGGTAATCTTGGCGAGGCTACCTGGCGTCCAATAAACCAAATACAAAGAAGTAAAAATACGCAGAAGCCGAAACCGGCGGTCTGGACTCCGCCCACAGAATATTGTGCTTAGAGCGCCCAGAACAAGAAAGGAATCACTATCACTAAGGTAGAAGAATCGCCAACCAACCTACAATCAAGAAAACTATCAAACTTACACGCCTCACCTGACAGCGCGGCAAGGCAAGGAAACATACACTGCCGTTACATACAGTAACCCCCAGGGCAGGTAACTGGTGCGTTAGCGGCCACCAGGCAGAAAAATACGGCTGGTTGGACATAACAATTGTAACAAGCTGAAGGTATTAAATAGTAATAAGAAGTCAAGGAAAGCTAATCAGATCCGCCTTCCCCAAGCACTCCACTCGCTGCTCTTTGCCTCAGCGACACTACGAACAGCAACATGAACCCAAGGCACTGCAGAATCGCGAGATTTTACAATGGTGGAGGTCTGTCTACTCGAACTGAAATGCACTCAACTTAAAACATGCAGGATCCGGTTTCGACAAGGTCGTGAACCCTCGTGACCATAGCCCTTCGATCCGGCAGTCCATGCGCGCCGCCAGCTGTCCCGGCGTGTTCTGGCTCTGCGTGGACTTGGCTCCTCCTGCGTCCCCAACTGAACTGCTCACTCACACGACCCAGAAGAACCACGACGTCACCCGAAACATAGGGCCACAGTTACTACATATCGATAATACCACTGCTGCCACTAGCAGACGGGCAATGCTTGCGAAACCAAGTGGCGCCAGCCAACACAGGAACATGACAAACAACCGCAGCCATGTCAACTAAACGATACAGTCTGGCGTCCAACAGAGGACGGAAACCACGACAGCACCAATGCGAGCTGGAGCATGGCTCAGAGGTACTATGTGCAACTTCGGGATAAAAGGTTTCTATGAACAAGTTTCAGATTTCAAAAATGGGAAGAGATTGTAACAGAATATTTACTATATCTATCTATGTGTTCCACACATTTCCATACTGTGATGGAAAAACTCGTAGATGATGACGATATTTGGTTTGAGGGTCGCTCGACTGAGCGGTCATCAGCGCCCGTACGAAGTCCCAAATTTTACGCAGTCTCATTTTTACACAATCCAATCTAGCCACTGTCACGGATGATGATGATCAAATGATGAGGACAACACGAACACCTAGTCCCCCGCAGTAGAAGCCGACCAAGGGGAAGATCAGTTTGAATTCTGGAGAAATACTGAGCTACGACTTATCTTACAAGACAAGTTAAGGATGGCAAACTTACGTTTATAGCATATGTAGACTTAGAGAAACCTTTTGCCAATACTGCCTGGAATACTCTCTTTGAAAATGTGTAGGTAGCAGGGGTAAAATACAAAGAGCGAAAGGCTATTTACAATTAGTACAGAAACCAGATGGCTGTAATGACTTGAGGGACATGAAAGGGAAGCAGTGGTTCAGAAGGGAGTGAGACAGGGTCGTACCATACACCCGATGCTATTCAATCTTTACATTGAGCAAGTAGTAAAGGCAACCAAGAAAAAATTGGAGAAGGAATCGAAGTTCATGGAGAAGAAATCTTTGAAGTTTGCCGATCACATTGTAATTCTGTCAGACACAGCAAAGGACTTGGAAGAGCAGTTGAACGGAGTACACCGGGTCTAGAAAGGATATTATAAGCTGAACTTTAACAAAACCAAGACATGGATAATGGAATGTAGTCGAACGAAATGGATGATGCTGCGTAAAGTACATTAGGAAACGAGACATTTATAGTAGTAGATGAATTTTGCTAACTGTGCAGAAATATAACTGATGATGCTCGAAATAGAGAGCCTGGTAATGGTAAGAAAAGCGTCTCTGAAGAAGAGAAATTTGTTAACTTGGGATATAGATTTAAGTATTATGAAGTCTTTTTCTAAAGGTATTTTTCTGGAGTATAGCCATGTATGGAGGTGAAACATGGACGATAAATAGTTTAGACAAGAAGGGAATAGAAGCTTTAGAAATATGGTATTGCAGAAGAATTTTGAAGATTAAATGGGTAGATCACATATCGAATGAGGAATAGAGTAGGGGAGAAACGAAATTTGTGGCACAATCTGGCTGGAGGGAGAGATCGGTTGATGGGACACGATATAACACATCAAGGGATCACCTCTTCAGTGTTGGAGGGAAGTATGGGGGGTAAAAATCGAGAGCAGCATCAAACCAGTCATCGGACTGAAGACAACAACAACAACAACAACAACAACAACAACAATGCCTTATCAGTAACTACAACAGCTGTACCATAATTCCTGTCGCCCTGAACTCCAATTGAACAGGTACGGTAACAAATAATGTCCCTATCATAATAGGACTCCAAACCTAATAGAGGCTTATCACTGCCCCTTACAATAGCAATAGTTAACCAACTATTACCAGTTACAACCTCTGTAGTTGTACAAGAAAAATTAATCTTAGCTCCTACAAAAGTAATAGGTCCATTTAGTAGCTCTTCTTGTGCTACATTATTTGGAGTTAGAGTAAATGTATCCACAGTCTTGTACACAGGCATTCTTGATCTCCTTGCATATCTTCTCCTCCTGTACGGCATGGCTGTGTGCTCAGTGCGGCTGCCTCGAGTCGAATGAGCATGCAGCTGCCTGTACTGCGGAAGTTCATATTGATAAGCGCCGCAGAACTGGGCGCGGCAGGAAGTAGCGCGCTGATAATCCAACATGGCGGCCGGAAGCTACATTTTTAACTGCGGATCGAGCTTAGAACTATAGCGCGTTCCTGCGAGCTCTAGCGGCGGCCGAGCGAAACTCGTTCAAGGTCACTCGCCAGTATGTGCGCCGCCATATTGGCGGGTGACCTTGAACGAGTTTCGCTCGGCCACGGCTAGAGCTCACAGGATCGCGCTATAGTTCTAACTAAGCGCGATCCACAGTTAAAAATGTAGCTTCCGGCCGCCATGTTAATACTTTCATATACACTTCTACACATTGATCTTGCCAAAAGCCGAGAAGCGATTCTTCTTAGTGTTGTAGCCCACTGGGGCACTCTGGGATGCTCTCTGGGGCACTCTGGGATGCTCTCTGGGTCACTCTGGGAAGCTCTCTGGGAGTTTTTTATTCATTTTGTTTAGTATTATTTTCTTTATCTCTCACCTTTCAAGATTAAATGGGTAGATCACATATCGAATGAGGAATAGAGTAGGGGAGAAACGAAATTTGTGGCACAATCTGGCTGGAGTGAGAGATCGGTTGACGGGACACGATATAACACATCAAGGGATCACCTCTTCAGTGTTGGAGGGAAGTATGGGGGGGGGGTAAAAATCGAGAGCAGCATCAAACCAGTCATCGGACTGAAGACAACAACAACAACAACATGTGTAAATAGTGTACCACAATACTTTCCACCCGTCCCTACCCCAGCCTCTCCACCTTCACCCCGCACCCGCACCCCTATGAGTATGTTCCACTTCCGGTTGGTGCACCGAGAGAGAGAGATAGCCTGGCAGTACAAATCAGCAAGCACCCCAGCAACTCTAATTTTGTCCTCGTGGTCATAATGCCAGGTGTGAGTCGGTGGACTTCAAGAAGAAGGTCATAATTCCAATTACTAAGAAGGCAGATACTGACAAGTATGACAATTGCCATATCATCGCTTACAAAATCACGGTTGCAAATTACTGCTACTACTTACATACAGAAGAATAGAAAGATTGGAAAAAGGCGACTCTGATGAAGATCAGCTTGGGTTCTGAGAAACGCAGGCTATTACTGACTCCTCGACTTAGTTCAGCAAGTACAATGAACAAAGGCAAACGCATGTTTATAAGCTTTGTAAAATTAGAAAGAAATATTTGACGATGCTGAGTGTAAAGTCTTTGACATTCTGCAAAAAGCAGGGATAAAATACATGGAACGAAACGTTGTCTACAACTTGTACAGAAAAGACAGTGCAGTTTCACTGAAGTGTCAGAAGTCATGTGATACCCCCTAATATCGTGTCTGACCTCCTTTTGCCCCGCGTAGTGCAGCAACTTGACGTGGCATGGACTCCTCAAGTCGTTGGAAGTCCCCTGCAGAAATACTGAGCCATGCTGCATCCATATCCGTCCATAAATCCGACTGTGTTACCGGTGCAGGGTTTAGTGCACGAACGGACCTCTGAATTATGTCCCCTAAATTTTCGATAGGATTGATATTAGACTTTCTTGGTGGCCAAATCATTCACTCGAATTGTCCAGAATATTCTTCAGACCATTCGCGAATAATCGGCGCATTACCGTGGAGAGAAATTCCATCGTTGTTTGGGAACATGAAATTCATGAATGGCTGAAAATGGTCTCCAAGCAGCAGAAAGTACCCATTTAGAATCAAAGATCAGTTTGTGCAGGTCCAGACCATTCCGAGTAAACACAGTCGAAATCATTATGGATCGACTACCAGCTTGCATAGTGTCTTGTTCACAATACAAATTCATGGCCTCATCGGGTCTGCACTACTCTCGAACCCTGCCATCATCTCTTACTAACTGAAATCTGGACTCATCTGACCAGGCCGCGAGTTTCCAGTCGTCTAGGGTCCAACCGATATGTCGACGAGCCCACGAGAGGCACTGCAGGCGATGTATTGCTGTTAGCAAAGGCAGTCACGTAAGTCAGCTTCCGTGTACCATTAAAGAACATTTTCACCGCACTGTCCTAACGGATACGTTGGTCGTACCTCTAACATTGATTTGTGCGTTTATTTCACGCAGTGCTGCTTGCCTGTTAGCACTGACAACTGTACGCAAACACTGCTGCTCTCGGTCGTTAAGTGACTGCCGTCGGCCACTGCATTGTCCGTCGTGAGAGATAATGTCTGAAATCTGGTATTCTCGGAACACTCTTCACACTGTGGGGCTCGGAATATTGACTTCCCTGACGATTTCCGATATGTCCCATACGTCTGGCTCTAACCACCATACCGCATTCAAAGTATATTAATTCCCGTCTCGTGGTCGTAATCGTGTGGGACAACATTTCCCATGAGTCACCTGAGTACAAATAAAAGTGCCACAAATGCACTGCTGTATTACTGCCGTATGTATCTGTGCATATCGCTGTCCCTCGACCTTTGTCACCTAGGAGTATAACAGTTAAAGGGTATGGAAACGAATCCGTAGTTGGGTAGGGAGTGTGACAGGGCTGTAGACTTCCCCTTTATTATTCAATCTGCGTATTAAGCAAGCAGTAAAAGAAACGTAGGATAAATTTCTAAAGGGAATGAACGCTGAAGTAGAAGAATTAAGAACTATGATGTTTGCCGATGACATAGGAGTTCTATAAGAGTCGGTAAAGACTTGGGGAGTCACTTGAATCAAATGCATAGCTCCTCGAAACGCGATCATACGACGAATATCAACAAAAGTAAAACAAAGGTAATTGAATGTTGTGGAATTAAAACAGATGATGCCTTGGAAATATACAAGGACGTGAGACGCAATAGAAGTTGCATTTTGTTTCTCGGACAGGAAAATAGCTGACGATGGCCCAAGTAGCGGTGATATGACATTTACACAAGCAGTAGTATGTGTAGTGGACTGACAAGGCAGCCAGTCCACAGTGAAGTAGCCGAAAGGGCACGCGTCAACTCACGCCGTCTGGCGTTAAGTCTGGAACAGGATTCGTAATGAATGTGATAAAGAAAAGAACGTAGCTACTAGAACACTTAACTTTTATATTGTCCTTTGGTATACAGCATTCTGGATGATACAAGTGAGACTCTCATGAGATACATGCAATGTTACAAATGGCGCCTTGCTAGGTCGTAGCCATGGACTTAGCTGAAGGCTATTCTAACTGTCTCTCAGCAAATGAGAGAAAGGCTTCGTACGTGTAGTCGCTAGCAATGTCGTCCGTACAACTGGGGCGAGTGCTAGTACGTCTCTCGAGACCTGCCTTGTGGTGGCGCTCGGTCTGCGATCCTGACAGTGGCGACACGCGGGTCCGACATGTACTAATGGACCGCGGCCGATTTAAGCTACCACCTAGCAAGTGTGGTGTCTAGCGGTGACACCACATTATGCCTACAGGAAAATTAAAGAGACCTTTGGGGAAAAGAGAACCACTTGCATCAATATCAAGAGCTCAGGTGGAAACCCAGTTCTAAGCAAAGAACGGAAAGCAGACAGGTGGAAGGACTATATAGAGGGTCTATACAAGGGCGATGTTCTTGAGAACAATATTATAGAAATGGAAGAGAATGTGGATGAAGACGAAATAGGAGATATGATACTGCGTGAAGAGTTTGACAGAGCACTGAACGACCTAAATCGAAACAAGGCCCCCGGAGTAGACAACATTCCATTAGAACTAATGACAGCCTTGGGAGAGCCAGGCCTAACAAAACTCTACCATCTGGTGAGCAAGATGTATGAGACAGGCGAAATACCCTCAGACTTCAAGAAGAATATAATAATTCCAATCCCAAAGAAAGCAGGTGTTGACAGATGTGAAAATTACCGAACTATCAGTTTAATAAGCCACGGATACAAAATACTAACGCGAATTCTTTACAGACGAATGGATAAACTGGTAGAAGCCGACCTCGGGAAAGATCAGTTTGGATTATGTAGAAATGTTGGAACACGTGACGCAATACTGACCCTACGACTTATCTTAGAAAATAGATTAAGGAAAGGCAAACCTACGTTTCTAGCATTTGTAGAGATAGCTTTTGATAATGTTGACTGGAATATTCTCTTTCAAATTCTGATGGTGGCAGGGCTAAAATACAGGGAGAAAAAGGCTATTTACAATTTGTACAGAAACCAGATGGCAGTTATAAGAGTCGAGGGGCATGAAAGGGAAGCAGTGGTTGGGAAGGGAGTGAGACAGGGTTGTAGCCTATCCCCGATGTTATTCAATCTGTATATTGAGCAGGCAGTAAAGGAAACAAAAGAAAAATTCGGAGTAGGAATTAACATCGATGGAGAACAAATAAAAACTTTGCGGTTCGCCGATGACATTGTAATTCTGTCAGAGACAGCGAAGGACTTGGAAGAGCACTTGAACGGAATGGACAGTGTCTTGAATGGAGGATATAAGATGAACATCATAAAAGCAAAACGAGGATAATGCAATGTAGTCGAATTAAATCGGGTGACGCTGCGGGAATTAGGCTAGGAAATGAGACGCTTAAAGTAATAAAGGAGTTTTGCTATTTGCGGAACAAAATAACTAATGATGGTCGAAGTATAGAGGATATAAAATGTATACTGGCAATGGGAAGGAAAGCGTTTCTGAAGAAAAGAAATTTGTTAACATCGAGTATAGATTTAAGTATCAAGAGGTCGTTTGTGTAAGTATTTGTATGGAGTGTAGCCGTAATGGAAGTGAAACGTGGACGATAAATAGTTTAAACAAGAAGAGAATAGAAGCTTTCGAAATGTGGTGCTACAGAAGAATGCTGAAGAGTTGATGGGTAGACCACATAACTAATGAGGAGGTATTGAACCGAATTGGAGAGAACAGAAATTTGTGGCACAACTTGACTAGAAGAAGGGATCGGTTGGTAGGGCATATTCTGAGGCATCAAGGGATCAGCAATTTAGTATTGGAGGGCAGCGCGGAGGGTTAAAATCGTAGAGGGAGACCAAGAGATGAATACACTAAACAGATTCAGAAGTATGTAGGTTGCAGTATGTGCTGGCACAGGATAGAGTAGCATGGAGAGCTGCATGAAACCAGTCTCTGGACTGAATACCACAACAACAACAACAACAACAACAGTATGGAATACGATTCTGAAAAAGTGAAAATTTATCAAAGTTGAATATACACTCCTGGAAATGGAAAAAAGAACACATTGACACCGGTGTGTCAGACCCACCATACTTGCTCCGGACACTGCGAGAGGGCTGTACAAGCAATGATCACACGCACGGCACAGCGGATACACCAGGAACCGCGGTGTTGGCCGTCGAATGGCGCTAGCTGCACAGCATTTGTGCACCGCCACCGTCAGTGTCAGCCAGTTTGCCGTGGCATTCGGAGCTCCATCGCAGTCTTTAACACTGGTAGCATGCCGCGACAGCGTGGACGTGAACCGTATGTGCAGTTGACGGACTTTGAGCGAGGGCGTATAGTGGGCATGTGGGAGGCCGGGTGGACGTACCGCCGAATTGCTCAACACGTGGGGCGTGAGGTCTCCACAGTACATCGATGTTGTCGCCAGTGGTCGGCGGAAGGTGCACGTGCCCGTCGACCTGGGACCGGACCGCAGCGACGCACGGATGCACGCCAAGACCGTAGGATCCTACGCAGTGCCGTAGGGGACCGCACCGCCACTTACCAGCAAATTAGGGACACTGTTGCTCCTGGGGTATCGGCGAGGACCATTCGCAACCGTCTCCATGAAGCTGGGCTACGGTCCCGCACACCGTTAGGCCGTCTTCCGCTCACGCCCCAACATGGTGCAGCCCGCCTCCAGTGGTGTCGCGACAGGCGTGAATGGAGGGACGAATGGAGACGTGTCGTCTTCAGCGATGAGAGTCGCTTCTGCCTTGGTGCCAATGATGGTCGTATGCGTGTTTGGCGCCGTGCAGGTGAGCGCCACAATCAGGACTGCATACGACCGAGGCACACAGGGCCAACACCCGGCATCATGGTGTGGGGAGCGATCTCCTACACTGGCCGTACACCACTGGTGATCGTCGAGGGGACACTGAATAGTGCACGGTACATCCAAACCGTCATCGAACCCATCGTTCTACCATTCCTAGACCGGCAAGGGAACTTGCTGTTCCAACAGGACAATGCACGTCCGCATGTATCCCGTGCCACCCAACGTGCTCTAGAAGGTGTAAGTCAACTACCCTGGCCAGCAAGATCTCCGGATCTGTCCCCCATTGAGCATGTTTGGGACTGGATGAAGCGTCGTCTCACGCGGTCTGCACGTCCAGCACGAACGCTGGTCCAACTGAGGCGCCAGGTGGAAATGGCATGGCAAGCCGTTCCACAGGACTACATCCAGCATCTCTACGATCGTCTCCATGGGAGAATAGCAGCCTGCATTGCTGCGAAAGGTGGATATACACTGTACTAGTGCCGACATTGTGCATGGTCTGTTGCCTGTGTCTATGTGCCTGTGGTTCTGTCAGTGTGATCATGTGATGTATCTGACCCCAGGAATGTGTCAATAAAGTTTCCCCTTCCTGGGACAATGAATTCACGGTGTTCTTATTCCAATTTCCAGGAGTGTAAATATACAGCTACTATTGAACTACGTGAAATATACGTAAATTAGTTACAAACTAGGGCGTTCACACACTTTATTCAGGTGTAAAAGTCACTACAGATATTCGGATTTTGGTTATGACGTGTTCGATATGCCTACATTCACTGGCGATGACGTGCCGCGGATGAATACCGGAATTCTACATGACCCACAGAAGTGTAGAAACGTCGATGCTGTCGATGACCTCTTGAATGTCTGTTTTCAGATCTGCAATGGTCTTTGGGTTATTGCTGTGTACCTTGTGTTTAATATTGCCACACAAAAAGCAGTCGCATGTGTTCAGATACGGATAATATGGCGGCCAGCGAGGCCGACGCCAATGGCTACTGGGTACCCCAGAGCCAGAATGCGATCCCGAAAGCGCTCTTCCCGGACATCAAACACTCACCTACTTCCATAGGGCCGAGCACAGTCTTGCATGAACAACACCTTGTCCAATTCAGAGTCACTTTGGATAACTGGGATGAAATCATCTTCCAATACCTTCACGTACCATAAGGAATATCGTACCGATTATTCCGTGACTGCACACTGCACACCACAGCCACATATTGAGAGTGAAGAGACATCTCGATCGCGAAATACGGATTCTCAGTCTCGCAAATGCGCCAATTTTGCTTACTGACGACATTTTCACGCGCAAATGGCCGAGAACAACAAGGCGCTTGCGCATGCGCATACCAATTCCCATGATGCCCCGCGGCCAACCGTGCAGTTTCAATATTCTAATCGAAACCGTTCAGAAGTTATGACGCTTTTATTTCATATAGTTAAATAATTGTCGCCCTGTAAGTGGCTGGTACTGTATTTCTACGATAATAATTTATTAAATCTGAAGCAGTTACATTGTTCATTAATTGGGATGCTGCATCAGAGTTGAAATGCGCTAATCACAATAAACATAGCGAAGAAGGTCACTCTTCAGTTCTGCGTCATCATTATAAGTAACAGGGCGTCCACATCTGTGCAACTGTGCCGCTCCGTGTGGAGAATGAAAGGGTTGTTAATAGTTGCAAGTATGAAATGAAATTTCGTAATGAAATGATTCTCTCGAAAAGTAGGGTCTATTAAATCCCATCATCCTTCACAAATCTCAACAACTAGCGTAGACATCAAACTTTATACACGCAAACAGAGTTTGAGAAAATTCCATGTTAAACACTGGTTACGTACCTGAAATTTAAAACCGTATATCTTTAAAATCAATGGTAACAATCCCTAATATGTATTTAGCCACAGGAACAGTTCACAACTCATCAACAATCGAAATTCCTGGATGTGAGGTCCACCAGTTATGCAAAACACCGTTTTTTCTCAGTACCCAAACATGTTTCGGCACCACTGTGCCACCATCAGTGGGTTTTCGTTTTTATATATTCTACAATGTGAATATTTTTGTTAAAAGATTATAAAATTATGTGTATCTTTAGTTCAAACAACAGATCGCTTCTTTTTGTAAATACCTTTACATTTGGTGTGCATGGATTTTCTGGATCACTTGTGTGTTAATTACTACAGGTACCTTGTCATCTGCAACCAAACGATGTTGATGAGAAAGTTTTTTGCTGGGAGTTAACATATCTTCTAAAATGTAATTTAGCTTGTCGCGATGTTTTCGCGCCTATATTCGATTTTACTTACGTTTTCTTTTGACAAGCACTTCCATTCTTCGCATCATGCTGTGTTGTGATGCACACCTAACTATAACAAGTATTTTCCACAAATAACGTAGTAAAAAGCACTTTTCACTTCACCAAAACACATTGTGATTGTGGTTTGTTGTGTGTTCCAGCCCAGTCAGTGTTCATTTGTTCACCAGAGGGTTCGGTGCCAAATTTGAATTTTGTTTGCATTTTATCTTTGTATGTGTGTGTGTGTGTGTGTGTGTGTGTGTGTGTGTGTGTGCGTGTGCGTGTGTGTTTTCGTGTGTGTTTTCTGAGCGCTTCTTAGCTGTGTGTATTGTCTTTTGTGTGGTATTCCTTTTGTGTGTAAATGGTGCGTCGGAATTCTGTCAGTCACAAATTTAGCAAGATGTCTTCCAGCAATAGAATGTTCTGGAGGAGGAGGAGATTAGTGTTTAACGTCCCGTCGACAACGAGGTCATTAGAGACGGAGCGCAAGCTCGGGTGAGGGAAGTTTGGGGAAGGAAATCGGCCGTGCCCTTTCAAAGGAACCATCCCGGCATTTGCCTGAAGTGATTTAGGGGAATCACGGAAAACCTAAATCAGGATGGCCGGAGACGGGATTGAACCGTCGTCCTCCCGAATGCGAGTCCAGTGTGCTAACCACTGCGCCACCTCGCTCGGTAGAATGTTCTGGTTGTTGCGTTCAGCATCTCCAGAAAAGCACTGCCCGTATTAGTTCCAATTCATTACAGTTTTCTCCCTCTTAAAGTGAAAATTATAAGAAATAAAATCCCTCCGTCCTAACAGTCCTTGGAAGGCCAAACGGTACAGATCGGCCGCCGCGTCATCCTCAGATGATAGGCCTCACTGGATGAGGATACAGAGGGGCATGTGGTCAGTACACCAGTCTCTCCGTCTTTGTCAATTCTCTGTCAAATAGCTCCTCAATTGGCCTGACAAGGGCTGATTGCAACTCGTTTGCAAGCAGCGCTCGGCGGATACGAACGTTCAATGGTTCGAATGGCTCTGAGCACTATGGGACTTAACACCTGAGGTCATTAGTCCCATAGAACGTAGAACTACTTAAACCTAACTAACGTAAGGACATGCCCGAGGCAGGGTTCGAACCTGTGACCGTAGCAGTCTCGCGGTTCCAGACTGAAGCGCCTAGAACCGCTCGGCCAATCCGGCCGGCTACGAACGTTCACCCATCCACGTACTAGCCCAGTAAGACAGCACTTAACTAGGGTGATTTGTTGGGAACCGGTGTTACCAGTGCGACAATGAGTAAGGCTTATCAGTTTTTTCAGGCCGGGTAACGCTCTGTCCCAGTGTCATGTGGTATGTTATCGCTGTGACGCAGGGTACCATTACGTGAGGCTAAATGTTCTCATAATTTCAGCAAAGTTAACAGTTTCTTTAAACTCAGAATAAAACGTGAGATTCAATATGTTGAGGAGACAGTTCACAGAAAAGTGGATAGCAAACTGGAAGTCCTTCCTAAATGTATTTGTCTGTAGTTTTATACGGAAGCGAAACATGTATTTTTTATATTCTCTTTAGCTGCTTGTATGTCGTCTTGATGTCTCTGTAGAGGTGTACCATGGGAAACAACGAGTGGATGTTAGTTGATGGCCGGTATCCTCGTTCTGTAACACAAGCTACACGTAATTAGTAACCGGATTCTTTATTTCATAAAGAAAGACCAACATAAGTTTCCATGTTCTGCGACAAGATTTCTTCTGTATAGTTCACGTGGTCTCAATGCTGTTGTAGTAGAGGTCCGCTATCTTTACTGTAAGGTTGCTATGTGCTGCCTGTCTCTGTGCTAGAGGCTAAGTCTGCGGCTCCATTTCTGTGACACGCTGGATCTCACACAGCGTACAAACCCGATCTATCTGGCGAATCAGGCTCGAACTAACTGGCTAAGCTGACTAGCTAAACTGGCCCTCCGGTCCGCAGCGGTGATCCTGAATGATGGCGGCTGAGAGAGCGTTGGCGGCGTGTTTCCAGCGAGTCTTGTCCTTGCCCTCTATTGATACTCTCATAACCTCTATACCGCATGGTGTGCTGGCGCCAGCGTACGCCAGCACATGAATGGTCAACAATTCTGAAAAGAAGGTAATTGAAGGTTTCGAAATGTGCGACAGAAGTACGCTAAAGATATGATGGGTAGATCGGTAATTTATGAGGAGGCACTGCATCGAAAAAGGGTATCGGTCGGTAGGACACACACTAAGACACTAAAGAATAGTTAATTTGGCAACGGAAAGAAACGTTGGGGAAGTAGAACTGAAGAGGAAGGCGAAAACTGGACGCAGTACACAGGTACAAATCGAGGTGAGCTGCAATAGTTATGCAGAGATTAAGACGCTTGCACAGGGTGGATCAGCGTGGAGGGATGCATTACACCAGTCTTCTGACTGAAGACCACAACATCAAGTTGGTGGATTAACACTTCCATTGACACTTACTGGACAGTGAATTCTCGGAATTTTTCTGCCACACATAGTACGTTATTTAAAGTCTACCATTACAGATTGTTGAGTATTTCTGTGACGAACTCGTGCTAACTAAAGAAACCCATAAAAGGAAGGAAGAATTTGTGTTTAACAACCCATCGTTAAAGACGGTAGAAAACGTGCTGGGGAGGACTGGAAGGGAATCGGTAGTTTTCTTATCAAAGGGACCATCTCGGGGTTTGCCCGAATCGAAACCATAGCACCACTAAGTCACGATGACCAGAAGAGGATTTGAAAAGTCGCTTTCCCGAATGACATTGTCTTTATTTCTGCGCCATTTCTCTCGGTAAGAATAACCCTCTTTGAATCCTCTCTCTCTCTCTCTCTCTCTCTCTCTTCTTCCGTCTTTCCCTCCCTCCTTCTCCCCTCCATTCCTCTTTCTCTCTCTCTCTCTCTCCCTCGCTCTCTGTCTCTTTTACATTACTCCAACTTGATATGGGGCCCAGTTCAGCGAGCGGTGTTCTAAGCTGTGTCATTCGCGGTTGGAATGCACTTAGCATTCTTCAGATAAAGTTTTACCTGTTCTATTCATCATATTCTCTTGGTATCAGAGATAGAAATGTGATAAGAAGAGAACCCCCTACTGTGTTACCGTCCAGAGATCTCAGTGCCACATACCACAATCGGCAACGCATATCGATAACATAGACATTAGTGAGGGCTCGCTGCTATTCGCAGCTCCTGGAGACCATAGCCCTGTCTTAGCACAGCAGCGCCCTCAGTCTGAGGTCAATATAGAGCAGAACATCGAAGAGCTAATTAGTGCATCAAGTGATGCTTCTCCAGTCTATGAAGGTTGTAAACCATACATCAACCCTGTGGAACAGAAAATGGTTCAAATGACTCAGAGCACTATGTGGCTTAACATTTGAGGTCATCAGTCCCCTAGAACTTAGAACTACTTAAACCTAACTAACCTAAGGACATCACACACATCCATGCCCGAGGCAGGATTCGAACGTGCGACCGTAGCGATCGCGCGGTTCCAGACTGTAGCGCCTAGAACCGCTCGGCCACACTGGCCGGACCTGTGGAAAAAAAGTTTGTCAAAGATAACGTATACAATGTATATAAGAAAGTGGACTAATATTTCAAGTGTTCTAGTTGATGAGCCTACTTTGAGAGCAATAAAAGAACCGCCAGTTATGTCTGGACGAAAGTAGTTTTGTCTAGTCACAGTACCTACCACCGTATTCTTACTGCTGTTATGATGTGGTTTTCTTGCACACAAAAACTATACAGATTCGTCACAGGGCCGAATAGGGTTGAGCAAGAGCTACGGCAAAATGGTTCTGGTAACATAGATCAGCACAGCAACAACTAGCAATAATTGATTAGTAGAAACTCCACATTACTTTGGTATGAAGATAGCGCGTGCCAATAGTTCAGTGTTCACGTGTGCTGCTCGCTCTTTAACACTGGTCTAGTCCTGAATCCAGTGAACTGAAACTACATTCACTTGCACATTGTCCAATTGGTTCACCTGTGGACACAGTTCTGATGCTGACTTGAGGCATTATACGATTCTGTGCAGTACTGGTTGAATGAAAACGTGTGCCTGCTTAATTCTGTGATAGGGGGATGGATGTCTACTTGGGAACTATTTGCATGATGTATGAGGACCATGTACCGTCGCATGTCGAAATACTTGTCATTAGGGGTAACATTCAACAGTACATTTATCGATCTGCACAGTACAGTGACTGTATTGCTGCTACCCCTGGCCTAGTCGAGACAGAATTCCGAAGCAATCACTGCCCCCTGACAACGTTTTGAGCAACGTCTGACTGCTGTTGCTGGGCGCGAGCACTTTGGGTAACAGACTAATGGGGTGCAGTCTGAGGGTCCGATCCTAGCAGATGGCTTGAGGTGATGGGCGAGCCGACTCTTTTTGGGTGAAAGTGGTAATCCCCTTTGAATATGATTAATAACGGTAACTGTCCAAACCCATCATTATCAGCTTCCCTAAATTATTAATCATTGGAATGTGTCACTTAATTAATGGAGATAAGGACAGAATCGTCGTAATGTAGCATGCCCCCAACGGTCGTGTTGTATATGGAGACCGATGATGAGAACGTCGCATTCTCCAACACTCTTTCTGCCCGGGGTCTGGGTGTTTGTGCTGTTCCCATCCTTCCATCACCATTCATGAAAGTGGATAGATTGGACTGTGTACAGATTGGGAATTTGTATTGGCGCTGATAAACGTGTAGTTGAGAACCCAAGAAACGAAACATCATCATCATCATCATCATCATCATCAACATCATCATCCAACCGTCTTCGGATTCAGAGCCCGATTACCAGCGTCAACGTATGTTTGAGAGGGCACGACCTACTTATGCAAGCTGCACTCTTCATGTCTGGTTCGAGATAGATACTTGCACAGTCAATGAACTGTCGGTATATCGGTTCGATCTACCAGGCTACATTGTTAGAGAACTTTACGCGGGCCATGTTCTCAATTACAGACGTACGGATAGTCGTTTTTTCCTCGTTCTAATACCGAATAGACCAGGAGGGGAAATGCCATGTAGAGGTACAGGGTGCCCTCCGCCACGCACCTTACGGCAGCTTTCGAAGTATCTATGCAGATTTAGATGTTGATGTATATAACGAAATAATGAGCTACCAGCTGTATAAGAGAAATTTAATTTGTTTACCCGTTTCCGGCACTTGGTGCCCTTCTTCAGAAGGTTATACCTATCGCATTATTTGCGGGTGTCAACAAGCTGTATACATGTTATTGTTGACACTCGTAAATAATGCGATAGGTATAACATTCTGAGGAAGAGCACTAAGTGCCCGAAACCGATAAAGAAATTAAATTTCTTTTATGCAGCTGGTTGCTTATTATTTCATTGCAGTATATTTTTGACTAACAATGGCTAGTCAGACAGTGATGGAATTAATGAAGAGGACTATGTTAATCAGGACAGTGTTGCAATGAAATTCATTAAAGAATCGGAACTGATTTAGTGAATCGGACCTAATTAGTAGAATTCGAAATGTAGATGAAGTGGAAAATGAAAATTCAGATTTGAACGTACATACTGATTCGAGTGAAGTGTTGATAGATAACAGCTCTTTTGATGCCGTAGGAAGGGATGATGTACTAATTCATTTTTAACAAGAAATAAAGACAGATTTATTTAAAAGCTTTCGATGACAATAATCAAAATTTAAATGCAAATTTGAACACATTCTGAAGAAGGGTGCTAAGTGTCCGAAACCGATAAAGAAATTAATTTTTTTAATGCAGCTAGTTGCTTATTACTTCATTATAGTATATATTTGAATAACAAAGGCTAGTCAAACTGTGAACAGTGATGAAATTAATGAAGAGGACTATGTTACTCAGGACAGTGTTAAAATGGACTTCATTAACGAATCGACGATCATTATCAAAAAACTAACAGAAATAATAGATAACCATTACCAGAATCTAAACACAATAGTAGATAATCTTTTCCAGAGCTGAGAACAGACGTGGAAAGTTTGATTGCACGACCAAAGAAATTCGAACAGTTTGGTCAGTCTCAGGAAAGTAAACAATATGACGGACCTAAACCATCCGAGGTGATCGAGGTTCAGCGTCAATTAATGTCATGGCAAAAAGAAATTCATCAGACAGTTGAAACGAATACCTTAATCTATGATGCCATTGTTGAAATTAAAAGTCATATGACGAAAGTTATTAGAAGTTAAGTTGATTTTTTTATGTTCGACGACATTCTGCTGAGTTTGAGATTAGTGTTAAGGAGCTGGATCAATTTGCCATGGCCAAACATTGTTGCAGTGCTAACCACGACCGAAGTTCTGTACGAGACGATACTAATTTGTCGAAGCTAGGAGGATACAATGAGAATCATTAGTTCAGTCTAATAAATGGCGCTTTTGCTATCAACGGGATTTTTAAAGTTTTATATTCACGAAATCCGAATGATACAGATAAGATCGGTTTTTGTGCATGGCAACCTTGTTTTGGTAACTACATAGTAGGTGAATTCAACGTGAAAGATGCTACGACATCCTCTCAGTTCGAAATAGCATTCTCGAGTGAATATTTGTCCAAGGATCGGTGGAACAGTGTACGTAATTTGCTAAGCCACGGCTAGTATGCATATAATCGCGATCGGAACCATACTGCAGTTAAGAAAGAAGATTTCAGTTGGAACAGCAGTTCGAAGAAGAGCGTGAGAAGACGAGAAAGAAGATTATTGTGCGGTCACTTTGTGAAGAAGCAAAGAAAAAATGACTAGAAAGGGCAGAGGAAGAGGTTTCATGTTTACTTTCGAGTGATAACAACTATTGATGACTTTCAAACTGGTTCAAATGTCTCTGAGCACTATGGGACTTAACGTCTGAGGTTATCAGTCCCCTAGAACTTATAACCACTTAAACCTAACTAACCTAAGGACATCACACACATTCATGCCCGAGGCAGGATTCGAACCTGCGACCGTAGCGGTCGCGAGGTTCCAGACTGAAGGGCCTAGAACTGCTCGGTCACACCGGCCGGTGACTTTCAAAACTTTGACTTGTGCAGATATTTATTGTTTTCATAGTTAGCGTATTTAAAGTCACGTTGTTGCACCGTCTTAAACAAATTCCTTGCGTGTGATGCGTATGTTCGTGTTGTGCGCTACGTATTTTGTGTAGGAATGATTCTGGCGCCAGCCAGCTTTTTGTTTTCGCGAGCTGCCGGCAACCGACGCTACGTCATCACTACGTCGAACCGTGCATGGTGGACGTTCGTGCGAGATGTACGACGTCACAACACACAAGGTCAGTAACTGGCGAAACTTCTGCTGAGCAGTATGTTGGTCTGTGCTGCCAGTAGAAGTAAGGTGGAGGTTTGTTTACCAACCCAGCCACGTGAGTCGGTGCGTCGACGTGAGTTTCGGAGTTCGTGTGACGTGTCTATAGTGTCGGTTAGGTCACATTACAAAAAGAAGCAGAGTATCCGCGAGTGCAGTGGAAGAGTGTGATCAAAAGGAACAAAGCAGAGGGAGCATATGTCAGATTTTGAGGTATTTCAGTATGTAATTGCATCTGTGCAGTGCATGCCACAAACCTAACTCTGCCTCTTTCTATTTTTTTCTCCATCTTTGATTTTATAACGTCTGTGAATTTAAGTTAAGCCGTTTATCTATTGTGTGCATCTATTTTATTGACAATGTGATTACTTTTGTTTTATTCTCACGCAAGAATTTAACATTTGGTTTATCCTGATAATATTCTAATGATGGTCAAAACAAAGTGAGATCTACTCATTTACATTCCTCAGTTGGACGACGTTATTTACTATAAGTCAAAGTACATGCTCCACTGATTTGCTCGGTACATTTTCTCCACATTAAATTATATGTTTTGTTGGCATTTGGAAACAGAAACTTAACACTAAAATTTGGCTGTCATTTAAGTGACACCATGATTGGTACTGTTGTTTGTCACATACTTTTACCTTCAATAGATTTATTATTTTTTTATCTTTCCCTACCAACACTTTTGTGATCTTGATATAAATAATTTGTTAGTAACGTCACAGATACTTTAACTTCAGTAATTATTTTTATATGGTTACAGCTATCTAGTGTGAATAGCTTAATGTCTTATCAATATGATAGTTTGTGTTCTTGTTCTGTTTTGTCTTTTCTGTCTATTGGGCCCCTTCGTAAGTCTTCAGTTTCACACTGAAATTTATCACCATAAATTTCCAGAAGAAATTTTGTTTTGGAGAACTGGGAATAGCTGAGGATAATGTATCGTCACATGTCAAAATATTTGTCATTAGGTATAACATCCGAGACTAAGTTTGTCTAGCTTCTACTGAGCAATGACTGTAGTGCACCCACCTATGGTTTGGCTGACGCATAATGCCGAAGTAATCGCTGCTCGCTGACAATGTTTTGAATAATGTCTGATTATTGTTGCTGGGCGCTAGCGTGGAAGACTAACAGGGTGCAGTCTGAGGGCCCATTCGTAGTGTTTGGGTCGAGATGATGCGTTGCTGGCACTGCTTGGATGAAATCGGTAATTAGCTTTGAATACGATTATCCACTCTGCGCCGCGCGGAGTCGCCCCGCGGTTTGAGGCACCATGTCACGGACTGCACGGCCCCTCCCGCCGGAGATTCGAGTCCTCCCTCGGGCATGGATGTGTGTTGTTCTTAGCGTAAGTTAAAGTAGTGTGTAAGTCTAGGGACCGATGACCTCAGCAATTTGGTCTCTTAGGAATTCACACACATTTGAACATTTTCCGCGCTGCGTTGGTTCAGTTCAGAGTGTCAATGTGAAAAGATAGAAGTCATGTGGTGGCATGTGGAATAATGCTAAACTGTGCATATTTAAAGGTGTTTGCTATTAGTAGTGCTTTCAACAATAAACCGTATAGTTCGTGGTCTGCTAACAATAAGCGTTCCAATCTAACCAGTCATTACGCATTTCCTTAAATTGTCAGTCAAGAGGCGACATCATCATCGTAATGTAGCACGCTTCCAGCGGTCGTGTTATAGACATAAGGCGGAAGCGTAAAACGGTTCCTATCTTGTTCGCATTCTGTCGGAGGCTAGCTTTAACTCACGTTGCTCCTGAGTATTGGGCAACTCGGGACATGGCTGCATACCACATCCCCTGGCGGAAACAGCAGTAATGTATCACATTTCCTGGCCACGCCACCATCCTGATGGTGAAGGGCTGGTTTCTCTCTAATCCTCGCAAATGGGTTGTGGAGGCGACGTGGAAGGCTGGCTCAAAGGCGAGTGATTGTCCCGTGTAGTTGCTGGGAAATAAATGTTTCACATGCCCAAACAGTCCACAGCTCGTGGTCTCGGTTAGCGTTCACGCTTCCCGAGCACGGGGTCCCGGTTTCGATTCACGGCGGGGTCAGGGATTTTCACCTGCCCCGAGATGACTGTGTGTTGTTGTGTCATCATCATCATCATCATCATCATCATCCATCCCCATTGCGGTCGGAGGAAGGCAACGGCAAACCACCTCCACTAGGACCTTGCCTAGTACAGCGGCGCGGGTCTCCCGCATCGTTCCCCTACGCTCTGTCAAGAAGCATGGGACTTCATTTCCGTGTCCAAACAGCTGCGGTATTTTATTGTGAAGTGATTAGCAAGAGCGGGAACAGCCAGTGAAATTACCTGGATGTGACTTCCGAGTCTAATTGTCCGACAGTGCTGCATGTTAAATAATTTCCTGGAGCGGTTTTGGAACTGGCAAAATCGAGTAGTCAAAGTACCCTTGCGGTGTAGAGTTTGAGTCCTTTGGCGGAGGCGCTGTTTTGGTAGTGTATTTCAGAAGCCGGGTGAGCACGATCCTTCGTTATTACCCAAGCTATTTTGTGCAGCACGAAAAATTGAGAGTTTGCAAACGTGTTTCCTTACGCGAGCATGGATTTCGGGTTGAAATTTCTTGTATTATAGGAGACTGTAGCCTTTAAGCGAGCGAGCACCTTGCTCTGAATTCAAAGTCATTACATCAAATCGCAGAGTCCGTAGCTAGCATGAAGGTAGTGTTTTAGTGAATGAGATAGACTTGGCAGGACTTCGTCGAATCCAATCTATACTACTACGTGGCTAAGAAGACTATTCTCTCACCTTGTCACACAATTCCAGTTGCATATCGTCTATCTGTTTCCAGGGATAACAAAAATTAGATTTTTAGTATTTCATATAATTATTGACCATGTAACGTTCTTTAAAAAAGACAAATTTACGATTACGTTGAATGAATGTCTGAACTGTGGAATGGGAACTAAACTCGAATTATCGTGTAAAGTGTTGTAACTGCAAGTCGTGTACTTCTCTGTGTTACTGTTAGCAAAACTTTAGTACGAATCGATTGGGCAATGCAACTCCCAATAGCAAGAAAGAAATACAGTCACTGCAAAATACATTCAGCCCCTTAGGCACTGAATCCTATGGCCATGTACAAAAATGATATCTTTGGTCCCTGTGCACTTAATAAAGAAATTAAACAGTCTTACCTCTAAAGCAGCAACGGTGGAACGCGATGTGTTGTGGTCGCCCACAAAAAAAAAAAAAAAAAAAAAAAATATGCTAGCTACTGGCTCAGCGATGTGCAATGCTGGCTGTAACACTTTGAAATGCACATAAAATTACTTTGGCTGGTAAATGAAAACATTTATCAAAAATCCAACTTCTTTGAAAAAACATAAGACCAGGACAGGGACTGATTGTGGTGAATTACTAACACAGATCTTTTTTTTAGCAAAATTATATTGCTACTTAAGTTCGTCTTTTCGAAAACATCAGACAATTGAAGTTACATTACTCACAATTGATTCACAAACAATGAGATTTAAACAGCAAGTATTATCTAACCTCACAACCCAACATAAATGCAGATCATCAGATTACATATAGCTCTGTCAACAACAATTTGAAGCATTACAAAAGTGAAATATCCAACTAGCCTTTTTTATCAAATCAGTTTACGTATATTTTGGGGTTACTCGACAATTACAAATTATTAGCCAACTCATCTATACTAACGCGCTCGCAGAACACAAATCATAATTATTTAGCATCTTTGCCTTGCTTGCATGTTCAACAATATTGACATACCTGCATTAACCTAACACTTGGTGGCTTCACACAGCACACCACAGAAACTGCCTACTCCATCATCTTTCGCTCACAGACAGCTACCAACAGCCGTGCGCCCAGCGCTGTATTACTCCAACACTTCAGTCTCTGACCAGAAACAGTATCTTTGGCTCTGCGGTCGTGCACAGTTAGCGATCCGCATTATCAAGCCCATCAGAGACGTACATCGTTTATAGTATACTAGTTTCATTGTAATTTATATTAATATTTTTATCATATTCAGGAGCCACGTACAAGTCTGCCCCCGTAGACTCCTTTCAACCATATTAAATAATTTCAAGTGCGACCAAAATCCACTCATTATGATCTTACTTTAAAGGTTTATCATAGTGTACCAAGAACTGAAGTTAGAAACTGTATGTGTCTTCATGCATTACATGGCGATTCCCTGATGGCCTTACAAACTTTGAGGGATGATGGAGTAAATGTACCAATCTGAGGAAGGGAACCGTGGTCCGGAAACGACAGAGTCGAAAACTGTTAAGTGCAGATTGTTCTCTCGGTCTGATACCCCTGACAGTAGAATACGTATACCGATACTCTTGTTGCTCAGATTATAGGATAGGAAAATTTCAGAAGTAGTCGTAAGGATCAAAACAAGAAGAAAAATCTAGTAAATATGGGCTCTAAACTGGGTACATTAAGAGCTATTAGCACTTTCTCATCGTCGCTACTGTGAACCAGATCTCCGGTTTAGACATTTTTTCTTGTTTTGGTTCATGCTAACTTCTCCAAAAAGAAGGAAACCAAAGAGCTCGCAGTAGAAGAGATGTTTTTCACAGTATCGAACAAATGCCCATAGCCCTTACAGTAGACATTCTAGATGGTTCAAATGGCTCTGAGCACTATGGGACTCAACTGCTGAGGTCATTAGTCCCCTAGAACTTAGAACTAGTTAAACCTAACTAACCTAAGGACATCACAAACATCCATGCCCGAGGCAGGATTCGAACCTGCGACCGTAGCGGTCTTGCGGTTCCAGACTGCAGCGCCTTTAACCGCACGGCCACTTCGGCCGGCAGACATTCTAGAAGCCCGTGTTGCCAACATATATTTTTATCTTGTTTTGGTCCACACTAACACCTCTAAAAGTTAACTGGCTTACAATCTAAAATAAAAAGGATGGTTCTAATGGCTCTGAGCACTATGGGACTTAACTGCTGAGGACATCAGTCCCCTAGTACTTAGAACTACTTAAATCTAACTAACCTAAGGACATGACACACATCCATGCCCAAGGCAGGATTCGAACCTGCGACCGTAGCGGTCTCGCGGTTCCAGGCTGAAGCGCCTAGAACCACTCGGCCACCCCGGCCGGCTTACAATCTCAGCAACAAGAGTACCGGTACGTGTATTCCACTGTCAGAGGTATCAGAACGATTTTCGCTTATAACTTTCAGCCCGCTCGTTCCCGTATCAGAGTTCCTTACCTCAGTTTGATACATTTACTCGTATCCAACATTCCTGAAAGTTTGTAACATCATCATGGAATCACTCTGTATAACTCACTGTGGAGAAATTACCCAGACTGTATACATCTAGTACTCGAAAATGAGAGAACTTACAAACTTACATCAAACTTTATACATAATTTCAAACTTCTTTGAACTTTTTTCTCTGTGACAACACCGGTAAAATAATGAAAGAAAAAATGTTCATCGCTTACTGCATTTTCGCTGTTAATGCTGTAAAAAATCACGATCAAGAGTGACGTTTTAGTTCATTACTACCATATTACTAACACTATTCGCAACAAATTTTGCACACATTACCCACACGTACCATTCAACGTACGCTCAAAAGGTTATATCACCTAGTTCATGAGATAAGGCGTTGTAAATATTGGGATGAGTGAAAAACTAGCTGTTTTATACATACTAGTTCGATTCTTTAAAGATTCGGGGTTGGAGACTACTGGTTGGTCAAAAATGTTTCCGCGGAAATATGATGGTGTTTTCTTGTTTTTTGTTTTTTTGTATGCCTATTTCCCTGAAGACTGTCGTATTCCTGCTTTGCAGTTGTGGAGATTGTCGATGAGTGCTGCTAGTAGCCATTTGGAGCCGGTGTACTGAAGTTTTACCGGTAAACTTATTCCAGTTGAGGGGGTCGGATGTCGGGATCTTTCCTGAAAGTAGTTAGTTACGTGTTCCATAGATCGTTTGGAAGAGATCTCTATCGATACAATGTGAAACAAGTTAGTTCATAGGTTATGTATACGTGATTAGTGTTAAATTTAATGAACACATTATTGTTTAGTGCTACTCACGCAACTTCACTTACAAGCAACGTGTATTTTTTCTTGCTTCTAGTTTTTAAGTAGAAATTCGTCAGTGGAACAGAAGGACTTTGGGTTTGATTTGCACCTTGCTTTGCAATCTGTCTGACATTTTTTGCTATTGGTCAAATAATCCAAAATTTTTGTTGTTTTACATTGAACTTTCTGGGCCCCTGGGAGCTTTAACAATGAGTAATAAAAGTAATTTTTGCTACAGTGTTGTATATATTGATATCGCTGTTGTTCCCAAAATGCGACGGATTATTCATGACAAAATTTTATTTGCTGATACAGTTATTGTACAGGCGCAGTTAAAATATCGTTGAAGAGATACGTACATGACGATAGTGCCTGATCACATATTATTGTTCGCACTGTTCACTATCGTACAATCAGTACCTTCTGTCTGAATGATTAGTTACCCCAGGAAATTATCCGTAAAACACTTTTGAGTGGAAATATGAAAAATTATGTAAGAAGATCGATTCGGTTCTTCTTTCCAAGACTAGCAGTTATACTGAGAGTGAAGAAAACTACTTACGATATTTTAACTTTCATTTATGGTTCATCTCAGCTGCGCATTTTTAATTATACGACTTTTCGATTATTCAGGATCATCTTGAGACCTAAGTAGTTGCGTCAGCCACTCGTGTTTATTCAGAAACTCGTATCAGAATACGCTACTCTGATATGACGTTCTGACAGACAACACATGTTGCTGTCGCAACTACTTAGGCATCAAGATAATCCTGAGCGATCGAAACGTATCATGTAATTAAAATTGTGCAACTGACACTGAACAATAAAAGAAAACTATTTTAAATATCAATACAGCTGCTGATACACAAGAGAGGAGTATGCCGGCTATAGTAAGCTGAACTTAATTGTGAAGCTCAGTAGTATGCTTCTTCCATTTCAAGTCGTCATCAGTATGTGTACAAAAAATGTGGAGACTTGTAGCATATTTACTGACTCCTGTTCACGTGCTGTATCTGTTACTGGTACGAATCTGTTGGCTCTAAAAACTGAATAAGCGTGAATTTTTAAAAAATTTAAGGGGGAGTCCATCTTTGGTGATCCACTTAATAACATTCTTTTTTTAAAAAAAGTAATTAACAATGTGTTCTGTGGCTTTCTCTGTAATACGATTTTTATAACACGAATATCGGCTGCAAAAAGTATCAGGTGGGCTTGTTAAATGTTAATTGTAAGGTTAGATAGCTACAGGGCTTTTAATGATTGACTTTAGGGTGGTGGGAAGTTTACGCTTGTTTTGCAGGTCAGAATGAGGCTGGCGACCCTTAGCTGTTTCGAATATTCGATAGTGCAGCCAAGCAGAGAATTAAATCGAGTCCGCCAGTAAACGTTTCCAATTAAATCCGCCGAGTGGTACGTGGCCTAATTTGTTTCCTGCGCCGCACGTCGCCAAGAACACGTGGATTGCCGGCCGTATTGGCCGAGCGGTTCTAGGCGCTACAGTCTGGAGCCGCGCGACCGCTACGGTCGCAGGTTCGAATCCTGCCTCGGGCATGGATGCGTGTGATGACCTTGGGTTAGTTAGGTTTAAGTAGTTCTAAGTTGTAGGGGACTGATGACCACAGAAGTTGAGTCCCATAGTGCTCAGAGCCATTTGAACCATTTGAACACATGGATTCTGACCGCGGCCGCGCGTGCGAGATTCCTCGCGACGCCACGAAGTTCTGATGTACGAACGAGGGGAACTTCTCATACTGGCATCTGTCTTCTCAACCGCAATATTTCTGTGATCCTTCTACTTTAAATCGATTAACTAAGACACTACTCCAAACTTCACTGTTTTGATTTAGTCTAGCACACTGAGAATGGAACATGTTTCCAAATGTGTAAGGTACTTTCCGTCTATTTCTTCTTCTTCTTCTTCTTCTTCTTGTTCCATATTGACTCCGTAAGACCACGTGTAGCCGCATCGTGGACTGCATTTTCATCTTCTCCTTCAAGAATCTCTTCATCCTGTTTCTTCCCTTCTCCCATTTTCTTCATAGACCTTCAGAATCTTCTCGTGTCTGCTCCACTGGTGACTACGTATCCTCCTCCGTTGTCGATCTCTCTCATATTGGTCGACGTGTACTTGCTTCTCCAATTTTCCTTTCCTTCCATCTTGATCTCTTGTTCCGACCACTCCTTCCGAAGTTCAGCAACCCACGTCGTTCCTGCCTTTCCTCATGTCTTCCCCGTTGTTTCCCATATTCTTTTCATCTTTCTCTAGATATTCATCTTGATTACATGTCTGGAAAATCTTGCCCCTTTAAGTCTAACTTTTCTCTAATTGCCCTCACGCTACGGCACAGTTCCTGTTTATGTGTTCGCGTCCATCTCTCACTACTCCTTTTATGGCCTAATATCTTCTTCTATATTTTCCTCTCTTCTTTCTCTACTTATTCTGTAACATTTCTTTTTGGTGTTATAGTGGCAGTCGTGTAGAGTAATGCATTACTAACGGTTGACATGTAGTGTATGATCTTTGATGCTGTAGATACATTCTTTTTAGTGTGTATAAATATGCTCATACAGGCAGCTGACCATATCGTCTTCATCCTCTCTTTTATTCTGTAATAGCTCTTGTTCCTTCCTGTTATATATTCTTCCAAGTATTGTGAGGAGTATGGAGACACACATTTCCCTTAGTAAAAAAACTGGCATTGTAACTCTGTCCTATCACGGCAACACTGTCTGTGTTGTGGTATTAATGGCAGGCTAAGCATGGGAGCTAAGTCTCTAGACTGGTTGCCATTAATCTCCAATCAGTGATGCTGGATTACACAGTATGTTACAGGGAGTCCATTGTTTTTGGATGGCAGACACAGATGTGAAAGGGTTACAATGTGCTTAACGCAGAGTACAGAGATCGTCCCTTATGTTGGTTAGATCTGGTCGATCGAAACCTTGACAACGAGTACACATGTCTCACTTTCCCATGCGGGCCAACAATGGCACACTGTCTCATCCGAATGCCCCACAGTTCTAGATACTGCACAACTGGACCAGCCTGCCAAATCCGCAGTCACAATGAGGCACCATTTGAACTCTGCTAGGTGTCTCACAAGAGTAGATGGCATCTTAGTGTTCTTGACAGTGATCGCTCAACTTCTTACGACATAGTAACAACACTCAACACGAACAACACTAATACCATCTGGTGGTCGTTGTACCCGTCACAGAGAATTTGAGCTGTCATCATTTACGTACTAGCTGATTTTGTGTACGTGTACAAAGTTACACTCACATGTGGCCATGTCTTCTGAATACTATACATCGTTTATCAGGTAGCGTCTTTTATGAAGAAAATCGCATCAACATTTCACAAAATCCTTATTGGTGTCGACTAAGCCGAGTTCATCTTCAAACTAAAGGCATATGCAGGAGGCAGTCATGTAACGTCACCACTGCGATATCAAAAAAACACCGTTCTTTTTTTTTTTGGCGGAGTACGTTGTATTTCGTACGAACTTGACTCTTTCATACTCGACAAGCTCTGGAAAGACTGATGCTTCTTAGCGGTTGAAGATATTTTTGCATTCTGCCAGATTTCCCTTCAGTGTTTGGTGTAATAGTTGACTGTGATGTGGAGAATGGTCTTTATGTACAGGGTGGTATATTGATCGTGACCGGGCCAAATATCTCACGAAATAAGCGTCAAACGAAAAATCTACAAAGAATGAAACTTGTCTAGCTTGAAGGGGGAAACCAGATGGCGCTATGGGTCGCTCGCCAGATGCCGCTGACATAGGTCAAACGGATATCAACTGCGTTTTTTAAATAGGAACCCCCATTTTGTATTACAAATTCGTGTATTACGTATAGAAAAATGAATGGTTTAGTTGGACGACTTTTTTCGCTTTGTGATAGATGGCGCTGTAATAGTCACAAACACATGGCTCACAATTTTAGACGAACAGTTGGTAACAGGTAGATTTTTAAATTAAAATACAGATCGTAGGTAATTTTTGAGTGCGCGTGCTGTTACAGCGTGATTGAAATGCTCAAAATGATGGCCGTCAACGTCAGTGCATTTGGCAATACGTGTAACGACATTCCTATCAACAGCGAGTAGTTCGCCTTCCGTAATGTTCGCACATGCATTGACAATGCGCTGACGCATGTTGTCAGGCGTTGTCGGTGGATCACGATAGCAAATATCCTTCAACTTTCCCCACAGAAAGAATTCCGGGGACGTCAGATCCGGTGAACGTGCGGGCCATGGTATGATGCTTCGACGACAAATCCACCTGTCATGAAATATGCTATTCAATACCGCTTCAACCGCACGCGAGTTATGTGCCGGACATCCATCATGTTGGAAGTACATCGCCATTCTGTCATGCAGTGAAACACCTTGTAGTAACAACGGTAGCACATTACGTAGGAAATCAGCATACATTGCCCCATTTAGATTGCCATCGATAAAATGGGGGCCAATTATCCTTCGTCCCATAATGCCGCACCATACATAAACCCGCCAAGGTCACTGATGTTCCACTTGCCGTAGCCATCGTGGATTTTCCGTTGCCCAATAGTGCATATTATGCCGTTTTACGTTACCGCTGTTGGTGAATGACGCTTCGCCGCTAAATAGAACGCGTGCAAAAAACTGTCATCGGCTCGTAATTTCTCTTGTGTCCAGTGGCAGAGCTGTACACGACGTTCAAACTCGTCGCCATGCAATTCCTGGTGCATAGAAATATGGTACGGGTGCAATCGATGTTGATGTAGCATTCTCAACACCGACGTTTTTGAGATTCCCGATTCTCGCGCAGTTTGTCTGCTACTGATGTGCGGATTAGCGGCGACAGCAGCTGAAACACCTACTTGGGCATCATCATTTGTTGCAGGTCGTGGTTTACGTTTCACATGTGGCTGAACACTTCCTGTTTCCTTAAATAACGTAACTATCCGGCAAACGGACCGGACACTTGGATGATGTCGTCCAGGAAACCGAGCAGCATACATAGCACACGCCCGTTGGGCATTTTGATCACAATATCCATACATCAACACGATATCGACCTTTTCCGCAATTGAAAAACGGTCCATTTTAACACGGGTAATGTATCACGAAGCAAATACCGTCCGCACTGGCGGAATGGCTCTCTGGCTCTGGCTCTGAGCACTATGGGACTCAACTGCTGAGGTCATTAGTCCCCTAGAACTTAGAACTACTTAAACCTAACTAACCTAAGGACATCACACACATCCATGCCCGAGGCAGGATTCGAACCTGCGACCGTAGCGGTCTCGCGGTTCCAGGCTGCAGCGCCAGAACCGCGCGGCCACTTCGGCCGGCGCACTGGCGGAATGTTACGTGATACCACGTACTTATACGTTTGTGATTATTACAGCGTCATCTATCACAAAGCGAAAAAAGTGGTCCAACTAACACATTCGTATTTCTTTACGTACTACCGAATATGTAATAAAAAATGGGGGTATCTGTTTTAAAAAAACGCAGTTGATATCCGTTTGACCTACTGCAGTGGCATATAGCGGGCCAACCATAGCGCCATCTGGTTTCCTGCTTCAAGCTAGACGAGTTTCGTTCTTTGTAGTTTTTTCGTTTGATGCTTATTTCGAGAGATATTTGGCCCGGTCACTATCAATGGACCACCCTGTATAAATTAAGAAATACGTGCTTGTACTGTAAGACTCATAGAAAGTCATTACACACACACACACACACACACACACACACACACACACACACACGCACAAAACCAATTGCCTAACTACAATCGGTAATGGGGGTTGGTCGGTTCGGGACAACCGCCTAAAAATAGGCAGCGTCACCCTCCTCTTTGCTTCTTCCATAGCCACTGCATGCCCACCTCAACAAAACATCGCTCACATATCGCTTCTCACCGCTGTAGTACGTTGAGAACATAAAATTTGTAGGTGTACCCAACTGTTTCGAAATACAGTGCTACTTTTTGATTAGATTCTTGGCTTCTGGGAAACCTATAAAAACTGCTCGTGGATTGAAATTGTGACTCGATTCTTTTCTACACAGTATTACACACGCTATTCACGATGAATGCTCGGTCATTGCCCTGGTCAGAACACCTGATCACATCTTCTCACTTTCATTCGATACATACAATTAACTGAATGAAGTACGAGGTTAATATTTGTCCTGGGTGAAGGTGGCAATTTATTCTTATACCTGAACTCGAGAGTGATTTCTAAAATCATCTTTGACTGCGTCAACACAGCGAATGACCTTTCACGTCTGATCGATTGACTAATGTTGCCACTTTTTCTGTTCATTGTAATTTTTCCGTTTTTCTTTCCCTTCTTTCGGGCGCCGTGGGCATTTTGTCCGTCGAAGAGGAGGGGTGGGGGGTTTGCCACGTACGCTGCAGCCCAGATATCCCGATAATATTCCTGCATAGTTTCTTTAATTGTACAATTATTTGCCGCTTATCCTCTAAGACTGCGAACGCTACACAAATTGCGTTGTGCCGCATTTCTCAACAATGCAGGGTCCGTCCAACGTCTGGCTTCCGCCGTTGCCTAGCATCAGTTCGAGACTAGTCGAATGGCGAGCACCATGAACGTTTCTCTCTCCGTTCAGCAAGATCTTAAGAAGACCGAGAAACACAGCGAGCGACGATAGCATTCGGAAAAGGTAAACCATCAACAGACATCTGATTTCCTTAGCACCCAAAACACTGCATTTGCTTGTGAACGCATAGCATAAATTCTCAGAAGCGTATAATAATGTTTATAAGAGTAGAAATCTTTGACACAGATGTTGTACTCAAGTAATTCGTTTTGCAAACCAGTCATCCAGAGTGTGTGTAACGCTGTTTGTGCTCAGAAAATTGTATTTTATAAATTCTACAATTACAGGAAAATAGAAATTCTACAAATCATACATACTACTGCGAAGTAGCCATTTCACTTGCTCTCTGTATTTGCTGATGCAGATAATGTACGAGAAGCTGAGTACTTCATCATGGCATTTGATACACGCGTGCCGGCCTTTGGTGGCCGAGCGGTTCTAGGCGCTTCAGTCTGGAAGCGCGCGACCGCTACGGTCGCAGGTTCGAATCCTGCCTCGGGCATTGATGTGTGTGATGTCCTTGGTTAGTTAGGTTTAAGTAGTACTAAGTTCTAGGGGACTGATGACCTGAGATGTTAACTCTTATAGTGCTCAGAGACATTTTTGATACGCGGGTTTTCCATGCACAAATCGTTTAAAATAATACATTTTTATTAATATTTCCAACGCAATATGGACGGATTAGATGCGTTAAGCTATATTTTTGTCAGAAACTTAACATGCCTTTTTAAGCCATAGGTGTCTTCTTAATGGAACGAAATGCGATGTGAAATAATTGTTTCTGTTCAGAAATCATCAAATAAGGCGAGTCACCTTTATCGCTTTGTATTCTCTCCTCCAGTACAGACTAGTAGTCGCCGTTGTACAGAATCGGTAGAGGTCCCTGAAATTCGAGCTGCTAATATGTTGATTTCTCTCACTGCCAACTCCAGCGTAATCGCTTACTGCTGTGATTCATTCCGGTGATACGTGATTTATAACATTGATTATCATTTGCACGTCACCTCTTACGCCATTTTGCACCCCCAGCTCCGATACAAAAATGGCTCTGAGCACTATGGGACTCAACTGCTGAGGTCATTAGTCCCCTAGAACTTAGAACTAGTTAAACCTAACTAACCTAAGGACATCACAAACATCCATGCCCGAGGCAGGATTCGAACCTGCGACCGTAGCGGTCTTGCGGTTCCAGACTGCAGCGCCTTTAACCGCACGGCCACTTCGGCCGGCAGCTCCGATACAGCAAATACACTCCTGGAAATTGAAATAAGAACACCGTGAATTCATTGTCCCAGGAAGGGGAAGCTTTATTGACACATTCCTGGGGTCAGATACATCACATGATCACACCGACCGAACCACAGGCACATAGACACAGGCAACAGAGCATGCACAATGTCGGCACTAGTACAGTGTATATCCACCTTTCGCAGCAATGCAGGCTGCTATTCTCCCATGGAGACGATCGTAGAGATGCTGGATGTAGTCCTGTGGAACGGCTTGCCATGCCATTTCCACCTGGCGCCTCAGTTGGACCAGCGTTCGTGCTGGACGTGCAGACCGCGTGAGACGACGCTTCATCCAGTCCCAAACATGCTCAATGGGGGACAGATCCGGAGATCTTGCTGGCCAGGGTAGTTGACTTACACCTTCTAGAGCACGTTGGGTGGCACGGGATACATGCGGACGTGCATTGTCCTGTTGGAACAGCAAGTTCCCTTGCCGGTCTAGGAATGGTAGAACGATGGGTTCGATGACGGTTTGGATGTACCGTGCACTATTCAGTGTCCCCTCGACGATCACCAGTGGTGTACGGCCAGTGTAGGAGATCGCTCCCCACACCATGATGCCGGGTGTTGGCCCTGTGTGCCTCGGTCGTATGCAGTCCTGATTGTGGCGCTCACCTGCACGGCGCCAAACACGCATACGACCATCGTTGGCACCAAGGCAGAAGCGACTCTCATCGCTGAAGACGACACGTCTCCATTCGTCCCTCCATTCACGCCTGTCGCGACACCACTGGAGGCGGGCTGCACGATGTTGGGGCGTGAGCGGAAGACGGCCTAACGGTGTGCGGGACCGTAGCCCAGCTTCATGGAGACGGTTGCGAATGCTCCTCGCCGATACCCCAGGAGCAACAGTGTCCCTAATTTGCTGGGAAGTGGTGGTGCGGTCCCCTACGGCACTGCGTAGGATCCTACGGTCTTGGCGTGCATCCGTGCGTCGCTGCGGTCCGGTCCCAGGTCGACGGGCACGTGCACCTTCCGCCGACCACTGGCGACAACATCGATGTACTGTGGAGACCTCACGCCCCACGTGTTGAGCAATTCGGCGGTACGTCCACCCGGCCTCCCGCATGCCCACTATACGCCCTCGCTCAAAGTCCGTCAACTGCACATACGGTTCACGTCCACGCTGTCGCGGCATGCTACCAGTGTTAAAGACTGCGATGGAGCTCCGTATGCCACGGCAAACTGGCTGACACTGACGGCGGCGGTGCACAAATGCTGCGCAGCTAGCGCCATTCGACGGCCAACACCGCGGTTCCTGGTGTGTCCGCTGTGCCGTGCGTGTGATCATTGCTTGTACAGCCCTCTCGCAGTGTCCGGAACAAGTATGGTGGGTCTGACACACCGGTATCAATGTGTTCTTTTTTCCATTTCCAGGAGTGTAGTTACGTTGACTACAGGCTCATTAACCGCCCTTTGCCAGAGCGATGTATCGCTGGCAGCGTCGGGAGCTATTATCGCTTGCAATCGGTCACAAATTAGCCGATTAATCAAGCAATTTGAACCGGTATTTCGAACACCACTATGTTCTGTTATCGGAAATTATTTGCTATATTTAACAAAACTCAGTATGTCCACTCGATGCACGTAAAAACCAGGTTTGAAATGTAGGCTATTAAAGTTGTTTTGGAATATTTTTCGTTTCAAACTGTAAGTTATCCGCTAAGAATGTTCAAATGGTTCAAATGGCTCTGAGCACTATGGGACTTAACATCTGTGATCATCAGTCCCCTAGAACTTAGAACTACTTAAACCTAACTAACCTAAGGACATCACACACATCCATGCCCGAGGCAGGATTCGAACCTGCGACCGTTGCAGTCGCGCGGTTCCGGACTGAGCGCCTTAACCGCGAGACCACCGCGGCCGGCCGCTAAGAATGTGTTCAGACTTAAACGCCACTTACATTAAAAAGTCCTCACTGAAGTTATCCACAGCCTTGGTACTATTTTTGATACGCTCATAATTACCGATTAAAATTTCCATATTTTTCCTGACTGCACCTTCCTATCTCACGTTTTACTAAGTTTCAAATGTCTTTTAAGTGGTTGTTGGAATAGTTTATCTTTTGTTGCAAGTACATGTATAGCTGAAACACTGTAGGGTCTACTCGTAGCCAGAACGGGTGGTCAAATTCACAGTCCATCACACAAAACTTAGGGCCGGCCGTAGTGGCCGTGCGGTTCTAGGCGCTGCAATCTGGAACCGAGCGACCGCTACGTTCGCAGGTTCGAATCCTGCCTCGGGCATGGATGTGTGTGATGTCCTTAGGTTAGTTAGGTTTAATTAGTTCTAAGTTCTAGGCGACTGCTGACCTCAGAAGTTAAGTCGCATATTGCTCAGAGCCATTTGAACCATCTGAACAAAACTTCGGTTTTGTGCGATTTGTGTATGTCGCTTAAGGGGGGTAGGACGTCAAACGGGCCGACTTGGAGGAGGAGAGGCATCACTGGACATTTTAATTTCCACTGTCTATACTCTTACAAGTAAAATCATAAAACTTTGTCAGAATGTCCATGAAGGATTCAGGATTCACATTCATAGCAGCGGAAGTTCAAACACATAAAAAAAAGTTCTTCTACACGTGAAATTTCATCATTTTTTTCACTTACTATTGGCTGCATTTGTTGCTGTAGGTACACTTTTCTTCATAATTAAGAGAGATTCTTCGATGAATTTTGCACAGCGTACAAACCATACTTACAGGTGTCTGAAACTCTAGAATCTATTTAATTTATGAAAAAGTGAACGAGTTGTTACGTTTTAAACTTTATGTTTAGAAAAAAATCAAATTTTGTTGTTGATTATCTCAATTTTTACCATAGTTTTTAATAGATTTGGAAAATTCTAGAGTTTCATTTATCTGTAAGTATGGTTTGTATGCTGTGCAAAATTCATCAAACAATCTCTCTTACTTGTAAAGAAAAATGTACCTATAGCAACAAATGCAGCCAACAGTAAGTGAAAAAATGATGAAATTTCATATCTAAAAAAAATATTTCATTATGTTTTTGAACTTCCACTACTATGAATCCTTCCTGGTCATGCTGACAAAGTTTTATGAATTTATTTGTAAAAGTATAGGCACTGGAAATTAAATTGTTCTGTGGTGCTTCTCCTGTCGGCCCGTTTGACGTCCTATCCCCCTTAAAGCGAGCGCTGGGATGGTTCTCATGATGGGGCATAGCCGATTTCCATCGCCATCCTCCTCTCATTAGAGCTTGTGTTCCATCTATGATCAGCTAGTCGTCGACTGGAAAAGTACCTACAGGAGTACAGCGTCACAATAGTGTTGACCGTTGATTGTACCTTGTTCAGAGAGACGCAACGTTGCCATGAACTCAAGAGCTGTGTCAGTGAGGGATGGGGTCGCGTTCTCTCCTCGGATGAGAGCAGATTCATTTTGCGTAGTGATTCTGTACACACCCCCATACGGCGACAGATGACATCACGTAATGAACCCAGGAAGATCATCGAACATGACCGTCTTGGTGGTCCAGGTTTTGTTTAAAGACCTCTAGGTCTTCAAATACTGTACTTCTTCCCCATGTGTGTCTCTCTGATGATGCATCCGGCCCTGACTTCATTTTTATGAATGACAATATGCGACCGCATCGAACAGGGCAGGTGGAGGCGCTCATAGAATGAAATGATACTCGGCGAATGGACTGATCTGCCAATTTTCCGGACTTAAATACCATAGAGCGCGTGTGGGATGCACCGACGACCATACAGCTTTTGTCATTCTCGCTGGAGGAGGAATTGAACGCTCTACCACAAGAACGCGTTGCCAACCTTGCGGACTGCATGGGAGCACTCTGCGGAACATGGATTGCCGCCCGTGGTGATCACATACCCTGTTAACAACCATGTCCTGTCTTTTGTAATGATTAATGACTATCATAAATCGTGGTGACTTCAGTATTATTGTTGTCTCTGAACAATATTATCACTTCTGTTCGTCTCATTATGTTACGTACTGTACTATATTGTAGCAGTTCTTTCTTTGGATAGTACAAGTTTCACCGAGATATGCTACTTGTAAGTGATGCGAAAGTTACTTTCGACTTTGATTTGTACGCCAGTGCACTTGAATAGATGTCGTGTAATTTCTTGGTTTTTTCCAGGGTTAAGATGGTATGAAGCAATCGATTCTGCTTGTTTTCTTTTTACTTTTTTTGTTTCGTAATTGGCGAATAACATATGCAGTAAAAGAATGTTGAACTTGGAGATATATGTCAAATGAAACAAATATTTATATTGCTTAAAGCTTTTTATGGTTGGAAATCTTATAAAATACGTGTGAAAGAGAAATCTCGATCATAGGGAATTCAGAAACACAGAGAGAGAAAGCAGATCGGAGAGGAGATCCAAAGTAGAAAAACAATCCATTCTGCCACTGACACCACTTCGCAGACAGTTACAATTTTCAAGGCACTTCTTTGAAACGATTGTAGAAATAATAGGCCAGGTGCGTCTATCACTCGCGCTCTGAGATTCCGTAAGTTCTTCATTATGTACATAGATAGTTTATACATATCGGGAATAGTTTATACATATCGGGAAGTGAGACACTCGGCGAATTTTTCCTGTTACCGACATTGATATTGGAAAGATATTTGGTCTGGTAATTTCAGCATTTGCGAAAATTTTTTAATTTTAAGTTTGACGTCGGATAACAAATCACAAAAGAAATATTTTTTCGTGTGATATAATTATAGATTGAACTTGTCTGGTTCTTTCCCTTTACGTTTACTGTGAAAGCTTGCTGCTACTGAGGTCATCGGTCCCTAACCTTACGAACTACTTAAGCTAACTTTAACTTACGCTGAGGACAACACATACACCCATGCCGGAAGGAGCCTCCCTGACCGTGACAAGGTGCCTTAAACAGCGCGGCTACCCAGCACGGCGTACCTGAGACAAGTCCAGTAAAACATAAGATGAAAAAACAACTTTTGGATTTGACTAGTATCATAATAATTTAAATTTAAAACAAAACCGAAGCCTTGCAGACGGAAATATCAAACGAAGCCGAAATAAGAATGAGGGCTGTGGATGATTCATTCAACGAATACGAAAATAAGCCTCCAGTTACCAACTTGACAGATGTCCTAAGAAGTTCTGAGTTCTCGTACTATGTTAAATCAGTAAACGGATCGAACCGATCTGTCCAGACACTCTGTGAACATAATGGCACTGAAACAGAGACCGAGAAACAAAAGGCCGAAATACTAAACATTTTTTTCCAAATACGTTTCACGCAGTAACATCACACTGTAGTTCCTCCTTTAAATCGTCGCACGAAAGACAAAATGACAGACATCGAAATAAATGACCAGAGGATAGAAAATCAATTGAAATTGCTCGACAGAGGGAAGACCATTGACGGAATGCCAATCTGATTCTACACAGAGTATGCAAAAGAACTTACGCACTTTTAGCAGCAGCGTGCCGTAGGTTTCTTAAGGACGAAGCTTTCCTAATTATTGAAAAAACTCACAAGTTATTCCCGTTTCAGGAACGGTCGTCGAACAGATGCAGAAAACTGAAGGGCTATGTGTGTGATGACGGCCTGTTATACAATTTCGGAACATGTTTTATGCTCGCGTATTACATTTCTGGAGACAGAAAATTTGCTCTGTAGGAACCAACAAGGGTTAAAAATCAACGATCGTATAAAATCCAGCTTGTTCTGTTTGCTCATGAGACCGAGAAAGCTGTAGGATAAAGGCGCCCAGGTAGATGTCTTGTTCTTTGACTTCGGAAAGGCATTCGAGACAATTCCGCACTGCCGCGTAATCAACAAAATCCGAGCTTATGAAGTATCAGACCACATGTGTAACTGGACCGAAAAGTTTCTAGCAAATAGAACACAGCATGACATTCTGGATGGACATAGGCCCTCAGACGTAGAAATAACTTCGAGAGGCACTGTTGTAGCAAAACTACTTTTCACAGCACGTATAAATGGCCTAGTGGATACCGTCGGAAGTTCGTTGAGGCATTTCGCTGATAACACTGTTGTATACAAAGAAATCGCGACGCTAGAAGACTAACTAAATGCAGGAAGACTTGAAGACAGTCCACTTTTGATACAAAGAGTAGCAATTGATCCTCAACATAAACAAACGTAAAGGATTGCGAATACATGGACGGAGAGACCCTTTAATGTATAATTACAAAGTTGCAGAACAATCACTGGAAACAGTTATTCCATAACATAAGTAGGAGTATTCGTACGGAGCAATTTGAAGTGGAACGACACATGAAATTAGTTGCTTCTAAGTCAGATGCTAGATTGAGATTCGTTGGAATCCTCAGGAAATGTGGTCCATCAACAACGTAGCTTACAAAACAATCCTTCGATCAAAACTGGAATGTTGCTCGTCGTTATTGGATTCGTGTTGGGTAGGAATAACGGAAATAAAGAAGATCCAAAGGAGAGCAGCATCTTTAGTTACAGGTTCATTGAGTAAGCGCGAATGCGTCACGGAAGTGCTCAGAGAACTCTATCGGAAAACACATCAAGAGAGGCATTCTGCATCACATTATGGTCTACTCTTAAGGCTCCGATAGCGTACATTCTCAGAAGATCGAACCAAAATGTTGCTTCCTCCTACATATATGTCGCGAAAAGGTCATGAAGATAAAGTTATAGCGATTCGAGCCCACATGGAGGCTTAACAGGAAACGTTCTTCCCGCAAACCATATACGACTGGAACAGGAAATGGGAAAGTGATACAGATACACAAAATACCCTACGCCACACACCGTAAGGTGGCTTACGCAATATTCTGGGTGGTCCATTGATCGTGACCGGGCCAAATATCTCACGAAATAAGCGCCAAACGAAAAAAACTACAAAGAACGAAACTTGTCTAGCTTGAAGGAGGAAACCAAATAGCGCTATGGTTGGCCCGCTAGATGGCGCTGCCATAGGTCAAACGGATGTCAACTACGTTTTTTTTTTAAATAGCAACCCCATTTTTATTATTTATTCGTGTAGTATGAATGTTTTAATTGTACCACTTTTTTCGCTTTGTGATAGATGGCGCTGTAATAGTCACAAACATATGGCTCACAATTTTAGACGAACAGTTGGTAACAGGCAGGTTCTTTAAACTAAAATACACAGCGTAGGTACGTTTGAACATTTTATTTCGGTTGTTCCAATGTGATACATGTATCTTTGTGAACTTATTTTTGAGAACGTATGCTGTTACAGCGTGATTACTTGTAAATACCACATTAATGCTATACATCCTCAAAATGATGTGTCAACCTCAATGCATTTGGCAATACGTGTAACGACATTCCTCTGAACAGCGAGTAGTTCGCCTTCCGTAATGTTCGCACATGCATTGACAATGCGCTGACGCATGTTGTGAGGCATTATCGGTGGATCACGATAGCAAATATTCTTCCACTTTCCCCACAGAAAGAAATCCGGGGACGTCAGATCCGGTGAACGTGCGGGCCATGGTATGGTGCTTCGACGACCAATCCACCTGTCATGAAATACGCTATTCAATACCGCTTCAACCGCATGCGAGCTATGTGCCGGACATCCATCATGTTTTTGCCTACATTAATACAAACAATAGTTTATTGACATAGAACAAGTAACGAGATCCTCACCAGTCATGCTAGCAGAGTGGTTTAAATAAAACAATTTACTATTAATAAAAGTAATCACGCTCACAGTGTTTAGTTAACAAGTAGAACCGCTCTCGATCACAGCGCATGTACCTGCACCCCCGAGTGCCATCAGTAAACAGCTGCAACTTGTCACACGACAACGACGGGCTTTCGTGCAGAATTTGGGGCTAGCAAACACAACCAATGAATACTTCGTATACCGCACAGGGTGATGTATCAACCGTAAAATGACCAGCGTGAAACTGTCACCAAGGTAGTGCTCCTCCTGACAAGCAGAAAGCCTTTCCTCCACCTCGACTGGGATCGCTGTCTGTCTAGCCAGGGAAAAACACCAACAACCCCACCAGACTCTTGTGTCCACACAGGAGCCACATCCTATGCACTCTGCAGTGACGTCTGGCTGACAGTACCGCAGCACACACGTTTCTCAAGGCCCTTCCCCTCGACTCTTCTCAGAAGTGTCACGTTCGTCTTTGTACAGCAACTGACTCTGCCAAACCTCCTTGCCACGAGCTCGGCACCAGCAGCCATCACGGCCATCACCGACCGCCCATTTACGGCCGGAGCACGACACTCCACACAAAATGATTCCATGCAGCCAGGGAAATCAACCAGCATAAGTTTACTGTCATACTCCTCAGATCACTGTAGCACGAGTCTGGCCCTTGCGACACGGGTCGTCCTGTCGTCCTTCTGGTCATCCTGTTGGCCATCGCCGTCGAGGAAGACATCAAGCATAAACGGATACAGGTGATCAGCAATAATGATCACGCAGCTCACTTCTTTTATGGTGCCTTACATTACCACCGCGGACCCCATGGAAGCTCAGGTAAATGTTTTGCAGAGAATACTGAACAACTGGCGTCCATGGCATGGCGTATGTTTTGAACAGCCTTTCTCGTGGCTGACGGCATATGCCGACAAGAGATGTGGGTTACCCGATCAGACGACACATTTCCATTCATACACGGTCCAATATCTATGATACCGTCTCTAGTGCAATGGTAACTGGCAATGTCGTTGGGTCAACATGAGAACATGTGTGGGTCGTTCTCTGCAGAGATACACGTTCAGCATTTTGCGTTGAACTATCTTCTCCGAAACGCTTGTGGCTGCATCAGCAATGTACTCTATCGTCAAACATACCACAGACTGCCGCTTATCCCACACTAGAATCGGACAGGTCTCCGATCTCCACATAATGTGAAGCAGTATGAACGTCCAGTGTCTCATTACAGGGAAGAGCCAAAGAAACTGGCACACATGCCTAATATCGTATAGAACCTCAGCGAGCACGCAGAAGTTCCGCAACACGACGAGGCATGGGCTCGACTAATGTCTGGGAATGGACACCATGGATCCTGCAGGGCTGTCAATAAATCCGTAAGAGTACGAGGGGGTGGAGATCTCTTTTGGACAGCAGGTTGCAAGGCATCCGAGATATGCTCAATAATGTTCATGTCTGGAGAGTTTGGTGACCGGAGGACGTGTTTAATCTCAAACGAGTGTTGCTGGAGCCACTCTATAGCAATTCTGGATGTGTGGGCCGTCACATTGTCCTGCTGGAATTGTCCAAGTCCGTCGGAATGCCCAATGTACATGAATGGATGCAGGTGATCAGACAGGATGCTTACGTACGTGTCACCTGTCTGACTCGTACGAACTTGGAGAATCTGTGTCCCATCGTTCGTGCGCCGACTGTAACATCACATTCAAACGCGCTTAAATCTTGATAACCCGTCATTGTAGCAGCAGTAACCGATTTAACAACTACGCCAGAGACTTGTTGTCTTACATAGGCATTGGCGATCGCAGCGCCTTATTCTGCCTGTTTACGTATCTCTGTATTTGAATATGCATGCCTGTACCAGTTTCTTTGGCGCTTCAGCGTACTTGCCCATCTGCAGTCCGCATCGTCGCTGCAATGACGGTCCATTAACCTCTTTTCCACTTACATAGGGTGGTGCGAAACAATCTGAAAGGATTGTAAGGTTGTTGCAGGGTAGACGGTGCTGGGAAGTAACTGTTAAGGAAACAATTCGATAGGTTGCGCAGTTTCCAAGTCAATTAGCATTGAAGATATAAAATCAGGTCCTTGCTAATATTCGGCCCGGCTGACAGATTGTCGCCAAATGTGTTCTTCGTTAGGTTTCCTAAAACCTATGAAGAGAGCGATAGAGAAAGTGGATATGGGACGATAGTAAGGACTGAACCTGACCGAAAGGCTTGCTTTATCATTTACCAGGTGGTTATAACTCAAGCGCCGCTACTTACATAGGTCCAGTGTGGACTACATCGTTTGGCAGAGAAACTTGGTTCATATTGTAATGCGTTAATGTGAAACCGATTTACGTTCGTAAAAGAATTACTTGTAGTTCCAGTTTTGGTCATCAGGTGCACATCTGACGCTGTGAATGCAAGAAATACGTATAGCAATGTTCACATATGTAATGTATTGGAAACCTAATGCGGGCAGGAAATGTTAAGCAAGTGAGAAACTCATAACGTTGATTTTATTAGTAACCGTCGCTAACACAATTTGTCTCGTATCAGGACCGGACACCTCGACGAGATGCTGTACAGCGCCAGATTTCCACGTGGTGGCCAAAATGAGAAATAATTTTTCCAGTGTACACCGGTTCCCCTTTAATGTATTAGAATATCTACTAATTTTCGCTACCTTACCATAATTACAGCCCACACTGGACCTCTGTGAGTCGCTGCACTTTAATTATAACCACTCTGTACACTATGAAAATTACTGAAACTAATTTTATCTGGTGGTCCGCTTGAATTTACGCGGGCAACTGGCTGGTTTACTAACTTCAATGCTAATTAACTCGGAAACGGCGCAACATATTTAATTTTTTTCTTAACGTTTATTTCTCACCACAACTTACCCTGCAACAACTTCACATTTCTGACCATCCTGTACAATTCTCTTACTGTGTCACACGTCCGTAGCTGAATCAGGTGTCATTTGTTTTCACAGAAGGCAGCGGTCGTAATGTTCTGGTTAATCAGGGGAAAAAGAATTACAGGATTTGGTGGTCACCATTGAAGCTAACGGAAAAAAATTATGGAATGCAAATTAACACAAAGGGAACAAAAGTATTGGCACTAGGAGGAAATAAAGAAATAAAAATTATGCTGAATACAGAAATATTAGAACAGGTGCAAAATTTAGGTATCTTGGAAGCAGGATGGACACCGACTGGAAGTGGACCACAGAAATTAAAACAAGGATAGCAATGGCAAAAGAGCCATTTTATAAGAAAAGGAGAATTTTCGGCAGCGGTCTGGACAGAGAACTCAGGAAGAGACTGATAAAATGTCTTGTACGGAGTGTTCTTCCGTATGACGCTGAAACACGGACTTTGAGGAAGAAAGACAGAAAGGCCGAAGGCTTTTGAGATGTGGACATGGCGGAGGATGGAAAGAATAAGTTGGGTGGACAGAGTAAAAAAATGAAGAGGTACTGAGAAGAGTGGGAGAAAAAAGACAGTTACTACATGTAATAAAAGGAAGAAAAAGAATTTGGATTACGCATATTTTAAGAAAGAATGATGGACGGATAGAAACAGTTGTAGAAGGTTATGTAGAAGGGAAAAGGAAGCGAGGAAGGAAGATATTTCAGATACTGGATGACGTGATGGACGGTACAACATACAGCAGACTTAAGAAGGAAGCAACGGATCGCAGAAAATGGAGAGGCAGAGGACCTGTTAATATAGCAGTAAACATGATGATGATGTTGATGATGGTGATGATGGTGATGATTATGATTATGAATATTGGTTTCAAGGTTTTGACTTGGCAGCACTTCAGCAAGTGTGCGGTCAAGAGCTTCAGTGGATTGGAAACAACAGGGAACCAGTTGCAAAATATTCGTTTTTTAAACCTTGACCGTGGTTTCGACAGTTATAAAACTATCTTCTGCAGAAGGTATTGCACGTATAATCACATATTGTCTGTATCCAACGTGGGGGGCGTTGACCCTGTCTATTACAAGTGTGTGTGTGTGTGTGTGTGTGTGTGTGTGTGTGTGTGTGTGTGTGTGCGCGCGTGCTTTTGTTTTAAATTGGGACTAAGTGGATAACACACACATGCACTAGATAGGGTCAACGACTCCCACACTAGGTACAGATGATATGTGATTATACGTACAATATCTGATTATACGTACAATATCTTCTGTAGAGGACGGTTTCATAACCGGCGCGACATGGTTAAGGTTTAATGAACCCGTATTTTGGAATTGGTTGGCTGTTACTTCGAGTCCATTGAACGTTGGTTTTCTGATGATATGTCATTTTGTATCGTCAGCATTCTGATATCTTGAAACGTCCCCTTTGGCAGGTTCGCCATATGAAACGTCCCCTTAGAAAAATTATGAATTACTGTGCTGGTAAACCTCTTACGTTATTTGATTTACAAACAGCTGAGCAAAACTCAACGTACGCAAAGTTTTCTCTCTACTTAATCTGATCATCACTAAACTGACACACAATATTTTTAGCGCAACGCAATCTGACTCTCAATAATCCCTACAAAAGAATGGCCCTGACTAACAATAACCTAGATCTTTCATGAATCACTTACCTCACAAAAATCTTCGTTACTCGAAATACTGGAATACAGCGAGCGCCAATACTGCCAGCTAAATAAAAGATTCTAACTACTGAAGGCACTCGCTACTGACAGACATAGTTAGCAAATGAAAGATTTTGATAGAGAACAAACAATGTATTTACCTTAATAATGTCCAAAGGTCATTATATATATATATGACCTCCATCTTTACAAATTTCCTTTTTATGGCGGACACAGGTCCAGATCGTCCGCTCAAAGCTCTGGCATCTTACTCGCCACGTCCACCACTGCTGACGGCTCACCTCCAACTGCGCAACCCTAAGCGCTGTTCACATCCCAAATGCCTAACACTACACAAGTGAATATTTCAACAATGAGTCCAACCAGCCACAGAGTGCACACAGCGCAGTCAGTGATTTTCATACAGAGCGCTACGTGGCGTTACCAACATAAAAACCTAAACAGCCTATTTACAATATCACTTATAATACATGGCTTTTGGTAAATGTGTAAACATAAGTAAAGGTTATTCATGAACGTATTACTATTAGTGGTGCCAAACAGCTCATAACGGATTGTGTGCTTCGGTTTACTCTTTAAATTTGGTTTCCGGTTTGCTGAGAACAAACACATTGACTTGACTTTTGTAAAGTTATCGATTAACCTGCAAGCAGAATAAATGACAGTGAAGTTGCCGGAGCGACATATACCGATGTCGCGGGTGGAACAATGCCGTGTCTTGTCTAGCACGCCGAATGAATGTGTAGCGCTCTCACGCCAGAGCGGCCTTTTGTGCTGTCGCTGCAGTCGTGGCACCCGATCAAGTGACATGGGCGCCAAGTTAACGAGCACTCCTACTCCCACCTGTGTCTGATTGCACAAAGCCAGCTGCAGATTGTCACCTGCAGCGTTTTATTGCATACGCCGCGCATGTCCTCCTCTGGCGCTTATTCTTGAATCATTTAATAAATGGCGCAGATTCAAAGGCTGCAAGAACGAGGAATGAAAGTCAATCTGGCACCGTAGAAAATAGGAGGGGAAAGCATGATTGTTTGATTTTATAATACCAATACTCGAGCCGAAATCATATGTACACGGAGAGAGTAAAAATAAGGACGTGTATCAAGTTTCACTGTACGATTATCATTGCTCGGGAAAGAAATTTGCGGAAATGCTGCGGCAAACAAGGCTACTTCCGCTGAATGTCACCTGAAAACATGCACCCTGGCTGGGGTGTGTTTAAATGAATGCCTGAGAAGGGTAAATTTTATCTAAGGCCCTCATTTTCACGGCCATCATTGAGGCACACCGTATCACTAATGTATAAAGGATTAGAAAGTGCGTTGAACAAGGTTCCGTCATGAGTCGAATGCTACTCTTGGTATGTAAAATTCAGATCATTAATAAATACTCAGAAGTCAGAACGACACAAATATGGTATCACGTATTTCAGAAAGTTAACTGCTTGCCCGTGCTCTGAATTGCAGAAAAGATCATAAGGCTTTTTCATATTACACTAAAACAAACTCAAGAGCCAAAGTAACTGGTACACCTGTCGAATATTGTGTAGAGCCCCCTCGAGCACGCAGAAGTGCCGCAGCACGACGTGACATGAGCTCCACTAATGGAGGGAATTGAAACCATGAATCTTGTAGGGCTGTCCGTGAATCCAGTACTCCACTGGATTCAGTAGAGTAGAGTACGAGGGGGTGGAGATATCTTCTGGGCAGCACGTTGCAAGGCATCCAAGCTGTGCTCAATAATGTTCACGTCTGGGGCGTTTGGTGGCCACTGGAAGTGTTTCAACTCAGAAGAGTGTTCCTGGAGTCACTCCGTACCAATTCTGGACGTGTGGAGAGTCGCATTGTCCTGCTGGAAACGCCCAAGTCGGTCGGAATGCACAGTGGACATGAATGGATGCAGACGGTCAGACATGTGCTTACGTACGTGTCATCTGTCACCTCCATTATCAGAGAATCTTTTTAGAGTTATAATTCTCAGGATTTATAATTATAAAATATTTGAGATGGTAATTTGTAGACGTATCAGGATCCCATATCACTCGAATTGCACACGCTCCACACCATTACAGAGCCTCCAGCAACTTGAACAGTCTCCTGCTGACATGCAGGGTCCATGGATCCATGAGGCTGTCTCCATACCCGTACAACTCCATCCGCTCGATACAATTTGAAACGAGACTGGCCGCGCGGGGTGGCCGTACAGTTTGAGGCACCATGTCACGGACTGCGCGACTCCTCCCGCAGGAGGTTGGAATCCTGTCTCGGGCAAGGGTGTGTGTGTGTGGTGTTCTTAGCATAAGTTAGTTTAAGTACTGTCTAAGTCTGGGGACAGATGACCTCAGCAGTTTGGTCCCTTAGGAATTCACACACATTTAAACATTTTGAAAAGATACTCGTTTGACCAGGCAACATGTTTCCAGTCATCAACACTACAATGTCGGTGTTGATGACCCCAGGCGAGGCGCAAGGTTTTGTGTCGTGCAGCCATCAAGGGTACACGAGTGGGCCTTCAACTCCGAAAGCCCATGCCGATGACGTTCAGTTGAATGGTTCGCACGCTGACACTTGTTGAGGCCCAGCAGTGAAATATGCAGCAATATGCAGCAATTGAACGATTTTATTTAGTCGTCGTTGGTCCCTTTTTTCAGGATCTTTTTCTGGCCGCATCGATGTCGGAGATTTGATGTTTTACCGGATTCGTGTTATTCACGGTAGACTCGTGAAATGGTCGTAACTGAAAATCCCCTCTTCATCGCTGTCTCGGAGATGTTGTGACCCATCTCTCGTGCGCTGACTATAACAGCATGTTCAGACTCACTTAAATCTTGATAACCTGCAATTGTAGCAGCTGTAACCAATGTAACTGTGCCAGACACTTGTTGTCTTATATAGGGTGGACCATTGATCGTGACCGGGCCACATATCTCACGAAACAAGCGTCCAACGAAAAAACTACGAAGAATGAAACTCGTCTAGCTTGAAGGGGGAAACTAGATGGCGCTAGGGTGGTCCGTTACATGGCGCTGCCATATGTCAAACGGATATCAACTGCGTTTTTTGTTTTTTAAATAGGAACCCCCATTTTTATTAGTAAAGAAATATGAATGTTTTAGTTGGAACACTTTTTTCGCATTGTGATAGATGGCTCTATAATAGTCACAAACATATGGCTCACAATTTTAGACGAACAGTTGGTAACAGGTAGGTTTTTTAAATTAAAATACAGAACGTAGGTACGTTTGAACATTTTATTTCGGTTGTTTCAATGTGATACATGTACCTTTGTGAAGTTACCATCTCTGAGAACGCATGCTGTTACAGCGTGATTACCTGTAAATACCACATTAAAGCAATAAATGCTCAAAATGATGTCCATCAACCTCAATGCATTTGGCAATACGTGTAACGACATTCCTATCAACAGCGAGTAGTTCGCCTTCCGTAATGTTCGCACATGCATTGACAATGCGCTGACGCATGTTATCTGGCGTTGTCGGTGGATCACGATGGCAAATATCCTTCAACTTTCCCCACAGAAAGAAATCCGGGGACGTCAGAACCGGTGAACGTGCGGGCCATGGTATGGTGCTTCGACGACCAAGCCACTTGTCATGAACTATGCTATTCAATACCTTTTCAACCGCACACGAGCTATGTGCCGGACATCTGTCATGTTGGAAATACATCGCCATTCTGTGATGCAGTGAAACATCTTTTAGTAACATCGGTAGAACATTACGTAGGAAATTAGCATACATTGCACCATTTAGATTGCCATCGATAAAACGGGGGCCAATTATCCTTCCTCCCATAACGCCACAACATACATTAACCCGCCAAGGTCGCTGATGTTCCACTTCTCGCAGCCATCGTGGATTTTCCGTTGCCCAATAGTGCATATTATGGCGGTTTACATTACCGCTGTTGGTGAATGACGCTTCGTCGCTGAATAGAACGCGTGCCAAAAATCTGTCATCGTCCCGTAATTTCTCTTCTGCTCAATGGCAGAACTGTACACGACGTTCAAAGTCGTCGCCATGCAATTCCTGGTGCATAGAAATATGGTACGGGTGCAATCGATGTTGATGTAGCATTCTCAACACCGACGTCTTTGAGATTCCCGATTCTCACGCAATTTGTCTGCTACTGATGTGCGGATTAGCCGCCACAGCAGCTATAACACCTACTCGGGCAGCATCAGTTATTGCAGGTCGTGGTTGACGTTTTACATGTGGCTGAACACTTCCTGTTCCCTTAAATAACGTAACTATCCGGCGATCGGTCCGGACACTTGGATGATGTCTTCCAGGATACCGAGCAGAATACATAGCACACGCCCGTTGGGCATTTTGATTACAATACCCATACATCAACACGATATCGACCTTTTCCGCAATTGTTAAACGGTCCATTTTAACATGGGTAATGTATCACGAAGTAAATACCGTCCGCACTGGCGGAATGTTACGTGATACCACGTACTTATACGTTTGTGACTACTACAGCGCCATCAGTCACAAAGCGAAGAAAGTGGTCCAACTAAAACATTCACATTTCTTTACGTACTACACGAATATGTAATAAAAACGGGGTTTCCTATTTAAAAAAACGCAGTTGATATCCGTTTGACCTATGGCAGCGCCATCTAGTGGGCCAACCATAGCGCCATCTGTTTTCCCCCTTCAAGCTAGATGAGCTTTGTTCTTTGTAGTTTTTTTCGTTTGATGCTTATTTCGTGAGATATTTGGCCCGGTCGCTATCAATGGACTAACCCTGCATAGGCGTTGCCGACCACAGCGCCGTATTTTGCCTGTTTACATATCTCTGTATTTGAATACGCATGTGTAGACCAGCTTCTTTGGCGATTCAATGTAGAATACGAAAAGAAAATATAATCGGAACAAGAACTACTGACCAATTGTTACAAAACTGTATGGGAATACTGACAGGCGCGAATCAAGGTTTCGGTTCTGGTAGTGTGGAAATGGGGGAAGATCTTACTTTGTTACTGCCCCTGCCCCCCTCCTCTGCTCAACGTTTTTACCGAGCCACAACAGACTACGATTTTAAAAACGGAGTATTGTTGTATTAAATTTTCTGTAATTTGTTCACATCAGTGCTTAGTATGTCATATAGGCATATCTTCCAACAAACTGTAGTTAAGGTAAATACACTCCTGGAAATGGAAAAAAGAACACATTGACACCGGTGTGTCAGACCCACCATACTTGCTCCGGACACTGCGAGAGGGCTGTACAAGCAATGATCACACGCACGGCACAGCGGACACACCAGGAACCGCGGTGTTGGCCGTCGAATGGCGCTAGCTGCGCAGCATTTGTGCACCGCCGCCGTCAGTGTCAGCCAGTTTGCCGTGGCATACGGAGCCCCATCGCAGTCTTTAACACTGGTAGCATGCCGCGACAGCGTGGACGTGAACCGTATGTGCAGTTGACGGACTTTTAGCGAGGGCGTATAGTGGGCATGCGGGAGGCCGGGTGGACGTACCGCCGAATTGCTCAACACGTGGGGCGTGAGGTCTCCACAGTACATCGATGTTGTCGCCAGTGGTCGGCGGAAGGTGCACGTGCCCGTCGACCTGGGACCGGACCGCAGCGACGCACGGATGCACGCCAAGACCGTAGGATCCTACGCAGTGCCGTAGGGGACCGCACCGCCACTTCCCAGCAAATTAGGGACACCGTTGCTCCTGGGGTATCGGCGAGGACCATTCGCAACCGTCTCCATGAAGCTGGGCTACGGTCCCGCACACCGTTAGGCCGTCTTCCGCTCACGCCCCAACATCGTGCAGCCCGCCTCCAGTGGTGTCGCGACAGGCGTGAATGGAGGGACGAATGGAGACGTGTCGTCTTCAGCGATGAGAGTCGCTTCTGCCTTGGTGCCAATGATGGTCGTATGCGTGTTTGGCGCCGTGCAGGTGAGCGCCACAATTAGGACTGCATACGACCGAGGCACACAGGGCCAACACCCGGCATCATGGTGTGGGGAGCGATCTCCTACACTGGCCGTACACCACTGGTGATCGTCGAGGGGACACTGAATAGTGCACGGCACATCCAAACCGTCATCGAACCCATCGTTCTACCATTCCTAGACCGGCAAGGGAACTTGCTGTTCCAACAGGACAATGCACGTCCGCATGTATCCCGTGCCACCCAACGTGCTCTAGAAGGTGTAAGTCAACTACCCTGGCCAGCAAGATCTCCGGATCTGTCCCCCATTGAGCATGTTTGGGACAGGATGAAGCGTCGTCTCACGCGGTCTGCACGTCCAGCACGAACGCTGGTCCAACTGAGGCGCCAGGTGGAAATGGCATGGCAAGCCGTTCCACAGGACTACATCCAGCATCTCTACGATCGTCTCCATGGGAGAATAGCAGCCTGCATTGCTGCGAAAGGTGGATATACACCGTACTAGTGCCGACATTGTGCATGGTCTGTTGCCTGTGTCTATGTGCCTGTGGTTCTGTCAGTGTGATCATGTGATGTATCTGACCCCAGGAATGTGTCAATAAAGTTTCCCCTTCCTGGGACAATGAATTCACGGTGTTCTTATTTCAATTTCCAGGAGTGTACTTTATCTCAAAAATATTTGTCCAAAAATTTTACAATTGCCTATGTTATGCAAATGTTAAGAACGATACTGAGGTGACAAAATCCATGGGACAGCGATACGCACGTATACATAAGGCGGAAGTATGGTGTATACGAGGTATTAATGGGCAGTGCATTGGCGGAGCTGTCATTTGTACTCAGGTAATTCATATGGAAACATTTCCGACGTGGTTATGATCGAACGCGGAGTGGTGGTTGGAGCTAGACCTAACGGATATTCCATTTCGGAAGTCGTTAGGGAATGCACAGTGTCAAGAGCGTGCCGACAAGTCCGAATTTTAGACGTTACCTCTGACCACGGTTAGTGCATTGGCCAACGGCCTTCACATAACGAGCGAGAACAGTGGCGTTTGCGTAGAGTTGTCATACAACAGCAAACAACACTGCGTGAAATAACAGCAGAAATCAATGTATCCCTTAGGCCAATGAGGCGAAATTTGGCGTTAATGGGCTGTGGCATCAGACGCCCAATGCGAGTGCCTTTGCTAACAGCACGACATCGCCTGCAGCGCCTCTCCTGGGCATATAGGCTGTATCCTAGACGATTGAGAAACCGTGGCCTGATCAGATGAGTCCCGATTTAAGTTGTTAAGAGCTAATGTTAGGGTTTGAGTGTTCGCAGACCCCTCGCCGCCATCGACCCAAGTTGTCAACAAGGCACAGTGGAAGCTGGTGGTGGCTCCATAATGGTGTGGACTGTGTTTACATGGGTCCTGGTTATGTTCGTCTACTTGGAGACCATTTTCACTCATTCTTCATGTTCCCAAACGATGGGATTTTTGTGGACGACAGTTTGCCACATCACCAGGCCACAACTGTTTGCCATTGGTTTGAAGAACATTGTAGAGAGTTCGAGTGAATAATTTGGCTACTCAGATCGCCCGAGGCATATCCCATGGAACATTTATGGGACATCGACAGGTCAGTTGGCACACAGAATCCTAGACCAGCAACGCTATCGCAATTGTGGCCGGCCATAGAGGCAACATGGCTCAGTATTTCTACAGGGGTCTTCTAACGAGTTGTGAGTCGATGACATGTGGAGTTGCTTGACTATGAGGGGAAAAAGGACGTACGAGACGACATTCAAAGGTATCCCATGACTTTTGTCATCTCAGCGTTATTGGCAATATACTTTCCCAACTTTGAAGTCATCAAGATGGACACGGTATAAAATCTAAGTGCGCATTCATCATTTCACTTTCTCCAAGACTGTGAACGTAGGTCATCAGACTATGGCTGTATGAGCGTGTAGATGTTAGGAATGCTGCATCTTTCTGTCGTTTCTATCTACGATCAGGAATGTCAGTCCTCCAGTTATTCTTTCACAGAGGAGAACGTATCCCCTCCTGCCTTACTTTACCACAATTTTCTGTATTTTGATAGTTTCTGCAATGGATTCGTGAGTCCTGTCGGGTTTTTTAGTGGCAGCCTGCGAATGACCCTTCTTCCTGGCTAGAATGTTTTCTACAGCCATTTAGTCCGCAAACTTGGGCTAGCCCTCAGGAACTAAACTGAAATGTATTCCATGTTAAACTAACCTTGTAGGATTTCTTGCCTTTTGTGGACTCAGTTCCCACCTTGCTACTATGTGTTCCTAAATGAAAAGGAGACTATAATCACATGTAAAGAAATTTTTGGTAACAATATCATAATTACAGCTCATGTGGAACTGTGGAACTACACGTAATGTCCATTGATATTGATACACCGAGCCCAGAGGAGTGGATGGCTTAAGTGTGGAAACTACGGAGTTGTTGACGGATCGCCGGCCGGTGTGGCCGAGCGGTTCTAGGCGCTTCAGTCTGGAACCACGCGACCACTACGTTCGCAGGTTCGAATCCTCCCTCGGGCATGGATGTGTGTGATGTTCATAGGTTAGTTAGGTTTAAATAGTTCTACGTTCTAGGGGGCTGATGACCTCAGTTGTTAAGCCCCATAGTGCTCAGAGCCATTTGAACCAATTTTTTGTTGATGGATCCAGTTTTCGACTGTGTCATCCATTTCCTGGTCACAGGTGAACGTCTGACCTTTCTGAGATTGTTTTAAGGAGTCGGACAAGTACGAGTCACGTCGTGGCTGCAAGGAGGAGCTCGAGGCTCTTCTTGGCCACAATCAGCTTAGCGTTCTCCCGCAGCAGCACTACACCTTCGAGAACTTGCCTCTGCACTTGTTCTCGATAGCCTGTTTGGAGTTCAACACGATAAGCGGGAAAACTGGCTGCGTGTCCTGGTATACCGTAATGTTTCAGTTGTCATTGGATTTATTTCAATGCCCTATTGGAGCTGAAGACAGCAGTTTTGATTTGATATAGCTGTAGATCGTTTAGCGTACATCTAATACATGCTACGTCTTACATATGGAATTCATCAAGTTGAGAATAAGGAGCTCAAGAAGAAGCCAGAAGAAGGTAAAACGTAGGTGCACTATTATTGCTACGTCTGTGAGATGTCAGTTTTTAAATTCATTTGTGCAACGGTTCTATTTCTTTACACGACGTAATCTGATTGCAAAACGAAATGTCAGTGAAAGTCTGACATTTAGCACTAACTTCTGAGCGTAATGCCATGGTCTGTATATTAAAATTGCGTCGTGATCTGTCTTTTTACATCTGATGAAGTGTCCTTTGGAGCATGCTCTGTTTTATCTGTAACGTGCTTGTGAGCATTGATGGTGTGCGTCTCTCTTTTATCTTCATGATTTTCAGGAAAACTGTTAAATGAAAGAAGAGGTCCATAACCGGTACTTGTATAATCCAACAGTTACACCAAAAGGGACATGGAGTCTAGGGACGGAATTAAATATTCGTTTACATATACAGGATTTTAATTATATGTACACTACCGGTCAGGTGTTTTCGATTACCTATCACCACTATTTACTTCTGGTTAAAAACAGCGATTTCGTTTTGAATATTCTATTACGCCCCCGTTATGGTAATAAAACAATCATAAACATGTATAGAATAAGCGCCTCTGTTGTGTATTTAACTGGTTGTTTGCGTAGAGGTGGGCTGGTGCGTATGCACAGCAGCACTGAAGTGCGTTTACCTGAGACGATTCCATTCGAATACGCTCCATTTCTTCAGCTGTGGGTGTAGCAATCAGTTCTGATTAGTTTACAGTACACTGTGTGCAGTGTGTTCGTGTGCCTGACAAGGTTCATATCATATTACGATCTAACGGGACAGAAGCAGGAAACTGTAAGAGAAAGGCAGCCATTAACTGTAGTTCTGCATCAGGATGGCTGTTCCAGAGGTCTAGACGTTGGCATAGCCTCATCTGCAGTGGCGTTGCTCTGCAGCGGTTCAAGCAAACTGGTGACAATAGAAGTGTTTAGCCATCTTGAAGGCTCACGTAACATCATACAGGGAAGATCAGTTGATATGTGTACAGGGCAAAGGTCAGAAGACTCGTACTGCACCTAAAATTCGAGATAAAGTAAACAGTATGCGAGCAGTTCCAGTCTCTGCCTTAACGGCCAACGCCGTTACAGTGAAAAGTGTTTAAAGGGTGCATAGCGCCCAAAAAGTCTTTATTACCCAAACAAACGTGAAAAAATCGCATTGGGCACAGAAATTTGCAGGAAATATCGAAGATGTTATTAACAGATGAATGGATGAACCTAAGTTTGAAGTCTACAGAAGCCACCATTGAATGTTTGTCGACTTCGTGGAGAACATATGAAGAGTCAATGTGTGCGACGCCAGCGGTAAAGGATGGTGGAGGATAGGTCATTGTATGGGGATGTTTTGCTGGTGACAACATCTGTGATTTATTGAGAATTAATGGAACATTAAACAATGAATGAAGCCACAGATCAATCATACAGTTCCATCTGACAGGAGATAAATTGGTCATGTATTTGTTCTGCAACAGGACGATGACCCCAAACATACTTCCAAATTGTACAGAAGGGCATGCCAATAAAAAGGAAAATGTAGGGAACTGAAGAATATGATTTGACCAACTCAGTCACCCGTCGTAACTCGTAATGAACTCTTGCGAGATAAGCCTGACAGAAAGGTTCATAGAACTGAAGTAAACTAATTCGTAAGATTCATGGAATAATTTACAGACTTACTGGACCCAAATGTCTGCAAAAACACTACAAAAACTATCTCCAGAATGTCAAGAGCTTGTGCAGATGTTCTGATGGCAAGGGGTGAATACTTTGAAGAGGCTAAAATATAAACCGTATTGTTTTGTACGTAATGATGTAGAGAACAATTATTTTTTGTTCTATTAATTTGTACCATGTGCTCAAACACTGAAGTAAAGTATATTGATTTGATAGTGGTTGATCGAAAACTTATGAACAGTAGTGTACATTAATGAAAATATGAGGTGACATTTGTCGTGGCCGAGAATATGGTCACATTGCAGAGATTGCATCGGCAATGTACGCCCAAGGCCACAGTGAAGTGCACAGCAGGCATTAGCTCTGAGGAAGATGAGTCTGCGCTCCGTCATAGTGGTGGAAATAATTTCCAGATGGATTCCCGCAGGTGACGCAAAACTTTCTCAGCAGGAGGTGCTGGAAGCAGGCGTTCATCAGCCGCTCGAAGGCTGAGAGGCGCCGCGCCTGCTGGGGAGAGAACAGAAGAGTTTCGACGTCACGCACGTGTCTCGCAACTTAGCTCATTAAAGGGTGTAGCGCTCATCAAGGCCGCCGTCGAGTCACTGCACCGTGAGATGCAGCCAGGCTCGAGACTGGAGGGGGTGCCTCAGGCGTCCGCCTGTTACACTCCACGTGCCGGCAGCAGCCATAGCGCGCCATCAGGCGAGCAGATTTATATACTCCACGACGCAGCTAACGGCGTATGACGGAGACTAATACTGGCACGATCTTCCTTCCCCCCTCTCACCCAATCCTTGTCATCCAACTTCCCCTGCTCTACTAGCGAATGGCGGCTAGAAAGTATGAACTGTCTCCACATGAGCTGTAATTTCTTATATTTTCGTACTTTCTGGTCGTGGACATACCGCGTGACATAGGTTGATTTGAAGTAAAATACACTATGCCATCAGTGTTTGAAAAAGTTATTGAAAAGGCTGTGTATGTAAGGATAGTTGATCATTTTAAATCATACGATTTGCTATCAAATGTACAGTTCGGCTTTAGAAGTCGTTTAACAACCGAAAATGCTATATTCTCTTTTCTCTGTGAGGTACTGGATGGGCTAAACAAAAATTTTCGAACGCTTGGCGTATTTTTTGATTTAACTAAGGCATTTGATTCTGTTGATCACAAAATATTGCTCCAGAAGTTTGACCATTACGGAATACGGGGAGTAGCTCACAATTGGTTCACCTCTTGCTTCAGAAACAGGCAGCAAAAGGTCATTATTCACAATGTTGATAACGGCTGTGATGTGGGATCTGAGCGGGGTACTGTCAAGTGGGGGGTGCCCCAGGGATCAGTGGTAGGGCCACTACTGTTCCTTGTTTATATAAATGATATGCCCTCTAGTATTATGGGAAACTCTAAAGTATTTCTGTTTGCTGATGACATTAGCTTGGTAGTAAAGGATGTTGTGTACAACATTGGCTCGGTTGCAAATAGTGCAGTACATGACCCCCTTCATGGCTTGTAGTAAATAAACAAACAAACGCTAAATCACAGTAAGACTCAGTTTTTATAGTTTATAACACACAATTCAACAAAACCTGACGTTTTAATTTCACAGAACGGGCATATGATTAGTGAAACAGAACAGTTCAAATTTCTTGGTGTTAAGATAGATAGTAAGCTGTCGTGGAAAGACCAAGTTCAGGATCTTGTTCAAAGACCTAATACTGCCATTTTTACTATTCGAACGGTATCAGAAGCGAGTGATAGTTCGACACGAAAATTAGTCTACTTTGCTTATTTTCATTCGCTTATGTGGTATGGTATTATATTTTGGGGTTACTCTTCTCATTCTACAAGGATATTTTTGGCTCAGAAACGTGCGGTTCGGGCAGTAAGTGCTGTAAGTTCACGAACCTCTTGTCGGCCCCTGTTCACGAGTCTGATTATTTTGACATTGGCTTCTCAATATGTATATTCCTTATTGTCGTTTCTTGTTACCAACATTAGTTTATTTCCAAGAATAAGCAGCTTTCATTCTGTTAATACTCGGCAGAAATCAAACCTGAATTTGGATTGGACTTCCTTAACTCTTGTGCAGAAAGGTGTGCAGTATACTGCTGCATCCATTTTCAATATGCTGCCACTCGAATTCAAAAATCTCAGCAGTAATCCACGCGCTTTCAAACCAAAACTGAAGAGTTTCCTCATGAGTCACTCATTCTATTCTGTCGAGGAGCTCCTTGAAAATTTAAGGTGATTCTTATTGTATTGCTGGTAGCGTTTACTTAAACTTATGTACTGACTTTTTTCAGGTCATGAACATTTATTTTTATCTGTTATTACGTTTATGTTGTAATTTCATGTACTGACACATTCCATGACCTTGGAGATTTGCTCCTCAATTTGGTCCTACGGAACTTGACGTGTAAATAAATAAATAAATAAGTAAATAAATAACTAAATAAATAAAAACCGTATCCCATGGAGGAATTATAAGAATGGGACGGAAATCGGTAGTTGTGATGTACGTATACTGACAAACAAATGACTACAGTATCAGAAAAACTGGATGGTTTATTCAAGAGAAAAAGTGTCACAAAGTGAACAACGCGTTGGTCCACCTTAGGCCCTTATGCAAGTAGTTATTTGGTTTGACATTGATTGATAGTAATATTTCATATCCTTCTGAGTGACGTCGTGCTAAATTCTGTCCAAATAGCGTGTTAGAGCGTCAAAATCCCTAGCTGGTTGGAGGGCCCTCCCCATGATGGTGGTGGTGGTGATGATGATGGTGATGATTATGGTGATGATGATGGTGATGATGATGATGATGATGAGGTCCCATACTCCGAGGAGCGTAGGGGACGATGCGAGGGACCCGCACCGCTTTACTAGGAAAGGTCCTAGTGGAGGTGGTTTCCTATTGCCTTCCTCCGACCGTAATGGGGATGAATGATGATGATGAAGACGACACAACAACACCCAGTCATATCGAGGCAGGAAAAAACCCTGACCCCGCCGGGAATCGAACCCGGGACTCCGTGCGCTGGAAGCGAGAACGCTACCGCAGTATCACGTGCTGCGGACTCTCCCCATAACGCTGCAAACGTTATCAATCGGGGAGGGGACCGTAGACCTCGCTGCCCAACGTAGGGTCCGGCAACCACGAACATAAGCAGCAGAAATTATCGCCGTGTACGGGAGGGAATCATCTTGCTGAAATGTTCAAGCCCATTTGGCTGGCCATGAAGGGCAACAAACGGGGCGCAGAATGTAGTCGACGTTTCGCTGTGTTGTAGAGGTGCCGCGGATGACGAACAAAGGGAGCCTGCTATGAAAAGCACTCCAGACCACCAATACTGGATGTCGGACCGTTGTCAGGTTGGTATCTCACCAATGTCTGGGGCATCTCCAGAGACGTCTTAGGCCTGGAGTCTCATTAACTGGAGTAGAATTGTATTCAGTAATGAGCCCCGTTTCGAACTGAGACCCGACGACCGGTGAAGAGATGTCTGGAGACGCCACGGATGGCGATGGGATAGAAGCCTGCCCACCATACAACCCGAGAACCAGAAGTGATGGGCTGGGATGCGATTTTTCATAGCAGGGCCCCTTTTGTTGTCATTCGTCGCAACCTTACAACACAGCGGTACGTCGACGATATTCTACGCCCCGTTTTGTTGCCCTTCTTGGCAAGTCATCCTGGTCTTGCATTTCTGCAAGATAATGCCAGCCCGCACAAGGCGAGGATTTTTTTCTGCGTGTTAATGTTTGCCACATATCCCACAATTTCCGGACGTTTAGAACATTATGAGCAGGGCCTTCCAACCAGCTCGAGATTACGAAGATCTAACATACCAGTTGCACAGAATTTGGCACGATAACCCCGAGTAGGACATCCAGCAACTCCATCAATCAACGCCGGAACGAGTTACTGCTTGCGTACGCGCCAGAGGTGGATCAACGCATTACTCAGTTGCTTAATTTCTGAAGCCCTTTCTCTTGGAGAAATCACTTTTTTTCTGAAATTGTAATCATTTGTTTGTCTGTACATCACGTCTCACGACTTCCCTCCTGTTCGGATAATTCCTTTGTTGGGCGTCGTTTTGCTGTCTCAGAGTGTATTTAAGTCTACAGGCTTTCCTGGCTGTTGTGTTTGAAGATAAAATGGTCTGGGTTTTTAGGCCCCGTCATACATCTTCTGTGTGATCGACATCTCGACCCGTCTGGTTGTATTGCTTCAGAGTATTGTGGTATCCACGGCTGACTAAACACTTCGAAAACCCATTGTCGTGTACTCTTGTAAGGGGGTTATTTTCCCACGCTTTTGCTAGAGAAGTGGGATTATTGCGTACAATTTCTGTGGCTATCATTGGGTGGGCCATAGTTGTTGGATACTAAGTGAAGCTTCGAGTGTGACTGTGGAAGAAGTAGCTTCAAATTGTTCAAATGGCTCTGAGCACTATGGGACTTATCTTCTAAGGTTATCAGTCCCCTAGAACTTAGAACAACTTAAACCTAACTAACCTAAGGGTATCACAAACATCCATGCCTGAGGCAGAATTCGAACCTGCGACCGCAGCGGTCGCGCGGTTCCAGTCTGTAGCGCCTCGAACCGCTCGGCCACCCCGGCCGGCGAAGGAGAAGGGTTGTTGACTGAAATTCATGTAAAATTTTGTTCCTATGTGACTCACAGCCTCAATATGTTTTAAGAAACAAAACATGATCCATGTAGTCTACAATATATTTTAAATACACAGCACCGACAGTAAAGATGTCACAGCCTTTTGACCATGTTTTATTTCTTGAAATTCTTATGGTTACCACTGATGGACCATCGTCATTAGATACAAAGGGAGTTTTCCTGTACTTATGATAGAAAAGAGTTATTGGTTAAAATTCTGTCTGGTGCTCTTTGGGAGGAACCATTGTTGGATAGAAGCGAAACGGGTAGAACAAGAGAGGTGGAAAGTTTATCAAAAATATTATTGTCCCCACAGGTGGCTTCCTAGACAATCTGCTGCTTACTCACTTCCATGCCGGCGTGGAGCCAATAACGATATTCCCTTTACAGACTTGGAGAACAGGTTTCTTACACAAAAAGAAGTAAAAAAAATCTGTTAAACATGGACTCTAAATTGCATACCTTGAGAGCTATGAACACTTGTTCGTCTACGATTCTGTGAAAGACATCTCTTGTACTGCAAGCTCATTGGTTCCCGTATTTTGGGAGGACGTAATGTGGGCCAAAACAAGGAAAGAATGTCCAGTAAAAATGGGCTGAAGAAGGCATACCTTACGAGGTACGAGGATTTGTTCAGTAGAAGAGATGCGTTTCACAGTTGTGAAGATGAACAAGTGTGCGTAGCTCTAAAGGTATGCGTTTTAAAGCCATGTTTATTAGACATTATTTTTCTTGTTTTGGTGTAACGAAAATGTCCTAAAAATCTGTAAAGTGAATTTACTTACATCCTGTATACCGATCCTCCCTGTTAAAGTTACATTTGTTCTTAGAAATTGCAATAGGTTCTTGGATTTTTCTGCTGCAAATGTTGGCTTTCTTAGCCTGTACACGAACGCTATCGAAATCAATGTCAAGACCACAGTTTTCGCGAGGTTTTGCTATCGCAGATTTCACAATTTGTTTCAGCCACATGTACCGTTCGTGTTCCTTAATATGTTCTTTAAGAGCGGTTTACGTTTCGCCTGTATACACTCTGCGTCAGCCACACGGCAATTCGGAGACGTCCGCAGTGTGAAGGTAATCAGGTGCATCCATTTTACGTCGAAAAAACTCTTATTTTTTTCCTGAAGAAAGAGGCTTGTATAAAATCTTCCCATAGAATTCAGCTTATTCGGCCTGTGAACCCTGAAACAAATGGTAGCTTAACATACTGAGAAATTAGTTTCTCGTAATTGTTATTACCACGATCAATATTCCATTCAAGAGCTCTACCTATGGACAAACTACAGTAGCCATTGGCTTTCATTGTCTTTTTTAAGAAATTTGACTCCGATTCGATGCTGCTGTCATCTCTCATACGGAAGGCTCGTGAAGACCGTGTGTTGACCACTGCTTGCTCCTGGGCTAAGTGGTGGTGCGAAATGGCATCTACACTCCTGGAAATGGAAAAAAAGAACACATTGACACCGGTGTGTCAGACCCACCATACTTGCTCCGGATACTGCGAGAGGGCTGTACAAGCAATGATCACACGCACGGCACAGCGGACACACCAGGAACCGCGGTGTTGGCCGTCGAATGGCGCTAGCTGCGCAGCATTTGTGCACCGCCGCCGTCAGTGTCAGCCAGTTTGCCGTGGCATACGGAGCTCCATCGCAGTCTTTAACACTGGTAGCATGCCGCGACAGCGTGGACGTGAACCGTATGTGCAGTTGACGGACTTTGAGCGAGGGCGTATAGTGGGCATGCGGGAGACCGGGTGGACGTACCGCCGAATTGCTCAACACGTGGGGCGTGAGGTCTCCACAGTACATCGATGTTGTCGCCAGTGGTCGGCGGAAGGTGCACGTGCCCGTCGACCTGGGACCGGACCGCAGCGACGCACGGATGCACGCCAAGACCGTAGGATCCTACGCAGTGCCGTAGGGGACCGCACCGCCACTTCCCAGCAAATTAGGGACACTGTTGCTCCTGGGGTATCGGCGAGGACCATTCGCAACCGTCTCCATGAAGCTGGGCTACGGTCCCGCACACCGTTAGGCCGTCTTCCGCTCACGCCCCAACATCGTGCAGCCCGCCTCCAGTGGTGTCGCGACAGGCGTGAATGGAGGGACGAATGGAGACGTGTCGTCTTCAGCGATGAGAGTCGCTTCTGCCTTGGTGCCAATGATGGTCGTATGCGTGTTTGGCGCCGTGCAGGTGAGCGCCACAATCAGGACTGCATACGACCGAGGCACACAGGGCCAACACCCGGCATCATGGTGTGGGGAGCGATCTCCTACACTGGCCGTACACCACTGGTGATCGTCGAGGGGACACTGAATAGTGCACGGTACATCCAAACCGTCATCGAACCCATCGTTCTACCATTCCTAGACCGGCAAGGGAACTTGCTGTTCCAACAGGACAATGCACGTCCGCATGTATCCCGTGCCACCCAACGTGCTCTAGAAGGTGTAAGTCAACTACCCTGGTCAGCAAGATCTCCGGATCTGTCCCCCATTGAGCATGTTTGGGACTGGATGAAGTGTCGTCTCACGCGGTCTGCACGTCCAGCACGAACGCTGGTCCAACTGAGGCGCCAGGTGGAAATGGCATGGCAAGCCGTTCCACAGGACTACATCCAGCACCTCTACGATCGTCTCCATGGGAGAATAGCAGCCTGCATTGCTGCGAAAGGTGGATATACACTGTACTAGTGCCGACATTGTGCATGCTCTGTTGCCTGTGTCTATGTGCCTGTGGTTCTGTCAGTGTGATCATGTGCTGTATCTGGCCCCAGGAATGTGTCAATAAAGTTTCCCCTTCCTGGGACAATGAATTCACGGTGTTCTTATTTCAATTTCCAGGAGTGTATATACCAATTTCCATTAGTAGGCTTTCTATCCGTTCTGGGCTCTAGAGTGTCGCCACATCTGCTATATACGAACATACCTAGTGGTGGAAACAGTACACTGACGGAAAAAGTATCTTAACACAAAAAAATAATTAATGTAGAGTAATAAGATTTCGGGAATACATTTGTCGAGGTAGTATACTTAAGTGATAAACGTTGCAAGGTCACAGGTTAATGTAGGCGCGAGAAAAGCCATTGGAAATGTGATACCCTGATATATTAATAACCAGTGTAACCACCAAAATCCGGATGCAGGCATGCAAACATGTGTGCGTCGTATAGGTCCGTACGTCGGTTTCTGGGATGGACTTCCATGCCTGTTGCACTTGATCGATCAATGCAGGATCGGTTAATGCTGGTTGTGGATAACGCTGGAGTTGTCCGGTGATATCCGCACACGTACTCGATTGGAGACAGATCTGGCGATCCCCCCCCAGGGGGTCCACAACTCTTTTGTGGATACGTGCGTAGCGAGCACGGGACCCCGAGCTAATGTGGCCCTCCTTCCTTTCTGGGCTGCATACCCTCCCTTTCCACATCCTTCCCCGTCCCCCATCTTCGCCCCCCCCCCCACACATCTAGCTCTTTCCTTCCCTTTCTCCCCCTCTGGGACTATGGTTTGTGCCTACGTCCGGAGACGGACGCTCGAAACTGTTACAAATTCCTTGCTTTCTATACTTGCCAGTCTTCGTCCTTCCTCTGTCCTTCTCTTTTCCTTCCCTCTTCTCTTTGCCCTTTTCTCCGCTTCGGCGTTTGAGACCCCTCTTCTTTCCTTTCCCTTTCTCTTTTTTCCTCCCTGTGCATGTCTGAAGGTCGACCCACGCACTTCCATGCGTAGCCGGTGACGGGGTAACGCGTAATTCCCCGCCCCAGGTAGACAGGTAGGACACATACGTACCCCCTGGTAACGGCCAGGCCCAGGGAGGGGTGATTACCCGAGCTGATACCTTCCGAAAGTGCCGATTGGTCCCTCCGTCCGTTTGTCGGGAGGTGTGACCTGAGGTGTGAACAATCACCTAAGGCGGGAGTGCCCTCAGAGAGGGCCCCCACAAGGGAGGAGTGCGCCGTTGGAGACGCCGGTAATCATGGGGGATTCTTCCGCAATGGTTTCCTCACCTTCCACTACGTCTGCTCACAAGCGTAAGTTCACTGAGTCTCAGCCACAGACAGTTCTTCCATCGTTGCCACAGTTCCTTGTTGTTTCTGGGTCTGACGAAGGTCATGACTTCTTCACAGTCAACCCTTTCATTATTCAGAAAGGTGTCGACGCAATTGCAGGTCCTGTAAAGTCTTGTTCCAGATTACGGAATGGCACCCTGTTGTTAGAAACAGTCAGTGCCCTCGAGGCACAAAAATTGCTGCGTACCTCACTACTACACACCTTCCCTGTCCGGGTGGAACTGCACCGTACTTTAAATTCCTCGCGTGGAGTCGTTTATACACGCTCCCTCGATGGATTGTCTGACGAAGAAATTCAGCACTACCTGTCTGACCAGGGCGTAACGGCTGTTCATAGGGTTTTGAAAAGGGTTGACCCGAACATCATTCCAACCCGCACTGTCTTCTTGACATTTGACAAAGTTCAATTCCCATCGAAAATCAAAGCAGGCTATGAGATAATTTCCGTTCGCCCTTACGTCCCAAACCCTACGCGTTGCTATTGGTGTCAGCGGTTCAATCACACCAGCCAGTCCTGTTCCAATCCGGCCAAATGTGTAACGTGTGGCAAGGATACCCATGAGGGTGCTTGTCCACCTCCATCCCCTCGCTACATCAACTGTATGGGTGACCACGCTGCTTCCTCTCGAGATTGCCCCGTTTCTAAGAACGAAAAGCTCATCCAGGAAATTAGGGTGAAGGAAAAGGTGTCGACCTTTGCTGCTCGAAAATTATTCGCCAGTCGAAAGCCCACCGTGCCTCAGACAGGAAAATACAGCACTGTCCTTGCTTCTCCTCGGCCAACAAAGGAGGCGGCCACGCAGACATGCGACCTCACCTTTAGTGCCACGGTCGTCAGATCGGCCAGCGCAAAGATCGCCCGTTCAACCTCACCACTTTCGCCTGCCCACTCTCTGGCTCACCCTTCGTCGGGTTCTGCTAAATCTCGAGCCCAAAAGTCAGACACCAAGACTACGAAAAAAGAGCATACTCGTGAAGAGTTTTTACATACCGCAACTTCCCAACCATCGGTTCCTCCTTCATCTAAACATCATACTTCCAAGAAGGCTCCAAGGAAACCCAGTTCCTCTCCTTCTCCACCAAGGCGTGTCCCATCTACAGCACCACCTGGCGGAAATCGCCCTCGGCCGTCTTCTGTGTCGCCGAGGCGCACTGCTGGCGGCCAATCAACCGGCCGATCGCTGGTGGCAGGAGCTGCTCCTGACCAACCTATGGATCAGGATCTTCTGCCTTCGACTGAATGCCATTCCATGCTGTCGGTCGCAAGCTCTGAGCAGTCGTTGAGTTGACAGCGACCTTGGTCACATTCCTCCATTTTCTGTTCACCCTATGTCCATTATCCACTGGAATATCCGCGGTATTCGAGCCAATCGGGATGAATTGTCGATCCTCTAACGATCCTACTCGCTGGTCATCTTCTGTATTCGGGAAACAAAACTGCGTCCCCATGACCGCTTTGTTCTCCCTCATTTTCAGTCCGTCCGATATGATCTCCCCTCTGTGGAAGGCACTCCAGCACATGGAGGACTCATGATTCTTCTCCATGAAACTCTCCATTATCACCCAATCCATTTAAACACTTCCTTCCAAGCTGTCGCCGTCCGTCTTTCCCTTTCCGGATACACGTTCTCTCTTTGTACTGTATACATTCCATCGTCCACACCAATGGCACAAGCTGATCTCCTTCATTTTCTTGGTCAGCTTCCACCCCCCTATTTGCTGGTTGGGGACTTCAATGCCCACCACCCGCTATGGGGATCTCCACATTCTTGTCCACGTGGCTCACTATTGCTAGACGTCTTCCACCAAGCAGATCTAGTTTGCCTCAACACTGGGGTCCCTACATTTTTGTCTGCCTCCACGACAAATTTATCTCATTTGGACCTTTCGGTCGGTACTGTTCCGCTAGCTCGTCGCTTCGAATGGTTCGCCCTTGACGATACACACTCGAGTGACCACTTTCCATGTGTCCTTAGACTGCAGCCTCAACTGCCGTATATGCGCCCGCGACTCTGGAAGTTTGCCCAAGCAGACTGGACACTTTTTTCGTCTCTAGCGATCACCGTCACTTTCCCAGCGTCGACGATGAGGTCACACGTATTACCGACGTTATTCTTACAGCTGCGGAACATTCAATACCACGCACCTCCGAATTGCCCCAGCGTCCCCCCCCCCTCCCCCCCCAGTTCCTTGGTGGAACGAGGCATGCCGTGATGCAATGCGTGAGCGGAGACGTGCTCTCCGCGTTTTCCGCCACCATCCTACTTTGGCCAACTGTCTCCGCTATAAGCAGTTCCGAGCGCGATTCCGTCGTGTCATCCGCGATAGCAAGACGGCAAGCTGGAAATTCTTTATTAGCTCATTTAACACCTTCACTCCCTCCTCGGAAGTTTGGAGTCGGCTTCGACGGTTCTCAGGCGCGCCTAGTTTCTCCCCGGTCTCTGGGCTCACTGTCGCGCATGACACATTAGTGGACCCCGCCGCAATTTCTAACTCGTTGGGTCAGCACTTTGCTGAGATTTCGAGCTCTTCAAATTACCCGCCAGCGTTTCTCCCGAAGAAACGTGCAGCGGAAGTGCGACCTCTTGCTTTCTCCTCTCAAAATCGCGAAAGCTACAATACTGTTTTATCCATGCGGGAACTCCAACATGCCCTCTCTTCTTCTCGCTCCTCCGCCCCAGGACCGGATGGTATCCACGTCCAAATTTTGCTGCATTTATCAACCCATAGTCTGCGTTACCTCCTTCGCCTTTATAATCGAATTTGGACCGACAGAACTTTTCCCAGACGATGGCGGCAAGCTATCGTCGTTCCTGTTCCGAAACCTGGAAAGGACGAACATCTCCCCTCTAGCTATCGCCCCATTTCTCTCACGAGTAGTGTCTGTAAGGTTTTGGAGCGTATGGTGAATTACAGTTTAGCGTGGTGGCTGGAATCCCTCAGTCTTTTAACACCTGCCCAATGCGGTTTCCGAAAGCATCGTTCTGCAGTTGACCATCTTGTTGCTCTCTCCACTTATATCATGAACAATTTTCTCCGGAAACGCCAAACAGTAGCAATATTTTTTGATCTGGAGAGAGCATACGATACCTGTTGGAGGACAGGCATCCTCCGCACACTGTTCTCTTGGGGCTTTCGAGGTCGGCTGCCCCTTTTTCTTCGCGAATTAATGGCAGAACGCACATTTAGGGTGCGGGTGAACACTACTCTCTCCCGTACTTTCTCCCAAGAAAACGGGGTACCCCAGGGCTCCGTGCTGAGTGTTGTACTGTTTGCCATTGCCATCAATCCAATTATGGATTGTCTCCTTCCTGATGTCTCGGGCTCCCTCTTTGTGGACGATTTTGCGATCTACTACAGCTCTCAACGGACCAGCCTTCTTGAACGACGTCTTCAAGGATGTCTCGATCGCCTCCACTCTTGGAGCATCGAAACCGGCTTCCGTTTTTCTCCCAGTAAGACCGTTTGTGTTAATTTTTGGCGACGTAAGGAGTTTCTTCCGCCCTCCTTACATCTAGGTCCTGTCAACCTTCCGTTTTCAAATGTCGCTAAATTCTTGGGTCTTATGTTTGACAGAAAACTTTGCTGGTCCTCCCACATTTCCTATCTTTCGGCTCGCTGTCTGCGATCCCTTAACACCCTCCGTGTCCTGAATGGTACCTCCTGGGGAGCGGACCGAGTGGTCCTTCTCCGCCTCTATCGCGCCTTAGTGCGCTCGAAATTGGACTGTGGAAGCATAGTCTACTCCTCTGCTCGGCCGTCTATTCTTCGGCGTCTCGACTCTACCGTGGATAACGTTTAGTGTCTGGAGCTTTTTACACCAGCCCTGTGGAAAGCCTTTATGCTGAGACTGCTGAACCTCCGCTGTCCAATCGGCGAGCAGTCCTTCTGAGTCGTTATGCTAGCCATCTGTCTTCCAAGCCTGCTAATCCAGCCCATGACCTTTTTTTCGACGCCTCCTTTGATGTAAAGTATGCAGGCCGCCCCTCCTCCCTACTACCACCAGGAGTCCGCTTCCATCAACTGCTCCATTCTCTTTCCTTCCGCTTTCCTAAAACCTTCTTGACAACTTGGGGTACAGCACCGCCTTGGCTCCGTCCCCGGATCTGCCTGCTCCGTGACCTTTGTCGATTTCCCAAGGATGGTACCCCTTCACTTGTTTATCGTCGGGCATTTTCTGCTCTATATGCACAAATGACGGACGCCACATTTATTTACACCGACGGCTCGAAAACATCGTTAGGTGTAGGGAGTGCCTATATTGTTGGCGACACCCCAAATCGATTTCGGCTTCCCGACCAGTGTTTGGTTTATACTGCGGAACTTTACGCTGTTCTCCAGGCTGTCCACTACATCCGCCGCCATCAGCGGATACAGTATGTTATTTGCTCAGATTCTCTCAGCTCTCTCCTCATTCTCCAAGCTCTTTACCCTGTCCACCCTCTGGTCCACCGGATTCAGGACTGTCTGCGCTTGCTCCACATGGGGGGCATTTCGGTGGCGTTCCTCTGGCTCCCGGGACACGCTGGTATCTGTGGGAATGAGGCGGCCGATACAGCGGCCAAGGCTGCAGTCTCTCTCCTTCGGCCAGCTATTCAGTCGATTCCCTTCACCGATGTACGGAGCGTTTTATGTCGTCGAGTTGTTCTTTTATGGTACGCACATTGGTCGACACTTCCCCATAATAAATTGCGGGACGTGAAAGCTCTTCCTTGTGCTTGGACCTCTTCCTCCCGAACGCGTCGTCGGGAGGAGGTAATTTTAACTAGACTCCGGATAGGGCATTGTCTTTTTAGCCGTCGAAATCTTTTAAGCGGCGATCTTCCCCCACTCTGTCCCCACTGCTCTCAGCTGTGGACGGTAAGACACCTTTTAATTGAGTGCCCCTATTTTAATCCGTTACGCTCCCGTCTACAGCTATCGCCTGATATATCGTCGATTTTAGCAGATGACACGCGCTCAGCCGACCGCGTTCTCAAGTTTATTAGTGCCAGTGAAATGACGTCAGTCATTTGAAGCTTTTTTTGGGGACAACCAACCCCTTTCTGTAGTGGATTTTTAAGCCTTCCTTCTGCTTTTAGTTTCTCCAATTTTATGCCTTTCGTTCCCATTGCTGCTGGTTTTCAATTTCGGTTTTTTACTGTTTCCTAAGTCACTGACTGGGCGCTCATGACCATAGCAGTTTTGCGCCCTAAAACCAAAACAAAAAAAAAAAAAAGATCTGGCGATCGAACAGGCCAAAGCAACATATCGACACTCTGCAGAGCATGCGGGGTAACAACAGCGGTACATCGGCGAGCGTTATCCTGTGGAAGGCACACCTGAAACGCTGCTCATGAATCGCAGCACAACAGGGCGAATCACCAGAATGACGTCCAGATTTGCAGTCAGGGTGCGTGGGATAAGCACGAGAGTGCTCCTGCTGTCATACGAAATTGCTTCTCAGGCTATAGCTCCAGGTGTAGGTCGAGAGTGTCTAGCACACAGACAGGCTGGTTGCAGGTGCTCAATTTGCCTCCTCCTAACCAACACACGGCCATCACTGGCAACGAGACAGAACCAGCGTCCATTAGAAAACACAATGGGCCTCCACATGATGTACAAGAGGCTCTAGATATCAGCTCCCAGGTTCATGCCATATTTCTCGACCGTCGAAAGGCGTTCGACTCAGTTCCGCACTGTCGCTTGCTCCAAAAAGTGCGCGCTTGCGGTCTACCCGATGACATGGGCGGTTGGATAGAAAGTTTTCTAACAGACAGGGAGCAGTACGTCGTCCTGAAAGGGATGACTTCAACAGAAACAAGAGTAACTTCAGGTATGCCCCAGGGCAGCGTAGTGGGTCCGCTGCTTCTTACGATTTACATAAACGATCTGGTTGATGGTATTGACAGCGGCATTAGACTGTTTGCCGACGATGCTGTAGTCTACAGGAAAGTAGTATCACACGAAATTTGTGAACAAGTCAATGAGGATTGTCAGAAAATTAATGCGTGGTGTAACGACTGACAGTTATCTCTCAATATTAGTAAGTGTAAGCTACTGCGTGTAACAAAGTGAAATTCCCCATTAATGTATGAGTACAAAACAAATGTCCAAGCTTTGGAAGCGGTAACGTCCGCCAAGTATCTGGGTGTGACTCTTCGAAATGATCTCAAATGGAATGATCAGATTACACAAGTAAAGGGTAAGGCGAACTCTAGATTGCTGTTTATTGGTAGAATCCTGACGCGATGCAGTCCGTCAACAAAAGAAATAGCTTACAATACGTTAGTTCGTCCAGTCTTGGAGTATTGGTCATCTGTATGGGACCCTTACCAGTTGGGTCTGATTCAAGAGTTTGAGAAGGTCCAAAGAAGAGCGACAAGATTCGTGATTGGTGCATTTAGCCTTCGCGAGAGCGTTACAAATCTCATAGAAAGTTTGAAGTGGACACACTTGCAGATACACGGCGCGCTAAACGGAAGTGGCTGCTCACTAAATTCCGAAATCCGATCTTCACCGAGGAAGTAGAGCATATATTATTACCACCAACTTTCAGATCGCTCAATGATCACCATTCAAAGATATGTAAATTAGAGATCGTACTGAGGCGTTCAGTCGTTTCTCCCTCGCTCGATCCGTGAGTGGAACAGATGGGGGGGGGGGGGGGATATGACTTTGGTGCGAATTGTGCCCTCCGCCACACACCGCTTGGTGGCTAACAGAGTATATATCTAGATGTAGATTGTCCCGCAATAAGCTCTCGCATGACACGACTGAAATTGCAAACGGCGGTTGTTTGGGATCAGTGGAATACACGCTACAGAGCATGTGGACCAGAGTTGGTCCTGAATTTCGTTGCGTCACTGTGGCGCCAACTGCTGTTTGAATGGCTGAGTCAGAAGCTGTACGATGTGCCACTGCAATAGGCCGAACGCGATGGTCTTCCAGTATCGCGGAAAGAACGTCCACCTTCTCGTGGCAGTAATGCGTGACCTCGTTCAAACTCATTGAGCGGTTGAAAATGGCGTCTTCGTCGTGTTAAAGACAGTGGAGACTAATCAGCTCACTACGTCCAATCTCAGAAGTAATTAACATTCACAACGGTTAGAGCGCAAATTTGAAGCAAACCTGATTAGCATCCTCACAGTGGCGCAACTAGCACCATTCTTACACGACTGGCCCGAAATTTTAATGGACGTCATTTTTCAGACGTAGAAACAAGCCTTCAAACTTTCGTTTGTCTTGCACAACTCCTTCTTGCTGTTTGCAATCTGCTTTCCATCAGTGTACGTTGCCCCACTCTTCTTGGAAAGTACGCCCTTGGAAGTTTGACAGTAATCCTTGCTCTGATACGCAACGCATATCTTGAAGCGTCTGAGAATCGCATTAACGATGCCAAACCTAGTAAACTATTCCTGTTAATTCTAGACTACTGGCTGTTAAAATTGCTACACCATGAAGATGACGTGCTTCAGACGCGAAATTTAACCGACAGGAAGAAGATGCTGTGATTCGCAAATGATTAGCTTTTCAGAGCATTCACACAAGGTTGGCGCCGGTGGTGACACCTACAACGTGCTGACATGAGGAAAGTTTCCAGCCGATTTCTCATACACAAACAGCAGTTGACCGGCGTTGCCTGGTCAAACGATGTTGTGATGCCTCGTGTAAGGAGGAGAAATGCTTACCATCACGTTTCTAACTTTGATAAAAATCGGATTGTAGCCTATCGCGACGTTGGTGCTCGCGTTGGTCGAGATCCAATGACCGTTAGCAGAATATGGAATCGGTGGGTTCAGGAGGGTAATACGGAACGCCGTGCTGCATCCCAACGGCCTCGTATCACTAGCAGTCTAGATGGCTGTAACGGATCATGCAGCACAAAACGTCATTTTTTCGGATGAATCCAGGTTCTCTTTACAGCTTCATGATGGTCGCATCCATATTTGGCGACATCGTGGTGAACGCACATTGGAAGCGTGTATTCGTCATCGCCATAATGGCGTGTCATCTGGCGTATGGGGGTGTCATTGGTTATACGTCTCGGTCACCTCTTGTTCGCATTGACGGCACTTTGAACAGTGGACGTTACATTTCTGATGTGTTACGAGCCGTGACTCTACCCTTCATTCGATCCCTACGAAACCCTACTTTTCAGCAGGATAATGCACGACCGCATGTTGGAGGTCCTGTACGGGCCTTTCTGGATCCAGAAAGTGCTCGACTGCTGCCCTGGCCAGCACATTCTCGAGATCTCTCACCAATTGAAAATCTTTGGTCAATGGTGGCCGAGCAACTGGCTCGTCACAATACGCCAGTCACTACTCTCGATGAACTGTGGTATCATGTTGAATCTGCATCGGCAGCTGTACCTGTACACGCCATCCAAGATCTGTTTGAGTCAATGCCCAGGCTTATCAAGGCTGTTATTACGGCCAGAGGTGGTTGTTTTTGGCACTAATTTCTCAGGATCTATGCACCAAAATTGCGTGAAAATGTAATCACATGTCAGTGGTAGTATGATATATTTGTCCAATGAATACCCGTTTATCATCTGCATTTCTTCTTGGTGTAGCAATTTTAATGGCCAGTAGTGTACCTAGTAAGTATCCCAGACTGGTGAACAATACCCAAGAATCGGTCGACGAACCGTTTAGTAAGTTGCTTCTTTCGTGGATGACCTACATTTCCTCAAGAGTTTCCCAGTGATTCTCAGCCTGGCATCTGATTTTCTTTAATGTATAAGTCGCTACAGATGACTTGATTTTACTGTAGTTAGTATTTCGAGTGATATTTCACCAGAAGTGTAGTCGAACAGCGGTGTTCTTCGTTTAATTGTGCGGAATATGTTACGTTTATTTATGTTCAGGGTCAACTGGCAGCCCCTTCACCAATCGTCGATCGTCGGCAGGTTTTCTTTCATTTCGGTGCAGTCTTCCAGCGATACTGCCTTCCTATAGACAACAGCATTGTCTGCGAATTGTCTCGTGTAAATTCCAACGTTATCATGTAGGTCATTAATGTCAATTGTAAACAGTAACGGCCTTGCAACACGCCCGTAGGGTTCTCCTGGAATTACCTTCTCATACTTCTGAGTTTTAAGAGAGCCGTGGTCTAGGCGTAGCGTCATTCATTCATACTCAAAACGTCCTCGCTGCCGGGTTCGAAACCTGCTATCGTCTAAATTCTGATTAATAGGCATCATTGGTGGCCGAAGACTTCCAGCATAAGACGTCACCATCATTCTGTCAAGAGCAGTGTCCAAGAGGGAGGAGGAGCGGACAGAGGTTCAAGGCACTCTCTCGCCCTTGGGGTGGAAAATTGCCCCTAAAGGCGGCAGAATCAGCAATGATCAATGGCGCGAGAATGCAGAAGGCAATGGAAACCGCTGCATTACACGCACATCACGTATATCCACAGAACATGTGGTCTGTAATTGAAAAAGTATCATGATAATCTCTCCATTGGCAAAAGATTCGCGAATAGTCCCCCATTCGGATCTCCTGGAGGTGCCTGCCAAGGAAGGGGAGACAGTGAGAGAAAGACTTAATAACCAACAAAAAGATAACATTCTATGAGTTGAAGTGTCGAATGTCAGTAGGTAGGGAAGGTAGAAAATATGAAAAGGCAAAGGCTCAAATTAGATATAGTAGTGTTCACGGAAGTGAAATAGAAAGAAGGCCAGGATTTCTGGTCAGATGAGTACAGGGTATTATCAACAACAGCGGAAAATGGTACAACTGAAGTATCATTCGCTATGAATAGGAAGGTAGGGCAGAGAGTGTGTTACTTTGAACAGTTCAGTGATAGGGTTATTCTTATCAGAATCGACAGCAAACCAACACCGGAAACGATAGTACAGGTATACATGCCGACGTCACAAACTGGAGATGAAGAGATAGAGTATATAAGGGTATTGAAATGTCATACAATACGCAAAAGGGGACGAAAATATAATGGTCTTGGGACTGCAATGTAGTTGTAGGGGAAGGAGTAGAGGAAAGATTTACAGGAGAATACGGGCTTGGGACAAGGAATGGGAGAGGAGAAAGACTAATTGAGTTCTTTAATAAATTTCAACTAGTAATAGCGAATACTCCGTTCAAGAATCACAAGAGGAGGAGGTATACATGGAAAATTTCAGTTAGATTACATCATGATCAGACAGTTTCGCAAATCAGATTCTGGATTGTAAGGCGTATCATAAGCAGATGTAGACTCAGATCACAATTTAGCAGTGATGAAGAGTAGACTGAAGTTTAAGAGATTAGTCAGGAAGAATCCATACGCAAAGAAGTGGGTTACGGAGGTGCTAAGGAATGACGAGATACGCTTGAAGTTATCTAAGGCTGTAGGTAGAGCGATAAAGAATAGTCCGTTAGGCAGTACAGTTGAGGAGGAATGGACAGCAATAAAAACAGCAGTCACAGAAGCTGTGAAGAGAAACATAGGTAAAAAGAAGGTAAATGCAAAGAAATCATGGCCAGCACTAGATATACTGCAGTTCATCGATGAAAGAAAGAAGTACAAAAATGTTGAGGGAAATAAAGGAATACAAGAAAACAAATCGCTGAGGAATGAATAGAAACAAGACCTGCAAAAAGCGTTCGAAAATGTAAAATGTTGCAGGATGTCCGATATTCTGAGAAAAATATGGGTAAGCTACAGAAAGAGACGTGTAACATGCAGTATGTACAAGAGCCAGTAGGGAATAATAAGAGTGGACGACCAACAACGAAATGCTCGGATTAAAAAGGGTGTAAGACAGGGATATAGTCTTTCGACCCTACTGCTCAATCTGTGAATCGAAGAAGCAATGATGGAAATAAAAGAAAGTTTCAGGAGTGGAATTAAAATTCAGGGTGAAAGGGTATAAACGATACAATTCGCTGATGACGTTGCTACCCTGAGTGAAAGTGAAGAAGAATCACAGCATCTGCTGAAAGGAATGAACCTTCTAATGAGTACAGAATATGGATTTAGAGTAAATCGAAGAAAGACGAAAGTAATGAGAAGTAGCACAAATAACAGCGAGAAACTTAACATCAGGATTGATGGTCACGAACTAGATGAGGTTAAGGAATTCTGCTACCTAGACAGCAAAATAACCCATGACGGACGGGGGAAGGATGACATAAAAAGAAGACTAGCACTGGCAAAAAAGACACTCCTGGCCAAGAGAAGTTTACTAGTATCAGACGTAGGCCTTAGTTTGAGAAAGAAATTTCTGAGAATATACGTTTCAAGCACAGCATTGTATGGTAGCGAAACATGGACTGTGGGAAAACTGAGACAGAAGAGAACCCAAGCATTTGAGATGTGGTGCTTCAGACAAATGTTGAAAATTTGGTGGACTGACAAGGTAAGTAATGAGGAGGTTCTGCGCACAATCGGAGAGGGAAGGAATGTGTAGAAAACACTGACTAGGAGAAAGGACAGGATGATAGGACATACGTTCATGGTACTAGAGGGAGCTGTAGAGGGCCAAAAACTGTAGGGAAGACAGAGATTAGAATATATCCAGCAAATAATTGAGGACGTAAGTTGCAAGTCATATGAAGAGGTTGGTAAAGGAGGGAAATTCGTGGCGGGCCGCATCAAACTGGTCGGAAGACTGATGATTCAAAGAAAGAAGCGATACACTTGGTTCTGTCTGCAAGAAACTTATGAACCCAATCACAAATCTTGTATTTTGTCCACTAAACGAAAGTGTGGAAGGAATTTCATCCGGAAGTTGAGGAACATGGCATCAAGAACTCAACGTGGGCCCCTTTATCTTCGCCGCGCTCGATCTCATGGACCAACAGAGCGAGCTGAGTTCCGCTAGACCTATTTTTGCTGAATTCAGGTTGATTCTTTATAGAGAAAACCTTCGTTCACCAAAAGCCTGGTGATATAGAACGATAATTATGCACGTCTAATCGACGGGCCTTCTGGGAGACGGGAATGAGATAAACTTTTTCCTGTCACTTAAGTAGCTTTCGTTGCTTCAGCGACCTCAAAACTACTGCTAAATCTGAAAGCAAGTTGTTACGCATCACGTCTGTAGAACCTTAGAATTAACTCACCCATTCTAGTTGCCTTGCCGCTGTTCAGCCCTTTTAGTTTAGTGTCTGTTGCGCTGTCTCTTATTTCAGTACCTTCTGCTGTGGCATACCTAAGAAGATTGAAAGAAGGAACCGTATTGCAAATCACTGACAGAAGTAATACGACGCTTAGTAATGGAAGGCAGATTGAAGAATGATCAAACTTTTCTAATAGACGTGGAGCTCTTTCGACAGTGAAACATGGAGAATTTTACAGATATAGACGAATAATTTACGTAGTGCTAGTAATAATAATGGAGGGACAAGGATCAAAGCAAATGTCAGGAAGAATTCAAGGCAGGGCTGCAGCTGATTGCCACCAGGGTAACTGACACCCTGGGCGAACTTGAACTTTGCAACTCCTCCACCTCTCCCCCCACCAGTCAGTTTCACATACAACTACGCAGTTTTTTTTGTTTACTACTCACCCTCCTATTTCTCCCACGCTCTCTTACTAGCTTCCGTATCTCAGTAATTCAATAAAGCAAAATCAAAATTTTGTTGGAGATTTTTATGTAGGACTGATTTTACTGGACTCTTTAGTTACCTCTTTCAACAAGACATCACCAAACCTTCAGCACCAAACTCACTAGCAATACAATGGTCTTAACTTATAATTTGTTATGAAAATCTGCTAACCCGAATCTTAAATAATTATGAATGTCTTTTTACACTACAGCCGGTTAATTAATTACTGTCATCTTTATTTTAAACAAGTGTGGGTACAAAAACTAAACAAACGGATAATTTAATTTTTACCGTAATATTTATAAAGTTTTAACACAAGTAACGTACAAAGAAATCTGAGAATTTACGAAAAAAGTCATTTCTTCGATTGCGTAGTAATTTTGCCTTTTCTACATAAAACTTGGGCGGCCTCGTTACTACTCAACAACATTCCTACACCACACAGACGAAAAAAAAGCAAACTGTAATCTAAATGCAATTATCTTGGAGTTTGTCGCAATTCAAATTTATAAAAAGTATTAGTCTTACTTTTTCTATCTGAAAAAAATCTTCAGATCAGATATTCATCAAAGTAACCGTAAAATTAATCAAGAAACACTGACTGCCCATTTTGTGGAGCAAATGGTAGAATTTGTTTCAACAAGAGTAAATGGAGGATCAGAAATGTTCAAAATATTCAAATGTATGTGAAATCTCATGGGACTTAACTGCTAAGGTCATCAGTCCCTAAGCTTACACACTACTTAACCTAAATTATCCTAAGGACAAACACACATACCCATGCCCGAGGAAGGACTCGAACCTCCGCCGGGACCAGCCGCACAGTCCATGACTGTAGCGCCTAAGACCGCTCGGCTAATCCCGCGCGGCAATCAGAAATACTTTAGTAATTTTGTGTACTCAGGGATGATGTATTTAATCAAAAAAGAAAACAAAATAGGATAGTACCTTCTGTGATTTCGCTGCTCTAAAGTGCTCAGTCATTAGTTCCGAATTAGTATTCTCTCTCTCTCTCTCTCTCTCTCTCTCTCTCTCTCTCGTAATACTCAGTAAGACAAGGTCATTGCTCGTAATTTGCTCCATAGATGCTTTACGATACGAAAGTATGAACTTCAGTTTGCTAAATGGTCTGTCGCAGCCAGCTATAAAGGGAGCAGGTTTCACCATGTGTTGTACGGCTTCCCGTAAATTGGAGAAGGCACTTTCTACAGTACATAACAATGACGTGCTAGAGTTCTTCTAGTGTTTGCAGTCTGATGAAATCATGGCTTGGTAGCAGCATCCTATAGTCCAAAATCTCTGCATACAGGAGTTCACAATTTACAACATTACTATAAAATCTCACACGACATTACCTGCTCCTCCACTCTCTCTTCGTCTCCTTCTTCTTCATCATCATCTTGTTTTTCTCCTTCCTCTTCCTCCATTTCTTCCTGTTATTATTATCCCCTCTCCTACAGCGCCCCGCTCCTTCCTCATTTCTCTCACCAATCAGTAACCCCCCCCCCCCCAACCCTGTTTATTAAAAATGTAGACTTCCGATGTACAAAACATCCGTTTAACGCAATTCAATGTTTGACATATTTCTACGTCATGCCTCCTGAACTGTGTCGTTGAATGATGTGGTTTGGCAGGTAGATTCAATGGTGCACATTGACACTATCTGCAAAATGTGTTGCGAATAGAAGTAACAACTTTTGGGGTGGGTAGAGGGGGCTGGACTGTGTCAGTGAGAAAAAAGGGTTGAAATTTTTTAAAAAGTTTGTTGGAAGCCTCTAAGTGCTATAGTGTCAAATACTGGAAAAGTATCGTCCGGGCCTGCCGATGTGGCCGTGCGGTTCTAGGCGCTTCAGTCTGGAATCGCGTGACCGCTACGGTCCCAGGTTCGAATCCTGCCTCAGGCATGGATGTGTGTGATGTCCTTAGGTTAGTTAGGTTTACGTAGTTCCAAGTTCTAGGGGACTGATGATCAGAGATGTTAAGTCCCATAGTACTCAGAGCCATTTGAACCAAGTATCGTCCGGGTGCTTCAAAAAAAACCTCCACAGTGCCCAGCTTCAATACTTGGCTTATTGTGTTAAACCTTCAACGCAAGATTATACCTCTTAATGAACAGATTCTGATGGCATGTCAATTTTTTAAATTCGCTCAATGATCAGGCGAAATACAGAAAAACTAAATTGTTACCACTGAAAACAGTTAGATAGCGAACCTGCAAGCTGGACGTTGGTGACCAGGAGACGGTTTCAGTCGCTTAGAAATACAAAATACTAATTTTTTCCGTCTGTTACTTTACTATAGGCCCAATGGGTACTACGCCCATGGCAATGGACCAGGTTCCGACACCATAAATACGCCACTGGTCACCACTATTTTTCGATTTGCACTTCAGGGAAATGGTGAAACAAGTGAAAAAGATTTGTAGAACAGGAATAAAACTGTAATAGAAACGTACAGCAATGCTGAGGGTTGTAGAGGACGTAATCCTTCTGGCTGCCTGTATTGAAGACATACAAGACCTGTCAAAACTAATGCATCACATACTTTGGACAGAAATTGGCTTCAGCATAAACACAGCAAAGACGAGGGTGATGGAGGTAGTAGAAACTAAAATGGCAGTTTGTTCATCCATAAAATTGGAAACTACGTAGTGCTTAATGAAGAGAGATTATCCTCTTGTCTACGAAGAAGGAATATACAGGGTGGCCAAAGCAATAAAGTTATCAGAAGTAATATTGTAATAACAAGGTGGGAAAAATGAAACTGTGCCCTCAAATATATTATGCACCTTAAGACAGAAAACCCAACTTACAGCATTCACACTATGGCAGATTATGTAACTGGGTTGCCTGTTTTAGGGTGCAGGAAATACTTTACGGGTCCAGTTTTATTTTTTTTTGCCCCGTGTTTGCAGCCATTCTTTCTCAGTTGCTATTTCAATTGTGTTTGACATGTAGATAAGAAGAAGATACTCTTTTTGCAACTGAATGTTTACTTAGCTTCTCACAAAACATGTTTCATCTGTTCATACATGGCACCATCAGCGGTCTATAACTTTAAAAAAAAAATTGTTCAGTTATACATATTTTTTCGGAGATTGTATTTCCTTGCAGTGCATTTAAATTATGTAACTTTTTCCAAATATATGTCTGCGATTTATCATATATTTTCATTTCACTACTCTTTACGTCTGTCCATTGCTTTTTGTGTAGGCACTGGATACATAATATACAGGATAAAACCAGTTTTCTCCCCACCCTTCTCCAATATCAGCTTCTTCTCCATCTCTGATGACCTCGACGACGACGGGACGTTAAGCACCTATCTTAATTTCTCATTTCTAAAGAAACTCAGGTCTAGAAAATAGTGTCTGCGACCGCAGACGTTTATTTTGAAAATCTTCCAATACAGTAGTCCAATGTGATATACACTCTCTGAAAAACAGTAAATACTGGTGAAAACATGTAGGTAGAGCGATTGAAAGTGACTGAAAGGGCGTATTGTGAGAAAGCTGCAAGCAATACACTGATCAGCCAGAACATTACGGCCGCCGACCAATTACCGACATAAACCCGTCCAGGCGATAGGAGCGTCACTTGGCGAGAAATGACTGCTAGTCAGACGCCCACGCGGTGCATGCAGTATCAGTGAGCTTTGTTGTCCGTATATAAAACAGCGAAGGGGCCGCACGATCTATCTGAGTTTGACCGAGGGCAGATTTTGGTGTCCCTCAGGCTCGGCACAAGGATTTTGGAAACTGCATGACTTGTCGGGTGTTCGAGGAGTGCTGTGGTGCCTTCAACACTTGGCGAAACTAACGTGAAGCCATGTCCAGACGTGTGGGGGTTGGGCGGCCACCTCTCATTACAGATATCGGACGTCATAGGCTGGGCAGATTGGTAAAACAACATAGGTGGCAAAGTGTGGCGGAAGTAGGAATTAACCTCAGACTTCAACGCTGGACAGAGTACAAGTGTATCTGAACACACAGTGCACTCAACACTCCTAACGACGGACCTCCACAGCCGTCGACCCATGCATGTGCCAATGTCAACACCACGACATCGGCAACAACAACTGCAATGGGCACATGACCATCAGCACTGGACTTCGGCGCAGTGGCAATGCACTGCATGGTCTGATGATACCCGATACCTTTATCATGCCGATTGGAGGGCGCGAATTCGTTGTCTTCCAGGGGAACAGCTAGCTCCTTGAGACCTGTACTGCGGGGCGGAGACAAACTGGCGGCGGCTCCATTATGTTCTGGGAAACATTCACTTGGGCATGCATTGGTTCAGTGGAGCTCGTGCAAGGCACTAAGACGGTCAAGGTGTATTGTACACTGGTAGCGGACCATGTACACCCGTTCATGACAATGTTTCCCGATGTCAGGGGCACTTGTCAAACAGATAACGCGCCATATCAAAAGGTTAGGAGTGTGATAGAGGATGGAGTGGTTGGAGAACACAATGGCGAGCTCCAATTGATATGCTGCCCCTACAAACCCCCCCGCGGCCCCAGCTCGTCATATCTGACTCTGTTAGAACACATGTAGTATGTAATTGAATGTGTCGTCAGAGTTTATCGCCCCGGACGTGAGGGTATCATCTGGAGTGCCCCAGGGAAGTGTGGTAGGACCGCTGTTGTTTTCTATCTACATAAATGATCTTTCGGATAGGGTGGATAACAATGTGCGGCTGTTTGCTGATGACGGTGAGGTGTACGCGAAGGTGTCGTCGCTGAGTGACTGTAGGAGGATACAACATGACTTGGACAGGATTTGTGATTGGTGTAAAGAATGGCAGCTAACTCTAGATATAGATAAATGTAAATTAATGCAGATGAATAGGAAAAAGAATCCCGTAATGTTTGAATACTCCATTAGTAGTGTAGCGCTTGACACACTCGCGTCGATTAACTATTTAGGCGTAACATTGCAGAGCGATATGAAGTGGGACAAGCATGTAATGGCAGTTATGGGGAAGGCGGATAGTCGTCTTCGGTTCACTGGTAGAATTTAGGGAAGATGTGGTTCATCTGTAAAGTAGACCGCTTATAAAACACTAATACGACCTATTCTTGAGTACTGCTCGAGCGTTTGGGATCCCTTTCAGGTCGGATTGAGGGAGGACATAAAAGCAATTCAGAGGCGGGCTGCTAGATTTGTAACTGGTAGGTTTGATCATCACGCGAGTGTTACGGAAATGCTTCAGGAACTCGGGTGGGAGTCTCTATAGAGGAAAGGAGGCGTTCTTTTCGTGAATCGCTACTGAGGAAACTTAGAGAACCAGCATTTGAGGCTGACTGCAGTACAATTTTACTGCCACCAACTTACATTTCGCGGAAAGACCACAAAGATAAGATCAGAGAGATTAGGGCTCGTACAGAGGCACAAGAGCAGTCATTTTTCCCTCGGTGTCTTTGGGAGTAGAACAGGGAGAGAAGATGCTAGTTGTGGTACGAGGTACCCTCCGCCACGCACGCTATGGTGGATTGCGGAGTATGTATGTAGATGTAGATGGAATTTAAGAGATTTAGGTGTCTTGTGTGTGTGTGTGTGTGTGTGTGTGTGTGTGTGTGTGTGTGTGTGTGTGTGTGTGTGTGTGTGTGTGTGTGCAGATATGCTGTCAACTCTCTTCAGCTACCTACCAAGGCTTATTGCTTCCACGGCATGACGCGTCGGTGCTGTATTCGGTGACAATGATGGATATACCGGCTGTTAGTTGGTCCTAACGTTCTGGCTCATTAGTATATGTGTGCTTATTTATTTTGACGGAGGTAATTGACATAAAATGTGAAACGGCTCTCTGTCGCAGTATTAGTCCAAGAAATCTAAGAAAACTATGAAGTTTCACTGCAAGGCCACGCGCTAGCTGTGCGCTCGCAAAACATAGCCGTAATTTATGGGAACTGGGAGACCTGTGTATAGACATTTAATGATGCAAACCTCCGGAAGCCTACCAAGGAGCTGTCGAAGCCATACCACGCAGCATCAGTGATGTATTGCATTCCAGCGGAACTCGCAGTTAATCACGTAGTCGCAGTGTTTTGGGTCGTCGGTGTGTAGCAACTGAATTAATTTTATTGAAACGAAATGAATGCAGTTAATGGGGATGAAAACAATGTAATACCGCTTGTGATGCTGTTGCAGCATGGCCTGTCGAAGAGACTCGTTTTGTGGTGCTCAGGAAATGACAGCAGCAAACACCAGTGAGACATATTCTCATAGTGCAAGTGTTAAGAAGAAAACGAATTTCCGTGGTTGTGATGAACAGGAGATCCGATTTCGAGTCACAGCTTGGTAAACTTTTCCATTCGTCATGCAGCATTTGTTACTATGCAGCATGTATAAACGGTCTTCTCTAATATAATTTCTTGTCGTTGCGCCTTTATTGGTTTCATTCGTACTGGCACCAGGTATTTCAGTTCATAGAATTGAATTCAGTTGGCATTTAGAGTAATGTTAAACTCGGTTAACATACATCTGGAATCATAGGGACTAGTCGCTTTTAGATTTATGAAAGACTCACGAGGTACTACGGTGACGTGTACAGCTTTGCACCAATTAGTCATGTGGTCAGGAATAGGCCACATTTTAATTGGTTCGTTAATGAGCGCATCAGCTTCATAACTGCGACCAAAATCTTTGAGCACGCGCTGCTAGACTTCTATACAGATTTGTATTACTTCTATAAAGATCTATACAAATACAGTATGTATCTTTACTCTAAAAACCTTACAGTTCTTCAGTTGGGAGAGAGAACGGACCAGCTGAGAAGGGGAAACCGCAACAGTTACGAGGTATGTGCCATCGGATACAGTGCATCGTTGCTGTGTGTTATGTTCTTGACGTTCAATGCTTGAGTGCTAACCGGAGCACACTTCAATTGAAGGAACCACTTTAACTAACACCTATACGTAAAAACCCAATTAAACTAAAACAAAGAAATGTTTACCATTTGCAGGCTGTTGAACTATTCCGGAAGGCAGTGCAGACATAGCACAAAAGCAGATACAAGTACTTACACAGACTGCAGAAAAATCAGAGTACAATTATACTTTGAGAAAAAGAAGGCATTTACACACGGAGGTTAAGTTTGAAAGTAAGACTGCCCTGAAAAATATAAAGTAAATAGCATAGAAAGGCAAAAATGAAAAGAGTCTTCTAGCCTCAAGCAGAAATAAAAATCTTCAAAGCAAGGTTATTAGGTAAAGACTCAACATTCCACTTAACAAGAGAACCTCACAAAAATAAAAATCTTCCCTATAACATCAAAAATTCCACATTCAGAACAGTAATGAGGCCAGTGTGTCTCGTTGCCTCAAAAGAACAAATATTGGAACCGATAAAACAAAATCAGTACATTTGGAAAAAGAAAGGAAGAATACTTATGTAGAAGAATTAGGGAAAAGAAGAACATCAAAAATATATGAATATGGAGTTCATAGTAGGGTAGTAACAATAAGAAAATAAAATTTATACATAATTAAGAAATCTGAATATGCATTCGAAAAAACGAGTCATAGTACGATAACAAAAAAGAAATACAACCCATAGAAACAACAAGGTGATAAAGTATACGGCGTAGGAAAGTACATAGAGATTTAGAGAAATTATGCAGAAATTGCTACTCAGCACACTGTACATTTACTCCTGAGTGGAGCGACACATTGCTCTTCTTCTGGTTGTCAAAACAACTTAGATGTATTAGCCATAAACTGTATACACTAACGCGTGACATCCAACGAAACGTACTTAGCGACCAGTTTTTTTCCTGAAAACTCTCTGAATCCAGAGCAGTGAATTACTTAATTTCAAATCATAGTAATAACTGTAGACGTTGAAGAAAAGATGGACAAATTATTGTAAAGATGGGTTGTGGAACTATAAGATATGGTAATTTTTTTTACAGTTGAATTTTCGAATTTCTAGTGCCGCATTTATACATTAAATGGTTATACCTCGAATAAAATGACCTTATTTAATGTTTCAGCGAGCAGTTCGGTTGTGTCTCAGACATTATTTGCTCGCTGTTTTGTAGTTATGTACATAGTCTTGTATGGTGCGGGAAATTGTACGGACCAGTGTTAAGGTAGCCAAATATTGAGGATTTTGTGCCAAACGTCGTTCCCCTCTGAAACCTATTTTAATGTACATACATGAAGGTTTACATTTAGTTTGGAAGTTCGCTTTTTAGAACTTTACTTTGTGCATAAAAAATGTAAAACAGTATCCAGTCAAGTATGGTTTCGTTTTAACGAGAGTGAGTAATTTTGTCTTACTTTACGTATTTTATAGCCTCTTTTCAGTGATTAAGACTTAAAATGATTGTGGTGATTACAACGATGAGCGTTTCCAGATGAGGTCAATAGCTGCGAAATTGCTCATGACAGCATAAACAAACTAAGTCGTCTGCAGGAAACTTAGTGTGTCCGTTTTTATGATGGTAATGATTAGTGTTTTAAGGTGCTAAACGGTGATGTGAACTTCGCCCTTCCGTTTTTATTGCGAGATTTCGGATATTTTCTGTGGATCCCTGCAAACGGATTCATTATGGAACGCGACAAGAAGTTTAGTTCACTATAGGCCCCTAAAAGAGGACTATCCGATGCCTCATACTTTCACAACGTGGTTTAAAATGGATCACCTTAGAGCCAACGTGTATTGCGTCGTTTCCATTTAATTATGTTGACCATAGGGTAAGGCGGTGACGTATAAATTTCTAATTATATATATATTCTTTTCAATCGACGACGTGTTACTTTTGTTTTGTAGAACAAGTGTGTTTCTTAATTCTCTTAATGCTGTGGTCATTGATATTCTAAAAGAAGTACCTCTGTTCTTACACTGGACTTCACAGGAAATTGTAACCGTGGCGGTGACGAATTTAATACAATGAAGAGACATGCAGAACGCGTAAATGCTAACTAGAGATAGATGAGCAAGTATACAGGGTGTTAAAAAGAATATGGTACATTTTGAGAAGTGGTAGTATGGATGAAAACAAGAGAAAAAGTTCCAGCTTGGCTGTAAAATGCCTGTCTTAAGAGTTAGGAGCACTTGTTCATCTCCCGTGCTGTTAAACACCATATCTTTTATTATTACAAGCTCTTTGCTACTCGGAGCGACCGTAGTTCCAGAGGTGCTATTCTGGACCAAAATAAGAAAAAAATGTTCAGTAAACATGGGCTCTCAAACACACATTTTTGAGCACTTGCTCAGCTTGTTCAGTGGAAGAGAAGTGTTTTATCGCAACGAAAATGAATATGTGCTCTTAACTAGGGATGGGAAGAACCGACCGGTTACATCCGATAACGGTATTTTATTTCTGGATACCGGTGTTTCTCAATTATAAAAAGTTATTTTCATTTTTTGCCAATAAACGAGTAAGAAAGAACCAAGTATCAATTTGTCATACCAGCAGTGCTACAGTTCTTGGGTTTTAAATAGAACTGTTTGTTCGCAAATTTCCATTGTTTGGAAATATTGGGTTGTTAAACAAAGTGGGAAAAGCGACTAGTGTTGCTTTAATAACAGCGCCGACAGTTAGAAACTAGAAACAAAGACAAGGCATAAGAATCGGTACGGCTTTGCTGAGACAATACTGTACCTGTTACCTTATGGTGTGACCTGTTAGTCGGTTCGCGTGTACGTGAAGAGTGCAAGACTGCCCCCACCTGATCTGTGTAGTTTGTCGCTGTCATTCTCGGACATCGGTTGTATTTGGAGTTGCTACCCATAATTTATAATACAGCATTATACATTAATTCGGGCAGACCTTCTTTGTATTTTATGAGAACAATAAAAATGTGAAAATAATAAAATTACTTTTACTTCTCTTTTCACGATCCATTGTACGTAAATCGCTGAGAGACCACGACATGTGAAAGTAATTTCGCCTATTACTGAAAGTCTGAGTGACTGAACCATGAACTCAGCTCTCGTTTTTTAACACAACCTGATCTCCAGCGTCAATATTATCCGTGTTTGAAGTGATCAAGAGTGAGAACCCGTTAATTTCATATTCTCTGCAGCTAATAAATACCACATATGAGTCTGCTAGATACGTGTCCTTATGAGACAATTGTTGCCAATCTCAACACTCTAATGCTTGTGGCACTACTGTAGCGTGGCAAATCATTCTGTTGTGCGTTTCAATTTGTTTTGTGTGAGGTGGACTAAGTGCAGCATTATTGGATTATACGGTTTTAAAGCTTTATGTAACAGCAACTCATGGATAAAGGAACTATAGTGAACTGAGTATACGGGGTGACCCATTGATCGTGACCGGGCCAAATATCTTACGAAATAAGTGCCAAACGAAAAAAATACAAAGAACGAAACTTGTCTAGCTTGAAGTGGGAAACCAGATGGCGCTATGGTTAGCCCGCTAGATGGCGCTGCCATAGGTCAAGCGGTTATCAACTGCGCGTTTTAAATAGGAACCCCCCTTTTTTATTACATATTCGTGTAGCACGTAAATAAATGTTAATGTTTTAGTTGGACCACTTTTTTTCGCTTTGTGACAGATGACACTAATAATCACAAACATATGGCTCACAATTTTAGACGAACTGTTGCTAACAGGTAGGTTTTTTAAATTACAATATAGAACGTAGGTACGTTTGAACATTTTATTTCGGTTGTTCCAATGTGATACATGTACCTTTGTGAACTTATTTCTGGGAACGCATGCTGTTACATCGTGATTACCTGTAAATACCACATTAACGTAATAAATGCTCAAAATGATGTCCGTCAACCTCAATGCATTTGCTAATACGTGTAACGACATTGATCTCAACAGCGAGTAATTCGCATTCCGTAATCTTAGCACATGCATTGACAATGCGCTGAAGCATTTTGTCAGCCGTTGTCGGTGGATCACGATAGCAAATATCCTTCAACTTTCCCCACAGAAAGAAATCCGGGGACGTCAGATCTGGTGAACGTGGGGGCCATGGTACGGTGCTTCGACGACCAATCCACTTGTCACGAAATAAGCTATTCAATACCGCTTCAACCGCACGCGAGCTATGTGCTGGACATCCGTCATGTTGGAAGTACATCGCCATTTTGTCACGCAGTGAAACATCTTGCAGTAACATCGGTATAACATTACGTAGGAAATCAGCATACATTGCACCATTTAGACTGCCATCGATAAAATGGGGGCCAATTATCCAACCTCCCATAATGCCGCACCATGCATTAAACGGCCAAGGTCGCTGATGTTCCACTTGTCGCAGCCATCGTGGATTTTCCGTTGCATAATAACGCATATTATGCCGGTTTACGTTACCGCTGTTGTTAAATGACGCTTCGTCGCTAAATAGAACGCGTGCAAAACATCTGTGAAAGTCCCGTAATTTCTCTTGTGCCCAGTGGCAGAACTGTACACGACGTTCAAAGTCGTCGCCGTGCAATTCCTGGTGCATAGAAATATGGTACGGGTGCATTCAATGTTGATGTAGGATTCTCAGCAACGACGTTTTTGAGATTCCCGATTATCTCGCAATATGTCTGCTACTGATACGCGGATTAGCCGCGACAGCAGCTAAAACACCTAGTTGAGCATCATCATTTGTCGCAGGTCCTGGTTGACGTTTCACATGTGGCCGAACACTTCCTGTTTCCTTAAATAACCTAACTATCCGGCGAACGGTCCGGACACTTGGATGACGTCGTCCAGGATACAGAGCAGCATACATAGCACACGCCGGTTGGGCATTTTGATCACAATAGCCATACATCAACACGATATCGACCTTTTCCGCAATTGTTAAACGGTCCACTTTAAAACGGGTAATGTATCACGAAGCAAATACCGTCCGCACTGGCGTAATGTTACGTGGTACCACGTATTTACACGTTTTTGACTATTACTACATCTATCACAAAGCGACAAAGTGGTCCTTCTAGAACAATCATATTTCTTTACGTACTACACGAATATGTAATGAAAAATGGGGGTTCCAATTTAAAAAAAAAAAAAACCAGTTGATATCCGTTTGACCTATGGGAGCTCCATCTAGCGGACCAGCCATAGCGCCATCTGATTTCCCCTTTCAAGCTAGGCGAGTTTGGTTCTTTGTAGTTCTTTCGTTTGATGCTTGTTTTGTGAGATATTTGGCCCGGTCACTATCAATGGAGCACCCTGTCTAACATTTCCTAGGCCGATGTAACACTTCGTAACAGCCCCTCTGCGGAATGAAAAACCCTCACTTATAACGTACTGGGCTTCTTGGACTTTCTGGTACGGTATGCTGTAGATTTACAGGGATGCGTGGCAGGTCCTCTTTGTGACTTACCTGCGCGGGGCAGGGTTGTCAGCCTCCGCATTTTCTCGACCTGTAATCTTACCTGCCCCTACCTGCAGTTCAGCCGCTCCTATGTTTTCGGCACCCTGTGAATTCTAGACTTCGTAAATACATAGAACTAAGGGTCTGGAGAGGAATTCCGGTGCGACTAAATAATGCAACGGACCTATGATAAAAGCAATTATATTGGCCTCAAAATCCTCTGACACACTTAATTACAAACAAGTTGCAAAATCGTAGTTTTCACATCAGAATCCAGCCAGATAGCGATCAGACGGATATGCCCCACTAAGTGGGTTTGAGACCACTGTTGGACACCGATGGCATTTTGTCTCAATCAGGCTAATCCCAATTGTGACAGTATTAACATAAATCGCTTAGCTGCCACGCGGGAAATATTTGAATAAGACTGATGAGCGAATAAGGGGCAAGAGTGCAATAAATGAACGACAACACTGTGGCGACTCTAACACGGAGTGCCATTCAGTAATTAAACCTTACAAATACACTCCTGGAAATGGAAAAAAGAACACATTGACACCGGTGTGTCAGACCCACCATACTTGCTCCGGACACTGCGAGAGGGCTGTACAAGCAATGATCACACGCACGGCACAGCGGACACACCAGGAACCGCGGTGTTGGCCGTCGAATGGCGCTAGCTGCGCAGCATTTGTGCACCGCCGCCGTCAGTGTCAGCCAGTTTGCCGTGGCGTACGGAGCTCCATCGCAGTCTTTAACACTGGTACCATGCCGCGACAGCGTGGACGTGAACCGTATGTGCAGTTGACGGACTTTGAGCGAGGGCGTATAGTGGGCATGCGGGAGGCCGGGTGGACGTACCGCCGAATTGCTCAACACGTGGGGCGTGAGGTCTCCACAGTACATCGATGTTGTCGCCAGTGGTCGGCGGAAGGTGCACGTGCCCGTCGACCTGGGACCGGACCGCAGCGACGCACGGATGCACGCCAAGACCGTAGGATCCTACGCAGTGCCGTAGGGGACCGCACCGCCACTTCCCAGCAAATTAGGGACACTGTTGCTCCTGGGGTATCGGCGAGGACCATTCGCAACCGTCTCCATGAAGCTGGGCTACGGTCCCGCACACCGTTAGGCCGTCTTCCGCTCACGCCCCAACATCGTGCAGCCCGCCTCCAGTGGTGTCGCGACAGGCGTGAATGGAGGGACGAATGGAGACGTGTCGTCTTCAGCGATGAGAGTCGCTTCTGCCTTGGTGCCAATGATGGTCGTATGCGTGTTTGGCGCCGTGCAGGTGAGCGCCACAATCAGGACTGCATACGACCGAGGCACACAGGGCCAACACCCGGCATCATGGTGTGGGGAGCGATCTCCTACACTGGCCGTACACCACTGGTGATCGTCGAGGGGACACTGAATAGTGCACGGTACATCCAAACCGTCATCGAACCCATCGTTCTACCATTCCTAGACCGGCAGGGGAACTTGCTTTTCCAACAGGACAGTGTACGTCCGCATGTATCCCGTGCCTCCCAACGTGCTCTAGAAGGTGTAAGTCAACTACCCTGGCCAGCAAGATCTCCGGATCTGTCCCCCATTGAGCATGTTTGGGACTGGATGAAGCGTCGTCTCACGCGGTCTGCACGTCCAGCACGAACGCTGGTCCAACTGAGGCGCCAGGTGGAAATGGCATGGCAAGCCGTTCCACAGGACTACATCCAGCATCTCTACGATCGCCTCCATGGGAGAATAGCAGCCTGCATTGCTGCGAAAGGTGGATATACACTGTACTAGTGCCGACATTGTGCATGCTCTGTTGCCTGTGTCTATGTGCCTGTGGTTCTGTCAGTGTGATCATGTGATGTATCTGACCCCAGGAATGTGTCAATAAAGTTTCCCCTTCCTGGGACAATGAATTCACGGTGTTCTTATTTCAATTTCCAGGAGTGTAGTTTCAGAAGTTTAAAAGTAGAGTGTAAAATCGGGTAAACTAAGAAACGATGCCATGGAGCAAATTAGTTCCAATCCGTGCAGAAAACAATTTAGAGGAAGCTAACACTAGACGAAATATGGACTGGAGTGTGTCACGGTTGCCCAGCAATGGAAGTTTGAAGCACAGCTGAAGAAATCCGAGAGGAGGATGAAGAAACGAAAGAAGCAGAAAGGATGTCAGTTATTTCGTAAGTACACTCCTTCCACGTGTCTGGGCAACACATTTCTAGAACATTTAATTCACTCGCGATTTTCGGTACCTCTTGTGTTGCACCCTTTGCACGGACGCTGAAATCGTTTGCAGAGAATGACAGCCACCGCTCGTAACATAAATCGCGAAAGATGTTGTCGTAGCAGCTGAGCTGACAGAAAAGTTCGTGTCTCGAATGTCAATCAAGCAGAGTAATTCGACAGCGTTTGCTTTAGCTTTGCTGGAAGAGACGAATTTCGTGCTCTGCGCCCGGACAAATCGTATTTGAATTTTCTCTCCTTGTTCGGAAGGAACCGTTTCGCTGCGGACTTAAATTCTGCAAACTGACAATTTGGAAGTGAAACGTTACGTTATTGGAAATGCCTTCCTCACTTGCACGCAAATACGTCCTGATGTCATTCTTAAACTGAAACTACGTCGGCAGTACCCTGACAGAGAGTTACTGATGTGGACAGAGGACAGAATTACAGAATTATCGTATGATTAGTAGCTGCAAGAGATTGTCCTAAGTACTTTTCAGTCAGAGCTTTCCATCTAGTGTAGACTACGTTCTATCTCATTAGCAATAAGCTCACAGGACAAAAAAGAAACGTAATTCACCTTCAGCATTGTACTAAATAAGCCTAATCTACCAAGTACAGTCCCAATTAAAACAGAAGCCATGATGAGATTTATTGGAGAATTATAAGAATGTTTAATTAACACACAAATTAATCTACTTATTGTCCGAGAGAAAACTAAGAAACTTGGAAATTTGTATACGTAAAATATAAAAGCTGTTACTTTAGAAAGTCTTTTGGAGGGTCATAAGCCGCCTACACACTCATCCCGCTATCAGACCCGCCTTTAAATATGTGACCATTAATTATAATTCCTCGAAGAACTGTTCCGACTCCATTGGAGGGTACGCAAATATAAGACTATTAACATGACCCTTCAGACCACCTCATCCCTAGCGTGCAGTTTCGGCAACAGGAAGTAGAAGATAAACCAGCAGCGTTCATCTTCCAAGGCGATACAATATGTGATCAACAGTAGCCGGAACGTGGCTGAAAACGACTTACAAGTTCGTGGCGCCCTCCATCGGTAATGCTGGAATTCAATATAGTGTTGGCCAACCCTTAGCCTTGATGACAGCTTCCACTGTCGCAGGCATACACGTGCAATCAGGAGCTGGAAGCTTTTCTGGGGAATGGCAGCCCATTCTTCACGGATTGCTGCACTGCGGAGAGGTATCGATATCGATCGGTGAGGCCTGGCACGAAGTCGGGGTTTCAAAACATCCTTCGGGTATGCTATAGGCTTCAGGTCAGGACTCTGTGCAGGCCAGTCCATTACAGGGATACTGTTGTCGTCTAAAAAATCTGCCACAGGTTGTGCATTATGAACAGGTACTCGATCGTGTTGAAAGACGCAATCGCCATCCCCGAAAAGCTCTTCAACAGAGGCATGAAGAAGATGCTTAAGACATGAATTTACGCCTGTGCTGTGATAGTGCCACTGAAAACAATAAGGGGTGCAAGCCCCCTCCATGAAAAACATGACCACAACATAACACCACCGCCTCCGAATTTTAATGTGGGCGCTACACACGCTGGCAGATGACGTTCACCGAGTATTCGCCATGCCCAAATCCTGCCATCGGAGAGCCACATTGTGTACTGTGATTTGCCACTGCACTCAACGTTTTTCCATTGTTCAATTGTCCAATGTTTACGTTCCTTACACCAAGCGAGGCATCGTTTGGCATTTACCAGCGTGATGTCTGGCTTTTGAGCAGCGGCTCGACCTTGATATCCAAGTTTTCCCGCCTTCCACCTGTCATAGTACTTGCAGTGGTTCGGGATGCAGTCTGGAATTATCGTATGATGGTCTGGATGGATGTATTCCCATTACACATTACGACCTTCTTCAACTGTTGGCGGCCTCTGTCAGTCAACAGACGAGATCGGCCTGTACGCTTTTGTGCTGTCCGTGTCGCTTCACTTTTCCACTCCACTATCACATAGGAAACAGTAGACCTAAGGATGATTATAATTGTGGAAGTCTTGCGTACAGGCGTAAGACACAAGTAACACCCAATCACATGACCACGCTCGAATTTCGTGAGTTCCGCGGAGCGCCCCATTCTGCTCTCTCACGATGTCTAATGACGATTGAGGTCGCTGATATGCAGTACCTGGCAGTGGGTGGCAGCACAATGCACCTAGTATGAAAATCGTAGGTTTTACGGGGTGTCCGGATACTTTTGATCTCATAGTGTGCGTTTACTAGTCTCGAGCAGAGTGCAGCAATGTGGCAGACATCCATGCGACAGGTTGGAAGTCGGACGCTCGTTCCTCGGCGGCAGTGCTCCGGCTGGATCCCAGCCGTTGCCATAAACAGAACAGCTTGGCTCGTAGCAGAGAACGCTGACATCGATGGTGGCACGAGTGATAGAGCGACCATGTTTCTACATGCCACACGTCGGTGTTAAGCTCCAGAGCAGTCGCCGAGTCGATCAGTTTTGCAAGCTGGCATTGTTTATCCTCACTGTGGCCCCGCGTGTTGTCGTGTAGACGCCCCAAATATCACGTAATCACCCTATCGTAATGCTGAAGTGGAGTCTGATTGTAAATGGAGCTCTAGAGAAATCATATTGAGCACGTGGACTAAGAACGGAGTTGATCCACAGTGGCTTAATAGCAAAATTCGGAAAATGCTGAGGGAAACAGAAACTGTTGCACTGTCAGTCCAAAAGAGAACTCAGAAATTTCGGCATGCAAAAGTTCCCATACAGTTGAGCTTGTATAAAAAGATCCATGAGCGAAGCATACAACAGCTTTCGTCGTCGAACGTTACTGACAGATCATGCTGAGACCTGAGAAAATTTTGGTCCTACATAAAGTCACTAAGGCGTCGAAGACTTCTGTCCTTAATCAGACTGGCGCGGCCATAGCAGACCGCAACAGGAAGGACGAACTTTGCAATTAAAAAAAAATTACACAGGAGAACCGTACAACCATACCATCGTTTCATCATCCACAGATTCCTGTATGAAGATGTAGAAACTGTAGTGGCACTGCCAGTATTTTAGGTAAAAGTGTTAAATCTTCAGTGTATGTGACTGAAAGTGGCATGGAGGCTGCCGCGGAGTATTGCGGTAAAAGCACTAGCTGTCAGCCACGCTTTGTCGATATGTAGAGCATGGTAACAGACGCACCAAGTTCGTTGCCAAGCGAGAATAGCTGAGCACAGCTGTAAACTTTCCCGCACAACAGAGAATGATGTAGTAAGTGGGTCGTCGACCCCACACTCGAGAGAGTCTCTTTGTTATGAGCGACATGATTAGACACCAGGGTTTAGGAAAGCAGATGAGCAGTAATGGAGTATGAATGAGATTGAATCTGAGGAGAGGACGTAATTCGATTTGCATACTTTGTCACTGCTCAGTAGTTAGACCATGACAGCGGAACACCGCCAGGGGCGCGAGAAGACTGGCCAGTACCAGCACCAGTCTACGGTTCGAGACCAGGCTGCGCCTGCTGCCGCGTTGGGTCCTTCACGGACATGTTGCCATGACTCCATCGACCTGCTGTCCGCGCCTGCTGCTACCTACGCTGAGGTCTAGGGAGGCACTCGACGTCACAACGTCAGTTGCCGTCCTCCGCCTTTTCGAGGAGCGTGGGTTGAGATCTATGCACAGCTGCCTCCACCACCGCTAAGTGAAATGCAGTCAGGTTGCCACGCAGCATGTCGCTCTGCCGGGAAGCGCCACTGTCGCAATTGTCCAGGCCTTGCCTTTGCCACCGGAGTGGAGTCCTGATGCTGCTTCGCAGGGTGCCGTCCAAGGAGCTGACGACAGCTCCACTGTCCTCAGTTCACGAGGACTAGATCTGTAGATGTAATAAAGTTATATCGTTAAATTGTCTATGGCGTTTCCTTTGGTTGACCATAACTTACAGCATCATCACACACTCACCACCCCCTATAGAAGCGCCACTAAAGAGTCGTCCACACAAAATAGGCATCCCTTGTGTTGAGTAACAACTGAATCAATTGAAAGCGTTAAGGTCCGCTGCTGGCAACTGTTTGCTGATGACGCTGTAGCATACGGTAAAGTGTCACCGTTGAGTGACTCTAGGTGGACAGTGGATCATTTAGACAGAATCTCAATCTGGAACTATGAATGGCTGGTTGCTCTCGATGTAGAAAAATTTAAATTAATTCGAATGCATAGAAAAACAGTCTTGTAAAGTTGGAATAGTTTATTACTAGTGTGATGCTTAACACCGTCATGTCAGTTACATAACTAGGAGTACCGTTGCAAAGCAGTATGAAATGGAACGGGCAGGTAACGTCGGTAGGAACAAGGCGAACGGTCGACTTCAGTTTATTGGGTAAATTTTAGGTAAATGTAGCTCCTCTATAAACAACGTAGAGAACATTTCTATTATCCGTACTTGAGGACTGCTCGATGTTTGGAATCGCGACCATTTCGGGTTAAAGAAAGACATAGAACAATATCAGAGGCGTGGTTGTTGATGAACACTCGCATGAAGAGTTGAATGCTATTGACAAGGCATTTCAGATTTATTCCGTATTTCTGGATTTCCGGAAGGCTTTTGACACTGTACCACGGCTCGTAGTGAAATTGCGTGCTTATGGAATATCGTTTCAGTTACGTGACTGGATTTGTGATTTCCTGTCAGAGGGTTCACAGTTCGTAGTAATGGACGGAAAGTCATGGAGTAAAACAGACGTAATTCCTGGCGTTGGGTTGTTTACAGATGACGCCGTCGTTTATCGCCTAATAGTCATCAAAAGGTCAAAAAGTATTGAAAAAAAGATTTAAAAAAGATATCTGCATGGTGCGAAAGTTGGCAATTGACCCTAGATAAGAAAAATGTGACGTCATCCACACGAGAGCTAAAAGGAATCCGTTAAACTTCGGTTACACGATAAATCAGTCAAGGTCGTAAATTCAACTAAATACCTAGGAATTGCAATTACGAACAACTTAAATTGGAAGGAACACATAGAAAATGTTGTGGGGGAAGGCTAACCAAAGACTGCGTTTCATTGGCAGGACACTTAGAAAATGTAACAGACCTATTAAGGAGACTGCCTACACTACGCTTGTCCGTCGTCTTTTAGAATACTGCTGCGCGGTTTGGGATCCTTGCCAGACTGAATTGGAGAAGTACATCGGAAAAGTTCAAAGAAGGGCAGCAGGTTCTGTATTATAGCGAAATAGGGGAGAGAGTGTCACTGAAATGACACAGAATTTGGGGTGGACGTCATTAAAACAAAGGCGTTTTTCGTTGCAGCGGAATCTTCTCACGTACTTCCAATCACCAACTTTCTCCTCGGAATTCGAAAATATTTTGTTGGCACCGGCCTACATAGGGAGAAACGATCACCATGATAAAATAAGGGACATCAGAGTTCGTACGGAAAGATATAGGTGTTCTTTCTTTCTGCACATCCGGCCGCTGTGGTCGACCGGTTCTAGGCGCTTCAGTCTGGAACCGCGCGACCGCTACGGTCGCAGGTTCGAATCCTGCCTCGGACATGGATGTGTATGATGTCCTTGGGTTAGTTAGATTTAAGTAGTTCTAAGTTCTATGGGACTGATGGCCACAGATGTTAAGTCCCATAGTGCTCAGAGCCATTTGAACCATTTCTTTCCGCGCGCTGTACGAGATCGGAATAATAGAGAATTGTGAAGGTGGTTCGATGAACCCTCTGCCAGGCACTTTAATGTGATTTGCAGAGTATCCACGTAGATATAGATTTTTAACCCTGCTAGTGCAGAAATGCTCCGAGAACCCAAAATGGACTCCCTGAGGAGAAAGCGACTATCTCTTCGCGAAACATTACTGAGGAAGGTTAGAGAATCTACATTTGCAGCTGACGGCAGAACGATTCTATTCTCACCAGTTCTATTGTCATCCACATATACCACGCTTATGGACCGCGATGACAAGACAAGTGAAACTAGGACCCCTACGGAGACATGCAGACAGTTGCTTTTCCCTGACTCCTTGTGAGAGTGGAACCGGTAAACGAATGACTTTTTTTTTTTTTTTTTTTTTTTTTTTTTTTTTGAGTCATCAGTCTTCTGACTGTTTTGATGCGGCACACCACGAATTGCTCTCCTGTGCCAACCTTTTCATCGCAGAGTAGTAATTGCAAACTACGTCCACAATTATTTGCTGGGTGTATTCTAATCTCTGTCTTCCTCTAAATTTTACCCTCTGCAGCTCCCTCTAGTACCATGGCAGTTATTTCCTGATGTCTTAACACATATACTATCATCCTCTCCCTTCTTCTTGTCAGTGTTTTCCATACGTTCCATTCCTTGCCGATTCTGCGGAGAAACTCCTGATTGAATATCTAATTAGACCGCCTAATTTTCAACATCCATTTGTAGTATCTTAGATGCTTCGTTTCTCTTCTGTTTCGCTTTTATCACAGTCCATGTTTTATCATCATACATATCTGTGCCCCAAATGTACATTCTCGCCTGCCGCGGTGGCCGAGCGGTTCTAGGCGCTTCAGTCCGGAACCGTTTTACTGCTACGGTCGCAGGTTCAAATCCTGCCTCGGGCACAGATGGGAGACTGATGACCAAAGCTGTTTAGTCCCATAGTGCTCAGAGCCATTTGAACGACTTTTTTGTACATTCTCAGAAATTTTTTCCTCGAATTAAGCCGTACATTTGATACTCGTAGAATTCCATTGGCCAGGAATGCCCTTTTTCCATTAATAGTCTGCTTTTTGTGTCCTCCTTTCTTCGTCGCCATGAGTTACTTTGCTGCGTAGGCACCAGAATTCTTTAACTTCATGTGCTTCGTGATCGTCAATTCTGATATTTAGTTTCTTGCTGTTCTCATTTCTGCTACTTCTCCTTACTTTCGCCTTCCTTAGATTTGATCTCAATCCATATTTTGCACGCATTAGACTGTTCATTCCATTCAGCAAATGCTGCAATTCTTCTTCACTTTCACTGAAGATAGGAATGTCATTGGCGAATCTCATTATTGATGTCTTTCACCTTTAACTTTAATGTTTCCCTTGACTTTTCTTTTATTCCTGTCACCACTTCTTATTCTGGAAGTCTTCAGTCGTCATTGATGAGGACGTTTATTCAAAATTTAAGCAGTGGCGGAGTGCCTTTTGTAGTCATAAACGCTACCCCTAGATCACGGGTGCAATTTGCCGAAACAATAGTAGTGGTAGAAAATATCTTAGGTCATGCGGCGTCGTTCACTGACATGTGGAGTATGTATGTAGATGTAGATGCAGACTAGACTTTAATTGCCAAACGGTGATCGTGGCTGTGGTTGCTGTTGTGCTGAAACAGATGACTGTAGCAATGCGCTGACGTTGTGTCTTGATCAGGCAATGAGCTGCAAGAGCCGGCTGTTAGTATGGAACTGGCTAAGCGTTGGTACATTTCGTAACTAAACAGGTAAATGAATCACTGCAGCCATGCAGCCCCCCACTTCCGATACTAATGGCCATCTGGATTCAACATAGACCAGCTTTAAACGATGGTATAGCAGCATGCGCTTCACCTTAAAAAAAAGCTATTTTTTAAAGCTGACATTTCTATTGTTCGGAATTCAGTAGTATAATAAACAAAATATTTTGTAGTCTGGAATAAAACAAAATTGTAAACATATATAGCTTTTCCGATCAGCCTTTCTTTACTAAACAAAATGAAACACATCTGATGAAAAACAGACGCAAATTATTCGTTAACCTGAATAAATAAATTATGACGCTATTGGCTTTTATTCGTAATAATACTGTTTGATACATCTACTCTTATAATACTGGCACGTCCTCTGATTACCATACCGAGCGAGGTGGCACAGTGGTAGGACACTGGACTCGCATTCGGGAGGACGACGGTTCAATCCCGCGTCCGGCCATCCTGATTTAGGTTTTCCGTGATTCCCCTAAATCGCTCCAGGTAAATTCCGGCATGGTTCCTTTCAAAGGGCACGGCCGACTTCCTTCCCCAGTCCTTCCCTAATCCGATGAGACTGATGACCTCGCTGTCTGGTCTCCTTCCCCGGAACAACCAACCAACCAGCTGTCCTCTGATTACGGTCGTTACTGAATACAGGTGAGCTCAGTGTTTATCATACATCGTATCTCAATATCAAAACAAAATATCACGTAGCTGACACGTAACAGCATTCGTATAGATCAGGACACAAAGTCTCCGATGTTGGAATAGACGCCGAGATAAAAGAACTTCTGTTATTGACAGAAGCAGATCTTCCGGCTTATACTATATCTGCCTGGAAAACTAGCTGCAATAAAAGACGAAGTTCGTAGTCGTATTGCTATTTATGTCAGAGTTAGGGTAAACGTGGCTACGAAACGGCAGTTACCGTTTCAAAGCCAGAAACATCGTCGATCTGCGCCTCTCCAGGGGCCAATTTCTAGAAGGTACCAGAGGCCCTGACCTGGGGATTTAACGATAGCGCTCGGAAATTCCAGATTTCGGAGCAGAGATGCTCTATAGCGAAGACAGAACAACGGTTCCAGTAATCGTTCTGCTCTGTAACGCCTTGGCCGGGTTGCAGGAAAGTTTGCTTTTATCGTGGAAGTTTTGCCCGTTTACAGAGCATCCAAGGCCACGGAAGACTTGGAGTAAACGGCACATCTCCTGTCAAAGAGGTTTATGACAGTATCTCCTCCATAAAACTCAGCTGCACTTAAAGAAACCGTAAACTCATCCAGTAAAGGGCGATCGAAAAGTGCAATATTATCTATATGTCTTTACGTCTCTAACCTTTTCCTATTTCAGTTCACTTGTTTCAAATCTTTGGTGTGGCTCTACATAGGTTTCGACTTTCTATCAGCCTTCCTATTATTGCGTCAAACGTCGTCAGTAAACAGTTGTGCATTTAGTACTGTAAGTCCTCTTCCTTTATATTTATCAGTGGCAAAACGAAATTAGTTTTCAATTGATTGTATTATTTCATTTTATGAAAGTGAGTTTCTCCATATTAGTTCTTCGCTTTCCCTGCTCAGTACCTTCCCATTTCGCAATTTCTCTGCCAGTACGTTTTTAACGTTCTCCTGTAACAACGTATTTCAGATCCCAGTTCGAGCGTGATTTCCTTCCCCCCCTCCCAGAGAAAAAGACTTGGCTGTGGTTCTTACTGTCTTCAGCGTAGCTCTGGGTTGCGTTGGAAAGTGACAGCTTGGTTGCGAGTAGGCGATGTCAGCGAATGTGAATGAAGAATAAACGTTCTGCTGAAAGATTTATCTGCAGTGTACTCCGAAGTCTACATTCATTTTCGGCAACATTTACTCCACACTGAAAATAATTTCATTTATAACGAACTGAAATCTTGATCTAAATTCAGAATCTTGATGTAAATTCAGAGACGCTGAAATTAAAAATTGAAAATTTGCGACTATTAATTTTTCCCTCGTGTATCCACATATACCGTACAACTACTGTAAAAAAAGAACTGAACTGTCACTATACAACGCTTACACAAATACTAGCAAGCTTTCCCTTTTATTCTGCAATCATACTACTAATGTTGCGTAATCTGGCTTTCTGGTTATTCCAATGTGCCTTTGAGACATCTTTACATTATTTATATTTAAGACTAGTGAACATATTCTGCTGGGTCACTTACGAGTTATTGTTGTTTGGGGGGGGGGGGGGGGAACTTCACAAATGATAGGACAGAATAAAGACCTACGAGGTGCGGCTAGAAAAAAACCGGACTGATGCTGGAAAAAACATTTATTTACAATTATTTACAATTTCATGTTATCTCCTTCAATGTACTCTCCTCCTCGGTCTCTACACCGCTCCATACGAATTTTCCACTCTTCATAGCAATGCTGCAGATCATTTTCGGTAAGTCCATACATTACTTCCGTCGCTTTTTCTTTTACTGCTTCAACAGTCTCAAATCTAGTTCCTTTCAAAGCTGACTTGACTTTAGGGAAAAGAAAAAAGTCACAGGGGGCCAAATCAGGTGAGTAGGGTGGATGATCTAGGATGGGAATGTTGTGTTTTGCCAAAAACGTCTTCACTGACAACGCACTGTGAGCTGGGGCATTGTCTTTGTGAAGGATCCATTACTTTTTTCTCCACAAATCGTTCCGTTTTCTCCGTACTCGCTCACGTAGGGTAGCCAGGACGATAATGTAGTAATGCTGATTCACTGTTTGTCCCTCTGGTACCCAATCAATGTGCACAATCCCTCTGATGTAAAAAAAAATCATCATTGCCTTGAATTTCGATTTTGACATTCGTGCTTTTTTTTGTCGTGGAGAACCAGGAGTTTTCCAATGCATCGATTGGCGTTTAGTTTCGGGATCGTAAGTAAAAAACCACGATTCATCGCAAGTAATAACATTTTGTAAGAAGGTGGGATCACTTTCAATGTTTTCCAGGATGTCAGAACAAATCATTTTTCGGCGTTCCTTCTGTTCAATTGTGAGACACTTTGGAACCATTTTTGAACACACTTTGTTCATGTTGAAACTTTCATGAAGAATCTGCCTAACACTTTCCTTGTCAACTCCTGTTAACTCAGACACTGCTCTGATTGTTAAACGGCGATCTTGTCGAACAAGTTTACCGATTTTTTCAATGTTTGCATCAGTTTTTGCTGACAATGGTCTGCCAGTGCGAGTGTCATCACTGGCGTCTTCGCGGCCATCTTTAAATCGTTTAAACCACTCAAACACTTGTGTTCGCGATAAACAATCATCGCCGTACACTTGTTGTAACATTACAAACGTTTCAGTTGCAGATTTTCTAGTTTGAAACAAAATTTGATGTTAACACGCTGTTCTTTCTGTACACTCAACATTTTCCGACGCACAGACAAAACGTCAACTACTTAAAACAGACGCCACGGGCAGACTGAGTGCAGGAGGCAGATGAAACTCGAGCAGTAGACGGAGCGAGAGTCACGTGACAGGCCACGCGACTTTCAGCCTTATTGCATTCGTTTTATTGTTTCACCAGTACTAGTCCGGTTTTTTTCTAGCCACACCTCGTATTCTCCCAGAGAATACGCAAATATCTCCTCGCTATAAATCCGGGCTCGCTGCATCTGCACGGACGTGACAAAAGTCCTAGGATAGTGATGTGCACATATACGGATGGCGGAAGTATAGTGTACACAATGTATAAACGGGCACTGAATCGGCGGATCTGTCATTTGTACTCAGGTGACTCATGAGAAAATGGTTCCAACATGGTTGTGGCCATACAACGCGAATCAAGACTCTGAAGGTGGAGTCGTAGTTGTAGCTACATGCGTGGGACATTCCGTTTGGAAATCGTTTCGGAATTCAGTATTTCGAGATCCACAGAGTATAAGGTGTGCCGAGAATACCAAATTCTAGGCATTACCTCTCATCAAGGACAATGCATGGCCGACACATCCACTTAACTACCGAGAGCAGTGGAGTCTGCGTAGAGTTGTCAGTGCTAACAGACAAGCAACACTGGGTGAAATAACCGCAGTAATCAATGTGGGACGTACGACAAACGTATCCGTTAGGACAGAGAGGCGAAATCAGGCGTTGATTGGCTGTGGCAGCAAACGACCGATGCGAGTGCCTTTGCCAACTGCACGACATCACCTGCAGCGCCTCACCTCGGCTGTTGACCATATCTATTGGACCCTAGACGAATGGAAAACCATGGCTTGGTCAGATGAGGCCCGACTTCAGTTGGTAGAGTTGATGGTAGGGTTCGAGTGTGGCGCTGACCCCACGAAGCCATGGTATCAACAAAGGATTGTGCAAACTGGTGGTGACTTGGTTGACTCAGTACAACTGAACTGATCATTGACTGGAAATGCCTTATGTTTGGCTGCTTGGACACCATTTGAAACCATTCATGGCGTTAATGTTGCCAACCAACGGTTGAACGGTTATGGATGACAGTGCACTTTGTCACTGGGTGACAGTTGTTCGCGGATGGTTTGAAGAACATTGTGGACATTTCGAGCGAATGGTTTGGAAACTCAGATCGTCCGACAAGAATCCCATGGAACATTCATGGGACAGTCGAGAGGTCAGATTTTGCACAAAATCCAGCACTGGCAACTCTTCGGCAATTATGGACAGCTACAGAGCCTGCGTGGCTCAATATTTCTGCAAAGGACTTTCAACAATTTATTGAGTCCATGCCACATCGAGTTGTTGCACTATGATACACGAAAGGATGCCTGACACGATATGAAGAGGTATCCTATGAATGTCGCCGCCTCAGTGTATGACAGATACACGCTAAGAAATTCATTATGCAGTAAACAGTTTAACCGTGTATCTTAGTACAGAGCATCGATTTCTGTCTAAGATCAGACCATCATCGGGTCCAAAAACCGTCTCAGCTATGCATCTACGTAATTATAGTACCAGATACACGACGGAGATGGACCCTATGATGGTCTGATACTACAACGAAATCGACCGTCTGCAATAAAATATACCGTTACATATGTGTATTAAAACTATAAAACATCACCTCCATAAAATATTACAAATAACACTACGAGACCAATTCACAACACTGCAGTACGTAGAAAAGTGGAGCACAGGAACACGTGGGATGGAACCTGGATCAGTGGTGACCATTTCACTACACTGGTAGCTCAGCACTTGTGTGACGCCTGATGCACATTTCAGATATGCAGTTTCGCCAGTCCAGCTGGATGTTAGTAAAGATTTTAGCCTGTATGAAATATAGATATCGAACGACTCTAATGTAATCTGGGCGCTGTGCAGTATTTGGAATCGGTCGTCATACCTATTGTCCAGCCATCTAGTAAACACCTATGCTTTAGGTTTGTCTTTCAAGACAATAATACACGAGCACACTTTGCCCATCTCGTGAAGACCTTCGTCGAAATCTGGAGAATCAAACGGTTGACATAGAATGCAATACCTAATGAAATGAACCAGAACGAGAAATCTGTTGAATGTTGTGTAGCAGTAGGTTTTGATTTCAAGTGTTCTGCCTGAAAAAAGTGAAGCTTCCAGAAGACAAGTTCGGATGTCAATATACACTACTGGCCATTAAAATTGCTACGCCATGAAGATGACGTGCTACAGACGAGAAATTTAACCGACAGGAAGAAGATGCTGTGATATGCAAATGATTACCTTTTCAGAGCATTCACACAAGGTTGGCGCCGGTGGCGACACCTACAACGTGCTGAGACGAGGAAAGTTTCCAACCGATTTCTCATACACAAACAGCAGTTGACCGGCGTTGCCTGGTGAAACGTTCTTGTGATGCCTCGTGCAAGGAGGAGAAATGCGTACCATCACGTTTCCGACTTTGATAAAGGTCGGATTGTAGCCTATCGCGATTGCGGTTTATCGTATAACGACATTCCTGCTCGCGTTGGTCGAGATCCAATGACTGTTAGCAGAATATGGAATCAGTGGGTTCAGGAGGGTAATACGGAACGCCGTGCTCGATCCCAATGGCCTCGCATCACTAGCAGTCGAGATGACAGGCATCTTATCCTCATGGCTGTAACGGATCGTGCAGCCACCGTCTCGATCCCTGAGTCAACCTTCTGCACGAACAGTTCGACTACGTTCGCAGCAGCATGGACTATCAGCTCGGAGACCATAACTGCGGTTACCCTTGGCGCTGCATCACAGACAGGAGCACCTGCGGAGGTGGACTCAACGACGAACCTGGGTGCACGAATGGCAAAACGTCATTTTTTTTGTATGAATCCAGGTTCTATTTACAGCATCATGATGGTCGCATCCGTGTTTGGCGACATAGCGGTGAACGCACTTTGGAAGCGTGTATTCGTCGTAGCCGTACTGGCGTATCACGCGCTGTGATGGTATGGGGCGCCATTGGTTACACGTCTCGGTCATCTCTTGTTCGCATTAACGGCACTTTGACCAGTGGACGTTACATTTCAGATGTGTTACGACCCGTGGCTCTACCCTTCATTCGATCCCTGCGAAACCCTACATTTCAGCAGAATAATGAACGACCGCATGTTGAAGGACCTGTACTGGCCTTTCTGGATACAGAAAATGTTCGACTGCTGCCCTGGCCAGCACATTCTCCAGATCTGTCAGCAAATGAAAACGTCTGGTCAATGGTGGCCGAACAACTGGCTCGGCACAATACGCCAGTTACTACTCTTGATGAACTGTAGTATCGTGTTGAAGCTGTGTGGGCAGCTGTACCTGTACACGCCGTCCAAGCTCTGTTTGACTCAGTGACAGGCTTATCAAGGCCGTTATTACGGCCAGAGGTGGTTGATCTGGGTACTGATTTCTCAGGTCTATGAACTGAAAGTGTGTGAAAAGGTAATCACTTGTCAGTTCTAGTATAATATCTTTGTCCAATGAATACCCGTTTATCATCTGGATTTCTTCTTGGTGTAGCAATTTTAATGGTCAGTAGTGTAACTTTGTGCAAGTACGAACCCTCAGCAGGTATTTAAACGATTAGAGTTAAAATTCTCTGTGACAGGTAGAGCAGCAACCAGAGTACGTCAATGTTGTTCATGTTCACTGTTGTCACCAGGCCTGGTAGGCTACATACGAGGCATGGACATCATATGTCGAGCGATCACTAAAGGACACAGAGATGCTTTTGCACCAATGTGAGATTACGTTGTCACCACCTGATAGAGTTTGAAAGTTGTCTTCATTATGGATCTCCATTTGGCCGGCTGATCGAATCATGCGATATCCAGGTTTATGGGACATTTGGATATGACGGTGACCCACTGTAGGATTGCATGGGAACGTGAGGGGAGGCATTCTCGTCTTCGAGTTTCCGGTCGGCCATGTCTATCTGCAAGTGTATCCCACTTCAAACATTCTATGAGATTTGTAACGTTCTCGCGATGCCTAAGTGTACCAGGCACGAATCTTGCCGCTCTTCTTTGGACTTTCTCAATCTCTTGAATCAGACCCAACTGGTAAGGGTCCCATGCACACGAACAATACTCAAAGAGTGGACGAACTAACGTATTGTAAGCTATTTCCTTTGTTGAAGGATTCTACCAATAAACCGCAATCTAGAGTTCGCCTTGACCGTTGCTTGTGTAATCCAATCATTTCATTTGAGATCATTTCGAATAATCACACCCAGATACTGCCGGCCGAGGTAGTCGAGCGGGTCTAGGCGCTACAGTCTGGAATCGCGCTATCGCTACGGTCGCAAGTTCGCATTCTGCCTCGGGCATGGATGTGTGTGATGTCCTTAGGCTATTTAGGTTTAAGTAGTTCTAAGTTCTAGGGGACGGATGACCTCAGAAGTTACATCCCATAGTCCTCAGAGCCAACGCCCAGATACTTGGTGGATGTTACCGCTTCCAAACACTGGGCATATATTTTGTACTCATACGTTAATGGGGATTTTTGCCTCGTTATACGCAGTAGCTTACACTTACTAATATTGAGAGATAACTGCCAGTCATTACACCACGCATTTATTTTCTGCAAATCGTCATTGATTTGTTCACAAATTTCGTGTGATACGACTTTCCTGTAGAATACAGCATCATCGGCAAACATTCTAATGCCGCTGTCAATGCCATCAACCAGATCGTTTATGTAAATCGTAAAAAGCAACGGACGTATTACACTGCCGTGGGGAACACCTGAAGTTACGCTTGTTTCTGTTGAAGTCACGACATTCAGAACGATATACTGCTCTCTGTCTGTTAGAAAACTTTCTATCCAACCGCAAATGTCATCGGATACACCGTAAGCGCGCACTTTTTGGAGCAAGCGACAGTGCGGAACTGAGTCGAACGCCTTTCGAAAGTCGAGGAATAAGGTATCAACGTGGGAGCCGGTATCTAGAGCCTGTTGTATATCATGTACAAAGAGGGCCAGCTGTGTCTCGCATGACCGCTGTTACCTAAAACCGTGCTGGTTTCTGCAAATGAGCTTCTCAGAGTCTAGAAGGTTATTATGTCTGAACACAAAATACACTCCTGGAAATGGAAAAAAGAACACATTGACACCGGTGTGTCAGACCCACCATACTTGCTCCGGACACTGCGAGAGGGCTGTACAAGCAATGATCACACGCACGGCACAGCGGACACACCAGGAACCGCGGTGTTGGCCGTCGAATGGAGCTAGCTGAGCAGCATTTGTGCACCGCCGCCGTCAGTGTCAGCCAGTTTGCCGTGGCATACGGAGCTCCATCGCAGTCTTTAACACTGGTAGCATGCCGCGACAGCGTGGACGTGAACCGTATGTGCAGTTGACGGACTTTGAGCGAGGGCGTATAGTGGGCATGCGGGAGGCCGGGTGGACGTACCGCCGAATTGCTCAACACGTGGGGCGCGAGGTCTCCACAGTACATCGATGTTGTCGCCAGTGGTCGGCGGAAGGTGCACGTGCCCGTCGACCTGGGACCGGACCGCAGCGACGCACGGATGCACGCCAAGACCGTAGGATCCTATGCAGTGCCGTAGGGGACCGCACCGCCACTTCCCAGCAAATTAGGGACACTGTTGCTCCTGGGGTATCGGCGAGGACCATTCGCAACCGTCTCCATGAAGCTGGGCTACGGTCCCGCACACCGTTAGGCCGTCTTCCGCTCACGCCCCAACATCGTGCAGCCCGCCTCCAGTGGTGTCGCGACAGGCGTGAATGGAGGGACGAATGGAGACGTGTCGTCTTCAGCGATGAGAGTCGCTTCTGCCTTGGTGCCAATGATGGTCGTATGCGTGTTTGGCGCCGTGCAGGTGAGCGCCACAATCAGGACTGCATACGACCGAGGCACACAGGGCCAACACCCGGCATCATGGTGTGGGGAGCGATCTCCTACACTGGCCGTACACCACTGGTGATCGTCGAGGGGACACTGAATAGTGCACGGTACATCCAAACCGTCATCGAACCCATCGTTCTACCATTCCTAGACCGGCAAGGGAACTTGCTGTTCCAACAGGACAATGCACGTCCGCATGTATCCCGTGCCACCCAACGTGCTCTAGAAGGTGTAAGTCAACTACCCTGGCCAGCAAGATCTCCGGATCTGTCCCCCATTGAGCATGTTTGGGACTGGATGAAGCGTCGTCTCACGCGGTCTGCACGTCCAGCACGAACGCTGGTCCAAGTGAGGCGCCAGGTGGAAATAGCATGGCAAGCCGTTCCACAGGACTACATCCAGCATCTCTACGATCGTCTCCATGGGAGAATAGCAGCCTGCATTGCTGCGAAAGGTGGATATACACTGTACTAGTGCCGACATTGTGCATGCTCTGTTGCCTGTGTCTATGTGCCTGTGGTTCTGTCAGTGTGATCATGTGATGTATCTGACCCCAGGAATGTGTCAATAAAGTTTCCCCTTCCTGGGACAATGAATTCACGGTGTTCTTATTTCAATTTCCAGGAGTGTATGTTCCATGATTCTGCAACAAATCGATGTCAGTGAAATTGGCCGGTAATTATGTTCATCCGATTTTCTAACTTTTTTATTGATTGCTATGACGTGGGCCTTTCTCCAGTCCCGTAGAACTTTCCGCTGTTCTGCGTCCGCCACCCAAGAACAACTAACGGTCGCCCTTGAGCATTCTGTGTCATCACGTACCAGTGGTAAGAGACTACAAGCATCTGGAATAGCTTATTACCGTCCCATGCGTTGACTGCCATTAACACTACAGCAGAAATGATTTAAAGTGACGCAGCGACAGAGGAGCAAGGACTGCTAATGAACGGCGTCACATTGTGTTCATCGATGGATCGCGGTTCCGCTCTGTCACGGATGACCATCGCCGGCGAGTATGGCAGTGACATGGGGAGAGGTCCCACTCTTCCATTGTTGTGGAGAGGCACAACGATGTTACTCCTGGGATCGAGGTGTGGGGAGCCATCGGTCTAAATTCAGGTCACGGTTGGTGGCGATTGAGGGAACTTGGACGACACAAATGTACGTCACGACATCTCGAATCCTGATGCGTTGCGTGTCATGCGACAGTATCGTAGTGGGATTCTCCATTACAAAAGTGTTCATCCACGTGTGGCATGTGTCATTTTGAAATGTCTGCGTGTTGTAGAAATACTCACGAGCTCAGCAAGATATACGGATCAGTCTACGATGGATCGTGTGTGGGACCAGCTCGGATGTCTACTCTGACATAGTGTTGGGTATTGTATATATGATGGATGAGTAAAAATAGCTGCGGGCCATACTGACTCTGACACCCTTACCAATAGAAACAGTGCAATAATCCACGCCAGAGGGAATGCTCGGTCGTGCTGACAGCTGGCTTGTGCTGCAAAGTTCCTTGTAAATTTAACACGATATTGTTATCACTCAAATAACACAACCCTGTCAACCTCTGATTTTTCACTTCGTTTCCTCCTACTCTTCGTCGATGCTTCCCTTTTTTCTCAGGCCGTGTATGTAAAAAGATTGTTGCTTTCCAGTTGACTGCCTTTATTTTGCTAATGTTTTGTGACATCTATTGGTCAATTTCGAATTACACAGGGGTGTCCTGATGCTTTCGATCAGACAGTATATTTTCCGTGAAGATAAAAGCTACTGCTACATATGGCGAGCTAAGTGAATACGTGGTAACTGTAGTATGTGTCTAAGGTTACTAGAGTATCGGCACGTCCACACGAGGTGTAAGTGTAGTTACTCCTCGTCTTTCTGAATGTGGGAAAGGTCGAATCATCAGCATTACGGACACGGGAACGTCATACCGACAGATCGGACAAACAATTGGCTCTTCAGCTATGACTCCAGAACGAGAGGTGACGAGATAAACTCAGGGTAAACACTGTGGCAAATAGAATAGGCACGGAAAGTTCCAGAAGGACTGCAACACGAAGAGATCGTAGAACTTTTAGACTGACTCAGGCGAATAGATTGCAACAGCTGAAATCAAGGCACGCGCCGCGTGGCACCTTCGAGCCAGTTACTGGAAACTGGGTTGAGATATCGAGTTCCTACGCCTTCTTTACCTCTGACACCGTAGCATACACATGTAGACGTACAGTCAACTGTAGCGTTCAGCGACGATTCTCGCTTCATTTTGTGATGGCCAAATCTACGCCATCGTGTCCGTTGATGGCCTGATAGACGACACGAGAAGCGGCGATTCTCAACTTATATTCTGCTCCAACTCCTGGGATAATGGATTGGAGGGCAGTTTAATATGGCAAAAGGAATCATTTGATAGTCCTTGAAGGGCCCTACATGATCGAAAGTATGAAGAAAGAATGGTAAACGTTGCTATCATACCGTTCATGCCCACGGTACGAAATAGCATATTCTCGTAGCAGCATGTCTGGCGTGAGACGGGAAGACATACTTTTCTCCACCCTTTACTAACTTCACTTTGCTTCCATCCCAGAAAAAAAAAAAAACTGTATTCGTGCTCGCGGATGCCATTCGTCACTGTGTTGTTATTGCTGGTGTGGATACCCATTCTCAGTAGAAAGAAAGAAGGATCATGTAATATATCGAGAATGTTTGATAAATATCTGACTACCATTTCGCATTGTAACTATTTCCATTTCTGTCAATTTATTTAAAATTAGTTATAGACAGGTATGTTGTTGTTTTTGTGATCTTCAGTCGGATGGCTGGTTTGATGGAGATCCCCATGCTACTCTGTCCTGTGCGAGCCTCTTCGTCTTCAAGTAACTACTGCAACCTACATCCTTCTGAATCTGCTTCGTGCACTCATCTCTTGGCCGCCCTCTACGATTTTTACCCTCCATGCTTCGCTCCTCTACTAAATTGGTGATCTCTTGATGTCTCAGAAAGTTTTCTACCAATCGATCCCTTCCTCTAGCCAGGTTGTGCCACAAATTTCTTTTCTCCCCTATTCTGTTTATACCTCCTTATTAGTTACGTGATCTAATATTCAACGTTCTTCTGTAGCAACACATTTCAAAAGATTCTATTCTTTTCTTGTATAAACTGTTAATAGTCCGTGTTTCACTTCCATACGTAACTACACTCCGTACATATACTTTAAGATGGGACTTCCTGACACTTAAATCTATACTCGATGTTAGCAAATTTATCTTTTCAGAAATGCATTCCTTGCCATTCCCAGTCTACATTTCATATCCTTTCTACTTCGGCCATCATCGGTTTTTTGCTCCCCAAATAGCAAAACTCATTTTCTGCTTTAAGTGTCTCATTTCCTAATCTATTTCCCGCAGCATCACCCGAGTTAATTCGACTACATTCCATTATCCTCGTTTTGCTTTTGTTGATGTTCATCTCATATCCTCATTTCAACACACTGTCCATTCTGTTCCACTGATCCTCAAGGTCCTTTGATGTCTCTGACAGAATTACAATGTCATCGGCAAACCTCGAAGTTCTGATTTCTTCTTACTGGACTTTAATTCTGGCCCAGATTTTTCTTTTGTTTCCCTTATTGCTTGCCCAGTACACACATCGAATAACATCGGGGATAGACTACAACCCTGTCTCATTCCATTCTCAACCACTGCTTCTCTTTCATCCTCCTCGACTCTTATAATTGCCGTGTGGTTACTGTATAAGTTGTAAATAGCCTTTCACTCCCTGTATTTTACCCCTGCTACCTTCAGAATTTCAAAGAGGGTCTTCCAGTCAACATTGACAAAAGCTTTCTACAACTGGTATATACTCCTTGACCTATTTCTTATGAGACGTCGTAGGGTCAGTATTGCCTCCCATGCTCCTACATTTCTCCGGAATCAAAACTCATCTTCCCTGAGGTCGACTTCTACTAGTTTCTCCATTCTTCAAGAAATAATTGGTGTTAATATTTTGCAACCGTGACTTATTAAACTGACAATTCGGTAATTTTCACACCTTGAAACACGTATGTTGTGCGGCAGCGATGCTGAGACATTGTAGAATCTCTGACCAGAGCAGTTGCGCTCGACTCGCAGTAGCAGTCAGTCAGTCAGTGTGCAGTAGTCAGTCCTCAGTAGTGCTTGGAGTCGGTTGCTAGCAGTAGCGGAGAGCAGTCGGCGGGCGTCGGCATCGCAATGGTCGAGATTCAGGACGAGGTATAATTTATTTAAATAAATAATCATGCAGCTTTGCGCTCATCAGATAATGTAACGAACAGTCATTGTAATTTAACTTTCAAAAATCGCCCCCAATAATAATTTTGATTTAAAAGCAATTTTAAAGACAATCATTCAAATTTCCTTCCATTTCCTTTTAACAAAGATTTTTAAAAAAGGTACTCCCAATGCTTTTCATGCAAGCGATAGAGAACAATAAGAGCAGAATTTTGACATGCAGTTTCACTAAGGTAAGAAATTTATTCTCGTTTCGCACAGGGCAAACACCGACTTTCGGTTGAATTGAGTTTAGGTTATCATTACAGTTTCATTATCATGGGATTAGCGTTCATTATTTAATGGGAACTTGTACTTGTGTCAGATAGCGAGCTTTCATTTAATTGTCTTTGCCATTAAAATTTCTGTGGGAAGGTCACACTTAGCTGTGGCACCATTTCTAATAAATATAGTCTTTTAAATTTTCCGTGGGGAGGTTACACTTGGCGACACCCAGTCCAGGATCGTATTTCGTGAGAATCTTTTGAAAAACAGTCAGATATCTGCTCTTATTTCTTAGATATAATTATAATTTGGCGCAACGCTTTTACTAATCTGTGACTTTCTTTCTACAGGTCAACGGCAATTCGTTGCTCTGTTGTATTTGTGTGTTGCTTTTGTATTGTACTTATTTGTTTTGTGATTTATTGTGACTATTGTAAAAATGCCGCGAAAGACTATTAATAGTACGTCGAGAGGTGTAGTGAACGAATTTACCGACTTAAACAACGTGACCAATAGTACTAGTGACACGCAGTGTAATGATGACAATGCTGTGTTCACTAACAGTCAGTGCGTTCCAACCACTAATGATGCCTTTTGCCTTAATGATGAACAAGCGAACTCAATTGTCTCCACTGTTAATTTGACGACAATTGATGACGCGGGGGGCTCTATTGTAATGAGCGCTGCCCAGCTTAACACAACCGGTTTGAAAAATTCAAGTAACGTGCAGAGAAATTTTTCTAATGAAAACGGACAATGTACTGAAAGTGCGACGGATTTATTTAATTCCGAAACAGTGACCGACAGCGTACATTCAACTGGCTTACCTTTTTGTAAACCTCAGAATAACCAAATGGTTACAGAAAGCGAGACAATTCCAGATCGACCATTAAACAGTACAGAGAATAGAGCAGGTAATGCTACTGAGGCTCAAATTATAGCATTTTTGCAACAAATGTTTAAACAACTTAATGAAAGTTTCGACAACCATTTCAAACAACTTAATGAAAGTTTCGATAACCATTCCAAACAACTTAACGAAACAATTAATGAAAGTTTCAATCTAACGAACAAAAAAAAAAAGGACAACCTTAATGAACAGAACAAACAAGCTAACGAACGGATTGCAGATGTTACCGTGCAATGTCAGGACACTAAAGAACAATTACGTGTGAATACTAAAGCTTGTGCTAGTAACAGTAATAATGAAGTTGGCACTGTTGCACAAGAATTAAGTAGTGCACGTGTAGGTACAACAGAATCACAGAAAGTCGAAATTAATGCAGTTACTGAACAATGTTCAGCATACGCAACACAGATCCACGAAATTAATGCAGTCACTGAACAATGCCCTAAAAACGCAGTACAGATACGCGACGAGTTTAATTTAGAGTCACTGGAAGTTAAACACACTCTGAATACGGAAGTCGATAGTAAAAGTGAACCACATAACAACCAAAATGACGAGAGTATTAAAGTAACAGAATTGAAAACTATTGCCGTCACCAATAGGTTACAGGATCCGCCACATTGCGAGCATTTGTCAGAGTCACGCAGCGCGTATAATGTGAGCAATTTACAGAGATTACGCGACTTAAAATCCGAAAAGCTACGCGACTTAAAACCTGAAAGGATACGCAATTTGAAATCCGAAATGACACAGACAAACAGATTCTCGCACAAACCTGAACGTATTCTTAAAATCAGTGACGAGAACGTAGATTATGAGCAATTTGCATTTGTAAGAAAATCTAAGGAATTTAATAATGACAGAGCACAGGTACACGATTTGAACTGGTTACGTCGATTTATTTTTGTACTTTCACCATTATTACCTATAATGCAAAAATTGGAATTAGCAAGAATACAGCAGTTTGTGTTTGGAATTTTACCGATATTGCCTGGAACGCAAAAGCTAAAATTTATTTGCAGTGCGTAATTGACCTCAGGGGATTCATTACGCTTTAATGAATATGTGCCGTAGCGAGCATAGGGCCCCGAGCTGTAGTAGTGCTGTTTTCATCTTTAGTTTTCTGCACTGCTGCCTTCTCTTCTACTATCCTTTATATCTATCAAAACAGCTCTTTAACTATTGCTCTTCCTAGAATTAAAAAAAAATGAGTAATGAGAACCCGATAAGACAAAATTTTACCGAATGTGACAATTTTCATTAGGCACTCCAAAAATGAGAACCACGAGAATTTTGGTAACAGATAAAAATCGTAATCATCAGTATGTGTAAAATTAATAGCAAACGCATTTTTTGGTAACAATAGACGTTTTTCACCACAACGGCATGAAAGTCAGCCGCTTAGCATTCCTAACCAACAATGCAGTCTACAAGGTCAACCAAGCTTTAATGTTTCGCCGCGTCCACGTATAGTCTCAGCTACAACAAATAGTAACGCACGGCAGCAAAGAAATAACTACGTACAGAAAACACACTATTTCGACTCGTATCGCAATGCGCCGTATAGAAGTGACTATTATGAGAGACGTAAAATTAATGAGCACAATTTTTCAGCGTACATTTAATTACAGTCGATCTTTTCAGCAGCAAGAACATCAGCAACAACATATTATCACGAATGAAACAGACAATTGGTGTCATCCATAACGTAACACGTCAGTAAGAAATAATAGTACAGTTCAAATAGTCGAAATGCCACAGCATCCTCCCGAAAATAACAGCACGTACGACAGAATTTGACCAGACACAGTACAGGTAGCCTATTCCAGTAACGTAAGCAATACTTATTGACACGCAGAATTTTGTTCACGAGAATGTTATTTGAAATATGCTTTGTTGAATGCTCCACTTTTATCGCACCCAGATCTTACCAGAAATTTTTCCATTGCCACCGACAGTTCCAACACAGCTTTAGGCGTACATATTTTTCAGGAAATTGAAGAAGATGGCTCAATAGTAATTAAAAACATCGCATTTGCAAGCCGCATTTTGTCACCTGCTGAACGAAATTATTCCGTTACTGAACTAGAAACATTATGTGTTGTATGGGCTTTTACGAGATTTCGGCACTTTCTTTATGGCAGACATACGACCGTTTACACAGATCACAGAGCTATACAATTCTTACTTTCGGCTAAATTCACTCACGACAGGTTAAGTAGATGGAAACTTTATTTGCAGGAATTTAATTTTACGATAGTTCACATTCCCGGCACACAAAATGTTATAGCAGACGCACTTTCTCGTTCTCTCAGCAACAATCAGCAAGACGTAGCAACCAACTTCTGCAAAGCAAATTTCAGCGTCATGTACATTCAACAAGTTGCATTTGAAAATTTTATTTCATCGTCATTACAGGACATAGCACGAGAGCAAAGCAAAGACAATGTATGGAAAGAAATTAAGCACCTTTGGCAAGATAAGAATAATGTTACGATTAGGAACCACTACACTGTACGCAATGACATTCTGTTTCGCCGCTCTCATCCAGACAGTAACAATTGGTTATTATGCATTCCTGACGAACTGGTTAACAAATTAATCTGGTACACTCATTTAAGCTACGCACATTATGGAGCAAGAAAATGTTTTCTGATACTGGGACAGAACTGTTATTTTGCCAGCATGGAAAAACGTATACGACGAGTTTTAGCGTCATGTAAAATTTGCCAGAAAGCTAAGTCTGACACCACTTCACACATTCCTCCATTATATCCCATTGTACCTGTTAAATTAAGACATATGGCCGCAGTAGACATTTTTGGTCCAATTCCGAGAACTAATAGAGGTTTTTGCTACATCTTTGTCGCTATTGAACTCACTTCAAAATTTGTTACCTTCACTCCGTTACGCAAAGCTACTGCTAAAACTGTTTCGAAAGCATTTGTAAAGCATTTCTTATTTCATGTAGGACATGTGATGAAAGTTATTTCTGACAATGGATCACAATTTCGTTCTGTCATATGGACACGCATGTTACGAGCTAGAAACATTTCTCCGATTTATATATCCAAGTACCACGCCTCTTCGAACCCTTGTGAACGACTAATGAAAGAAACTGGTAAACTGTGTAGAATATACTGCCACAAAAGACATGTTAATTGGGACACACACGTACACTCATTTCAAGATGTAATTAATTCCATTCCAAATGAATCCACTATGCTACCTCCGTCTGTTATACTGAAAAACGTTGAACCACCAAACAAAATCAAAGAATTAGTAACATTTCCTACATCTCGTCGATTACGACACCTCGAAATAATTGACATTGCGCTGAACAACATCAAACGTGCCGCAGAGCGCCGGAGAAGACAGCAAAAACAGGTTTGTAGACACCGAGATTTTCACGTTGGACAGAAGATATTAGTACGTACACACTATTTATCCAGCAAATTAAAAGGTAAGTGCAGTAAATTTGAACTTCTATACGCAGGTCCATATCGGATTCGCAGCATTCCTCACCCCAATGTTGTACACGTCGAAACTCTGAGAACCAGAAAATCGAAAGGCAACCATCATGTGTCAAACATTAAACCCTTTATCGAATGAAACCACTTTACGATGTAACATGCTATGAGGCCGTTTACACATTTTATGACCACTTATGCAATTATATTGACATTACTAATTACTGATGATTATCGTATTTTTTCTTGGCAAGTGCCCGGCAAGGTAAGGTTAGCAGGTCGCTTTTCTTGTCGTTACACATCAGACCGTGCATATTTTCCAGATGAACTTACACATTTTGTGACCACTTATGCAATTACATTTATGTGACTACCTATTGATGATTATCGTATTTTTTCTTGGCAAGTGCCCGGCAAGGTAAGGTTAGCAGGTCGCTCTTCTTGTCGTTACACACTAGACCGTGCATTTTTTCAGATGAACTTACGCATTTTATGAATAATTATGCAATTCTCTATAATGACGCATTAATTTTATCAAATTCTCTCTCCATTGAAGTCTTTAATTAATAAGCTGAACACAACGAATGTCACATTTTGTCTTTCTTATGTATGTACGATTGTTTTCATGTTTTGTTTGTATGCACTGTGAACTAGTTAAGGTATAACACACACCATTTGACTTTGACATTTTGCCTTGTGATATCTCAACATCGTGACTGTTTTACATTTTCCTTTTTTGCTGCTGCATTACGATATTCTCTGTACACTTTTTGCCTTTAAACACTGACTGTGCTTTAAGATATTACGTTTTCTGTCATGTTATGTTGTATGCTTAATTGAGTCACCATTAACCAGTCACTATTTAATGGGTATATGATTTAAATGCAAGACATTAATCTTTGTTCATCAATTTCAGAAATAAATGATGCGTACAGGAAATGAATTAAACAGAAGTGGGAATTTCACCTATGGAATAAACGAAAGAAGATGCAATAAGCTAATGAGGACGAGTAAATGGATCAGAATTAACAAGCATTAACCAGAATATATTATACACATCGCAGAATAGCAGTCTTAACTAATTTTTTCTTTCAGAATACAAAGCGATTGATGCAAGCTGTCAGACAGAACTACACATTTTAGTTTTAAGTGATGAAATATGCTAGGGATTAGGAATAGTTGTGTGATGAATAATGAAATGATTTTTGCAGATGATAATGAATGCTAATAATGAACAATGATGAAGAATATGGTACTATGAATAATGAAGTTTTTGTTTACAGGTGATGATAATGATGGAGTTATGATGATATGAATAATGAAGTTTTTCTTTACAGATGAGGATAATGTTGAAGTTATGTATTTATGCTATGTAGTTATTTAAGTATTTGTTGCAGTTTACTTTGACAGCAGGTGTTATATTGCGTAGTAGGATGACTGAAGGTTTTGGAAAGGACAGCTATGGAACACATTTTTTATACACATTTCACTACCTGTTAATTCGAAGTTCACTACTTTTCAGCATAGTCTGCGTTTCTTCTTTCAGCTCAATAATCCATTTTGTATTTTTCTTTCAGGAGAAGCTTTTTATGATAGTTACTAAACTTGTTACTTATTATACCTGTTCTAGTACTTGCATTTTTCTTACCCACTTGTGTCTATCATTTATAAATGTGATAACCTTGCTACAGCTGACTCATGACGAATGACGTTACACAATCTTTTCATTTATAGGAACAACCTAGAAGCAATTTTTTCTCTTATTTCTTCTTGCTTTCCCTTATAATTACCCAAAGCAATGCATTGCTAGCAGAAAAAACAAAATGTATTAACAGTCCCAGATAATGTCACTAGTTTATGATAATTCTGAATAACACTGATCAGCTCTGAATAGTATGTCACTTGAATAATGACTTCTTAATGATACCAAAACATAATTGCCACTATCTATTGTAATGAGAGTACTTATAATGCCCATGCTTATTAATGCTACTAATGTTTTGTACTATTCAATACTTGCTGGCCACTGAGTGCCCATAATTAATGTAACTTATAATGCCCATGCTTATTAATGCTACTAATGTTTTGTACTATTCAGTACTTGCTGGCCACTGAGTGCCCATAATTAATGTAACTTATAATGCCCATGCTTATTAATGCTACTAATGTTTTGTACTATTCAATACTTGCTGGCCACTGAGTGCCCATAATTAATGTAACTTATAATGCCCATGCTTATTAATGCTACTAATGTTTTGTACTATTCAGTACTTGCTGGCCACTGAGTGCCCATAATTAATGTAACTTATAATGCCCATGCTTATTAATGCTACTAATGTTTTGTACTATTCAATACTTGCTGGCCACTGAGTGCCCATAATTAATGTAACTTATAATGCCCATGCTTATTAATGCTATGACTGTAATTAACTGATTTTTCTAATAATGATTTCTTAATGATATGAATAATACTGAATGATGAATAATGTTTTATACTATTCAATACTTGCTGGCCACTGAGTGCCCATAATTAATGTAATTACTTATTATGCCCATGATTATTAAGGCTATGACTGTAATTAACTGATTTTTAATAATGATTTCTTAATGATATGAAGAATACTGAATGATGAATAATGTTTTATACTATTCAATACTTGCTGGCCACTGAGTGCCAATAATTAATGTAACTTAACGTTTTGTTAGTGTTTTCAATGATGACTTCCCACATTAATACTGAATGATGATAAATATTTTGTACTAATCGAAAGTTGCTAGGCCACTGAGTCTTAATAGTTACTTGTAAATATGTCATTTGAATGAGGAAAAATGTTTTGTAATACTCAATACTTGATGGCGATTGATTACCACTCTTGTCTTTAAATTAATTAATGAACATTTTTCTGTAATACTACATTCATGGTACAGAAATGTTCAATGACTAGAGTATGGATACCGCAAACTACTTATGTAATCACTAATCAAGACTTGTGTGTTAGTTAATGTCCTTCACCTTCTGACCTAACTACCTGAAATTATTGTAACATCCATTTGTCTTGTCCATCCTCATTATCATGGAGCACTATATTTGGTTTTTGCACTAATTCTACGTTGGTGTGCCTCTTAAGAGCGTGGTGTTGACACGACATGCTGTCCACCACTGTAACCGATGAAGACGTTATTATGGTCCCACTGTTTGGTGTACCTGATGTACTGCCAAATAATAGCATGGAATAATACTACGACGTTTCACTGTGTTGATACGCTGATAAATACTTCTGGGAACGGAACTGCAGATTGTATCACTTAGTTGTGATCCTGTGGAAAGATATGGACTTTCAGTGCAGCTATGTGCAAACTAAAGTGCTATAACCATGATGCAATCCTTTCCTTTCCTATCCTAATAGTGAAAAACATTTTTAGCTAACATCACTTATGTTCATGGCCTATACATTTTTTTTTCGATTTATTGAACTCCAGTGCGAGTACACTTGTGTCACTTGTCGACATGATTTTTGCCATTTGTTGTCAAAATACTAAAGACATTTTCGATTTGTTTTGAAGTGCAGTATGTGTGCACTCTTGTCATCTCTATTGTATATACTTTTTGTGATTTGATGATTATTTACCCTTGTGTTTATTTGTTATGAAAATGTTCAAAAGCTTTTCAGTGCATGTGCACTTATGTGAATATGTTTTCAACTGAACTCCAGTGCCTCTGCACTCTTCCCAATTTACGATATGATTTGTGTTCATTCTGTATACCTTTTATGATTTATGTCACTTGTTACTCATTGTATATACATTTCGTTTTTTACTGATATGTTCTCCACTGCAGTGCATGTGCACTCATGACACTTGTCAACATGATTTTTTTTGCCTGTTATGAAACTGCTAAAGAATTTTTCAGTGTGTGTGCATTTTATTATCTGTCAAATAATTTGTATATACATTTTTCCTGATTTGTTTTGTACTTATATTTTGTCTTGTCTGTAATGTTTTGTAATTGGTGCATGCGCACAACATTTAATTCATGTATTACATCCCAATATTTTGTAAATGTTAATTAATTAAAGGAAAAATTTGTTACGATGGCAAGTCCAAATGACTCACCATCGCTGCCAAATTTTTGCCCCCCCAGTGGAGGGTTATGAAACACGTATGTTGTGCGGCAGCGATGCTGAGACATTGTAGAATCTCTGACCAGAGCAGTTGCGCTCGACTCGCAGTAGCAGTCAGTCAGTCAGTGTGCAGTAGTCAGTCCTCAGTAGTGCTTGGAGTCGGTTGCTAGCAGTAGCGGAGAGCAGTCGGCGGGCGTCGGCATCGCAATGGTCGAGATTCAGGACGAGGTATAATTTATTTAAATAAATAATCATGCAGCTTTGCGCTCATCAGATAATGTAACGAACAGTCATTGTAATTTAACTTTCAAAAATCGCCCCCAATAATAATTTTGATTTAAAAGCAATTTTAAAGACAATCATTCAAATTTCCTTCCATTTCCTTTTAACAAAGATTTTTAAAAAAGGTACTCCCAATGCTTTTCATGCAAGCGATAGAGAACAATAAGAGCAGAATTTTGACATGCAGTTTCACTAAGGTAAGAAATTTATTCTCGTTTCGCACAGGGCAAACACCGACTTTCGGTTGAATTGAGTTTAGGTTATCATTACAGTTTCATTATCATGGGATTAGCGTTCATTATTTAATGGGAACTTGTACTTGTGTCAGATAGCGAGCTTTCATTTAATTGTCTTTGCCATTAAAATTTCTGTGGGAAGGTCACACTTAGCTGTGGCACCATTTCTAATAAATATAGTCTTTTAAATTTTCCGTGGGGAGGTTACAACCTGTCAGCATCTGCTTACTTTGCAGTTGGAATTATTATATTATTCTAGAAGTCTGATGGTATTTCATCTGCCTCATACATCTTGTTGACGAGATCGAAGAGTTTTGTCATGCTGACTCTTCCTAGGCGATCAATAGTTCTAATGCTGTATACTGCTGGGGCTCGTTTCGAGTTAGGTCTTTTAGTACTCCGTCAAATTCCTCAAGCAGTATCACACCTCCCATCTCATCTTCGTCTACATGCTCTTCCATTTCCATATTATAACCCTCGTACAGGCCCTCTGTGTACTCCTTCCACCCTTCTGCTTTTCCTTCTTTGGTTCGGTCTGGTTTTCCATCTGAGCTCTTGATAATCATAAAGGTGGTTCTCTTTTCTCCAAAGGTTTCATTAATTTTCTGTGGGTAGCATCTATCTTTCCCTTAGTGATATGTGCTTCAAAATCCTTACATTTGTCCTCAAAACATTTTTGTTTAACAACTCTACACTTCCTGTCACTCTCGTTTTCTAGACGTTTGTACCCCCTTTCGCCATCTTCATTTAGTGCATTTTTATATTTTCTTCTTTCATCAATTAAATTCAATATCTTTTGTGTTACCCAAGGATTTCTGTTAGCCCTCGTCTCTGTACCTACTTGATCCTCTGCTGCCTTCACTATTTCACCTCTCAAAGCTATCCATTCCTCTTTTACTGTATTCCTTTATCCTGTTCGTGTCAGTCTTTCCCTAATGCTCTATCTGAAACTCTCTAAAACCTCTGGTTCCTTCGGATTATCCATATCCCATCTCCTTAAAATACTACCTTTTTGCAGTTTCTTCAGTTTTAATCTACAGTTCATAATAAATAAATTGTGTTCAGAGTCCATATCTGCCCCTGAAAATGTCTTACAATTTAAAATCTGGTTTCGATATCTCTGTCTTGCCATTATGTAATCAATCTGAAACCTTCTGATGTCTCCAGGTCTCTTCCAGGTGAACAACCTTCTTTTATGATTCTTAAACCAAGTGTTAGATACGATTAAATTATGTTCTGTGCAAAATTCAACCAGGCAGTTTCTTTTTTGATTCCATTCCCCCAGTCCATATCCATGTACATTTTTTTTCCTTCTCTGTCTTATAGTGTTATCGAATTCCAGTCCTGAATGATTGTTAAATTTTCGTCCATATGTTTGTCTAAGATATGTTGCAGGGTACTCCATTCGGTTAACACACAAGTGGGATGAAAAAATAGTAGTGGGTGCTGAATCTGAACCTTGTAAGAAAAGATGGAATATGAATGATCTGCAGTGGCCAAGTAATCTCGTCATGTTGTCAGATACACTCCCGGTGTGGCAAGGAAATTACCTGTCACCTCTTGTGATGAATGTGGTTCTAGCTGCGTTCTCACATGGAACGAGCTGCCATGGGAAGAGCATCACGCAAGTGACACGAATTTAAAATTCACCGTATCGCCTACAGAATCTGTTGTTGTGTGAGATAAGACCGTATGTTATGGTAATGTAATATGCGGTGCCGGGAAAAACCTTTCCAGAGCGAAACGAAAAACAAAGAGAATCTCAGAAAGGAAAAAAAAATGTTTTTGTAGCTCACGCGTGTCTGAGAGAGGTTTTTATTCAGCAAATGTTTAAAATAGATTTTCGAATATTTTTTTATAGTAATTATGAGTGACACATTCAACGAGGGAAATCCCTGGGATACGGATGAAAATCCAAAATGAATCTTTCATCTAATTAGAAAATATGAAAATGACAAGCTTTTGAAGTATTATAATATACATGTGTTATTTGAAAAGCAAGAACATTTAAGAGAACACTCGAATACATTACTCAATACCTCACAAGAAGTTGACTAACAAAGTTTCTTAATTCACTCTTGAGCTTCCCTGTGTGTGCTGGAAGATATTTAACATACAAGAAGTTGTTGAAAGTATTGAATACCTCTGTATTTCTCATCTTCCTGAAATAATGTTCCCTGGAACTATGCGAGCCAAATTTACTTCGTCAGTGCATGAGTAAAAAAACAGTTTATAAATTCTTTAAGGAGAAAGAATTTAGTAAACCAAGAAAAAAGAGAGTATGGAAGTAAATAATATTATGGAGAAGTTTTCAACTGCTACAAGACACACCAGTAGAGAATAGAATGTGCCTCATTAACTTTGATTTTGGTAAATGGAACTTATCACTCTTTCAGTTTGACTAGAAACCTGCTAAATATAACACCTGCCGATTAGCGCACGTTTTTCTGTTCAGTGCTTAAGAAAGTGTTATCCAAGTTTTAAAGTCGTACAAGCTGTCCTTGGTCTCAAGAAGTAGTGAAATTTACTCCATTCTCATCGCTGGTTTCTGGAACTTTAGAAGCTGACCGTGCTTTTTCCCTGGTGGGGGTACTTTATTGCTATTTAGTGTCAACAGCGCCCAAGAGTTACTGGTTTCCCAGCAGCACGTTACTGCAGAGTCACTGTATAGGGTGGGAACGAAACGGCCGCGTGCAGCTGCGTCGTATATAAATGGTCTGAGGAATTTTTTTCAGAAAGTATGATTACAGTTGAAAGTATTGCGTCGGATTGTAGGGCAAAAGAATTTTAGTATATCGATTTATTCAGACAGGAGTGCGGAGTTAGTTACGAAATTCTGGAAGAAGCAACATTGTGGTTGTTACTCGGCCTGTTAAATTAATGTGTAAATGCATGGCAGCAGTGGTAACTGAAATGACACGGTCAATATTCGTAAAAAGGTGGACGAGCATAGGCATTATTAGGGAGCGTGTTACGTGTCGGAAGGATAAAAAAATGAAGTAATATTGATTTGCAGTGGAATCATTTCAAAGTTACATTTTCCATTGTATAATAGAGGAACTCTCATATTTGCGAAGTATAAGGGCCACAGGTCGTGATTAATAAGTAACTAAGCGTGTTCTCTCCGTAAAGCTCCCATATTTGAACCCGATAGATACAAAATTAATGAATAAAATACAACAGAGGAGTTTTAAGTTGGCGTACCGTGCAAGGACTGTCGCTTTTCGGCGAAGAATAGTGATTCGAAATGCAATAATTTGAAACAGTTTCGAACAATAAAATGACCAGTCCATGTGGGGAGAGCGTAAAAAAACTGTGGCATCACCAACGAAGTCCCATGTAAAACGTAAAGCGACTGCAATATGGATAGCAGTGGTTCAAGATGACCAACTCGAAGACACACATGGAGCTGCGCAGTTTTCGGCACCACACTACGACAAGGCAATCAGTAGTCACAGAAAGAGACGTTAAAATTATCTCCAGACTACTAATCACACACAATTTCAGTTTGCAGGTGTGTGCAAAACTTGAGGATTATTTAGCGTGTTACGAATATTGGATGGAGGAGGTCAGTACTCTCGTGTTTTGTGGTTTTGACTTTCAAGTGTAAAAATGTCGCCAACGAAAGAGCACATGCCAGTGGGTAGTGTTGTGCGATGTTGCAGGATTCAAAGATTCCGGTTCTGAATATGCAACTGAGGGAGAAACAGTAGACACGGAAGTAATGATTGAAATAATGGTGCTGTTCAGCTATCTTCTGGGAAGTCAAGAGCAAGCCGTAAAGGACTTAAAAGGACATAGGGAAAGCCAAGAATATTCGCGAAGGAATTAAAGAAACATTTAAAGGAAAAATATATCACCAGTTAGGGAAGGTCATGAGGAAATGGTATTTAAACGAAGTGAATAGAAATTATCGGTTGAAATAAAATCACTATTGAAGGACGGCCAGCAAAAAGTGGCGAAGATATTTGACAGGAGCCAATAAATAGAACACACCCACACTTATGTAAAGAAATGCAAAACACACGTAGTCTTCTTCCAGAATAATCGAAACCAATGCAGCCAGACCTGAAAGGAAGGTCAGACAAAGACTTGTCAACTGAGATACCTAGTTTCTACCTTGGCGAAGTGGCCAGAAATCCAGCTTCTACGATCTAACGTGACGAATCGAGTATCACTTGCAGAGATAGCCGTAGAACTGAACCGGGTGCTAACATTTGCTGGTATGGATTCAGATGTGTTGCTAGTGGATACGGAACATACTTCGAACCGGAAGGTTCAAGCACAGCATTCGCAGATTATTGTTACAGAGAAGCTGAATCAGACTGCTACGAAACAGAAACAAGATTTTGAAGAAAAATATCAGAAATTTTGTACTCAGAGGATCCATGTGAGCAGGTTTCCGACGTGGCTATGGCCACACGACGGGAGTTAACAGACTTCGAACGCGGAATGGTAGCTGCAGATAGACGCGTGGGAAATTCCATTTCGGAAATCGTTCGGGAATTCGGTATTTCGCCATCCACAGTGTGCAGAGGATTCCACATTTCGGCCGTTATCTCTCACCACGGACAACGCGGTGACCGACGGTCTTCACTTAACGACCGAGAGGAGCGGCGTTTGAGTAGAGTTGTCAGTGGTAACAGACAAGCAACACCGCATGAAACAATCGCAGATGTTAATGTGTGGGTCGGCCGATGTGGCCGAGCGTTTCTAGGCGCTACAATCCGGAACCGCGCTGCTGCTACGGTCGCCGGTTAGAATCCTGCCTCGTGCATGGATTTGTGTGATGTCCTTAGGTTAGTTAGGTTTAAGTAGTTCTAAGTTCTAGAGGACTGATGACCTCACATGTTAAGTCCCATAGTGCTCAGAGCCATTTGAACCAGATTAATGTGGGACGTACGCCGAAAGTAACCGTTAGGACAGTGCGGCAAAATCTGGCGTTAATGGCAGACGACCGTCGCGAGTGCCATTGTGAAGAACACGACATCGCCTGCAGTGCCTCTCCTAGTTCAGGACCATATCTTTTGGACCCTTTGAAACGTCCCCTTTTTGAAGATTTATACACGAGACTGTGCTTTAACTGACACACAATATTTTGTTAGCGCAACGCAATCTGACTTTCAATAATCCATACAAAAGAATGGGCCCTGACTAACATTAAACTATACCTTTTACAAATCACTTACCTCACAAAAATCTTCGCTATTCAAGCTACTGCAATACAGCGAGCGCCACTACTGCCAGCTAAATAAAAGATTCAAACTACTGAAGGCACTAACTACTGATAGGCATAGTTAGCAAATGAAAGATTTTGATAGAGAACAAACAATGTATTTACCTCAATAGTCATAATATATATATAGCAGTTCATGACAAATTTCAAAACTCCATCTCTCTCCCCACATCCACCACTGCTGGCGGCTCACCTCCAACTGCCCAACGCTACGCGCTGTTCACAGCCAGCTGCCTAACACTACAATGGCGAGTATTACAACAATGCAAAGCAGCCACAGACTGTACACAGCACAGCCAGTGATTTTTATACAGAGGTGGCGTTACCAATAAAAAAACCTAAACAGCCTACTTACACCTTGACTACTGTAAAACTGTGACTTGGTCAGATAAGTCCAGATTTCGGTTGGTAAGAGCTGAAGGTAGGGTTAGAGTGTGGCGCAGATTCCAGGAAGCAATGGACCAGAGCTGTGAAGAAGGTTCCGTGCAAGCTGGCGGTGTCTCCATAATGGTGTGGGCTTAGTTTACATGGAACAGACTGGATCCTCTGGATGTTCGGCTACTTGGAGGCCCTATGCAGCTATTCGTAGACGTCATGTTTTCAAACAACGATGGAATTTTTATGTATGATAATGCGTTATGTCACTGGGTACAGTTGTTCGGGATTGGTTAGAATAACATTGCGGACAGTTGGAGCGAACGGTTTAGCCATGCAGATCACCCGACATAAAAGCCACCGAACACTTATGGGACATAATAGAGAGGTCAGTTCGTGCAGAAAATGCTGCATCAGGTTACACTTTCGCAGTTATGGTTGGCTACAGAGGCAGCATGGATCAATATTTCTGCAGGGGACTTTGACCGATTTGTTGAGTCCAATTCGCGTAGAGTTGCTGCACTGCACCGGGAAAATCATAGCCCGGCACGATGGTAGGAGGTATCCCATGACTTTTTTCACCTCTGCGTATGTTTTTCCGGAATAAGGAAAAAAAGCTTACGGTACGAAGAACTTGAAAGTATGTTCCTTGAAAAATACTGGTATTGCAGCACAAATGATGCGAGTTTAAATTTTACTTGTAACCGGTGAAACGACGATACATACACCGAATTTTTTGAACAAGAATTAGAGAGAATTCAGTACTTCGAAGTACCGGGTGACGTACGCTCCGTTTTGCACACGCGCAAACTTCGTACTCATTTGACTGGCACAAAAATTGAAATTAAATAGCAGATACGTCAAACATTCGTACGAGTAGAAAGTAGAGAGAAGCAGAAGGGGTCGAGAGAAAGCGCAGACGAAGGAGACAAGAGAAGACAAGATTATTACTACGAATGTGAACGAGGTGATACGGGCTGCTCTACCTACAGACAGCAAGATAGGAGGTTGATTGACGGCAGGGCTATGGCCGAAGTCAGCTGTGTGTGTGTGTGTGTGTGTGTGTGTGTGTGTGTGTATGTGAGCGAGCGCGCGCTGATCTGCGCAAGAGAATGGTGAAGAGGTCAACAACGATGCAGTTCAGCATGATGCAGGCCAACAATAAGACTGAGTGTTACGGTGCCAACAACTGCTGTCAAATGTTTGTGAACAGTGATTAATCTTGTGTTTCTTCTTTTTAGTTCTAATGCGAGTATACCGTATGTAATGTGTTGGTAGCAATGTACACTGTCGTTTTCTTGCGAACAGTGGAATTTTCCATTCCGTATGTGGCATACAGCAAACCAGTGCTTAACAGTATTGGTTAAAAACAGTCATGCTTGCAGTTTTAGTTTTTTATTTTTCAACGACGCGTTTCGCCTTATTTAGGCATCTACAGGTTATCTTTTTCCGTACTTTACTTGATGCTGCGATACTTAGAAATGTAGGGACTGTGAATGTAGGAGTAATTCGCGCTGTGTGTGCTTTGATTCTTATCGTGAGTGTCGGCACTGAGCCATGCTATTTGTTCACGTGTTCGCTGCGTGACAGGGCCGCGGAGCGAGGGTTCCGACATCCGCAATCCGCCTCACATCTTTCGCTACTGAGGGCAGGCGAGAAAGCGGGGGGTGCACTCGCTCTGTTTACTCTCCATTTCTCTGCATGGCTGGGGTGAGGCGGAGGGAAGGAAGGAGGGAGAGAAGAAGGAGTCGCCGACCTCGCCTATTCAACTAGTCACCGACAATGTCTGGCGCCGTGACGCATGGGTCTGCGTACTCGCATTGGCGCTCTCAACAGAGGGAGACGACAACATCAAGAGCTACACCTATGTGTCAGTGAAGATGTACGGTGTTTAAAAGTGCTGTGTAGCGAGACAGAAACTTCAGGTGTTCAAAATGGCTCTGAGCACTATGGGACGTAACTTCTGAGGTCATCAGTCCCCTAGAACTTAGAACTACTTCAACCTAACTAACCTAAGGACATCACACACATCCATGCCCGAGGCAGGATTCGAACCTGCGACCGTAGCGGTCGCGCGGGTCCAGACTGTAGCGTCTAGAACCGCTCGGAAACGTCAGGTGTGTGTGTGTGTGTGTGTGTGTGTGTGTGAGGGAGGGGGGAGGGTGTGCTTGTTTTCCAACAACAAATATCAAATATTCTGCCTGTTTTACTTTACCTCTACACAATAAATAGACTTTCATCTGTTACTTAATGCTACGCTGGCTAATAAACTTGGATCATCTTGATACCATAAAATACTCTAAGCCAAAGGAAAACGACGCGCTACGAAGGAATGATGTGAATGGGACGGAAATCTGTAGGTGTAATGTACATGTACAGACAAACAAGCGATTACAGGAACAGAAAAAAATGGATGATTTATTCAAGAGAAAGAGCTGCGCAAATCGGCAAGTCAGTAACGCATTGGTCGACATCTGGCCATTATACAAGTAGTTATTCGGCTTATCAGTGATTGATAAAGGCACTGGATGACCTCTGAGGCATATCGTACCAAATTCTGTCCAGTCGGCGTGTTAAGTCGTCAAAATCCCGAACTGATTGGAGGACCTCGCCCATAATGCTCCAAATATTGTCAACTGGGGAGAGATTTGGCGACCTTGCTGGCCAAGATAGATTATGGCAAGCACTAAGACAAGCAGTAGAGACTCTCGTAGTCGCAATCGGGCATTGTTTTGCTGAAATGCAAGCCCAGGATGACTTGCCACGAAGGACTAAAAGTCGAGGCGTAGAAAACCGTCGACCTACCGCTGTGCTGTAAGAGTGCCGCAGTTGGCAACCAAAGGGGTCCCGCTGTGGAATGAAGCGGCACCAGACACCATCACTCCTGGTTGTCTGGTCGGGTGGATCGCGGCAGTCAAGTTGGTATCCCACCAAAGTCCGAGGTGTCTCCAGACACATCTTCGCTGGTCATAGAGTCTCAGTTCAAAGTGGGAATCATCATTGAAGACAGTTCTGCTCCAGCCAATGAGGTTCCAAGCCAAAAACATATCTGGAGACCCCTCGGATATGGTGGCATAACAACCTGACTGTCGCCTGCCATACAGCCAGACAGACAAGAGTGATGGTCTGGGATGCCATTTATTTTCATTGCAGAACCCCTTTGGTCGTCATCCACGGCAGCTTCAGAGCACATCAGTACGTCTACGATATTCTACGCCCCATTTTGTTGGCTTTCATCCCAAGTTAGCCGGGTTTTGCATTTCAGCAAAATAAAGCCAGCATGCGCAAGCCAGAGTTTCTAGTGCTTGTCTTCGTGATTGCCATAGCCTACCTTACTACCTTAGCCAGCAAAATCGCCACATCTCCCCCTCAATTGAGAGCATTTTGAGCATTATGGGCACGGCCCTCCAACCAGTTAAGGATTTTGACGATCTAATGCGCCAATTCGACAGAATTGGGCATGATATCCCTCAGGAGGACAACTCTAACAATCAATGGCATCCGAGTAACTGCTTGCATAGGCGCTAGAGGTTGATCAACGCTTCATTGACTTACTCAGTTTGTGAAGCTCTTTCCCTTCATTAAATAATCAAGTTTTTCTGAAAATGCAGTCATTTGTTTTTCTATACGTATACATCACATTTACCGATTTCCCGCCGGCCGCTGTGGCCGAGTGATTCTAGGCGCTTCAGTACGGAACCGCGCCGCTGCTACGGTCCCAGGTTCGAATCCTGCCTCGGGAATGGATGTACGTGATGTCCTTAGGTCAGTTAGGTTTAAGTAGTTCTAAGTCTAGGGAACTGATGACCTCAGATGTTACGTTCCATAGTGCTAAGAATCATTTGAACCATTTTTGAACCGATTTCCGTTACATTCAGATAATTCCTTGGTGGTGCATTGTTCTTACAGTGTATATTGAAGTAACGTTTTTTATTTTTCCTCTCTTTGATTGGAAGCACTGAGGCGGATAGTAAATTATGTAGTACTTTGTTTTATCTAGATGACCCTATTGACATAACCTGAGTAAATTCATTCGATTTTAGCTTGAGTAATGATGTACGACTTTATGTACGGTCATACGATACCTTATTACATTAGGCCAAGAGATGTTAACTAATTAACTTCCAGGTTGAAGAATGTACACCACTGGCTATTAAAAGTGCTACACCAAGAGGAAATGCAGATGATAAACGGGTATTCAATGGACAAATATACTAGAACTGACATGTTATAACATTTTCAAGCAATTTGGGTGCATAGATCCTGAGAAATCAGTACCCAGAACAACCACCTCTGGCCGCAATAACGGCCTTGATACGCCTGGGCATTGAGTCAAACAGAGCTTGGATGGCGTGTACAGGTACAGCTGCCCATGCAGTTTCAACACGATACCACAGTTCATCAAGAGTAGTGACTGGCGTATTGTGACGAGCCAGTTGCACCGCCACCATTGACCAGACGTTTTCAATTGGTGAGAGATCTGGAGAATGTGCTGGCCAGGGCAGCAGACGAACATTTTCTGGATCCAGAAAGGCCCTACAGGACCTGCAACATGCAGTCATGCATTATCCTGCTGAAATGTAGGGTTTCGCAGGGATCGAATGAGGGGTAGAGCCACGGGTCGTAACACATCTGAAATGTAACGTCCACTGTTCAAAGTGCCGTCAATGTGAACAAGAGGTGACAGAGACGTGTAACCAATGGCACCCCGTACCAACTGACGTTTTGCCATTCGTGCACCCAGGTTCGTCGTTGAGTACACCATCGCAGGCGCTCCTGTCTGTGATGCAGCGTCAAGGGTAACCGCAGCCACGGTCTCCGAGCTGATAGTCCATGCTGCTGCAAACGTCGTCGAACTGTTCGTGGAAATGGTTGTTGTTTTGCAAACATCCCCATCTGTTGACTCAGGGATCGAGACGTGGCTACACGATCCGTTACAGCCATGCGGATAAGATGCTTGTCATCTCGACTGCTAGTGATACGAGGCCATTGGGATCCAGCACGGCATTCCGTAGTACGCTCCGGAATCCAACGATTCCATATTCTGCTAACAGTCATTGGATCTCGACCAACGTGAGCAGCAATGTCGCGATACGATAAACCGCCCTCGCGATAGGCTACAATCCGACCTTTATCAAAGTCGGAAACGTGGTGGTACGCACTTCTCCTCCTTGCACGAGGCATCACAACAACGTTTCACCAGGCAACGCCGGTCAACTGCTGTTTGTGTATGAGAAATCGGTTGGAAACTTTCCTCATGTCAGCACGTTTTAGGTGTCGCCACCTTCGCCAACCTTGTGTGAATGCTCTGAAAAGCTAATCATTTGCATATCACAGCATCTTCTCCCTGTCGGTTAAATTTCGCGTCTGTAGTGCGTCATCTTCGTGCTGTAGAAATTTTAATGGCCAGTAGTGTATATGTTTTTCATTGTTTCAATGTGTTAAGCCACAGCTACATGTCTAATTGTCAAGGGATTGTAAATTCTTTTCACATAGCCTGACCGACGTTTATAATTAGACATTTCAAGTACCGTAACTGCTGAGCTCTTGGAAATATACTTTGAGGGAGGTCAAACTCGTACACTGCTGAAGGTTTAGAAAGTGTTTTCAGTGATATAGAGCTGAATACTGGAAAGGTTTAAATATTTTTTAGTTGTACAAGGGGTGGTACTCTCGTAGTGACACTGTTTTCTCAGAAAACTTGTGTTCATAACTCCTTTAGATTTGTATGAAGATGCATTTACAGTCGTAAACTATGATGTTAGTCTCAGGAAAAGTTAGTGATCAGGATGAACTTTATCATAAAGAAATTTAATTTGACTACGTCAGGTATCTTTTCACTCTATTTTCAAGAATACTGATTTAGTTCATCTATGTAAGGAGTAGTAAAGGAGTTTTGCTGTTTAGGGAGTAAAATAACTGATGGTGGTCGAAGTAGAGAGGATATAAAATGTAGACTGGCAATGGCAAGGAAATCGTTTCTGAAGAAGAGAAATTTGTTAACATCGAGTATAGATTTAAGTGTCAGGAAGTCGTTTCTGAAAGTATTTGTATGGAGTGTAGCCATGTATGGAAGTGAAACATGGACGATAACCAGTTTGGACAAGAAGAGAATAGAAGCTTTCGAAATGTGGTGATACAGAAGAATGCTGAAGATTAGATGGGTAGATAACGTAACTAATGAGGAGGTATTGAATAGGATTGGGGAGAAGAGAAGTTTGTGGTACAACTTGACTAGAAGAAGGGATCGGTTGGCAGGACATGTTTTGAGGCATCAAGGGATCATAAATTTAGCATTGTAGGGCGGTGTGGAGGGTAAAAATCGTAGAGGGAGACCAAGAGATGAATACACTAAGCAGATTCAGAAGGATGTAGGTTGCAGTAGGTACTGGGAGATGAAGAAGCTTGCACAGGATAGAGTAGCATGGAGAGCTGCATCAAACCAGTCTCAGGACTGAAGACCACAACAACAACAACAACAACAACAACATGTAAGGAATAAAGACTAAGTACAGTTTTAAAGTAGACCAGTGTATCGATAGATTCATCGCCCGTAGCAAATGGTCTCGTAACTGTAATCCAAAGATTCTGTGATGTAAAAGACAAGATGCTGTACAGCTGAACAGCGCCAGATTTGCACCTGGTGGCCAAAATTTGAACTAATTTTTTTCCAGTGTAAATCGGTTCAGCAGTTACACTTCAGGCTATCTACCAACTTTCGCTGTCGTACAGTAATTACAGCCCTCCACACCCTCGACCTCCGTGAGTAGTTGCACTATCATTCTCTCGGTACGAGAGAGACTGCCATTTCACTAAAAAACGATCTTTGGAGCACAGCTACTCGATGATGTGTTCATGTAACATATGTTTCAAGACACTGATCTTCTTTTTAGCCAACAGTGCTTTAGGTACACAGGCATACATTGACTTGAAGTGAGCTAGTTGGTTAGTTGCATGATCCATAGGTAATTTTAAGATTGTATATTGGATGAATATTTTCAGCCAAAGGCCACATGTCGACTATTCACAAGTTCCTAAATGGCACATTGGCGTAAATGTAACTTTAATGAACATACTATTTTTCAGTCCTCCTCGCGGAACTACAATTAAATCATTCTCTTCAAATACGCTACCAGTTTACCAATTTGTAAACAAAGAAACTTGAACTACACTTGTTGTTTAACATGCCGTTTGCGAGACGCCAGCACCACGCAGTATCTTAAACCTGAAATTTTAGACCCTTCAATCCATAAGTCCCCTGACAGCTACCAGGCCTGTAGCCACCCTTCAATCACACGTTTCATACGTGCGTGTTAATTTTGACAGACCCATACGCTCTCTTAGGCAACTCTGAAATATCGTGGCGCAGCGCCGCTACGCAATCGCAGCTCGAGCAATCGGCCGCAAGGCGAACGAAGTAAATCCTGGCGATTGTATCGCCTTTAATATTTCTACCGGAGCGGCGGCGCTCGAAGGAGGGAGAGGGGAAACAACCTCGACAGGCCACTTGGCCGGCAATCGCAGCCACTTGTCAGCCTCTCTCCGCCTTTCGCGTTTATTTTGGCGCCGGTACGGCCTTCTTCGCCCCATCGCAGCCTACTAGCGCAAGGGGGAAGACCCGCGCTCAATACTCGTTGCGAGCTACCGCTGCTGCTACCGCTTGCTCAGCCCGACACTTCGCTTACTCAGCTCGCAGCAGCCACGCATGGTTAGACTACGGGCGTACTTAAGCGCCTTTTACACGCGTGAATTTATCTCAATAGAGCACTCTTGACAAGTGAGTCCACTGCAGCACCCCACGAGTGGTTGTTCTCGTTTGCACTTTAGAGCCAAAATTGCGTGCATTGTAAGAGTCGTTTGCAATACCCCTCAAGGTGAAAGTGAGGGTATGAAGGACCATCACGTTTACGAAAATATGAATGTACGAAGAAACAAAAGCAATTGGTACGTTTGTTTGCGTGGCCATCTTCCACAGCAGCTGTTAGCCTCTGTTAACTACAGGGTGTTACAAAAAGGTACGGCCAAACTTTCAGGAAACATTCCTCACACACAAAGAAAGAAAATATGTTATGTTATGTGGACATGTGTCCGGAAACGCTTACTTTCCATGTTGGAGCTCATTTTGTTACTTCTCTTCAAATCACATTTAATCATGGAATGGAGACAGACAGCAACAGAACGTACCAGCGTGACTTCAAACACTTTGTTACTGGAAATGTTCAAAATGTCCTCCGTTAGCGAGGATACATGCATCCACCCTCCGTCGCATGGAATCCCTGATGCGCTGATGCAGCCCTGGAGAATGGCGTATTGTATCACAGCCGTCCACAATACGAGCACGAAGAGTCTCTACATTTGGTACCGGGGTTGCGTAGACAATAGCTTTCAAATGCCCCCATAAATGAAAGTCAAGAGGGTTGCAGTCAGGAGAGCGTGGAGGCGATGGAATTGGTCCGCCTCTACCAATCCATCGGTCACCGAATCTGTTGTCGAGAAGCGTACGAACACTTCGACTGAAATGTGCAGGAGCTCCATCGTTCATGAACCACATGTTGTGTCGTACTTGTAAAGGCACATGTTCTAGCAGCACAGGTAGAGTATCCCGTATGAAATCATGATAAGGTGCTCCATTGAGCGTAGGTGGAAGCACATGGGGCCCAATCAAGACATCACCAACAGAAAATCTGTGTTGATGACGTTATTGCACAATTGCGTGCGGATTCTCGTCAACCCACACATGCTGATTGTGAAAATTTACAATTTGATCACGTTGGAATGAAGCCTCATCCGTAAAGAGACCATTTGCACTGAAATGAGGATTGACACATTGTTGGATGAACCATTCGCAGAAGTGTACCCGTGGAGGCCAATCAGCTGCTGATAGTGCCTGCACACGCTGTACATGGTACGTAAACAACTGGTTCTCCCGTAGCACTCTCCATACAGTGACGTGGTCATTGTTACCTTGTACAGCAGCAACTTCTCTGACGCTGACATTAGGGTTATCGTCAACTGCACGAAGAATTGCCTCGTCCATTGCAGGTGTCCTCGTCGTTCTAGGTCTTCCCCAGTCGCGAGTCATAGGCTGCAATGTTACGTGCTCCCTAAGACGCCGATAAATTGCTTCGAACGTCTTCCTGTCGGGACACCTTCGTTCTGGAAATCTGTCTCGATACAAACGTACCACGCCACGGCTACTGCCCCGTGCTAATGCATACACCAAATGGGCATCTGCCAACTCCGCATTTGTAAACATTGCACTGACTGCAAAACCAAACCACGTTCGTGATGAACACTAACCTGTTGATGCTACGTACTGATGTGCTTGATGCTAGTACTGTAGAGCAATGAGTCGCATGTCAACACAGGCACCGAAGTCAACATTACCTTCTTTGATTTGGGCCAACTGGCGGTGAATCAAGGAGGTACAGTACATACTGACTAAACTAAAATGAGCTCTAACTTGGAAATTAAGCGTTTCCGGACATATGTCCACATAACATCTTTTCTTTATTTGTGTGTGAGGAATGTTTCCTGAAAGTTTGGCCGTACCTTTTTGTAACAACCTGTATAGGTTACCTGTCTTCAGCTGACTGCAGTCTGATCACAATTCTTTAAACTCGTCAGTACTGAAAGTATAGAAAACGTGTCGCCTAACCCTTCAAAACATCTAAATGTATGTGTTCGTCGGGCCTAGTGACTGGTGATAAAAAGCGCGACTGGAATTGGAGAGGCCGCGGGGTCGAATTCCTGTTGGGCCACAGAAAGTTTCATTCTGCCTTTAATTTCATTTCCACCTCCCAACGATGTGAAGAGTCTGCAGCCACGACACGTGGTTCGTATTCAACGTTAGGTTCTCTTTCCCAAGCTGGATGAGTGGGATAGATAAGCGGTATATGCCCGCATCTCGTGGTCGTGCGGTAGCGTTCTCGCTTCCCACGCGCGGGTTCCCGGGTTCGATTCCCGGCGGGGTCAGGGATTTTCTCTGCCTCGTGATGGCTGGGTGTTGTGTGCTGTCCTTAGGTTAGTTAGGTTTAAGTAGTTCTAAGTTCTAGGGGACTGATGACCATAGATGTTAAGTCCCATAGTCTCAGAGCCATTTGATAAGTGGTATGCAAGTCCCCGAAGTGGCGTCCAGTTTAAATAATTGCACCAGGGCATTGAACCACACAAAGTTATTCCTATTCTCTGCTCCGGAAAATATATAGGGTGGTGTGAAACAGTCTGGAAAGCTTGTAGGGGTGTAGCAGCGGAGATTGTGCTGAGATACTATTGCAGGGAAAAAAATTCGATGCGTTAAGCCGCTTCCGAGTTCCGCGCGAGGTAAAATGCGGTACTCTTCAGACATCTGTGGGTCCCACAGTTGCCACTTGTTCAAATGCTTATTACCAGTTGTTATTCGCATTTGTCGGAAGTCATCAATTTAAGCTAGGTGAACAAAAGCTACGTTCATTCGGTTTCAGGAAGCTAAACGAAGAACACGTTTGGCGACATTGTCACTGGTAGGTTGCTCGCTTTGGATCCCGTGACAGCTTAATTGCCTAAATTCAATTCTAAATAATTCGGAATCGGTGCAATGTATCTAACGTTTTTTAAATAATTATTTCTGAGCACATTATCCCCTGCAACATCCCTACAGGCTTTTCAGTCTGTTCATGACCATACTTACAAACACATCAAACAATATTTATAAAGCCCCTTTTTTAGTTTATAATTTGTAACTTTCTTCCTTTCAAAGTGTCAAATAACATCGAACACTCTCTTCTTTTTCAAATAGCTCTGGATTTTTCACTGTTGAAACAATTTTCTTAAAGAAAACGTTCATCTATTTACGATCTTATTTATGCATGATGTAGGCATTGTGTTTGTCCAGGTACCGTAAAATTAAAATATCTCTTTGTTTCCAGATATTTCGTCTCTATATTGGGAAAACGCTCTCACGAAAAATACGAGGGCAAATCAGAAAGTTTTTGCCCCTATCTTTTTAGCCAAATTTCAGTTGTAAATGCGAAGTCAACATATCCATTTCCAGTATTGGATCTTTCTTGGTTCGTGCCGGCCATACCTGCCAGTAGCTCGACCGTGCGGCACTGTTGTCAGTTGTGAAAGATGGCGGTTGTGCTTCAGACGACCACGGCATTAGAGCAATCAAGTGTGATTCGTTTTCTATGGAGAAAGGGCTGAACACCCATCGAGATCTACAGTGCAATGCAGCCCACCTTTTAGGAAAACTCTCTCTCTTTGAGAACTGTGGGGTGGTCGTGGTGGTGGTGGTGGTGGTGGTGGTGGTGGTGGTGGTGGTGTGAGTTCGGCAAAGGCCGTGAAGTCTCGGATGGCAGTGAGCGGTCTGGGAGCCCGCTTTCATGGCTGACAGTCTAACATTCTGCGTGGTGTCTGTTTGTTCTATATCGTGTCTCCATACCACTTTCGCGCAACGACACTCTGCGCGTGTTTTCTAGGGAATTGACTAGTTTGAACCTGGGACCTGTTGCTGGTAAGGAGACGCCAGACCACACATGACATGTAGTGTTCAGAAGAGTTCAGTGAGACTAGCGATGATATAACCAACTGCACTCCCTGTAAAAGAATCTTAATACTAACTAAATTTAGTGGAAGGGGTTCAAGGCTTTCCTATTTTTAGTTAGCTGTTAAAATAACGTCGAAAAGCAGTTACGTTTACCATTGGAAATTTTATTCTACTCACAAAACATTGTTTATAAATTGCACTATTGATAAAAGGAAATGTTTTAATACAGGATGGTAAAAAACAACTGCGTTCAACAAAAATGTGAACGAATATTCCCTGAGTGGGTTTCCAAGTTCTACAATGGGTCGAAGGATGACCTATGCCATATCACATCTATAATCTAGGTTTAAATTAAGTTTCACAAGAGAGAAAACTATCAAAATGGTCTACAGTGACCCTCAATTATCTTTAATTACTTATCTAACTTGTCGTAAATTACAGTGGCTGATGTGGCTTTTCAATAACTATATAACAGAAAAATCATCGCGTTTCAGATTTTTACTTCAAGTGGCAAATGTGAACACCATGAGCTTTAATTGACGATCGACACTAGTATTACGCAAAAAGGGGGTGTAACAGATGAGACTTCTGCAGTTCTGAGTGAAGCTTTATACGCTGTTATGCAGCATCGCGTGCGTTCATTACCCTGTCGGTGTTCGTCAGGGGGCGGCGGGCAGCACAGCTCCGCTCATCTCGCAGTCACGGAAGCAACTGCTCTCCTAACTTCTCCTTACTACAATTTACCGAAGTTGGTTTAAAAAAACTATCTGGCTGTGTTTTCATCTGACCAATCAGGGTCTCAGTGTTAACCTTAAGCTCTGCCTACAAAAATTCTGTCTATCCAATGAGAAACGTTATACTTTTCGTGGTGGGGCAATGTTTTTAAAGTTTGCAACGTAACAGAGACGCGAAAAAGTCTCACGCCAAATCTTGCAGCTGGTGTGGTCCTTTTAGCGTTATCGTAAGATCTATACTGTTCTTCTGGAGGGCTCTAGCTTTTAACGTGGGCTGGGGGGTGGTCCTAACGTAACAGAGACGCTAAAAAGTCTCACACTGAAACTTGCGGGTGGTGTGGTCCTAGCGGTTAGCTGGCGACGTGGGTGTCCGTCCGTCCCTTATCGTAGGGCCTTCCAGCTTAACACGGTTCTGCTCTCGGCTTCTGTTCTCGTTTCTCCCCTCGGAACTGCGTCTGTCTCACGGTGGGAAGGTATGACATGCATTTAGGCATTCTTGTGTTAGTCTGTGGTATTCCATTTGCTCATTCGTTACTCGTATTACTTTGGTTAATTTAATGTCACGATTTATTCGGAGCTATGTGACATACTACTGGATTTGTTTATCATGTCAGAGTTTTCATGGAAGATGTTGGATTTGCCTGACACCTTACAACTGACGACATCATTTCCCGCGTGAATGCAATGGCGAAAGCAGATCGTCGTGTGCACACCACGACCATTAGCTGAGAGCTTGGCATATCGCATGCGAGTGCTTATGACATCGTTCACGGGTCCTTAGGGTACCAGAAGGTTTCATGTCGGTGTCTGCCTAAGCAGTTGGATGATACGATGAAAGGCAAGCCATTGATGTCTTCACTGAATCATCGCGAACGGTGATCGAAGGAGGGTGACGATTTCCTGGACCGCATTGATACTGCCGATGAAACACAACGATGAAGCCAAGACGGTAGTCTGACGGTGATTTCATAGTCAGCTGGATAATTCTACCGCAGAAGCATCCTTTACTTGTGTGTGCCTTAGCTTGGCTAATAAAATATAGGGGCAGTGACACTCTGGTTTTCTCTCGAACCAGAACCGCGGGCAGCCTTTGCAGTGTGTTACGAAAACCAACAACAAAATACAGATTACGAAGAAACAAAAGCACAAAATCCATCAGTATAGTTGGAGTGAGTTCGACGGGCGGAGGATAACGTCTGACGTTAGTAGACGATGCCACAGTCATTTGTTTATTTGCATAGAGCAATGTGCAGCATGCTGGTGATTAGTGAGCTCCCCGCAGAGACCAATCAATGGATCATTCACATCAGTACCCCACCAGCGCCGTGGTTGCCTGTTGATTTACTCTGAGGCACGTGATGAACTACTGCAACGAGTAGTCGATTTTGAGCAGAGAATAGCTGGTGCTAAACTAACTTTAAGTTCTCTTGCCGTCGAGTCTTTGAGCATAAGAGAAGCGCTCAGGCTAGGTATGGTCGGCACTGATGCATACTCATATGTGCCTACACCCTCGCGAACAATGTGGTTCACACATTACTTAGGTCGTAAGCCACTCACTGAAGTGATGAGCACGTAACAGGAGGATCTTCGAATTGCGTTTTGTGCAGAGAAGGATGGAGAACAGTTTTTGGCGTTGCCAGTATCCACTGTGTATCAGTCCCACGCCAAACGCTCCAGTCGGTAACTACACTCCTGGAAATGGAAAAAAGAACACATTGACACCGGTGTGTCAGACCCACCATACTTGCTCCGGACACTGCGAGAGGGCTGTACAAGCAATGATCACACGCACGGCACAGCGGACACACCAGGAACCGCGGTGTTGGCCGTCGAATGGCGCTAGCTGCGCAGCATTTGTGCACCGCCGCCGTCAGTGTCAGCCAGTTTGCCGTGGCATACGGAGCTCCATCGCAGTCTTTAACACTGGTAGCATGCCGCGACAGCGTGGACGTGAACCGTATGTGCAGTTGACGGACTTTGAGCGAGGGCGTATAGTGGGCATGCGGGAGGCCGGGTGGACGTACCGCCGAATTGCTCAACACGTGGGGCGTGAGGTCTCCACAGTACATCGATGTTGTCGCCAGTGGTCGGCGGAAGGTGCACGTGCCCGTCGACCTGGGACCGGACCGCAGCGACGCACGGATGCACGCCAAGACCGTAGGATCCTACGCAGTGCCGTAGGGGACCGCACCGCCACTTCCCAGCAAATTAGGGACACTGTTGCTCCTGGGGTATCGGCGAGGACCATTCGCAACCGTCTCCATGAAGCTGGGCTACGGTCCCGCACACCGTTAGGCCGTCTTCCGCTCACGCCCCAACATCGTGCAGCCCGCCTCCAGTGGTGTCGCGACAGGCGTGAATGGAGGGACGAATGGAGACGTGTCGTCTTCAGCGATGAGAGTCGCTTCTGCCTTGGTGCCAATGATGGTCGTATGCGTGTTTGGCGCCGTGCAGGTGAGCGCCACAATCAGGACTGCATACGACCGAGGCACACAGTGCCAACACCCGGCATCATGGTGTGGGGAGCGATCTCCTACACTGGCCGTACACCACTGGTGATCGTCGAGGGGACACTGAATAGTGCACGGTACATCCAAACCGTCATCGAACCCATCGTTCTACCATTCCTAGACCGGCAAGGGAACTTGCTGTTCCAACAGGACAATGCACGTCCGCATGTATCCCGTGCCACCCAACGTGCTCTAGAAGGTGTAATTCAACTACCCTGGCCAGCAAGATCTCCGGATCTGTCCCCCATTGAGCATGTTTGGGACTGGATGAAGCGTCGTCTCACGCGGTCTGCACGTCCAGCACGAACGCTGGTCCAACTGAGGCGCCAAATGGAAATGGCATGGCAGGCCGTTCCACAGGACTACATCCAGCATCTCTACGATCGTCTCCATGGGAGAATAGCAGCCTGCATTGCTGCGAAAGGTGGATATACACTGTACTAGTGCCGACATTGTGCATGCTCTGTTGCCTGTGTCTGTGTGCCTGTGGTTCTGTCAGTGTGATCATGTGATGTATCTGACCACAGGAATGTGTCAATAAAGTTTCCCCTTCCTGGGACAATGAATTCACGGTGTTCTTATTTCAGTTTCCAGGAGTGTAGCAACACTGGAGTGAGGACGACATTGGGCTACTATTTCTGACGATCCCTGGTAAACTTTACATGCCCGGCACACCATCTATGTCGTTTCTTAACGTAATACTTGTTACGTTTGGTTTATGTTATCCACAATCAACGCTAGAGTCGCTAAGTACGTCCTCCATACCTAACTGAAGTGATATTTCTTAAGTCTTGGTTTCACTATCAAGCGCAGTGTCAAAATTGCGTCCCTGATGCCTTTACCTTTTCTAAGTGCTAACTGAGTGCTATCTAACAGCTTTTAAATTTTCTTCCCGATTCTCCTCCTTAGCAGAGAGGAGGCACAAACAAGTGGCTGCCAGTAATCCATTTCGTCTAAGCATACTTGCGAGTTTAGTTTATATTCTTTGAAATAATCAGCGACCAGTTGCACAAAATAAATGTCATTCCTTTACTGGTTTCAGGCACCTATACCGTAAGGGCACTAGGTGTCTGAAATCGCTAAAGAATAACATTTATTTTGAGCATCTCGTTGCTGACTATTTCAACAAAAACTTGATCATAAAGTTTTGCGACTTCAGGCTTGAACAATTTTGTGTGGTATAAACTTGCACATGAGCGTATGCCTGAACGTCTGTGCACATCTGTGGAAGGAAATACCGGTTCCAGCTTATTTTGTGTTACGGCAGCGTGTCAAGAGACCTCGAACAGATCTGTCGTAATCTGCTTCACGCCCTTATTCGAGAATACGATCGTCGACCATGTGTGTGACGAATAGCAGTAAGAGTAAGACTGACGGAGGTCATAATATTCTGCTGTTAAAATACGCAGCAGTCATTCAGACCGCTGACAAAGACACCGCCGTAGAACAATTCAGCTCTTTCAGAACACATTTTGAGGGAGAAAGGAAAAAAGTAAATAATACTTGTAAGTATGGTAGCGGCATGTACGAAGCCTATTTAACCCGCGCTGTGTTATTTTTATTTTAGGATCTGAAAGGCTGGTGGTGAAATAATTGTCCCATATTTGAGGTCTCCGTAGCTCATTTCCGTCGTGAGAAATGGCAATGTTGCTGCCAATGTTTCGCATGGTGTAATAGCTTCTGCCAAAGGTGTATCTTGCCTTTTGTCACGTTCAAGTCGGTCTGGGATACCATAACGTCAACAAACGAGAGAGGGAGGAATTAATGGCGTTTGTAGCAAACCGTTCGTTAATAATGTTCTCCTATTTTTCTGTTTCCATTCATCTTTACTTAATGTCCAACTTTCACTGATTGACCGTGTGCCTATTCATAACCAGTATACCAGCCATAAAAATTAATCACATAGGTTTAGTAGGTAAAACTGGGTGTACATAAAGTCCGGGGACACTTTCAATTATATATTACACAAGAACTAAACATTGTACAGATGACATATATACTGCGTTTTGAACAGGAACTCTGAAAGTGTTTTTTTTACAAACATTCGATATGCGAACCATGAGTGACCCAACAGACGTCAATAGAGTAACCGAATTCTTGCCATACCCGTCCCAGCACGGCATCGTCGACTGTGGCAGTGGCTTCCGTATTCTCTCTCGGAGCCCTCCTACGTCACGTGGATAGAGGCCGTACAAACACCAGATCTTTAATGTGTCCCCACAGAAAAAAGTTACACCGAGTGAGATCTGGTGATCGGGAAGGCCGTGTCGTGAAACAGATGTCCCTTTCTGAAGCACGGCCGATCCATCGATGCGGCAGCTCCGTGTTCAGGTATCCACGAAGTTCACGAAAAAATGGGGTGGAGCCCCATCCTGCTGAAAGATGAACGGAGAGTCGGATTGCATTTGAGGCATCGGGCATTGCTGCACCATGCCCCAGCAGGAATATCCAGTGAAAGTGCTCTCGACGAAGAAGAATGGCCCGTACAGTTTTCGACGTGACAAGGCACAAAAAACATTTACTTTATGGGAATCACGCTCAAATTCAATGAATTCGTGTGGATGCTCTGTACCCCAGATTCGACAGCTGTGGCTGTTCACTTTCCCATTATTGTGAAAGTGGTTTCGTCGCTAAAAAATAAGCTGTAAACAATGCCGCATTTGCGACAAGCGCCGACTATCGGCAAATTACCAAACTACGCTGTGGCGGTATAAATGAAAAGAAACTTTTAGGGTTTCTCTTCAGATCAACATATGTACAATGTCTGGTTCTTGGGCAGTAAATAATTGAAAGTGTTCCCGGACTTGATATACACCCTGCACATTACTACAAATTTATTTCGAACAGATCTGTGCGCCAGTGGTATTTTTTGTGACCTTCACAATGCGTTTAATTACGTAGACCTTATTGCTCTCCTAGAAAACTTCAGTGTTGTTCAATGGGTTGCTTTATTCATAACTGGTTTCAACCACGACAAATAAAATGCAAAAATCGCGCTAATTAGTTTAAACAACGTTGAAAGCAGAGAAAATTTTAGTGGCTGTGGAGAAAAGAAAATTTTACATATACAACACGCAATTTTTCCGTTGACAAAATAGACATGAAACTGGATCTACAAAAATAATTGCAGTTCTATTTTAGCATCTGTAATTAATTAGCGACTTTTCAGTATACCGTTAGCTTTCTGTTCATAACGAGATGTGAATTTCTGTCCTGACCGGCATGGCTATACATACGCTACTGGCCATTAAAATTTAACGGACAGATGCTGTGATATGCAACTGATTAGCTTTTCAGAGCATTCACACAAGGTTGACGCCGGTGGCGACACCTACAACGTGCTGATATGAGGAAAGTTTTCAACCGATTTCTCATACACAAACAGCAGTTGACCGCCGTTGCCTGGTGAAACGTAGTTGTGATGCCTCGTCTGAGGAGGAGAAATGCGTACCATCACGTTTCCGACTTTGATATAGGTCAGATTGTAGTTTATCGCGATTGCGGTTTATCATATCGCGATACTGCTGCTCGCGTTGTTCGAGATCCAATGACTGTTAGCAGAATATGGAATCGGTGAGCTCAGGAGGGTAATACGGAACGCCGTACTGGATCCCAACGGTCTCGTATCACTAGCAGTGGAAGTCACAGGCGTCTTATCCGCATGGCTGTAACGGATCGTGCAGCCACGTCTTGATCCCTGAGTCAACGGATGAGGACGTTTGCAAGACAACGAACAGTTCGACGACGTTTGCAGCAACATGGACTGTCAGCTCGGAGACCATGGCTGCGGTTACCCTTGACGCTGCATCACAGACAGGAGCGCCTGCGATGGAGTACTCAACTACGAACCTGGGTGCACGAATGGCGAAACGTCATTTTTTCGGATGAATCCAGGTTCTGTTTACAGCATCATGATGGTCGCATCAGTGTTTGGCGACATCGCGGTGATCTCACATTGGAAGCGTGTGTTCGTCATCGCCATACTGGCGTATCACGCGGCGTGATGGTATGGGGTGCCATTGGTTACACGTCTCGGTCACCTCTTGGTCGCATTGACAGCACTTTGAACAGTGGACGTTCCATTTCAGATGTGTTACGACCCGTGGCTCTACCCTTCATTCGATCCTTGCGAAACCCTACATTTCAGCAGGATAATGCACTACCGCATGTTGCAGGTCCTGTACGTGCCTTTCTGGATACATAAAATGTTCGACTGCTGCCCTGGCCAGCACATTCTCCAGATCTCTCATCAATTGAAAACGTCTCGTCAATGGTGGCCGAGCAACTGGCTCGTCACAATACGCCAGTCACTACTCTTGATGAACTGTGGTATCGTGTTGAAGGTGCATCGGCAGGTACCTGTACACGCCATCAAAGCTCTGTTTGACCCAATGCCCAGGCGTATCAAGGCCGTTATTACGGCCAGAGGTGGTTGTTCTGGGTACTGATTTCTCAGGATCTATGCACCCAAATTGCGTGAAAATGTAATCACATGTCAGTTCTAGTATAATATATTTGGTGAATGAATACCCGTTTATCATCTGCATTTCTTCTTGGTGTAGCAGTTTTAATGGCCAGTAGTGTAATATTTTTCTTCGTTATTTCTTTTGTTTCATGTTTACATTTACTTTGAGCTCACTCGCGTTACTTCTGTGTTCGTCTGCGGAATGTGGATTTCAGGAAGATACACGGGTCGTGCACGGATATGACTGTTATTGTGAAGCTACCAGTAACCATGGACAACATATACTATTTCATTTTAGTGTATTTTGTCAGCTGTCACGGATGTGGCAGTATATGTTAAGACGACACAAGTGCAAGGGAAGTAGACACGTTGTTTTATTTTTATTGCTATTGCTTATGTTTTGTATTGATCTCTTTTTAGACATTCTTCTACAATATTTCTGATGATGAAGGCTTGACCTTCTAAACACGTAAATTATAGTGCTTTTTACTCTGTAGATAGTTGGTTGAGCTGACACTTTAACACTGACTTTCACAGCCACGACTTTGTCTGTTATGGACAAAATCGAATGAAGGTAAATCATTAATCAGATTCGTTGATGACATTATCCTTAGCGAAAGTTGAGAACAACTTCAGGGCATGTTAAATGGAATGAACAGTGTAATGGGCACACTACGACGGAGAGCACGACGGAGAGCAAACCGAAGAAAGACGAAAGCATTGATGAGTAGCAGAAATGAGATTAGCGGTAAATTTAACATCAAAACTGGGGGACAAGAAGTACACGAAGTGAAGGGATTGTGCCATCTTGGAAGCAAAATAACTCATGATGGACGAAAAAGGTTTATGGAAAAACGGATTAGCACAGACGAAGAGGGCATTTATAACCAAAAGAAGTCTACTTTAATAAAAGATCGACCTTAATCTGAGGAAGAAAATTATGAGAATGTACGTTCGGATCACAGCATTGTATGGAAATCTGTTATGAGCTGGGAGAGAAACGGAAAAGAGAAGAACTATAGGTTGTGACATGTGTTGAAGTAAAAGGGGGTTGAGAATTAGGTGGACTGATAAAAAAAGATTAGGATGTCCAGAGAATCGGCGAAGTAACAAGTGGAAAATATTGAGAAGATGATGAGACAGCATGATGACATGTGTTAAGATACCGAGAAATGACATCATGGGCCGTGAGGTAGTAGTAGAGGGTAAAGACTATAGGAGAAGATAGAATTTGAGTATATCCAACAATTAACTGGGGATGCTGAGTCCAGGTAATAAATACTCTAAGATGAGGAGAGGAAGCTGTATTGGGCTGGCTGCACCAAAACACGAGGAGGATGAACTCTTCCCCCACCCCCCCCACCCCCACACACACCCCTCTACTCAAAAAAGTTTGTTGTAGATTAGACTAATATTTCACGCTGAGTTATCCATTAACTCAAAATTTTAGTGTGAAAGAAAGTGGATAAACGCAAAAATTTTCCGGACATGAGTTTCATTATCCGCACCTTTGCCCAATCCCGAATTCATTCTCACAGTATTACTAAAAATTGATGCTGCTTATTACGCTAAAAATATGGATTCTTACCTACATTCCAGAAAGAGCTAGGCTGCGATTTGAAAGCAAGACGGAAAGAGGAGTGCCGTAACATCTCTATCTATGCTCAGGTACTGCGTACTGTTTGTACGCATAGAAGGCTCTCTGTGTATAACAAAACAGGGATCTACATGCAGGAGTAAGCACATAAAGGAATGTACCCCACTTTACCGAAGAGAAGAACGATATTAATTTTCTATGACTGACTACGGAGAAAATTTGTAGATGCGGCGTTTGCAGCTGACTACAGAACGGTCTTATGCCGCCAATTTACATGTTGCGTAAGGACCGCGAAGACAAGAGAAATAAGGGCTAGTACGGAAACATATAGACAGTCGATTTTCCCTCGCTGTATTTGAGATTAGAACAGGAAAGGAAATGACTAACAGTGCATCCATGTACCTTCCGCCATGCGCCGTACAATGGCCTACGGAGTATGTACACTACTAGCCATTAAAATTGCTACACCAAGAGGACATGGAGATGATAAACGGGTATTCATTCGACAAATATGTTATACTAGAACTAACATGTGATTACATTTTCACGCAATTTGGGTGCATAGATCCTGAGAAATCAGTACCCAGAACAACCACCTCTGGCCGTAATAACGGCCTTGATACGCCTGGGCATTGAGTCAAACAGAGCTTGGATGGCGTGTACAGGTACAGCTGCCCATGCAGCTTCAACACGATACCACAGTTCATCAAGAGTAGTGACTGGCGTATTGTGACGAGCCAGTTGCTCGGCCACCATTGACCAGACATTTTAAGTTCCTGAGAGATCTGGAGAATGTGCTGGCCAGGGCAGCAGTCGAACATTTTCTGTATCCACAAAGGGCCGCACAGGACCTGCAACATGCGGTCGTGCATTATGCTGAAATGTAGGGTTCTGCAAGGATCGAATGAAGGGTAGAGCCGCGAGTCGTAACACATCTGAAATGGAACGTCCACTGTTCAAAGTGCTGTCAATGCGAATAAGACGTAACCGAGACGTGTAACCATTGGCACCCCATACCATCACGCTGGGTGATATGCCAGTATGGCGATGATGAATACACGCTTCCAATGTACGTTCAGCGCGATGTCGCCAAACACGGATGCGACCATCATGATGCTGTAAACAGAACCTGGATTCGTTAGAAAAAATGACGTTTTACCCTTCGTGCACCCAGGTTCGTCGTTGAGTACACCATCGCAGGCGCTCCAGTCTGTGATGCAGCGTCAAAGGTAACCGCAGCCGTGGTCTCCGAGCTGATAGTCCATGCTGCTGCAAACGACGTCGAAATGCTCGTGCAAATGGTTGTTGTCTTGCAAACGTCCCCATCTGTTGACTCAGGGATCGAGACGTGGCTGCACGATCCGTTACAGCCATGCGGATAAGATGGCTGTCATCTCGACTGCTAGTAATACGAGGCCGTTGGGATCCAGCACGGCGTTCCGTATTACCCTCCTGAATCCACCGATTCCATATTCTGATAACAGTCATTGGATCTCGAACATCGCGAGCAGCAATGTCGCGATAAGATAAACCGCAATCGCGATGGGCTACAATCCGACCTTTATCATAGTCGGAAACGTGATGGTACGCATTTCTCCTCCTTACACGAGGCATCACAGCAACGTTTCACCAGGCAACGCCAGTCAACTGCTGTTTGTGTATGAGAAATCGGTTGGAAACTTTCCTCATGTCAGCACGTTGTAGGTGTCGCCGCCGGCGCCAAGCTTGTGTGAATGCTCTGAAAAGCTAATCATTTGCATATCATAGCATCTTCTTCCTGTCGATTAAATTTCGCATCTTTAGCACGTCATCTTCGTGGTGTAGCAATTTTAATGGCCAGTAGTGTAGATAGAGGTCCATGTAGACTAACTATGATGTATCTTCCCACTGCACAGGGAAAACCAGTCAAATAGAAAGTGTGTCATATAATTGAATTTCTAGTTTTATTTAGAGTTTCATGAAACGGGCGCTGTCTTTCCATACTACTAAATATAATGTTCTGCGTCTGTACTCCTCAGACTATTGCCGTTTTGACATAATACTCATATCCAGTAGTAGGGAACACTTGGCCGTGCATCGGTCAGTACTGATCTAGTACGAACTTTGCGTAGTAGCAGCGCGATTAGCAATTGCAGCATTTCGTTTCTTGCAGCGGTCGCCCTTCCAGTGATGCAGTCCCATTACCTCACTTAGCGGCCTACTCGCAATCCATTAATGTGGTAGCTGGGTTTATTGATGCCGCTGCACGTCATATGTCGGCATCTAGAGATTAGGTATTCTTAGAAGGCGAGGAAAGCTGTGTCGGGCGTAAATCCGATAATATTATAGACTGTTGCCAGTCACTCACATTTTCCCTAATGCATTGTAAGGCTGACAGTTTGAAGAGGAATGAATCGTCTCCCATGGATATGGGAGGTTGTTAATCTTTTCAAAGAGAGCATTTGGCAGAGCTTAATGACGTAGGTGAAAGGAATGCGATGGAAGATAAATGCGTAGTTTTCAGAGGTTCAGTAGTGAAGCAGACAAACAAACGGGCGAAATGACAAGACCCAGTAGAAAGTCTTGGATAACATACGAGAAATTTCATGTAATTGATGATGGGATACGATATAAAACTGGGCCAAATTAAACGAAAAAGCAGACCACGGAAGTGTAAAAAGTGAGACTGACTGCAGGTGCAAAGTGGAAAAGTAGAAGTGACTAGAGGAAAATGCATACCTGTAGGAAAGATAGATGCCGCCTAAGGACGTATTGAAGAAATCTTTTGAGATGGGGGAAGCAGGTGTCCGAATATCAAGAGGGCAAATGACAAGCAAGAACTATGCAACGAAGGGAAATCAGCAAGACTGTTTCCTTTTGGTAGCTCTTACTTATATTTTCTCAAAGTCCTGTCTTACGGAAAGGGAACGGAAATAGGTGAAGATTAGATGGGGGGGTATGACGTGCGAAACAAATTAGACAAAGCACTGAATGTCGGAACAAGACCCCTAGAGAAGACATTTTCTCATAATTGTTGATATCTTTTGGAGTGCTGCTCGCGGCAAAGGGATTCCACCTGGCATGCAAGACATACGAAACAGATGAAATAGCCTTAGAACAACGTAATAATTCCAATCCCAAAGAAGGCAGATGCTGAAAGGTATTGCCAAACCATCTATGGAACGAATCATGACTGCAAAATACTGATTCGAATTATTCACAGAGTACTGGATAACTGGTACAAACTGGCCTCGACAAGATCAATTTGGATTCCCGGGAAACGTAGGAGAAGACAGTACGGACCCTACCACTCATCGTACAAGATAGTATGAAAGAAAGCAAATCTGCATTTACAAAAAAAATTGTTTTTCTTTGTAGATAAAGCACTTGGCTGTGTTACCTGGAGTACACGCTTTGAATTACAGAGAGCGAAAAGTTATCTACAAGCTATACAGAAACCAGACTGCAGTTACTAGTATCAGTGTACAGAAACCGAAGCAGAAGGCGTGAGAAAGGAGTGAGACAAAGTTGTAGTCTAACCACCATGTTCTTCAATCTCTGCATCGAGCAAATGATAAAGAAAACCAAGGAGACGTTGAGGAAGGTAGTTAAAGTGTTAGAAGGAAAAATAAAAACAGTTAATGTTCGGTGATGACATTTAATTGTCTCAGAGGCTGTAAAGAGCACAGAAGACCAATTGGTCGGCATGTATACTGTCTGAAAATGAGGTTGTAAGATGAACAAAGATAAATCAAGTAACGGTAATGGTGCACAGCCGGGTAAAATCATGCGACGCTGAAGGAATTAGATTAGGAAATGAGACACGAAAATGGAAATGTTTTGCTATTTTGGCAGCAAAATGAGTGACGATCGCCTAAATGGTGTGGACATAAAATGTAGACTAAGGGTAGCAAGCGAAGCGTTTCTGAAAAAGTGAAATACTTTCAAGTATGGTATAATCTTAAGTTTTAGGAACTCTACTGAAAGTACTGTTCTGCAGCACAGTTTGTATGGGTGTGAAACAAAGGACGAACAGTACAGACAGGAAGACTTTAAAATGTAGTACTACAGATTACTGCTGAAGATAATTTTGTGCGATTAGAGATGTAATTGAGAGCTACGGAACTGAACTGAGGAGAAAACTTGAACGTATTCACAAAATGGCATCCTGCGATCCTTACAGTCGGCAGTTTGCTTGGAATGAAATAACGTAATCTGATTTTCTTCGGAATACATCACATACCATTAGCAGTTACAACAATGTCGCGTAGGTCTTGCCTTCAATATTGTTTTGCAGAAGCTGATAACAGTTCCAGCGGAGAGTTTCAGAATTCATCATGTGTAGCAAGATGAGGCCGTCTCGGCTGAATGTGCGCTGTTTCGAAATATCCTGGCAAATTTGAACTATACGCCGGGGTAGGATTCGAACCTGGAAATTTTGTCTTTCACGGGCAATGGCTCTTACCTGCTGGCTGTCCAAGCACGACTCTCGACATGCTCTCGCAAATTAACTTCTGCCTGTATCCCTGTCCTGTCGTGCAATTTCAAAGAAATTCTTCTCCATATCATGTGGAATTAACACGTCTGGACTAAAGACTACTGCGGAGAAACCACTTAGCCATCCAGTTTCAATCTGCCAGGGGCTTACTCTTGCTTTGTTCGGTGTAATTTATGTTCTTATCTGCTTTTGTTCTTTGCGCAGAATGTTACTAATATAACAAATCTTTTGCTCATCTTGCAGGTACTGTCGCATGAATGAAGAATAACAGTGATGTCGGCTGGGTTACGTAAGTATCATACTTAATCAGACTAGAGTCCTACGCCTTAGTGTTGTACTTAATATCACTGCACTCATACTGTCAGTGGCACAAAAGGTAATAATTTTAAATTTTAATAGTACCATTTTCTGCTGTTTTCTAATTGATACAGATGCTATTCTATACTGGGATATCGTTCACTACGCCAGCGAAATCTACTCAATTAGAAACAGTAACTTTAATATGAAAATATATGTTTCATTGATTTAAACCACCATCAGTACAAATAAAACAGATAGTAAGAAGTAGTAGGAAATGTTTATAGGTACTACGAGATTTTTCTAACGCGGATTTCACAACTACAGCGTACAAAGAAAAGGACTGAAACTACAGAAGTTAATTACTGAACAATATGAAACTTCTATCTTGGGAGAAATATATATTTATTAGATAATTATCATCAGATAATGTATTAGGTTAATGTAACCTAATAACTCAATACGCAAGCTCTTTTCTAAATTAAGAAGCAAATAAATGCCAGGTATACTTGAAAAAAGAGACAGCATTGGTCGTATATTTTTTACTATTGCAAAATCGATTTTCTGTCACTGAGTGACCATCTTCAGTGCTATATTGTATAACTTAAATTGGGATGCACTGTTGTCACTAAGCTTACGGCAATCACATAGAGTCTATAGCACTGAAGATGGTCACTCAGTGACAGAAAATAGATTTTGCAATAGTAAAAAATATACGACCAATGCTGTCTCTTTTTTCAAGTATACCTGTTATCTGGTCGTAGTGCAGAAGACAACATGGAGTCGCCAATCAATAAATAAATGCCAGTGATATACTTCAAGAACTTAATGTTCAAATTGCGAAACTCGTATTATTGTTGGCGATTTCTCAGCATTGGTCTCACGCTAATTACAGACGATCTATAATACACGTGCAGAAGATGTGCAGAAATCCTGTAAGATGTACATGCAGCAGCTATTCATTTACGTCATACCGACGTTGACATGTAGAAAATTGTTCTTATGGATACTTTGAAACTAATGCCAAGAAAATATTATTTGGCTTTCATCCATACCATCACATCGCAATTTAAAAACTGATTGCATCTCCCTTTATTGGTAAATTATCTTCAGCGATGATTCTCTAAACATTTTAAGACATCCGTCTGTCACTTGAGTTCGATTGATAAACTCTTTTCCTAAGGAATATGATGTTTTGTACGAGTTACTTACTCTATTTATTGCAACTGTTCATTCGTTATGACAAATGTTTTTTCCTCTGAGTGTTAAGAAAAGGTGAAGACGAAACTTTAAATCACATTTACTTTTAACCTTTTCCCGGTTTTCGCAGTCCCACTTCTTTGACTGCATTTGATTTTTCTGTGCATTTTTATTTAATTGCTTTGAACTCAAAGTTGTGTTGCGTGTTCATTCGTTTGTCATGTTATTTGTAGCTATTAAAAATTCCGTGATTGTAGTTTGTATATGGTGCCACCCAATAGACTTTATGGAGATTGAAATGTGTTGGTGACCACTAATACACCAATTTTTGAAAAAAAAAGAGAAAACGCGCAGCTGACGTGACTGCGAGAGGGCTGTACAAGCAATGATCACACGCACGGCACAGCGGACACACCAGGAACCGCGGTGTTGGCCGTCGAATGGCGCTAGCTGCGCAGCATTTGTGCACCGCCGCCGTCAGTGTCAGCCAGTTTGCCGTGTCATACGGAGCTCCATCGCAGTCTTTAACACTGGTAGCATGCCGCGACAGCGTGGACGTGAACCGTATGTGCAGTTGACGGACTTTGAGCGAGGGCGTATAGTGGGCATGCGGGAGGCCGGGTGGACGTACCGCCGAATTGCTCAACACGTGGGGCGAGAGGTCTCCACAGTACATCGATGTTGTCGCCAGTGGTCGGCGGAAGGTGCACGTGCCCGTCGACCTGGGACCGGACCGCAGCGACGCACGGATGCACGCCAAGACCGTAGGATCCTACGCAGTGCCGTAGGGGACCGCACCGCCACTTCCCAGCAAATTAGGGACACTGTTGCTCCTGGGGTATCGGCGAGGACCATTCGCAACCGTCTCCATGAAGCTGGGCTACGGTCCCGCACACCGTTAGGCCGTCTTCCGCTCACGCCCCAACATCGTGCAGCCCGCCTCCAGTGGTGTCGCGACAGGCGTGAATGGAGGGACGAATGGAGACGTGTCGTCTTCAGCGATGAGAGTCGCTTCTGCCTTGGTGCCAATGATGGTCGTATGCGTGTTTGGCGCCGTGCAGGTGAGCGCCACAATCAGGACTGCATACGACCGAGGCACACAGGGCCAACACCCGGCATCATGGTGTGGGGAGCGATCTCCTACACTGGCCGTACACCACTGGTGATCGTCGAGGGGACACTGAATAGTGCACGGTACATCCAAACCGTCATCGAACCCATCGTTCTACCATTCCTAGACCGGCAAGGGAACTTGCTGTTCCAACAGGACAATGCACGTCCGCATGTATCCCGTGCCACCCAACGTGCTCTAGAAGGTGTAAGTCAACTACCCTGGCCAGCAAGATCTCCGGATCTGTCCCCCATTGAGCATGTTTGGGACTGGATGAAGCGTCGTCTCACGCGGTCTGCACGTCCAGCACGAACGCTGGTCCAACTGAGGCGCCAGGTGGAAATGGCATGGCAAGCCGTTCCACAGGACTACATCCAGCATCTCTACGATCGTCTCCATGGGAGAATAGCAGCCTGCATTGCTGCGAAAGGTGGATATACACTGTACTAGTGCCGACATTGTGCATGCTCTGTTGCCTGTGTCTATGTGCCTGTGGTTCTGTCAGTGTGATCATGTGATGTATCTGACCCCAGGAATGTGTCAATAAAGTTTCCCCTTTCTGGGACAATGAATTCACGGTGTTCTTATTTCAATTTCCAGGAGTGTAAGAAAGAGATTTATTTATTGAATTTAGTCATAAAACAATAGAGTTGGCACACATTTTGGTAGGATCTCCTTCATTTTTATAAGATTAGAGATTAAACCTTTTCGTTCTACTGCGAGCAAAATTATGTATGTGGTTTCACACAGATATTGTCTTATATGTGAATTTACTGATAAGTTCCATGTAACGCATATGATTCGCGGAATATGCAAAAGATACTAAAATAAACTAAACGATACAGAAACCTACAAAGATCATACAAGATACACGAATTTAATACATCAACATTCAATTTAAATGTTCAGTAAAATAAAGAGTTCCGCTGCAAAAACTGAGCAGTACCGTTCTAGCTGCAGAGAATCAGTCTCTTTCACTTCAGAGGAAGCGAGTAAGTCCTTACGACTAAGCAGAACGTAACGTCATACTCATTTGGCACAACGAGAGGTTAAATGAACCGGTCAACACGGTTCATTCTCCCCACTGTGATTCACTGTTTTTATTTCTTTACAGACGCTTAGAGTTAATATTTCGTACGTATGTACGTCATAGGTAGAATGTGTCAGCATGATAGTCCCTTTGATTTAATTTCAACCCCGTACAGAGGACAAATACGGGATCCCCACTTTTTCTCCGATCACACGCCCCACTGAAGCTGCATAAATTTGTTTCGACGCTGACGGGACGTTATAAATGCTTTGTACTGTGAAACGTCGACCTCAGGCGTTGCAAAGCTTAGATGATTGTAAAAGGCCTTTGCGGACTACAAAAACTTCTCGACATAATCTGATAGATTTCCCTGTCGCTACAGGCATCCAACAGGATATTACTGTTCTTTCAAATTCTCGATACAAATGTGACTCACATTGACATCCACCTAGAAAAAATATACTACAATCGCAACACGTCTAAAGGTGTGAAATTTGGTTGCGTCAGAAATGTAACTCATTGGTGTAGATTAGATATTTATTATCATTGCTTAAGTGGATATTTAACCGCCGTGATAATGACACAGTCTATCACATACTGTGTGTTAACATTAGGTTTTAGGTACTTGCCGTACGAATATGTACTGTCAATTACGCGCTATTACATATTAACAACTGTTAGTATTGTAAGTATTGGCGCGTTAAGACCGAGCACTGAGCATCATTACATGATGGGGTTACTTTAGACTTCTTTTCGCCGTTATTTCACTGCGTTTGATGTATAGATTAACTTTTTACATACACTCAAAGTAGTAGTAAAATTTTCACTTTCCCAATCCCATTGTTTTTATAGTCTTTGTGAAGACCGAATTTGGCCATTTAGTTACGTAGTTGATCAAAAGTTCCTTGAATGTCCAAGAAAAACCTTTATGACCTGAAATACACCATGTGATCAAAAGTATCCGGACACCTGGCTGAAAATGACTTAAAAGTTCGTGGCACCCTCCATCGGTAATGCTGGAATGATGGTGTTGACCCCCACCCCCCCCACCCCTTCCCTTGATGACAGCTTACACTCTCGCAGGCACATGTTCAATCAGGTGCTGGAAGGTTTGTTGGGGAATGGGAGCCCATTCTTCACGGAGTGCTACGCTGAGGAGAGGTGTCGACGTCGGTCGCTGAGGCCTGGCACGAAGTCGGCGTTCCAAGATATCCTACAGATGTTCTATAGGATTCAGGCGCTGCGGTCGCAGTTTCGAATCCTGCCTCGGGCATGGATGTGTGTGATGTCCTTAGGTTAGTTAGGTTTAAGTAGTTCTAAGTTCTAGGGGACTGAAGACCTCAGCAGTTAAGTCCCATAGTGCTCAGAGCCATTTAGGATTCAGGTCAGGACTCTGTGCAGGCCAGTCCATTATAAAGACGTTATTGTCGTGTAGCATCTCGCCACAGGCCTTGCATTATGAGTAGGTGCTCGATCGAGTTAAAAGATGCAATCACCATCTCCGAATTGCTCTTCAACAGTGGGAAGCAAGAATGTGCTTAAAACATCAATGTAGGACTGTGCTGTGATAGCGCCGCGCAAAACACACGCTGGCAGATGACGTTCACCGAGCATTCGCCATACCCAACCCTGCCATCGGATAGCCACATTGTGTATCGTGATTTGTCACTCCATTCAACGTTTTTCCACTGTTAAATCGTCCAATGTTTACGCTCCTTACACCAAGCGAGCCATCGTTTGGCATTTACGGGCGTGATGTGTGGTTTATGAGCAGCCGCTCGACCCTGAAATCCAAGTTTTCTCACCTCCCGCCTAACTGCCTTCGTATTTGCAGTGGATCCTGTTGCAGTTTGGAATTCCTTTGTGACGGTCTGGATAGACGTCTGCCTATTACACATTACGACCTTCTTCAACGGTCGGCGGTCTCCGTCAGTCAACAGACGAGGTCAGCCTCCACGCTTTTGTGCTGTACGTGGCCCTTCACGTTTCCACTTAACTATCACATCGGAAACAGTTTACCTAGGGATGTTTAGGAGTGTGGAAATCTCGAGTGCAGACGTATGACGCAAGTGACACCCAATCACCTGACCACGTTCGAAGTCCGTGAGCTCCGTGGAGTGCCTCATTTTGCTCTCTCACGCTGCCTAATGACTATTGAGGTCACTGATATGGAGTACCTGGCAGTAGGTAGCAGCACAATTCACCTAATATGAAAAACGTATGTTTTTAGGGGTGTCCGGTTACTTTTGATCACCTAGGGTATGATTCAGAAAATTAACGTAGTTTTCCGTAGTTAGAATGGCTACGTGCTGGACATCTATGCGACTCAGTTGTGAAAATAATCACTAAATAATAAATCTAGTTTTTAGTTGCAATGAGAACCACTACAAGCAATTTATTGCAATGCTAGGAGTCTACCACACGACTGGATTAAAATATTTTAATTTGTGATCAGCACCATTACAGAATTTTGGCTGTGTAGACATTTTCACCTAAGTGTAACCCGTCAAACGGACTGTAATAGACATATGACCACTTGACGGATTACAATTTACTCACTTCTATAAAAAAATGAAAATATTTAATCCAACTAAGGCAACCCAGTGCGTTAGACTGTTGTTCTTCAAAATAATTCTTGATGCTATGAAAAGCAGGGAAAAAGACGGTACTGTGGTCTCATAAACAAACACAGACGATGAGTGTACATTTAAATTGTAGCATAACAACTAAATGTAAACTCACTTCGTTGAAAATTTAGCGCGACGTGGGCACATTAAACTTATAATGTAGAAGGACATCACGTAGAAATGTGAAGCTCACGCAGAAGTGGACAGCTCAGCATGCCTGTCTGGGCGTAAATGACGTCGGTCCGCTGGAGTTGTCATACAATCAGTTTCACTGATTGCGATTTGCTGCTGCTTCACATTCACACTGACATGATAAATTTCAAGAAAACGGTCGTAGGTGTAGACTGTGTAACTTTTTGTTTTCCATTGCTGATACTTAATCTTCTCATTATTCTGTTTTGCCGAGTGGAGTAAAATTTTTTTTACCTTAGAGGCAACTGTATTTCCTCCGCAGGGCGTATATGTTACTGCGTTTGTAGGTTAATAAAGAGAAGCTGTTCAGGAATAACTTTCCTCCCCGAGATACTTTGTAATCCCTCCCCATTACACGTAGTTGAACGGTAAGACACTTACAAATGGAAAAGGCGAGTATTGTAGACAGAAGACGAGAAAATTTTTGAACAGTCCGGAACACTCCCAGCTTTCGTTCTTTTATGTTGTCTGATCAAAAGTATCCGTCACACCTATGTAATTGCAGAAATGACCACGAAGATGGCTCGAGAGGCGCAACCGTCGTATTAATGGGCTGGTAGCATTACGTTGTGAGAACAGAAGCATTCACAACAGAATTAGTCGCTCGGAGAGCTCAGTGACTTCGTATGTGGGCTAGTTATTTGAGTAACAAGTCCCTTAGGGACATTTCAACCGATATAAACCTGGCCAAGTCGACTGCTGGCGATGGGACTGTGAAGTAGAAACGCCAAGGAAAAATCACAGCCAAACCAAGACTAGAAAGATCTCATATGCTGACAGACAGTGACTGCTAAGTATTGTGGAGAGTGGTTCCAAAAAACCACATAGAATAAGTGCGATGAATCATTCGTGAATCCCAAAGTGCTACCAGAATACCAGTTAGCCCAGTGACTGTGCATAGATAGTTAAAAGCAACGGGGTACAATGGTTCAACAGCTTCTCGTCAGCCACACATTACTGTAATCAATGCTAAGCGACACTCGAGGTTGTGTAAAGAGCGACGCCAATGGATGACTGGAAACGAGCGATTTGTACTGATGATCACACTGTACCTTTCGGCAGTCCAACAGAAGTGTTTGGGTTTCGCGAATACCTTGACAACGTTCCTTGCCACGATGTGTAGCACCGATACTGAGCTACAGAAGAGCCGATGTTATGGTATGGGGCTGTTAATCCTGATTAGAGTGTGGTCTCCATATTGCACTTAAGAAAACGGTAAATACAGAACTATGAATACATTTTACAGCAGTGCGTACTGTTATAAGAGTAATGTTCCTTAGATTATGATTGTATCCACATGACTATGCGCCCTGTCATAAAGCAGTATCTTGAGGTAATGGATTGTGTACAGTTAGTCCTGAAATGAAACGAATTGCTCACAGTCGCTATCTAAAACCAATGGAAGACCTTTGGGATATGTTACAACTTCGATTTCGCTCGAGACCCCAACGTCCAACATCACTATCTTCTATGGTTTCAGACCTTTAGGAAGAATAGGCTGCCATTCCTCCACAGACCATGAGACACCTCTCTGAAAGTGTCCCAATACGAGCAGAATTCGTCATAAAGGTGAAGATTCGATACACCCATTTTGATGTCCACTTACATATATCCTGATACATTTGATCATATAGCGTATGTATAGCAAAGTAAAACTGTAGTATACATAAAAATGAAATCTATGTCTGAAGTGCAGTCTTAGTCCAACAGTACCATGTTTAAACCAATCAGAAAGGAAAGAAAATTAATGTTTAGCATACCACCGTCTACGAGGTCATTAGACACACGTGTTAGCTTGGGTTGAGGAAAATAGGGGGTGAAAGCGTCAGTGTCATTTTGAAAAGAACCGTCCAGGCATTTACAACTAGGGATCTAGGAAAAACTACGGAAAGCGGAATCTGGATGCTCAGGAGCAGATTTGAAATCGCGTCCTCCAGATTTCGAATCCATTGTCCTACCAGTGCCACATCTCTTGGTATCTAAATACGAACCACGTAAGAAGTGTAATGTTTCAGCTCCCATTTTGAAGCACACTATCAATATTTATCGTATCCATTTCTGAAAACCAATATATTATTATTACTGTTAATGTTATTACTACTACCACCACTACTACTACTACTACTACTACTACTACTACTACTACTCTAATGTGTTAATTTTAATAACGCGACACCTTTCGATCTCATTTCTCACGTTCTCTACGTTCTGAAATTCTATGGTCAAGAGACAAAGTTCCTCATGGAAGCCATCCTGCGTAATGCGCAATCTATATGTAAAAGTTCTGGCTCAGACTAAGCTTCCATCGGGATCTCCGACTCCCGAATGCAATCTAGGTTGTTATGATAGCTTACTCAAGACAGGTGTAAAGGCGAATGCGACGAGAAAGCTTTAAAGCGAAGGTGAACGTTACACTACCTGCGCACTTACTAATTACAGTATAGAGCTGTCATTTGATCTGTAACTCAAGCAGGCAACTGCGGCATTGAAATGTATTCGTAGCCAAATTTGATTCGACGGCAGATGAACCATAGTTCCCGATTCTATGTGGCAAGTGAGAAGTTCACATAAAGAGAATTCAGTTGTATTGCACTGCAACATTTCTGGTTTATTAATGTATCGTTATGTGAAAGACAGTTTTGTTATACTTATAGGCGTTCGCAAGGTGGGGGGAGAGTGGGCCTTGCCCCTACTGGAATCTGTGTACAGAATTTTTATTCATTACAGAATTCTCACTAGTGTCTAAAACGATTGTCTGTGACTATCTTCAGCTGTATATTGAAAGCTGCCGAACGTGACCTAAAATACAGTGACTTTTAGCAGTCACTACAAAGTGTGATTCAGCTGTCCCTACCGTTGTCGTCTTATGAAACTCGCAATGCTTTGTAACTGACCTACATAAGCCACGGGTGAGAGTTTCATACTCTCTCGTTCGCTACGCGCATGCTTTGTCTTACGGAAGAAATGAACGGGGCGTTTTTTTTAGGAAATTTAATATAGTTAATGTTTGTACTGGAGTATTTTTTGCTATAGGCCACTGATTTAGAGTCATTCAAGAAAATCTCGCTACACAACCACACTCATCCCTCACCAGTCAACATTTCTAGCACTTATGTTGCTCGCGGTAATCCCTCACACCGCTGTACAAAATATTCCTATTACACTAACTATTCCCGATATTCGACCTTTCTTGGGCTATTATGCCACCAGCACAACCACCTATTTCGTTAACATCCTTAATTTAAACGTGCTCGAAAGGGAGATGAAAGCAAAAGGGTGTTTGTAAACGTTAAGCCAAAACTAATGACGTTGACAATTTGAAGCAAACTTAAGCCTTACAAGCACAGTCTTTTCGTCGTCAGAACGCCTCACGAATACAACGATGTAATTGTTTATTTTATGCTGTTAAAATTCACAAAATTTTTAGGTAAAATTTAGGCGAACGCTAATTTTACAATTTCTATGTATTCAACTTGGCGGTTGGCATAATGTCAGTTAGTGAAGGCCCAAAAAAGATAGAATGTGGGAAATAATTCATGCAGTCGCAAATTCTTGTGCAGTCGTAGGAGGGAATGTGATGAGGAACATACGGTGGGGACTGAGTGTTAGGGCGTCTGAAGGTCACTTTTCTTTTATTGAATAACTCGAAGACTAGTGCCCTTGGCGAAAACGTATCCCAGTAAAAAATTTAACTACAAAGCACTGCGGTTTGCATGAAACGCCAGCTGTAGTGGCAGTTGAATGACGCTGTGTATCTTGGACTTTTTTTTCCTTTTTCTAACTGTTAACGGAAAATAATAACCGATTCCTTGATGTGGTGGCGGTTTTGCCACCGTACTGTACAAATTCTACAGAACACTGCCAATTCAGCGATCTCACAAAAAAGTCAGGTAAATAAGCAATAAATTCAGTTCCATGATCATATGTCCAGTTCTAAAATAGTGTTGTACACAGCAAAGTACGTTAAGTCTGTTTTAAAGTTTATTCTCTGCTTCCCCACGACGAGAAGTATCTTCTATGCTTCACTTTTTCGATATCCGACAGGATTTTCTCAGTCGTTCTGTTTATTTTTTTCCTTTCTTACATTTTTAATGTTCAGTTTTATCCTAACGTTATAGGAATGCGAATAAATGTGCTTTTTTGTTGTTTTCTAGCTTTATTAGTTGCTGAGTGGTCACCATAGATTTTATCATTTCAGAATGTGATTTCATTTTTTTAAATAAAGAAGGTGCCATCCGTATTCATATTAACAACATAATCAAATTTATGTTGTATATACTGTTGAAGTATTGTTATTGTTTATGTGTCGAAACAATTTACCTTAAAAATGCTGAATGGATGTCAATGGACTAAGTGGATGTCAATGACCTAAGGTACCACAACTTCTCAAATTTGTTTGATGGGGCACGGGACGTTTGAAAACTTGCCGAATCAGTCACGTCAAGACTGATAATTTTAGAATCTTCCTCCCTCTTACAGTTGTAAGTGTCTCAATATGATTACGATTCTGCTTCTTGTGGCAATTTCTCATTTACGTAAAGTGAAATTCTGAAGATCTCACGTGAGAGACTGTGATGCATAAGGAATAGTTAGATAGCGATACACGGTACCTTTTCCAGAAAGTAAGACGTCGGTATTTAGTTAATATCTGAGTAACCCTTGGTAAGGTATTAAGTAGGTAACAGGGCGCAGAGTTAGGTCAGTTTTAGGCTTCTCGCTGACTCGGGGATCTCTGTGCGTTATGGTTGATCCGTATCGCTCTCTTCCACTCTTGAGACAATTCACAGCGAAGAACTTCGCCTTTATGCGTAGCGCATGTGCTTAGCAACGGATCTCGCCGACACAAGTGTCTTCAACCCTCTCGTCCGCCTTGTGCTGAAACTTGCCATCTTAAGCAATAAGGACGCGTTACAAAATGCGATGGTAGAAAAAGTGAAATCAAATACATCGAAAAAAGTTCAACTCGCAAACGCTAGACATGAAAAATAATGCTGCAGTCTCGAAAGAAATGCTGTACAATTTCATAAGCTTTTACTCATTTAACACGAAACTAAAAACGTTTAATACAAAAAAACATACATGCTTTCTGCAGTCGTGACCTTATCAGCTTTGTTGACTGATTTTTGAGTAAGCAGTGGTTGCCAGTGGTGTTATGTCACCGCTTGTCTTTGGGTACTCTCACTGACACAACACTTTTGTTTGCGAATTCTATAAGGTATGTATGGCAGCCGGTGGATTTTGTGTCAAAATCACTTTGTGACTTTTCCTTTAAATACAGGTACAGTGATATTTTCAATTGTGAAGGCAGAGAATACGGGACGAAAACAAACCGCTGTTTCTCATAATAAAGACGTAGCTGCTTAAAACCGTTGATGAAAAACTGGGACTGAAAACGGTAAACAGTAAGCAGCTTGATATTACTAAACCTGCACTATTAGCGATAATTAAAATTAGTGACCAAACTAAAGAAAATTTTGAGTGCACTATGCTCAAACGAAAGGCAGAATTTATGAAAACGGCTAAACACGAAAGCCCCACGACTGCGTTGTTTGTTTTGTTCAGACAAGTTAGGTCTCAGAATGCTGGAAAGAGGTGACAAACTCACAAAACAAAAGGGTTTTCGATTTTACGAAATGCCGGGGTGGTTGGAACGTTTCAACAAAAGGAATGTGTCAAAGATGTTTGCCGGAAGGCTAACATTTATTTAATGACTGTGATTACAAATTGATAGCCCTTAGTACTTGAACAATATGATGTGTGTGGGATGTTTTCAACGCCGACGGAACTGGCTTATTTTCCCGCTGCATACCCAGCAAAACTTTATCGTTTAACGGTTATTCGTGATCTGGCGACAAAATATCTAGAGAAAGGAAAGACGTAGTTCAGATGACGTGAAACCTTTCCCCTATATTTCGGTAAACTGTGAAATTCAAAAACTGGAATAAGCTTACCAGTTGAATACGCAGTGGATAAAGTAAGCGAATGGTGGCCGCTGTATTCGCTATTTGGACTCTCAATTTGCATAAGATATTTTTACGAGAAAATCAGAAAACCAATAATATATTCTACACCGGTGTGCAAACATAACGACGAAAGTCACTTTCCATGATGTGTCACTACCAAGTGACGTAGCTCAACGAAACTTGGACCACGCGTAGGAAGTGCTGCAATAGTCTGCAGTTTAGTACAGAAGGTAACTGGGGGAAATACGTAATGAGACGAACAGAAACTGCACTTCTTTTCAAATAAAATAATTTAAATGACGTCACTGCGACTTTTGCTGATCCCCTGGACATCACAAGAGCCGGGACATGGTTCTAAATAGGATCTGTGATTACGATGGATGGAAACACATGCTCTGCAACGTGCTTCGATGCTGGCCACAAGATTGATGAGTCAAACAGAGCTTGGATGGCGTGTACAGGTGCAACTGCCCATGCAGTCTCAACACCATACCCCAGTTCATCAAGAGTAGTGACTGGCGTATTGTGACGAGACAGTTTCTCGGCCACCATTGACCAGACGTTTCCAATTGATGAGAGATTTGGAGAATGTGCTGGCCAGGGCAGCAGTCGAACATTTTCTGTATCCAGAAAGGCACGTACAGGACCTGCAACATGTGGTCGTGCAGTATCCTGCAGAAATGTAGGGTTTCGCAGGGATAGAATGAAGGGTAGAGCCACTGGTCGTAACAAATCTGAAATGTAGCGTCCACTGCTCAAAGTGCCGTCAATGCCAACAAGAGGTGACCGAGACGTGTAACCAATGGGACCCCATACCATCACGCTGGGTGATTCGCAAGTATGGCGATGGCGAATACACGCTTCCAATGTGCGTTCACCGCGATGTCGCCAAACACGGATGCGACCATCATGATGCTGTAAACAGGACGTGGATTCATCCGAAAAAATGACGTTTTGCCATTCGTGCAACCAGGTTCGTCGTTGAGTACACCATCGCAGGTGCTCCTGTCTGTGATGCAGCGTCAAGGCTAACTGCAGCCATTGTCTCCGAGCTGATAGTCCATGCCACTGCAAACGTCGTCGAACTGTTCGTGCAGATGGTTGTTGTCTTGCTAACGTCCCCATCTGTTTACTCAGGGATCGAGACGTGGCTGCACGGTCCTTTACAGCCATGCGGATAAGATGCCTGTCATCTCGACTGCTAGTGATACGAGGCCGTTGGGATCCATCAGGGCGTTCTGTATTACCCTCCTGAACCCACCGATTCCATATTCTGCTAACAGTCATTAGATATCGACCAACGCGAGCAGCAATGTCGCGATACGATAAACCGCAATCATGATAGGCTACAATCCGACCATTATCAAAGTCGGAAACGTGATGGTACGCATTTCTCCTCCTTACACGAGGCATCACAGCAACGTTTCACCGGGCAACGCCGGTCAACTGCTGTTTGTGTATGAGAAATCGGTTGGAAACTTTCATCATGTCAGCACGTTGAAGTTATCGCCACCGACGCCAACCTTGTGTGAATACTCTGAAAGGCTAATCATTTACGTGTCACAGCATCTTGTTCCTGTCGGTTAAATTTTGCGTCTGTAGCACTTCATCTTCCTGGTGTAACAATTTTAATGGCCAGTAGTGTATATTAGGGTACTTCGTCTACCTCCGCATTAATTTTCGAGGAGCGGTGCCTATAGGCTACGAAAGTCAATCTTAATAGGAACTCGAATTCCTAGAGCGTAATAAAATTTTACAATATCAATAATAGTTTCTCTCGCTTCGTTTAATACAGAAATTGACAACAATCAGTATTTGTATCCCCTCAAAATTGTCACAGTTATTCATTGTAGAGAAACGTGGTGGCGTCCATCCATGAACTCTATCTTGGTCACTGTTTAAAAATACAGGGACACTAAAAACAGCTTCACAGCATGTTTACTTCTTCCTAACCGCAAGGAGTAGGCTTATAGCCTTTTCCGTCTTCAGAAAAGCCACCTTTTCCTTCATCATCCTATCTCTCTCTTTCCTACAGATTTATATCCTATTACATGTCTGATCATTCTTTCTGTCCTCATTGTTTCAATATACTTCTTTCATTTTGTTACCTAGTTTTCTGTTCTTTCATTCATGCAAAATATATTTAAATCTGTCTTCATTTCACAATTCCTTATGAATCTTATGTAACTTAGTGGAGATGAAATTATCAGAATCGTAACTCACATCACATCCTAATAGCCGAAACTTGAGATACATGTTAAACTGATTTTCCAGTCAGCATCATTTTAGAACGTACTGAGTGTTTTCTTTTATGAGCCATAGCTCTGGTTTTATTTCCTGATGTTTTCAAGTTAGAGAGTTTACCTGTTGGGGTACGAAAGGTATAGAGGGAACTGTAAATCATCGTCTGTGTTTTGTAAAACATGTATTTAGATGTATTTAATTGTCTAACAATGATGGCTACTAGTTTTATATCTATAAAATATTTAATATAAGCTATAAAAAGTATGTCTAATGAAATTTTAATTAGTACACGCAAAGAGGGAACATGACCAATAGCAATTATCAGGTTCTCTTTTTGCGTGTATTAATTAAAATTTAATTATTTAAATGCTGCTTTAATGCCTCTCGTATCTACTCTAATATAATTTGTCTCCTTGATAAATTTTCACCATTTTGTTCTTTGCCCTGGTGTATTTCCGTTAGTTTATTTTTTCATTGTTTTCTACACACATTCCCTGATAGAGTTTTATCCAAAATTACTTGCCTACTACGTGTAATCATGCAGAAACTTTCTCCTCTTGGTTAAGTTGTTTCATGAATCTATAAGCAATCTCTTGTCTGCCATGTAGATAATTTTCAATTTTTCATATCATTCTGTCCCAGGAATCTTGATGAGTTTCTCCCACTATTCTCGCAGCATAGTTACTTTTTTCTGTATACTGCGCTTTCGTTTCTTCTGCATTGTGCTGTAGAGTATAATGTAAGACTTTTTACTTCTCTTTAATTGCATTTGAAGTGTCTTCATTTCTTATTTTAACACCCTTTCTCCTCCTAAATTTCTTTTTGTTTCCTGTTGCCTCTGTCCCCACTTTGATCACACTTGCTTTTATGTTTTCTCTTTCTCCATTTATATTATTTTTTGTAGAATTATTTTTTAAGTAAAGCGTGAGTCGCTGTTGAAATAGACCTCTTATACTATCTTGTTATAGAAGATACACTTTTAAAACTTCGTCTTAAGGTTTACTCTTCGTAATTGTTCGTTTCTTCCATATAGTAATCAGTTTGACCTTGGCAATCACCAGGAAGTGATTTGCTTCTGTGTCGCTAACTGTGTGTATCCTTTCATCTTGTACCAGTCCTAAGAGCTTTCTGTTCACTATGACATAGTCAGCAACAGACCTGCAGCTTCTTGCCCTCAATGTGAATTTGTAAATGTATTTATTTCTTTAGAAACTGTTGTTAATTTTCGTTGCGATGTATCTTATAAAGTGACGTAATTCGTATCCATTGTTATCTGTGTCCTGCTCTCCAAAAGTTCCTGTTGTTCCAGCTATCGGAAAATTCCCTACATTTATAATCACATATGTCTTGTCTTCGCCTACTTCCATTTCAAGGTCTTCATAGAAAAGTTTGTTCTTCCCTTCCTTCTTCAGAGGCACATAAATCTCTTATGTGAGATAGCACCTCTCTCTTTTTTTGCCTTACTGACACGAATCTTTCATTTATGAAGGTATAGATATGAGTGTTGTTCTCCCATTTGTTGTCAATTAAGACTGCTACTTTAGATTTCTATGATTCTTTGACTCACTCGACAGCAAACCATTACATAATCATCTAAATCCTTCGCCCCTTTTAGTTCCTTTTCGCTTCAGTAAATACTGCCATGCTCATGTTTCTGGCCTTTAATTCATCACATGTATGTTGCTCTTCTTGACCTACTCTTCGTACATTCCAGGTATCTTAGAAAATAGATTAAAGGAAAAGCAAACCTACGTTTCTAGCATTTGTAGACTCAGAGAAAGCTTTTGACAATGTTAACTGGAATACTCTCTTTCAAATTCTGAAGGTGGGAGGGGTAAAATACAGGGAACGAAAAGCTATTTACAATTTGTACAGAACCCAGATGGCAGTTACAAGAGTCGAGGGGCATGAAAGGGAAGCAGTGGTTGGGAAGGGAGTGAGACAGGGTTGCAGCCTCTCCCCGATGTTATTCAATCTGTATATTGAGCAAGCAGTAAAGGAAACGAAAGAAGAGATCGGAGTAGGTATTAAAATCCATGGAGAAGAAATAAAAACTTTGAGGTTCGCCAATGACATTTTAATTCTGTCAAAGACAGCAAAGGACCTGTAAGAGCAGCTGAACGGAATGGACAGTGTCCTGAAAGGAATATATAAGATGAACATCAACAAAAGCAAAACGAGGATAAAGGAATGTAGTCGAATTAAGTCGGTGATGCTGAGGGAATTAGATTAGGAAATAAGACGCTTAAATTAGTAAATGAGTTCTGCTATTTGGGGAGCAAAATAGCTGATGATGGTCGAAGTAGAGAGGATATAAAATGTAGACTGGCAATGGCAAGGAAAGCGTTTCTGAAGAAGAGAAATTTTTTAACATCGAGTATTGATTTAAGTGTCAGGAAGTCATTTCTGAAAGTATTTGTATGGAGTGTAGCCGTGTATGGAAGTGAAACGTGGACGATAAATAGTTTGGACAGAAAGAGAATAGAAGCTTTCGAAATGTGGTGCTACAGAAGAATGCTGAAGATTAGATGGGTAGATCACATAACTAATGAGGAGGTATTGAACAGAATTGGGGAGGAGTTTGTGGCACAACTTGACAAGAAGAAGGGATCGGTTGGTAGGACATGTTCTGAGGCATCAAGGGATCACCAATTTAGTATTGGAGGGCAGCGTGGAGGGTAAAAATAGTAGATGGAGACCATGAGATGAATATACTGAGCAGATTCAGAAGGATGTAGGTTGCAGTAGGTACTGGGAGATGAAGAAGTTTGCACAGGATAGAGTAGCATGGAGAGCTGCATCAAACGAGTCCCTGGACTGAAGACCACAACAAGAATTTTGATCCTGTCCGAGATTCCATATCGTTTATCCTCGTCATGCTTTGGCTGTTTCCTCCGAGATGCGTCCGGCTTTCTTTTGTGAAGATCGCGAGTATGTTCACGTTTCCCCTGTAACAAGGGACCTGCCTGTTGCAAGGCTAGTCGGAGGTGAGGCTGCCACCTGGAGGTCTACTCATCTGCATGATTCCTGTCAGGGTCTTCTCTCTTAGCCGAAGGACCCAGTTGTAAGGCGCGAGGAACTTGCCTTTTCAGCCTCTTCCGTGTGCTGCACTTCTAGTGAGAGAGTGCATTACCCAGGGACTACGCCGTTTTCACCTTCATTGGCGTGGGCGTGGGATTTGCTGGTAGAGATGCTGAGTGATCACACTGGCGTTAGAGAATTTACTGCCCAGCCTGTTCGGCATCCACTGGGACCATGCCCGTCTTTAGCCCCTTTATATTTTCCTATAAAATTTATTGTTAAGCATCAGACTCAGTTCGAAAATAAAGATAGCATTCATAAACATGAAAATAACGTAAAAAGTAGGTTTGACTCTCCGCAACATAAACGGACACGGAAAAGAGCAAAGTATGCGGGTTTTATGGTCTCTAATTCAATTCCTTCAGCATCGCATGACTGAAACCAACCACATTTCATTACTGCCCAAGTCGAGCGTTGGTTGCGATTGTGAAGTAGAAACGCCAAAGTAGCTGAATAAAGACCACGCACACTTCAAGTACTGGCGGGCAGGGAACATCGAGCAGTGCAGAGGGTGTCTGTAAATAATCCCACGAAATAAGCAGAGTGAATCACTCGCGAGTTCCAAAACGCTACCAGCGACCCAGCTAGAAGTATTACTGTGTGTAGGAAGTTAAAAAAATGGTGTACAGTGGTAAAGCATCTCCTCACGACCCACACATCTCAGCAATCAGTGCTTGAGGCTGCGTAAAGATCAGCGCCAAAGTACAAGGTGGGACGGGAGACGAGTGACTGGCAATAACAAATAACGCTTTACTCAGTGGCATTCCGATGGGTTTGAGTTTGGCGAATGCCTGTACAATTTTACATGTCATCATGTGTTCTGTGAATAGCACAGTACGGAAAATGTTTGAGAGTGTTTTTCGTGGTGAAGGAATGGTCCTCTTACCACATTTAAGCTAACGCTAAATGCGGAAGCATATTAGCACATTTTACAGTATCGTGTAATGGTTATAGTAGAGGAAGATTTCGGATACGATGATCGTTTCTATCAGAAGGAAGTGCGCGCCGCCCTAAAGCAGCATCTGTCAGGCAATGGTTTGTGAGCAGTAACGTTCCCGAAATGGACTGGCCGGTGCGAGAGGTCCGACATGAGGCCAGTGGAATAACTTTGGAATGAGTTAGAACGTAGGCGTCGCTTCAGAACACCACGTCCAACATCACTACTTTCTCTGTTTTCGGCTCTTGAGGAATAATGGCCTGCCAGTCCTCCACAGACATTCAGATGCCTCATTAAAATTCCCACCCGACCTTAAGCCGCTATAAAGGCGAAGTGTGGACACACCCTACGTAAATACTTTTCTGCCCAACCTCTGAAAAACTGTACCAAAATATTTGTCATTTGGGGAAAATTTTACTGAATAAACTAGAAACAAAGCAGTGCACTGGAATACACATACATTGTGAAGAAACAATGCCGCAGTTGGAAGTCGGCATGCGATTTATCATTCAGATCCGAAATAAAGCTTTATCTGTAAAAACCAGATCTGGTGCAGTTTGAAAACATGTGTACGAAAACGAAGAGGTGACAACACTGTCATATAGTGTCATCGGAATGTACAGAGGAATGTGTAACACCCCGCACTAGAAGCCTTCGTAGCTCACTGAGCAGACTGCTGGGAAGTTAAACCTACTTCCTCTGTGGAGCTATAGATCGAATCCTCGTCAGGTTTTTTTTCTTATTTTTTACACGTCCGTTCCCTAGTTCTCGTCGTTAATAAGGACATTTTGCCACATAACACTAGCGCATCACACGACAGTAGGATCTGTGAAACTGCATGCATGTGGCTACTAACTGCGCCGAGAACAGCCATAACTGGTTCCGTTAACTTCATGTGGGGCGGCTTCCCGATGGAGTGCACAAACGATGAGTACGTCGACATACTTTTGGTGCTCGATGCATTCGATAACCAAGCTGTTGATGCTGCTCGTGCGTATGCTGCACGGTACATTCAAACGCGCCATCCCGATAAGTATGTTTTTCGACGCCTTCAGGAACCGGTAATCTTCGTCCACAAGTAATGGACAAAGGTTGTCCAAGGACTAGACGCTCTTCACAAATAGAGGACACGATTCATGAAATCGTTCACCAGCCAACTCGACGAAGTACGTGTGATACTGCGAGGCAGTTCCCGAGACCTCAAAGACTAGCTGATGAAGTGTTACACGATGAACAAATGCACCCATATCATTCACTACACGTTAACTGAACACCAGCAGCCAGAAGAGCGCATTTGACGAGTACAGTTTTGTGAATAGCTTTTGCACCAATTGCCCGCATCTCGTGGTCGTGCGGTAGCGTTCTCGCTTCCCACGCCCGGGTTCCCGGGTTCGATTCCCGGCGGGGTCAGGGATTTTCTCTGCCTCGTGATGGCTGGGTGTTGTGTGCTGTCCTTAGGTTAGTTAGGTTTAAGTAGTTCTAAGTTCTAGGGGACTTATGACCATAGCAGTTGAGTCCCATAGTGCTCAGAGCCATTTGAACCATTTTTTTTGCACCAATTGGAAGATAGCGAACATTTTATAAATAACTTGAAATGGACTGACGAATCTAGCTTCACTCTTGAAGGCATTTTCAACCTCCACAACAGCCATTATTGGTCGGAACACAACCCACTTGTCACCAGAGAACGTGACATTCAGGCACGCCTTGACATAAGCCCGTGGGCTGGAATCGTGGGAGGAGTGCTTTTGGTCCCTTACCTTTTGCTGGGCAAGTTGAACGCCCCCCCCCCCCCCCCCCCCAGCAGCGTACGCGTCTTTGCACTATTTTTACTGACGCATTCGAAAATGGTGTTGTGTGACAGGTGAAGTTTCAGCATGGTAGTGCACCGCCACATTTTGGAATGAATGTGTGTCACTGTTTAAATGAAGAGTTTCCAGGGAAATGGGTTACTCGTGAAGATACAGTTTCTAGGCTCCACGTTGCGTGGATCTTAACCCACGAGATTTTTATCTGTGGGGACATTTAAACAAATAAGTTCATAGTATCAACCCATGGATGTACGCGACCGAATAGCTCGCACGCAGGTGTGTTGTGTAGGATCCCGCAAACTATGATGCAGCGAGTGGCGAAGTGTTTGCAAATGGACGGTGTTTGCTTCGACATTTTCTCTAAAGAGAACGTTTCTCATACGTATACGTACCAACCCCGTGAAGGACATCAGAAGTACAGAATGGAATTATTGTGCATAGCATAATGTACAGTCTGGTGTAGCCTACATGTTGTGTTGTCTGTGCCTCACTGCATATTACTCTATCCACTATTATTTTCTGTTGGTTTTATTTGTGGTCGTCTACGTCTGTAAGAAGTTAGTGTTACGTATTAATGTTTAAATAAAGGTAACAGTACAAAGAAAACCACAAGATTCCGTATTGAAGAGGTCTAAAGTGTGAACTGAAAAAAAAGGAAGAAAGATTGGCGCGAAAGCGACTCAACCATTGGCTAGTCTGCATAACCGTTCCACATGCCTTGTCTCACTTTTTTACATGTATGCTAGACCAGGATTCGAACTTAGAATCTCCTGCTTCGTTTTCTTGAATACAAAAAAAAAAAACTGCTGAATACTTCTGGAAATTTAACACAGTTTCTTTACTCCCCACCCAAAGGTTTTTTTCCTTCTTTTCCCTTTTTCAAAGGGATCTTTCTGGAGTCCAAAGGGAAGGATGGAGGCAATGTAGACAGGGGTCACAACCCGAGACCTGGCCATCAAGTCCCATTCCCTTCCCGTTGAAACTAAGGAAAGCGTAGGGAACGTAGAGTAGAGGAACAAAGCATACCAATGATTTATGTTTTCGTAATTTTTAATTTTCTTATTTTAATACCACCAAACATAGCAGGAACCGACGTCTCGGAGACGGGAAGCGGCAAGATGCCACACACGGTGGGACTATAGGTGCATAATTTTTCGGAGTAGAACATTGCAATGACCAGAGAATAGTCAGTATTAAAGTGGAAATGGCGTGGATCGACTCCTCATTGCAATAACACCCCAACGCCTGGGATGCTTAAGAAAGACACAACAAAGAGAACTGGACAAAAATAGCCTTTGTTTGGTGTTGCGGACAATTGCACAACAGCGTTCATTAAGGAATTGCAGTGTCCACAAATCCACTTAACGGATTTCATCCCCCTGCGGGTCCAGGGGTTAGAACAGGCTCGAGATATTCCTGCCTGCCGTAAGAGGCGACTAAAGAGCCTTACACGTTTCGGTTCTTATGTGATGGTCCCCTGTGGGGTTTGACCTCCATTTTTCAAAATTTTCCCGAAGAGCGAGCCAGTTGGGTGCGGACGCCTTGCATGGTGCATCGTGTCCATGATGAGCTGAGACCTACCACATCCTCCGTCGACGTGGATCTGCGCTTCTGCCCATTCTGCAACTGTTGGGCGAGGTCACCCTCCTGGGTGCGTATTTTTGCATCAACTGTGCAGTATCGTTTTCTACACTGACGATGATACAGGACTTGTTTGCTTGGTTGCACCTGATATCCAGCACAGTAGCCAGTCCGTTGTGGTGGGGCCACCATGTACCCTGTTGGTTGTAGCCTCCTGACCACACAGGGATCGCTCTGCTGATGACTGCGCCGTTAGCTCCACATGTATGCCGAGGAGAAGATGCCCGTCACCATGGGGCATCAGAACATCCGGCAACGGCCAGGTCGCCTTTCCTGCGGCCGGTCGGCGCCCGTGGGGATGGCCTTCGTCGGAGTGGGTGGCATCAGGCTGGATGACACGCGATGAAGTGTAGTACATCGTCTGTAGCTGGTGGTCAAACACCAGCAGTCTCTAAGTGTTCACGGGCTCAATTCAAAGCACAAAAGTATGACCCAAAATCGTTGACATCCCTGGCCACACTACAGTAGGAATGTCAGACTAAGGACGGCAGCGGCTCTTCTTCACCCTTGTACCTTGTATGTTCGAGAGCTGATGGGAATATTTCATGACAATGAAGCCTCAGTTCTTTGTTGAGCATTTCGATGACAAGTTTGGGGAGGTGAAGGGCTTGTCCAAAATGATATCTGTGTCAGTCTTGATCAAAACAGCATCCTCTGCCCAGTCACGAGCGTTACTCGCTTGTGACAAGTTGGGGGATGTTTCTGTTTCCATCACGCCCCAAAAGAGCTTAAATATGGTCCACGGTATCATCTTTCACAGGGACCTAATTTGCAGTCTGACGATAAGCTGCGCGCCAGTTTAGAGCGGCAAGGTGTACATTTCGTTTGGCATGTCACTGGGGTCCAAGGGATAATCGGCCGCCGATGCCTTCAGCTTGGCCTTCGAAGGGAATACATTACCCAAGAACGTCAAGGTGACGGTCTTCCGCTGTGATGTAAAGCTCTTTATCCCTCCCCCAATGCGGTGCTTTAAATGTGGGAAGTTAGACCATATGTCTTCCCACTGTACTTCCAGCATCACGTGTCGAGATTCTGGATGCCCATCACATCCCAATACTCCATGTGCCCCACTTCCCTTATGTGTCAACTGCGGAGAGCACCATTCGCCTTGCTCGCCTGACTGCAGGATTCTCCAGAAAGAAAGGAAAATCATGGAGTACAAGACCCTGCACTGAGGCTAAGAGCCGGCCGCTGGTGGCCGAGCTTTTCTAGGCGCTTCAGTCTGGAACCGCGTGACGCTACGGTCGCGGGTTCGAATCCTGCCTCGGACATGGATGTGTGTGATGTCCTTGGGTTAGTTAGGTTTAAGTAGTTCTACGTTCTAGGGGACTGATGACCTCAGATGTTAAGTCCTATAGTACTCAGAGCCATTTGAGGCTAAGAGGAAATTTGAACACCTACATCCTGTATGTATGACATCGTCTTACGCCGCCGCTACAACGATTGTAGCCCCAGTCACCTCTCACCCCCCAGCCATCAGGGATGTCAGTCCCCACTTCTGCGCTGGAAGGGGTCCCTTCGGTCACTCCCTTCTCAGGTTTCTGCTAGTGGGAAATATGACACCCAAAAGTGGCTGAAGAGCTCCAAACCAACTGGTTGTAGGGCTTCAAGCTCATCATCAGTCATGGAGACTGCATCGGTGAAGTCGTCCCAGTCAGGGAATCCCAAAGATCAGTAAGAAAAATCCAAAAAGAAGATCCCGAAGACCAAGGGAATTTCGATGTCACCCACATCACCACTAACTACAAGCTCTGTGTCTGCAGATGAGGTGGAGATTCTGGCCTCTGCTAAGGACGTAGGTCTCGCCAGGCCCTCAGACACAATGGATATAGACTGTGCTCAGGCAATAGATCGGTGGCAGCAGGTGACCCTGAGGCGTAAATTGCCTCACTGAATGTTCCATGCCTTCCCACTCTCACGATGACCTCATCCTCCAGTGGAATTGCGGTGGCTTTTCCACCGCCTGGCTGACTTACAGTAACTGTTAAGCTTTACACCTGCTTTCTGCATTGCCCTCCAGGAAACCTGGTTCCTGGAAATGCGGACACCTGCCCTCCTTGGCTATAAGGTATATTACAGAAACTGTAGCGACTATAGTCGAGTGTCCTTCAAACCCCTCTTGAAGCTGTGGCTGTCGTAATAAGGACGATACAGGAAATAACTGTCTCGAATGTAAATCTTCTTCCACATGGTGCAGTACCCCTGTATGTATTAGATGCACTGGTTGATCAACTCCCTAAACCTTTCCTACTTTCAGGGGCTTTTAACCCGTTGTGAGGTGGCACCGTGCTTGATGGCTGTGCCGGAGATGTCGAAACTTTACTGTCTCAGTTTGACTCTTAAATACTGGGGCCGCCACACACTTCAGTGTGGCTCATTGTAGTTATTCGGTCATTGATTTATCAATTTGCAGCCCAGAGCTTCTCCCATCTATCCACTGGAGAGCACATGACGACCTGTGTGGTAGTGACCACTTCCCCATCTTCCTGTCGCTGCCCCGGCATCAGGCAAACGGACGCATGCCCAGATGGGGTTTAAACAAGGCGGACTGTGAAACTTTCACTTCTGCTGTCACTGTTCAATCTCCCCTAAATGGGAACATCGATGTGACAGTTGGGCAGGTGACTACAGCAATCGTTTCTGCAGCGGAAAATGCGATCCCTTGGTGGTCGCCGGAAGTCGCTGAAGCAATTAAGGAGCGTCAGCTAGCTCTACAGCGGCATAAGCGGCACCCTTCCCTGGAGCACCTCATAGCCTTTAAATGGCTTCGTGCCCAGTTCGCCAACTTATCAAAAGACGGAAGCAGGAGTGTTGTGAGAGATACGTCTCGACCATACATTACCTTCCCAAGTATGGGCAAGAATCAAACGTGTTTCCTGGTACCAGACCCCAACAGGTGTTCCCAGTGTTAACATAAATGGCGTGTTATCTACCGATGCAATCGCGATTGCCGAGCACTTTCCTGAGCACTATGCTCGAGCCTCTGCATCGGAGAACTACCCTCAGACCTTTTGCACTCCCAAACGGCGGCTGGAAGGGACAGTCCTTTCGTTCACTACACACCACAGTGAATCCTATAACACCCCATTTACAGAGTGGGAGCTCCTCAGTGCCCTTGCACCGTCGCCCCGACACTGCTCCTGGACCGGATCGGATCCACAGTCATATGACTAAACTTCTCTCATCTGACTACAAGCGAAATCTCCGTGTCATCTTCAACCAGATCTGGTGCGATGATGTCTTTCCATTGCAATGGCGGGAGAGCACCATCATTCCGGTGCTCAAACCCGGTAGAAACCCGATTGATGTGGATAGCTATCGTCCCATCAACCTCACCAACGTTCTTTTTTAAGCTGCTGTAACATATAATGTGTCGGCTTTTGGGTTGGGTCCTGGAGTCATGTAGCCTACTGGCTCCACGTCAGGGCGGCTTCCGCCTGGGTCTCTCTACCACTGATAATCTTGTGTCCCTTGAGTCTGCCATCCGAACAGCTTATTCCAGACGCCAACACCTGATTGCCGTCTTTTTTGATTTACGAAAAGCGTATGACACGACCTAGCCACATCGTATCCTTGCCACAATATACAAGTGCGGTCTCTGAGGCCCGCTCCCGATTTTAATCCAAAATTTCTTGTTGCGTCGTACTTTCCAGGTTGGTGCCTCCCGTAGTTCTTCCCATATCCAGAAAAATGGGGTCCCACAGGGCTCTGTTTTGAGTGTATGTCTATTTTAGTGCCCATTAATGGTCTAGCAGCAGTTGTAGGGCCGTCCATCTCACCTTCTGTGTATGCAGCATTTCGTACTGCTCCACGAGTAGTGGCGTTGGTCAGCGGCGCCTACAGGGAGCCATCCACAAGGTGCAGTCATGGGCTCTAGCCCACGGCTTCCAGTTTTCGGTCGCAAAGTAGTGTGTTGTGCACTTCTGTCGGCGTCGTACCTTTCATCTTGAACCACAACTTTACCTTAATGGCGATCCACTCACTGAAGTGGAGACATATCGAGTGCTGGCAGTACCTCAGTGCCCTCCACTGCCTGAGCAACACTAACTGGAATGCTGGTCCCTCTACGCTGCTGCAGATCTACAGAGCCCTTGTTCAATCCCGCATTGACAGTGGGAATCTGGTTTATGGTTCAGTGGCGCCCTCAGCGTTGTGTTTACTCGACCCAGTGCACGACTATGGCGTTGGCCTAGCGACAGGAGCATTTAGGAGGAGCCCAGTGACCAGCGTCCTGTTGGAGGCTGGAGTGTCTCCATTGCAGGTTAGGCGTACACAACTGCTGGCCAGTTACGTTGCACACGTTCGTAGTCCTCCTGTGCATCGGAACTACTGTCTCCTGTTCCCATCCACGGCGGTTCATCTCTCGCATCGGCGGCCCAAGTCAGGGCTTCCAATTGTAGTTCGTGTCAGATCAGTTTTTTCCGAACTGGAGTCCTTACCTTTACCACATATACTTGAGGTCCATTCGCATACACCTCCATGGTGTACACCTAGACCACGTCTTCGCCTGGACCTTACAGACGGCCCTAAGTACTCAGTTAACCCCGTTCATGCCCTGGGGAATCGTTTCTTCTGTGTACTGACTCCTTGAGCAGTCCACAAGCTATGGACCACTGCTACCCTCGTCATCCTTGGGTAGCGACCATTCAGGAGTCCATCTACCCCTGCGACTTCGGGAGACGGAATGGCATAACCTTAGCATGTACAACAAACTCTGTGCTATTAAGGAGACTACAAATGTGTGGACGACCTCCACGCGGGCCTCTTGCAGGGACTCTGTGGTTATCTGTTGGATCCGCATTGGTCACGCTTGGGCGACACACGGCTACCTCCTGCGCCGTGAAGACCCGCCTCAGTGCCGGTGCGGTGCCCGGCTGACAGTGGCTCATATCTTGGTGAGCTGTCCTTATTTGGCTGCCCTGCGACAGACTCTTCCATTACCAGACTCGTTGCCATTAATTTTAGAGGACAACGCGTCATCGGCTAATTTAGCTTTGTTTTATACGTTATGGTGGGTTTTATAGTTCTACACTCCTGGAAATTGAAATAAGAACACCGTGAATTCACTGTCCCAGGAAGGGGAAACTTTATTGACACATTCCTGGGGTCAGATACATCACATGATCACACTGACAGAACCACAGGCACATAGACACAGGCAACAGAGCATGCACAATGTCGGCACTAGTACAGTGTATATCCACCTTTCGCAGCAATGCAGGCTGCTATTCTCCCATGGAGACGATCGTAGAGATGCTGGATGTAGTCCTGTGGAACGGCTTGCCATGCCATTTCCACCTGGCGCCTCAGTTGGACCAGCGTTCGTGCTGGACGTGCAGACCGCGGGAGACGACGCTTCATCCAGTCCCAAACATGCTCAATGGGGGACAGATCCGGAGATCTTGCTGGCCAGGGTAGTTGACTTACACCTTCTAGAGCACGTTGGGTGGCACGGGATACATGCGGACGTGCATTGTCCTGTTGGAACAGCAAGTTCCCTTGCCGGTCTAGGAATGGTAGAACGATGGGTTCGATGACGGTTTGGATGTACCGTGCACTATTCAGTGTCCCCTCGACGATCACCAGTGGTGTACGGCCAGTGTAGGAGATCGCTCCCCACACCATGATGCCGGGTGTTGGCCCTGTGTGCCTCGGTCGTATGCAGTCCTGATTGTGGCGCTCACCTGCACGGCGCCAAACACGCATACGACCATCATTGGCATCAAGGCAGAAGCGACTCTCATCGCTGAAGACGACACGTCTCCATTCGTCCCTCCATTCACGCCTGTCGCGACACCACTGGACGCGGGCTGCACGATGTTGGGGCGTGAGCGGAAGACGGCCTAACGGTGTGCGGGACCGTAGCCCAGCTTCATGGAGACGGTTGCGAATGGTCCTCGCCGATACCCCAGGAGCAACAGTGTCCCTAATTTGCTGGGAAGTGGCGGTGCGGTCCCCTACGGCACTGCGTAGGATCCTACGGTCTTGGCGTGCATCCGTGCGTCGCTGCGGTCCGGTCCCAGGTCGACGGGCACGTGCACCTTCCGCCGACCACTGGCGACAACATCGATGTACTGTGGAGACCTCACGCCCCACGTGTTGAGCAATTCGGCGGTACGTCCACCCGGCCTCCCGCATGCCCACTATACGCCCTCGCTCAAAGTCCGTCAACTGCACATACGGTTCACGTCCACGCTGTCGCGGCATGCTACCAGTGTTAAAGACTGCGATGGAGCTCCGTATGCCACGGCAAACTGGCTGACACTGACGGCGGCGGTGCACAAATGCTGCGCAGCTAGCGCCATTCGACAGCCAACACCGCGGTTCCTGGTGTGTCCGCTGTGCCGTGCGTGTGATCATTGCTTGTACAGCCCTCTCGCAGTGTCCGGAGCAAGTATGGTGGGTCTGACACACCGGTGTCAATGTGTTCTTTTTTCCATTTCCAGGAGTGTATATAAGTTTTCGCGCATGTCCTTTGTCCCTTTGTGTTCTCCGCTCTAATGATTTTAGGCTGGATGTTTTAATGCGTCGCAGAGTGGTTGGCTTTTCCTATTTATTCTCGTGGTCAGCCAGCCACTGTCTTCTGCTCTCTTGTTAATATCCCTTCTACCTATTTCTTGCTTTTCTCTGTGGTTTTCTTTGTTTTCTTTTCCTGTTTTGTCCATAGTAGCATTGGTTGTCCTTCTGTTGTTCTTCTGGTTCTTCCATTCTCCTGTTGTTGTGCTGTACGTCTCCTTTCTTTTCTTATTTCCCTTGTGTAATTATTTTACCGGAAACAAGGGACCGATGACCTCGCAGTTTCGTCCCTCCCCCCCCCCCCCCCAACCCCCGTCCTTAAACCAACTAACCAATCTGCACAGGCGCTGCACGCCCGGATCCAGAACATCACAGGCGACACACAACGAGGTGTCTGCGAGATGAATCCCCTGACGGCGTGACCGGTATGCTTATTTCCCATTGACCATAAGGTAGCATTCAGACTGGTCGTCAGTGGCACGATAAGTAGCGCACACCGATCGCCAGACGACACGCGAAGCTATGTGGGGATACCTCCCTCAACCACATTCGATGAGCTGTTCTGTTGAAGAAAGCCACAGATAACCTTCCTGGACATCAAGGTCGTTTGCAATATCGCAGTGCAGACATATTTCAGTTAGAGGAAAAATGGGGGAAGTGCAAGAAGGACGACGGGATGTTCGAAAGTTGGATAGGGGTTGACAGAGCGTCCAGCAATAGGCTGGTAAGGCACGTGGGACAGCAGTGTCACAGCATCATTTAAGATCAGACGAAAAGCGCTCTCACAGTGTCAGGTACAAGATGAATGCCTAAACCACCTTGCATCACAGGAGGGTGAGGATCTCTTACCGTATCATGAACCGCTAGCCATGGCAAACATATGAGCCCAAGGTCGCTAGCACGCTGTGGGCCGTGGAATGAGGAGTGGGAATTGTCTCTGCCATGTGGGGATACACGACGCCATTTCCACATTCATATGTCGTGTCCGGTGCAGAAGACAGAGAGCTCGTAAACGATGATCTAGGAGTCCAGTTCGATGCTGGGACAGTAGGCGCCGTCAGTTGAGGGCAATCGTGCGCCAAAAATCACTTACGAAATCGTGTCCCAAGCATCGGATAGCAGAAGCTACACGCAATGGAGCAGGAAACCCTGCACCCGTAGCCACTGTAATCGATTTGCTGGCGTTAAGGCAGCTACCAGAAGCTTCGCCGGAGGTGACCTCAGTATCGCTACAAAGACCGATGACGAGATTGTCCTCATAAACAATAAATCTGAATACATGGCCACCGAGTGATCTCCCAGACAGGTGTTGACGGAAGCCACAGAGCAACGGTTCCATGGCGAAACCATACAACAGTTCACAGAGCGGGCGGTGTTGACGCACCGAATGATGGATCAAGACCGGACGAGTGAGAAAGCCATTGTAGAGAATAGAGGACGTCGCTCCGCTAAGGAAACGCATCACGTCGATGGTAGTATCTTGGTATCCCATATTTTGGAGCATCCGTTCTAGGTAGTCGTGATTGATCTGATCGCCACCTGGGTGAAGTCAGGAGAGGTCAAAAGTAAGCATATTCGATTATGTCTCGATAGCTACAGACTTCAGAACGGGATGCAGCCAACAACTGGTTAAAGATTTGGAGCACAATCAAGGACGGTAGTCTTATATACGTGATGTGGACGGGAATAAGGAGACCGTTAACGAAGCTGTCTGTGATCTGCACGATAGGCGACATGAGGTCCCAACAAATTTCTGTCCACATCGACGCCAATAGGGGATGAAAACTCTATTGGGAGGTCATCAGGGCCAGGCGACTTGTTCGTAGAACCACCTGGATAGCTTCATGGATTTCGTCGTCAGAGACGTCGGCAAGGAGATTCATCATTGCATCTCCAGGAACCGTGCCAGAGGAGAGGCGGGAGACTGCGGTTATGTTGGCAGGGTTGTGAGGTTATGCAAACCGCACAACATAAGCTTCATAGAGGGCAACCTCTATCGCGCTGAGTATCGAAGTGCCGCCCGCCACCAGTCGTAAGAACAGTAATCAAAATCCTCCGACGGTGGCGCCACTCTGCTATCACGTGGTAACTGACGGATGCTTTACGCTAAGCAGTCTTGTGATGCCCTGACCATAGCTAGTTTAAGGTGACGTGCGGGTAGGACAGCGATCTGTGCCTTGCATGATTCACCATCACCTGACACTCTGGCGAATATGGCGTCATATTACATTCCGGAGAGTGGTGAAGTAGAAACCCTGGGTTCATCATCGTCACGCAGTGACCTCCCTTCTGAAACCAATCAAGGCCTTGCGGAGGGTAGGCTTTGCACACAGGACCTACCATGATAGGGCAGACTGATACGCATCACAGCCACGACGACAAGTTGTCTACATCGTTTCAATGAGCTGGCGGCAGCCGGGTGAAGTAAGAGGGATTCTTTACAGTTTACATATCCCCAGCTGCGGCACGCTCTCTGGCGCAGAGATTGACAGCACAGATATACGGACAGAGAATGCAATGCAAGGGACCAAACTTCAGTAACCTGCACCCCACTGACGTTATCGCAGGAGATATAAACACGATCGAGACGACTTGAAGAATGGCAGAGAAATATGCAAACCCTAGACGTTACCATGTATCTGCTCTCAAGGGTCCACAAGGTTGAGGTGCTGGGCAACTGCCGCTAGCGCGGTGCAAAATGGGTGGTGTGTCAGTTGGCCTTCAGGCGCCTATGTGAAGTCACCTTCCATGACTCCAGCTTCTTGCTGACCCTGATGGATAGGTGTGGCATGGCTTGGAGAAGAAAGTAGAGCACTCGCAGCATCGTCCCAAATCAGAAGGCGCATAGAATTTGTTGATCTTGACCCTACTGACCGTGACAGCCATACCTCTGGCATGAGAGTGACATACAACTGCATCAGTAAGCATACTGTAGCTCGCATGAAGTGTTGAATGCTATTGACAAGGGATTTCAAATTGATTTCGTATTTCTGGATTTAGGGAAGGATTTTGACAGTGTATCATACAAGCAGCTTGTAGTGAAATTGCATGCCTATTGAATATCGTCTCAGTTATGTGACTGGATGCGTGATTTCCTGTTAGAGAGGTCGCAGTTCGTAGTAATTGACGGAAAGTCATTGAGTAAAACAGAAGTGATTTCTGGCGTTCCCCAGGATAGTGTTATAGGCCTTTTGCTGTTCCTTATCTGTATAAACGATTTGAGAGACAATCTGAGCAACCGTCTTCGGTTGTTTGCAGATGACGCTGTCGTTTATAGCCTAATAAAGTCATCAGCAGACCAAAACGAATTGCAAAACGATATAGAAAAGATATTTGTATGGTGAAAAAATTGGCACTTGACCATAAATAACGAAAAGTGTGAGGTCATCCTCATGAGTGCTAAAAGGAATCCGTTAAATTTCGGCTACACGATAAATAAGTCAATTCTAAAGGCCGTAATTTCAACTAAATACCAAGGAATTACAATTAAGAATAACTTAAATTGGAAGGGACACACAGAAAATGTTGTGAGGAAATCTAACCAATGACTGCGTTTTATTGGCAGGACCCTAAGAAAAGTAACAGATCTACAAAGGACACTGCCTACACTACGCTTGTCCGTCCTCTTTTAGAATACTGCTGCCCAGTGTGGGATTCTTACCAGATAGGACTGACGGAGTACATGGAAAAAGTTCAAAGAAGGGCTGACGTTTTGTATTATCGCGAAATATGGGAAGAGTTCAAAAAATGGCTCTGAGCACTATGGGACTTAACTTCTGAGGTCATCAGTACCCTAGAACTTAGAACTACTTAAACCTATCTAACCTAAAGGCATCACACACATCCATGCCAAAGGCAGGATTCGAACCTGCGACCGTAGCGGTCACGCGGTTCCAGAGTGTAGGGCCTAGAACCGCTCGGCCACTCAGGCCGGCTGGGAGAGAGTGTCACTGTAATGATACACGATTTGGGCTGGACATCTTTAAAAGAAAGGCGTTTTTCGTTGCGACGGAATCTTCTCACGAAATTCCAATCGCCAACTTTGTCCTCCTAATGCAAAAATATTTTGTTGACACCGACCTACATAGGGAGAACCGATTACCATGATAAAATAAGGGAAATCAGACCTCATACGGAAAGATATAGGTCTTCGTTCTTTCCGCACGCTGTACGAAATTGGAATAATAAAGAATCGTGAAGGTGGTTCGATAAACCCTCTGCCAGGCACTTAAAATGTGATTTGCAGAGTATCGATGTAGATATAGAAGAGGATCGCAACCTCACTACCAGTGGATGAAGCATGGGAGACGTGTGCTTTAAAGCCATGGGGAGCACAAAAATATACCAACATGCCCCCCGAAGACAGGCAACCTCAGTTCCCACAGCTTAAGGTATTTCGTCAAGTAATGCCATTTTATGTCACGTGCGAATGGTATTGACATTGATCTCGGCCATACGATAAATTTGAAAAGCTGCCATCGCCTGGACGGTGGGCGATGGAATCATGGAGGAAGCGCGAGGAGCTCCGTGCTTGAGCCTCGTCGAAGAGCACATCACTTTGATGGGGAGGGAGACGACCCCACGAAGGGGATCCATCCCCCTGTACTCCTCCAGAACGTCCATCCTCAGTGATGACGTCGTCCACCCAGGAAACAGACGTCTCACTGGGCTGGGCCAGTGAAAACATTATCAGAGGTGCAACCACAGTAGCGTCAGATATAGAAAGGGGGCAACTGCATTATAAACAGGCAGGGGAATGTCAGTGTCAGTAGGTTGATGCTGGAGATGGTGGGGAGAGATGTCACATCGCATGGTGCCCGAACATCAGAGGACAGCACACCATCAGTAGTATGGTCGTCATCCTGCGCATACATCCGATGGAGGCGCTGTCTCTTTCTTTTCATCAGAGACCATTGCTTTCTAACATGTTGTTCCATGTCCAATGCCGCAGCTTCGGCTGGACATATTGCTTGGCCCCAAAGGCTCAGTCCCACCTGAGGTCCTCTTCCGGAATTCTCTCTCTGTTCTTGGCGAGTTTGGGGCTTCAGACATCACTTGCACTAATGGCTCACTGGTCGGCGGTCTTGTTGGCTTTCCTTACACTCACGTTGACCATATCGAACAACGCTCCTTGCTAGTTCGCTGCAGAGTATTCACTGCAGAGCTGGTTGTCATCTCTCGCGCTCTTGAACATATCCGCTCCTGCTCCGGTGACTCCTCCGTCATTTGTAGTGAACTCCTTAAGCAGCCTACAAGCCCTCGACCAGTGCTTTCCTAGCCATCCTTTGGTATTGTTAATCCAGGACTCTTTATGCCCTCTACAGGAGTGGACTCTCAGTGACCTTCATTTGGACCCCAGGCCATGTTGGGATACCGGGCAATGAACATGTTGACCGCCTGGCCAAACAGGCCACCACTAACCATCTCTGGACATTGGCCTCCCGGCGACCGATTTGCGAGCAGTCTTCCGCCGCAACGTTTTCGCGATTTGGGACACTGAATGGCGCAACCTGACCACACCAAGCAAACTCCGTGCTATCAGGAAGACGACGGATGTGTGGCGGTCATCCATGCGAGCCACTAGCAGGGAATCAGTTGTCCTTTGTCGGCTCCGCATTGGCCACACCCGCTTGACGCACAGCTATTTACTGCGGCGCGAGGACCGCCTCTATGTCGCTGCGGGTCGGCTTTGACGGTGGTCCACATTCTGTTGGCCTGTCCCCTTTTAACTGCGCTCAGGCCGACGTTTGCGCTGCCTGATACGCTCCCTCCCCTTTTAACAGATGACACTGCCATGGCAGGCTTAGTTTTGCGTTTTATTCAGGCAGGGGTTTTTTATCGCTTACTCTAAGTGTTTGTCACTTTCTTGTGCTGAGTCTGCCCTTTGGCCTACGATTTTAGACTGGGTTGTTTAGTGTGTTTCTGGGTGGTTGGCTTTTTCTTTTTTGTCTCTACAGTCGGCCAACAACTGTCACACTCTGTGTGATTTTAATTCCTTTTGTCTGGTCTCTGTCTGAGTCTCTCTTGTCCTGTGTCGTCTCTTATTCTTTGTGGATGTTTGAAGTTTTTGGAAAAAGGGACCAATGACCTTAGCAGTCTGGTCCCTTCAGTCCTACAAACCAACCAGCCAACCATGTCCAATGGCAGATGGCTTTCGTCTGACATGCGGCCATAGGGCAGAAAAGCGGAGGTCGGTGCAGCTCCACGGTCAACAACCAGGGGGCCAGTTCAGACGGCTTGCGTCAACTGACAGGCAACGTCAGTTAGTGCTACCTCCGGCGGCAGTTACGGAGAGACAGGCAAAACATCAATCGTGTCGTCGAGATGTGTCTGCAGTGGCGCCGACTCACTCAAAGTGGGAGCGCAAGCAGTCAAATGGGGACGCACAGGATTGAGGTGAAACAGTGTGCGCTGCAGAGAGAGAGCTGATGATGATGATGATGATGATGAAATGATGACAGCACAAACACCCAGTCCCCGGGCAGAGAAAATCCCCAACCCGGCCGGGAATCAAACTGGGACCCCGTGGTCCAGAGGAAGCAACGCCAGCCACTAGACCATGAGCTGCGGGCGGAGAGAGAGAGCAATATCACTGATCGGCATCTGAACCAGCCTATGTCGGAGACATTTAGAACGTACATGGCCCTGGCCACGACGTGAGTTAGTGTGCGGCTGGCCGTCAGACATGACAGCCCTGGAGTCAGCAATAACCAGGTAGGAAGGCACCTGTTTCCTAGTTTAGTTTTTATCTGTCGGATACCATTGTGGACACGGTAGGTGTCGAACTTTCACTTTTCAGCAAGGTGAGCGACGGCATTGCCGTAAGGTTTAAAGGCAGCCTCCACAACGTTCGATGGCACCTAAACTGGAGTTGGAAAACTCTCAACGTTCGGAGGCAAAAACCAGCGTTATCAACCACGGCAGCCCCTTTGTGTCCCTCAGAGTATTGGAACTTGAGATCAGTATCATGGCGCAGCACAGCGTCGGCGCACAGCTGTTCATTCGTCTGCTTTATGTACACAGTGGTACTAAGGATCGAAAAATGAATTCCGTGAACATCTTGTGGCAGGAGACGCCTTTCGTACAGTATAAATCGCTTTGATTCATACACCATAATCGTACATGATCCAAAGGAAATATTAAATTAATAGTTACTTGGCGATGGGAAGACGCCATGATGGTCGATGAATTCGGACACGAAGAGATATCGCTACGTGGATGTAAACAAACGCGCGCTCGCTCGCAAGCAGCGGATCACACGAGACGCAAACAAGGCGTGTTCGCCTCTCCCGTGCCAAAGACAGGCTGTCTCGCTGAGCTAGTGGGACAGCTACGGCATAGCACACAGCTCACGCTGCCTGCGAAGCTGCGCGCTGTTACAGCGTTGCCAGAGCCTTGTTTTTTAAAATGTACTTGTGTCTAGTCTGTTGGCGGGACTAGTTTTGCTGGAGACACTTCTGTGTTGGAAAGGGTGAACTAAATGCTGAATGCCAAGTTTGGCATTTTTGTTGCTCTGTATTTGGATTAATTTAAGCACGAATTAGAAGTTGGACTTCTGACTACCTTCGCCGGCCGGGGTGGCCGAGCGGTTCTAGGCGCTACCGTCTGGAGCCGCGCGACCGCTACGGTAGCAGGTTTGAATCCTGCCTCGGTCATGGATGTGTGTGATGTCCTTCGGTTAGTAGAAGTGACTTAAACGTCGTTTTCCTGAAAAAAGCTTTATTCAGCTTTTAATAAAACGGCGAAAAGTTTAATTTCTTAGAGAATATTCTAAGGAAGGTATAAATCCTGCAGAGGTCACGGAAAGTGGAGAGAAGGCTGGAGGGAGAGAAATAAGACGCATTTAACTTTGACACTCAAATGCTCGGTTAATGAAGACGAATCTATCAACGAAGTTCTACAGATTTGTGAATGTACTCCTAAATGACCAAATGAGAAAAAACACAAAACATAGAAACGCCGTAACTTCGACATTTGTCTCATAGCAACTCCAAGAATTTTCTGGCGTCCACATCAATCTGCACCTACCTTCATCACTGCCATTGTTCAAGGGGTAAAATCTTTAGTCGTCCTTTCTTTCTTTATGAACAAATACTTTACAGCTGGTTAGCCTGAAGAGGCAAAAGAGGACGTCACTGTAAAAATAAGGTCCATAAAACCCGGCTTCAGATTTGCTGTTTTGAGCAATAAGTCGAATATTGCTACTATTACGATACAAATAACACAGGCCAGTGTTTCATGATTTATCTTTCTCTTCTTGACACGTGAGCCATCAACTTTCTAGGAGAGGCAACAACTTAGATCAACCCCGTTTGATCGATTTTTGGCAACTTCTCGGCAGTCTAGGACCTTTACCTAGTGTGATTAGTAGGGGAAATGGATAAAATCTTAACAGAGGAGCACTTTTTATCACAGGATCGTTTCTTGTTGTGGTCTTCAGTCCAGAGACTGGTTTGATGCAGCTCTCCATGCTACTCTATCCTGTGCAAGCTTCTTCATCTCCTAGTACTTACTGCAACCTACATCCTTCTGAATCTGCTTAGTGTATTCATCTCTTGGTGTCCCTCTGCGATTTTTACCCTCCACACTACCCTCTAATACTGAATTGGTGATCCCTTGATGCCTCAGAACGTGTCCTACCAACCGATTCCTTCTTCTAGTCAGGTTGTGTCACAAATTCCTGTTCTCCCCAATTCTATTCAGTACCTTCTCATTAGTTACATGTTCTACCCATCTAATCCTCAGCATTCTTCTGTAGCACTACATTTCGAAAGCTTCTATTCTCTTCTTGTCTAAACTGTTTATCGTCCATGTTTCACTTCCATACATGGCTACAATCCATACAAATACTTTAAGAAAAGACTTCCTGACACTTAAATCTATACTCGATGTTAACAAGTTTCTCTTCTTCAGAAACGCTTTCCTTGCCATTGCCAATCTACATTTTATATTCTCTCTGTTTCGAACATCATCAATTACATTGCTCCCCAAACAGCAAAACTCGTTTAACACTTTAAGTGTCCTATTTCCAAATCTAATTCACTCAGCATCACCCGACTTAGTTCGACTACATTCCTTTACCCTCGTTTTGCTTTTGTTGACGTTCATCTTGTATCCTCCATTCAAAACACTGTCCATTCCGTTCAACTGCTCCTCCAGGTTCTTTGCTATCTCTTACAGAATTACAATGTCATCGGCAAACCTCAAATCAAAGTTTTTATTTCTTCCCCATGGATTTTAATTCCTACGCCAAATGTTTCTTTTGTTTCCTTTTGTTTTCGGATCGTTTAGTAAACACGAAAGCGGATTTCGATGCACTGTTTGGAATGTGTGGGGAGCGTTCACCTCGGCTAAAGCGTCAAGGCAGCAGTGGCAGAGAACAGCACCGACGAAAGTCACACTTCTATTTTTGACTACACAAACGTGCTGCGCCACGCCAACGGGTTCTGGGATTCGGTCATCAAAAGGCATTGGAAAGGCGAGTACATGATGATTTTGTAACTGGCCAGCGGTTTGCAGCTGAACTCTACATGGGGTGGCGTTAGCTCAAATACGTATATCAGAAGCACTCTGAGTGAAAGCAGCAGACGCAGAGGGCGCAATATTCAGCACTGCATAAATAACTCTTAAAGGGGAAGGGGAGGGGTATAACCTGTCAACCGACAGGGTTTGGGGATGCCAAATATTAAATTTTAAAATAGTTCGAAAAGGATAAATTTTGCAAGACAGTGAAAGTTTCGTGTAAATGAAGAACTCTAAGAATAAGTTGGAAATTCGAATCAGTCATAAAATAGTGTGTCACTGGAAACTGTCTACGGTATTGTGAAACAAATGACAAAGGATGCATTGGAGTTGATCACCTTGGTTACGTCTTTCTAAATGGCAAAGGTTGATAGTGGCAATATTGCCAACTCAGTTTCTACGATGCGCCTACGCAACACTTCAAATGTACCTACGTTAGCTTGAAAGCCCCAACAGAAAAACTTTATGCGGCAGCATGGGCTACCTAACGTATTATAAAAGGTCGCGCATAAAAACCGGATTTTTCTGGACGTCGCGTTCTGTTGGTGATAAGTCAAGGTGAAGTGTTTTCAATAGGCCTTGCGCTAGGCAACGTTTGTGTACCTAACACATTGATCGCTTCAGTTACACTAACTTACAGTAGGGGGTCAAAGTATAAATATTACGCACTTATTCTTTCTTCGTCAGATGGAGCAAATCGGTGGTAGCACGGAGAAATATACTGTCAAGTATCTTCAGTATCATCACAAGGCTTCTGGGAACCCCATATTGTAGAACCGAAGCACATGCAAAATTTTTATGTGCGTAAAATGCGGTCTGAGGTGTAAAACTAGCATTGCGTAATTTCAGTTTCACATAAGTAAGCCGGCCGAAGTGGCCGTGCGGTTAAAGGCGCTGCAGTCTGGAACCGCAAGACCGCTACGGTCGCAGGTTCGAATCCTGCCTCGGGCATGGATGTTTGTGATGTCCTTAGGTTAGTTAGGTTTAACTAGTTCTAACTTCTAGGGGACTAATGACCTCAGCAGTTGAGTCCCATAGTGCTCAGAGCCATTTGAACCATTTTTGAACATAAGTAAACTATCAAAATTTTGCAGCCTCGGAAAGTTATGATATGAATGACACGCTTTTCTGTGGCAGAGAAACGAAGGCAACTAACCAAAAAATGACCCTTTCGGAGCACAAACAAGGCGAATATTCACGTGAAAAGACGCTGACTAAAAAATGGGATGTCAGTTGCTTCATTCTATCTTCCTGAGAAACTTAAAAAATCTCAAAAACAAAATGTTGGCAACCGAACAGAATCGCGCTTCTTTATGCTGAGAGGGAAGGAGACAGTGGCAATGGCAAAGAGACGGAAAACTAGTAAATACGTGAAGTTAGTAGAAGTTAGTAGACAGTGATTGTGGTATAGAAAGAGCGAATTAGACAATGATAGTGTGAAAGAAAGAGAGGCACACAGTGGCAGTGGAACGTAGTTGACAGTTACGTAATAGCGCTAGGAAAGGAGTGAAGGAGAAAGTGTCAGTGGGAGAGAATTAAAGAGAAGGAGAAAAGAGCGAGAGTCAGTGATAGAAAGAGGCAATGAGAGTGACAACAAGGAGGAGAGGGACAGTGACAGTTAGGAGATACACAAGCAGTGTGCATGAATGAATGGCGTAGTAGCAGTAAGAGAAAACAAGAGGGAGGCGATGTCGGCGAGAAGAGACAGCAATAGTGGTAGTGGTACTAGGACGGAAGAAGGAGACAGGAAACAGTGACATAGAGACACAAAGAGGTAACGACAATGAGTCGGGAATGAGTGAGTGCGAATGCTTGTAAGCGACTTACGTGACAGACTAACGGATGTGAGCGGGTTGCGGTTAATATGAGCAGTGGTAATGGTGTGAGAGTTGTGCGTCTGTAGAGCGGGGTTGTGTTCGCACGCCTTGGTTTTCGTGGGTGCTGTGGAGCGTGGGAGAGCGCAGTTGGAACCCAACTTTTCAGTCAGTTTCTCTCAACGGGATAAATTGTGGTTTGAAAATTTTTCTATATGAGCATATCCCAGATGTATTTTAAAAGTGTGATTACTTTTCTATTGAAAACTACTGAGAGAAAGAAAATGCTGTGATCTGAATACAAGGCGATTCACGAAGATATGCAAATATTTTAATACGTTATTCTACAAGTAAAACTAATGAAAAAAAGGTGATATAAACGTAGGTCCACGAATGTTTAGTTGAGGAGTTACGGCTAATAAAAGATTTTGCATGAAATTTAGGGACTTCGCAAATATGAAGCATCGCAAAACTAAGAGGTTAAAGTGAACAACGACTTCAGTTGATTTTGTTGTTATTGACCTGATGAATCTAATAAAACATGTCATAGACGTGTATCTGCAATAGTTTTCCAGAACATCCAGAGAATTAAACACATCATTTCGTAAAATTTTTAATTTATTATCTACTTGGCCCAATTTGTTATTAAATTCCAGACAATTGCACAAAGTTTTCAACAGAAATTGTAGAGAATTTTTTTTCCGGGAAAATGATGGTAATAACGTTAACTGACACTGTATGAATGTGTCACATAATCTGCTTTCATTAATACCATAGCACACGTGAATTCATGTTGAACCGGAAAAAAACAAAGCTCACTGCTAAGGAAGTTGTACAGTGTACATACAATTTCACAATACAGTCACAATAAATGTTCAAAAATGTCTCCACCGAATGCAATGCATTTAGCTGCATGTGTATAAACAGATTTCGTTTGTCGTTTCAGGAAAATAAACAAATTTACCTTTATAACAAACTTTCCTTCTCTGGATGTTCTGGAAAACTGCTGCAGATACACATCTGGGACATATTTTATTAGATTCACCAGACAAATAACAACAAAATAAATGGAAATCGTGCTTTACTTTACGTTGTACAGTTTTGCGATGGCTTCATATTGGCGAAGTTGCTAAATTTCAGGCAAAATCTTTTATTAGCCGTAACTCCGTTACTAAACGTTTGCGGACCTAGCTTTACCTGAACTTTTTTCTTTAGTTTTACTTTTAGAATACAATATTAAAATATTTGCATATCTTCGTGAATCATCCTGTATATGCGGTTTCGTAATTTTTGTCGTGGTCAGCTTTAACTACGACAGCAGTGCATTCAAACCGTCAGACACATTGTTTCTCCGTTATATATTCTTTCTCCTCATACATAATCTTAAACTGAAATTGTATACACAGCCATGTGCTGTTTTGTTTTCTTCCTTGTACTCATTTTTAACAGAAAACATAACAGTTGTATTTATGGCTTATGGGGGGGGGGGGATAGGAAGTGGACGTAAAAAGCGGACAGGAAGAGATGGACAGAGGGAGCGGGGGAGAAGTAGGTAGAAAGGAGTAGATGGACTACGAAATGGAGAAGGAAGTGATGCATAGAGAGAGAGGAGGAGGAGGAGGAGGAGGAGGAGGAGGAGGGAACAAAGAGAGGGGGAGGAAGAGACAGAGTGGGGAGAAGCAGATGGGGACGTATATCTAATTCACATACATATTTAGCGATTGTGAAATACTGTCAGGTACGCTAGTAAAGAAATAAAGGTAAAAGTCAACATTTGATGGCCTGACATTTCCTTAAATACGTGTAACAATATCGATGAGGAAAATGCTTTGTAGTAAATAAATAACGTATCTCTTATTAATGCAGTTTACGTTATTCTTCTTCTTATTACAGTCACCCCCCACCCCCATGAACCATGGACCTTGCCGTTGGTGGGGAGGCTTGCGTGCCTCAGCGATACAGATAGCCGTACCGTAGGTACAACCACAACGGAGGGGCATCTGTTGAGAGGCCAGACAAACGTGTGGTTCCTGAAGAGGGGCAGCAGCCTTTTCAGTAGTTGCAAGGGCAACAGTCTGGATGATAGACTGATCTGGCCTTGTAACAATAACCAAAACGGCCTTGCTGTGCTGGTACTGCGAACGGCTGAAAGCAAGGGGAAACTACGGCCGTAATTTTTCCCGAGGGCATGCAGCTTTACTGTATGATTAAATGATGATGGCGTCCTCTTGGGTAAAATATTCCGGAGGTAAAATAGTCCCCCATTCGGATCTCCGGGCGGGCACTACTCAAGAGAATGTCGTTATCAGGAGAAAGAAAACTGGCGTTCTACGGATCGGAGCGTGGAATGTCAGGTCCCTTAATCGGGCAGGTAGATTAGAAAATGTAAAAAGGGAAATGGATAGGTTAAAGTTAGATATAGTGGGAATTAGTGAAGTTCGGTGGCAGGAGGAACAAGACTTCTGGTCAGGTGACTACAGGGTTATCAACACAAAGTCAAATAGGGGTAATGCAGGAGTAGGTTTAATAATGAAAAGGAAAATAGGAATGCGGGTAAGCTACTACAAACAGCATAGTGAACGCATTATTGTGCCCAAGATAGATACGAAGCCCACACCTACTACAGTAGTACAGGTTTATATGCCAACTAGCTCTGCAGATGAAGAAGAAATTGAAGAAATGTATGATGAAATAAGAGAAATTATTCAGATAGTGAAGGGAGACGAAAATTTAATAGTCATGGGTGACTGGAATTCGAGTGTAGGAAAAGGGAGAGAAGGAAACGTAGTAGGTGAATATGGATTGGGGCTAAGAAATGAAAGAGGAAGCCGCCTGGTAGAATTTTGCACAGAGCACAACTTAATCATAGCTAATACTTGGTTTAAGAATCATGATAGAAGGTTGTATACATGGAAGAACCCTGGAGATACTAAAAGGTATCAGATAGATTAGGAACCAGGTTTTAAATTGTAAGACATTTCCAGGGGCAGATGTGGACTCTGACCATAATCTATTGGTTATGATATGTAGATTAAAACCGAAGAAACTGCAAAAAGGTGGGAATTTAAGGAAATGGGACCTGGATAAACTGAAAGAACCAGAGGTTGTACCGAGTTTCAGGGAGAGCATAAGGGAACAATTGACAGGAATGGGGGAAAGAAATACAGTAGAAGAGGAATGGGTAGCTTTGAGGGATGAAGTAGTGAAGGCAGCAGAGGATCAAATAGGTAAAAAGACTAGGGCTAGTAGAAATCCTTGGGTAACAGAAGAAATATTGAATTTAATTGATGAAAGGAGAAAATATAAAAATGCAGTAAATGAAGCAGGCAAAAAGGAATACAAACGTCTCAAAAATGAGATCGACAGGAAATGCAAAATGGCTAAGCAGGGATGGCTAGAGGACAAATGTAAGGATGTAGAGGCTTTTCTCACTAGGGGTAAGATAGATACTGCCTACAGGAAAATTAAAGAGACCTCTGGAGATAAGAGAACCACCTGTATGAACATCAAGATCTCAGATGGAAACCCAGTTCTAAGCAAAGAAGGGAAAGCAGAAAGGTGGAAGGAGTATATAAAGGGTCTATACAAGGACGATGTACTTGAGGACAATATTATAGAAATGGAAGAGGATGTAGATGAAGATGAAATGGGAGATACGATACTGCGTGAAGTGTTTGACAGAGCACTGAAAGACCTGAGTCGAAACAAGGCCCCCGGAGTAGACAACATTCCATTGGAACTACTGACGGCCTTGGGAGAGCCAGTCCTGACAAAACTCTACCATCTGGTGAGCAAGATGTATGAAACAGGTGAAATACCCTCAGACTTCAAGAAGAATATAATAATTCCAATCCCAAAGAAAGCAGGTGTTGACAGATGTAAAAATTACCGGACAATCAGTTTAATAAGCCACAGCTGCAAAATACTAACACGAATTCTTTACAGACGAATGGAAAAACTAGTAGAAGCCGGCGTCGGGGAAGATCAGTTTGGATTCCGTAGAAATACTGGAACACGTGAGGCAATACTGACCTTACGACTTGCCTTAGAAGAAAGATTAAGGAAAGGCAAACCTACGTCTCTAGCATTTGTAGACTTAGAGAAAGCTTTTGACAATGTAGACTGGAATACTTTCTTTCAAATTCTGAAGTTGGCAGGGGTAAAATACAGGGAGCGAAAGGCTATTTACAATTTGTACAGAAACCAGATGGCAGTTATAAGAGTCGAGGGACATGAAAGGGAAGTAGCGGTTGGGAAGGGAGTAAGACAGGGTTGTAGCCTCTCCCCGATGTTATTCAATCTGTATATTGAGCAAGCAGTAAAGGAAACACAAGAAAAATTCGGAGTAGGTATTAAAATCCATGGAGAAGAAATAAAAACTTTGAGGTTCGCCGATGACATTGTAATTCTGTCAGAGACAGCAAAGGACTTGGAAGAGCAGTTGAACGGAATGGATGGTGTCTTGAAGGGAGGATATAAGATGAACATCAACAAAAGCAAAACGAGGTTAATGGAATGTAGTCGAATTAAGTCGGGTGATGCTGAGGGAATTAGATTAGTAAATGAGACACTTAAAGTAGTAGATGAGTTTTACTATTTGGGGAGCAAAATAACCGATGATGGTCGAAGTAGAGAGGATATAAAATGTAGACTGGCAATGGCAAGGAAAGCGTTTCTAAAGAAGAGAAATTTGTTAACATCGAGTATAGATTTAAGTGTCAGGAAGTCATTTCTGAAAGTATTTGTATGGAGTGTAGACACGTATGGAAGTGAAACATGGACGGTAAATAGTTTGGACAAGAAGAGAATAGAAGCTTTCGAAATGTGGTGCTACAGAAGAATGCTGCAGTTAGATGGGTAGATCAGTTAACTAATGAGGAGGTACTGAATAGGATTGGGGAGAAGAGGAGTTTGTGGCACAACTTGACCAGAAGAAGGGATCGGTTAGTAGGACATGTTCTGAGGCATCAAGGGATCACCAATTTAGTATTGGAGGGCATCGTGGAGGGTAAAAATCGTAGGGGGAGACCAAGAGATGAATACACTAAGCAGATTCAGAAGTATGTAGGTTGCAGTAGGTACTGGGAGATGAAGAAGCTTGCACAGGATAGAGTAGCATGGAGAGCTGCATCAAACCAGTCTCAGGACTGAAGACCACAACAAGAACAACAAATTGGTTTTCCCTCCTTTGTCTATAACTTGCTGTAAATTTTGCCTCGTTTCCTTTTTCTTCTCGGTGTTGAAGCCATATTTAGTGGATATTAACATCAAGATAATATGGAAAAAATCTTGCAAACCTTGTTTTGGAGGTGGAACAACTAAACTGCACTGCACGAACTGTCCAAAAAATGGTTCAAATGGCTCTGAGCACTATGGGACTCAACTTCTGAATTCATCAGTCCCCTAGAACTTAGAACTACTTAAACCTAGTAACCTAAGGACATCACACACATCCATACCCCAGGCAGGATTCGAACCTGCGACCGTAGCGGTCGAGCGGTTCCAGACTGTAGCGCCTAGAACCGCTCGGCCACCCCGGCCGGCTGCACGAACTGTTCATCCAGTTTCATTGTATGTCAGATTGTTTGTTTTCCAACAACTTTATTTAGTATATAACTTTTACTTTTCGGTAGGGTAAATGAAAAGTGCTTTCGAAGCTACCTGTTTACGCCATAAACCATGATCATGACGCGTCGGAAAGTACGCTTTCTCCATATTACACGACAGCTGGTTTTCCTCTGTGTACTACAGACACGTTAAATAGGCACTGACGATTTATAAACTTTTTTGTTTCCAATAAAGAAACCATTTATGTGTAAGTCATCCGCTGTCCCATGACGTTCCATTTTGTTCAGCAGAAGCGACGACGACACAGTCGACAAGGCAGTACTGAGCTGTGCTGGTTGCTACGCTCCCCTCTATTCAGGGAGGGTGAAAAAGTGAGTAGATTTTAGTTACATATTCTGCGAGTGACAAACTAAATTTTAGATGCGTGATTAATTTTGGAGCTATAACTCAAAATGTATTACACTGAAAGCCTTACACTTCTCTTTCACTCACTGGTGTCCCGTATCTGGTTCTGCTTATAAATACATATTCTCACGAAATGACATATGAGTAAATGTGATGTAAATGTGATATGTGAAAATAAGACGTCATGGATGACTGATATTGTGAAAAAGATTGACTGTATCTGAAAGTGGTAAGGATGGCGTCGTCCGTGGAAGGGGAAGGAGGGATGGGGATGACGCTTGAAAATTTCGCATGGGGCGGCGAAATCCCTCGAGTCAGTCCTTACAGGCAGCACCAGGGCTCGATGGCCAGATTTCCCCTGCCCCCCGACCCCTCAATCCTACCACCGTGCAAACATCTCTACAGTTGTAATGGTACATTGGAATACTATCACAGGCTCCAGAGAAGCCCAGGTGAATGTCACTCATAGCATAACATTGACTCCACTGGCCGGCATCAATTCTGTGTTAAGTCTTTCGAGCAATCGTTCGCCTGGACGATGGCGTAACTCGACACGAGCATCGACTTGGTTCAACAATAAACTTGATGCATCCAACAAGACGACAACTTTCCATTGGTCCACAGTCCTATTTCGGTGATCCCCCTCTAAAATTGTTAGCTGTAGAGTCCTGTATTTGGCAGTATGCTCTGAGTAGTGTACTCCGAAACACTTGTGCTTGTCCCAGCATTGCACTCTGCCGACAAATTTGCCACAAATCCTGATTTACAGGCCGGGCAAACCTCTGACTTCTGATGTCCAACTCTTTGCGGGCAACTGATGGCATTACCGCCCTTCGGCCGCTTTCCATAAATGGCGACGACACAGTTACGCGTATAGCTGATCGTATCCGGTGTTTCCGACACTTTCATTCCCAAGTGCTGGCCATAAAAGCCAGTGGATTTCCCCATTTGCTACCCGATTCGTCGAGAGAATCAGTCTCCCCCCCCCCCCCCCGCCCCAAATTCATCTCTTCTCCGTCTAATATACCGGGTGATCAAAAAGTCAGTATAAATTTGAAAACTGAATAAATCACGGAATAATGTAGATAGAGAGGTACAAATTGACACGCATGCTTGGAATGACATGGGCTTTCATTAGAAACAAAAAAAATTACAAAAGTTAAAAAAAAATGTCCGACAGATGGTGCTTCATCTGATCAGAATAGCAATAATTAGCATAACAAAGTAAGGCAAAGCAAAGATGATGTTCTTTACAGGAAATGCTCAATATGTCCACCATCATTCCTCAACAATAGCTGTAGTCGAGGAATAATGTTGTGAACAGCACTGTAAAGCATGTCCAGAGTTATGGTGAGGCATTGGCGTCGGATGTTGTCTTTCAGCATCCCTAGAGATGTCGGTCGATCACGATACACTTGCGACATCAGTAACCCCAAAGCCAATAATCGCACGGACTGAGATCTTTCACGCGTCTAGCAATACGTTTTTTTGTTCTAATAAAACCCCATGTCATTCCAAGCATGTGTGTCAATTTTTACCTCTCTATCTACATTATTCCGTGGTTTATTAAGTTTCCAAATTTATACTGACTTTTTGATCACCCGGTACTTTCCTTACCACGTGACGTCTCGCAACGCAATCAAAATGGTTCAAATGGCTCTAAGCACTATGGGACTTAACATCTGAGGTCATCAGCGGCAGGCGTACATTACATGACATTTTACCACTGCAGGACTCAAAGTTTCCTAATTGCGTTGCGTCGGCCGTTGTGACCTAGCGGTTCTAGGCGCTTCAGTCTAGAACCGCGCTGCTGCTACAGTCGCAGGTTCGAATCGTGCCGCGTGTATGGATGTGTGTGAAGTCCTTAGGTTAGTTAGGTTTAAGTAGTTCTAAGTCTAGGGGACTGATGACCTCAGATGTTAAGTCCATAGTCCTTAGAGCTATTTGAACCATTTGAACTATCATTAATGTACACCACTATCCATCCTACATCTGATTCCTTATAAGATCGGACTCCGATGTACAAAACAGCTAAGTTGCCCATACCGATGTCGTTTTATGCTACCCACGAGGGAAATTTTTTGTATTCCCCCTCTCTCTACGAGCAAACTATTAGTCCTACAGAAAAAAAGAGAACGTTTGTTATGGGAAATTTAATGTAGTTTGTACTGGGATACGTTTTCGCTGGAGGACACGGTTGTCGAGTTATGCAATAAAAACTTACAATAGTGACACTGAAACGCTCCCCCATCCGTGTACTTATCCATCACAAGTCAGAAGTTTTAGCATTTTGTTCGTGACACTCCCTCCTACCACTGTAAAAATATTACCTGCTACACAAACTATTCGTAATAGTCGACCGTTTTTGGTCCCTACTGATTGGACTATTACTCCAGCCGCCTATTTCGTTAACATTATTACTCTGAACGTGCCCATGAAGGTAATGAAAGAGAAACGACTTCCGTAAACGTTACACTAAAACGTATTACGTTCAGAATGCGTTGTGGATCTAACACATACAAGCGCAGTAGTTTCCAAGTAAGAAGGCATGGTGAATAAGGCAATGTAACTGTTTATTTTATGCTGCTAAAATTTACAAAATTTTAAATAAAATTTGCGCAACGTCTATTTTACAATTTGCAAGCAGGTTCCGTAACGCCGCTACTCAATGAAGAACAAAGTAGGTTGAATGTGGGAAATACTTCGTGCAGTCGCAAATTTTTGTACAGAGGTAGGGGGTATTGTCGCTGCCCTTTTGCAATGTTTTGCGGTTCCTGGCTAGATGAGGAGAGGGTGGTATGATAGGTGGGTGGCCGGTTTCCTCCCACTACAACGCAGAATGCACACGTGGTTAAAATGCACTGTACTACAAGAACGAATTGAGTACTTAATTACAACGTTGTCCAGTCTGAAGTTTCGTGGTTAACAGCAATCAAATAACATGTACTAATCCTTAAATCTTGTCCGTGTCCATATCACAGCTGTGTACAATGGCTAACTTTCCCTCACAGCTAACTAAGGTGCGAGTTTACGACTATTATTGTGGAAGACTAGAGCACAGTGCGACGTATTGACGTGGAATGCGAACTGACTCCCGATGCGACGTACTGAGGTACTGAGATTGAGACTCTGAGACAGCTCGTTTGGCGACAGCAGCCTATATGCACGCTACACAGGGGGCGTTTCGTGGTCATCTCTTGCCATAGGCGCTCGTAGTTCAGCGCCTGCTATACAATGTCTCCTAGTGCCGACAGTGTACGTCAGCACCGGGTGAGTGGCATTAACAATATACTAGAAATCCTGACCGGTGCGGGCTGAGTGTGGGAGTAGGGGTGCTGGCGAAGGTCACTTTTCTATGTCTTTCCTGAATAACTCGTAAACTATAGCCTCTAACGAAAACGTAACCCCATACATTATTTAAGTACATTATATTTCCCATGAAAAGGTTCTGTTCATACACCCCTCGCAAGATTTTCCTACTGTCCTGATCGCTACAGGCAAACTATTACTTTGCATGTAGCGAGCGAATACCTCGGGTTCTATTAGTGATACTGAAGTAGGTTGAAGTGGTTTGGATAGCGCTTGGTCTGTGGACAATTTGTGTACCTAACAGAAGGATCATCTGAGTGTCACTATCCTACAATACAGGATCAAAGTATTAATATTACACTCTTCCTCTTGCTTAGGCAAATGGAGCAAATTGGTTTGTTTTGTTTACATTTGATGTGGTCTGCATGTGCTTGATGGGACTTACGGAGGCATCGTTATTTCACAGGCGGTTCCTCAGAAAACCTCCCAAAGGGGGTTTTTACTACATTTTCGCAGTCACCAGCAGACCAAAACCCAGTCAAGGGTTCCAAGATTGCTATGAAAGCAAACAGCTGAAATTTTTAATATTTGTTACTGAGCTCCCGATTTGAATAACCTTAAAAATTTTCTCGATGTTTTTATCCGTTTCCAAGATACAGAGGTTCAAAGCTACCCTAGTTCTACTCTTAAAATCCGGTATGAGGCAATATCTAAATAATAATTACCTACAGCAGATCGCTCAAATTTTACCGGTACTATCTGCAGGCATTTATCTAGTCGTGCCATCTTCCAATTTCCAAAAATCTTTATACGTTATGGAGAAACACCCTATAACATATTTTTTGGGTATCAAAACCAAGCCGCGGATTTCTAGACGGATATGCACAGGAAATGACTAACTTTTACAAGGTATTTCTAAGATCCAGATCTAGAACAACCTTGAAAATTTTCTTTATATCTTTATCCGTTCCCAGAATACAGAGATTCAAAGTTACGCTACTTCTACACGGAAGACACGCACGTAAACATCGGTGTGAGACGAAAACGTTGTTTATGCAGTGAATTCTACGGAAAGGTATGCTGTAAAGTTGTGTCCGTTGTCATCTGTGTATCTCACGTTACAGTGCTGTTGTACAAAGAAAATTTTTTTGCACGTAAAATTCGGTTGAGGTGTAAAATCAGTATTACGTCATTTCAATTTCGCATTAGTAAACTATGTAAATTTTTCTGACCAATACATTTCTTTTCATATGAGTTACACGCCCTGCTGCAGCAGCGGAATGAAATGGAACAGTGGAAAAATACTTCTATAGGAACAAAAAATGCGACTACATTCCCTTATATTTAAAAGACTGACTGAAAAGTGTGTGCCAGATGCCTCATTCTACGTTCTCCAGCTCCTATAAAAATTTCCCAAAATGTTTTGGCATGCGAACATATTCTAGCTTTTATATGCTGAGACAGAAGAAGACGGTATCAGTGTCAAAGAACCGGAAAGTAATAAATACTGTAAGATAGTAGACAGTGATTGTGTTACCAGTATACTGTAGAAAGAACGAGCAGTGTGAGGGAAAGAGAGGGATGCAATGGCAGCAGAATATTGTTGACACTAGAAGGACAGTGCTAGGAAAAGAGTGATGGATACAGATATGGGGAGGGGAAAGGGGGGGGGTAAGAAAAGAGGAGGAGAGGTGAGAGCCAGTGATAATGAGAGACGGAGTATATTACAGTGGCTACGAGCTAGTTAGAGATACTGACGGTGAGAAGAGACAGCAGTGGTCGGGCGGATGGAATGAGATATTAGCAGTAAGAGAGAGCCAGAGGGAGACTGCGACAGAGAGAGGAGACCATAGTAGTGGGACAGGACGAAGGGATGTGTGGCTGTGACGCAGGAGACAATCAAAGAGAGACACAAAGAGATAGTGACAATGAGTTGGGCTGAAGGAGTGAGTGAGAAAGAGCAACTGGGAGTGGATGGTATGAACGACTTAACAGCAATGGACTAGTGGGTATGAGTTACCTTTAGGGCAACTTGTGGGAGTTTGAGGCGAGTTGCATTAAAAAAATAAAATAAAAAATATATGAATACGTTCAAATGCAATAATTTTTGGGAGAACTTTATAAGGTACTGAGGCAGATAAAATGAGGGAGCCGATATCTCCATTTTCAGACACAGACTTCTAATCAAACAGGAACATATTTGTATTTTTGTGCTGCGCTAGGACCATTTTTCCGCTGGTAGCGTAGTGCGAGTAATTTGTGCACAGTGACTTACCCTTCCTCAACGCTTATACGCAGTTTCTAACCTCAAAATATGACTAATTAAATTAAATTTTTAATGAAAGATTATGCCTCTTAATGAATGGAGTATGGTGACATTTTAAATTCTTATATTCGGTCAACAGTTACACGAAATACTGAAAATCAAATGTTTGTTGTCTTGGAAGCCGTTAGGTAGGCAGGCTGCAACCGAGATCTGGTAACTGTGTGACCGTTTTAGTCGTTTTGTAATATACGTGTATTTATTCACGTATGCAACTTAGTATAATAAAGTGTTTTTTACAAATATTGTTCGGAAAAAATGGGATCGGTATTGCTACTTCCACATGGCCAAATGGTCAGACAGAATTCAGTGAGACGTCTGTGATGTGGTATTGAGCTCTGCGTCCAGTTATTTTTGCATATTCATCGTGGCCTGTATTTCGGCGTGTCCCATGCTTCCAGTGAAACACACTGGCCTCGGTACGTATCAAATATGTAGAATAATCGCACCTTTTATTTCTTGCAGCAATTTTCATCAAAAGTTAGTAATTGATAAGGCCTTAGAAAACGGTCGCTGCCCTGCTGAAGGATTTCTTGTCTTACGTGGTAAGAATATTGCCCAGTCGGCAGTTCACACGGTAAAACATACGGTGAAGTGTTAATATTTGACACATGGTCAGTCTGTCTTCTCTAACTTCCTGAAGGATTCCTTGTTGTTTACGGTAACACTAGTCTTAAATTTTAGACAGAAAAGTCCACCTACTTATAGTGTTTCCTTTAGTAATTTCATGCCTGTCCGACGAGAACACATACGCAAAATTTTGTTATTTGGCAAATACGTTTGTCGATGATGTTCACTCGTCCATGTCTGTGTGTTTTATGAGTAAAATTTAGTTTCCCAGACATACATATTTGTGTGTGTGTGTGTGTGTGTGTGTGTGTGTGTGTGTGTGGTTTCTCCGACGCAAAACGCAGCAGTTTCGCAGTGAATGTTGTCACAAATGCATATTAGTAAATATGTGCCTGAGTGTACAGACATTTTCTCCGGCATTCCTGTTACTCGGTATATTCTCGTAGGTCCACAGTGTCGGTTTTGTAAATTTTCCACTGCTTTCTGTGTTACTCGCTTCGTTTGCTGATGTTGCAAACAAGCGTGTAGCGCTTCACAAACAGGGAGCCATTACAGAGTTTGAATGTAAACAACTCAGCTCGTTAACGAGTAAGCGGCAAACTATCGTTGACCATAAACTGACATGATGTGTCTCCTTAAAAAAATGAAAAAAAAGGCGACTGATATTAAAAGAAATGGCCACACACAAGCAGTCCGCTGTAGTTTCGGGTTGGTAAACTTAATAACTGAATGTTTATTGTTTCACACATGATAAGAGTCGTTAAACAACTTTCTACGTTGTCCATTGTACCATGATAAGATTACGACATATTTACATTTACATCTATACTCCGCAAGCCACCTTAAGGTGCATGGCAAAGGGTACGTCTGGTACCTCTGCCTTGTTCCTTTTCCCTGTTCCATTCGAAAAGAAGCGCCGCATGAATGGTCGTCACTAAATCTCATTTTTTCCAATGGATCAACGTTCTTCTAACTGGTTTGATGCAGCTAGTCATAAATTCCTCTCCTGTTCCAAACTTTTCATTTCAGACTAGCAATTGCGACCTACATCCTTAATTAATTCCCTGATGTATTTCAGTCTGCGTCTTCCTCTACATCTTCAGCCTCTGCAGCTTTCACTAGTATCACGGACGTTATTCCCTGATATCGTAGCTTAGGTCACATCATCCTGTCTCTTCTTCTTGTTCCCCATGGGTCTCAGCACTTTTTAGTGAGTACGTGCTTGGCTACCACGGGACCCCAGCCCTTGAAGCATTACTTCCTATTTCTGTGTTACAAACGTAAACTTCGACTATATCTTACCTCCTGTGGCTTTTCGTCGGATGGTCCTTTTGGTGCAGACCCTGCTTGGACTTCGTTCACGATTTTGGTCTTGATTTCTAGTATCATTTCCAGCGCTATCTTCACCATCAATTAACGTTTATATGGTACCCATTACTGGGTTAGACCTGCCAACTTTTCAAAATTTTACAGACATAAGGCCGCCCACTGTAGTGTATGCTCTGCCTCCGTGACCTTCCACTCTGGCATCCTTCCTTTCTTCCTTCCTGTTGAGCTAATATGCCCAAAACTCAGCATTTTAGATGTCCTGTTGTGGGGCAGGGGTTGTCAAGTACCTTCACGATGCTAGCATCGTGACCAGGAATGGATCGCACTGTTGGTGCCTTCACTGCGTTTTCTCCATGTATGCAATGGAGTATGTGCCCATCATGACTAAGGTATGGGGCTCCCAGCAGCAGATTATTTGTGAGGTAGTCACTGCTGTGGATGGGTGGAGCCCACGGGGAGAGCCCCATTCAGAGTGGGTGGCACTATGCCAGATAGTCGCACTGTGGGAGGAATACAGCAGTAGACGACAAGGAGCAAAATCCTTTCCCCTTATACCCGTCTGTACCAGGACTGATGGGGACACCTTTTTGGCCATAAGGTCTTTACTTTTTGCGGAACACTTTGAAAATAAATATGGAAAGTTGCAACCATCCCTAAGATGAAGAACGGTTCTCTGCTGATTAAAAAGTCATCCCCTGGACAGTAACAGGCGCTGCTCTCTTGTGAAAAGTTGGATGACATGTATATGACTTTGCTCCCCACAAGAGCCTCTGTATGGTCCAGAGTGTCATCTTTCACTGTAATCTTCTTTTGCTATCTGACGATGAGCTGTGAGCCAACTTGGAGCGATGGGGTGTGTACTTCATGTCACATCCATAGGAGACCAAGCGAAAAAAGTTTCTACCTGGTCCTTTATCTTGGCTTTCGAGGGTGGTAGGTTGCCTGAGAATGTTAAGCTGATAATCTACTATGAAACTTCCTGGCAGATTAAAACTGTGTGCCCGACCGAGACTCGAACTCGGGACCTTTGCCTTTCGCGGGCAAGTGCTCTACCATCTGCAAGGTTCGCAGAAGAGCTTCTGTAAAGTTTGGAAGGTAGGAGACGAGATACTGGCAGAAGTAAAGCTGTGAGTACCGGGCGTGAGTCGTGCTTCGGTAGCTCAGATGGTAGAGCACTTGCCCGAGAAAGGCAAAGGTCCCGAGTTCGAGTCTCGGTCGGGCACACAGTTTTAATCTGCCAGGAAGTTTCATATCAGCGCACACTCCGCTGCAGAGTGGAAATCTCATTCTGATAATCTACTAGTTTGACGTGAAAACCTATGTTTCTCCTCCTATGAGATGATATTGCACCAATACCCGTGTATTCAGAGATTGTAAACGTCAGCTGCACGCAAATATTCATTTACCCCTGCCCCTGTCTGCGTAAAGTGCAGCGAGTTCCACTCTCCCTGCTCGCCAGATTGCTCTGATTTCGAGTGAGAGAAAAAAATCCAGAAGTATAAGACACTGGACAAGCTCATATGTCAAGAAGCCAGAGAAGAGTATGAGTTGTCTTGCGCTACAGTTGCAGCTCATCACCTTCTCAGCCGACAGTGTCTTCCTCTGTTGAGCTTCTTACAGTGGGCCCTCAGAGCTGCCCATTGATATCTGCCCTTCTCCTTCCCCCCCCCCCCCCCCACAAGTGGTCAGAGGCTCTGCAGGTGCTTCCACTGCACCCACTTTAGAAGCATTGGCTCCCCACCTGATGGGGAAACCGGTCCCCAGTCCCTAGCTGAAGGCACTTCAATCCTCCTCCAATTTCTCTAGCTAAGAAGAGGTCCCTTGGAACTCTTCAACCCATGGTTCCTGCTGGTTCACAGCCAGACACCAGCTGGCAGCTGAAGGAACCACAGGCTGCTGTCTGTCAAACTTCTCGTTATTTCTCTGGAGCGACAAAAAGAAGTCCTCTAAGACAAAGAGAATTCAAGAGGCCCCAACATCACTGGACTGTGCATGTACTCTTTCTGTGCCCAAGGTGGAGATCCCAGTAGCCACTGAAACACCACATCTCCCCAGACAGTGTGCCACAGAACCTAGACCAGTGGCTCCCCTGATGTCTCATCTGATGGGAGCACATGACCATAGGTCAAAACATGTCCCCACAGTATTCAGGCAGTCTGATTCTCCAATGGGATTGTAACGCATTTTTCCACTATCTGGCTGAGGTAGAGGAGCTTTCAAGCACTTACCCTGAGTTCTGTATTGTCATTCAGGAAGCATGATTTGAAGCAATTCGAATCCTTCCCCTTCCTAGCTAATGAGATTATTTTAAGGATCATACAGACCATGAGAGGGTATTGGAAGGAGTTTGTGTATGTGCTGGACTCTATATGCAACGACCTCGTGCCTCTTGATACACCTTACCTGTTTGGGTAAGTCCATATTATGTGACTTTACTCATCTGTAATGTTTATCTCCCTCCTGCTGAAGTCGTGTCCCAGGATGTGCTGTCTGCATTGCCCTCTCAGTTCCCTGCACCTTCCCTAGTCTTGGGTGACTTCAGCGCCCATGACCGTTCGTGGTATGGTACAATGATCACTGGCTGTGGTAAAGACGTTGAAGCCTTACTGGCATTACTTCATTGTGCCACATGGAACTTACTTGGCCACTGGTCTCTCCTTGCGCAGCCATGGTCTTCTACCATCTATCCACTTTAGGATTCAATGAATGGGAACTCTCCAGTACTCTAGCCCATTGCTCTGATTCAGCGCCAGGGAAACACCACATCCACAACCAAAGGCTGAAACACCTCTCAGTAGATTGTCTGTGCCACATCCTTGCCCTGTTTAATCTGATCAGGCACGAGTGTGAGTTTGCATCTCAATGGCGAGAAAACACGATAGTTCCAATACTGAAACCGGGTAGGAACCCACTAAAGATTGACAAGTATCGCCCAGTCAGCCTCAGCGACATTCTCTGTGAGTTGCTCAAATGCTCATGAATAAGAGGCTGTGTTGGCTCCTTGACTCTTGGAGTCTTTTGGCTGCATTTCAGGGCAGCTTTCACAAAGGCTGCTCCACCCCTGATAAATTGGTTCACCTGGAGTCCACCATCCAGACGGTCTTTTCACATTGTCAGCTTCTTTTTCGACCTACAGAATGCTTATGACACCACATGGCGTCACCATATCCTTACTATGTTTCATTAGTGGGATCTCTGGGGTCTACTCCCAATTTTTGACAAGAACTTCCTGTTGCACCGTAAATTGTAAGTTCAAGTGGGTTTGTCACTCAGTGCCCCCGTATCCAAGAGAATGGGCTTTTGCAGGGCTCTATACTGAGTGTCCCCCTCTTTCTGGTGGCCATAAATGGTCTAGCGGCAGCTATGGGTCTTTGGTGCCAACCTCTTTATATGCTGACGATTTTTATTTTTTAATTATGGCTCCTGTGGTGAGAATGTTGCTGAGCGTCACCTGTGAGTCACTGTACAAAAGGTGCAGCCATCGGATTTCACCAACGGATTTCGGTTTTCAGTCGACAAAACGCACTTCTGTCGCCATTGTATATCCCACCCAGAGCCTTACCTAGACCATCAATTACTTCCTGTAGTTGGGACACTTTTTGGAACTATTCTTCAATTCCTGGTGGATGTGGCTTCCCCATCTTTCCCAACATAAGCGAAAATCCTGCCGATAGCTAAATACACTTCGCTGCCTCGATATTATTAGCTAGTGTGCAGATTTCTCTGCCGCTTTCTGGCTCTACAATGCCCTGATTCAGTTCCATCTTGATTATGGGAGTCTTGCATATGGTTCAGCATCATCCTCAGCATTGCGGATACTGGACCCCATTCACCATTGTGGGGTCTGACTTGCGACAGGAGCCTTCTGAACTAACCCTGTGAACAGCCTACTAGTTGAGGCTGGAGCCCCTCCATTACCAACAGGCGCCAACAGCTGCTGAATTACGCTATATGCATTTTTAGCTTCCCTGAACATCCCAGCCGCCATGTCCTTTTCCCTGGAAGGGAGCTTCACGACCCACAAAAGCGACCCAGAACAGGGTTTACAATTACTGTATTCCTCCAGTACGTCGGTTGAGAACTGCAACTTCCTCCAGCGTCGTCTCCAGTCAGGAAGACATCGCATCTGTCCCCATGGCTTGTGTCCTGACCTCAGATAATTCTTGAAGTCCGCTTTGGTCCAAAAGATTCCATTGGCCCCACGATTGTTTCGCCACCTACTCTTGGCTGTCTTTGAGTTGTATCTGGCTTCGGAAGTGGTATTCAACTATGCTCAATAGTTGACAGAGGAACAGGTCTTGCACATCCACTTGAAAGGTGCAGTGAACTCCACTCGCTGCTAAATGGCTGCAATGTCTCACAGCTGAAGTGGTGGCCGTTAAACTGGCCTTTAGCTATATTCAGTCTTTCACTGTCAAGAGTATCCTAATCTGTAGTGACTTCCTTAGCAGCCTTCACGCTATAGACCAGTGCTACTCCTCTCACACACTGTTTATGGCTATCCAAAATCTTGTCTCTGACCTCCATCAAGCTGGAAGCTTCATTTGGACCCCAGTCATGTTATGATTTCAGGAAATGAAGAATCTGATGGATTATCCAAGCTGGCACCAAGTTACTGATTCTGGAGTGATGGATCCCAGAATATGACCTTTGGTCGTTTAAACACCATAGTCTAGCTGGAAGCCTCGAACTCAGAGTGGTCTGCAATGCTCTCCTAAAGCAAACAGAACAATTAAGGAGACCATGACCATGTGGCAGTTTTCCCTGCATGCCTCTCACAGGGCATTCACCACCCTTGTCGACTCCACATTGGCCACACTTGGCTGAACTATAGCTACATTCTTCAACATGAGGATCTCCCTCACTGCCGATGTGGAACTCACTTGACAGTGTCCCACTTACTCATAGACTGCCCTAATTTGACTGCTTTGAGGCTGCATCTTCCTGACACGATCCCCCATGGTGATAGCAAACGATACCAAGGCAGCTGATCTGGTGTTACATTTTGCCTGTGAAGATGGTTTCTATTCATCACTGTAAGGTAGGGCTTTTTGGCCTCATTGACTGCCTGAGGAGTTGGTGGGGCACCCTTCTCCTGCACTTCCTCCCACCCCTCCACCCCACAGAGGTCACTTGTCAGCCTTTGCTTGGTGGCCCTTTCTACTTTTATTGTTTTTCATTTGCTTTTACTGCTTTTCCTTGACTGAACTTCGAATGACTTGTTTGTGTTGCCTTTTTGTGGGCTTTAATCTCGGTTTTTTATTGTGTTAGATACACTTAGGCTTTCCGGGATTTGTCTTTCTCTTTCTTCCTTTGACGACCACTCCTGGTTTGCCACTTACTGGATGAAGGGACTAATGACATTGGAGTTCAGTCCATTTCACTCCAGAACAATCAACCAACCTTTCCTCACAGATTCACAGAGAACCTCTTCATTCCTAACCTTACCAGCCAACCTAATTTTCAACATCCTTCTGTAGTACTACACCTCAAATCCTTAGATTCTCTTTTGTTCTGGTTTCCCCACGAATTTACTCCTCAAACCAAGATCTATATCTCATACTGGCAGTTTTGTTTTGGCCGGGAATGCACATTTTTGCCAATGTTAGTCTGTACTTGCTCCATCTGTAATGCGCTATTTTGCTGCCAAGTAGCAGAGTTCCTTAACTTTCTCTACTTCCTGATTCCCATTTCTGATGTTAAGTTTCTCAATTATCTCATTTCTGTTACTTCTCATTACTTTCATCTTTGTTTGATTTACATGCTGTCCATATTCTGTGCTCATTAGCCTGTTGATTCCATTCAGCAGCTCATGTAATTCTTCTCCACTTTCACTAAGGATAGCAGTGTCATCAGCGAAATGTATCACCTATATCCTTTCACCTCGAATTTTAAGTCCACTTTTGAACCTTTCTTTTATTTCCATCGCTGCTTCTACAATGTATAGATTGAACTGTATGGGGCAAAAGACTACATCCCTGCCTTACACCCTTTTTAATCTTGGCACTTCGTTCTTGTTCTTCCACTCTTAATGTTCCCTCTTGACTCTTGTACATATTGTATATTACCTGTCTTTCTCTATAACTTACCCCTGATTTTTTTTCAGAAGTTCGAACGTGTTGCAGTATTTTACATTCTCAAACACTTTTTCCAGTTCGACAAATCTCACAAACGTGTCTTGATTTTTTTTCAGTCTTGCTTTCATTATCATCCACAATGTCACAACTGCTTCTCTGATGCCTTTACCTTTACTAAAGTCAAATCGATCGTAAGTATATTTCTATGTGAGCTCTAATATACCTGATTTTTCTCGTGCTGGTAATTTTGTAGGACGCATATGGGCAGGAGAAAAAAAAAGTACCACGGAGAAGTTGTACAAATTGGTAACAAGTTGATAGACATGCAGGTATTGACAGAAAACATAAAATTTTAAATATTGGCAGCCGATGGATGAATGTCTGACGTTGCAGCGCAATTTCACCATGCATATGACAGGGATGGTAAACAGGGGACATGGCGATAGTAGGACTTTACGTCATTCCGTCTACTCAGTTAGATAGTTACTTTGGCTAGCAGAGAAGCGTGCGATCAATACACAGGGTGCTTGGAAAAGAACTCCCTACTTTTAATGTGTCCTAGAATCTGTACAACGTGACATACACTATTCTAGTTTGTGGTGTTTGATTCATAAACTCTCCAAGTTTGGCTCCCCTGCAGTCGGCAGGTCTGCTTGACCTTGAGACGGTACCAGTGATGTTTTTTTTCTTGCGTTCCCTCACTTCAGTCCATGCGTACGTGCAGTGCAGTGCACAGCAACTCAGCAACAATGTGTACTTCGCATGTCAGGGGAACAGTTAATCGTCGTAACAGCAGAATGTGGGGGAAGAGCATCCAAATGAAGTAATTCAGCATCAACGCGACTCTTCCAAAGTTAATGTCTGGTGCGTTTTGATAGACGATTGTGTGATTCGTCCTTTCATTTTTGTAGAAAAAGCAATAAACGGGGATGTTTACTGTAACATGTTGATAGAGTACGTCTTTCCGCAAATGGAAGATACTGATGCGGAAAAGGGCCTTATGTTTTTCCAACAAGATTGCGCGCCACCTCATTACAGTAAACATGAGCTTGCAGCTCTTGACACTCGCTTTCCAGGAAGGTGGAGCCACCACGAAGCCCAGACTTAACAACATTGGACTTTTTCTTTTGGGGCCACGTGAAAAATGTTGTGTACAGTGAAAAGATCAGAGACATCAATCATTTTACGGGAAATAATCGTCGCGGCGATTCGGAAAGTTACACCTGAAATGTTGGTGAATACGCGGCGAAACGTGGAATATCGTCTCGACGTGTGCAGGACAAGAAAGGAGTCCCACCTTGACGTCTACTAACATTAAACAAAACTTGAAGGAATTTTCTTTCATGATATGTACTTATTGAGTTAATATTTCATTAATCTCCCCATTAAATTTATACTTAAAACTAGGGAGTCCTTTCTCAAACGCCCTGTATATGCAGATACCAACGCTTGGGAGAGGACGTGTAGTTGGCCTCAAAGAAGCCATTTGGAGTAACCGGCGAATTGCTCGATATGTGTGTAGGACCTATGCCACTATTCGACTATAATGGCAGAAGTTCTTCAACAATAGCCGAACACAGCGTGAATGAAAGAACTGACTTGCGTAGACAGACATCAGAACGTGAGGACCGAGCAATCGTCAGAGTGTCATTCAGATATCAGTGTGACATTTATTTTCCAAGAATTTATGTAATCATTTCACGTTAGACTGCTCTGAACGGTTAGTTTCAGACATTTTACGGGAGTTGCTGCTGCCAGTTATTTGTCGCAGATAGTTTAATCGAATAGTAGTGGAGCTCTTCCTTTATTTTTGTGTATTAAGTTTCATTTATTTACGTTCAAGTCTTCTGCCTTGCGTTGCAGTCTCCTGGAGTTGTAAACTTACTACAGACAGCAGTATTGCGCGTGAATAACATCAGAGCTCCCTGCCTAATCCTTTAGACTGTTAGTAAGTATTGTGCAAAGTCTCTTAATATACTCCTGACACCCGCTTTGCACCTATTCATTACGTTCTGTTAGGAGTACCTAGCTGAGTTGTGTCTGAAGTAAGTCCTCAGTTCAGTTGCAAATTTGGTCTAATCCTCGGTAAGCTTTTATTTTGTTCACTACAAGATTTGTGGCGCTGTACCGAATGCCTTCCAGAAGTCAAGGTACATGACGTCCATCTGGGCACCGTTGTTTTGGCACTCTGGATCTCATGGACGAACATAGCGACCTGAATATCGCAGTATCTATGTTTTCGAAATACATGTTGATTTTTATGGAGGAGATCTTCATTAGCGCTAAAAGTCATCATGCATGAGCTAGAACATGTTCCATAATGTGGTCTCTCAGCTCTCTGGCGCGCTTGATTAATTGTGAGCTTCCGGCTATTCTGTCGAGTTATGAACAATATTTCGACGGCCGACCCAACCGTCTTCTTCAGGTGATGTGAATTTTGCTGTTACGTGTGCTTGCTGCCTAGACTCCAACCAGACTGATCTGATGTGTTCGACTTCCGAAAAATATCCGATCCATGAATATAATCATGAGATGAAACTGGATTAAACTAGTATTATGGTGCAAACGTCGAGTTTCTGCGACAGCAGAATTAATGATTCTATCGAAATGTTTGACCAAAAACTCAATAAAACAAGGGTTGGAGTCTGGGACTCACGGTATTATTATGTTGCCTGCCTTCACATACACCATTGCAGGGAAACGCTGACATGGTGTTGGTAGAACTCATCTATAAATAGCGGCCTGAGATCAAAAATAGTCCGCACTCTTAATGGGATCAACGTAATGAGTACACGTAACAGCAGATCTCGCGGCATGCGATGATGATGATTGGCTCAGTTATCGATATACTAGTTTTAAAACGGGAACACCGACTCAGATGTATACCCAGAAGCACACTCTTAATACTCCATAATTCTAGAAGACTTATGTCATCGATATCGGATACATTTTATTATTCGAATATAAAAACGGTGCGATAACCGGTACCTGGTAGCCTATGCCAAGATTGGCGTGCCGGGAGGCTAGGTTGAAACTTTGGAGCTCTACACACAATACAGGAACAAAATCTTGTAACTCAACTTCGGAGACAAATGAAAATTGTGCCCATGACATGGGCGGGTTCTCGGAGATGACAGCTGAACAAAATGCCTGTTGTTTTAAATGTTGTCTGTGTAATTATCGCGTTAATCCTTGATGAAAATCGGAGGTTATGGTAATATCCACCACTGTCATGGTCACATTAGAACTGACAGTCGAAGAAATTAATGAATTACACCGATGTCGTTGATGTAGTAGTGCAAACTGCGACCACATATTACTTTGGCGCCAACAGTGAAACGCCACTCCCAGGGTCTTTAATTGTATCACCATGTATAATACGGGACAAATTCTCCCGAGGGCGTACATACATACGCACAAAAATATACACAAAATTTGTTGTGACAGAAAGGAAAGTAGAACAGTGACAATCGCTAGGTTGATCGAGACGTTCGGGAGAGTTCCCATGGTCATCATACGAATACCGGAACAGGAAACCACATCTCAAAAAATTCGCAGTTGGGTTTTCCCCTCCACCACTTTCGACGTGCTGGAGATGGAAAGAACGAAATTCCACTACAGCATAACCTGCTCTTTCGAGTTGAGTTACTACTACATTCATATGGAATAATGTGAACATCTGGAACTTTGAGGTCATAACTGTCTTTCAGAACACGGAACGCCTTTTTCATTTACTTAGGTCATCGAAAAATGGTTTTAGTCCCATTTTTGTTAAAAGCTTTCCGATTTTTGGCAGTGTTGACCCACCGAATGGAACGAACTTCGCATACTGATCTAGTTGTGACGCTTGGCTAGACGACAGTTTGTTTTCCGGAGCGTTCTGTATTTATTTTATGTGGCCGATAGTCATTCCATCTGAACAGAGATATCTAGTGGATTAATTCGGCACCGAGATTGTTCTTGCTTCTTGTTGTGTGTTATGTAACAATTTCGTGCTAATATAATTCTTGTCCTTGACAAGAGTGAAATTTTGTAAATCGGCCGTTTCTAATTGTGTTTCCAGAAGTTAATGGCACTGAAAGCGGAGTTTAAATCATTTCATTTCGTTTTGTAGGCGACGCAGTTCTTGATACCTTATCTCGGAACTCTGACGAAGTTGCCCAGTTCCTTCGTGATTCCCGGTTCTTCAGAGGGAGGTGTTCTTCCACTTCATTCATCGTTTTTCAGACCTGTTTAACCACACTTGGAGAGGCTGCGTCATGTGGTGGTACAATGGTGCTGTGTTATTCCAGCGTTTATTCAATTCTACGTAAAACGAATTACCGTGCTACGGAACTGCGGCACCTGGATTTCACTGTGTATTAGGTCTGTAGACACGTACCTCCAAACAAACAAAATATTAATTACTTTAATTTAGAAAATATTAATTACTTTCATTTATCGAGGTCACATTTAAAACTTTGTGTCTACCTCTCGCATCTACTAAGTGACGTCAGCGTAATTCAGAGCAGGGTACCGTGTCTTCCAATTGGCAGAAAAAGTCATTATTGTATGAGTACACTTTCACATCAATCAGTGGTAGCAGTGACATCCATAGTATATGTGGGGGTACACATAATGAGTGATTTAAAGTGGAATGGCCAATTAAAACTAACCGCAAGGAAATCATATGGCAAAGTGAGATTCACTGGAAAAATCTACAGGTGGTTTAGTTCACCCACAACTGAGGTAGCTTGCACAGACCTCACGCGACCGATACATACTTACAATCGTTAAGTCTGGGATCCGCAAGAGAAAGGATTGAGAGACCAAGTAGGAAAGATCAATGAAGAGCAGCACGTTTCATTACAAGTACATTTAGTGAGCCGGCCGAAGTGGCCGTGCGGTTCAAGGCGCTGCAGTCTGGAACCGCAAGACCGCTACGGTCGCAGGTTCGAATCCTGCCTCGGGCATGGATGTTTGTGATGTCCTTAGGTTAGTTAGGTTTAAGTAGTTCTAAGTTCTAGGGGACTAATAACCTCAGCAGTTGAGTCCCATAGTGCTCAGAGCCATTTGAACCATTTGAACATTTAGTGAGGGAAAAACGCCACTGCGTCACAGAAATGCTCAGCCAATTCCAGTGGCAGATGCTGCCAGAGAGGCCTTCTGCTATAGTCTACTTTCAGAATTCAGAGCTTACGTTCCTAGAAGAGACAAAAAATATACGTGTCGCTTCCTATTCCTCGCGAAAGAACTATGAACATAAAATTAGAGACATTGCAGCTCACACATTGTTCCTGCGAAACGTTCGCAACTGTAACAGGAAAGGGATGAAGTGATAGTGATACACAAACAAGAAGTTTCGATTGCTTATGTACGCAGGTCACGGATTTCTTCGTTACATCGACGATACATTCTGTAAGCTAGCCAATTCAGCTTTATAGGATTACGTGCAAGGTACTGCCCTAAAGCCTTCGGAAGAAGATTTAAGAGCCTGTAATTATTTCCAAATATAAACCATAAAAGTAGTAACCAATAAACTAAGGTCCGCCACTGGTAACTGAGTGGTCAGCGCGACGGAATGTCATACCTACCGGCCCGGGTTCGATTCCCGGCTGGTTCGGAGATATTCTCCGCTCAGGGACTGGGTATTGTGTTTTCCTTATCATCATCATTTCATCCCCATCGACACGCAAGTCGCCGAAGTGGCGTCAACTCGAAAGACTTGCACCATGCCGACGGTCTACCCGACGGGAGGCCCGAGCCACACGGAATTTCCATAAACAAATACGGCGATTTTTGGAATTAATATAGAAGCTCTTCAATAATAAATTGTCCTAAGATTTTTCCGTCGAATCGAACAGAAACTTGAAGAGCATACATGTAGATGTAGACGTAAAAGACGACACTCATTCACATGGCAGATCATTTTGAAAAGTACGGAATTGAAATGCTACGTCGTTAAAACAATATTTACCGACGAGAATCTCTCATTGAGTCAAATTTCAACACAGTAGTATTTTATTTACAATGGTCTTATAGGAGATGGTATTATCCTGTTGTTTTGCGACGACTAAAATGACTTATCAATCTATTTCTAGGTAGATATACAGGTGGAAGTGAATTCCGTGTCACGGTGCAAAATTTAATTTTTCCCTTTAACAAGTTACTGGCTGTACTGATAACAAGAGATAACTGACAGAAAAAAATCTTAGGACAATTTATTATTGACGAGCTTCTTTATTCATTCCAAAAATCGCTGTATTTGTTTATTAGTTACCGGTACTACTTTTATGGTTTATATTCGGAAACAATTACAGGCTCTTAAATGTTCTCTTCAAGGCGTTAGGGCAGTCACTTTGCAGGTAATCGTATAAAGCTGCGTTGGCCAGCTTCCAGAATGTATCGTCGATGTAACGAAGAAATCCGTGACCTGTGTACATAAGCAGTTGAAACTTGCCTTCCAGTCCAGACTGACCGTATTTTCCGCAGTTTCTACGGTGCTAATAGCACTATCCGGTTGAGTGCTAAAGCTATTGCTGGGGCTGCTACTACGGGTGCTGCGCAAACGCTGTTATTTGGCGACACGTGTTGACAGACTCGTGTATTGCAATAGCGAGCAAAGCGGCGCTGCGTCACCACTGATTTCGTGCTTCGTTAGTTGGCAAACATTATCTTTTACGAAGGCGCTACAGGAGCTAGTAAACTGTTGGTAGGACCTCTTTGTCTGACATTTCATTTATACACAGTTATAACCTAGCTTTCTACGTCCGTTATCCATGTAAGCAAACCGCCAATTAAGTTAAGAGGTCTTGTATGTTAGTATTTGCAACCTTCCTCCTTCAGTTGCTCTTTCGACAATGTTTATTTTGGAGATAACGCCGTCTGTTACTCGTCTTTGGCAGCTTATTTTTGTATTATTGTTAACGAAAAATGTTCCATCTTACTGTGTTACGAATTCTCAGTGCTTTCCATAGCAAATTGTTATTGCAAAAACTAGCCTTTTCCTCGCGGTTTCGCGCTGTTTTCTCTCCCTCCACATCATTCTCACACGTCTATCTATCTCCGCCTCCCTACCCTCTCACTCAGTTAATCTCTTCCTTCCCCTTACTTCGTGCACTTCCTCCATCCCCTCTGTCTGACATGTCTTAGTCATTGCTTCCTCTGACAATATCCTCCACCCATTCTCTTTCCATCTCCACATCCCCCTCTTCCTTTCCCAACTGCCCACTACCCTCTACTCATTCCATCCATAATTTATCTCCCCATACTCCAATCTCTTTGTGCATATCCTCCTCCCTCTCGCCATGTCCATCCCCTCCTCCACTAGCTACACTCTCTCCCCAGCCATGCTCATTAGCATGATAGCCTTTGCACTACAATCCAATGAAGGAGGTTGATACTACTCCCCCCCAACATGCCCATAATTCAGGGCAGGCTACACATCAGGGGCTTGAAAGTCATTTATGAGTCACTGATGGAGAGGACACCTTGCAAAGCACGTCGATACTACTCGAACACAACACACCTGTCATTCCATGCAGCTTACATGTTGGGGACCAAAAAAACTGTTTCTTGCTCCTTAAATGCGTACTGTCGTGCGAAGCAGGTCGATTTGAGACTCTGATAGTGTTTCCATACAACTGGTGTGTTATGCAGGACAACCTATACAGCAGGGGCTGGAAGAAAAACATCCCCATATCTCTGCTCCTGTTGGATCTAGGAGGGTATAAAGCTGAACAGTGCTCATACTCATGAGGTCTGCTGATTCTGTGTCGCATTTGACTGAAATCGATCGTGGGATTTTAGAAGAAATCGTGAACATACAGACACACACTCTGCTTTTCGTATATGATTGTTGTTACGTTTTGAGCATGTGCTCTATTATTGCAGCACTTTTAGATCAAATAATATTCAAATTAGCTGTGAGTCAAGGATGTAAATTGAACACACAAACTGATTGCACAAAATATTAGGCAACACTTTAAAAGAGCACACTGTCATTTTGGTTCACTGTAGAGGTTGTAAAGCTGGACAAGCTGTCATTGTTACCATCCACCACTGATGCAAGTCATGACAGTGAATTTCTGTGGCTGTGGCAGTGGTTTGTACAGAAAGAGTGCAGTTAGAAGGGTTATGTGTAGATGGACAGAATGGCGGAAATAAGCTGACATGTTTACACATGCCCAGGATAACGTCATAAATAAACTTCCCTATTTGATGATATGACAAAGTGGGCCTGAAAATGTGTCTGCACTCACAGTCTTGTAAATCTTTGTAAGTATAGGCTTTGTAAAAAGATCCTAGTTCACAGGAAATGGAGACGATTGTCACTATTCGTCAATAACAATGACTTTGTCATGGCAGGTACTGGTACAGTGAGAGAATACAAGATGGTGAAGTAGTTTCCAAGGGAACTGCATGTGAAGAAAATCTAGGGCGATTGCTCACAGAGGCACATAAACCTGAATGTCTTTGGTGGACCAAACAAGACAGAAACTAATTAGCAGCTGATTGAAGAAGTGTAGTATTGTGCAACAAGCGGCGATTTTGGCTGTTTTCAGAAGAAGCAAGGCGTTCAGTACACCTGTGGCTAGATGAGGCGTTCAAAGTGTGTAAAGGTTGTAGTTCAGGCCAGAGATGGTACTGCGATGTAGCAGTTTTTTTTGTTTTCTACACCATATAGGATCATGTTTGTCTGTCTGACTGTTCAGAACTCTAGTTCTCAGGTACAGACAGATGTATTAAGTCGAAATTTATCTGAGGCCTTCTGGTGGTGTAAAAAATTTAACCTTCTACGTCAGTCCAATCACAAGATCAGTTATTTATGACATATATTTTCATAATCACAAACTCACACATAAAAACCTGTAGGGTACTTCCCGTTGACATATAAGTATAAAATTTGGCGGGAAGCAGGATTTTACTGTACAAGTAACGTAAAAAAATCTCAACAATTGATAATTTTTTGTCTCATAACACGAAAAAAGTTTTGAATGCTGTCATATATGATCCAGCTGTCTGTCCGCCTGTGAAAACCCCTCTTTTGTCAGGAAGAGATAGATGTATCAAGCTGACATTTATGGCACATACTGTATAAGGTTCCCTGGCAGTGTAAGATAGTTAAATTTCTGAGTCAACACAACCAAAAGATGGCCATTTATGTCATAGGTTTGATATCGATAGCATGCTCGTCCGCGAATCTCAGTGTCACAGATAACTACTGTGGCGAATGGGGTAGGATTTATTATTATCTTACTGGTGGACAATAACGTTTGAAGTGTGTCGGGCAGTGCAACAGAGGGTTCAGTGAGACGTGTGTTCGAAACTGTGATGAACTTAGTTTTACATGCGAAAATTGTTCATAATAACTTCGTATGATTTACAAAGATTTTATTATTTTACTAGATGACTACAGTTTCTTAACCCTTTTACAGAAGTTTGTTTTTCAAACTTATTGTCATTGTTTACTTTTGTTTCTCATTTTTTCAGTCACCTAAATCATGTGTCAAGATCTTCCCTACTTTAGCAAAGAGTTGACATTTTGCTTAATACTCCAATAATTAAAGCATTACATCGTATGTGCTAACTAAATATATCTTTCCAGGAAAGTAAATAAGTTAAAATCTAACAAATACCTGGAAAAATGTGTCTTGTACAATTTTTTAAACAATGACGCTCTAATTTCAATTTCCGTCCAAGGGTGTCGAGTTATCCCAAAATTACCGCCTATGAACGATTTAGGAGACTACCGAGCAGCGCTCTTACTTTGTGAAGTCATGAGTATGACTGCTAAAAGAAATCAGCTAAATTTCGGTTACACGACAAATCACACACATCTGAATGATGTAAACTTAAGTAAATACTTAATTTACAATTACAGTTGGAACGAGCAAATAAATATGGGAAAGCAAATCAAAGACAGCGTTTTATTGCCAGAAAATTTAGGAAGTGCGACAAATCAACTGAAGAGACAGCTTACTCCACGGTCGTCCGTCCTCTTCTGGTGTATTACTGCGCGGTGTGGGATCCTTAGCAGCTAGAATTGACGGACGTCATGGAGAAAGTTCAAAGAATGGCAGCTAGCACTGTGTTATCGCGAAACAGAGGTGAAAGAGTGCCACGATTAGGTTACGCGAATCGGCAGGGCAATCATTAAAACAAAGGCGATCCTCTGGTGAAATTTCAATCACCAACTCCTTCCTTCGAAAAAAAAATGATGTTATGTTGGTGCCCATCTACATAGGGAGAATTTATCTTTGTAATAAAATAATAGAAACCAGAGATTACATGAAAAGATTTAAATGTTCGTTTTTTCTGCACCCTGTTCTGGAGTGTAATTCTAGAGAAACAGCTTGAAGGTGGTTCGATGAACTCTGCTACGCACTTATTTGTGTATCGCAGAGTAATCGTATAGATGTAGATACACGTAGAACCCTAACTGGCCAGCTAAATTACCCACTCTAAATACCATGGAAAGTCCCTGTGATTCTTTTCAATAGCAGCTGAAACGTAATTGTAGGAGATCTAATGATGAATAAGTGGCCTCATTCGGAAATTGCATTTCTGAATGAAAACTTTGCAATGCCGTATCGAGTTGTTTGCAGGTCTAGAGGCTGTGTTGCTCGCTTTAGGGTGATGTCTCCTGAAACAATAAATACTGAAATTCACATATCCCAGAACAAAACATTTATAGCTAAGTAAATAATTAATCCAATAATCATTTACTTTGTATATCACTGAAGATGCCTAAGAGGGGTGAAACATGTTTGTTAAAAACAAAAAACCGTGCGGTTCTGGCGCTGCAGTCCGGAACCGCGGGGCTGCTACGGTCGCAGGTTCGCATCCTGCCTCGGGCATGGGTGTGTGTGATGTCCTTAGGTTAGTTAGGTTTAAGTAGTTCTAAGTTCTAGGGGACTTATGACCTAAGATGTTGAGTCCCATAGTGCTCAGAGCCATTTGAACCATCAAAAACAAAAAACAAAATAAAGATGAGATATAGTTTTCCTTATCTGCAACACGCTGTAGATGTCGCCACCGGTGCCAACCTTGTTTGAATGCTCTTGAAAGCTAATCCTTTGCACATCACCGTACCTTCTTCCTGTCGGTTAAATTTCGCGTCTGTAGCACGTCATCTTCGTTGTGTAGCAATTTTAATGGCCAGTAGTGTATTATGACGTGGATCATTTTAAGGTTCAAAATGGTTCAAATGGCTCTGAGCACTATGGGACTGAACTGCTGTGGTCATTAGTCCCCTAGAACTTAGAACTACTTAAACCTAACTAACCTAAGGACATCACACACATCCATGCCCGACGCAGGATTCGAACCTGCGACCGTAGCAGTCGCACGCATTTTAAGGTATGTGATGGTATTAAGCAATCATTACATTTATAGTTAATCAAAAGTATATTCTAGTGGGGTCACTAGAGGCCCAAGTGGTATCCATCGTAACAAAAAAATTCAGTATTGGGTGATTTAAGCAGTAACCTGTAACAGCCCTGGTAGTCAGTGGTTTTTTACTCCTGAAGTCTTATTCCAAGTTACGCAGCTTGGAAACTGAGGAGATTTTATTTATTTCGTACTGATTTCCGTGGTGACACACGCACAGTCATTACAACTATCTCATTTATAGATCCTTATTTGTTACAAGGTTTTTGGTCCTATTATTGTGCAGTTTCACCCGCACCCGTTTCCGCTATTAATTATGATACACTACGCATATGATTGTTCCACGCTTTGCCATTACCTTCGTTGTGTGAGACGAATACAGCCACCGACTGACGGTGCTGCAGGACTGGAAGTCTGGCGCTGACAGGTGCATTAATGCTGATCCCGCATTAGCGGCGCTTTCATGGCATCTCTACTGGAAACTCATTAGTGGAACCGGAGCAGTTGTCTCTACCTCACGTGGCTTCCCTGCTGAACATATGACGCATGTAGGGTCTTATCGGGTAGCTGTGAGTTAAACGAAATATCATTTAAATGCTGGCGAACTCCGGCTATAGTTAACTGTAGTACCGATCAACCTGGGAACACTGTACTTTCCTTTTAGGATCCGTACTTCCTTTTCCTGTGTTAGATACGTTTTGTTTCAAGATCGATACAGGGATGTGTTTGTAGGCATAGCCGCGCATCGGCAATTACAATGCAGCGCACGTACACCTCTTGTGCTACAATGGGAGGTTGCTGGTTCAGCGTCAGGACGCACTTTGCATCGAACATATGCCAGGCGTGCTGATAGGATCCCTGTAAACGCCAAACTACGGCCGATTGTACAAAGCTTATAAATGAACTCGTTGTATAAACGTTTGTATCAGATTCCTGTGAACTTGGCTCTTTTCTCAGAGTACTTTGCGTGCACTACGATCATTTTTTACTTGGATAAATTCGTGGATAACTCAAGTTCAGTTACAATTGACCGTTCGTAACTTAGTGACACTACTAAAGAACGGATTTCATATTGCGCAGATACAAGAGAAAAAAAGCAAATGACGAGGAAGTTAGTGTTTACCGTGCTACACAGCGAGTTTCAAAGTAACTTTTACAGCCAGCAAGAAAAGTTAAGAACATCGGCGAAGTAACTGGTAAGTGCAGATAACAGTTGGTCTCATACGAATTCTTATAGACGAGTCGTATTTAATGTCAAAAAAAATTTTAAGGTATTTCATAAACATTTAAGCGGCAAAGTGAGAATAGGAAATTTGAAGTAGCTGCAGTGGATAATGATTATACTTGGACTTCGACAACAGCCGATAATGACTGACCGTCTCTTATAAAACTCCCACTATGCCTGAATAGCTGTACTACACAATTCATAATAAATTTTCCATGCCGGCCGTTGTGGCCGAGCGGCTCTAGGCACTTCAGTCCGGAACCGCGCTGCTGCTACGGTCGCAGGTTCGAATCCTGCCTTGGGCAGGGATGTGTGTGATGTCAGGTTAGTTGAGTTTAACTAGTTCTAAGTCTAGGGGACTGATGATCTTAGATGTTGAGCCCCTTAGTGCTTAGAGCCATTTGAACCATTTGAATAAATTTTCCACAGACAAACATGTACTTTAACTGCTCTGACAATTCAACGTACGTTGACGAACAGAGAGAATCAGCACATATTACTTAACTATTAAAGTCATGAAATATCGTATCGGTTAGTCAGTGGTCAAGTGTTGCACAATGATGTCGAAAATGTGAAGCTGGAATCTAAATCAGGCCTAATTCTTTCTCGACTGTGGCAATGCTGATTAATGTGAAAACTGTGGAGCTGCATCGTAGTCTGGAATTCAGACTAAACTCAATTTCAGCTGGTGCGAATCGTTCTGACTGCAAATATTTATCAATCACCTTCATCTTTTCTAGAAGATGCACCTTTCTATTAATTTAATGCAAGTATTTCCTGTAATATTCCATGTTACTTACCCAGGGCGAATCACTTAAAACTTCTACCGCAAATATTTCGGAAACTGAACGTGCTAATGATGTGCGGTTTTTGCGGAATGGATTGGTAGTAAGGGGCTTGTATTGTTAGCCAATAAATAGATTCTAAGCATTAGTACGAAGTTTATTTTTGTGGAAACGAACAGCTTTAAATGGAGCACTGTCTACTCACATTAACAGACTAAATGTAGGGTAAATTACAATACCAGTGGTGTTCGTTGCAAGATTCTAGAGGGAGTCGTTCACGAGGTATCGTATTTTGAAAATTTCCACACCGGCATTTGTAGAATATCTGTGGTAACAACAAAGCACAAGAACAAGCACTGGTTATGTGAATTCTGACCAGTAACGAGACAACTGACCATCACAGCTTATGTGTTATGGGACCATTGCTTTTCACAATATATATAAATGACCTAGTAGTTAGTGTCGGAAGTTACATGCGGCTTTTCGCGGATGATGCTGTAGTATACAGAGAAGCTGGAGCATTAGAAAATTGCAGCGAAATGCAGGAAGATCTGCAGTGAATAGTCACTTGGTGCAGGGAGTGGCGACTGACCCTTAACACAGACAAATGTAATTTATTGCGAATACATAGAAAGAAGGATCCTCTATTGTTTGATTATATGATAGCGGAAGAAACACTGGTAGCAGTTACTTCTGTAAAATATCTGGGAGTATGCGTTCGGAACGATTTGAAGTGGAATGATCATATAAAATTAATTGTTGGTAAGGCGGGAGCCAGGTTGAGATTCATTGGGAGAGTCCTTAGAAAATGTAGTCCATCAACAAAGGAGGTGGCTTACAAAACACTCGTTCGACCTATACTTGAGTATTGCTCATCAGTGTGGGATCCGTACCAGGTGTTGTTGAAAGAGGAGATAGAGAAGATCCAAAGAAGAGCGGCGCCATTCGTCACAGGGTTATTTGGTAAGAGTGATAGCGTTACGGAGATGTTTAGCAAACTCAAGTGGCAGACTCTGCAAGAGAGGCGCTCTGCATCGCGGTGTAGGTTTATAGAGGGTCAGTTTCTGGATGAGGTATCGAATATATTGCTTCCCCCTACTTATACCTCCCGAGGAGATCACGAATGTAGAAGTAGAGAGATTCGAGCGCGCACGGGGCTTTCCGGCAGTCGTTCTTCCCCCTAACCATACGCGACTGGAACAGGAAAGGGAGGTAATGATAGTGGCACGTAAAGTGCCCTCCGCCACACACCGTTGGGTGGCTTGCGGAGTATAAATGTAGATGAATGTAGATGCAGATGTTCAAAGTGACCAGCGTCAGCGGCAATACTCACTTCCAGTCTGGTATAGGACGACCGCTGCACACATGACAGCATTTCAGCAGATATGTCCGAGCAGCATGCAGTAATGTGACGCTGCATATCATCGGGTGTAGTTGGTATGTCCTTGTACGCAGAGTCTTTCAACTTTCCCCACAGAAAAAAGTTTACAAGCGTCAAACCCGGGGAACGGGGCGGCCTAGATACAGATCCTTTGCGTCAAATTCTACAATTTGGAAACAACTTGTGAAAAGACGCTGTAGTACTTCGGGAACTATGGGCTGGAAACCATCATACTGATACCACAGCCTACTTCTGGTCTGGAGAAGAACGTCTTCTAACATCCGTGGTAATGGTCGTCTCATAGGCTGCAATACTAACGCGCGTTCCGTATTTCGTCTATGAAAAACGGGCCTATATGCTGTCTGTTCACTATCCCACTCCACATGTTTACACTCCATGGACGCTGACCTTACATCTGAGGAAGTCATGAGGGATTGTCAACAGACCAAAGTGCATGTTTCGGCTGTTTACTTGTCCATGATTAGTAAATGTAGCTTCATCACTAAACAATATACACGATACAGCTGGAGTATTTTGTCATAAAGTCCATGTACAAAAGTTAATATTATTGTCATAATCGTTCCCATGCAGCTCTTGATGGAGAGAGATTGATAGGGATAGAATCTATGTCGATGGAGAATGCGTAGATCACGTGCCTGACTCATGCCAATTCCTCGAGCGATTGCAAGGAGCTAACGTGCAGATCAACTGCAGCAACAGCAAAATCATTCCGCCGTCACTTGTTTCCTTCTGTTACGTTGTCTAGGTGTTAAATTACCAATTACACGTAACTGTTTGAAGAAGCTGATGTCTAATTGCTTAGATAATTGACGTCTATCGGGATATATTGCCGCATACACCGTACAAGAACTAACTGCAGTCTTCATACACCATGAGCATGTCGGCTTCTTACACTCTACATCTACATACATACTACGCAGTCCACCGTACGGTGCGTGGCGGAGGGTACCTCGTACCGCACCCAGCATTTTCTTTCCCTGTTCCACTCCCAAACAGAACGAGGGAAAAATGACTGCCTATATGCCTCTGTACGAGCCCTAATCTCTCTTATCTTTGTGGTCTTTCCGCGAAATGTAAGTTGGCGGCAGTAAAATTGTACTGCAGTCAGCCTCAAATGCTGGTTCTCTAAATTTCCTCAGTAGCGATTCACGAAAAGAACGCCTCCTTTCCTCTAGAGACTCCCACCCGAGCTCCTGAAGCATTTCCGTAACACTCGCGTGATGATCAAACGTACCAGTAACAATTCTAGCAGCCCGCCTCTGAATTGCTTCGATGTCCTCTCTCAATACAACCTAATAGGTATCCCAAACGCAAATGGTAGATCTCCAGCTAGGTGGCGCCGTGGGTAGCACACTGGACTCGCATTCGGGAGGACGACAGTCCGAACTCGCGTCCAGTCATCCAGATTTAGGTTTTCCATGATTTCCATAAATTGCTCCAGGCAAAGCTGGGGTGGTTGCTTTGAAAGGGTACGGCCGATTTCCTTCCCAGTCCTTCTCACAGTCGGAGTTTGTTCTCTGTCTCTAATGACCTCGATCTCGACTGGACGTTAAACCCAATATTCCTTACTTCCTTCCTGAATAGGTAAATCCTCTCGTCCACTCACGAGCTACTGCTTGGACTGTCACACTAACTGACTAACAAGTCGCAGTGCACTTAAGGAACACAGAGCACACTGTAAGCAAACATAACATCGCAGGTTGAATGGCACAAACATGTATTGGTGTGAAAACTTTTCAAAATACGATATCTCGCAAACGACCCGCACTAGAATCATGCAACAAACACCACTGACATTCTAATTTTCTCTATTTTTAGTTTGTTAAATTCAATGAAATTGTTCCATTTAAAAAAGCGCATCTTTGCACAAAAGGTACAATTTCTAAGTATTATTACAAAATCTGTTGACTGTTTATTGGCTAACAATATGAGCCCCTGACTACCAAGCAATTCTGTGAACACTGCCAACCAATAGCACTTTTCATTTCCGCAATATTTGTATGGAAGTACGCTCTCCGTTCAAGAGTGAGTTTGTTCAGTTGTCTGATCACGGCAGGGAATATGGATCAATGAAGCGCAAGATTGTTTTCTACGCCACTGCCTGATCGGTCACAGTCGTAATGTTACCCATTAATTTATCCGAAAAGTTTTTCAGATCCTGGGATACACAGTTTATTCGTAAATATAGCGCTTCAGTATTCCACATGTTCTACTAATTCTTTTATCGAATAGAAGAGGTTATGTAATAAGAATAATCTTTGTGTTTTGTTAAAAATTAAATTAATATTCTTCACCTCGTATAAAAAAACAGTGGTAAATTTGCATCGCACTGCTTGTAGTGGAGTTTTTGAAAGCTGATTTCCTTACTGACTGCACACGAAACTTTTCTTTTAGCGTCGTATTACGTTCATGGATATTGGAGTTTTTAGTGAAGTGTACTTCAGATAGAGAAACATCGCTAGAGTGTGGGTAAGGGAGGAAATGTTCCCTCTGATAGAGATAATGTAGTAATTTTATGCTTGTTTCTTTTTGGTAAACAAACTCTGTGGTTTGTGCACTAGATACTGCCGTATGATGAACCAGTTCGTTTCTGAGCAAGCATCAGCTACGACTGAGTGAGCAACACATACCATGTGATGGTGGATGTAACACCATATTCCGAACAGCATAGCAGAAACACTCGTTGCCCAAGATGAAAATCCTTCCTATATCGCAACGTTACACAGCCACTTTTACTATAAACTTTACCCCCATAGAACCTCTCCAACAATACGAAAGGTTCTCCATATCAGAACATAGCTAACTATATAATTCCTTTAAAAAAATTGACCTTTTCCTCTTTATTTTGATAACCCTCTTCAGTGACATTAGAAATAATTACTCTCCTTTGCCACAAGAACTTGTGTGTAAGGCTAACTATTTAGTTAAAACTGTGCCCTAGAGTTCTTTCTGTTGCAGATAAGCACCCCATTTCTAACCGATGAAATTCGCTAACCTTCAAACATTGATCACACACAAACACAGACTTTTACAGATAAATGGCCCAGATGGATGGGTGGACGGATGGCAGAACAGGCACGTTTCGGTATTATAACCCTCTGATGCAGTTGTCCATTGCAGTGGACAGCTGTTAATGTCACTTCTTTGTCGTTTCCAGTCAGTCCTGAGGCTGAAAATGCACACATAGCGCAGCACCAGTGGGGAGTGTCCACTGGAGTGGACAGCGTGCATTTGCAGCTCCAGTACTGATTAAAAGCAACAAAGAAGAGACATTAACAGCTGTCCACTGCATTGGACATAAGCACCGCTGGGTTGGTATAATTTTCATTCGGTAGCAGCCGTTCAATCTGTTTCACATTCCTTTTTACAAGGTGCTAATGTTATTATTCTGATCAACATCATCGTTACTGCTAGATTTATTTGAATTTTATATATGTACACTTACCCAGTTCAGTAAACTTTTCTCTATTCTTAGTAAATTACATACTAGATTCTTAAGAAAACTCATCTGTTTGATATCTAGTTATAATTCATTTTTAAATATGCCGCTACAGAATGGTACTAATCTACCGACTAATTGTCACTCCAGCATGTTGCATTGTAATATATCAATTTCTTTAGGCAGATGGGATCTATGAGACAAGGACCAAATTAGATACTCATCGGTATGCGAAACATCAACAGCAAACTGCGCTATAAGTGACCTCACCAAATTCAGGTTCAAACACACAATAATAATAATAATAATAATAATAATAATAATCAGTATTCTGTCAAAAGGCAGGTTTTTCACATGGTAGTTCTCCAGGCTGTCCGGTCTTCTGCCATCCTCTTCAGGTCTGCATAATTTTCTCTTCCCTTTATGTTGTCTATCATTTTGTGTCTCCTTCTTCATCTCTGTCGTGTCCCATAAACCAGTCTTTCCAAAGCATCTTCTAGCAAGCACTCCTTTCTCAATAAATGTGCCAACCAGTTCTTTCTCCTTTCTCTTATAACTCTCAGCAGGCATCTTCTCTCACCAACCCTTTCCAATACTCTTTCATTACTCACTCTTTCCATTCAGCTTATCCTCTCCGTTCTCCTCCAGATCCACATTTCAAATACTTCTAATGTTTTTTCATCCTCTCGTCTCAGCGTCCATGTTTCTACCCCATATAGTGCCACACTCCAGACAAAACATTTGCCAGGCCTGTTCCTTAGACCTTTATCTAATTTGCCACATAAGTTTTCTCTTTCTGTTGAACGCCTCCTTCGCTGTGGCAATTCGAGTTTTCACCTGGTGACATCTCAAGTCTTCAGTTATTGTGTTTCCAAGATATTTAAATGCACTTACTTGGCTAATGGTAGCTTGTTCTATTTTAATATTGGACAGTCTGCGTCTTGTACTGATGACCGTACTATTTGTTTTTGCTGTGTTTATTTGAATTCCATATTCCACACAAGCTTCATTCAGATCTTTCAGCATGTTATTCACTCTCCGCTCACTTTCTGGTACTAATACTATGTAATGAGCAAGTCTTATACATTCCATTCTCTTTTCACCAAGCCGCGCGGGATTAGCCGAGTGGTCTAGGGCGCTGAAGTTATAGACTGTGCGGCTGGTCCCGGCGGAGGTTCGAGTCCTCCCTCGGGCATGGGTGTGTGTGTTTGTCCTTAGGATAATTTAGTTTAAGTAGTGTGTAAGCCTAGGGACTGATGACCTTAGCAGTTAAGTCCTATCAGATTTCACACACATTTGAACATTTTTTGAACTTTCCACCAATACATATTCCTCTTTTCCCATCTAAGCCTTTCGCAATAATCTCTTCAAGGTATCAATCAAACAACAGTGGAGAAAGGCAACAACCTTATCTTACACTTCTTCCAATGCTGCTTCCTTCTGACATTTCATTTCCACTCATTATCCTTAGTTTCTGGTGTAAACATAGATACTGTATCAGTCGTCTCTCTATCTAATCTACTCCTTTCTTCTTCAAAATATCCATCAGCTTGTTCTTCTGAACTCTGTCAAAAGACTTTCCTAAATCTATAAAAACAGCAGAGATTTCTCTATATCTTTCCATACGTCTTTCCCCTATAGGTCTTAACAGGCCAATAGTATCTCTTGTCCCTTTTTCCTCTTCCAAATCTGAACTGCTCTTCTGCAATCTCTGTATCCAGCTTGGCATATATCATTCTATTCAACACTCTCAGCAACACTTTAGCTGTATGAGAAATTAGACTGATGGTCCTATGCTCTTCATTTATTAGTGTTTCTCTTTTCCTGTATTGGTATTAAAACTGTTGCAAGGAAGTCCTCAGGCCATTCCCCTTTGTCATATATCTCATTACAGAGGTAGACTATTTGTTTTATTGCCTTGTTTCCCACACTCTTGAACAGTTCTGCTGGCAAATCATCAGTTCCACATGGCTGGCCGATGTGGCCGAGCTGTTCTAGGCGCTTCAGTCCGGGACCGCGCGACCGCTACGGTCGCAGGTTCGAATCCTGCCTCGGGCGTGGATGTGTGTGATGTCCTTAGGTTAGTTAGATTTAAGTAGTTCTTAGTTCTAGGGGACTGATGACCTCAGATGTTAAGTCCCATAGTGATCAGAGCCATTTGAAGTTCCACATGCCTTCCTATTCTTTATCTCCTTCAGCGCCATTGCTACTTCTGCTTCCAAGATGGTGAATCACTTTCCATCTTCCGGCACATATTGCTCCTCTTCAACCTTAATTTCGCTTTGTATTTCATCCCCCTGTATAGACATTCAATATATTCTTGCCATCTGTTCAAAACTTCTGTGGGTCTTCTGCTAGAGTACTATCTACTCTTTCTATTTCCATGTTATTCCTCTTTCATTTACGTTCAAAAACTGTCTCACTAGCCAGTCTATACATCGTTTAATACTTTCCCTCCTTCCCCATTTTCTCTATTTTGTCGAAATTGTTTCATCCATTTTTCCCTTGCTTCTTCAATTTCTCTTCTTAATTCATTACTCAGTTTCCTGTATCTCTTTTTGCCTTCTTCATTTTCTACATTTTTCCACTTTCTCCTCTCCCATCTTTTTCAACATGTTTTCTGCTAACCATTCTTTCCTGGTTCTATGGGATACTCTAATTCCTCGTACTTCTTTGGCAGTGTCCATGAGTTCTTCCCTCATTTTTAAAATAATAACAAAGATTAATTTACGGCTTGCTATGCAAACTGATCAGTAACAAAAAGAATGGGTGGAAAACACAAATCAGGGCTTTATTATAGAAGTATCGTAACAGAAACCTACACGTAATGCTGACAAACGCATGTTGGGCACAATGCTATGTTCAGAGGCTAAAGGCGCAATATTGACAAAATTGAGGAAACCACATGAGGGGCCTAAAGCAATGGGCATTTGCAGTGCTCTCATTTTCCGTCTTTCAGAGTAGACGGAACGAACCTGTACCTTTTTATATCAATATGGTACATCCTATTGAATGTCAAAGGTGTTTTTTTTATTGGTGTATCTAATTCATACATGTGTCAGATCGCGGAAGTATTTTGTCAGCTGTTACCAGTGTAATGTCATTTTCACAGTCTCCACAAAAGCTGACGAATGTTTATTGATTGTACTACAGTACCGATTCTTGAAATGTGAGATGCTACCGCTCTTTCTTCAAGCTGAGATGTATCTATAATCTCCCATGATGCAAACTAGCTTGCTACCGTTAAGGCTGCGCTGCTCTGTGTGCGTTCTGTGTCATTGTCGTTCCGAATTGATATCAATTCCACCAATCAGCATTTTATATGTTGGGCAAAATAAAAATGCCTCATAAGATAGGCAACCCAGGTGCTGATACTGTAAGTTGGGTTGCCTATCTTAAGCACCATGGAAAATTTATTATTTTTCCCGTCTCGTTGTATTGTACGTCATATAAATTCTCGTTAAGACTTACTTATCGGGTAGCCAAAAGACTTCTTTCCTCTTTTCTGCAGTGTACGTCATTCAGTTTCTATACTTTGAGATCTAGATAACAGCCTTTGGGCCAGATTGATATTTATTCCTATTCTAACTTGATAGTGCTGAAATTGTGACATTCCTTCATAGGTAATTGCAATGTCGCAAAAATCATGATTCCAGCTAATGGTGTATGCTGAGTTATTAAAACAACATGAACAGTAATAACAGGATCACAAATAACTATGGGACACCTGAAATTGATCCTGTGCTTGTGAATGATAGGCCCTCCAGAGTAACGAGCTCCATTCCACCTGTCGTGTATGAACCAACATGTCACGTTTTAGCCACATAATGTTCAAAGGTACAATGTCAAATAACAATTGGAACTTTATCATTTACATAAATTTCAGAAATCACAACAAAATGTTTCATAAATATAGTCATAGTTTCCGTTCAGGGGCCGTACAGTTCACAATAGATATGGCAGTCAGACAAAAACCGCCGTGAGAATTGGGGCAATCATCCAGCCGAGGTACGTAGTTGAAGATAACCGTTTGGTAGGAAACCGTGTCCTGCTGAGAGTAGTAGTCTGTAACTGCCTCCTGCACATCCTCGTTCGACAGAAATCACCGACCCTTCCAGGCCTTTTTTTTAAGCGACCGGAGGCGTGATGATCGCATGGGGAGAGATCCGGACTATAGGGCGGACTCTCGAATGTCTCCCACCTAAGTCGGCGTTACTTCTGCATTACGACATTTGCGATATGGCGACGTGCGTCATCGTGAAGCAGCAGCAGTGGTGTCATGAAGGATTTCGGCAGATATGATGCCCCGTACACATTCTTCAATATCTGAAGGATATCCACCGGCGTTTATCTTTCAGCATCCAAGACGAGAATAACACACATGGTTCTGTTTCGGCGCATTTGGTGATAACATCAGCATAATTCACGTTTCCGCATTTACCGCTCGCATGAGAGACACGAATGCCACAGTAACCCTAATCCTACAATTCGGTGCTTATATACCCGCATCGGATTCTCACAACGTTGCGTATATACTGCAGCAACACCATCAAAAGGAAATTTTTTGATTGCCCATTTTAGTGAAGCCAGTGTTCAATTGCCTTTCACTGGAGTTTATTCAGTACTGAGCAGATCAATGGATCTTGATCCGAAACAAAGCACAATGAAACAGTTGCAGTTTACAAAATAATATTAATATGCTGCCACGTGGTTGATCATTTCTGATTGGAGACCTCACAAATAGCTATTACCAAGCCTTAATGGTGCGCTTTTGTCTAATGGTAAGTGCAGTTAACAGACCAAAAGACTATGCGCCAATTACATACCGAACATTACTTTCTACTGCTAACTGTAGTGTACAGGAAATCTCACTCCATTTATTTTGTGGTTCTTTATGTATAGTCTACGTTATACTAACACTTAGATAATTATTGAAGTATGTTTCCTCTCTCAATGTTATACTAATGTAATTTTGTATTTCCTTGTACCACACAATAATTCCTATGCTTTTCTAGCCATTACTCTAACTAAGCCCCACTTTCTTTGGAGCAGAACTTATCCAGCGTTCATTATGAGGAGTTGTATAAACAACGAAACCTTTGCAGTATAACAACTTCCAAATTACGGCAAATTATGGAAACACAGTACTTCCAATGAGTGTAAGCCTGTATGCCAATACCGCTTATTAGTTATGTCGAAATTTTTAAAGCATTTGGTAGCAGGAAACTTTTAAATACCAAATTTTTGTTAATAACTTTGTCATTCAGTTTCATGGTAATGCGTTCTTCTTGTACTCACGGTTGCCCTATTTTGCTTTCAACAATATTCCAGATTATTTTAATTTTAATTTTATTATCAGAGTTACTAATCTCAGACAGAATAAACATACTTCTGGACTTTTTAATAACTTTCCTTAATATATTGTAGTACAATAGTTTTTATAATATTTGACTGTTTCTGGATCACTACTCTTTCCTGGCATCAGATACATTTCCATTTTCCACTTATAAGAAACTTTTATGCCTTAGTAAGGCATAGTTTTTACGTGGTTTCCTACAATTATACTTAACTGTTTTCTTAGGGAAACTGTTTTCAAAAATACTCACAAGTGTATCATGAAATATGTTGTATTTTAAATCATCCTCATGTTCCCAGTACACCTGATCCTGGTCTAACTACTGCAAGCTTTCCCTACAATTTTCAGTCTTTAAATCGTTAATTGAATGCATCATTTTGGGAACTATTTTTCATTGCTGCATGGAGCTATATAGTATACTGTATCTTGCTGTGCATCACGAATAGAAAGACCATTCTTCACAGAATAAATGTTTATTTGACTAAATTTGTCTTGGTCTATGAAAATAGCTATCAGTGTGCTGTTTCCCTTTAGTACTCGAGAAGGAAAATCAATCAAATTGAAAGAACTGACTAATGTTTCAAGATCATTCTTCCAATCAGAGTCTTTCAGAAAATGTACGTTGAAATCCTCGTAATTAATAATTTGTTTCCTTGTGTCTGACATTTAGCACAACAAGCAAACCAAGTTTTTCAGAAGTAGTTGAAAGTTTCCCAGTGGGGCCCTGTACACAGTTACAATTATTAAATTATCATTATTTAGTTCAAACTCACAGGCACATGCTTTTAAACGTTGCTCTTCCCAAAATTTTTTAGTTTTTAAATATTTCACACCATAATAGCTTCTGACACGTATGGCAACTACTTTTTCGGTGTTGTGTCTACATGAGATGAAAGCTTACATCTACTTACATTCACATTTTCCATATGTGTGACTATATGGTATTCAGATAGGCGTAATACAGCTATTGCATTTTCTGTTTCTAAACTTTCCAAATAAGCAAGATTTTCATCTTCTTCGGTTTTTAATCCCCTGGTATTCTGATGCAATATACTAACATTATTTTTCACTATATTTTCATAAGAATCTTGTGGTATTTTAACATATTTAGTGCCTGCCTCTCTGGGTTTCTCATTATGCTTGATTCCTTTCCATGTTACGTACGTCATGTCACACGTGTCCAATCACTGGACACTGATCTTAGCCTAAAAAAGAAGAGGTACTCCCATGAGTTTGTGCCCCCCCCCCCCCCCATCCCCCAAGGATTCCGCTATCGACCAAGCATATTTACCCTTCCCTTCCCTTCCCTTTTCTATTGAGATGCAAGCCGTTCCTAGAGAAATGCCACCTACCAATAGCAACAAAGGAAGCTAAACTCATATCTCACCCAGTAGCTGCCCGAAGCAGCAGATATAACTACATTTCGACACTCCTTACAGAGCTGTTCAACTGGGCCGATCATACCGCATGAAAAAAGGCACCAACTCACTATTCATATGCTATTTTTAGCAGGTCACTTTCGATTATAGCCCTGATTCCTACTGTTTCCTGCTCCATCCACTATCACAACGTGATCCTGCTTTGTAAAACCGTTGCACAAGGATTCTACATCCTCTACCACTTGGCGAAGACATGCACTGGGCTTGAAAAAGTCTGTGACCTGTCACCTGCCACCAATTTTTTCCTGTAAAATCTGACCCACACCTCTTCCGTGGCTACTTCCTAGCAACAGAACTTTTCTCCTTGTCTTTACTTGTTTTGAAAAGCTGATATCCTAATGGAAATCTATTGGATATTCACTACACCTACGTCTACTTTATCCTCTTCCTTACTTAACTGAGGTAACAAGGCAAATTAGTTTTTGTGCCAGTGATGAAACTGTCAGATACTGTTCTCTTTACGTGGCCCCTGTTACCTGCTACCACTTACTATACGTTTGCACTCTTCTTCATCAGTTCGTCCATAGCAATATCGTGTTCAGCCTCAAGGGTTCTAATCTTCCCTTCTGGTTCAACTATTTCCCTATCGCTTCAACATACTTCGCAGTACCGTGGAAGTGTCTCATTTACTTCACCAATTCGCATGCCACTACGTTCCTCCCAATGGTGTCATCTGTATCAGCAGTTACATATAACCCCAGAATTAACTTTCCTCTGGCAGCTCAAACAATGAATACTCATGGTTGTTTACAAATTTACGAAATTCAGCCAAAAAAATAACGATGATAATCTGTTATCTGCAGATCCCAGGAAACACTAGAGTTACATAGGACACTAATATATGTATGTAATATTAATGTAGAAGTGTAATGTACTTCAACTTAAGTTAAAACGCTGAAGTTGTATATTCGAAAAATTAGGCCCGAAATCACGTAAGCGCGGTACGGACTTTTTGCGTTTTAAAAATGAATAAACTACAGATATTTAAACTTTTAATTCTGCCAGTAGATAGGCTCTACTTTAGACATGTGGAAAGAAAACAACCTAAATTCTGCACTTAACACTTACGCAAATGTCTCAAGTTTGGATAAAACTAAATCCGGGAAATGCGAAAACCAGCACTTACCAAATGTTTTGTTTTCTCGAAAGATACATTTGGAAAAGTGAAATGTTCAATAGATAAGTTAGAGTAGGCGCTAATTAACATATTTATAACAAAAATTATGAAAACACAGCCTGTTAAGTAATTTTGATATTTACTATTTATCTTTTGTCTAAAAGTGACTTGTAAAAGTTAAAACACTGTATTTATTAACTCAAAAATGATATCATAGTAAGTAAAGATGCTTCACATTGCTATGTTTTAAGCCACGATATTGTCTTGACATCCCGTATGAAGACATTTTCCTTGTTCAGTGTCCATATCGAACAGTGTCCACTCTTCAGCGGCTAAAATGAGGTTCATATCATTCGTGCTAGTGTTTGCATATTTCTATGTCTTTACTTAAAGTAACGCAAATATTGTAGAAATGTTGGCGTTCAATCCACAATCCATCATGGGAATGACCTCGTCCACTTGTCACTTTCCTCCTTCAATTCGCTGTATCACTGGCTGGGTAAATCAGTTCAAAGGTCACAGGAAGGCGAGGGCATACCATATCCAACAGGACCATGCCTAGTAAAGCTCTGTGGAGTTCAAACCAACCATCGGGTTGTGCTTTCTGTCGGTATTTCCCTCCCATATCCATCATACCAGTGATTAGACGTATTTCAGTTCCCCTCCCATAGCCATCATACCAATGATTCGACCTTTTTCAAAGTGCGAAAGATGGCCATAAGCACGCCCTCCTGGTACAATGACTTGAGATCTTCACCTGAAATTTTATACTTTCCAAACCTAGTATCGTCATGCCATTTTTCATTTGTAAGTATAGGTTTTTCCTGTACTAAAAGTATGCTCGTATGAGGATGAAATTGTAATCAGCATATCCCAAACGCACGGAAATATTATAGTATAAATTTGGCAGAGTCTGGCCAAGGTGTTCATGCTGTAAAACTTCCCATATTGTAATGCTTTAATGCTTCTCTCTATTTTAACAGGTTAAAATTTTTTTGGTTGTCTTTGTTAGACTTCAGTATCCCGTCGGCCACAAAGCCTGTATATCCACGAGAGCGTAACGCAAATAACGATATAAAAAGACTTTGTAATCTCGTGGTGAATGGAGAAGCAGTTGATAGCAGTCGGTGCGACAAGGAAAGTAGAATGAAAAGTCACACAGTATCACTGTCTGTATGGAAGGTATTTTGTCACTGTCGGAATATCCAGAGACAAACGACGTCGCACCCCCTTCTAGAGTTTCATCTGTTATTCCCACTCTGGTAGCTATTTATATCCGGACACAGTTCCGCTTCTTCTCTACAGTTCATTCTCTAGATGTTTCACGAAGAAAAATGAGACGCTTTTGTAGCTTTCAGAGCCTTTTTTTTTTTCATGTGAGCAAGCGTTTCGTTATGGCATAGTGTGTGTATAGATTAACGATAACAGAATAACGATGTTAGTACAACGAAACTGGTCCTTTCTCCTAGACGGAAGGGAAGTAAATAGGAAGACCAGTTCAACTGTTTTCAGCAACTGCTTACTTCATTGCGGAAAACTCCAATACAAATAGCCGACCAAACTAAATAACCCTAATGCCGTCCTACAACGGGACGTGTTTGTCACTGTGAAGCACGCTACAGCCGTTGGCGCGCTCTCTGAAACGAGCTGATACATCACACGGAACGCGGTCCTCGAAGTGATTTGTGACAGCCAGTAGCTGTCTGGGTTTATCTGGCAAACAGACCATACTGTTCGTTTACAAAAATGATCGCGCGTCAAATAGCTGTGTTAGTTCAATTTTCGAAGATGAGCTGAAAAAGTCGCGAAGAAAATTGTGGACACGTCGACACATTGAATAGCTAATTTCTGGCACAGGATGTGTTTACTGTACAAATTGTTACTTTCAACAAACACTGCTTTTCTTTCATTGCGTCACTGGAATGCACATTTGCCCCCTATCCATATGCGAGCAATGTTGTTTTGTCTCTTGGGTACATTGTATTGAACAGCGAGGAATCAGTCAATGATGTAGGTAGAGATCTCGAAAGTCATACCTTCCATGTTCTCTGGTACGTTCACAAAATCGAACACTCTCACTCCAGAACGGAGAGCGCTCTTATTTATACGCAACATAGAATATTACAAGTGGCTCTGAGCACTATGGGACTTAACATCTGAGGTCATCAGTCCCCTAGGACATAGAACTACTGAAACCTAACTAACCTAAGGACATTACACACATCCATGACCGAGACAGGATTCGAACCTGCGACCGTAGCAGTCGCGCGGTTCCGGACTGAAGCGCCTAGAACCGCTCGGCCACCGCGGCCGGCTAGAATATTACAGAATTAACTCTTAAATTAGTAAGAAGGCCACAGAATCGGACTGGTAACCTTTCAGCTCAGTCCATGTCTCCTTCAACTATGCTACAGTTAACAGATGTGATATAGGTCTGTATGTTTGAACTTACCTGATGCAGGTATACGTATCAAATTAATGTCCTTTGCCTTGTTTTTGGGTCTGTATGTTATGGCTAATCTCGGAAACTGCTACAGGGCTATTTTATCGATGTTGGATCTAGTGAACACCGCGGGCGTTAATGATTGTTGTTGAACAACCGAACAAATTATTATACATTGCTTTATTTCAGTTACATGACCAGTTTAGAACTACTTTCTTGGTGTTTTGAGCGTTTCGTCGTTCCCTCCTCTAACGTGTCCCATTGGATGGCGATCAGGCTTGTTGGCCAGCAGCGGTGGTCATGTGGCTCCAGGCACTTCAGTCTGGAACCACGAGGCCGCTATGGTCGCAGGTTCGAATCCTGCCTCGGGCATGGATGTGTGTGATGTCCTTAGGATAGTTAGGTTTAAGTAGTTCTAAGTCTAGGGGGCTGATGACCTCAGACGTTAAGTCACATAGTGCTTAGAGCCATTTGAACCAGGCTTGTTGTGGTCCTCACGGTTATTAAACGCAATGTACAGACCGCTGGGTTGCAGACAGCACAAATATTGTAATTAAGTCACTGTGACGGACGTCATAACATTTTTAACGAAAGTTAGAACGTCACACAAGTGTTTTACACGGTCCAAAGCACACATATGACGCTCTGATTTGGAGAGACACAATGAGTCTGCCACGGAGTAAGTGCTCGTACAAATGAAATTTAGCTTTTAGTGTGTTGGTATGTCCATTGGACGAGTTACATTACCGTGGGTACTTGGACCATGCTAGTACGGGAGAGGCAATGTCAGTTTGGTGTTTCGTTTTTAATAATCACATGTGTACATGATTTTTGCACTGTCATACGTTTCTGAACAGATATTGACGAGAGGAAGCGGATTGCCGAATAAAAGTATAGGATGTTACTTAAAAATCATGCCCTGTTCTTTATATCTTCGTAACAAACGAAGGTACAAGAAAGGCTTCCTGATGATTGTCTCACTACTAGCTAAATAATATTTTCTGATACATTTTTTGTTTTGCTTTTGAACAAAAAATTATTCCTGGTGGTCAAGATAAATATCACAATTATAATTAAATTATAATTATAGTGCAGCTACTCACAGAGGTGGAGTGTGGGCTGCAGTTATCGTACGGCAGCGAAATTTTGTAGGTATTGGAATACGAGAGGGCGGAACCGATTTCCGCTCGAAAAAGATTAGTTACAATTTTGGCCACCAGATGCAAATTCGGTGCTGTGAAGACAAGAAAGACATACAGAAATGTTTCCACACCTAATGGATTGGGCACGAGACGTGGGAAAGGAAGGTCAAACATGTGGGAAACACATAGTTTTGATTTTATTATTCACGACAGTTTACCGTAATTTATTCAATACGAGAACTGGAGAAGTTGGCGAGATGTTGAATCCTTGAAACTATGTGATAAAGAGTTGCTCGCAGTAGTTCCGGTGGAATCTGAGCAAGTTAATCCCGTATACTGGTCTCCAGATCAGGCAGACAGAACGTGTCTCCTGGCAAACACGTTTTTTAGATATCCCCAGAGCCAGAACTCACATGGATTCAGATCAGGTGCTCTTACAGGCCATGGAACTGGAAAACCTCTGGAGGTAACACGTTCCCAAAAGGCTGCATTAAGATGATCTTCCACCGGGTGAGCAACATAGGGTTTGCCCCATCTTACATGAAAACAGTGGTTTTCACACAGTTGCGCTCTTCCAAAGCAGGAAACACATTGTGGCGTTTGCTGTGTTATTCAGTGGTTTGGTATTTAACTAATTTGTAAATGAAAATGATAATCTTATTTTATTACATTGAGTAATTACTAAATAAATTTTCACCCGGCTAAAGAATTGGTCAAGTTGCTAAAGAACTCCAAGTTAACGTCGTGTTAAAGCGTTGTCTGTAAGTTGTGTAAGTGTCACTAAATCACAATTCATACAACAGATTCTATACAACTATGGATTATGATGGAAACAGTTATCTTCAGCAAAATGATCATTAAAACCACAGAATATCAGACGCGCACAACACTGACGTATGTTACCTGAAACAATATTCTTCGTAACTCGTGCGTAATTAATTTCGGCTCCATACATCAGCTAGAAAAGTTTGTTATAACGTTCGTGCTATGAGCAGTGTTTTTTAAGAACCAATCTGATTCGAATCATTTTCATTCAAATGAGTTCGGGACCACCGGTACACATTTATTTTTACACATTTGTATTACGTTCAGCATTTATGTCTGCAGAGTTACGTAATTTGAATTTGCCGCTGAGACAATTGTTAAGATGGCGGCAGACAATTGATAGAGACTTTCTATTGTTAGACCAAATAAGTAAGTATTTGAAATGATTATTAAATTCTATAAACTATACTTTCATACTGTGCACTCCTTAGACCTCATCAAGCAAACATTTGAATTGTTTCTAAGGCAAACACAGACAAAAACGCGATACAAATCGCTATCATCAATGGCTGCGCTCGTTGCAGCGGAAAGAAATAATTAACGCAGATAATGCTTACTGAGAGAGGAATTAAAGTTACAAATAATTATTCACTCATATTTATAATAATAATGAACTCTATTTTCAAGTAATAATTAACAAATAATTACAGTTTCTTCACAGAACTCAGTTTGATACGCGTCCGCAATCTAGAAAGGCCATCCAACAAAAGGTAAAAGACCAAAGGAAGACAAACGCAGATCATAAAAGGAATTTACAATTATCATTGTCTTTGTATGATAGACATCGATATGTCTAATTACATCATAGAATATTACATAAATAATTAATTCACTATTTTTTCATATGCCGAATAGATAAAGTTTATAACTGTTACAGGCATAATTTCCTCTCGTCGCACTGTAGCCAAAAATTTATCATGTGGATGTTACAACATGCTCTGCAAGGAGGTGTCGGTAATGTGAAGACGTTGCGGTATTCATGACAGGCCCACTGGGTGTATCCTTTTCAAAGAAGAAGATACCTAGAATGAAGGTACTTGTGAAACGACTGCACGCAATGGCTCTTGGTGCACAACACACGGTTTAACGGTACCCCAAATTCGGAAGTTCTGTGTATTCACTGCACAATGTGCTTCGTCACTCTGTAGAATGTTAGCGGTGGAACGGTTTTACTTAACACCTGCTTTGTTTAACCTTTAGATTAAAAGAGAGTGGGAGGGCTGGCCCAATAAAGTTAACATTTTAATTCCAATGTGTTTATTAGCTACCAAAAACAATATCACATGAAAATTGACAGACGCCACTGAGGCAAGATTATTTATTACTCGTTACATAAAATCATAAGCAAGTTAATAAATCATTAGCCAACGATCTCCCATAAACATTGAGAAACGCCACTAAGGCTGAATTTGACCATAACTTTGACAAAACAAATCAAGACACGTTATTTAAGACATTTTTAATTCCAATAATTTAACATTACATGTAAAATAAGTCTACACACAGCCTCAATTTTAACACGAATACTTAGATCACATTTATTAAAAAGTAACTTGGGCAATCTTGCAAATTACTAGACTAGAGAACCTTGCAAAGCGAACCACTAAATTATTCAAATGCCCATTGGCTTGTAAGATGGGCTTTTAGGGCATAGAAAGTTACAACTTTGTACAATCATAAATGTGTAGCAACAGATGTAAGGCCCAAGCTTGCAAGGCCGAAGTTTAACCACGAACGGTGGAGCCGACTGAGGGAAGTGATACTTAACTTCGAACCAAGACGTGGCTCCGTTTGCAACTTCACATCGAGTAGGCCACCGAAATGTGAACCCAGCAAACGTTACCGAAGAGGAACACACGAGGTCAGGCGAAGTCCACCGTCCGTAAGCCAAACTTGTAATCTAAAGGGAAGCTCTACGCTTCAGTTACCCGCTGCCTCACTCAACTCACGGAACCACAGACCACACCAAACAACAGGAGGCCAAAAAAAAAACTTTTCTTAACTTTAACATTCAAGATTGACCAATAAATTAACACTATAAAATCAAGGCTAAACAACAAGTAATTTCACTCTCAAGACCTTGAAGTGAATCACTCCCTGATAAACACATGCTGAGAGTGGGAAATGAACTGGCTCACGAGAACCGACACTCACTAGAACCTAATGACACACGAATTGGCCACCTTAAGTGGACCTGCAAAGCTCAGCACGGTAACATCTATAAATAAAAACTCAGATTGCCCGCAGCGGACATATTGACATGGATTATAGATGTTGTTGTTGTTGTCTTCAGTCCAGAGATTGGTGTGATGCAGCTCTCCATGCTACTCTATCCTGTGCAAGCTTCTTCATCTCCCAGTACCTACTGCAACCAACATCCTTCTGAATCTGTTTAGTGTACTCATCCCTTGGTCTCCGATTTTTACCCTCCACGCTGCCGTCCAATACTAAATTGGTGATCACTTGATGCCTCAGAATATGCCCTACTAACCCATCCCTTATTCTAGTCAAGTTGTGCCACAAATTTCTCTTCTCTCCAATTCTATTCAATACTTCCTCATTAATTATGTGATCTACCCATCTAATCTTCAGCATTCTTCTGTAGCACCAGATTTCGAAAGCTTATATTCTCTTCTTGTCTAAACTATTTATCGTCCATGTTTCAATTCCATACATGGCTACACTCCATACAAATACTTTCAGAAATGACTTCCTGACACTTAAATCTATACTCGATGTTAACAAATTTCTCTTCTTCAGAAACGCTTACCTTGCCATTGCCAGTCTACATTTTATATCCTCTCTACTTCGACCATCATCAGTTATTTTGCTCCCCAAATAGCAAAACTCCTTTACTACTTTAAGTGTCTCATTTCCTAATCTAATGCCCTCAGCACCACCCGACTTAATTCGACTACATTCCATTATCATCGTTTTGCTTTTGTTGCTGTTCTTCTTATATCCTCCTTTAAAGACACTGTCCATTCCGTTCAACTGCTCTTCCAGGTCCTTTGCTGTCTCTGACAGAATTACAATGACGTCGGCAAACCTCAAAGATTTTATTTCTTCTCCATGGAGTTTAATACCTACTCCGTATTTTTCTTTTGTTTCCTTTACTGCTTGCTCAATATACAGATTGAATAACATTGGGGATTACCGATATCGTAAGCAAATTAAACACTCGCTAATAATAGATAATGAACTAACATTCTTCAAATACATCAATATTATGCGGAAGCAGAGCACAAGCTTAGTAAGAGGCATCAAATGAAATCGAACGCATATAACATCACGCGTACGGCAATGTCTTATATACCAAGAGCGATCACAATCACAGTTAACTAAGCCCTCTTAGTAACTAAGGTACTTAACTGGGTGTCTCGATGCTGGGGTGATTTTGCGAGGATGTCAGACCATCACTTCGCGAGACCTTAAGAGCGTGTCCTTCCAAGGAAGCGGGCACATCAACAGCTCACGAGGTTGCCGGAGAAAGCACAGCGTCGGCCAACTCCCGCCGCCTCCAGTAGAACCACCGCCGTCTTAGCTTCTGCCCGCCAGCCAATCACCGACTCGCGCACCGCCGCCTTCCGTTCTCAAAGCATTCTTCCTCTTTTACTCGCGGTCGGCACTCGCTTATATCCCGAGCTGGCCAAAGCCCGAAGACAAACCTTCGTACTTGGAAATCGATCGTACTCGTGTCAGATATACTTCTGGCGCCGGTCTCGCCACGTCTCAACCTGGCCAGTGTCAACTTCAATCCGTGCTGAAACCGAAGAGCGGTTTCAGAACGTTGCTGCGGATGACGAGGTTTTAGTTGCTGCACCGTCTGTACATTGTGCGAGTATTAGTGTAAAATAGACTGCAAAACTTTCCGCACTGTTGACCATGGGATGGGCAATTCTCGTGACACTGCTCGAGCACTAGCTATACACAGGGCAGGTGCTGTGTAGTTAAATACAGCAACAGTAACCTCGTCATCAACTTCCGCCGTGATAGGACGCCTTCCTCTTCCAGGTGCCACACAAAGCTTGGTGGTGTTTCCTAATTTCATTATTATCATCTTTTACCACATAATGACATCGTGCCTCTCTTCCGCGCCTTTCAGTAGGCGATAGTCTCTCGATGCAGCACTGCAATGGCTGCCGCTCACATAAAACAGTATGGTCTCTCTTCTCGATACTCATTCTGTTAATTCACGTTATTACTTGTCACACGACCGGGTGGATGTCGTACCGTCATACAAAGTGTATGCAGCGCCAGATTTGCACCTGGTGGCCAAAATTGGAACTAGTTTTCTCACGTATAAATCGGTTCCGCATTAACATATTAGCGTTTCTACCAAATTTCGGTGCCATATGATGATTACAGCTCACAATGGATCTCTATGAGAAGTTGCACTATAATTATAACCAGCCGGTATAAAAATATATATATCTCCCTTATATGGTGAGCAGTAAGTATCCTTTTCCTCGCTTTTTTTTTTGTGGAAATATTTGCGCTTGAGCACAAAAAGAACTAGAAATGTTGATAAATTCGGAAAACATGCGAATTGGCAGAAATGTAATTTAAAATAATTCACGTCATTAACGTGGCATGATATTATGCATATAATATTCTTGGTAGTAATTATTTTGTGTACTGTAAGGCAAGAACTTCATTTCCGTCGAAAGGCAAAAAAAGTAATTGCTCCGGGGTATAATTGAGGACTAACAACTATGTTTCTGAAACTGGATGAAGCAAGCTTCGTTGTAATGTACTGGGTGTATTATTGCGAGGTAAGGTTCAGCAAGACGAAAATCCATCCCAGCAAACGCCAGTGGTCCCACGAGGCATTGCCCAGTTGATCGAACAATCTGCATATCAATGAAACCGGCTGCTACGATACAAGGGAACTGCATTACCCTCCGTCTGTGATATGAATATTCATGCACAGCATTTCATTTCTGACAGTGCTGTGACATTACTAAAGATATTAACGTCGAAATATGCAATTTTAAAACGTTTTGTGTGTCTCACAGAGAATTTTCTCCGTGAAGACTGTAGACAAAGCCTTGGAATGTTCCTTAGCTTTGATAATGTTTACTGAGTAGATTGATGCACAGAAGGAGGAAAAAGTAAACTGAAGTTGGCCAGGACGAAGATTTGTTTGTATCAGAAAAAAAGGAGCTGTAAGTTCAAGCATATTTGAACTATTCGCAATTTTTTTATTATTGGAAATAATACTTGACAAAACTATAATGCCCTGAAAAAAGATGTATGTCCAAGGATAGCTTCGATAACACAAAGCGAAAGAAAAGTTTCTAGTCAGCTACGTGTACATACACAAAACATGTTCAATATAAGCAGAATATCAAGAGAGACATGTACGATTTAGAAAATACGTGTAACGTAGTTCTTAGGCTTATCGCAACTGCTGACCAACTTATATTACCAAGAGATGTGAAACAAGTTCGTAATACACTGGAAAAATTTTTCAACGGCTGCATGCTGTCTACAACTGTTAATATTTGCTGTTTTTTCCGTACAGTTGTAAAACTCGACCTTAAGCATTTTCAAGTACCCTGTTAAAAGATAATTAACACAATTTTATTACTTCAGTGCATAATTTCATAAAGCAGTGACTGAACGGAAAATAAACTGCTCTACAGCACTTTTGTGCACGGAAGATTATATTACCTGTTTCCGATATCCTACTCACCAAGCCTTCCTTATTTGGGTATCTTGTATTTTTGTCGATGTATCTTCAGACAAATTCCTGGAAAATTCTTTCAATGTTCGACAACGGTGGTTTGCAAAACTCAAATACTATTCCTGTATTTTTCCCAAAGTATTCGGAAAAGGTCTTTCGCAAAAGTAAAGCCAATAGACTTTTTTCCCCTTTCTCCTCACAAATCTTGCAGCTCTGTGGTAGCTTACAATCATAGCTGCCCTCTCCCTCCCTCCCTTCTCAAGAACGATGAACCTTGCTGTCGTTGGGGTAGCTTGCGTGCTTCAGCGATACAGATAACCGTACCATAGGTGCAACCACAACGGAGGGGTATCTGTTGAGAAGCCAGACAGACTTGTTTCTCCTGAAGAGAGGCAGCAACCTTTTCAGTGGTTACAGGGGCAGCGGTCTGGATGATTGACTTATCTGGCCTTGTAACATAAACCAAAACGGCCTTGCTGTTGTGGTACTGCGAACGGCTTAAAGTAAGGGGAAACTACAGCCATAATTTTTCCCGGTGGCATGCAGGTCTACTGAATGGGAAAGTGAAGATGGCGTCATCTTGGGTAAGATATTGCGGAGTTAAAATGGCCCCCATTCGGATCGCCGGACGGGGACTACTCAAGATGATGTCATCACGAGAAATGAAACTGGCATTCTACGGATCGGTGCGTTGAACGTTAGATTACTTAATCGGACAGGCAGGTTAGAAAATTCAAAAAGGGAAATGGGTCTTTTGAAGTTAGATGTAGTGGGAATAAGGGAAGTTCGGTGACAGGAGAAACAAGACTTCTCCTGAATACTGGGTTACAAACACAAAATCAAATAGGGGTAATGCAGGAGTAGGTTTAATAATGAATAAGAAAACAGGAAAGATGGCGTAAGCTACTACTAACAGCATAGCGAACGCGTTATTGCAGCCAACATGGACGCGAAGCCCACACTAACCACAGTAGTAAAAGTTTATATGCCAGCTGGCTCCTCAGATGATGAATAAATTGAAGAATTGTATGACAAGATAAAATAATTATTTAAATAGTTCAGAGAGACGAAAATTTAATAGTGTTTGCGAACTGGAATTCAATATCAGGAAATGGCTAGAGGACAAATGTAAGAATTTAGAAGCATATTCTAGCCTTTAGAGAAAAGAGAAGCAGCTGTATGGATATCAAGAGATCAGATGGGAAACCGAACCTAAGGCAAGAAGGGAAAGCTGATGAATGGAAGGAGTATAAGGGGGTCTATACAAGGGAGATAAAACTGAAGGCAATATAATAGAAGCCGGCCGCGGAGGTCTCGCGGTTCTGGGCGCTCAGTCCGGAACCGCGCAACTGCTACGGTCGCAGGTTCGAATCCTGCCTCGGGCATGGATGTGTGCGATGTCCTTAGGTTAGTTAGGATTAAGTAGTTCTAAGTTCTAGGGGACTGATGACCACAGATGTTAAGTCCCATAGTGCTTAGAGCCAATATAATAGAAAGGGAAGAGGACGTAGATGAAGATGAGATGGGAGATACAATATTGTGAGAAGAATTTGACAGAGCTCTGAAAGATCTAATTCGAAACAAGGCCACGGGAGTAGATGATATTCCTTCAGAACTGATAGACTTGAAAGAGCCAGTCATGACAAAACTCTTCCACCTGGTGAAAAACATGTATGAGACAGGAGCAATACCTTCTGACTTCAAGAAGAATATAATAGTTTCACTCCAAAGAAAGCAGGTGCTGATAGGTGTAAATATTACTGAACTCTTAGTTTAATAAGTCATGGTTGCAAAATACTAACGCGAATTCCTTACGGAAGTATAGAAAAACTGGTAGAAGCCGACATTCCTTTTGGAGAACCTTTTGGCAATGTTGATCACAATACACTCATTGAAACTGTGAAGATAGCACGCGTAAAATTCATGTAGCGGAAGGTATTTATAACTTGTGCAGAAGTAGATTTAAGTGTTAGGAAGTATTTTCTGAAAGTATTTGTCTGGAGTGTAGCCATGTGTGGAAGTGAAACATGGGTGATATCAGTTTATACAAAAAGAGAATAGAAGCTTTCGAAATATGGTGCTACGGAAGAATGTTGAAGATTATATCGGTAGATCATGTAATCAAGGAGACGGTACTGAATAGAATTGGGAAGACAAGAAATTTGTGGCACAACTTAACCATAAAAAGGGATCGGTTGATAGGACACATTCCGAGACATTGCAGTAGTTACACTTCTACAGTTCGCAGTTTCTGCCTCTTTGTACTTTCTCTTATGCTGCATTGGCGTATTTACACTTCTCCTTACTTTTGGAACTAGAACGCCAGTTACGTGTACCCGCGAAAGTGAGGTGAAGTATAAATAAACTCAATGCAGCGTAATAGAACGTGCAAAAAGGCAAAAACTGTGAAATGTATTTATGTAACGAAATCTCTTTCGAAGACAACCTCCGCTAACAAAGAGGGACGAAATTGTGGTTTTTAGTACTGAAGGGAATCATAGGGGTAAAAGTCATAGAGGGAGACCAAATAATAAATACAGTAAGCAGACTCAGAAGGATACAGGTTGCAGTAGTTAGTCATAGATGAAGAAATTTGGAAATTTGTGGTAAGGTCTTTTGGGACCAAATTGCGGAGGTCATCAGTCCCTAAGCTTATGCATACACTACTTAATCTACACACAGACACACACACAATATATATATATATATATATATATATATATATATATATATATATATATATATATATATATATATGCGCGAGGGAGGACTCGAACCTCCGACGGGGGAAGCCGCGCGGACCGTTACAAGACGCCTCGGACCGCCATAGATGAATAAACTGGCATAGGATAGAGTATTCTGGAGAGCTGTATCAAAGGTATTAACTGTGGTCTGCGTACCGTAAGACCTTCGGTACACACACCATCAGATTATTTGACTTGTCACTCTAACGAAGTAGGCGAGTGTCAGCAATATGTCTCGTGATCTTATCGTGGCGTGTTTACCTTCTGCCGTTAGGTCAGACGATAGAAACGCCACTTGCAGGGTTAGAGTAGCAGATTGACGGTGACCAACATTAAACAGAACTTGATTAATTTTCACACACATTTATTAAATTAATAACAATCATAAACGTTACTTAACTTGATTCTGGATGCTATTTACAATTGACAATCAGAAGTTCCTTTGGTCTTGGTACGTTAATCTTATTCTCACATATCTCTGATACTTGACAAAAGTGTCTATACATTTCTCTTCATTGCTATGTACAGGAATGTTATAATCTTATTAGGCGCAGACTGAAACTTGACTACAGACTGGTACAGACAAATGCAGACTAATGCAGACTGACTAATCGGAGGTCTGTACACTAATTATAATACCTCGCGCGTTCATGTATCACTGCGCGAGTGTGATCCGCGAGGAGAAAAGGTTCTACGTTAGCGGCAATCTCATTCGCTGCGTTACATATTAATACGCGGATCGGCGGAAGCAGAATTTGGTCCGTCTCTATGACAGCGCCATCTCGTAGTGCGGAGACGGACGAGCGCTACGCCTGCACTGTTGTGCTTAGCGGGGCGCGCTCTATTGATAAAGTTGTGTACGCGCTGACTACGCGGAACTATGTACACAACATAAACGTGAAGGTTTCTGTGTCTGTTGTGACTGAATCGTTTGACCCAAATAAACTTATCTCATGGGAACTAGTTTTAAACACAAACAATGTCTCACAAACAGCTCATACAACGTAGCAGGTTTCTTCTTATTGCATGATATGTACTGCCAGGGAAATGACGTTACACCTGATGTAACGGCGAGGGAGACTGTATCAGATACCCCCTGCGGATCCTGCCACGCATTAGGTTCAGGAATTACCGCAAAGGGCTAGTCCTGTACCGCAGTGCCCGAAGTTAGCGTCGGCTAATGCAGTTAACGACGATTAATTCCGCAACTGTGCCCTCGCCGTACATGCAGTTGTGGTAGTCCGACGTGTGTAACAGGTTCACTGCTGCAAAGGGACACGCCGCACTGGCGAGCGAACGCCGTAAGCGAGTTTGTATCAGACGGTGTGCTGCTCGAGTTGGGGAAAACGTCTGTGCGTTACATCACTGCATATCCCACTGGCGTTCGAATTTCATCTCAAACTAGACATCGCTCAATTACTTTATGAATTCTGAATAACCAGTTCCAATCACTACTGCAGTAATTAAACTGGTAAAAGTAGATAGTATGCGGTTCTTATTTACATTACGAGGAATATTTTTAATTCAAGTACCTGCAAAACTAAACAGTTTCATTATTAAATGAAAGGCTGTAGCTTAATACACATAACAACGATGGACATTCAATAAGCAATGCAATACATTGATTTTGTGGGCCTCTATTAGTAACTGTAATTTATAATTATTATTGCTTTCTCCGTTTCAAGCTTACTGCAAATAACAAAAGGGAATTTTACACCAGGTGCGTTTCACTTTTATTCAAAAAACATCTGCCGTGGTTATTCTGCAGTTACGAATACATACCTCTGCACATTTTTGGTTGTTTTAGATTAAAAACGGAATTTCTTTGTAAAGGCTCCGTGAAATTTACTTACGGTATTTCTGACTCTTTGTTCACATATTCTGCAAACAGTCACTTCTTCCCTCTTTGTTAGCGGAGATGGACGTCGGAACAAACTTCGTTACACTTCTACAGTTCGCAGTTTTTGCCTCTTTGTACTTTCTCTTATGCTGCATTGGCGTATTTACACTTCTCCTTACTTTTGGAACTAGAACGCCAGTTACGTGTACCCGCGAAAGTGAGGTGAAGTATAAATAAACTCAATGCAGCGTAATAGAATGTGCAAAAAGGGAAAAACTGAGAAATGTAGCCGGCCGCGGTGGTCTCGCGGTTCTAGGCGCGCAGTCCGGAGCCGTGCGACTGCTACGGTCGCAGGTTCGAATCCTGCCTCGGGCATGGATGTGTGTGATGGCCTTAGGTTAGTTAGGTTTAAGTAGTTCTAAGTTCTAGGGGACTTATGACCACAGCAGTTGAGTCCCATAGTGCTCAGAGCCATTTGAACCATTTTTTGAGAAATGTATTTGTGTTACGCAGTCTCTTTTGACGTCAAGCTCCGCTAACAAAGAGGGAAGAAATTGTGGTTTTCAGACATGTGAAGAAGAGGCAGAAACACCGTAGGTAAATTGCATGCCAACTTCATAAATACTACTTTAATCTAATACAACCAAAATGTAGAAACATATGTATCCAAATTAGCAGAATGACTACAGAAGATGCTTTGTAAATAAAAGCGAAATCCGTCTGATGTAAAATTTTCTTTAATTAGTTGCAGTAAACGTAAGTCGGAGAAGCCAGTAATAATTGATTTTTAACATATGCTGCTGAAGATAGATCTGCAACCAAACGTTAATGGTAGTTTTGTTGGCAGCATGTGTAAACATTACCGTGACATCTCATATACTTCCATGAACTCCCGGTAAAGTAAAGTACTATTACCAGTCTTCAAAATGGCGCGTGCAACTGAGGTGCGTTACAACAACGAGCAGTTCAGGAAGTGTACTCGCAATTGCAAATATGTTCATCATCGGCTGTATATTGGGATGACGACAATGAAAATTTGTGCCAGACCACGACTCGCACTCAGATTTCCCGCTTTACGACAGCGACAGCGACAGCGCTCCCCTGAAACATTTTGGCTATCCGTGGACGACTCACGGCCAGACGCAAACTTCCATGTCGTCATCCATGTACCACAATCAGCAGTCGTACATTACGTGTGTTCCCGTCCACAAAGGACATTTTTATTGGGAGTCGACGGCCTGATGTTTTCGAATAAATACAAAACAGCAGTGCCTGTAATATTAAGAAGTACGGTACAGTGTTCCTTCGGAATACTTTAATAACACAGGGTTTGCTACTTCGTATCAAAGAGCAGTTACTGAATTTCTTTCGGCGGAAAACCTGAGCATCAAAAGTACTCACGGACGCTTACGGAATTTCTACGGACACCAGGCAGTTGATAAGGGGAAGGGAAGTCGCTGGGCGAAGCATTTGTCGTCAACGGACCAAGCAGACGGAAATCTGTTTCAACACGCTGACTGCCTGCACACAGCTTTGACGCCAAAAATGTTGCAACGAGCCCGCACTCTTACTCAAGGTGATAAACGAATAACAATCAAGCAGCTCATTGCTCAATCTGACAGCTACATTTTTAGTGCTGACACACTTGTCAACCAGTTTTCGTATTCAAAGATTTGTACTCGCATGGGTTCCTCGAAGCCTAACTGAAGAGCATAAAGAGGAAGGAAGGTACAACTTTGGTGAATTGCTTGTTTTTTATGAAGCTGATAGTCACGATTACTCGTCAAACCTTGTCACTAGTGATGAAGCATGGATTCACCACTTTGAGGCCGAAACATGTCGGCAGACCATAGTGTTACATCACACAACGACTTCTTCGACGAGGAAGTTCAAAACAGTACCACCAGGTGGCAATATCTATATCTTTAGCATTCTGGGACTCTGGGGAGGCTATTCTATACTGAGACAACCTGATTAAGTCCGCAGGACAGAACAGGTAGTTGGAATTGTGGAAAAGGGCCAAAAAGGGGGCTGTCAGTTACACTGAAACACATATAACATTTATTTGTCCAAAAAAATACAGAAAAAATTTTTGAACTTAGTTATCCGCTGAATGGGCCACACTATCTGATGCCTTAAGGGCACGACCACTTACATTTAAAAACGACTGAATGCCATTAACTTAAAATTCAGACTCAAAAGAGAATATTTAGAAGCCAGAAGGCCTCACGTAAGTAAGTTCTATAACTTGGCTGAAGGCACAACAAATCTAACACTCGAAAATCAAACAAGTTTAATTTAAAGATGTCTGAAGTCCCATGATTTAAGACTGCAGGTTAAATTAATTTAAAAAAAAATCACAAGGCAGAAGGCTTTACCTTCAATTAGGCTGAAGGTCCCACACAGTCTCATACTTGAAAGACAAGAACTTTAATTTAAAAATGGCTGAAGGCCGATTACTTAGAACAACTAAAATAATTGTTAGTAGGCAGAAAGCCCAAAGCTTTATAAAAAAAATTAAATGAGGCAAACAATGCAAGACTTGACAAGTAATGAATTTTCAATTTTAAAGCGGCTGAAGGCTCATTATTTAAAACCCAACTAAAAGCATACAAATTCAAACCATCGGCTATAATTTATTAAAATAGACAGTCATACAGCAATAAGAAAAGGCTGTAGAGCCAGCGGTGCTCAGAAGTTTACGGGGGTCGGTCTGCACTTGAAACCCGCTTAGGAGAGACGGGTAGTCGGCCCAACTCTATCCGAACCGCCGGCAACCCAACCGAGAGACAGTCAACGGACCCACCGACAAGACGACTTGCTTTCCACCCGAACAGTGCACAAAGAACTCCAAAGCCAGAATGTAAAAGGCGTAGCCATCCACAACCAAGTATGCCTAAGCTGTCAAAACTACACACACGTGTTGCACAGCGACAACTCGGTGAGGAAAGGACACTGCCTGAATTTTACATCAGCGGCCAGGGCAGGTAACCGAAACGCTAACGGCAACAAGGCAGAAAATTCCACTGGTGCACTTGGACTTCAAATAACCAAAATACAGTTGAACACCGGATGATGGCCAAACTTTCGCAGACTCTAACAGTTGCTGTTGCTCACGGGAATACCGCCAACAGCCAACCACGAAAACTAACGGCACAATGTGAACAGTCTGGCTTCGGTAATTAAATCACCACTCAAGTTTGATGACCTGGGTCGGTGAGCCACGAACCCCGTAGCTATCGGAACAGTTCCCACACACTCGGACACTGCTTAGATACCGCCAGCGTGCCCGGCCCACTGCACCGCGCGGAGATTTCCTGGGTGATTTACACCAACCGACAGACTGCCGCACACCGCTAGCCGGAAACTATAAGCACCAGACCAAAGATAGTACAAGGTGCGAATATCGATACACACCGCTCCTGCCACACGTAGAAAGAAGAAGAACCACGGCATAACCGCAATAACCGCGGGAAACCAAACGCAGAGTAACAGTCAAGGTTTAAATCAACGCATAAGCCGGGGCCAGCACGGCTCATGTACGATGGCCTCCCTGATGGTCAAACGATCAACTCTGATGTCTTTTGTGAGACTCTTAGGAAATTAGAGAAATGATACAGCGTGTTCGTGACCACAAAAATGCTAATACACTTAAAAATTTTGCTAATACACTTGTTCTTCACGGTAACGCAGGCCACACAAAAGTCTGCACATCAGAGAGGAGATTACAAAACTTCGGTGGACTGTTGTTCCTTATCCGCCTTTATGGCCGGACCTCGCACTACCCGACTTCCGTTGATTTTGTCCACTGAAGGATGCACTTCACAGGGAGTACTACAGTAATGATGGGGAAGTTACTGATACAGCCAGAACTTGGGTGAAGCGCAGACCAACAGAATGGTTCCATGGTGGCATACAAGCTCTCACATTGAGGTGGCGTTAGACCGCAGAACTTTACGCAGATTTTACTGAAAAATAAGGAAAAAAAGATGGTGTATTTTAATAGTGAATTGAACCATCCCGCTCTGAGAACGAAGTTTGTTGCATTATTTATTGTGCGAATCTGGTATATCACCTACATGAATAGAAACAGAAACGGGACACAAATTTTGACAGGTATCGAAAGTAAAAGTTTATCTTGGCTCCAGTAGTAAGTTGCTTGTTCATGTAGTTGCCGGATGAGGTCACCCTGGTGCAGCGCACTCTAGAGAGCCTGTATAGGGAGAGAGTGGCCAACCGTACGATACGGCGGCCATTTTTCTGCCAAACTGCGGGCGGGACTTTTGAATGGCCAGTAGTGGAGTAGTAGTGTACACACTCACCGAATCAAAAGCACAAGACAATATGGCGAAATCATTCGTTAAATGCCTTTTTTTATAAGAATAATGTGTTATAATAATTTTCACACAGCCAATTTACAGGTCTGTTTTCAAATTTAATTATGTGTATTGCAAGTTGTTTTATATGTAGTAAAAAGCAAAATCGACTTACTTCGCACAGATAAGAGTACTTGGTTGGTTTCCACAAGGCTCCTGTTTGATTTTTGTCAGCCCTGTTGACTGCGACTGCCCACTGCTTTCGTCTTTCTTCATTGCGTGGAAATGCTAAAATGCGAAATCCAACTTCGCCTCTATTGGAACAACCAAACGCAACACAACCTGGCATCATTTACGAACGTCTGCAGAACTAATTACAGATGTCAACAAAAATACTGTACAATTACTAACGTGTTTACTTCAAACATGTAGGCCTACGGACTTCATCACAAAAAGCTTCATTATTCAGCTCGTATTTAAGATCGCAAACGCTAATTACGTACTAAAAACGATTTACAACTTAATCGAACATGCATGCACAACGCATAACAAGTCTCTCAATAATTCAAATACCTTTTAATCGTTTCCAAAAGTCCTCTGAGTTGCAATTCAACTCAAAAGCACGGCGAACATAGGAAGCGCGAGAGACATTTGGCAGAAAAATGGCGCCAAAGCTAATCAACCAATCATGGGCAACTTCACCTATGACCACTCTCTCTGTATACAGGCTGTCTAGCGCACTCGCTCGCTCGTTTGCAGTGCGCGTCGAGTCATCATGGAGATAAGACCGCAAGAAAAGGCTTTTTGCTTCCTACGTTTCAACAGGTGCAGTTCATTTATAACTGTGCGTAGTTACTATCGTCGATAGTATGGCACTGCATCTGCAACATCCCGAAGCATTCGGCAGCTGAAGTTGCAAGACGCTGGTTATTTGTGTAAGGGGTGCCCGTTTTCTCGTTCAAGACATTTTGTGCATCCAACAGAGTTTTGCACCTTGTCCACAAAGCTCGAAAGCCCAACTGCCGTGACAGCCAAGAGTTACACATTCCTTATGTGGGTGACAGCCAAGAGTTATGTGTTCGTCTGGCTTCTTTTGCGAGCACAATGGATGTAGTTGCTTCGAACACTTCATGATGAAATGCGACTATAAAGGTCAATGTTGCTTTTCGACTGTTAGGGGATTACTGTTCTTACTCCCGGTGTTGACACTTTAAGTAAAAACAACAATAAAAATAAAATTATCTTTGATGCAGTAATCAGATACAAAATACTGTTAGGTTGATTGTAGGTGAAGCAAATCTAAATAATATTCCCCAACAACAGGTAGTTAAGCACATAAAGTTTATTGAACTGCATATGACACAAGATCTTGCAGGCTGATGAAATACACAATGTACCTAAGTGTATTGAAATATAGTTTGAGCCCGCAACATAGCGACTGGGACATTCATTATATAAACAAAAGAAATAAAACAGCTGGAAAAAACAGGCGGTACTCACAGCTGAACTTAATCGATCTCTATAGTAAAACAAATTAGTGGTAGTCTAATTAACACAGGATGCAGTAATCTTAAGTGGCGACTAGTAACGAAAATAATCAAGTCCCCATTGGAAAACTGAGCTAAAAGTCAGATGCAGCGCAAATAACTCAGACACCAAATCGAATTCACTTGCTAAAATACAAGTTCGGGTGAACAACTGGCAGAAATAAAAGATAGCCCTGACCAGTGCAGGATATCTCTAAGTCCCCACTGAACTGACACGAAATATTGAGAAGTCTTGCAACTGACGACACGAAATCTTCTATGTGTGGCCGGATCACATTTCAGACTAGCATAATAGGTCTTGCCTCTGCCAAGCCATCCCGAACAATCATAAAGAATAAGATGGTCACCCTCTTAAGCCTTCGACACTCTCCTCCCCGGAAAATCCGAGCCTGTACGTCACTTATTGACATCCTAACGCCAGCGTTATTCAAAACATTTTATACAGAACAGCAGTAAAACCCTGAATGTGCCATCAATGCGTGCTAAAAATCTAAACAAATTGGATATGTTACACTTAATTAGAACTGATGTAGCTCCCCACAAATTAATTTTAAATAACTGGAAATTATAGCAACAATAATTAAAATAGTTCACGATCTCTGTTCCCTCACTAGTTACAGTATAGGCATGTGTGACCGTTCTGTTTTACTCTTTGCACTGCTGCAATCAGATGTAAGGTAAGTTTGTCAATTTCGAATTGTGGGCAAAAAATGCAAATTTCTCAACTATTAGTTAAAATGACAATTAAAAATGTAAAGCTTACAAACCAAATGATGTACTTGGTGTGTAATCACGTTTGTCAACACATACTGCCTTCCTACTAACGTAGATTTCTTGCATAAAATGATACCCTGATTTTAATCAAAAGTTACATTAAAAATTCATTTAGGTTAATTAATTACATTATGAAACTAGGAAATATCTCAACTACACATTGGTGGCTTGATCTCTTTTGTGTAATAAAACTGTAAAATACGGCGTATGGAAATGTGCTGCTAGAGTGTAAGACATGATTACGGACCAAACTGCCGGCCAGGGTGGCCGAGCGGTTCTAGGCGCTACAGTATGGAACCGCGCGACCGCTACGGTCGCAGGTTCGAATCCTGCCTCGGGCATGGATGTGTGTGATGTCCTTAGGTTAGTTAGGTTTAAGTAGTTTTAAGTTCTAGGGGACTGATGACCTCAGAAGTTAAGTCCCATAGTACTCAGAGCCATTTGAACGGACCAAACGATGGATGGGAACCGTCATAAATAAATCAAGGAGAAAAAAGACCTCCGTACTGTTGCAAATACATAGAGGAATATTACAGGGTACCGGTAAAAGCCGCTAAGATTAGAAGTACCATAGAAACTTCCTGTGATAAAACATTAATAATCTTTACACAATGACCTATAAAAACGGTTATAATTGCAACAAAATCCATTAAAAGTACATATTAGAAAGACAAGTAATTCTTCCATAGTCTTAAAATAGTAGCAGACATAAGTAGAACAAATACGTAGGTGGGCATCCTGTGCAATGGAACTAAAACTTACTGTAATACAACATGAGTGATGTGAAATTGCAGGGCGGTGTGAAATTGCAGTTGTTGTTGTTGTTGTGGTCTTCAGTCCTGAGACTGGTTTTGATGCAGTTCTCCATGCTACTCTATCCTGTGCAAGCTTCTTCATCTCCCAGTACCTACTGCAACCTACATCCTTCTGAATCTGCTTAGTGAATTGATCTCTTGGTCTCCCTCTACGATTTTTACCCTCCACGCTGCCCTCCAATGCTAAATTTGTGATCCCTTGATGCCTCAAAACATGTCCTACCAACCGATCCCTTCTTCTAGTCAAGTTGTGCCACAAACTTCTCTTCTCCCCAATCCTATTCAATACCTCCTCATTAGTTACGTGATCTACCCACCTTATCTTCAACATTCTTCTGTAGCACCACATTTCGAAAGCTTCTATTCTCTTCTTGTCCAAACTGGTTATCGTCCATGTTTCACTTCCATACATGGCTACACTCCATACAAATACTTTCAGAAACGACTTCCTGACACTTAAATCTATACTCGATGTTAACAAATTTCTCTTCTTCAGAAACGCTTTCCTTGCCATTGCCAGTCTACATTTTATATCCTCTCTACTTCGACCATCATCAGTTATTTTACTCCCTAAATAGCAAAACTCCTTTACTACTTTAAGTGTCTCATTTCCTAATCTAATCCCCTCAGCATCACCAGATTTAATTTGACTACATTCCATTATCCTCGTTTTGTTTTTGTTGATGTTCATCTTATATCCTCCTTTGAAGACACTGTCCTTTCCGTTCAACTGCTCTTCCAAGTCCTTTGCAGAGCGATGTGAAACTGCAGAGCGATGTGAAACTGCAGAGTGATATATAAAATGGTTACAATTCTAACAAACCTATTAGAGGAACAGTTAAATGGAGACGAATAACCGCTCCACAGCCATAAATTAATATTAAGCGTAGGTGGTACAAATCATACGTAGATGAGCCGTCAAAAGGAACATAACTTGCTGTAGTGTAACATGAACAAATGAAATTAGAGAATAATTTATACAAATGGTTAAATTGTAACAGAACACATTAGTAGAACAATTAAACGGAAATAAGTAACCGCTCCATTGTCGCAACTTAACATCAAACGCAGGAGTTGACACTACGTCAAATAAATTGTTAGGTGAATTGGCGTTCCTGCTCCAAGCATAGTCACGTCTCCACAAAGTGAGTTTTTCCTGCATCTCTTTACTTTTTTTTAATCAATGATGAATCTTTATGTTTTGTATCCAAACACGAATTTATTCCTCATACTTTTCCTCACCCCCCCCCCCCCCCCCCAAGAACCATGGACCTTGCCGTTGGTGGGGAGGCTTGCGTGCCTCAGCGATACAGATACTCGTACCGTAGGTGCAACCACAACGGAGGGGTATCTGTTGAGAGGCCAGACAAACGTGTGGTTCCTGAAGAGGGGCAGCAGCCTTTTCAGTAGTTGCAACAGTCTGGATGATTGACTGATCTGGCCTTGTAACACTAACCAAAACGGCCTTGCTGTGCTGGTACTGCGAACGGCTGAAAGCAAGGGGAAACTACAGCCGTAATTTTTCCCGAGGGCATGCAGCTTTACTGTATGATTAAATGATGATGTCGTCCTCTTGGGTAAAATATTCCGGGGGTAAAATAGTCCCCCATTCGGATCTCCGGGCGGGGACTACTCAAGAGGACGTCGTTATCAGAAGAAAGAAAACTGGCGTTCTACGGATCGGAGCGTGGAATGTCAGATCCCTTAAACGGGCAGGTAGGTTAGAAAATTTAAAAAGGGAAATGGATAGGTTAAAGTTAGATATAGTGGGAATTAGTGAAGTTCGGTGGCAGCAGGACGAAGACTTCTGGTCGGGTGCATAGAGGGTTATAAATACAAAATCAAATAGGGGTAATGCAGGAGTCGGTTTAATAATGAATAAAAAAAATAGGAGTGCGGGTAAGCTACTACAAACAGCATAGTGAACGCATTATTGTGGCCAAGATAGACACAAAGCCCACGCCTACTACAGTAGTAAAAGGTTATATGCCAACTAGCTCTGCAGATGAAGAAGAAATTGAAGAAATGTATGATGAAATAAAAGAAATTATTTAGATAGTGAAGGGAGACGAAAATTTAGTAGTCATGGGTGACTGGAATTAGGTAGTAGGAAAAGGGAAAGAAGGAAACGTAGTAGGTGAATATGGATTGGGGCTAAGAAATGACAGAGGGAGCCGCCTGATAGAATTTTACACAGAGCACAACTTAATCATAGCTAACACTTGGTTCAAGAATCATAAAAGAAGTTTGTATACATGGAAGAAGCCTGGAGATACTGAGAGGTTTCAGATGGATTACATAATGGTAAGACAGAGATTTAGGAACCAGGTTTTAAATTGTAAGACATTTCCAGGGGCAGATGTAGACTCTGATCACAATCTATTGGTTATGAACTGTAGATTAAAACTGAAGAAACTGCAAAAAGGTGGGAATTTAAGGAGATGGGTCCTGGATAAACTGAAAGAACCAGAGGTTGTACAGAATTTCAGGGAGAGCATAAGGGAACAATTGACAGGAATGGGGGAAAGAAATACAGTAGAAGAAGAATGGGTAGCTTTGAGAGATGAAGTAGTGAAGGCAGCAGGGGACCTAGTAGGTAAAAAGACTAGGGCTAGTAGAAATCCTTGGGTAACAGAAGAAATATTGAATTTAATTGATGAAAGGAGAAAATATAAAAATGCAGTAAATGAAGCAGGCAAAAAGGAATACAAACGTCTCAAAAACGATATCGACAGGAAGTGCAAAATGGCTAAGCAGGGATGGCTAGAGGACAAATGTAAGGATGTAGAGGGTTATCTCACTAGGGGTAAGATAGATACTGCCTACAGGAAAATTAGAGAGACCTTTGGAGAACAGAGAACCACTTGTATGAATATCAAGAGCTCAGATGGAAACCCAGTTCTAAACAAAGAAGGGAAAGCAGAGAGGTGGGGGGAGTATATAGAGGGTTTATACAAGGGCGAAGTACTTGAGGACAATATTATGGAAATGGAAGAGGATGTAGATGAAGATGAAATGGGAGATACGATACTGCGTGAAGAGTTTGACAGAGCACTGAAAGTCCTGAGTCGAAACAAAGCCCCGGGAGTAGACAACATTCCATTAGAACTACTGACGGCCTTGGGAGAGCCAGTCCTGACAAAACTCTACCATCTGGTGAGCAAGAGCCATGAGACAGGCGAAATACCCTCAGACTTCAAGAAGAATATAATAATTCCGATCCCAAAGAAAGCAGGTGCTGAAAGATGTGAAAATTACCGAATAATCAGTTTAATAAGTCACGGATGCAAAATACTAACGCGTATTCTCTACAGACGAATGGAAAAACTGGTAGAAGCTGACTTCGGGGAAGATCAGTTTGGATTCCATAGAAATGTTGGAATACGTTAGGCAATACTGACCATACGACTTATCTTAGAAGCTAGATTAAGGAAAGCCTAACCTATGTTTCTAGCATTTGTAGACTTAGAGAAAGCTTTTGACAAAGTTGACTGGAATACTCTCTTTCAAATTCTCAAGGTGGCAAGTGTAAAATACAGGGAGCGAAAGGCTATTTACAATTTGTACGGAAACCAGATAGCAGTTGTAAGAGTCGAGGGGCACGAAAGGGAAGCAGTGGTTGGGAAGGGAGTGAGACAGGGTTGTAGGCTCTCCCCGATGTTATTCAATCTGTATATTGAGCAAGCAGTGAAGGAAACAAAAGAAAAGTTCGGAATAGGTATTAAAATCCATGGAGAAGAAGTAAAAACTTTGAGGTTCGCCGATGACATTGTAGTTCTGTCAGAGACAGCATGGATTTGGAAGAGCAGTTGAACGGAATTGACGGTGTCATGAAAGAAGGGTATAAGATGAACATCAACAAAAGCAAAACGAGGATAATGGAATGTAGTCGAATTAAGTTGGGTGATGCTGAGGGAATTACACTCCTGGAAATGGAAAAAAGAACACATTGACACCGGTGTGTCAGACCCACCATACTTGCTCCGGACACTGCGAGAGGACTGTACAAGCAATGATCACACGCACGGCACAGCGGACACAGCAGGAACCGCGGTGTTGGCCGTCGAATGGCGCTAGCTGCGCAGCATTTGTGCACCGCCGCCGTCAGTGTCAGCCAGTTTGCCGTGGCATACGGAGCTCCATCGCAGACTTTAACACTGGTAGCATGCCGCGACAGCGTGGACGTGAACCGTATGTGCAGTTGATGGACTTTGAGCGAGAGCGTATAGTGGGCATGCGGGAGGCCGGGTGGACGTACCGCCGAATTGCTCAACACGTGGGGCGTGAGGTCTCCACAGTACATCGATGTTGTCGCCAGTGGTCGGCGGAAGGTGCACGTGCCCGTCGACCTGGGACCGGACCGCAGCGACGCACGGATGCACGCCAAGACCGTAGGATCCTACGCAATGCCGTAGGGACCGCACCGCCACTTCCCAGCAAATTAGGGACACTGTTGCTCCTGGGGTATCGGCGAGGACCATTCGCAACAGTCTCCATGAAGCTGGGCTACGGTCCCGCACACCGTTAGGCCGTCTTCCGCTCACGCCCCAACATCGTGCAGCCCGCCTCCAGTGGTGTCGCGACAGGCGTGAATGGAGGGACGAATGGAGACGTGTCGTCTTCAGGGATGAGAGTCACTTCTGCCTTGGTGCCAATGATGGTCGTATCCGTGTTTGGCGCCGTGCAGGTGAGCGACACAATCAGGACTGCATACGACCGAGGCACACAGGGCCAACACACGGCATCATGGTGTGGGGAGCGATCTCCTACACTGGCCGTACACCACTGGTGATCGTCGAGGGGACACTGAATAGTGCACAGTACATCCAAACCGTCATCGAACCCATCGTTCTACCATTCCTAGACCGGCAAGGGAACTTGCTGTTCCAACAGGACAATGCACGTCCGCATGTATCCCGTGCCACCCAACGTGCTCTAGAAGGTGTAAGTCAACTACCCTGGCCAGCAAGATCTCCGGATCTGTCCCCCATTGAGCATGTTTGGGACTAGATGAAGCGTCGTCTCACGCGGTCTGCACGTCCGGCACGAACGCTGGTCCAACTGAGGCGCCAGGTGGAAATGGCATGGAAAGCCGTTCCACAGAACAGGACTACATCCAACATCTCTACGATCGTCTCCATGGGAGAATAGCAGCCTGCATTGCTGCGAAAGGTGGATATACACTGTACTAGTGCCGACATTGTGCATGCTCTGTTGCCTGTGTCTATGTGCCTGTGGTTCTGTCAGTGTGATCATGTGATGTATCTGACCCCAGGAATGTGTCAATAAAGTTTCCCCTTCCTGGGACAATGAATTCACGATGTTCTTATTTCAATTTCCAGGAGTGTAGATTAGGAAATGAGACACTTAAAGTAGTAAAGGAGTTTTGCTATTTGGGGAGCAAAATAACTGATGATGGTCGAAGTAGAGAGGATATAAAATGTAGACTGGCAATGGCAAGGAAAGCGTTTCTGAAGAAGAGAAATTTGTTAACATCGAGTATAGATTTAAGTGTCAGGAAGTCGTTTCTGAAAGTATTTGTATGGAGCGTAGCCATGTATGGAATTGAAACATGGACGATAACTAGTTTGGACAAGAAGAGAATAGAAGCTTTCGAAATGTGGTGCTACAGAAGAATGCTGAAGATTAGATGGGTAGATCACGTAACTAATGAGGAGGTATTGAATAGAATAGGGGAGAAGAGAAGTTCGTGGCACAACTTAACTAGAAGAAGGGATCGGTTGGTAGGACATGTTCTGAGGCATCAAGGGATTACAAATTTAGTATTGGAGGGCAGCGTGGAGGGTAAAATCGTAGAGGGAGACCAAGAGATGAATACACTAAGCAGATTCAGAAGGATGTAGGTTGCAGTAGGTACTGAGAGATGAAGAAGCTTGCACAGGATAGAGTAGCATGGAGAGCTGCATCAAACCAGTCTCAGGACTGAAGACCACAACAACAACTTTTCCTCCGGGCTCTTATTCCAACTCTTGTTTTTTGTAGGCCCATACTAGCGACTTACACTGCTAGTGTACACCACCTACGCCTGCTACCCATCGGAAGTTTTGATGTTTCACCTCGTAATAATTCATTTTATGTTGTTATGGCCATTTGAACGCAATCCGAACGTTGGCAGACCGTTTATTTTTAGAAACCAATGTTAAATTAGTTACGTAACTATTCATTCCCTGTATTTCTGGTGAACTACCTTATTTTTTATCATTGTTATACTTCCTAATCATATTCTATTTTTTCATAGAGGTATACACCCGAGGATGCGATTAAATCATCGTGAAACCGTTCGTGTGTGATCGTGTGATAAAAGAACTGCTAACAGCTAATGCAGCTAAGAGAAAGATTTTAGAAGAGTTTAAGAGCTTCTAAAAAAATTTAAAACTGTAAAGATTATTAATTGTTTACTGGATTTCAGTTGCAAAATATCTGCTTGGCGCTACCTCCAGAGCATATCTACATGGCAACACCATCAGCTTCCTCTTTAACATCATGCTCTCTTCTGTATCTAGTTCTAGTAGTTCGCCCTGCATGTGCGAAAAACGTGGACAGTATAAATCTACCCTTTGGGCTCGCCACAGGGCAGTTCTGACGTCACCCCTGGAGCGCTCGAATCCGACAAGAACGTGCGGACCCCACGCACTTGGCTCTGCGTGCCGCAACACCTACTGCCAGCCACGGGAGGCGCTCTCCCATGTTCCTCGTCCCACAGTGCTCGCAACCAGACGCTGTGCCCCATCAGAATCAAACATCAATATTCGGATATGATATGTAGTGTCATATAGTGATAAACATCGACGTGTAGAGTTTTGTGAATCATTTTTGGGTATCAATATGCAAGATGATTTCCTTTCTCGTTTAGCGTTCAGTGATGATGCTACATTTCACTTAAGCTGAGAAGTGAGCCCCCATACAAGAAAAAATATGAGGAACACAGAAGCCACATACCATAGTCAGGTACGAGAGACACAGGCCCAGGTCATAGCAATCTATAAAAAGGGTAGAAAATCGGATGCACACAATTACCGGCCAATTTCACTGACATCGCTTTGTTGTAGAATCATGGAACATATTTTGTGTTCAGACATAATGACCATTCTAGACTCTGAAAAGATCATCTGCAGAAACCAGCACGGTTTTAGGAAACAGCGGCCATGCGAGACACAGCTGGCCCTCTTTGTGCATGATATACAACAGGCTCTAGATACCGGCTCCCAGGTTGATGCCATATTTCTCGTCTTTAGAAAGGCGTTCGATTCAGTTCCGCACTGTCACTTGCTACAAAAAGTGCGCTCTTACGGTCTATCTGATGACATATGTGGTTGGATAGAAAGTTTTCTAACAGACAGGGAGCAGTATGTCGTCCTGAACGGGTTGACTTCAACAGAAACAAGCGTAACTTCATGTGTGCCCCACGGCAGCGTAATAGGTCCTCTGCTTTTTACGATTTACATAAAGGATCTGGTTGATGGTATTGACAGCGGCCTTAGACTGTTTGCCGATGATGCTGTAGTCTACAGGAAAGTAGTATCACACGAAAGTTGTGAACAAATCAATGAGAATTTGCATAAAATCGTGTAATGACTGGCAGTTATCTCTCAATATTAGTAAGTGTAACCTACTGCGTATAAAAAGGCGAAAATCCCCATTAATGTACGAGTACAAAATAAATGCCCAGTCTTTGGAAACGGTAACATCCGTCAAGTATCTGGGTGTTTCGAAATGATCTCAAATGGAATGATCAGATTACACAAGTAACGGGTAAGGCGAACTCTAGATTGTGGTTTATTGGTAGAATCCTGAAGCGATGCAGTTCTTCAACAAAGGAAATAGCTTACAATACGTTAGTTCTTCCAGTCTTAGACTATTGTTCGTCCGTATGGGGCCCTTACCAGTTGGTTCTGATTCAAGGGACTGGGAAGGTCCAAAGAAGAGCGGTAAGATTCGTGACTGGTACATTTAGCCATCGCGAGAGCGTTACAAATCTCATAGAAAGTTTGAAGTGGGACACACTTGCAGATAGACGACGCGCTAAACAGAAGGGGCTGCTCACTAAATTCCGAAATCCGAACTTCACCGAGCATTCAGAACATATTTTATTACCATCAACTTTCAAATCGCACAATGATCGCCATTCAAAGATGAGGGAAATAAGAGCTCGTAATGAGGCGTTCAGACAGTCGTTTTTCCCTCGCGCGATCCGCGAGTGGAACAGAAGGGGGGAAAAATGACTTTGGCGCGAAATGCGCACTCCGCCACACGCCGCTTGGTGGCTAGCGGAGTATATACACTCCTGGAAATTGAAATAAGAACACCGTTAATTCATTGTCCCAGGAAGGGGAAACTTTATTGACACATTCCTGGGGTCAGATACATCACATGATCACACTGACAGAACCACAGGCACATAGACACAGGCAACAGAGCATGCACAATGTCGGCACTAGTACAGTGTATATCCACCTTTCGCAGCAATGCAGGCTGCTATTCTCACATGGAGACGATCGTAGAGATGCTGGATGTAGTCCTGTGGAACGGCTTCCCATGCCATTTCCACCTGGCGCCTCACTTGGACCAGCGTTCGTGCTGGACGTGCAGACCGCGTGAGACGACGCTTCATCCAGTCCCAAACATGCTCAATGGGGGACAGATCCGGAGATCTTGCTGGCCAGGGTAGTTGACTTACACCTTCTAGAGCACGTTGGGTGGCACGGGATACATGCGGACGTGCATTGTCCTGTTGGAACAGCAAGTTCCCTTGCCGGTCTAGGAATGGTAGAACGATGGGTTCGATGACGGTTTGGATGTACCGTGCACTATTCAGTGTCCCCTCGACGATCACCAGTGGTGTACGGCCAGTGTAGGAGATCGCTCCCCACACCATGATGCCGGGTGTTGGCCCTGTGTGCCTCGGTCGTATGCAGTCCTGATTGTGGCGCTCACCTGCACGGCGCCAAACACGCATACGACCATCATTGGCACCAAGGCAGAAGCGACTCTCATCGCTGAAGACGACACGTCTCCATTCGTCCCTCCATTCACGCCTGTCGCGACACCACTGGAGGCGGGCTGCACGATGTTGGGGCGTGAGCGGAAGACGGCCTAACGGTGTGCGGGACCGTAGCCCAGCTTCATGGAGACGGTTGCGAATGGTCCTCACCGATACCCCAGGAGCAACAGTGTCCCTAATTTGCTGGGAAGTGGCGGTGCGGTCCCCTACGGCACTGCGTAGGATCCTACGGTCTTGGCGTGCATCCGTGCGTCGCTGCGGTCCGGTCCCAGGTCGACGGGCACGTGCACCTTCCGCCGACCACTGGCGACAACATCGATGTACTGTGGAGACCTCACGCCCCACGTGTTGAGCAATTCGGCGGTACGTCCACCCGGCCTCCCGCATGCCCACTATACGCCCTCGCTCAAAGTCCGTCAACTGCACATACGGCTCACGTCCACGCTGTCGCGGCATGCTACCAGTGTTAAAGACTGCGATGGAGCTCCGTATGCCACGGCAAACTGGCTGACACTGACGGCGGCGGTGCACAAATGCTGCGCAGCTAGCGCCATTCGACGGCCAACACCGCGGTTCCTGGTGTGTCCGCTGTGCCGTGCGTGTGATCATTGCTTGTACAGCCCTCTCGCAGTGTCCGGAGCAAGTATGGTGGGTCTGACACACCGGTGTCAATGTGTTCTTTTTTCCATTTCCAGGAGTGTATGTAGATGAAGAACAAGGTTTAATGCCAAAACACGAGGATTAATTTACATCAGTTTTAACTAGTAAAAGACATAATTCGCTACCAGGCAGATGAAAGTTGGATTGCCTGTTTTAAGGTGTAAGAAATATTTTCCGGGCCAATTTTATTTTCCCACCGCATATTCCGCCTGGGAGGGAGACGTGATGGTGGCCAAATTCTTTCGCCATTTGCTGCTCGCAAACGAATTTTGGCGCCTCACCTTCCGGAAGGCGGTGCACTAGTGCGGCAGTTGTGAGGCCGGTGGTCTGCGGAGGCGTCCCGCGACCCCGAGTAATCGAATGAGCGCGGGCGACGCCGGCGGCGGCGCCATCCCGAACCGCTAACGCGGTTAGCCGGCGCCGCCACGCGGAGAGGGCGCGGGACGGCGTAAGTCCGAAAGCTGAGCGGACTGCGGCTATAGCCATTTGCGCAGAGGTCGTCGACAAGTCATCGACCGCGCGTGCAAACGCTGTAAGCTGTTTAATTCTTATTTCATTATAAAGGGTTTCCGAAAATTATCTTTACAGCTCTCAGCTACATTTACGCGTCAGTCATAAGTTACCACTATTTTCCTTTATTCTCATTCCATTCTCCTAGCTCCATATGGGATGGGGTTGGCTGTGAGCGGATATACACTACCGCTCTAATGTTCTTGAACACTAGTGATTTTGAGGAAAAAAAATACAAATTGGACCCACAAATGTTAGAAATACTCGTAAGTCACATTTGGAACAATATTTTATTGAAACTAAATACATGCAGTCAAATTTTACTCTCCTCAAAGTACTCTCCTTTGGCTTTAATAACTGTTCTGCATACGCGAGGCATTCTGGCTGTCAGCTTCTTCAGCGTTTCCTGGGTGATATGCAGCCATCGTCTTGAAGGCTGTTGAACATTGATAACAGGCCTTGACTTAACTGCTCTATCCAAGTGATCCCAAAGCACTTCCATAGGATTACAGTAATAGTTTTTTAGCCGCCACAAGCCCGTTAAAGTTCACTGCCTGAGCCGTATTGTCACAGTTCTTACACTCATCGGCTTTTCCCTATTACGATTGAGTTTTGCTGCTAAAACTGGCGCTGTTTTGAAGCGATCACGTTTCCTTGCGACTACTATACAGTGTGAGTCACCTAACGTTACCGCTGGATATATTTCGTAAACCACATCAAATACTGACGAAACGATTCCACAGACCGAAAGTGAGGAGGGGGGCTACTGTAATTGGTTAATACAAACCATAAAAAATGCACGGAAGTATGTTTTTTAACACAAACCTACGTTTTTTTAAATGTAACCCCGTTAGTTTTGTTAGAACATCTGAACATATAAACAAATACGTAATCTGTGCCGTTTGTTGCATTCTAAAATGTTAATTACATCCGGAGATATTGTAACCTAAAGTTGACGCTTGAGTACCACTCCTCCGCTGTTCGATCGTGTGTATCGGAGAGCACCGAATTACGTACGGATCCAAAGGGAACGCTGATGGACCTTAGGTACAGAAGATACTGGAACAGCGCATTACGTCCACATGCTAACACCTTTTCATTGGTCTTTTTCACTGACGCACATGTACATTACCATGAGGGGTGAGGTACACGTACACACGTGGTTTCCGTTTTCAATTACGGAGTGGAATAGAGTGTGTCCCGACATGTAAGGCCAATAGATGTTCAATGTGGTGGCCATCATTTGCTGCACACAATTGCAATCTCTGGCGTAATGAATGTCGTACACGCCGCAATACATCTGGTGTAATGTCGCCGCAGGCTGCCACAATACGTCGTTTCGTATCCTCTGGGGTTGTACGCACATCACGGTACACATTCTCCTTTAACGTACCCCACAGAAAGAAATCCAGAGGTAATGTACATGTGCGTCAGTGGAAAAGCCCTTACTGGGGAATGTGGGGTGGTTTCCGTTTAGATCTGCTGGGTACACAGTGTGTTTCCGTAACAGGGTGCCAAGATTTAATAGGACGTAGAGGATGCTCCACTGGACAATTTGAGGTATGGAAACTCGGGCCGAAGAAGCCAGATTAAGGAGGTAATAGGAATAAAATCACACTACTGTGTACTTTTGTTTACTTTAGTTAACCGCAAATGCCATCACTGACACAATGAACGTACAATTTATACCGTGTCTTACAAAATGTGCTGAAACTGACGACCATCAACATCGATCCAAGCATGACATCGGCGAACAAGATTCTGACGCACCCTGACAATTACCACTGGTGTGTTTCCAATCATATCACAGGCAGCTACAATTTTGGCAATAATTTCATCTGCATATCCACTGGGGCCTAATCCATAAATGACTTTAGATATCCTCCTAGGCAGTAATCAGAGGGATTCAGATCAGGTGACTTCGCTGCCCATGGAATAAGACCTTCCCTTCCAATCCAGCGACCAGAAAACACAGCAGTAGGATGTTTGCGGACATCCATATTGAAGTGGGGTGACGCGCTGTCATGTGTGTCCACATCCACAGCCATAAGTACTTTCTCCAACAACTGAGGTAAAAACGTCAATTGGTGGCCATTCAGACGGCTAGATAGAAGATATGCCCCATTGATGTTGTCCCCTACAGTAGCGTCCCAGATTTTCGCAGCAAAACGTACTTGATGGTTTCACTCTACTACAGCGTGCGGGTTTTCCTCATCCAACACGTGGCTATTCGTCCTATTCAAAATCCCATCATGACCAAATGAGGCCGCCGGCTGCTGTGGCCGAGCGGTTCTACGCGCTTCAGTCCGGAACCGCGCAACTATTACGGTCGCAGGTTTGAATCATGCCTCGGGCGTGGATGTGTGTCATGTCCATAGGTTAGTTAGGTTTAAGTAGTTCTAAGTCTAGGGGACTGATGACCTCAGACGTTAAGTCCCATAGTACTTAGAGCCATCTGAACCATTCAAATGAGGCCTCGTCAATAGAGGAAATCTGGTCGGTCAACCCATTGTGGGAGCAATCACTCACACAATGGGACTCTTGCTGCAAAGTCAGTCACAAGCATTACATGGACTCCAGAATGAGATTTTCACTCTGCAGCGGAGTGTGCGCTGATATGAAACTTCCTGGCAGATTAAAGCTGTGTGCCCGACCGAGACTCAAACTCGGGACCTTTGCCTTTCACGGGTAAGTGCTCTACCATCTGAGGTACCGAAGCACGACTCACGCCCGGTCCTCACACCTTTACTTCTGCCAGTATCTGATCTCCTACCTTCCAAACTTTACAGAAGCTCTCCTTTTTTCGCGTATACACCGTTACATGAATTTCGTTCACAAGCACACAATTTCTAGTAGCACACAAATCGAATATAATTCAAGAAGATGTTCTAACGTACGTAAAAAAGAAGTAGTTATTACAAAATTGATTTTTATTTCGTTTTCCGCGTCGTAAACGGTGGAGAAGTGAGAGAGACGATATTGGATGGACAAGAGCATTCTCACCTATTCGGGATTAAGGACGACCCGATAGAGGGAACATGGGTTGTCGACGAGAGTGACATCTGTGCGCGAGTGCGAAAACCAAACAAGGACGAGCAGGGTTGTACCAATAAAAGTAATACTTATGCTTTGATACGACGATGTATTAATTTGTTCTATTTAAGAGTGTTCTCGTGTTTTCTTGGATGGAGAAATAAAATGTGCTGTCTCCTGTGAGACTACGGACAAGAAAAAGGGTTTTGCTGTGAGATTTTAAGGAGGAAAGAACATTGAGCAGCAAAAAACGGACGATAGAACAAAAATAAAGAACGTATGTTAATTAATCTGAATGTTAAATACAATTAAGTCATTATTTGTTTCCTTTCATTAATCAAATTGCAGGTGATTTGTTTTCCCATAGTGTTTTAGCTTGAAAATCAAATACAGTACAAGAAAGTTTTGTTGTTGGCGTATGTAAAGCGCTACGTCTATTTACCGAGTTGGTAAACTGGAAAGCCGTTACACAAGAGTGTTTCAAACTGCAGCAGTGGCGTAATATTGTATGACTGCATTAGCGCCAGAGTGTGTTACCTGGATGATTTTAATGAGACCTATTCACTCTTTCGAACACAAGCAGTAACTCTAGTCTCCCTGCTGATAACGCAGGAAGAGCAACAACGCGTTTTCAAAGAACTAGGAAATTCATATGTATCTGCTACCTATGACTTGTACCTTAGCACACTACAAAGCCGCCAGTGCAATTGTGGAACAGAAATTCTATGTACGCAGAAAAATCCAAGTCTTAACTTTCTCTTACTTACGTTACAACAGCAAACTACTTTATTTACTTTCTATACAGGTCTTGGCTCAGTGTGACGGAGATCGGATTTGAATATACAGTTCCTCAGGTTATTTTCGTTTCGTCGTTACAAACACAAGAAAATGTGTGTTTTTCGCACCAGATGCGTTTCGCTTTATTTTGCCATTCTATCATCAGTGGTCTGCCATTAAACATATAAACAATTTCATTTGTTTTAACGTCAAAAAACATTCATTAATAATTTGTTTGTTTTTACTTACGATGATTTCTGTTTAGTTTTCCGCCTACAGCAAGGAATGCCGTCTGCTTAGACGTTTTTGGTGTCTTTCTTCATTAGACTTTGTTACTTCTAGTCTAATTGCTCATTGCTCTGCAAAACTACGAATTTCGAACGCTTACAGAGCACTCTTTTTCCGTACAACTCTGTTTACAGTTTATTTTTATACTTCTAAGCGTGTATTGTGTTTTGTAGTGTCACCAACATAACATTGGCACTACTTTGTCTTCGACCTATACTTCTTTTTGGTTAATTGTATGCTTGTTGTTCTGTTTAAATATGTTTCTGTGCTCTAAGTATCGTAAGTAAAACCCAACAAATCGTTAACGAACTGTTTTTAGATCTCAAAAACAAATCAGATTGTAAATATCTTTAATTACAGACACTGATGATGCTTTACCTCAATAAAGCGAAAAGCATCTGGCGATAGAAACACATTTTCTCGTATTTATAACAATGGAACGAAAATACCCTCAGAAATTGGAAAGCAAGTACGGACACTATGGCCACAAAAATGGAGATCTGAATATACAGTACTCAATATACTTCGTTCGCCTCACGAAAGAAGTCCGGTACACGCGATGATTCTGTGCACTAGTACTACTGCCGGCAGTATTGTCGAAAACAATGCTGTACATACATGTGGCCGAAAGTAATGCTGGAAAATGTTTGCAGCAATACTTTCCCAGACAAGAATTGTTTACAGACACCACATTATTGCCGCGAAGAGGACGAAGGAGAGCAAGCAGACATGTGTCTACCTTTCCCGCAATTGCATTCCTCAAGAGAAAAAAATTATCACGAAAATAGGACATCGGGTTTAGTGTCCCCGCCAGCGCACATCGCGATGGAGGCAGATGAGCTGATGTCCTTAGTGGAGCGGGATGGTGTAGGCAACTGTCATAGCGGGTGCACGAAACACGCTGCGTGGACGGACCCGCTGCCGGAAGCTTTTAGCTGCGGGCTACAGCAAGCTTGGCGGGGCAGTCGTAACATTGAGTTCAACACCGCGGAACTCGGATTGCGCCTCGTGCTGCTCCGTGTTCTCGGTCGTCAGTCGCCCACCTCTGCTGTGTGTTGTGTTCATCCCCCTGCACGTCTCTAGGCTGTTTCGGACTTTGCTTCCCCGCAGATTGACTCGCACTGCGAGTTGTAGCTTCCTCCTGCGATGTTCTGCTCACGGGCTTGTTGTCGAACCACCGTCGGCTCGTACAGCGCCTTGAGCCTATAATATTTTGTAGTGGCGTTCATATGCCTGTGCATATACTACACTGAAGAGTCAAAGAAACTGGTACACATGCCTAATATCGTGTAGGGCACACACCATCACGCAGAAGTACCGCAACACGACGTGGCATGGACTCACACTAGTGTCGGAAAAGTGCTGGAGGCAATTGACACCATGAATCCTGCAGGGCTGTCCATAAAGCCGTAAGAGTACGAGGGAGTGGAGATCTCTTCCGAACAGCACGTTGAAGGGCATCCCAGATATGATCAATAACTTTCACGTCTGGTGAGTTTGGTGGCCAGCGTAAATGTTTAAGCTAAGGAGAGTGTTTCTGGGGCCATTCTGTAGCAATTCTAGACGCGTGGGGTGTCGCATTGTCCTGCTGGATTTGCCAAGTCCGCCGGAATACTCATGAATGCAGGTGATCAGACAAGATGCTTACGTACGTGTCACCTGTCAGAGTCGTGTCTAGACGAGTCAGGGGTCCATATCACTCCAACTGCACATGCCCACACCATTACAGAGCCTCCTCCAACTTGAACAGTCCCCTGCCGACATGCAGGATCCATGGATTCATGCGGTTGTCTCCATACTCGTACACGTCTATCCACTCGATACATTTCAAAATGAGACTCGTCCGACCAGGCAACATGTTTCCAGTCATCAATGGTCCAATGTTGGTGTTGACGGGCACAGGAGAGGCGGAAAGCTTTGTGTCGTGCAATCATCAAGGGTACACTAGTGGGCCTTCGACTGCGAAAGCCCATATCGATGATGTTTAGTTGAAAGGTTCCCACGCTGACACTTGTTGATGACCCAGCACTGAAGTCTGCAGCAATTTGAGGAAGGGTTGCAGTTCTGTCATGTTGAACGATTCTCTTCCGTTGAAGGCGGTCCCATTCTTGCAGTATCTTTTTCCAGTCGCAGCGATTTCGGATATTTGATGTTTTACCAGATACCTGATTTTTCTCAATACACTCGTGGAATGGTCGTACGGGAAAATCCCCGTTTCATCGCTGCCTCGGCGTAACCGATCTACCAACTGCGCCAGATACTCGTTGTCTAACATAGGAGTTGCCGAGTACAGCGACGTATTGTGCCTCTTTACATATTTCTGTATCTGAATAAGCATGCCTATGCCAGTTTCTTTGGCGCTTCAGTGTAAATCGGGTGTTGTGAATGTGTCATTTTTTAAGTAAGCAGAAGGCCTGCGGAACTTTGGCTCGTGAACTGATGCTGGTTACAGACGCTGATGATCCAAAATATTATGGCCACATCTCATTATAACACTGCATTCTGCCTGATGGCATTCCTCCCACGTGATGCGGTGAGGTAAGTGTGCAAGCGGACTAGAGACAAACGGGGAATGATTCTTACAACGATAATAGCCGGAAATAATGCAGATTATTTTGAGAAAGGACGCTTGTTACACCCGAGCACCTGGGATCGAACGTCACGAAAACGGTGAAACTGGTCGGTTACTCACGTTCTACTGTCGTGCGCATTCACTGACAGTGGTTGACGAACGCTGAAACCACAAGCAGGCGACGAAGTGCTGAAGGTTGACGCTTCATCGCATTATGCGAAAGTTGAAAGATTTCCCGTTCTGTAAAGTAGGACAGACGGCGATCTAGAGAAGACGCCAAATTACAAGCTGGTGCAGTTTTTCGAAGCACACCATTCGGCGCTCATTGTTGAAAATGAGGGTTCCGTAGGACACGACCCATACTGTTCAAAATGTGGACCCAACAACTGCAGCGATCATGAGATCATCCAGATCGAACCGTGGTCAGTTGCCATGTGATTTAAATCCGGAGACTTTGGAGTCCATGGTGCAGACCCTCCTCTATCTATCCAGTATGCACCATACGTCAGAGTTACAAGCCGGCACAATCGTAAATGAAAATGTGCCCGAGCACCGTCCTGCATGAACCACATGTTTAGGTTGCAGTTCATAGGGACATCATCATGCGCATCTGGAAGTACAGTCCACAGAAACTGCGTGTACTGCTGTCCAGTTAGTCTCTGCGGTAGGAAGTGTGGTCCAGTTTTGCTGTCTCCGAGCAGTCCTGCCCAGACGTGCAACGAATAACGCAGATGTCGTGAAACGTGTGTTGCATTAGGACTGACATCGGCCTAAATGTGACATTTATGGTAGTTAAAAAATACCGTCACGCGTTAATTCAGCCTCATCCGTGGACGGAATACTGGTTACAAACAGGGGAGTCAGGCTTCTAATGGCTCTGAGCTCTACGGGACTTAACAGCTGAGGTCATCAGTCCCCTATAACTTAGAGCTACTTAAACCTAACTAACCTAAGGACATCACACACATCCATGCCCGAGGCAGGATTCGAAACTGCGACCGTAGCGCTCGCGCGTTTCCAGACTGAAGCACCTAGAACCGCTCGCATACACCGGCCGGCGGGAGTCACGGTTCACTGTTGTTGCACCCATTGGAAGAAATCCTCTCTAGGAGGGAAGTCTGCATTCTTGGGGGCTTCCACTCGCTGCAGGTGATATGGATAGATTATTTGCCGATGTAAAATCCGCCATACACTGCTATGACTCAGGACACACTCTTCGGTAGCAATCCTCCTTGTTGAAGTACTTTGACGGTCGTGTACAATGCTTAACATCCTTTCCTCAACATCGCGTGTTATGAATCTGGATCGACCTTCTACTACATGGTGTACGAAACTCGCGGTTTCTACAAGCCGTTGATGTAACCGCCTAAATGCATGCCTGTCGGGCTGCCTACGGAGAGGAAAAGCTTGTTCATACAATCGTGCAGCCTCAAGAGCACTGCCATTCGCTTTGCCATACATGAAGTGCATGTCAGCGTACCCTCCATTGATGAGACCTCTACCCATGATAAGTTCACGTTCCTAACTGACTGTGATGCCGCCGGTACGACAGGACAGACTGGACGGAGGGGAAAAGAAAGTAGTTGCGCATGCGTAAGGAAACAGATAGCCGATCCCACACCTTGAGATAACAAGGTAAATATCGCGGTATCCAGTGGCGTTTACAGTTGGTTCCCAAATGGTTCCAATGGCTCTGAGCACTATGGGACTCAACAGCTGTCATAAGTCCCCTAGAACGTAGAACTACTTAAACCTAACTAACGTAAGGACATCACACACATCCATTCCCGAGGCAGGATTCGAACCTGCGACCGTAGCAGTCGCGCGGTTCCGGACTGAAGCGCCTAGAACCGCTCGGCCACCGTGGCCGGCGTTGGTTCCCAACTCGAATTAATGCGATACCTCGGCGACGATTGATTTGCGGATCCATGTCAGAGCTTTTAAGCTACTTTTGGCCTGCGCTTTCCATGTGTGAATTATTGACCATCGCTTCTGAAACTTGCTGTATTATCTACATCTACATCATATACTCCGCAAGCCACCTAATGGTGTGTGATGGAGGGTACTTTTGGTCTCACTATCTGATCGCTCCAACTTTGCTGCATACGCGAAGAGTGCTTGGGAAGAATTATTGTCGGTAAGCCTCTTCATTGGCTCTAATTTCTCGAATTTTTTCCTCGTGGTAAATACGCGAGACGTATGTGGGGGGAAGTAATATGGTTTCCGACTCCTCCTGAAAGTGCTGTCCCGAAATTTCATTAGTAAATCTCTCCATGATCCATAACGTCTGCCAGTGGAGTTTTAGCATCTCAGTAAGGCTCTCTCGCCAGCTAAACGATCCCGTGACGAAAGGCTCCGCTCTTCGTTGGATCTTCTCTATCTCCTCCATCAGTCCTACCTGATAGGGATCCCAGATAGATGAACAGTACTCAAAAATCGGGAGAACAAGCGCCTTATAAGCCACTTCATTCGTGGACAAGTTAAGTTTCCTTAAGATTCTTCCGATGAATCTGAGTATGGTGCCTGCTTTTCCCACTATCTGTTTTATGTGGTCATTCCACTTAAGGTCGCTCTGGGTAGTTACGCCTACGTATTTTACGGCAGACGCTGTCGCCAGCTGTTTGTCATCAATAGTGTAGCTGTGCAGTAGTTGATTTCTTTTCCTACGTATGCACAGTATGTTACATTCACTTACGTTCAGGGTCAACTGCCAGAGCCTGCACTATTCATAAATTCCGTGCAGGTTGTTCTGCAAATTCTTACTATCTTCTGGCATTGCTACTTTGGTATAGACAACTGCATCATCTGCGAATAGCCTTAAACAGCATCCGACGCTTTCTACTAGATAATTTATGTATATTGTAAATACTAACGTTCCTATCACATTTCTCTGTGGTACTCCGAATATTACCTTTACATCTGTCGGTTTTGTTCCGTTGACAGCGACGTGTTGAGTTCTGTCAGCAAGAAAGTCTTGAATCCAATTTCAAGTCTGCTCCGATACTCCATAAGCCCGGAATTTTTTCATTAAACGGCAATGCGGGACGGTGTCAGATGCCTTACTGAAATCAAGGAACACCGCATCAGCCTGAGCGCCGTTGTCCACTGCGCTGTGGATCTCATGGAGGAACAGGGCCACCTGAGTTTCGCAGACTCTGTTTGTGAAATCCATGTTGATTTTTATAGAGTAGACGTTCATTTTCCAAAAACATCATAATTATTGAGCATAAAACGTGTTCCATAATTCTACAACAGACTGACGTCAACGATGCCAACGATACAAATGGGTGGATCCGTCTTACTGCCTATCTTAAAAACGGGAACGACCTGCGCTTTGTCGTTTGGTACCTTTCGTTGCTCAAGCGATCTACGATAAATTACTTCTAAAAGGAAGCAAGTTCTTTCCAATAATCTTTATAGAATCATGTAGGTATCTCATCTGGTCCTGACGCCTTTCCACTACTAAGCGATTGTAGCTGCTTTTCAATTCTGCTATCGGTTATCTCAGTATCTGCCATTTCGACGTTCCTCCGAGGATTGAAAGAAGGGACAGTGTTACGTTCTTCCGCGGCGAAACAACTTCGGAAGATCGAATTCAGTATTTCGGCGTTCTCTCTGTTATCTTCCGTCTCGCTGCCGGTGTCGTCGCTGAGAGAATGACTAGATGGCTATGCCCCACTTACTGATTTCACATACGACCGAAATCTCAGAGATTTTGCTCAGGTCGGTTGACAACGTCTTACTTTCAATATCATTGTTCGCTTCTCTCATAGCTCTCCTTACGCTCATTTTCGTTTATTTCAGCTTTTGTTTGTCAGCTAGGTTGTTACTTCTCTTGAATCGGAGGTAAAGTGCTCTTTGTTGACGTAGCGCTTTTCTAACACGGCTATTAAACCATGGTGGATCTTTCCCATCCCTTAAAACCTTACGCAGAACATACTGGTCTAGGGCATATTTAACGATGCCTTTGAATTTTTTCTATTTGTTCTCCACACCTTCGTCCTTATCACCTAATATTTCATGCTAGCTGCTGAGATATTCTGAAATTTGTAGCCTGTCACGCTTGCTGAGCAAATATATCTTCCTGCCTTTCTTAACATTCCTTGTAGGACCCGTCGTCATAGGTGCTGTCACAGCCTTATGATCACTGATACATTCTTCTTCGTTAACTGATTCGATAAGTTCAGGTCTGTCTGTTGCCAGGCCGTCTAAGACGTTACCCTCGCGAGTTGGTTCTCTAACTATCCGCTCAGGGTAATTTTCGGGCAAGACATCGAGAACAGTGCCTCACGAATCCCTGTCTCTGGCATCAGTTTTGATGGCATTAACACTCCCAATCTGTAACTGACAAGTTTAAGTCACCGCTATTACAACGGCATGATAAGGAAAATTACTAATGGTATTCTGCAAGTCCTGTCTGAAGCGCTCTACAACAACAGATCCTGATCCAGGTGGTCTATAAAAGCATCCTATCACCATTTTTGACCGTTCTTTGATACTCAGTTCCACCCAGATTAATTCACATTCGGAATCCGTGATAACCGCGCTAGATTTTATCGAATTTTGTACTACAATAAACACGCCGCCACCATTAACGACTAACCTATCCTTACGATAAACATTTCAATCTGAACTTAGGATTTCGTTGTCATTGACGTCTGGTTTCAACCAGCTTTCCGTTCCCAATACTGTCTGTGTTTTATAACCTTCAATAAGCGATACTAACTCTGGGACCTTTCCTTAGATGCTCCTGCAGTTCACTAAAATCGTATTAATCTTTTCTGTCTCTGATCCGCGAGAACCAAGATTCTCTTAGGTCACTGTGGCTGCTTTAACAAGCAACTAGTCCTTGATCCCAAGGGTCGGTGTTATTTAACCCAAAAAAAAAGCCCCATGTGCACGCCACACGTACTCCGCTACTCTAGTAGCCGCTTCCTGCGAGTAGTGCACGCCTGACCTATAAAGGGGGACCCTACAATTCTGTTCCCGATAGCGGAGGTCGAGAAATTCGCATCTGATACAGTCGCAGAGTCGTCTGAGCCTCTGCTTTAGACCTTCTACTCTGCTTCAAACCAGAGGACCGCGATCAACCCTGGGTACGATGCTACAAATGATAACTTAGCTTGCAACTCGCGTGGGATGCTAGTTGCCTTCACCAAATCGGCCAGCCGCCGAAAGGAGCCGAGGATGACCTCAGAACCCATGCGGCAGACGTCATTCCTGCCGACATGTGCCACTACATGCCACCGTTTGCACCCAGTGCGCTCGATAGCCGCCGGCAGGGCCTCCTCCTTATCACGGATGAGACCTCCCGCCAGACACGCCGAATGCACACTGGAATTCTTTCCCGCCAAGCCTGATACCTCCCTGAGGGGTTCCATGACCCGCCTAACATTGAAGCTCCCAATGACAAGCATACCCCCCCCCCCCTTCCCCATCGGTCACTCAGTATTCGGATAGGCCTAGCAGAGAACGCTGCAATAGCGGTTATTAGTGATCTGCATACTGTGGGTCAAACTTGCATGAACATTGTATATAGCAAATCACTCGGATTTGTTAAATGTCGCCCATCCCTTGCGACACCGTTGTAAATTCCAGGTTAAGAATTGTCAATCTGATTTATTGAAATAAAATTACTAATGTTATTTGCTTGAATTGTTGTATAGCATTCCGAGAACGCAGCATCCCTTAGGCACCCTATACTGGGCAGGACCCCACAAACTTTGTTATAAAATTTCCAGTTATCACAGTCGACAGCAGTGCACTTGTGCATGTGTCAGTACCATTCACGTATCTCGAAACACCACTACCTGCTCGAGTTCATGCTGTACTGCTGAGTCCGCTGTTTCAGCAAACCAACGTGCCTCGGAACACTGCGTCTGCCTTATTGAATTACTACAGTGACAGCATCCTGTCAACACGGCTGTAATTACACTGCTCAGGCTCATACTATTATTTCCCCATATGGCTAGTGAGTTACAGCTGGGTTGTCTGTGTCAAGGTACACGAAAGTTTTCTTGGCCGGATTGTGTACCCTGTGTTAGAAATGTATGAAGATGGTATCTTTCTTTCGGACATGTCCGAAAGAACAGATACATTTTCATATAGTTAGGGCTAACCGGCCATTCACCTCCTCCTTCTGTGCTGGATGCACACTCATTGCCCGAACTCTTACGGGACTCGCTAAGATTGTCTGCGACGAGTAATGAGTGTAATGGGCAGGGGCACTACGAAAGTAGTCGGTAGATATTAAGTAAGGAATGTGGGTCTCACGGGGAGCGTGCAAGGGATAAGTCCCTGCAGTCGCACTATCCTCTGCGCCCTCGGTGGCTCAGATAAATAGAGCGTCTGCCATGTAAGCAGGAGATCCCGGGTTCGAGTCCCGGTCGAGGCGCACATTTTCAACTGTCGCCGTTGATGTATATCAACGCCTGTCGACAGCTTAAAGTATTGATTTAATTATCATCTCATTCTGTGTTAGAAACGTGAAATCCAGCAGATAAACGAACGGCAATAACGGAGAAGATAAAAACAGGTAAGAGATACCATAACAGATAAATAATTGGAGAAAAACTTTGCTGCTGAAATTTCTGTGTTCATGTAACAACTGACGGGGTATTTTCTTTATAAATAAAAATTTCAAACTTTTCAAGTGTAGACAAATGGCTGCTAGAAGTTAGCTTGATTGCTGTAAAGTACAGTGCGTTTAGAAATGATGCATCAGATTTCTTACATTAAGAAGCTTACTATTAAATCAGTCGATTCTCCTGCACTATTTTTACCCGAAATGCAATTTCAGCTATCCATCCTTCTGTAACCGTTTTGGAATGGTGGTGAGAAAAGAATGAAGTAAAAGTTACTAATGTGTATCCATGGACACGGAACTAGGCCGGTACTATTGCTTTAACCATTGCACCAGCTTCCTTTGAACACTAAGAAGGTGCTGCTACACCACCATACTTCCACTGAAGATGCAGTAGTGGGCTTTTTCGTTTACAAATCTGGATAGGCTGTACAAAACCAAACCGTTATAAGAGAGGTCCATAACACGCTACCTCTGCAGTATTTCTTCGCTGAAATTATCTCACATACTAAAGAAATGCCCCTGCCATTAGGACGGTGATTTCACTCGAACTCTCTGCTCTGGAAAGATGCGACAAGGGAGTCTTTTCCGGATCGCTGCATAAATGCAAATCCTGACAGCGCGTGAATCGCTAATTGGAGCCAAAGTTATTCTCGAGTCAAGGGCGGAAATTAATGAGCGGCTGGCATCGTCTCACATTCATGAATTCAGCTGATTCATCTTCGTTGAATGCCTCTCGTCATTCATGTAAAACGGCTGGAGCCCGTGTTGAAAAAGTGAGGTCACATTGGGGCACGAACTTTCTTACGAAATAAAATTTTGCTGCAAGTTTTGATACTCTTGCTCGATACGCTAATGGCTTTTGTACTGTTGGAACCGCAGAGAACTTAGTGTTATCCGTATATCGTGACTGAATTCTCTATCCTCAAGGTAATGTTCCTAAAACATGATTTTCGTCTAACCCTTTCAGTTGTCAAAATTGAAGTCAAATAGCACTGATTACCATTGCCCATTTTATGGGAACTAAAAGACCTAGCGGCCAGGGGCAATTAGCAGCCCCTACATATTTTTCATTGCGACACTTTGCAACCATGTGACATATATGTCTTAGGATGCACGAGAACTGTCAGCTTACTATTTTTTTTAAGTTGTCCTTTGATCGAAAATGACGAAAACTTTTTAGTTTTATGAACCACATATGCCCATGTTTACACAAAAATAAAGTAGTACTTTCGATTTCGAAAAAATTATTTAAAAGCAATATCCTATGTTTCTAAGAATAAATCAAAATATACTGAAAAAATCCGACGAACCACGATGTAGTTACGCAAGCTGGTCACGGAAAACGCAAAGTCAGGAACTTCGGCGCCCGATGGATGAATGTGTGACGCTGCAGCCCAATTCGACCACACGGCTGCCAAAGATAGTAAACGGGACACGTCTGCATCTGGGTATAAAGTCTGGGTATAAAGTCGTTGCGAATATCGTTCCGTGTTTTTCAGCTGTCTGAGGTCCAACTAAACTGTAACTAAACCACGCAGACACATGCGTGAAAAACATCGATAAACGTCAGTATTTGAGAGAGGACGTGTACGGGTTTCAAAGAGGCTGGTTGGAGATATCTGTGAAACGCATGATATTCCAATAGGAGCGATGTCATCCGAAAACGTTGACGAATGGGTGAACAATGGCAGAACACAGCGTCAAGAAAGACACAGGCGATCTACAGAGAAGACGGAACGTCAGAGAGGCACTCACAGCCCTGGATTCATCATTACCATCGGTCGGGTGTGCAGATGGTGCTTCAGTGGCCATAGGGACCATTAATAGGCAGCTAATCGAAAGAAGACTGAGGTCATGGAGCCCTTACGCCGACTACATCTACATCCATCCTCCCCAAGCCACCTCACAGTGTTTGAGTACCTCTATCGGTTCTCCCTTCTATTCCAGTCTCGTATTGTTCGTGGAAAGATGGATTGTCGGTATTCTTCTGTGTGGAGTCTAATCTCTCTGATTTTATCCTCACGGTCTCTTCGCAAGATATACGTAGGAGGGAGCAATATACTGCTTGACTCCTCGGTGAAGATATGTTCTCGAAACTTCAACAAACGCCCGTACCGGGCTACTGAGCGTCTCTCTTGCAGAGTCTTCCACTGGAGTTTATCTACCATCTCGGAAACGCTTTCGCGATTACTAAATGATACTGTAACGAAGCGCGCTGCTCTGCGTTGGATCTTCTCTATCTCTTCTATCAACCCTATCTGGTACGGATCCCACACTGCTGAGCAGTATTCAAGCAGTGGGCGAACAAGCGTACTGTATGTAACCTACTTCCTTTGTTTTCGAATAGCATTTCCTTAGGATTCTTCCAATGCATCTCAGTCTGGCATCTGCTTTACCAACGATCAACTTTATATGATCATTCCATTTTAAATCACTCCTAATGCGTACTCCCAGATAATTTATGGAATTAACGGATTTCAGTTGCTGACCTGCTATTTTGTAACTAAATGATAAGGGATCTATCTTTCTATGTATTCGCAGCACTCTACACTTGTCTACATTGAGATTAAATTGCCATTCCCTGCACCATGCGTCAATTCGCTACAGAGATGACGGAACGTGAGACCGAATAATCGTCAGAGAGGCACTCACAGGTCGGGATTCATCATTACCATAGGTCGGATGTGCATCTGATGCTTCAGTGGCCATAGGGACCATTAATAGGCGGCTCATCGATAGGAGACTGAGATCATGGAGCCCTTACGCCGACTACCACTGACCTCTGTACATCAAGCCCGCCTGCAGTGCTGTCGGGCACATTCAGTCTGGGATATGATTCACTGGAGTACAATTGTCTTCAGTGATGCGCCCCGCTTCTAACAGAGGCTCGATGACCAACGGCCAGCGGTGGGATTCCAACGCGAGTGTTGCCCGCCATACGGCCCGACAACCAGAAGTGATGGTCTGGGATGACATTTAATTTCATGGTAGCACCCCTTTGGTTGTCATCCGCAGCACCCTTACAGCACAACGGTACGTCGACGATATTATACACCCTCTTCTGTTGCCCTTAATAACAAGCCATCATGGGATTATATTTCAGTAAAATAATGATCACCTGCACACGGCGAGAGTCTCCACAGCTTGTCTTTGTGCTTGCCAAACCCTACCTTGACCAGCAAGGTCGCCGGATATCTCCTCAATTGAGAACATTTGGAGCATTATGGGCAGGACTCCCCGAGCAGCTCAGGATTCCATCCATCGTACGCGCCAATTGGATAGAATCTGGCACAATATCCCTCTGAAAGACATTCAACGACTCTGTTAGTCAACGCCAAGCAGAATAACTGCTTGAAGAAGGGCCGGAGGTGGACCAACGGGCCGGCCGAAGTGGCCGTGCGGCTCTAGGCGCTGCAGTCTCGATCCGCGAGACCGCTACGGTCGCAGGTTCGAATCCTGCCTCGGGCATGGTTGTGTGTGATGTCCTTAGGTTAGTTAGGTTTAACTAGTTCTAAGTTCTAGGGGACTAATGACTTCAGAAGTTGAGTCCCATAGTGCTCAGAGCCGTTTTTTGGACCAACGCGTTATTGACTTGCTGAACTTGTAAGGTCCACCTCTTGAATAAATCATCCAATTTTTCTCAAATTGTAATCACTTGTTTGTCTATGTACATCACATCTGTCGATTGCCGTCCCACTCGAATAATTCCTTCGAGATCCTTCGTCTTTCTTGTCTTAGAGTGTATGTCTAAATTTTTATAACATTTTTACAAAATCTAGTTATTTCTTGATCGCAAAAAAATACATTACTTTACAATTCATTACGAGTTCCGTTTGATAACAAAAATCTTGAGATCGCTCTGAATATACTGTAGACTAGAACGCCATCGAATGTTCTATCTCGGCGCACGCTCTGTAATAAACCGCCATGTTTCAGTATACTGTTGTTTATACCAAATAAATGCCCGCCCCGATAGCTTAGTGGTCAGCGTAGCGGAATTCCATGCAAAGGGGCCCCGATTCGATTCCCGGCTGGGGCAGAGATTTTCTCCGCTCAGGGAGTGGCTGTTGTCGTGTCATCATCATCATAATCATCACCTCATCCCCATCGACACGCAAGTAGCCGAAGTGGCGTCAACTAAAAAGACTTGCACCAGGCGACCGGTCTACCCGTCGAGAGGCCCTAGCCACACGACGACCAACAAAATTACAGTGTGCAAATCTGAACCACACGTGTTTAGACCTGTACCTTCTACGAAGTAAACACATTGTCATTACGAACTGTAATTTGAATATCAAACATGTTAAATATAAAAATGAAAGTTTGGTCAAGTTTGTCACTATTTGAAGCGATCAAGACACAATTAAAAGATTTTATAATTTTTGTTTAACTTTTACATATACATAAGTTCGCTTATGTACGTCCCCTGATACTGTCATGTCTTACTGTCATGTCTTACTGTCATGTCTTACTGTCATGTCTTACTGTCATGTCTTACTGTCATGTCTTACTGTCATGTCTTACTGTCATGTCTTACTGTCATTCTTACTGTCATGTCTTACTGTCATTCTTACTGTCATGTCTTACTGTCATTCTTACTGTCATGTCTTACTGTCATGTCTTACTGTCATGTCTTCTACATCTACATTTATACTCCGCAAGCCACCCAACGGTGTGTGGGGGAGGGCACTTTACGTGCCACTGTCATTACCTCCCTTTCCTGTTCCAGTCGCGTATGGTTTGCGGGAAGAACGACAGCCGGGAAGCCTCCGTGCGCGCTCGAATCTCTCTAATTTTACATTCGTGATCTCCTCGGGAGGCATAAGTAGGGGGAAGCAATATATTCGAGACCTCATCCAGAAACGCACCCTCTCGAAACCTGGACAGCAAGCTACACCACGTTGCAGAGCGCCTCTCTTGCAGAGTCTGCCACTTGAGTTTGCTAAACATCTCCGTAACGCTATCACGCTTACCATATAACCCTGTGACGAAACGCGCCTATCTTCTTTGGATCTTCTCTATCTCCTCTGTCAACCCGACCTGGTACGGATCCCACACTGATGAGCAATACTCAAGTATAGGTCGAACGAGTGTTTTGTAAGCTACCTGCTTTGTTGATGGACTACATTTTCTAAGGACTCTCCCAATGAATCTCAACCTGGCACCCGCATTACCAACAATTAATTTTATATGATCATTCTACTTCAGATCGTTCCGCACGCGTACTCCCAGATATTTTACAGAAGTAAATGCTACCAGGTTTTTTCTGCTATCATGTAATCATACAATAAAGGATCCTTCTTTCTATGTATTCGCAATACATTACATTTGTCTATGTTAAGGGCCAGTCATGTCATGTGTTATTGTCATGTCATGTCATGTCTTACTGTCATGTCATGTCTTACTGTCATGTCATGTCTTACTGTCATGTCATGTCTTACTGTCATGTCATGTCTTACTGTCATGTCATGTCTTACTGTCATGTCATGTCTTACTGTCATGTCATGTCTTACTGTCATGTCATGTCTTACTGTCATGTCATGTCTTACTGTCATGTCATGTCTTACTGTCAAGTCATGTCTTACTGCCAAATCTTACTGCCAAGTCTTACTGTACATCAAGATATATTTGTAAATATACTTCTTACATTCAACAAGCCTATATATCCACAAAATGAACAAGCAAAATGACATCTGTAAAGGGATACTTCCTGTGAACAAATAGCAAGATATTCCATCTGTGTAAAGAAGAATATGTACTCTCTCATGCTTTTGAACCTGAAGTTCACGTTAAGAACGTGCTCTTAGACGGGTAACAAACTTTTCAGAACAAGCAAGTCTCTACACGTTATTACAGATATTACGAAAGGCACAGTAGTATGTGAAACCAAAAACTACAATTCTGTTGTAACACATTGGTAACAGATGATGTTAATGTTAAGTATAACTAGATTATTGTTTATGTTACTGAGACGTGTGTGTTGATGTGATGACAAGGAATTACGTCTTTTTTATTGCTTTCCACAAATTTCTTCCAAGTCCTGCTTCCATACATACTATGCGAGAAGGTTATAACACTGGCAGAAGACACGTGTTGTCTGTGAAGTACATGGCATTTCTGACATGCATGAGGTGAAGCGGCTGTTTGACATGGAGGTGACAAAAGTCCTCGGATAACTCCTACCACAGTGACAGACCTCCTTTTGCCCGGCATAGTCCAGCAGCTCGACGTAGCATGGACTCAATAAGTCGTTGGAAGTCCCCCGCACAAATACTGAGCCATGCTACTTCTACAGCCGTCCAAGACTGCGAAAGTGTTGTCGGCGCACGATTTTATGCACGAACTGACCCCCCGTAGACGTTCTACTTGATTTACGTCGGACGATCTGGTTGGCAAAACAGTTCAGTCGAAATGCCCAGAATATTCTTCAGACCAGTAGCCAATAATTGTGGCCCGGTGACATGGCTCATTGTCATCCACCAAAATACCATCGTTCTTTGGGAACATGCAGTCCATGAATGGCTGCAGATGGTCTTCAAATAGGCGAACATAACCAATCCCAGTCAATGATCGGTTCAGTTGGACCAGAGGACCTACACCATTCTATATGAACCACAGCCCAAACCATTGTGGAACCACCACTAGCTTATACAGTGGCTTGTTGACAACCTGGGCCCATGGCTTTGGGGCCCAAACCACTCTTGATCTCTAGCATCGGCTCTTACCAACCGAAATAGGGATTCATTGTACCATCATTTCAAAATGATGTTCATGGTATTTGTTGATGATTTCTATGTCTAGGATATTGATGCTGTTGTTGAACATGAGACTGACAATGGCATCAATTTCCTAGACATAAATGTACTCTAAATTCACCGTTGAACATGAGACCGACAAAAACATCAATTTCCTAGACATAAATGTACTCTAAATTCACCGTTGAACATGAGACCGACAAAAACATCAATTTCCTCGACATAAAAATCACCAACAAAAACCATAAACATCATTTTGAGATTTATAGAAAACCAGCATTCACTGACATCTGTATCAACAGCTCATCTTGTCATCTAAACAAGCAGAAGATGGCATATTTTAGATTCACGTTGAATCGCCTACACAAGATTCCACTTGAACCAGTGCAAAAAGAAAAAGAAATCAGTATTATTAAAACCATAGCTTCAGACAATGAATACAGTCCTCTCGTAATAGATGAACTATCACAAAAAATTCAAGAACCATCAACCAACAAAACTGCACACCAGAAACCATGCAACTTACACAAGACACAACAGAAAGCAGCGGAAAATATGTTGCACTGCTTTCCTTAGGGAGCATATCCTATAAAATAAGCGATCTATTTAAATACGCAAATATTAAAATAAGCTTCCACACAAACAGCAAACTCCAGCAGGTAGCAGTTCATAACTTGAAGAATAACAACCCCTCATACAAAAATAATCTGCTATATACAAACTCAACTGTCAAAATTTCCCCCCATACAATTTAGGACCAACTGGAAAAAACATTTAGACTCGGTTGAAAGAGCACATAGATGCCATACGTTTGAACAACATTTCAAAATCCACATTTGCCATGCACACAACTACTAACAGTCATGGAATAAAGTGCATTGAAGCCCATGTAAAAGTATTGCACAGTGCTGAGAAAGGTAGCTTTATGAATTTGCTTGAGGAGATTGAAATAAATGTACATGAAAGCAAATCACCAGAAAATCTCTTCAATGAACGATCCGAGTTAGCAAACGCAGCCTTTCTTCAAAATTTTATTCGCATGCTTTCCAGTTTAAACTAAAAAATAAAAAAAAACAATGAGATGTCCACTGTTGGAATATTTATATGTGCACATGCATCTTAAACTATTTACTGTGGCTTCCAATGTGTGCCACAACATGTCCATAATTGTAATATTTATTTATATACATCTGGCCCTTATCATTTACTTTGCTTCCAGTGTATGCCATAATATTTATTTAATAACACTGCAGCAATAGTTTATCACTGAATGCTTCATTTGTTTATTGTAATTTTAATCAGTTCACTTTAGTGTAAATGGTAACTAATGTAACATTACCAATTTTGTAAATTTCTACTGTAAAATAGATGTACATAACGAATTATCTCCGAGAGTGTAAGAGTTTAAAACGTGACTGGATGGTGTAATCTTCTATGTAAGAGTCAACCTGTATTTTGTACACAGCCACTGGTTCGAACAGTTTTTGACTAAACAGCAATGAGATACCTTCTATATTTTTATATTTTAAAAAGCACACACAATCCCCACCCCCCCTCTCTCCCTCTCCCTCTCCCTCTCCCTCTCCCTCTCCCTCTCCCTCTCCCTCACCCTCTCCCTCTCCCTCTCCCTCTCCCTCTCCCTCTCCCTCTCCCTCTCCCTCTCCCTCTCCCTCTCCCTCTCCCTCTCCCTCTCCCTCTCCCTCTCCTCTCCCTCTCCCTCTCCCTCTCCCTCTCCCTCTCCCTCTCCCTCTCCCTCTCCCTCTCCCTCTCCCTCTCCCTCTCCCTCTCCCTCTCCCTTCCCTCTCCCATTCCCTCTCCCTTTCCCTCTCCCATTCCCTCTCCCTCTCCATCCCTCCCTCTCCCTCTCCATCCCTCCTCTCCCTCTCCATCCCTCCCTCTCCCTCTCCATCCCTCCCCTTCTCCTCACCATCCCTCCCTCTCCCTCTCCATCCCTCCCTCTCCCTCTCCATCCCTCCCTCTCCCTCTCCATCCCTCCCTCTCCCTCTCCATCCCTCCCTCTCCCTCTCCATCCCTCCCTCTCCCTCTCCATCCCTCCCTCTCCCTCTCCCTCCCTCTCCCTCCCTCCCTCCCTCCTCCCTCTCCCTCCCTCTCCCTCCCTCCCTCCCTCTCCCTCTCTCTCCCTCTCCCTCCCTCTCCCTCTCCTCCCTCCCTCTCCCTCTCCCTCTCCCTCTCCCTCTCCCTCCCCCTCCCTCTCCCTCTCCCTCTCCCTCTCCCTCTCCCTCTCCCTCTCCCTCTCCCTCTCCCTCTCCCTCTCCCTCTCCCTCTCCCTCTCCCTCTCCCTCTCCCCCTCTCCCCCTCTCCCCCTCTCCCCCTCTCCCCCTCTCCCCCTCTCCCCCTCTCCCCCCTCTCCCCCTCTCCCCCTCTCCCCCTCTCCCCTCTCCCCCTCTCCCCCCTCTCCCCTCTCCCCCCTCTCCCCTCTCTCCCCTCTCCCCCTCTCCCCCTCTCCCCCTCCCCCCTCTCCCCTCTCCCCCTCTCCCTCTCCCTCTCCCCTCTCCCTCTCCCTCTCCCTCTCCCTCTCCCTCTCCCTCTCCCTCTCCCTCTCCCCTCTCCCTCTCCCTCTCCCTCTCCCTCTCCCTCTCCCTCTCCCTCTCCCTCCCTCCCTCTCCCTCTCCATCCCTCCCTCTCCCTCTCCATCCCTCCCTCTCCCTCTCCATCCCTCCCTCTCCCTCTCCATCCCTCCCTCTCCCTCTCCCTCTCCCTCCCTCCCTCCCCTCTCCCTCCCCCTCTCCCCCTCCCTCTCCCTCCCTCTCCCTCTCCATCCCTCCCTCTCCCTCTCCATCCCTCCCTCTCCCTCTCCATCCCTCCCTCTCCCTCTCCATCCCTCCCTCTCCCTCTCCATCCCTCCCTCTCCCTCTCCATCCCTCCCTCTCCCTCTCCATCCCTCCCTCTCCCTCTCCCTCTCCCTCTCCCTCTCCCTCTCCCTCTCCCTCTCCCTCTCCCTCTCCCTCTCCCCTCCCTCTCCCTCTCCCTCTCCCTCTCCCTCTCCCCTCTCCTCTCCCCTCTCCCTCTCCCTCACCCCCCCCTCTCTCTCTCTCTCTCTCTCTCCCTCTCTCTCTCCCTCTCCCTCTCCCCCCCCCTCTCTCTCTCTCTCTCTCTCTCTCTCTCTCCCTCCCTCTCTCTCCCGACTCTCTCATGATCTACATAGTGTTGTCGCGAAGGAGAGAAGGGGAAGACAGGGATACCACATAATTTAATGCAAAATAGCAATGGCAATATCTTCTGACGAGCTTTAATTTTGAAACAACTTCGAAAAAACATCCGTAATTTTTAGAGCTGTAGATGTATGTACAAAATGTTTAATGTAAATTTTAGATCTGTAGGATTGCTTCAAACTATTCTCAACTTACATTCACAATTTGGAAAACTTTTGTGTCACTTCTGAATGTAACCTAGAGAGAGTTTCTAAACATTTGTTATAGAACTTTGATGTTACATTTCTGGGATCAAAATAAAATAGAAATCGTATCTACATATGCTACATATGAAATGGATTTTTGTATGTCTGTGTTGTGTATATTCGACATTTCATCCTAAACCACTGGATCTATTTCAACTAAATTTCAGATACATCCTGCTTATTATCTGTGCTACAAGAATGAGAGCCAACTACCTCCCATATGGGTGAGGGTGGGGATGAAAATGGTTAGTAATCCCTGACATCTAAGCTGCCCTTCATGGTGGGTATGTTATGCAGGTGATACTGGAATGCATTCCAGGGGCTGTACACCTCGATGTCCTCAGATGAGTTGAGAGAGAGGGGAGGAGGAGATGGCCAGAGTCAGGAGCAGGAGGTGGGCAGAAAGGGGGATAGCATGAGGTGGACAGGGGAGAGGAGGAGATTGACAGAGAGAAGAGTGGAGGAGATTGACAGAGAAAGAGGATGAAGGAGGTGACAGATAGAGTAAAGGTGGAGGAGGGATGGGCTGTGATAGGGGAGAAAGTGATGGACAGAGAGAGGGGGTAGGAGGAGATGGAATAATAGAAGATTAGAATTTATGTGTACCTGGGTAACGTCAGGTGTTCATAAACCTATAAACATTATCCTTGTGTGCAGAAGAAACGTTATTCTTCAGTCAAGTAATGTAACATGATTAGGAGTGGCTACACCACAATGGGCCATCTGCAAGTCGTGCACGCTGTTATAGAAAATGTATCCGAAATAAACGGACAAAATTTCAGAGGCTGTTCAGGAGTATTTACTAGGTTGTATAAGAGGCCCATGGTCTCCAATACCATTTGCTATGTTAAGCAAACACGAACACTTGGGGGGAAATCAGTCTCAGCTAGCACATATACACTTTTGCGGATATCAATGGGTGCAAGTAGTTGCGTACAATACACCAACCGAGACGTAACTTGTACGTGTTACATGGCCTATTAATGTTTACTTGCTCCTGTACTCACTTTGTAACACACGTTTACTGCAGGCAAAGTGCTTTTTCACAGCAGGTATAACCACCTGCTACACTGACAGTTTCAATACTTGTAACCAAATGCCACTGAAGAACATTAAATATTAAGCAGTACTCTCTCATTTGGCACATAAATTATCTTGAGATTGATAAAACATGCCTTAAAGATTCCTATTTTTTAAAATGACTGTAGTGAAATACCATCTCATCAACTTTGAAACAAATAACAATCATATGTTTTTATATATGGTATATTCGATTCGGTCGGAGCCAAAGTGTGACATACTTTCCGACCCGTTAGTTATGACAAATGGAATCAATATTCTTAATATTCATCATGATGGTAATAGATAGCAGCCAGCAACCTTTCTCCTAAATGTTGCCAGTTGTGACAACCTATTTCCAGTTTAATTCTTTCGCAGAGTTCAAGACAATGAAATCTGGCTCGAATTTCTCTGCCTCAATGTAGTCCTTGATTCACTGAGAACTGCCTTACAATCAAGGCATTCTCATGTCTGTGTTCCGTATCAGGAAATACATGGTAACAGAACACATTACTTACGATAGCTAAAGATTCATTTCATTGGTGAATATGCATTTCTCATCGCTCGCGTCGATCAACTTAGCCAGTTGTGAGAACACTCTCAGCTTCAGCTCACCGTTACCGGTACTCCAGCTGGCAAACACATTTTATGTTAGATATCCCCTACACTATATTGAAAGTCAAGGTTATGCTTATTTATATTCCCAAAGAATTCCACTACGCATTCATGTTTGTAAACAAATACAAAGTCTGTTAATTGGACTCGGGAGTGGTGTGAATAGCTGACTGGTGAAAATAACGAGCGACAAGCGAGGCTATAATTTGATTGCACACTGGACGCACAGTGCTGGAAATGACAGGTTGCGTTAAGTTGTGGTCATCGCTGACCGTACGCGAAAACTGAATAATGTTTTACGTATATTTGCTTTATAACTTACGACTGATATACAAAACGCGCTAATGAACGTATTCGGAAAGTTTCTGATAGATATTGCTGGCTTACAGATATTGCAATTCAACAGACTAGTGATAATTTTTTAAAATTTCCTTTCGTGTTAACACCATAAACAAAAACCTTTTTGTTCTTACCCTTCACAAAATGTCGCCGATAAACAGGGACGACAGTGTCTTGTCAGTAAGCTACAAGAAAATATCAGCAAATGTAAAACAAGGGTAATGGACTTTAGTGCAGTTAAATCAGACTGTGTTGAGGAAATTAGATTTGAAAATGAGACCCTAAAAGTAGTAGACAGGGTTCTCTGATACTAGCTGAAGTGGACATAATATAAAATGCAGACCGGCAAAAGCAAGAAAATAATTTCTGAAAAACTTGTTGGCATCGAGTGTGGGTTTAACTGTTAGAAAGTGGTTTCTGAAGACATTATTATGGAGTGTACCATTGTAAAGTAATGAAATGTGGACGACAAGCGGTTCAAAAGCGAATAGAAGCTTTTGAAGTGTGGTGCTATAGAAGAATGCCAAAAATTATATGGTTAGATCGAAGAACTAATGAGATCGTACTGAGTCCAATTGGTGAAAAAAAAAATAAAGATAAGAGGCAGAACTTAAAAAAAAAGGGATTGGTTGACAGGACACATCCGGAGGCATCAGGAATCATCAGTTGTGTAATAAGGAAGTGTGGTGTGGTAAAAATCTAAGAGGTGAAAGGGCTGACGCGGGGTGGATTAGATAGGACAGCGGCGTGAAACCAGTCTTCAGATTTCAGACCACAACAGCAATTGAACGCACTGAGGTAACAAAGGTCATGGGATACCTCTTAATATCCTATCGGGACTCTTTATGCCTGGCGTCGTGCGACAGCTCAACATGGCATGGGCTCAACAAGTCGCTGGTAGTTCCCTGCAGAAATATTGAGCCATGCTGCCTCTATAACAGTCCATAATTGCGAAACTGTTACCGCTGCAGGATTTTGCACGAATTGACGTCTCGATTATGTCCCATAAATGTTCGATGGGGTTCAGTCGGGTGATGTGGGTGGCCAAATCGTTCGCTCCAGTTGTCCAGAATCGTCTACAGACCAGTCGCGAACAACTGTGGGCTGGTGACATGGTGCACTGCCACTCATAAAAAAAGCATCGGTGTTGGGGAACATGATGTTTATAAATGGTTGCCGGCCGAAGTGGCCGTGCGGTTAAAGGCGCTGCAGTCTGGAACCGCAAGACCGCTACGGTCGCAGGTTCGAATCCTGCCTCGAGCATGGATGTTTGTGATGTCCTTAGGTTAGTTAGGTTTAACTAGTTCTAAGTTCTAGGGGACTAATGACCTCAGCAGTTGAGTCCCATAGTGCTCAGAGCCATTTTATAAATGGTTGTAAATGATCTCACAGTAGACAAACACAACCATTTCCAGTCAATCATCAGTTCAGTTGGAACAGAGGTCCCAGTACATAACGTGTTAACACAGCCCGCACCATTATGGGGCCACCACCTGCTTGCACAGTGCCTTGTTGCCAACTTGGGTCCATGGCTTTGTGAGGTCCGGCACTCTCGAACCCTACCATCAGCTCTTACCAACCGAAACTGGGCCTCATTTTAAGAGGTCGCGGTTTTTCAGCTGTCTAAGGTCCAACCGATATGATTACGGGCCCAGGATAGTTGCTGCAGGATGTCGTGGAGTTAGCAATGGTCCACTAAAGCCGAATTTAGTCTCACTGTCCTAACTTATACGTTCGTCGTCCGTCCAACATTGATTTCTGCGTTTATTTCACACAGTGTAACTTCTCTGTTAGCACTGACAACGCTCCGCAAACGCCGCTGCCCTCGGTCGTTAAGTGAAGACCGTCGGCCAGTGCGTTGTCCATCGTGAGATGTAATAGCTTAAATGAGGTATCCTCGGCACAGTCTTGACACCTTGGAACATTGAATTCCCTAACGCTTTCCGAAATGGAATGTACCATGCCTCTAGCTTCTAACAATACCACCACTTCCAAAGTAGGTTAGAAATCAGATTAATAATGTTGCTCACGCAGCATCTGTTCGCTTTATCGGGCAACAGCAAAGTTATTGACTGTGGATGGTATCGTCAGAATGGAAATAATGAAGTCACTGTAAAAAAGTCATTAATTTTGGCACTTTTCTTGAATGGATTCCCACTTAGATTTCGTCAAAGTTGTTATGGCTCATCTTGTTGACTCTATGGTGATTCCACTTGGGCTGCTAGACGGTCCAGATCTGTATTTTAGCAACATTTGAAGACCTAACAAATGCGTTTTTCAGGAAATTCTTAATGATCAAACAATCCCAAATGAGAACAATGGTATGGTAGAAACAATTTTTGACTTGGTGTTCACGATCCACATTTTTATTAAACTTATTGTAAATTCACATATACTTCTTAATTTTCACATCATCAAGAAAATAGTTTTATATCGATCTTCATATATTTAATTTCCACTTTAACCAAACACAAGACTTGAGTGTTCTTTTACAAAGCGAAATAACAACTTAACTTCTGCAAAAGTGAAACAAAGACTGCTCTGTGCGCATTCGCGCTAAAACGTTTACAAGTAAGTCAAAGATTATGACAGTCTCACAGAAATAAATACACGCAAGAACCATATCACTGTAATATATCGATACATCGGAGTACCTATACATTAATAAAACTAAATGTGAATATTGTCACAAAAATATGTCTGTTACTTCGCAGAAAAGTAGTACGATATTACTGGTACCGACAACTGGGGTTGGAGTGCCGTAATGGTCACGTAAATAAAGGACCAGGTATGTGATACTAACGCCATCTTTATATGTGCACAGCGCCATACCACGACATTTGTCACCTTACTCTAAAGCTAACTGCTTTTCTCCCGAGTGGTTTCTTGCACAAGCTATAGTGCCCGGCCAGTTTCCTTTCGTCTCATAGGTGCAGCTCGTTGTGACGTGTCCCTTCACAGTTTCGTCCCTCTAGAAACGAAACCGAGTTGCTTAAATTAGCAGTCGCTTGGCACGAAACGCAATTACACGCCGCCTGGCTCTCGGCACAAATTACTGTCCGAATATTAAACGTTATGAGGATTCACGGGGCCTATTCATTATAATTAGGTAATTAGCGCGCCATTGTCCGACGATACGAAGGCCGTTGTGGCGCTCATTAGTGGAGACGTCGGCGTCTTTTTCACGAGTCCGGTGCTCGCAAGACGTCTCCAGTGAAATATTCACGAAGCTCGCCGCTGTCATCTGGTGGACTCTATGTGAACAGAAAAGCGACTCAGGGAGGAAATTCCTCATTTCAGAGCGGCGAGTCGACAGAATTTATTTCTCCCTCTTGATGCTGCACATCAAAGCCTGGCAAACTCTAGTATGATTGTTGTCAATAAAAAGAAAAGACACAAGCTTCCAAATCTCTGTAGCTAGTCACCCTAAGGTTTCCCAGAATGTCGTACCTCTTTGGATCAAATGGTTCTGAACACTACGGGACTTAATATCTGAGGTCATCAGTCCCCTAGAACCCAGAACTACTTAAACTTAAGTAACCTAAGGCAGTCATACACATCAATGCCCGAGGCAGGATTCGGGCCTGCGACCGTAGCGGTCGCGCGGTTCCAGACTAAAGCGCCTAGAACCGCTCGGCCACCCGGCCGGCATCGTACTTTTTTGCAAAACAGTAGACTTTTGTGCATGTAAATGAAGGAACGAAATACGGAGTTTCTATTTACTTATGTTCTTTCTGTTACTGCAAAATGTTAGGACGAAATAGATAAACTAACGTTACTAAAGGGTTTCCGAAGAAGAGAAATTTGTTGCCATCAAGTATAGATTTAAGTGTCAGGAAGTCATTTCTGAAAGTATTTGTATGGAGCGTAGCCATGCATGGAAGTGAAACGTGGACTATAAATAGTTTGGACAAGAAGAGAATAGAAGCTTTCGAAATGTGGTGCTACAGAAGAATGCTGAAGATTAGATGGGTAGATTACATAACTAATCAGGAGGTATTGAATAGAATTGGGGATAAGTGGAGTTTGTGGCACAACTTGACTAGAAGAAGGGATCCGTTGGCAGGACATGTTATGAGGGATCAAGGGATCACCAGTTTAGTATTGGAGGGCAGCGTGGAGGGTAAAAATCGTAGAGGGAGACCAAGAGATGAATACACTAAGCAGATTAGGAATGATGTAGGCTGCAGTACGTACTGGGAGACGAAGCAGCTTGCACAGGATAGAGTAGCATGAAGAGCTCCATGAAGCCAGTCTCAGGACTGAAGACAACAACAACAACAACAACAAACAAACAACGTTAATACTCGGTGGAGATAAATGAAAGTGCTGGAGCATGATGCCAGAGGTACCCCAATTGTACACAGAAAATCGTACGTCACGTCACGTGAGGTCAGTGTGACTAAAGTGCCAAATGGGGCTGGCTCCACAACTAGAGACAGTTGAATGTATGGGAAAAGACAGTGTGTGTAAGTCACAGAACACTGTTCTCTGCACTGTGAATCCGCACGGGGAAGAACTGATAATTCTCGATCTTCCACCATCATGAGGTAGCAAATATGAGGTAGCCATGGCGGTCAAAACGTGGGTTCTACTACGCCAACGCTTCAGTCTGGAACGGCGCGACCGTTACGGTCGCAGGTTCGAATCCTGCCTCAGGCATGGATGTGTGTGATGTCCTTGGGTTAGTTAGGTTTAAGTAGTTCTAAGTTCTAGAGGACTGATGACCTCACATGCTAAGTCCCATAGTGCTCAGAGCCATACTATGCCAAGACTGCATGGTAGCTACAACAGGAAAACTCACTTCACTAGCAGGAGTATAAAATAAGAAAGTATTACTTAACTTTGTTGTAGTCCACGATCTGTTGGTTGACTGTTATAGTAGACGCAACTAGACTGAGCGTCTTTAAAATGACATAATTTACAAATCACAAATCTTGCAGTGTCGAGTCAATCTCTTGTAATCTTGAATATCGAATCCGGTGAATTTGAAGACTAACTTGGCTGTGGACATGACAGAACGTAGAATTTTTTATAACTGCCAACTTATTACTGTTGATTTCACTGTAGAATTAGTATGGAACTTTACAACTGGGCTACAAAGACTTGATGGCAGCAATGATTGAGCTGCGGACGATGAGTAACATCGGCCCTTTGCTGACCACTGACCGCGCCTACGAAGTGTAGACTGGCACGACTGCACTACTCTCCTGCTGCACATGGAGTGGACTAGCGGCGCCTCGCGGCGAGCATTAAGTACTTCGACTGGCTTTGTACTCTTTGGCAAGCACAGCCGTTCTTCTGTTCCGTTTATCGAGAGAATCGCATCCGGCAGATCTACTGAAGCGCTATGTGTAGTGCTTGGTACGTATCCTATAGATATAACAATAAGGTACAGAGCGGCATCGTATTGGCTGAGACGGGGACAGAATCACAAAGTTCAGGAGATAACTGACTAGGATATCCCAAACAGACACGACTTAAAGCGATGGAGACTGATGGAGTGGCAAAGGCCGTGGGACACCAGTGAAAAGAGCAGGCGCCTATATGAGTTTTTTCTTAATATTGAAGAGCGCCTAAAAATGAGACATGCTGACCAGGGCGTAGGCATGATGCATTTCCTTACCGGTCACGGACCGTACCCAACATACTTTCACCGTATACGTCAGGACAGAGCTGCCAATTGCACATGTGGAAAAGTGGGCACACCAGAGCATGTTGTTCTCCAGTGCAATAGACATGAACCAAGTGAGGCAGTACAACTGCTACAAGACGATTTAGAGCAAGCGCTGCGGGATCCTGGTACATGGAAGTTAATCAGTGATACAGCAGACAGAGTCTCGAGGGCCCTGAAGGAAGAGTACAGGAGAGAGAGGCAACGCCAAGGTGCGCAGTTCCGGCCACAGCAACGACAGACACTCCAGGGCGACCGTGACAGCGAGGAAACAGAGGGAGATAGCACCGACGAGAGCTAACACGATGTGTTATACCAAGAACTTTAAAGTTGTAATGCTCTGACGGTATACATAGATATCACAGCTATGATGAACTAATTGTAAGTTTTATGACTGACTAATTGTAAGTTTTATGAATTGACGCAGTAGTAATATGTTAAGTTTTTAACTTGCGTTTGAAAAATTTAAGCTAGTGACTGAACAACATTCTCAATGTCAATATTTATGTCAATGGCAAGTTTTATGTTATCACGTCCTAGATAGGTAAGGCTTTAATGCGTTAAATGCAAGTAACAACCGAACAACCATATACACATGATATCTATTAATTTTAAGTCTTATATTCACATAATAAAATATTAGTAAAGTATCAATGGTCATAATAGAAGTAGCAAATTAATATGAACACGAAATAAAATGGCTCTGAGCACTATGGGACTCAACTGCTGTGGTCATAAGTCCCCTAGAACTTAGAACTACTTAAACCTAACTAACCTAAGGACATCACACACATCCATGCCCGAGGCAGGATTCGAACCTGCGACCGTAGCGGTCGTGCGGTTCCAGACTGTAGCGCCTTTAACCGCTCGGCCACTCCGGCCGGCGAGCACGAAATAAGTCTGTCTCAATTTAAAGTCTGCACTCTTGATAAATGAACTGTAAGTGTAAGCATAGTTAACTTAAACGAAAACTTTATCAATGAACTCTTGCATGTTTAAGACATAAATCTTTAATCATAAATTAATTTTATAGAATATCTCAAGTTAAAACTAACTTTAAACTCTAGAATTATAATTTTGTCAAATCTTTGTATATTCATTTTTCAATAAGTATTTATGGCAGCAAATAAATACTCAGAAAGAGGGCATAGTGGCCCACCTCCACTTTGGTGGGGCATGGGCAACGACACACATAGTATGGTCGTTGCGCTCTGTGTGTCGGCTAAGAGACCAGCCCATGGGCTAGAAAGGACCCGTCTTATGTATAAAGATGGCGGGTTATTATAAAGAGTAGCAGCAGTAAAAAATAAAAAAAATAAAAATAAAAAGAAATCGATCTCCCAGGCGGTGGTGTCGTCGTATGACTGACGATATCACAAGAACGATGGGTAAACTGAAGGACGAAGTGTGGCGAGTCTTGCCCAGGAATTTGTTATTGTTCACATTATTGTTTCATGCATGATGGGAGCGTTCCGATCCACAGGCGTGGCTGCTGTCTAGAGGAGAGAAGTTGATCGACCACGGTCAACTACAGCAGCAGATGACCACTACAATCTGCAACAGGCAAGAAGGGCCACTCAAACAGCTGTTGCAGTTGCAAACAAATTTAACAGGACTGTAATACAGGTAACCCCTCACACCGCAGAGGCACGCAGACCGCATGCGATGCTCTCTTTCGCTCAACGACTTTATGTTCCGTCGGCACCTGCACGTCGTCGACACCGTATGCATCGGTGCCAACAACGCAGACTCTAGACCAATGTGGAGTGGGGTCGCGTTCTCTTCTTGGATGAGAGCAGAGATACTGTGAGTAGTGATTGTGGATGTGTCCTCATATGGCGAGAGTTGGGAACACGTAACGCGCCCAGGAATATTATCAAACATGATCGTTTTTTATGGTCCAGGTTTATGGTGTAGGGAGCCTCCGTCACTGGTCAAAGTTACTGTGACTGAGTGAGGTGGCGTAGTGGTTAGCACACTGGACTAGCATTCGTGAGGCCGATGGTGCAAATACGTGTCCGGCCACCCTGATTTAGGTTTTCAGCGATCTCCTTAAATCGCTTCGGGCAAATTCCCTCATGGTTCCTTCGAAAGGACATGACCGACTTCCTTCCACATCCTCCCTTACTCCGATGGGACTGATGACCTCACTGTTTGGTGCCCTCCCCCAAACAAACCAACGTCACTGACTCTGTCCACCCCATTAGGTTGGTTGGTTGGTTTGTTTGGGGAAGACCAGACAGCGTGGTCATCGGTCTCATCGGATTAGGGAAGGATGGGGAAGGAAGTCGGCCGTGCCCTTTCAGAGGAACCATCCCGGCATTTGCCTGGAGTGATTTAGGGAAATCACGGAAAACCTAAATCAGGATGGCCGGACGCGGGATTGAACCGTCGTCCTTCCGAATGCGAGTCCAGTGTCTAACCACTGCGCCACCTCGCTCGGTCCCACCCCATTAGCTCAACGGCCAGCATGTTGGACTGCCACACATGGGTGCCCGGGTTCGATTTCCGGCTGTGGTGGGAGATTTTCTCCCCTCGGGGACTGGGTGTTGTGCTGTCCTCATCACCATTTCATCCCCATTGTCAACGGGCATGTCGCCCAATGTGGCGTCGCTCTCCATAAGACTTGTACTTGGCCGCCGAACTTTCTTCCTGGGAACTCCCGGCCACTGTGACTCGTAACTCCTACCCTATGTGCGTTTCAGCATGGGTGCATTCGTTCCTTACTTCATTTTTAAGGATGACAAGCCATAACCGCATCGAATAACGCAACTGAATGCGCTCGGGTAACGTGAGGATAATCGGGGAATGGACTGATCTGCCCGACCCCCCCGTCTTAGATCCAGTGGACCCTTGTGGAATGTGTAGGGATGACGTACTGCAGCACGTCCACGTGCACCAACTACCATCCAGCAATTGTCAACCGCACTGGTGAAGGAATGAGACGCCCTACCGCAACAACTTACCAGCCTTGTGGAAGCACGTTGCAGAGCTTGCATTGTTGTCTGTGGTGGCTATACACGTTTTTAAGGAGACTGTCACGAGCCTTGTAACGTCCAGGGACCGACATAATTAATTGTTACTTCAGTGTAATTGTCTTGGAGTATGCGAGTCATTTCTTTTTGTCTCACTGCGTATTTCTTTTAGTGACTACAATACTATACTGTACTGTACGGTAGCAGTTCCTTCTATCTACGGACAAGTTTCATCAAGCTATGTTATTTGGAAGATCGACAGCCTTGCCGCAGTGGTAATACCGGTTCCCGTCAGATCACCGAAGTTATGCGCTGTTGGGCTTGCCTAGCACTTGGATGAATCACCGTCCGAGTGCTGTGGATGCACTCAACATTTGTGAGGCCAATTGAGGAGATACTTAACTGAGAAGTAGCGACACCAATCACGAGAACTGACAACGGCCGGGAGGGCGGTGTGCTGACCAGATGCTCCTCCGTATCTGCGTCTGATGACGCCTAAGGGCTGAGGATGACACGGCGACCGGTCGTACCTTCAAGGCCTGTTTGGACGATGTTCTTTGTTTGTATGTTGTTTGGCAAGTGAAATATCAAGCGAAAACTACTTTTGTCCCTAATTTTATCCGAAGGATGAAGTTTTCACACCAGTATCGTTCACTGTTCATTTTCTTCCTGTGACAGTGCAGTAGATTCCAACTAAGATACTGATACTGTGTAACGGAACGCAACACACAATTAAATAGACCACAAGTTTAATTTTATTTTCTGTGGGAACGCACAAGAATGGCATGGGGACGAGTGCAGAAGTGGAAAGTGTCAAGTAGTCAGTCAGAATCCAACAAATGATTTCGCGAGCTCTCTATATGTGGAACAGTGCAACGCTGCCGGGAGAGAGACCGGATACGGTCTGGTGCCAGGTGAAGCTGTTGATAGCCCTGGGTGAAAAAAAGAGCCAAAGAAACACAGTCCCGGTTTTAAGTGATGTAGATAGTAATATAAAAACTGCTTCCCAAATTCGAGACACTAAGCCAAAAGGAGTCAGTCTCCCACCATGTCAGCTAAAATTATTAGTTACTTCCTCAGAGCCGCAGGAAATGTAAACTAAAACGGAATGCTATTCTACCACAGAAAGATGAATTGCCCCCTGACTGGTTGGCACAAACACGGGTTGAGCGAACTGGTCAGAACCTGAAACCACTCATGATAGCACTTCGTCCTTACTACTTAAGAGCAACAGATGAAAGTACCTCTCTCTCTCTCTCTCTCTGAACTTGCGACCTGGCGAATAGATTTGACTAGTATAAACAGTGATATTGCAAAGTTATTCCAAATGTATTGTAAGAAGGTTGGAACTCAATAAATTGTTCCTACCTATATATTCCACACATTTTGCTGATTCTGTGTGCATGAATCTGTTAAATTCCGGAGAGATTAATTTTGTGGTATTTTCTTCAGGATGAAAGAGTGATGTAAGTATTTGTTCAATGCGCTGTCCATGTTAAAATGTTTTCCGCGTTTGGAAAGTGGAGTTTGAGTCGTTGTATAACAGCAAGGCATATATACGTACTTGGGATAATTGCTGTCCTTCATGAGTAGAACATTGTAGCCAGTGGATTGTTCTGCAAGCTCTGTGTTTTCTGGTAAACCCTATGGTAGTCATGACACAGCATCTGCCACAAACTAAACTTATCTCTTCCTGAAAAGTGAATGACCACCGAGTTGTAGTCTTCTAAAACCACAAACCAATGTTTTACGTTCGCATGGAGTAATTGGCATGACATTAGAAAGATTAACGCCTTATGATCACAGTAAACTTTAATATCTTTTCCATCAGTACAATAATATAACTTTTTTAAGGCCCATAATACTCAGTGTTTTCAATTCAGTAGCAGATTAGGCGCTGCCACACTCCTCAAAAAATGTGGAACAATATTGTACAACATTTTCTCTGATTCGGAATACTGGGGGAGCAATACGCTGCTATTATGGAAATTGGTCTACTTTGTGACGAGCATAAAACAAAGAATGTGAGTGAAAAATTATTATAATGAGCCTCAACGATTCAGCAACGAATACTGATTGCGCGATTTGGCGTTGAACGAGAAATACATTACACGTAGATCGGCCAACATTTGATACATTAATCAAAGTGGTTGTCTCCATATATAGGCTTCTCCTCCCTGCCCCATACAATCTGGAACACAGACTATTTGTTGTAAAATTCTGATACACTTCTGGAAGCGAGTTCCTGTGTTTAGCCAATGTAGCATTACATGGCTGATTGCAGGGTGACAAAACTACAGCTTTGGCAGTGCTGTATAACTTACGACTGATTGTTGGCTTTAAGTAGCAAAGTTATCTGCTTATAACAAGTAATGTGGATAACCAGCACTTCTCTGGAATACAATAAGTTTTTGTGTCACCTATAAAATTCATTTCGTGATGGGATGAGATGTATCGAAACTTAACAGATCTGTTACATAAAAAAATGGTAATTTTACAGTAGTGCCGCCTCCCCCCCCTCCCCCAAGATTAGTTTCTGCTCACTCCTATACCTGCATTACAAAAAACATAACATTAAAATAACAGGCGCAGTTGCGCCTGGGAAATTCTTACCGTATACAGTGAAGAGACAAAGAAACTGTTATAGCTGCCTAAAAACGTGTAGCACCCCCGCGAGCGCGCAGAAGTGCCGCAGCACGACGGGGCGTGGACTCTACTAATGTCTGAAGCAGTGGTGGAGGAGATTGACACCATGAATTCTGCAGGGCTATCCATAAATTCGGAAGATTACAAGGGAGTGGAGATCTCTTCGGAACAGCACGTTGCAAGGCATCCCAGATGTGCTCAATAATGTTCATATCTGAGGAGTTTGGAGGCCAGCGGAAAGGTTTACAATCAGAAGATTGTTCCTGGAGTCACTCTGTAGCAATTCTGGATGAATGGGGTGTCGCATTGTCCTGCTGAAAGTGCCAAACTCCATCCGAATGCACAATGCACAATGGTCATGAATGGATGCAGGTGATCAGACAGGATGCTTACGTACGTGTCACCTGTCAGTCGTATATAGACGTATCACTCCAACTGCACACGCCGCACACCATTACGGGACCTTCACCAGATTGAACAGTCTCCTGATGACTTGCATGGTCCATGGATTCATGAGGTTGTCTCCATACCCGTACACGTCCATCCGCTCGATACAATTTGAAACGAGACTCGTCCGACCCGACCAGGCAATATGTTTCCAGTCATCAACAGTCCAATGTCGGTGTTGACGGGCCCAGGTGAGGCGTAAAGCTTTGTGTCGTGCAGTCATGAAGGGTACACGAGTGGGCCTTCGGCTCCGAAAGCCCATGTCGATGATGTTTCGTTGATCTGTTCACATGCTGAACTTGTTGATGGCCTAACATTGAAATCTGTAGCAGTTTGCGGAAGGGTTGCACTTCTGTCACGTTGAACGATTCTCTTCAGTCGTCGTTGGTCCCAGTCTTGCACATATTTCCTGGCCGCAGCGATATCGGAGATTGGATGATCTAGCTGATTCCTGATATTCACAGTACACTCTTGAAATGGTCGTAATGGGAAAATCCCCACTTCATCCCTACCTCGGAGATGGTGTGTTCCATCCCTCATGCGCCGACTATAATATCACGTTGGAACTCACTAAAATCTTCATAACCTGCTATTGTAGCAGCAGTAACCGTTCTAACAACCGCACCACACTTATTGTCTTATATAGGCGTTGCCGACCGCAGCGCCGTATTCTGCCTGTTTACAGATATCTGTATTTGAAAACGCATGGCTATACCAGTTTCTTTGGTGTTTCACTCAATGGGTAATCCATAAGTATTGAACAGTAAATGTTACGAGCCATATACGTAGCTTGAAAACTAGTAAATATTCAGATCTTCAGATACAATCAGATGAAATGATAGTGGTTTAAACTATTATAAGATACAAGGTTCTACCCAGTAATGGTTGTTTCCTATACCTGAACTTCGGTCAACGCAACCAAGCGGCCCAGTCCGCTGCGGGCCCAGTATTAGTTAACAGACGTGGCTCTCCACTCGGTCCCAACTGACATCGGATAATTTCAAATTCAACCATTTACTGAACCACCAATGCTTATCCAGTACCTCATTCGTCAGAAATTTCTTTACTAAGTCTGAAAAGACAAAAATGAACACTGGGAAAGCAAGAAGCTTACAACTGATAGCCATAGCGAGCCCCAACTTACAAGATTGTTGCAATGACAGCATTAGCAAGGACTTCCTCATTCGCGATTTCGCTCATCGTAATAAACACACGATGGTGTTAATGAACAGTTAAACACTCACACAATATTAGGACCTTCAGCTAAGTCCGGACGTACGTACATAGCATGCAATATTAAATCGAACTTCTCAAGTGCTAGCAGCAATTCTTTGCAAGTTTCTGTGTCCTTTTGCCAAGATGTAGTACAAATTTTCGGACTCAAAGTGCCTTTTCCCGCACACAGTAGCATATGCTGTGTCAGACCAACAAATGCGCATAATAGTGTGAAATTGAGAAAGAGATTGGCGAGACGAGAACAATACTAAACCTCACACAATAACATTATATGCTGTCAATTACTCGGTACCACTACGCCCATATTCTTAGAGTGAATAGTTTTTGCACTTCTAATAAACCAGTAACTTAAGTCACCCAAAGCTGAACGTTTGTCAACACAGCAGAAGCAATGGATGTAGTAGTGTTGAACTTAACTTACCAAGTCAATCCTTTGCTGACCACGAATACAGTCTCGTATTACTTCCGTAAGGAAACTCAATAATCTTCAGTCTTCTCCCTCCCAGTTCACAACTGTAAGACATCTGCATATATAGATTAAGCCACTAATCAAAGTAAGCACTCAAATAGCCCACAACCCAATCCCGTGCAAACCAGTATAGAACATTGTTTTTAAGTGGCTTTTCTTGTGGTGAAACGAGTTTGTATTTTGGTTGGTTACCAGAAGTCTCTTAACGCAAAGTACGAGCCAACTGTACACTGATCTTACATAAATTGATGGTATTTGTGCCTTCAGATTATTAAGTCCAGAATCTGCCAAACACAGCCTAACTAGTAATTATTCTTGGCACGCATTTCATGTTTTGATGTCCACTGAGTATTCATATTACTTATGCGTTAGAATGTATGGCATGTGTGTAAGTTTCCTTTCTGTGCTGTAGTCATGTGGCCGATTGGCCCTAGTGGTATTCATAATTTGTAAGACGCGCGCGCGCACACACACACGCACACACGCACACACACACACACACACACGCACACGCACACACACACACACACACACACACACACACACACCAACTGTACAGAGACAAGCTTATTTGGATTGTCGATCGGGTACTTTTGCTACAGGGCAGCTGACTATGAAATGTTATTGCTTTTGAATACTGTTTGTATATCAGTCTTCAAATGGTTCAAATGGCTCTGAGCACTATGGGACTTAACATCTATGGTCATCAGTCCCCTAGAACTTAGAACCACTTAAACCTAACTAACCTAAGGACATCACACAACACCCAGTCATCACGAGGCAGAGAAAATCCCTGACCCCGCCGGGAATCGAACCCGGGAACCCGGGCGTGGGAAGCGAGAACGCTACCGCACGACCACGAGCTGCGGACAATCAGTCTTCGAAGTAACCAAGTATTGAAAGGTGTGACTGAAATGTATTACTTTATTATTTTTAAAACTGCTTAGGTAATTATAATTTCTTAGCTCAAGCTGTAAACCATACCCTGTTCCATGTTGTTGCTACCACCCCAATACCCTTACTATATCAATATTGATTCACAAGTTGTGACATAGTCACGAGAAAGCTTCCAGAGATCTAGGAAAATACGAGTATTTGCTTTATTATAATTCCATTCTTGGATCGCAATGGTTATTTGTAATCGGGTTATTAATTTCGGTCGATAATGATCATCTTCAGACTCGAGTAAAAACTTGTTACATTACACATATCACGCTGTTACATGTGATGGTGTAGTCAAAATCATTAGCCATTTCGGGTTCGTCAAACAAATAAAAGTTGTGCTGAGAATAGAGTTTCTCTCTGCATGTGCAATACGCAGGCTTCAATAGCGTTCCTTCGATGCCATAATTATGTCTGACAAAGCCGAAATGGCTAATGATTGTGTGCAGTGTCACATGTAACAGCGTGATATGAGTAATGCACCTCGGTTTTATTCAGGTCTGAAGATAGCCATTACCGACCGAAATTAATAAACTGATTAAAAATAAACATTTTCATCCAAGATTGGAGTTATAATAAAGCAAATTTTGATTCACTCCTCGTAGGCACTCTCAGCTGCCTGCTATAAATATAACTGTAGTGGGCTCTAGAATTACCTAGCCGATAACGAAAATGGGATCGTTTTAACAGTATCTCGATGGCGAGCCCCATGGTTGGATTGGTGGGGTTAGAGGATGGGGTATGGGTGAAGGCGTGCAGCTGCAATCATTCGCGTCACGTTTCCCAAGCTTGGGTGCACATTCAAAATAGTTTGTTCCCATGGAAACAGCGAGCAATTTCTGTTTGCGCTCATCGCGCTGTGGTGGCCGGGAATAAATTATGCACATTCACAACGAATTTCTAGCGGCGTGGGAACCAGGCGCTGGTGACGAGAACGTGTAGTTGTAGAGAGCCACGAGTGGCGTTCTGTTAACGAAGTATTTACGGCTAAATGCGGGCGCGTTTACGTGTGCAGTTTTACTGCCACTCCACTCTCGGAACTGTGGGAGAATGCTTTTTGCCGGCAGATAACAGAATTTCTCTAAACAGGTACGTTCTATATTTGTCACGCGGCTCTCGTAATGCCATGCATTCCACGTCACCCTCGCTGACGCTACTGAAATACTTCGACAGTATATCTCGCGGCACTTACAGAACATTCATGAAAAAGAGAGACCAAAATAAATATCGTGGTTTTAAGGCTTTGAAGCATCTGTTGCATTCAAGGCAAAGAGTATTCGGAAATTCCAGCTACAAACGTAGAGGACTTGTAGACGGGTGTCAGGTCAGCGCGTAATACTTTGAACAGGAACTCATTTCCGGAAACTTACTGTTTCCGTTCCACGGCGGATTCAATTCAGATTTTCAACTCATCCACTTCTGCTTGAGGAATTGAATTAGCCGTGATGCAGTACAATTATTGGCTAACAGTTCGGGAGGAAACATAATAAAACATCCATTTATCAGTTACAAGAATTTGTTTGCATTGGCCGACCGGAGTGGCCGAGCGGTTCTAGGCGGTACAGTCTGGAACTGCGTGACCTCTACGGTTGCAGGTTCGAATTCTGCCTCGAGCATGGATGTGTGTGATATCCTTAGGTTAGTTAGGTTTAAGTAGTTGTACGTTCTAGGAGACAGATGACCTCAGGAGCGAAGTCCCATAGTGCTCAGAGCCATTTGAACCATTTTTGTTTGCATTAACACAAACTTTACTTGTTTACATTGTTCCAAAAAAACAAACAAAACAAAACAGAAATCCAATATACTCTATGTACAGAACAGTACTGATGCATTGTAACAGCCGCTCAATGTGGCGACCACCAACGGTGTTACGACATAATAGCTACGAAGGTCTACCCCATTAAATAACAGGACAAGCAATTCTGAGTCTTTTCTTTTTCCCCTCAGCCTTACACTTCTTAACTGAACACTTCGTCGAACGGAAATCGTATCTCTGGACATGGGTTCCTATTCAAAATATTACGTACTCACTTTCCTCTACATGTGCTGGAAGTTTCTAACGACAACTTCGGAATACCCTGTACATAATGCATCAAACGAAAGACCAACTCCAATAGTTTTCAGAATGAGATTTTCACTCTGCAGCGGAGTGTGCGCTGATATGAAACTTCCTGGCCGATGAAAACTGTGTGCCGGACCGAGACTCGAACTCGGGGCCTTGCCTTTGCAAAGCACCCGAGTTCGAGTCTCGGTCCTGCACACAGTTTTAATCCGCCAGGAAGTTTCATATCAGCGCACCCTCCGCTGCAGAGTGAATATCTCACATTCTGGAAACATCCCCCAGGCTGTGGCTAAGACATGTCTCCGGAATATCTTTTCTTCCAAGAGTGCTATTCTGCAAGGTTCGCAGAAGAGCTTCTGTGAAGTTTGGAAGGTACGAGACGAGGTACTGTCAGAACTGAAGCTGTGAGAAAGGGCCGTGAGTCTTGCTTTGGTAGCTCAGATGGTAGAGCACTTGCCCGCGGCCGGCCGCTGGTGGCAGAGCGGTTCTGGCGCTACAGTCTGGAACCGCGCGACCGCTACGGTCGCAGGTTCGAATCCTGCCTTGGGCATGGATGTGTGTGTTGTCCTTAGGTTAGTTAGATTTAAGTAGTTCTAAGTTCTAGGGGACTTATGACCTCAGCAGTTGAGTCCCATAGTGCTCAGAGCCATTTGAACCATTTTTTGAACTTGCCCGCGAAAGGCAAAGCTCCCGAGTACGGGTCTCGGTCCGGCACACAGTTTTAATCTGCCAGGAACTTCCAATAGTTTTGCTTGTATACCTGTGCGCAGACATATGCACTTTTTCCTGTATCTTCCGTTTGAAAGCCCTGCTAGCAAAGATGGCGACCAGTGAACATAAAGCTTTTCGTGTTTTTCAGTTTTCAAGGACTGAATGGGTTGCTGTAGTGCAATACACCTGCACGTACATCTACATCGATAATCTGCAAGCCACCTTACGGTGCGTGCTGGAGATACCCTGCTCCTCTACTTGTCAATTCTTTTCCTGTTCCGCTCGCAAATAAAGCGTGCGGAAAAGGAATGTCTACATGTCTCCGTATGAGCCCTAATTTCTCGTATCTTATCTTCGTGGTACTTAGGCGCAATGTATGTTGGCGGCAGTAGAATCGTTCAGCAGTCATCTTCAAATGCTGGTTTTCTAAATTTTCTACACAGTGTTCCGCGAAAAGAATGTCGCCTTCCCTCCAATGATTCCCATTTGAGTTCCCGAAACATCTCCGTAACACTTACGTGTTGCTCAAATTTACCGGTAACAAATCTAGCAGCCGTCTCTGCATTACTTCGGTGTCTTCCTTCAATCCAATCTGATACGGATCCCAAACACTCGAGCAGTACTCAAGAATGGGTCGCCCTAGTGTCCTATACAACATTTTCCAAAAATTCTCCCAATAAACCAAAGTCGACCATTCGCCTTCCCTATCGCAGTTGTCACATGCTTCTTCCACCTCATATCGCTTTGCAACTTTACGCCCAGATATTTAAACGACTTCACTTGTCAGGCAAGACACTGGTAATACTGTATCCGAACATTACAGTTTGATCCCCCTACTCATCCTCAACTTACATTTTTCCACATTTAGGTCTAGCTACCATTCATCACACCAATTGGAAATTTTGTCTAAGTCGTCTTGTATCTTCCGACAGTCACTCAGCTTCGACACCGTTCCGCACACCACGCCATCATCAGCAAACAACCGCAGATTGCTGCCCATCCTGTCCACCAAATCATTTATGTATACAGAGAACAACAGCGGTCCTATCACACTTCCCTGGGACACTCCTGGCGATCCCCTAGTCTCTGATGAGCACTCCCCGTCGATGACAACTTACTGGGTTCTATTACTTAAGAAGTCTTCCAACCACTCACGTATCTGTGAATGTATTCCATACGCTCGTACCTTCGTTAACAGCCTTCAAAGGGGCACCGTATGAAATCCTTTCCGGAAAAATGGTATCATCAGTTTTAAGGTACTTTCTGTCTTTTGAAAACGCAAGGGTATGGGATGACCAAGATTGACTGAAGAACGTGTTGAACGAGTGAGAGATTCTTTCAAATGTAGCCCCAAGAAATCGTTTTGGAAGGCGAGCCATGAAATACAGTTCCAATTGCATCTGTGTGGGGACTAAAGCAGACGCTTACTTCTACGTCCTTGTCGTTTGCAGTTGTTACATGCTTCAAAGCCTACAGCGACTGTTCGTATGACAACGTTCAAACAAAATGCTACTGCATCATGAAGATTTTCTAGACCGTACAGTCTTTAGTGATGAATCGGATTTTCACCTACGCTGAAATGTGGAGACACGTAATACCCACAGCTGGGGATAATCATACCCACAAGACATGGCACATCTGTAACGAGCATCGCTGAATTGTTTTGCATAGCCTCCACGTTCACTCGGAGTGTCGCCATGCGATTTTTTACCTTTCACGGTTCATAAAGGACCATGTGTATGTGCCACTGTTACCATCTGATCTACCCTACTTCCAAAACAGGATGGAAGCAGTTGTTCCAACAATTTCTGCTGTCACACTGTTCAGGGTTTTGCGAAGAACTCGTCTATCGAATCAGTGTCAGCCGTGTGACGAATGGCGCACACCTTGAACATACGTATGTAGGAAAAACTGTTTGAGTTGCTCTTTCATTTCTAGTATTATTTATAGTTGTAAGCTGAAGGTAGGAAACGGCTCAAAGCCTTAAAACCCCGATATTATTTTCGAAACATCCGATATTTACACACTATTACGTACTTTTCATTTCACTCCCCATTACTGCTCTCCCCATACGCACTACATTTTATAGTCACATTAATCTCTCCCTCGTCGGTTTGTTAAAATATAAGGAAAGCTGTATACTACTGATACACAGGGTGAACCCATTCTCAGCCGACAAAACAGATTGTTGTTCAGGAACTATCTCTGTTTTGGTATATGGGAGTTGTGGACTTACGTGGCTTGTTACTGAGTTTTGCATCACCTAGGTTCCCAGAGTTCCGCAACCTGCACAGAAAATTGGAATAGAGACCTACATAAACATCATTTCTGCTCTTTTTTTGCTCATGAAAACCACACATTGCATATTGTACCACCATATAACGAGACCTTGACAGGTGGTGGTCCACATTGCTGTCCCTCAGAATGTTGGTGGGTCATGTCGTCCATAAACAGTCCTTTTCAATCTATCCCCGGCATGTTCGATTGGGTTCATGTCTGGAGAACATGCTGGCCACTCTAGTCGAGCGATATCGTTATCCTGCAGGAAGTCATTCACAAGATGTGCACGATGGTTGCGCGAATTGTCGCCCATGAAGATGATTGCATCGCCAATATGTTGCCGATATGGTTGCACTATCGGCCGGAGGATGGTATTCACGTATCGTACAGCCGTTACGGCGCCTTCCATGACCACCAGTGGCAGACGTCGGCCCCACATAATGCCATCCCAAAACAGCAGGAAACTTTCACTTCCCTGCACTCTCTGGACAGTGTATGTAAGGCGTTCAGCCTGACCGGGTTGCCTCCAAACACGTCTCCGACGATTGTCCCGTTGAAAGCGTATGCGACACTAACCGGTGAAGCGAACGTGATGCCAATCCTGAGCGGTCGATTTGGCGTGTTGTTGAGCCCATCTGCACCGCGCTGCATGGTATCGTGGTGGCAGAGATGGACCTCGCCATGGACGTCGGGAGTGAAGTTGCGCATCATTCAGCCTATTGCGCACAGTTTGAGTTATAACACGACGACCTGTGGCTGCACGAAGAGCATTATTCAACGTGGTGACGATGCTTTCAGGGTTCCGCCGTGCCACAATCCGTAGGTAGCGGTCATCGACTCCAGTAGTAGCCTGTGGGCGGTCTGAGCGAGGCATGCCATGGACAGTTCCTGTCTCTCTCTTTTTCCTCCGTGTCCGAACGACACCACTTCGCTTCACTACGAGACGCCTGGTAACTTTCCTTGTTGAGAGCTCTTTGTGGCACAAAGTAACAATGAGGAAGCGATCGAACCGCGGTATTGACCGTCTGGGCATGGTTGAACTACAGACAACACCAGCCGTGTACCTCCTTCCTGGTGGAATGACTGGAACTGATCGGCTGTCAGACCCTCTCCATCTAATAGGCGTTGCTCATGCATGGCTGGGTGGGTTTAGTGATATGCTGAACAGTCAACGGGGCTGTGTCTGTGACACAATATCCACAGTCAATGTCTTTCTTCAGAAGTTGTGGGAACGCAGGTTCCATAAGTCGACTTACTATCAGGGGGGAAAGCAGACACGTTTCAAGCGCTGCCAATAGCCTGACACACTTGTCGTATTATGCCAGGTGTAGTTGACAGGCCAGTTCGATAATGTACGTGAAGGCCCGTCGTTGTATTTCTGGCGCCTAGATACCTGAAAACGATAAATACGTGTTACGCACAAGAAACATTATCTTTGCTGTTCCAAGCATATCATTACATAAAAACACTCAGAATATATTGCTAACAGATACTAGATGATTTTGTTCGTTTTCTTTGCAGCTCCCACTTTTCAAAGAATTGTTATACCGCACAACAGGCAAACACGAAGAAAGAGCAGTCTAGTTCTGCAGCTTTTGGGTGAAAACAACAAATTTTCTTTGGGAATTTGGTTTTTTTGGAACGTCAGTTAAAGCTACATGTGACAGTACTGAAGGATATATTGAGGATGACTCCTAGTAAGTCGCAAGTCGAAGGGACTGAAGAGCATGTGGGTTTCACTCATAATAAAAAAGAAGTTACGTACAAAGGAGCTTACAGAAACACATGAGCCTATCGAAACTCTTAAGGCTAAATTCTACAGCCGAGAAACATCAAACGGTCAGAAGGATGAAGAAACATTATTTCTGTTATATTTAGTGCCAGGACTTAAAAAACTTCTAGACCTTCCAAATTAGACACAAAGGCGGAAATTTTAAATGTTTTAAGAAAGACAGGGAACCAAACTGGTACGGTAGCTTGTAGCGCTACAGTTTAACAACTCACATTGCTGAGTCCCATATTTTCAGCCTGAAGGATACTACGTGCAGCATCACGTGCAACTTCGAAATTTCCCAGTCTCCTCGGACTAATTCAGTCACTCTTAACAGCACTGAAAAACAGACAGGCTCGTAGGAAGTCGACAGTGTTACAGACTGAGGCCCAATACACCAGATTCAAGTATATCTTCAGGACAAAAACTAGAACAATTTGAATAATAAGTTGATCTTCAATTTGTAACAAAATGAATATTTGAGTGGATGTGAGTATGACGTCTTTTGCCTTAATGTTAGTGCAAGCTTCTCATTTGCTGGAATGCATGTTCGCATGATGGTATTTGTTCCCTGTATAAAAGGCTGAACCATGGGAAAAGATTCGTCGATGGATCTCCACCACATTCAGAAATACATTGTCCTGTTGAAGTTCGCCTTGCACTGGATGAAACAAACTCTTCGCTACTCTTCCTTCTAGAAATGAATGCACCCGGAATTTCTTTTTAAATTTCCCCTTTTTGGATATCTTGTTCAGTAAGAGAAGTAAAAGAATATCATCCTCCCCGTCTGACGTCATGATGAAACTCACAGACAGCGGCGCAGCGGTCGGCGTAGCAGTAGCAGCAGTGGCAGCATCAAAGGATCTCGCAGAAGCAGCTGCACCTTCCATGACTGGTAGCGGGCCGCGCAGTGTGAAGGGTCGGGCGTCACCGTGAAGAGCATGTCGGTGCATTGCCGGCACGCTCGCTCAGCGTGTTCGGTCAAAGGGTTTAGCTCCCCTCTGTAATAAAAAGACTGAGTTGAAAGACCAACGAACAACCTGAACGTTTGTCATCGGACGTCCGCCCCGAACAAAATCAACGAGCAATGTAGAACAAAATAAGATATAAAAAAAAATGCATCCGTGTGATAGAGGCCTAAGCAGCAGACCCGGGTTCAAGTCCCGGCCGTGGAACAAATGTAAATTCTTTGCCTCAGCTTCTACCCTTTCCGAAGATAAAGTCGAAACTCATATGTCTCCAGGAAAATGTAATTTCATCAGATTAATAGTATGTAAGTGTTTTGATAATCACTCAGATGTGGTTCTTTTGCCTTGGAAGCTGAAATATCTACTTTTAGCCTCGTTAGTTTCGAATGCGTGTTATTCGGCTTCAGATGCCAGCAAAAATCTCCTAAAATTTAAAAAAAAAAATATGTAACATATTGAGCAGGCCACGGGGGCCGAGCGGTTCTAGGCGCTTCATTCTGGAACCTCGCGAGACCGCTACGGTCGCAGGTTCGAATCCTGCCTCAAGCATGGATGTATGTGCTGTCCTTAAGTCACTTTGGTTTAAGTAGTTCTAAGTTCTAGGGGACTGATGACCTCAGAAGTTAAGTACCATAGTGCTCAGAACCATTTGAACGATTTTTGGAACATATTGGCACTTATATGCATGCACATGATATTTTAGATCTATTACGCTCCAGCCCACATGCGGAAACTCTATGACATAATGAAGGATACCAGTCCCCTTGTTTAGGGCGATATCACACGTTTTTATTTTTCAAATATTTCTTTAACTGTGAACATAAGACTTCTGTGTCTACTATAGCGAAGTGCAAAAGATAATGTTCAAGTTGCAATGAAAATAAAATACGATTTCCAATATTTGAGGATTTAATCAGACATTTTCTTTAGGTGTAACATAGATAGCAACCTCCCCTACAATATTTGTCGTCGTGATGGTATTTTTCGTAGCAACAAAGGTAACTGCGGGTAACAGCCAGAACAAATCATAATGACATTATGCTCTTTAAGAAGCCATCTGAGACTTTACGCCTCTTGAACCTGAATAACCTGGAAATACTGCAGAACAACGTCCAAAGCCTTAACAACTTGAATGCACGGTATTGATATCCACAGTTATTGTGGAACATCAGTACTGTGTATTCATGTTATTAACATGTCCATGTTCCTCCAAAAATTGACTGAATATTTCATAAATAGTCCAAAGTAAGCAACGAGTTTCTATTCGTTACGTCGAGGTTTCCGCGGACACCATTGAATTAGGTCCGCCAAGAGCGCGTGAGACGTACATTAATCAGCCACAACATTAAGACAGTCTACCTAATAGACGGTATGTCTACTTTTGGCACGGATAACAGCGGCGACGCGTCGTGGAATGGAAGCAATGAGGCCTTGGTAGGTCGCTGGAGGAAGTTGGTAACACATGTGTTCACCATGTCACCTAACTCCCGTAAATTCCGGGAAGAGGGCGATGAGCTGTGACGCCACATTCAATCACACCACAGATGTGTTCGATTGGGTTCAGACCAGGCGCATTGGGATGGGGATGGGGGGCGGGGGCAGCATATCAATTGGAACTATCTACTGTGTTCCTCGAACCACTGTACCACACTCCTGGCCTTTTGACATGGTGCATTATCTTGTTGAAAAATGCGACTATTGTCGTGTATACAGGGTAAAAATCGTAGAGGGAGACCAAGAGATGAATACACTAAGCAGATTCAAAAGGATGTAGGCTGCAGTAGGTACTGGGAGATGAAGAAGCTTGCTCAGGATAGAGTAGCATGGAGAGCTGCATCAAACCAGTCTCCGGACTGAAGACAACATCAGCAACATTGTCGGGAAACACCATCGTCCCCGAACGGGTGTATGTGGTCTGCAACCAGTCTACGATATTCCTTGGCCGTTACGGTGCCTTGCACTAGTTCCACCTGCCTATGGCTGCACAAGTGAATGTTCTCCAGAGCATAATGGAGCTGCCACCAGCTTGTCTCGGTCCGCAGTACATGGATCCTCCCTTGGAAGACGACGGATTCACGTCCTCCCGTCGACTATGAAGGTATCGGTATTCATCAGACCATACAGTGCTCTGCCACTGTGTCAATGTCCAGTACCGATCGTTGTGCCGCTTTGTTAAATCTCCGTCACTGCTTTGACATTTTGTGTTAACGTCAGTTAACGAACAGAAGTGACGAAAGCAGGTCACAGGGATATCTTGGCTGTTAGATTCACCATACGGTGTGTTAATGGTTATTCAGTTAAGGAACAGAAGTGACGAAAGCAGGTAACAGGGCTATACTGGATGATAAATTCACCATACGGTGTGTTAATGGTTTTCACTGTGCACAGTGTCACCCATATTACGCATCTTTGGTATGTACTCTTATCCTCTAATACGACTACTAGCCTAAAAGACCAGAAACATGTTTTTTTTACGATTACATGTCGCAAACAGGTCAGACATATTTTGAAATGTAAGTAATGTTTCCAAATACATGATGACTTTTTGTTCCTATGTCCTGCACAGTATGATATGCATCCTTTATTAACTTGTGGGTCTACATACACTTGAGAATAGTTATAAAGCCGAAATACTGACTGCGTAAAATAAATGAACAATTAAGACTCAAATGGCGGAAATTTCTTTGAAAAACACCTAATACTCTTCAAAATCTGTGATTGATAGGTCTGATCGGCCCTTGTAAGTTTGCTTAGCGAGTGGCTGACTGGAGATAACAGTGTGCACCACAGCAAGGTCGTAAAGATACAAGGTCCATCCAGCAGGATTACGGAAAGAGAGAAACCTGGCAGGAAGTTGTGTGGATCGGAGACGTCACGACGTACAGCAGCATCCCACTGCAGAGCTTCAAGCGGTGAAAGTGCTCCCCAAGGGCACACTCGAGCGGAGATGACCAGCGTCGGAGTTGCGAGGGCAAGTCGGTGCAGAGGGCAGAAGTCCGTTGTCGGATGCGGCCGCGGCCGCGGCGCTGTCGCGAGCAGCTGCCATCTTCCAATAAAGGAGACGCCGTGGCCGCGGGCGCAGGGAGCGGGGTCGCAAGAAGGGCAGCCGGTCGTAACGAGCGCTGACGGAGCCACCGACAGGGGTTAATTGCTTCCAGTCGCCAACCGCCAGTCGCGGGGAGCCGGTAGCCAGAGGCCGGCGATCGATCCCGCCTGCGCACTGCGTCCTTGCGGCTTCGCTGCCCACCTTCCGAGAGTCGGACTCTGCGGGCATTTGCTCTGCTTCTTGCTAAAGACAGCTGCTTCTTCCTCCAACTACTTCGTTATAAAATATGGCTCTGAGCACTATGGGACTTAACATCAGAGGTCATCAGCCCCTAGAACTTAGAACTACTTAAACCTAACTAACCTACGGACATCACACACATCCACTCCCGAGGCAGGATTCTAACCTGCGACCGTAGCGGTAGCGCGGTTCCAGACTGTAGCGCCTAGAACCGCTCGGCCACTCCGGCCGGCAACTTCGTTATAGCCATAAATTGAAACAAGTGCGAATATCAGAAGCCGTTTACTTATAGGGTGAGCCATGCTGTAGGTTTTTCCATCTTTCGTCCCGTCTGCTGAGGGTGGGCTGCACCTAGAGTTCAGCTCTGTTCAGCCACAGATACTTTTATTCTGTTGGGACTCCATTTACGTTGATCAGCCAAAGAAACTGGTACATGTGAATGATATCGTGTAGAGCCTCCACGAAAACGCAGAAGTGCCGCAACACGGCGTGGCATGGACTCGACTAATACTGAAGTAGTGCTGGAGGGAAGTGACACCATGAATCCTGCAAGGCTGTCCATACATCCGTAAGAGTACGGGGGGATGGAGGTCTCTTCTGAACAGAACGTTGCAAACATCACAGATATGCTCAATAATGTTCATGTCTGGGGAGTTTGGTGGCCAGCGGAAATGTTTAAACTAAGAAGAGTGTTCCTGGAGCCATTCTGTAGCAATTCCGGACGTTTTGTATACCGCATTGTCCTGCTGGAGTTGCCAAAGTCCGTCGGAATGCACGGACATGAATTGATGCAGGTGATCAGATAGGATGCTTACATGCGTGTCATCTGTCAAGAATCGTATCTAGACGTATCAGGGGTCCCATATCACTCCAATTTCACACGCCCCACACCATTATCGAGCCTGCCCCACACCATTATCGACCATTTACCAGATTGAACAGTCCGCTGATGACATACAGGGTCGCCGGCCCTTGTGGCTGAGCGGTTCTAGGCGCTACAGTCTGGAACCGCGCGACCGCTACGGTCGCAGGTTCGAATCCTACCTCGGGCATGCATGTGTGTGATGTCCTTAGGTTAGTTAGGTTTAAGTAGTTCTAAAGTTCTACGGGACTGATGACCTCAGACGTTAAGTCCCATAGTGCTCACAGCCATTTGAACCATTTTTTGAACTTGCAGGGTCCGTGGATTCATACCCGTTCACGTCCATTCACTCGACAGAATTTGAAAATAGACTCCTCAAACCAGGCAACATATTTTCAGTCGTCGACAGCCCAGTGTCGTTGTTGGCGGGACTAGTCAAGGCGTAAAGCTTTGTGTCGTGCGGTCAACAAGTGTACACGAGTGGGCCTTCGTCTCCGAAAGCCCATATGGATGATGATTCGTTGAACGGTTCGCACACTGACAGTAGTTAATGGCCCAGCACTGAAATCTGCAGCAGTTTGTGGAAGGGTTGCACTTCTGTCACGTTGCACGATTCTCTTCAGTCGTCCTTGGTCCCGTTATTGCAGGATCTTTCTCCGGCCGCAGCGATGTCGGAGATTTTATGTTTTACTGGATTCCTGATACTCACGGTATACTCGTGAAATGGTCGTACTGTAAAATTCCCACATCATCGTTACCTCTGAGATGCTGTGTCCAACCGCTCGTGCGCCGACTATAACATCACGTTCAAACTCAAACGCGATAACCTGCCATTGAAGCAGCAGTAACCGATCTAACAATTGCGCCAGAGACGTGTTGTATAGGCGATGCTGACCGCAGCGCCGTATTCTGTCTGTTTACATACCTGTGTATTTGAATAAGCATGCCTGTATCAGTTTGTTTTAATTAGGGTAGGATTAGTATATAGTTGCGAGGCCAGATAGATAGAGCAGTTGCTGGTCAGAGGAGATGATGTTAGCCCCGGAATTTGCCTTGCAGTCTTAAGAAAAACTTTTTAAAAAAGACGTAGGCTGGGACTGAAAAACGCGCAGTCTTGTTGGTTTAGCTCCGGCTTGAACCACCTTTTCAATTCTATTCAGGGAGCCGGTTTCGAGCTGACTGAAGATCTTGCTTACTGCAACATCAGCTCCATCCAAGAATCCATGGTTTCCAGTCTTGCACTGTCTTCTGCCACTGCAGCGACTTTTCCGTATCTGTATCTCAGCTCCTCTTGCCCCATCTCCGCACAGTGAGACGGCTACCCATTACCACTACCACTGGTGCACGAGGGGTCACGGCCGGGCCACTTCTAATCTTCTCAGGAGATGATGTCCCGTTATCCCCGCGTCTTTTTCGTCTCCTCCTCTCCTTGGTGATATCCTCCGACTTCGCTAGTTTCATATCTCCATCGTTGTTGCATACTCTGAAGGCTTTGCAACCACGCCAGCTCACAACGTGTGATTCTCCACAGCGGGCACACGTTGGATATCTCGTCTTCTGCGTACAGTTGCGGTTGTCATGACTACCGGCACATTTAACGCATTTCACTTCATCGTAGCAATATTTTGCCACAGGAAGACAGTTATTGAACTATATGAAACAATATCGTCATAATTTCTGAACGGTTTGCGTTAGGATGATCAAATTGCACGGTTGGCCGCAGGGCATGATGGGAATTAGTATGCGCATGCGCACGCGCCTCATTGTTGTAGTCCATTTGCACGTAAATATGACACTTTTGGCGCATTTAGTTGACTCAGACTCCACATTTCGCTATCGATCAGTCTCTTCGCTCTAGATACGTGACTGTGTGGTGTGCAATGTCCAGTCACGGAATAATCGGCGTGAATTTATTGGTGGCACGGTGGCTACCGAACGGTACGTGAACGTTTTGGAAGATGATTTCATTCCGATTATTCAAAGTGACCCTCGTTTCGACAAGATGTGGTTCATGCAAGACGGAGCTCGACCGCATCGAAACATGAGTGTGTTTGATGTCCTGAAGGAGCGCTTTTGGGACCGCATTCTGGCTCTGGGGTACCCAGAGGCCACTGGCATGGGCCTCGATTGGCCGCCATATTTTCCGGATCTGAACATATTCGACTCCTTTTTGGGGGGGTGTATTAAACTCAAGGTGTACAGCAATAATCGCAAAACCTTTTCTGGGCAGAAAACATCCATTCAGGAGGTCAACGGCAGCATCGATTTTCCGACAATTCAGCGGGTCATGTAGAATTTCAAAATGGTGCAAATGGCTCTGAGCACTATGGGACTTAACATCTGAGGTCATCAGTCCCCTAGACTAAGAACTACTTAAACCTAACTAACCTAAGGGCATCACACACATCCATGCACGAGTCAGGATTCGAACCTGCGACCGTAGCAGTCGCGCGGTTCCGGATTGAAGCGCCTAGAACCGCTCGGCAACCACAGCCGGCCATGCAGAATTTCGCTGTTTGTCTGCGCCACATCATCCCCAAGGCTGGAGGTAGGTTGAGCATGTCACAACCTAAATCTGAATACTGTAGTGCCGTTTACATGTTGAATAAAGTGTGTGCACGCCGTAGTTTGTATCTAATTTACGTTTTCTTTCATATTGTTCAATAATTGTCACCATGTACATGCCCTGCTCTCAACGGCTGTAGCATTGTGTTTTAATGTCAAATCCAGCTGGGAGAGGTTCTGTCTTTACTTCGAAGCCAACCTTGAATATGTCTTATGTCTTCTTGAAACTAACCACATCAGTAGTCAGATCTACTGTCAGAATGAGCAGCGGCGGTTTCTTCTTATCAGTTCAATTGGTAAGTTTGACCGTGGCATCCCATCCACGGTTCAGCAGCGCCTGTAGCACTGTTTTCACGCCCAACTTCCAGGTTGGACCACGCAGCAGAGCCATAATTTGTGGCGTCTTTTTCTGAAGGACTGTCCTTACTGGATCTTCAATAGTAAAGTCCTTCGTCACCTTCCTCACTTTGTCCTGGTCACTCAAACAGAATATCCGGATCTCAAATGATTTGTCTTTAGCCATCGGTGTGATTTTGGATCCGTAACGGGGATCTTCAGTGAGGTCCCCATGGGTCTCAATCCAGGCATCCCCGTTGTATCGGACAAACACCAGATAGCTATCGGCCCAGTATCTGTCCCGAAAAGGGATTTCTTCTTCTTGGCTCTGTTGCTGTCTTGTCTGCGGCCCTACTTCCTGCGGTTTATCGGACGTCAACGTTTCTGTGTGAACAATCGTCCTCTTCTGCTTACTGCGGTTATTTCTTCCTATGCTGTACGCCAATATAACACTGACTATTTGCTTGTCTCTAAGAACAACAAAACACGACAATCTCCTCTTCCGTGTGGTAGCGTTCTCGCTTCCCACGCCCGGGTTCCCGGGTTCGATTCCCGGCGGGGTCAGGGATTTTCTCTGCCTCGTGATGACTGGGTGTTGTGTGTTGTTCTTAGGTTAGTTAGGTTTAAGTAGTTCTGAGTTCTATGGGACTGATGACCATATCTGTTAAGTCCCATAGTGCTCAGAGCCATTTTTTTCTCCTCTTCCTGACAGCTACCACCTCAAATATGCTAGTCAGCGCACAGCAACGACGTAAGAAGCTACTGCTTCAATCCGTAAAACTCTCCCACGGTGGCCCGAGAGAACCTACGATTTCTTGAGAGTGCATATGTACTATCAATTCCTGTACCTGCGGGTTTATGGTCTTTGACCACTTGTTGGCGGCTAGGATCGCCTGCGCCTCGCCAGGCGGGCAGCGACATGAGAGTGTCAAGGCGCGAACATGCGCTCCGTGGGGATAGATATTTGCTGATCTTCGTCGACGGAAGTGGTTTCGGATGCAGTGCGGATTTATGAGGGGCGCAGTGAATATCATGGCTCCGTGTTAGGGCCGAGGCTGAGGGTTCGCTTTTCGGTGTGCTGCGGGTTTGTTTACCTCAGTTGTGGCGGCTCGCCCATGTTAGGAACCGTTGCTTACAACTCGTATTGGAGGGAGTCCGCAGTTCTGGAACCGAGGCTGCAGTAACTCTGTCACCTGCACAGATGTACGTGCCTTATTTTGATGAGCGTCTGACTTATCCCGTGCAAGTGAGGGATTTAACCTTTGTAGCGTACCGTCAAGTTTCAGCATCCTTGTTCTCAGTAATACTCACTGTGATTCGAACACTTCACGCGTTGCGAGAGTGCTCCGACTATGTTGTATTCAAATAACGTAAAGCCGTGACTTCCTGCTTAGCCGTGCTCGGTGTTCTCTTCAAAGCGGGTTTATTTGTGAACGGATTAACTTGTGCCAAATCGTTTTTTATGGGCTAGTGCCTTTGTAAGCTGACAACTGCATGAGTTATATTCCAGTTACGATACAGGATGTTCTGGAATTCCCGTTACGAACTTCTAGGACTTGTAGAGGTCAGTGAGTACATAATACTTTGAATAGGACATCATCTCCGGAAACGTACTGTTTTCGTTCTACGACGGTTACACGTCAGATGTTTATCTGATCCAATTTTGCTTGAGAAATTGAATTAGTCGTGACAGTACAATTACTAGGTAACAAACCGAAAGGAAACATACCAAAACATCCTTTTATCACTTAAGCACCTTCCTGTATTAACAGTTAAACATTAAGTGTTTACATTATTCTAAAACAAAAAAGACTCCAGCGTACTGTACGTACAGAACAGTACCTATGCATTACAACAGCTGCTCGGTGCGGCGACATTGTTACAGACATTGTACCTGCGAAGCATGTTCTGGTACATACTGATAATACCACATGATGTTCTTGAATTTATAGTGCAGTGGCGAGAACTCTTCCAACAAATCTTCTTCCTGTGTGTGTACAAGAGTCTCGTAAATTATACTAAACGACCCCACAATCATGTCTACCCTACTGCACACCAGGACAAGCAACATTGAGACTTTTCTCTTTCTCTCGGCAGACGAAGACGTGTTACACATCTGAACTGAAACCGTCGTAGAACGGAATAGTTATTATTGAAAGTATTATGTAATCACTCCGCTTTACAAGTCGTAGAATTTTGTAATGGGTATATCAGAACACGCTGTACATTTAAATTTGCCAGGAGACCCGTATACGTTTTTTTAGACCGGTGTTTATCTTGTTTAAACAACTGAAGTGTTACTTTTTTTAAATTTATTGTGTTTCAGGACATGCCCAAACAGCCATCTCAATAGTGGAATATCAATTATCACGATACGAACGTAAGGGCAACCCAGTCCCCGTGCAAAGAAAATCTCCAACCCTGCCATGAGTCGAACCCTGACCCTTTCGGCTAGCAATTCGCCGCGCTGACCGTGCAGCCACAAATTACTTTGGTATGATTCAGTTGACCTCCTACAAAATTGGCAGAACTACGCACATCAAAAAAGGATTTGCATCACCTCGGTTCCGAGAGTTCCGGAACCTGTACAGAAAATTGGAGTAGAGACAAACATAAACATCATTTCCGCCCTTTTTACTTCCCATGAAAACCACACACTGCATGTTGTACCATTATGCTGCGAGACATTCAGATGTGGTGGTTCAGACTACTGTACACACCGCTACTGTAATACCCAATAGCACGTCCTCTTGCATTGATGCATGCCCCAATAGCACGTCCTCTTGCATTGATGCATGCCTGTATCCGTCGTGGCACACTATCCACTGTTGCTCCAGATTGTGCCACTCCTCAAAGGCGATTCGGCGTAGATCCCTCAGAGTGGTTGGTGGGTCACGGCGTCCATAAACAGCCCTTTTCAACCTATTCCAGGCATGTTCGATAGCCGGCCGCTGTGGCCGAGCGGTTCTAGGCGCTTCGGCCCGAAACCGCGCTGCTACTACGGTCGCAGGTTCGAATCCTGCCTCGGACATGGATGTGTGTGATGTCCTTAGGTTAGTTAGGTTTAAGTGGTTCTAAGTCTAGGGGACTGATGGCCTCCGATGTTAAGCTCCATAGTGCTTAGAGCCATTTGAACCATGTTCGACAGGGTTAATGTCCGTAGATCATGCTGACCACTCTAGCCGAGTGATGTTGTTATCCTGAAAAAAGTCCTTCACAAGATGTGCATGATGGGGGTGCGAATTGTCGTCCATGAAGACGAATGCCTCGCCAATATGCTGCTGATAAGGTTGCACTACCGATCGGAGGATGGCATTCACGTATCGTACAGCCGTTACGGCGCCTTCCATGACCACCAGCGGCGTACGTCGGCACCACATAATGCCACCCCAGAACAGCAGAGAACCTCCACTTTGCTGCATTCACTGGACAGTGTGTCTAACGCCTTCAGCCTGAGCGGGTTGCCTCCAAACACGTCTCCGACGATCGTCTGGTTGATGGCATATGTGACACTCATCGGTGAAGAGAACTTGAGACCAATCCTGAGCGGTCCATTCGGCATGTTGTTGGGCCCATCTGTACCTCACTGCATGGTAAAGTGGTTGCAAAGATGGACCTCGCCATGGACGTTGGGATTGAGGTTACGCATCATGCAGCCTATTGCGCACAGTTTGAGTCTCAACACGACGTCCTGTGGCTGCACGAAAAGCATTTTCAACATGGTGGCTTTGCTGTCAGAATTCCTCCGAGCCATAATCCGTAAGTAGTGGCCTGAGGACAGCATGAGCGAGGCATGTCATCGACAGTTCCTGTCTCTCTCTATCTCCTCCATGTCAGGACAACAACGCTTTGGTTCATTCCGAGACGGCTGGACACTTCCCTAGTTGAGAGCCCTTCCTGGCACAAAGTAACATTGCAGACGCAATCGAACCGCGGTATTGACCATCTAGGCGTGGTTGAACTACAGACAACACGAGCCGTGTACCTTATTCCTGGTGGAATGACTGGAACTGATCGGCTGTCGGACCCTCCCCCCCCCCTCGCCCCCCCCCCCCCCGTCTAATAGGCGCTGCTCATTCATGGTTATTTACATCTTTGGGCGGGTTTAGCGACATCTCTGAATAGTCAAAGGCACTATGTCTGTGATACAATATGCATAGTCAACGTCTATCTTCAGGAGTTCTGGGAACTGCAGTGATGCAAAAGTTTTTTTGATGTGTATAATTGAAGTTTGAAAAAAATTTGAGTGACTAAATTTGCTCCTGCAGTGATGTTAGGCTTAATTCTCTTTAATATGTCTATGATGCATTGCTCTTTTCCTTAAAGATTTTGTTGTGTTGCAGGCAGGTTTGCTGTGTTCTACGTTATAACAATTAAAACTAAAAGTGGTTACAAAGAGACCATTGATTTGCATAGTTTCTGCCTCTATGTGGTTGGTTGTCGTAGCATTTGAAGCTGACCTTCACATTTTGAAACCTGATTTGTTTAAGAAACACGAGCTTCAATATGAGTCATAATTAAATGTAATTTGATATCTTGTTTTGAATACGATTATATTAGTATGTCCAGTTCAGATACGTTCATTTTCTATTTTCTAATGTATTGATATTCCTGAACTCGAATTTCAGAATGTTTTTTATTTTGCATTTAACATTCAAGTTTAATTGATGGGATGCGCCAGTCTTCCCTCTCGGTAACGCGACGGGGCATTCCGGAGCCCGGTCTTCTTGTGACCACACTTCCTCGTGACCACCGCTGCCAGCTATCATATACCGTGGCTACATTTCTGCCTAGGCTTTCTGCAATATCGCAGAAGGAACATCCAGCTTCTCGTAGCCCTATTAGCCGAACACGTTCCAATTCAGTGAAGTGTTGATAATGGCGTCTTTGCTGCCTTAAAGGCATTTCTGAAGGACACCAACTCAACAATTCCAAATTCAAAGGTTACAACAGTTACAGCGTGTATCTGAAGCAAACCTGATCGACATCCCCATAGTGGTGCTACTAAAGTGCGCGTCATTTATGTTGGCGGCCGAGTTTAGGTTCGTTCTGCGCATCTGACGTCACAAAACACAGTCAGCCAATGAACAGAGAACGACATTGCCAGATCTCGACTGCAGTGCATAGCATGGACGAGTGTCTTCAGTATTAGAAACGTTCAGTCATAAATAAAGTAATAGAACAAAAGCAATGTCTTGATAGCAGACTTTCTTTTATAGAAAGTTTGGAAAAAGCGTTCTTTATACCAACTGCTTCATATTCTATTAATTAAACCAAACATGCAATAAGACTCCTAATTCAGGCGATAGAAAGGAAAGGTGTTTGTATCAATCTCACGAACCGCTTTTTCGCACTAAAGAAGAGTGGTAATTGTTTATTTCCTATTGTACTTCGACGAAGCGTGAGTAATTCATAGTCATACCAAAAGTGTTTGTCAGTATTTTGCATAACGTCTTACACTCCTCACTTTGCTCTGTAGGCAGACGATCTGCGTTAGCGTAATGGTTAAGGTGTTGGACTTCTACGTGAAAGGTTATGAGTTCGAACCTTGTGCGGAACTTAATATTTTAATTATTTAAAAACAATATCGAAGTGCCTTACGTCATGAATTATATTCGTTTGAATGCAATTTTTTCAAATTTCTAGTGCTTTGTCTCTTCATTAACCCTTTCGCTGCTGCAGACAGGTGCTCCCCGCATTCCGCGCTGTGCGCAATTTTGTCATCACTGCACTGCTCGCCTGTGCAGACGCATGGTGTTCCCACTGCTTTGACACACTTATCATTCGATTTCACAAAAACTATTTGGCCCAAAAATTTGATTTTTACACGTCTTCTTGACTGATACCTTCCCCCCATAAATGACTTAATTTTGTTTCGATGTTCAACGCAGTTATTGTGCAGCATTAAATGTAGTAAACCACTGCACGAAATTTTGAAGAGTTTGCAGAGGTAGAAGTCCATAGCGTATACTTTCCGTATGGTCGATTTTAGTTGCCACAAGGTTGAGAATGAAATGTGGACAAGATACCTAAATTTCATATAAAATTTACTGTATAACAATATCTCATTTAATTTAAGTACCACGTAGGTGTCGTATGTAATATTGAGAAATATTCCGTCTTTCGCGACTGTAATAAAAGTTTTATTTACACCGGACGCGTTTGGCTTTATTTTAAAGCACTTCAATCAATGAAAGGTATGGCACATACACAATGGTACTCATGTTCTGTTTCTTGTTTTTGTTCCACAGTCGCAGTTTCACCTATGGTACTGAAATATATTCCTCTTCTGCAACTGTAATAAGCGACTTATTTAGACCAGACGCGTTTCTCTCTTTTGAAGCATCTTCAGTGGACAGTATTTTGTCTCCTCCATTGCCAAGTCACCTTTCGTAGTTTTGTGCTGCGGTAACACAATATTCAACGTTTGTGTTGGCAGATGTTTGTGTGTGCCACACACAAAAATTATATTTGACATAGCTCAGAGCACTTCACTGATAGACGGTATATTCAAGTCCTAATGTTTTTGTAAGTCCACAGTTTTGTTTAATGTATTTTGTCTACTTCCTTTTGATTCATTGAAGTGCTTTAAAATAAAGCCAAACGTGCTCAGTGTAAATAAAACTTTTGTTACAGTCGCGAAAGACGCAATATTTCTCAATATTACGTACGACACCTATGTGGTACTTAAATGAGACATTGTTATACAGTAAATTTTATATGAAATTTAGGTATCCTGTCCACATTTCATTCTCAACATTGTGGCAACTAAAATCGACCATACGGAAATATACGCTATGGACTTCTACCTCTGCAAACTCTTCAAAATTTCGTGCAATGGTTTACTACATTTAAATGCTGCATAATAACTGCGTTGAACATCGAAACAAAATTAAGTCATTTATGGGGGGAAGGTATCAGTCAAGAAGACATGTAAAAATCAAATTTTTGGGCCAAATAGTTTTTGTGGAATCGAATGATAAGTGAGTCAAAGCAGTGGGAACACCATGTGTCTGCACAGGCGAGCAGTGCAGTGACAAAATCGCGCACAGCGCGGAATGCAGAGAGCACGTCTTTGTAACAGCGAAAGGGTTAATGCGGCCGTGGTGGCTTTACTTCATGAACTGCGCGCTCCCCCCTAAACGTAAGCTTGCAAACTAGCTATACTATGGCGCTGCTTCTATTGGCGCGTGCGTCGTGTGCAACTGGCAACGCAGCACTCTCCCGCGTCTGGGCGGGCATGCGCGAGCCGCCAAGATAAAAGAATTTAACTATCGTGCCACTCTTATACGACTGGCGAGAAATCTGAATAGACGTCATCTTTCAGTTGTAGAAAAACACCTACTTTAGTTTATGTCGCCCAATTCCTTCTTGGAGCTGTGAGTATTGTATTACAGGGCTGCCTAGAGGAGGCAGTCTGAAAAGTGTGCCATGCTACAACACATTCCCCGTCGTATTCATGTATTGGATACGATTCCTCACGATCTCCCAGCAGATAGAACGAAAGGAAATGTAGTGGTAACTTTCTTTGTATCTTAGCCAAGACCGTATTCCTTGGTACACGTTGAATAATGATAAAACAACGATAATAATTCGTTTCGTTGGTATAACATTTTTGTTGAACTGATTTATTGAATTTCTATTGAAAAAATTACGTGTTGCAGTTCTGCAACGTTGCGCTATAACGACACAGTGTTTACATGTGTAGCATTCCGTGTTCGGTATGTTACTCGATATGGAATCTCTGGAAGCAATCATTTGTTATGCTGAAACAATCAGAGAGTCACACTTTTCACATCTGGATAGTACGAGGGTTGTTTTTTTAAGTAAAGGCCGTTCGCGCGTATAGCCCCGTAGTTCGCGCGGACGCCGCAACAAGCCACCGCGCCACTTGCCGCCATACTTCCCGTTCACACTGATGCAAGTTGCAGCTCTGTAGCTGACGTGTACGCATCGCTGTGCTACTTTATAATGTTTACGATTATTGAATCGCCCGGCGCGTTTGAGATACGGCCAGTGTTGCGTTTTTTGACCGCGAGAAGCCTATCAGCTGCAGAAATTCATCGTCAGTTAACAGAAGTTTATAGCCTGAATGCAATGAGTGAAGGTAAAGTGCGTCAGTGGGTTAGAGAGTTTAAAAATGGCCGTCAAAACGTCCATGACGAAGAACGCTCAGGTTGGCCCTTTGTGATCACTGATGATTTGGTGGCTGCAGTCGAAACAAAGATTCGTGAGGACAGAAGATTCACAATTTCCACTCTTTCTTTGGAATTTCCACGAGTTTCAAGATCGGTTTTGTACAAAATTGTGTCTGAAAACCTAAACTTTAAGAAACTGTGTCCTCGGTGGGTACCCAGACTCCTCACAGAGAACCACAAAGGGAAGAGATTTGCCACTTCATTGGACTTTTTGATTCGTTACGAGGAAGAAGGGGATGACATGTTGAGTCAAATTGTCACTGGAGATGAAACATGGGTATCCCATATCACTCTCGAAAGCAAGCGACAATCGATGGAATGGCGACACACAAGGCCAAGGTCAAAGCCAAACAGACGCTGTCAAAGCGCAAGATTATGGCAACTGTGTTCTGGGACCGGCGCGGTGTTTTGCTAGTGGACTTTATGCCACGAGGAACGACAATCAACTCAGATGCCTCTGTGCAACTCTAAAGAAGCTTCGCAGAGCAATTCAAAACAAAAGGCGCGGCATGGTGACAAAAGGAGTTTTGCTCTTGCACGATAACGCTACGCCTCACACCTCTCAAAAGACTCGGGATTTGATTGATTCTTTTGGCTGGGAAGTTTTGGACCATGCACCATACAGCCCCGACCTTGCTCCTAGCGATTTTCACGTTTTCCGGTACCTGAAACACCATCTTGTCGGGCAGCGCTTCAATGACGACGATGAAGTGAAAGCGGCCGTGAACTCTTGGCTGTCGGAGCAGGCGGCCGAATTCTTTGAAGAGGGAATTAAAAAATTAGTTGTACAGTATGACAAGTGCTTAAATAAACAAGGCAACTATGTAGAAAAATAGGTAAAAGTGTGTAGAATCGGAAAATAAAAGTTTTTTTACAAAAGTATTTGTATCTTTTTAAAAAAATAAAAACGGCCCTTAATTAAGAAACAACCCTCGTATATTGTGAATAGCAACGGTCCTATGACACTCCCCTGCGGCACACCTGAAATCACTCTTACTTCGCAAGACTTCTTTCCATTGAGAATGACATGCTGCGTTCTGTTATCTAGGAACTCCTCAATCCAATCACACAATTGGTCTGATAGTCCATATGCTCTTTCTTTGTTCATTAAACGACTGTGGGGAACTGTATCGAACGCCTTGCGGAACCCGTGTCTATGGCCCTCTGAGTCTCTTGGACGAATAGCGCGAGCTGGGTTTCACACGACCGTCTTTCTCGAAACCGATGCTGATTCCTACAGAGTAGATTTCTAGTCTCCAGAAAAGTCATTATACTCGAACATAATACGTGTTCCAAAAGTCTACAACTGATCGACGTTAGAGATATAGGTCTATAGTTCTGCACATCTGTTCGACGTCCCTTCTTGAAAACAGGGATGACCTGTGCCCTTTTCCAATCCTTTGGAACGCTACGCTCTTCTAGAGACCTACGGTACACCGCTGCAAGAAGGGGGGCAAGTTCCTTCGCGTGCTCTGTGTAAAATCGAACTGGTATCCCATCAGGTCCAGCGGCCTTCCCTCTTTTGAGCTATTTTAATTGTTTCTCTATCCCTCTGTCATCTATTTCGATATCTACCATTTTGTCATCTGTATGACAATCTAGAGAAGGAACTACAGTGCAGTCTTCCTCTGTAAACAGCTTTGGAAAAAGACATTTAGTATTTCGGCCTTTAGTCTGTCATCCTCTGTTTCAGTACCATTTTGGTCACAGAGTGTCTGGACATATTGTTTTGATTCACCTACCGCTTTGACATAAGACCAAAATTTCTTAGGATTTTCTGCCAAATCAGTACATAGAACTTTACTTTCGAATTCATTGAACGCCTCTCTCATAGCCCTCCTCACCCTACATTTCGCTTCGCGTAATTTTTGTTTGTCTGCTGTGAAGTTCCCTTTGCTTCCGCATCAGTTTTCTAACTCGGTTGTTGTACCACGGTGGCTCTTTTCCATCTCTTACGATCTTGCTTGGCACATACTCATCTAACCCATATTGTACGATGGTTTTGAACTTTGGCCACTGATCCGCAACACTATCTGTACTTGGGACAAAACTTTTGTGTTGAGCCGTCAGGTACTCTGTAATCTGCTTTTTGTCACTTTTGCTAAACGTAAAAATCTTCCTACCTTTTTTAATATTTCTATTTACGGCTGAAATCATCGATGCCGTAACCGCTTTATGATCGCTGATTCCCTGTTCTGCGTTAACTGTTTCAAATAGTTCGGGTCTGTTTGTCACCAGAAGGTCTAATATGTTATCGCCACGAGTCGGTTCTCTGTTTAACTGCTCAAGGTAGTTTTCAGATAAAGCACTTAAAAAAATTTCACTGGATTCTTTGTCCCTGCCACCCGTTATACAATGACGTGGTCAACGTTACCTTGCACAGCAGCAACTTCTCTGATGCTGACATAGGTTTATCGTCAACTGCACGATGAATTGCCTCGTCCATTGCAGGTGTCCTCGTCGTTCTAGGTCTTCCCCAGTCGCGAGTCATAGGCTGCAATGTTCCGTGCTCCCTAAGACGCCGATCAATTGCTTCGAACGTCTTCCTGTCGGGACACCTTCGTTCTGGAAATCTGTCTCGATACAAACGTACCGCGCCACGGCTATTGCCCCGTGCTAATCCATACATCAAATGGGCATCTACCAACTCCGCATTTGTAATCATTGCACTGACTGCAAAACCACGTTCGTGATGAACACTAACCTGTTGATGCTACGTACTGATGTGCTTTACGCCAGTACTGTAGAGCAATGAGTCGCATGTCAACACAAGCACCGAAGTCAGCATTACCTTCCTTCATTTGGGCCAACTGGCGGTGAATCGAGGAAGTACAGTACATACTGACGAAACTAAAATGAGCTCTAACATGGAAATTAAGCGTTTCTGGACACATGTCCACATAACATCTTTTCTTTATTTGTGTGTGAGGAATGTTTCCTGAAAGTTTGGCCGTACCTTTTTGTAACACCCTGTATATGTCATGTATTCACCCTCTCCGTCTCTCCAAAACACCCACACAACAAAACGATGAAATAATAATTTTCCGAAGTACCTTTAATTACGTCAGCAATCTATGGTAATGAAAGCAAAGAAAATTCCAGAAAATTATGTTGTATGAACCTATCCTCTTGGTTGTAGTTTAAATTGATACTGTAGATGAATACATTTTAGTACCTAACTCAGTTTCACAATGCCAGCACATTCATTCTAAGTTTTAGGAGAAAATTCGTATCTCCGAAAGCATTGAAGTTACTGATTTCAAATTTCAACAATACGGTTGTGTTATCCATAGAATTTAATACGCCAAGTATGAAAAAAATCGATTAATATGTACCAGTAGTTCTTCAGATTCCTAGAGTGTATGTGTAATGTACTGCACGCAGCGTTAGGCAAGTAAGGGCTCGCTCAGTCCAGTGTAGCCACCGTCAGCTGTGCCATTGCGAGAACCAAAATCTCCTCTCCTTCCGGCTCCACGGCAAGCTACGCTTTCAATACAAGATGACAACTCGTAATAATATGGTACGTTACACTATCATACTGTACCTTTTCTGTGGCAGTGTTTCTGTGTTACCTTTCTTTGCTGATTCTGCGGAGGAGCTCCTCATTCCTTACATCAGTCGACCTGATTTCCAAAGCTCTTCTGTAGTACCACATCTCAAACACACACGCACACACACACTCACTCACTGGTCACACCAGACTCGAGAGTCCATTACCGCAGCAACGTATTTTGGCCATCTGTCCCTGTCTTGGGCTATTTCCTTCCATTCACCTTCAACACCTAGACTCCTCAAATCAGCCTTCACATTGTCCTCCCATCTACGCCTCGGTCTCCCCACATGAAGTTTTCCCCCTGGGTGCCCTACCAGTACTCTGCGCGCTGCCCTGCCCTCATCCATTCGAGCTACCTGACCCGCCCATCGCAGCTTACGTTATTTAATAATACTGATTATGTCAGGGCTTGAATAGAGTTCGTGAACCTCTTCGTTATGCCACATCTCAAACACTGACTCTTTTCTCTTCCGGTTTTCCCACAGTTAATGATCTACTAACATTCGATACTGTGCTCCAATCGTACATTGTCAGAAATTTCTTGCTCATATTAAAATCTGTGTTTTGACACCAGTAGACTTCTCATGGCCACAAATTTCCTCTTTGCCTGTGCTAATCTGCTTTTTATGTCCTCCTTGCCTCATCTGTACTTTGCTTCTAAGGTAACGGAATTCCTTAACTTCCCTACTTCGTGACCACCAATTTTGATGATATGTTTCTCGATAATCTCATTCTGATACATCTCATTACGTTTGTCTTTTGCCAGTTTAACCTCAATCGATATTCTGTACACATTAGTGTGCATTTTCCATTCAACACATCCTCCAATTCTCCTTCACTTTCACTAAGGACAGCAGACTTATCCTTCCCCCTTGAATTTTAAATTCACTCTTCAATCTATCTTTTCTTACAGTCTTATTGTTACTATTGGTTCTTGTACATATTGCATATCACCTGTATTTCCCAGTGGCTTAGTCTTGTTTTTATCATATACAGAGGAAGACATTAGCTGCCAGTGAGCATGGAGTTATATCAATGGGGCAAATTGAAAATTTGTGCCGGACCTCGATTCGAACCCACGTCTCGTGCTTAGTAGGCAGACGCGCTGACCACTACACCATCCGGACATAGTGGTCACCACAACCCCCGCCAGACCCAAATTCTCATGTTATACCCGATAGTTCCCGATCTTCCACCACAATCGAGTCCATCAACATGAGGTGGCAAATAAGAGGTAGCCAAGGAGGTGGAAACGTGGGTTACACTATGCCAAGACTGCTTGGTAGGTACAGCAAGAAAACACAAACAGCAGGAGTACAAAATAAGAAAGTATTTATTACTTAACTTCGCTGTAGTCCATGATCAGTTGGTTGACAATTATAGAAGACGTGACTAGAGTAAGCGTCTGTAGAATGACATAATTTTCAAGTCACAAATCCTGACGTGACGAATTAATCTCTCGTAATCTTGAATGTCGAATGCCGTGAATTTGAAGACTAACTTGGAATGGAGCTACGAAGACTTGATGGCAGCAATGGCTGAGTTGCAGACGATGACTAACATCGGCGCTGGCTGCCACTGAGCGCGGCGACGAACTGTAGATTGGCAGAACTGCACTACTCTCGTGCTGCACATGAAGTGGCCTCGCGGCGAGCGTAAGTACTGCGACTGGCTGTGTACTCTTTGGCTAACTCAGCCGTTCTTTTGTTCCGTTTATCGAGAGAATCGCATCCGGCGGATCGATCTCTCAGGCGGCGGTGTGGTCGTATGATTGACGACATCACAATACCACACACTACTGATGGAATGCTTATTGCTCATTTGCGTCATTGCCCACGGCATCCAACCGATTCCCGTAAGAGTTAGAGCTTGGTGTGCATCTGCACTGAAGAGATCACTGGCCGTCTTCCCCTCAGTTATATACGAGGGCTATTCCGAAAGTAAGGTCCGATCGGTCACGAAATGGAAACGACTATGAAAATCCGATAAAGCTTTGCACAGATGTGTTGGGTAGTGTCTCTAGTATAACCCCAGTTAGCATCACGTCGCTCTTCTCATTTCTGAGCTCGCAGTGAGTGCGTAAAGATGTCTAGAAAATAGTGTCTGCCGCCAAGTACGGGGGCCTGGTGAGAAATTTCCCCTGAAGCTATGCAGCTATCATTACATAACTGTCGTGCTGTTTCGTCTTCAAGACAATTCTCAGCCGCATTCTGCAGGGGCAATGAAGATGCTCCTGCATCGTTTTCAAATGGAAATGTGAGATTACCCACAATACAGCCCGTAATTGTCTCCCTCTGAGTTTCAGCTCAGGTCACATGAACCGCTGGTTATGAAGACAACATTTCGGCACAAGACAACGAGCCGTAGGCCAGCGTAGAGAATTGGCGGAGAGCACTGGCGGCTGCCTTCTATAGCGAGGGTATGGGAAAGATGGTACAACGCTACGATACACGTCTAAGTCGGGTCGGCGACTATGGAGATAAGTAGCTGCAAGGTGTATCTAACTGTTGCAAATAAAACATTTTTGATTTTTACCGTGGTTTCCATTTCGCGACCTATCGGACCTTACTTTCGGAATAGCCCTCGTACATAAATGACCTGGTGGATGACATAGGAATTTCACTGAGGCTTTTTGCAGATGATGCTGTGGTGTATCGAGGTGTTGTAACAATGGAAAATTGTTCTGAAATGCGGGAGGATCTGCAGCGAATTGACTCATGGTGCAGGGAATGGCAATTGAATCTCAATGTAGACAAGTGTAATGCGCTGCGAATACATAGAAAGATAAATCCCTTATCATTTAGCTACAAAATAGCAGGTCAGCAGCTGGAAGCAGTTAATTCCATAAATTATCTGTGAGTACGCATTAGGAGTGATTTAAAATGGAATGATAATATAAAGTTGATCGTCGGTAAAGCAGATGCCAGACTGAGATTCATTGGAAGAATCCTAAGGAAATGCAATCCGAAAACAAAGGAAGTAGGGTACAGTACGCTTGTTCGCCCACTGCTTGAATACTGCTCAGCAGTGTGGGATCCGTACCAGATAGGGTTGATAGAAGAGATAGAGAAGATCCAACGGAGAGCAGCGCGCTTCGTTACAGGATCATTTAGTAATCGTGAAAGCGTTACGGACATGATAGATAAACTCCAGTGGAAGACTCTGCAGGAGAGACGCTCAGTAGCTCGGTACGGGCTTTTGTTAAAGTTTCGAGAACATACCTTCACCGAAGAGTCAAGCAGTATGTTGCTCCCTCCTACGTATATCTCGCGAAGAGACCATGAGGATAAAATCAGAGAGATTAGAGCCCACACAGAAGCATACCACTAATCCTACTTTCCACGAACAATACGAGACTGGAATAGAGGGAGAACCGATAGAGGTACTCAGGGTACCCTCCGCCACACACAGTCAGGTGGCTTGCGGTGTATGGATGTAGATGTAGATGTATTGTATGGAGAGTGCTACGGGAGAACCAGTTGTTTCCGTACCATGTACAGCGTGTGCAGGCACTATCAGCAGCTGACTGGCCTCCACGGGTACACTTCTGTTAATGGTTCATCCAACAATGTGTCAATCCTCATTTCAGTGCAAATGTTCTCTTTACGGATGAGGCTTCATTCCAACGTGATCAAATTGTAAATTTTCACAATCAACATGCGTGGGCAGACTAGAATCCGCACGCAATTGTGCAATCACGTCATCAACACAGATTTTCTGTGAACGTTTGGGCAGGCATTGTTGGTTATGTCTTGATTTGGCCCCATGTTCTTCCACCCACGCTCAATGGAGCACGTTATCATGATTTTATACAGGATTCTCTACCTGTGCTGCTAGAACATGTGCCTTTACAAGTACGATACAACATGTTGTTCATGCACGATGGAGCTCCTGCACATTTCAGTCGAAGTGTTCGTATGCTTCTCAACAACAGATTCGGTGACCGATGGATTGGTGGAGGCGGACCAATTCCATGGCCTCCACGCTCTCCTGACCTCAACCCTCATGACTTTCATTTATGGGGGCATTTTAAAGCTCTTGTCTACGCAACCCCGGTACCAAATGTAGAGACTCTTTGTGCTCGTAATGTGGACGGCTGTGATACTATACGCCACTCTCCAGGGCTGCATCAGAGCATCAGGGATTCCATGCGACGGAGGGTGTATGCATGTATCCTCGCTAACGGAGGACATTTTGAACATTCCCTGTAACAAAGTGTTTGAAGTCACGCTGGTACGTTCTGTTGCTGTGTGTTTCCATTCCATTATTAATGTGATTTGAAGAGAAGTAATAAAATGAGCTCTAACATGGAATGTAAGCGTTTCCGTACACATGTCCACGTAACATATTTTCTTTCTTTGTGTGTGAGGAATGTTTCCTGAAAGTTTGGCCGTACCTTTTTGTAACATCCTGTATAAAGTGAGAGTGCGATATTTTATTAAAACTACGTAAATGTATGCATCAGAAAGCTGTTGTGTTATAGGGGAACTTAGACATTCGTCCGATTTGTAAGAGGCAGCCAGAAGGGTTTATTTAGTGAAAAGGTCTCGTGTTTTGTTTTCACTAAACGTTATTTAGTTTCGGATTTACGAGATTTCTATTGCAAGTTACTTGCGGTAATCTGATAGGCTGACATTAGAAATACCGCGAGTATAGAAGTGCTCGAGAGATCTGAATGGTTGGCCAAGCGGTTCTAGGCGCTTCAGTCTGGAACCGCGCGACCGCTACGGTCGCAGGTTCGAATCCTGCCTCGGGCATGGATGTATGTGATGTCCTTAGGTTAGTTAGGGTTAAGTAGTTCTAAGGGGCTGATGACCTCAGATGTTAAGTCCCATAGTGCTCAGAGCCATTTTTTTTTATCTGAATGGCTGCTTATCATACTAGCTAATAGGAACTCAGCATTTCCTGCACGTTTGACTAGGACTTGTGCCGCAATTCTGAGTCGAGAGAGTAGCTCGGGAGCCATCTTGTGGTAAACGCCACGTTTATCAAATGTTTACCAATATGAAGAAATTGGTGAGTCTGGGCGGTTCTCGTGTCGTTGACGAAGAGCGACTACAGTATTGAGTATTTTGTGAAAGTTTGAGCTGTGTGAGTGGTTTATTTTAGGAGACATTCGTATATGGTCATTTCATATCGTATATAAACTCCGCGTGGCATGTTTTGTGCAGATTACCATACATTAAGGCGAGCACTTCTTTACAAGAAGCCTACTGAATTACTGAATGTGTTTACTTATAATCAGTCATGTGTCAGTGACTGTTTAAGACGTTCAAAATGTCAGGTCGAACTAAATGTCTTCTGTCTACTTTCGGGCGTGAACTTGTAACAGGGCATTCAGTAACATTGCATAATTGACGTAGGAATATTAAATACGGACTTAATATCCATTTCCTGTGTTTTAAAGACAATAAACCAACTCAAAGGAAATTTTAGACATCTTTTCAAATACGTCACCCAAGAATTGCGAACGCTCAATAGTTTATCTAACTTGCATCTGCTGCCCATGGACTTCAGTTACGTGGCCTTTGCGTTTTGGATATCTAGCCGAATTTTCGGCAACGCTGCTTTTGTCGTCTGAGCCAGAATCTGCCGGCCGCTGTGGCGCTTCAGTCCGGAACCGCGCTGCTGCTACGATTGCAAGTTCGAATCCTGCCTCAGGCATGGATGTGTGTGATATCCTTAGGTTAGTTAGGTTTAAGTAATTCTAAGTCTAGGGGACTGATGACCTCAGATGTCAAGTCCCATAGTTCTCAGGGCCATTTTTTGAACCAGTATCTACCATGGCAGAGTGAAAGGGCGGACAGCGGGAAACCTATCCAGGTAACTGGACTTATTGTTGAATGGACAGTGAGAAATCAACCCGCTCCGCCGCAATAGGACACGTAGTAACCCATGAGGGATTAGCCTTAGAGTGAACTGTACAAGGTAAAAACTATAGGCTAAGGCAGAGATTGGAATACATGCGTCAAGTTACCGAAGACGTAGGATGCGAGTGCTGTTCAGAAATGAACAGATTAGCGCAGGACAGATATTCTTGGCTGGTGCATCGGGCCAGTCAGAAGACTGAGGACTCAAAACAAAAGACTTTCATACGAAAGACCTTGGTGGAGACCTGCATCAAACCGATCTTTCATCTGATGGATATAATAGAAACACTGTTCCACAGCATCTCGAAAAGTTTTTGTAAAATTTGAGTATGTTCCATCTTCATAGATTTCAATAGGCATTGAATCAATAAAATTATAAGAACTGATACATTTAACGTCTCTTGTTTCTCTTCTGAGTGTTAGATACTGTTTCTTCCGATTTGAAGAGCAATTCGTATTTTTCCACGAGTGCCAAAAACATTCAGCGGGTTTGTTTGTCTACTTTTATTTGAGCACAAACAGCACAATCCATGTTACTCGACTCTGGTCTTATTTCCATCTATTTAATAATGCAGAAGATTCTGTGACACAGAATATTCAACGCTTCGAGAGTACAGAGTGCAGAGGGCGATGCGATATCAAAATTATGATAATCAGCGCTTTATCACGAGAATGCTTTGATGCTACCGGGAAGCTGTAGGTATGTTTCTGCTGTAGGTATGTTTCTGAAAAGGCAGGTAGCGGCGAAGACTTCATCCAGTATGAAAATCAAACACACACACCCCGACGTCCACCACCAGAGAAATATAATAAAGGACTTTATTGTAGTGTACCAAGAAACACTTAATATTCCCTGGTAGGTGTTTGTCTGGAGACCGATTGTACAATGGTATGAAGAAGTGCGCACTGGAGAATACCATAATGAGTCTCCGTCATTTTCTACTGTTTTACTTGTTGTGAAACATTTCGGTATATTTTGGGCCAACTATGTAAATATTACGAGTTCTACACATCTAAGTGCTGTATAATATATTAAAAGCATTTAGAGCATATAGTTATTTCTTCAGTTATAGGATTTATGTTGGGTACAGTTTTGTACATTGCTAGCGAACCAGGCAATGTTTTGCAATTGCTAAACATGTGTTGTAAATACATATACGTCCTGAATTCTTTGCCCCTCCCTTTCTGTCCATTTTCTATTTCCCTTCTCTCTCTGAACATCCCCTCCTCCCCCATCTCTCCGTCGATAACCTCCACCCCTCTCTCTCTCTGTCCGTTCAAACAGTTCAGACGGCTCTAGCACTATGGGACTTACCATCTGAGGTCATCAGTCCCCTAGACTATGAACTACTTAAACCTAATTAACCTAAGGACATCACGCACACCCATGCCCCAGGCAGGATTCAAAAAATGGTTCAAATGGCTCTGAGCACTATGGGACTCAACTGCTGTGGTCATCAGTCCCCTAGAACTTAGAACTACTTAAACCTAACTAACCTAAGGACATCACACACATCCATGCCCGAGGCAGGATTCGAACCTGCGACCGTAGCAGTCGCACGATTCCGGACTGCGCGCCTAGAACCGCGAGACCACCGCGGCCGGCCAGGCAGGATTCGATCCTGCAACCGTAGCAGCCGCGTGGTTCCGGACTGAAGGGCCTAGAACCGCTCGACCACAGCGGCCGGCTCTCTGTCCGTCTCTTCCTCCCCTTTCTTTATGTCCACTTCCATCTCAATGTTCAGTAACTCCGTACACCTCCTCATTCCACAATGTCTCTGTGCATAACTTTGTCCCCCCTCTCTGTGTGAATCTCCTCCTCCCAACTTTATTCTTCCATTTATATATGAATGTTCTGTAGCGAATAATGTAGAAGTTTGAAGTAAATCTGTCGAGATTTTTCGTGATTTGTGATAACAACGTTTCCCTTTATATATGACATACTTATTTATATATGTGATACATTTTAAAACAAATGCGGTCTATGTCCGTCCGAATATTCATTAGAGTGTAATGTAAAAATTGAATGTAAATCGGACAAGAAATTTTTGAGATTTGGGGTAACAACGCTTCACAATGCTTCCCCTTTATGTATTGCGTGTATATGTACATAATGCATATGTTACAAATATTTATAGCCTGTGTCCGGCCTAATGTTACAGTAGGGTCTAAAAATTTGAAGCAAATGTTTCAAGTACTGTTTGATATTTGTGGTAACTACACTTCCTGTTTATACATTGCATATGTATGTACGTGTTAATTTATATTACAATAATACATAGCCCTTGGATGTCCTAACGTTCATTAGAGTATTGTGTAAAAATTTGTAGTAAATGGGTCAACAACTTTTCGAGATTTTCGGGTAAAACATTTCCCCTTACACGCATCGGTATTTATGTATTATGTATGTAACTATCAAACTAATATTTTATGTTATGAAATCACGTGCCAGCAGAAATGCTAAGCCGGAGAAATATCGATTGAGCTGTTCTCAACTGATGATCTTTCATACATGCAGCAACTGACTTTTATTTATATAGATTTAAACTAGTTGTACGAGGTGTGGACCATTAAGCCATACTTTGTCGGCAGTGCACCATCTTGTACTATAGACTATTAAACAAAACGTTGAGAAGATTTTCTTGATTGTTACTACTTTAAATTTCGATAGAATATTTTTTTACGTACATAACCATGTTGTACGCTGGAATACTTTTTCACATTTGAAAAGTTTCCACAGCATTTTTTTTAATTTCCGAAGAAGGCTTTTGCAACAGACAAAACGTGACTGCTGCTATTTAGGAACGGACTCAGAAATTGTATGAAGTTTCTGTCACAAAGCTGGCTAGAGAGGAGGTCTGAAAAGTGTTCCAAGGTGCAGTACTCACTCCTGCTATGGATTGTAAAATCGACCAGTTAAAAATGATACCGATATTTTAGTTCTGAATAACCGGTATTTTTCGGCACTTATTTGGTCTCGATTATAACAGGACTTTTTTTCCCCAGTACATCAATTTGTCATAGCAGAGGCACTAAGACTTCTGGTTTTTCATCAAAACTTTTTTTTAACGAGTAATACTGGTTCGTGAAATTTCCATTCCTTTGAAATATTGGGTTACTAAACAAAATGGGAAAGGGATAAGTGTTATTAAATAACGTCGACAGCTATAAACGAACAACACACACATGGCATAAGAATCTGTACAGTATTGCTGAGACAGTAATGTACCTGCTGTCCTTTACTACCCAGAAGGAGTGATCCTTCCCTTTTTCGGATGTTGAGTGGAAGATGAATGCCTCGATCGTCATTTGTAGCTGAACAACATTTATCATTGGTAGGTAGTTCTGTGCCTACTGAAAGGTTCATATCGCTTTTCAATGCTATTGATTTAGATTAAAGTTGTCGATATAGATACCAGCACAATATAGAACGAGTATTTATGAACAGACTGAACAATAAATATTGGCATTGGATTAATTCATCACAAAAGTATAACTATCGACATGTAAATGTTCCTGGTAAATGTTCTATTTTGTCTACTATCTAAATTGTTGATTTTTAGTTTTGGCAGAAGAAAGTGAATAGTACTCAAATTCTTGTTAAAAAGTAAATATATCTGACTGCAAAATGGGTTTTTCATTCGGAATAATTAAAGAAAAAGAACGTTCCAAATTTTACTAAACAGCTCATTATCCGTGTGCTATTTCTATGAAATGATAAACAGAAATGAAATTATTGCAACAGTAATAAAACAAAAACTTCACGAATCATTGACAGCTTGTAATAAAAATTGAAAGTAACTAATCTGCTGCCAATGTCCATCTAAGAAGCCTTTATCTGCTTTAGTTCTAGGAATCGACAGAGTATCACGAAGAACTGAGTTCTGAAACTTTAGTTTTCATTCTTTTTGCACTGGCAATTCGTAATGTCCAAATAGTGGTATGATCCACGACTGCAGCATTATTTCTAAGCAGTATTTTTAAAAATTAGAATCAGTAGGAGAATACTAGTACTAATTTTTCCTAATATTGAATCTCCTTATTAGTTTTCGAGAAAAGCAGCTAACAGTGGACGGGCGAAGTTTTCTTTCATTTACGGAATTTATTTGATATTTTGATTCTACATATCTTGAAACGAATAATGCAAAAGCCTGAGGTAGTCTTAAAATTTTTCGAACTTCATTATATGACTACGTTTATTACTGCAAATAATAGCAATAAAAAAACTGAAAATCGATTGTTTCGAAAACTGGCTATTCCGAGCTGTTTTAACAGTCAGGCTAAGTTGGCGATGACAGAAACAGACACAGCTGCTAACAGGTTGTTTCACCAATAACCGCCAACCCTACTTATCGAATTCTGCCAAAGTTTCGTGCGACGTTGCGAATAAACGGAGCAAGGATTACAGTTACGTATCCCGAAATTCCGACCAAGAGGCTAAAACGTGAGGACAGCACGTGTTTGAAGCTGAACTTCAAATGGGCTCAACATAGATAAGAATATAAAAGCCTTTAGTGCAAACGAAATAAAATAGAACATCATAGAATTAAACCCTAAAAATGTCTGAAAGGCTTCACCAGGTCAGTAAGAAGCAAGGAAGGAAGATTAGGCTTTAGCATACCGTAGCAATCGCGATTATTAGAGGCAGAAGACAGACTCAGAATGTTTCAAGGATGGGGAAGGAAATCGGGCGTGCTGTTTCATAGGAAACATCGCTCCATTTGTCTGGAGTAATCACAGGAAACGTAAATCTGGGTAGCCGAACGCAGGCCTGAGCCGTCGTCATCTCGAATGGGAGCCCAGTGTGATAACCACTGCTCCACCTCGCTCGGTGTTCAATAGGAATTGCAGAATGTGTCACCTGTGCCTGTTTTCCTTGGATCCGTATCGGAAGCAGTCATTCAGTCACTGTTTTAGCTAATATCAGTCCCACCGAACGTTAACATGATTTCCGTCGAAGACATGTAGAACGAAAGTGTTTCCAGGCAATATACACAACATTTATTTGTGTATATGACTGCATGCCAGCCATTCACAGATTACGAAACCCCTTGTCAGCTTAAACATTACAAAAGTAAAACATCAAGCCTTTGGCAGCACTCATGTCACCAGTGAAATATACACATACACTCCTGGAAATGGAAAAAAGAACACATTGACACCGGTGTGTCAGACCCACCATACTTGCTCCGGACACTGCGAGAGGGCTGTACAAGCAATGATCACACGCACGGCACAGCGGACACACCAGGAACCGCGGTGTTGGCCGTCGAATGGCGCTAGCTGCGCAGCATTTGTGCACCGCCGCCGTCAGTGTCACCCAGTTTGCCGTGGCATACGGAGCTCCATCGCAGTCTTTAACACTGGTAGCATGCCGCGACAGCGTGGACGTGAACCGTTATGTGCAGTTGACGGACTTTGAGCGAGGGCGTATAGTGGGCATGCGGGAGGCCGGGTGGACGTACCGCCGAATTGCTCAACACGTGGGGCGTGAGGTCTCCACAGTACATCGATGTTGTCGCCAGTGGTCGGCGGAAGGTGCACGTGCCCGTCGACCTGGGACCGGACCGCAGCGACGCACGGATGCACGCCAAGACCGTAGGATCCTACGCAGTGCCGTAGGGGACCGCACCGCCACTTCCCAGCAAATTAGGGACACTGTTGCTCCTGGGGTATTGGCGAGGACCATTCGCAACCGTCTCCATGAAGCTGGGCTACGGTCCCGCACACCGTTAGGCCGTCTTCCGCTCACGCCCCAACATCGTGCAGCCCGCCTCCAGTGGTGTCGCGACAGGCGTGAATGGAGGGACGAATGGAGACGTGTCGTCTTCAGCGATGAGAGTCGCTTCTGCCTTGGTGCCAATGATGGTCGTATGCGTGTTTGGCACCGTGCAGGTGAGCGCCACAATCAGGACTGCATACGACCGAGGCACACAGGGCCAACACCCGGCATCATGGTGTGGGGAGCGATCTCCTACACTGGCCGTACACCACTGGTGATCGTCGAGGGGACACTGAATAGTGCACGGTACATCCAAACCGTCATCGAACCCATCGTTCTACCATTCCTAGACCGGCAAGGGAACTTGCTGTTCCAACAGGACAATGCACGTCCGCATGTATCCCGTGCCACCCAACGTGCTCTAGAAGGTGTAAGTCAACTACCCTGGCCAGCAAGATCTCCGGATCTGTCCCCCATTGAGCATGTTTGGGACTGGATGAAGCGTCGTCTCACGCGGTCTGCAAGTCCAGCACGAACGCTGGTCCAACTGAGGCGCCAGGTGGAAATGGCATGGCAAGGCGTTCCACAGGACTACATCCAGCATCTCTACGATCGTCTCCATGGGAGAATAGCAGCCTGCATTGCTGCGAAAGGTGGATATACACTGTACTAGTGTCGACATTGTGCATGCTCTGTTGCCTGTGTCTATGTGCCTGTGGTTCTGTCAGTGTGATCATGTGATGTATCTGACCCCAGGAATGTGTCAATAAAGTTTCCCCTTCCTGGGACAATGAATTCACGGTGTTCTTATTTCAATTTCCAGGAGTGTATTTAAAACAGAAAACATTTTCGACTTGTTTATCCGACATACTGTTAGCATTTAATTAAAAATTTGTCTGTGGACTTGAAGTTGTTCCAAAGAAATTATTCCAGTTTTGAACTAATGTGGTTTGTTAATTTTTTGCATAAAATATATTTAGTTAAAGCTTTTTCTGTAATGACGCCTACGTGAAAATAACGTAATCGATATTTGTGGCCCAGTACGATAATATTTGCATCAGAAAATGAAAATAATGGCTGAGATACTTTAATATTTTGATACAAGCATAAACTAAATAAGTTACCTCATTAATATCTGATCTAGAAGAGCCGTAATTACTAAAAATAACTCTACCGACCGTAAAGGCGGACAACATTAGGGTAAGATCGTAATTAAGAAACATTCAGTGCATTGAAACAAGCGTTCAGTTCATAGTGCTGTGGAATGTGGGAAAAAACCGCAAATTGGCATTCATAAGAAGAAGAACAACACCAAAAATGCAACAGGAGCGTAGTATGTAAGAAACTGTCCACGCATCCTGCCACTGATAATTCCTTGCAAAAAATAAAGGCGAAACGCGTATGGCACTAAAATTGTGTTTTATTCAGTTGCTGTCAGACGGTCCAAGAGTAAAAGTTATCAATATCCAAATTGCTCTTTAGTTTGGGATACGCATCACGTAGAACTGATTCTGTAAACAGAGAAGCTCCAAAGAAGAGAGCCCGTTTCTTTGTAGGTTATTTCTTAAATGCGAAAGTGTCATCAACATCTTGGGCCAACTCCAGTGGCAGATGCTGCATGAAAGGCGTTGCGCGTCTCCGTGTTTTTACCCGTAACTTTCTGAGAGAGAACGTTCCTAGAAAAGTCAGTCAAAATATTTCTTCCTTCTAAGTATATCACGCAAAAAGAACTCGAATGTAAAATTAGAAACATTCAAGGTTACAAGGAAGCTTACCAACGATTGTTCTCTTCGAAGACCAATCGCGACTGGAACAGGAAATAGAGGAGATGAAACAGCCTCCGACAAAATCCTTAATGAGGCTAGCGCAACAGGCCACCCCGTATATGTCCAGTATGAATCAACATACCTAGGTGCAGTTTTGACAAGTTATAGCGGAACATATGGCGAATTTCCTGACATTCGCAAGCAAATTTTATCGTTTATAGTCGTCTAATTCCAACATAAAGTTTCTTTCCTTCTTCTAAACGCACTCTAGTATCTCGAGTTCCTGATATATGCTGCTGATGAAGTAACTGGAAGACATTTCACAGGGCATAATGCGGTCAGTGTGGTACCAACGTGAAAGATGTCTATCTCATTTCGCACACATCATGACAGACCCTTTGAAGAGAACATGGGAAGGAGCCAGAACGGTCGTTCGGGAAACACAAAATGGTCTCCACACTCGCAAAACTTAACTCTTGTATACCTTTATCCGCGGCGTAAGTTAAAGCAAAAGGTCTGTTACGAAAAACCGACGACTCCCGAAGGTATGAAGAGGCTTATAACACGAGCCTCCTCTCTGTTAGTTCCAGATGAAATACAGCGCCGGTCGGAGTTTTCGTGCGGTTCTAGGCGCTGCAGTCTGGAACCGCGTGACCGCTACGGTCGTAGGTTCGAATCCTGCCTCGGGCATGGATGTGTGTGATGTCCTTAGTTAGGTATAAGCAGTTCTTAGTTCTAGCGGACTGCTGACCTCAGATATTAAGTCCCATAGTGCTCAGAGCCATTTGAACAATTTTTTTGAAATACAGCACGCAGTGTTGTTTCCCCAGAAGCATTTCACCGCGTGTAGCCATGCTCAAGGTCTACATTTTGAGAACTAGCTATGATAGTCATTATAATAAACCCACGAACAGCATCTGAGTTACGTGCTTGCTCACAACTGGTATAACAGGTCAGACTTTTGTGGAACCTCTTATCCTGACGATGGGATTGTGGTTTGCGGCGCTGTTACCTTGATACTGATTAACGAAGTCCCATAAATGTTATGTCCTTGAAATTATCTTTGAAGATTCTTTCAAATAAAGCAGAAAGAAACGAAATCAGTGTTGTAATTTGGCGACTACAAACGATAAAAATTACCTGTAAACATCTGAAAATTCGCCATAATGTCCGGTATAACCTGACGAAAACTACTTCTCAGTGTATTCATTCAATGTGGATATATTTGCGTCACCTGTGTTAACTGGCTCACCCTGTATGTTTCCGTATTGGATGATCATTCTGCCTTGCTAGACACATGTTATTCACTAACTATTGTATGTATGGAAGTCACACATATAACGTACATTTCAAGCTAACTAGTTGTGTAAGAGTTTAAAAGGCTATCCTACGTTTGTGACATTCTACTAAATAATATTGTTCAGATGTACTGAGAAAAAGCAGAAGCAACTTTGTATTTCATATATGAAAACACGTTGGTACTGGAGAGAAACCCTGCGTATTTACCACCACTGAACAGCTGTAAAAACCATTTAAAAATGTTATGAAGTGTTTGTTGGATGTTGTAATACATCTACAAGTATACACGAGTTCAAATTCAGGAGCCTTCGATGTAATGTCGCATACGCTGTATGACAACTGGCTCGGTGTAAGGCGCTGCAGTCATGGACTGTGCGACTGGTCCTGGCGGAGGTTCGAGTCCTCCCTCTGGCATGTGTGTGTGTGTGCTTGTCCTTAGGATAATTTAGGTTAAGTAGTGTGTAAGCTTAGGGACTGATGACCTTAGCAGTTAAGTCCCATTGTATTTCACACACATTTGAACATTTTTTTTGACAACTTCCTGCTTCAGGAAACCTAACTATTGGTGACAAATATATATTGAGGTAGGGCTATAACAGTTCGAGTCACAGTCTATTAACTGTAAGTTTAGTGACTGCGAGAAATCGCCAAGGAGTGCGGACTCGATTGTGGCGAAGTATGGTTGTGGTGGGGGGAGTTACGCCTCCCTCTCGCAGTACAGGCTTCTATGAAAGCAGAATTCCTGTACGCAGGCTTAAATATTATATGTAACCAAAACCGAAATCGTCGTATGTGCTGATTTGCTTAATCAAGATCCTTACTGCAACAGTTACGTACATTTTGCACTACGAGAATGAGTACAGTACAGCAAAGTGACATAGCAGGCGACAATGACTACATCACATTGTACTATCATGTGGGTAGCGTTAGCTGAAGCCAAAAACAAACGGCTAACGGCATAAGCCTTTCGACTTCTATCGACTTCTAGCAGTTCTGAGCTAGGGAGCTGATCGACCAACTTAAGGTTAACACGCCAAATAAATGTGAATATAAAGTAGTGTCGCTTGAACTGGACGTGTTGATCAATTTCAGTCTGCTCATAGGATCGTTAATTCCTCAAGTTCCTAACCATGAATACGAAAAGAAAATATACAAATATAAAAGCATTCTACTAAGTGTGAAATGGGTTAAGGGAAACCATGGAAGTAGTTCCTTCAGTTTCTACTAAAACTAGAAAAGAAAAGTGGCATTCCTTGGCTGCGTTTTGTTAGTTGAGCGAGTGGAGGGTGGATATAAAAGAAACACTAGATTTAGTTTCGGAGTAATCATTTTGCTGTTGAGCACAGGGTTTTTACACAGTGCAGAGGGCGTTTCTAACGCGTCTTTCATATGAGTTTCCTGACTTCGTTCCAAGTTGCCACTAAGAGGACCAGCGCGCCTGGATGCGACGTTTTGATTTAAATTTAAAGCCGCTACTCATCCGGCTGTCCTAACTTTATAAGAGCACTTCTCCAAGACAGAGGTCGCTAAATCAGAAAGGCCGGACGTTGTTGAGACTCCTTAACTCCGATAGCAATTCTCCTTGCCCTTTGTAGCAGACTGTGAATTTTATGAATTCAAAGAAAACATGTTCGGAAAATTCCAGTTGCAGGATAAAAGAAATTTCACTTCCGATGGCTTCGGTATCCGCTTCAGAGCACGGAGACCACACAGGCCTGCAGAAAAATTATTTCTGTCGGCTGCAAGAGATATTTTTACTGAATTATATGTTTTAGAATGCGCTAATTTCAGAAGTGATGTCCATTTTCTCTATCACATAAGGTTTTTTTGCAAATTCAAACACAAAAAATTGGTAAAGGTGCTCGTTTATTCAAAATTATAAAACATAATATTTTTTTGCAACCAATGAAACATTATTTTGAGACATATAGTAACAGTATTACACTTATTCATGTTTTTTATGAAACATTTTCTCCTTTTCCTTGATACGTCACCGAGTCCTTTTCTGATTTCCATCTCTAGTTCACCGCTTAAGCATCCCACAGTAGTCAGAAAACATAGTGACATTCCATCTTTCTTGGTACCGTCTTTAGATATCACGGATATTCTGGTGAAACCCCTCCCCCTGTTCTTCACCGTAAACTCCCGGGGTTTCAGGAAAACTGTCTATGTGGGAGTTTAAAAAATGGACCTTCAAGCTCATCTTGCAGCCTTGAGCTTCGAATGCTGCTAGCATCCATTGAACAATGGTTTTGTAGTCAGGATCCTTAGTATTTCCCAAAAACCTTCGCGCTACAATCCTTGAACACACTCAAGCTTCTTTTTCCTTCTCATTCATACTTTCCACAAAGAGGGCGTCATTTAAAAGTTTTCTTATATCGGGGCCAGTGAAAACTCCCTTTTTCAACTTTGCTTCTGACAGATTGGAGAATTTTGTACATAGATATTTAAAACAGTCCCCATCCTTTTGCAGCGATTTTACACATTGCTTCATCAACCCCAATTTGATATGGAGAGGGAACAACAAAGCTTTTTCTGGTGGTACCAAAGTAGTATTGATAACATTTTTCTCTCAAGGTTTTTAAACTTTCTCAGGGTGGCCAATCACTTTTACTCCAGTGCTGTTCTCTGGCTCTACTATCCCACAAGCATAAGATGCATGGGTATTTAGTACACCCTTCCTGCTGACCCAAAAGCATTGTGAGAATTTTGAAGTCCCCACAAACCATCCGTTGATGGTCCTGATATTGATTTTTTCCACGATAATGGCCAAATCGTCATAGTTTTCGTCCATATGCACAGAAGGTCCCATCAGAAGCGATGCAGATTTATTTCGATTGTGCTATAATACTACTTTAAGTCTAGGTTTGGATGAATCAATGAATAGGCGCCATTCAGATGAGTCATACTGCATATCAAATCAATGCATGAATCCTTCCACATCATTGGAAAAAACTAAATTTCCTTCTTTTGAGAAAAACTTGGTAAATTCTTTTTCTCTGTATTTGTACCATGAAAATGAGGTGCCAGATGATAAAAGGCCTTTATTTTTTAGTCTGGAACCTAACAGTTCGGCTGCATATTTTGAAAGACCTAAATCTCTTACTAGAACATTGAGCTCACTTTCAGAAAATAGTTGAGGCCTTTCATCTTTGTCTGAAGAAAATTCTGAGCTTCATTCGCCCAGAGGAGGTAATGTAACTTCGTCCTCCAACTCACTCAGATATTCATCCAAACTGCAAGGTGGCTGGGGATAGGTATTTCAGAGCTATGGGGCACTGGACGTATAGTTGAGTCAAGGTTAGGATAACTTATGCTTCTTTTGTTTTTTTGAATTGAATCCCTTTACGTCAACTGAACAGAAGTAGCAATCAGTGGTACGGTTTTTCTGCTCACGCCACATCATAGGAATTGCAAATCGAAATGCATTTTTCTTAACCTTAAACCACAAACGAAGATCTTCACACCTTCTACACAACTTACGTGGGGACCATGGTTTATCTTCATCACCAAGTTTTAATTTAAAGTAAGCAAAATATACTTTCCTCATAAAATCACTTATGTTTCTCTGTTGACATTAAATAGTGTATTCACCACAGATATAACAAAAACTGTTTGCAGAAATCACGCAACCTCTTGTAGCCATGACTAGACAGAAACAACAGTACTGTTCACTTGAATAGCAATATGTCTACTGAGAGTTTCTCTTCATTTCATGCGAGATACAAATCGTCATTTGACTAGTCGCAACACGATAAAACTGAACAATAAGATTGTTTGTATTTGCTTCTGGCTCCCAGGAGTTCACGGTAAAAACTTCAAGTGGTAACAAATAATAGTTAACATTGTAAATTTTTTTAATTTTAAATTTATGTAACCAATTATAATTGATATAATTTTTAATAATTATTAAGTTAAAAAAAACACATAGGTTTATTACTAATGAACATAAATACTGAAATATACATAAAAACCTATGGGATAGAAGTTTTTGAAAATTTTTCCTGTGTTTGGGAGGTCAAAATCTATAAGAAAACGTTCAAAAATCCTATGCAGTTTTTTAGTCGCAGACCTGTGCTATTATTAGCGCTGCTCTCACTGTTAATGGCAAAACTCCTTAGACGTAACAGACATCTAAGAACGGGCAAAAAGTTGAAGTACACACATAAAAAAAAGTGGAATTTAGTATGCCTTTTTGAAACTCGTTACGTTGACACATGGTGGTTCGTTTATACTGGCATCTCTGGAAACCGAATCCGACACACGGAGTTACCTCGCTAGACTCGTAGTCCAATTCTCTGAGAGAAAACTTGGGCAGATTTTGCACAGTAAGTCTTTCTTTGTATTCTTCACAGTATCGCGGAAGTTGCAGCTTAACAACGATTATATCGTTTTCGTCAATTAGATGTTTATTGTGTACAGTTTGCTTCTTAAATCACGCTACGTTTGCCATTATGTGTCTCTTGTAATTAGTACTACACCAACTTTCTCAACGTTAACAATTTGCTTGATTTTCCACCACTTTACCGTTAGCATTGACACTCGATTCTTATTTTCTCTGTCAACAAATTTAACAATGTTAACAACAAGCTGTGGCGACTGCTCACATAGGCGTTTTCTGGGATTACTTTCCTTGCATGCGCTGAGAGACGACAGCTCGCGTCGCTCTGAAATGATCCCTGGCTGTACTTAGTCACGGGACCAAGTTACTGCCTGCTACGGTCTAGTCCACGGTTAACTTTGTGGAGTAATGAATGGATGTGGCTGTGGAAGATTTCCTATCAGTTGACCCCACGTCACGGTCATGGCGAATGATGCAAATTTCTCCTCAGAGTCACCGAATAATGGACCAGATTTGTGAGTTTCACTTGCCAACTTATTTTTCTGCTCAAATAATAAAACTGTTCTACTTCTATATGTAAAAAAGTACCACGATATTTGTCTTGAGAACGTCTTCATTCTACCACATGACTCTCAGGCCTCACCACTACCAAAAGACTATTTGATTTCCTTAGCACATTTACTGCTGGATCCTTGTTATTAGCACACGTGGGCTAGCTTTGATCAGTAGCTTATTCGCGACACGGTGTTGTCTTTAGTTCCCAAATGTGCCGCCGAAACTAGTCGTTTGATAGAATAAAAACATTCTCCAGAAACAGCTCGTATATGGCATCAGCTGAAGTGCCTCTGTAAGGGTTTGTTTTATACAGGAAATTGTAATTTTGGTAATATTTTGGACGTCACGCGGAAAAGTAAAGTTGCAATTGCTTCTGAGTAACAGTAGGCAACATCTTTGCCGAAGAGGTTGCTCTGCGAGAGACTGTCGTAGAACCTTTGCTTGTGAGTGGAGTGTGCAGTCTTGGAGGGAGGGAGAGAGGGACGGTAGAGAGAGAGAGAGAGAGAGAGAGAGAGAGAGAGAGAGAGAGAGAGAGAGACCGACCCGTGCTGTGTGCCAGCAATAGTTTTCTTATATTATTTTTAATTTATGGAGAGATATTTTGTAAATTCTTTCAGAAGACTTCAAAACGTACTGAAATAGCTCATTTGGCGAGACATCCAATTGTAGTAATTAATTTAATCAGGTATTCAGAATTGGAGATTTTCATGATGCAGCGGCAATAATTTGGAGATAGCAGCAGGACAGAATTTATTCATTGCAAAAACAGGTTGACTACTTATAATTTACCTATGATACAATTAACATTTCAACAGTGACTTACTTTTTAGACAGGGCATTTCTGGTAATTATTTATATTCCATATTTTTCTTGCACTCAGATTGCTTGTATTATTGCTAACAGGACAGTTTTCTTAAATTGAACGGAACAGGCTGTACTCTAACCATGAGCGTTCCAGAACACCATTTAATGTTTCATTTCTGATTAACTTATGCACTGGTGATCACTTTTCAAGAATTACGAAATTACTTACGAGTTGAAATGCGAGTTTAACTGTTTCCTTATCACGAGTTTACCTTCACATTACCAGACAGACAAAATACCATGAAATATAAATATACTTTCCCATACAACAAAAATTAATTAGCCAATTTCACCTCATCCATCCAGTTAGACAGACATTCATAAATTGATCTAATTATTTTACTAGGTTACTTAAAAGTGTAAAGTTACACATTATTATAACAGGTGAAATAGCTTTTATTGAACGCTGCATTACACTTCAAAGTGTCGCAGAAACATAACACTGGTCTTAAACTAAGTGACTAAGGTTCTGTAAACAATCGACGACATCCAGAAAGTTCAAAGAAGAGCAGCACGTTTTGTATTGTCTCGAAATAGGGGAGAGAGTGTCACGGGCACGATACGGGATGGACACCACTAAAACAAAGGCTATTTTGCGGCGTAATCGTCTCACGAAATTCCAGTCACCAACTTTCTCCTACAAATTCGAAAATATTTTGTTGACGCCGATCTACATATGGAGAAACGATCGTGATGATAAAATAAGGGAAATAAGAGCTCGCACGAATAGATATAGGTGTTAGTTCGTTGCGCGTGCTGTACGAGATTGGAGCAATAGAGAATTATGTAGGTGGTTCGATGAATCCTGTGCCATGCACTTAAATGTGATTTGCAGAGTATCCATACAGACTTAGATGTAAATGTTCAGTAGTCTTTTCTGAGGAGACCTGTACAGTGTGTACCCTTGTCCACATAAGTGAAATATGGAGGATAAACAGTTCAGGAAATAAGAGAATAAAGGTTTTCAAATATGGTGCTACAGGAGAATTCTGAAGATTAGATGGATAAATCGGAAAACTATCGAGTAGTTACTGATTCAAGGAGTAGTTAATTAGGTAATGTTCAAATGTGTGTGAAATCTTACAGGACTTAACTGCTAAGGTCATCAGTCCCTAAGCTTACACACTACTTAACCTAAATTGTCCTTGGGACAAACACACACACACCCACGCCCGAAGGAGGACTCGAACCTCCACCGGGACCAACCGCACAGACCATGAATGCAGCGCCCCTAGACCGCTCGGCTAAATTAGGTAATGAAGAGAGTAAAAATTGTAAAGAGTGACCAATGCTTGATTACGGTAACCAGCCTGGAGTGGCTGCAGGTTGTAATAGTTACGTAAGATAAAGGAATTGAACAGGCTGGAATAGCGTGGAGAGTTGAATCAAAAGAGTATTCGGGATGACGACCACAACAGTTGATCTTGACTTTTGAGATTTTAAACCAATAAAAACAATCGGCGTAAATTCACAAAACAAAAGAGAGGGGCTCATGGACCGGAATGTCCCTTCTCTTAGGCGCTCCATTTCATTTTAATGCAGCCTCCGCTTTGCTGCGATTCGTGGCGTGGAGCACAGCGGCAAGGAAACCTACAGTTTGAGACGGAGGCCATTGCTCACGGGTGAAGACGCTACTTGTTCAGAAATAAATGCCCTGTCGTCGCGTCTCGTGTCGAGTCTGGCGGCCGGCTGAGAGACTCGGTGGCAGCGACACGTGTGGCCCTGGCCTTCGCTGCCGCCGGCTGCGACTTGTGTTCCGGCGCCATTGATCGCCGCCAAGAGCAGCGATTCAATCAGGGCGGCTGCTGCCAGGTTCGCTGCTCACCTGACTCTTCCGCCCGGACGCACCAAAAAGTGGAGAGAGACGTCGGCGGGAGGGAAAGAAATGGCGCTGCCGCCGAACACCGCCACACGACGCCTCAAAAGCCCTGCCTCGAGGCGACAGAGATGCTCAGCGGTCTTACCTCTGGTACCCTGCGGAAACGTCATATCCTCTGCAGAGACGACGCTTCCATGCGCTGTACGGTTCAACAGGATCCACTCGATTTTATTACCTGCATTGCACAGCGAGATCTTCTAAGGAATGACATGACACACTTCCTTTCAGGATAAGCATACTGGATATTCGTGCCATAAAAGAGAGACTGAAACGAACGGAAAACTTAATAGTACTCTGTGAAAGGCGCTTCCAGTAGAGGATTTCATTGGCTAAACATATTTCCTTTATACACCGAAGAGCCAAAGAAACTTGTACGCCTGCCTAATGTCGTGTAGGGCCCCCGCGAGCACGCTGAAGCGTCGCAGCGCGGCGTGTCATGGACTCCACAAATTTATGAAGTTGTGCTGGAGGGAACTTGTAACACTCCCGGGAGTAGAAATGGGTGCGAGGTACCTTTTAAACTGACTTCTCGTTTCGTGACCGTTGTTTTACTTGACCGTGCGCCCTGTCCACACCACGTACCTGATAATCCCGCGGCGGTCGTACTGTTCTGCTCCACACTGCTGTTCGCTTGCCTGGAATTATCTATCGAAATATGCAAGCGGGGCTAGGGGAGGCACTCAACGTTGAAACTCAACACTGTCCTATGTCTGGTATGAACATCTATATTCTGAGACGATATGGAAATCACAGGTTGCACTGTTTACACTCTAAGTCGTAAATGTTTATCCCAACTAACAATCTTTATGATTAACAGCCCAAAAAGATCATTCGTACGAGCGTACGCGTAACCGACACGACGCTGGTGGTTGTTGATGACGCGGAAGCCGAATGATCTAACGAAAGTTCTTACGCTCGTCACACATACAGATACCTGGTAATAGTCCTCCTTGTCACTAGTAATGATATAGCACTGTTCGTAAAGCTAATTTTTCAGTTCTCAGTTCTCACTTATACGAGCGTGCGCGTAACCGTTGCGGCGCGGCTGATTGTTGATAATGCGGAAACGCGATGATCGAACGCACGTCCTCACGCTCGCTACAAGACGATGGCACTTGAATGCACTCTTTTGTGGTAAATAGTATTACTGATTCACATTTGTTAATTCTTGGAGACCGAACTCGGCGCGGATGATCGATGCTATGCGACACGCAACGAGAGGAAACATAAATACGTTATCGACGGCACTGTTCATTTTCAATTACTTCTTGACGCACTTTCCTCTGAATCACCTCCATATTTCATCACTTTACTGTAACAGCACTTGTAGCAACACTTCAACCTGAATACTAAAAAAGCCTCTCACTTGCAGAGCTACACACTACACAACATAACAGTACCGTGTCCCGCGTTCGACTCAACTACAGACGCGGCTGCCCGCAAAGATACTCCACAACTAAGCCAGAGATACGAGAATACGCTTACAAACTGACACCACAAATCCTGCAGGGCTGTCCACAAATCCGTAAGAGTAGGATGGGGTGGAAATCTCTTCTGATCAGCACGTTGCAAGGTATTCCAGATATAAAACTTCCTGGCAGATTAAAACTGTGTGCCCGACAGAGACTCGAACTCAGGACCTTTGCCTTTCGCGGGCAAGTGCTCTACCATATGAGCTACCGAAGCACGACTCACGCCCGGTCCTCACAGCTTCACTTCTGCCAGTATCTCCCGAGTTCGAGTCTCGGTCCGGCACACAGTTTTAATCTGCCAGGAAGTTTCATATCAGCGCACACTCCGCTGCAGAGTGAAAATCTCACTCTATTCCAGATATGCTCAATAACGTTCATGACGGGGGAGTTTGGTGGCCAGCGGAAGTGTTTAAAATCAGAAGAGTGCTCCTGGAGCCACTCTGTAGCAATTCTTGACGTGTGGGGTGTCGCATTGTCTTCCTGAAATTGCCCTAGTCCGTCGGAATGCACAATGGACATGAATGGATGCAGGTGATCAGACAGGATGCTTAAGTACGTGTCACCTGTAAGATTAGTATTCAGACGTATCAGGAGTCCCATATCACCCCAAGTGTACACTTTCCACACCATTACAGAGTCTCCCCCAGCTGGAACAGTCCTCTGGTGACATACAGGGTCCATGGATTCACGAGGCTGTCTCCATTTCCATTTACGTGTATCCGCTCGACTCGTTCTACCGGGCAACATGTTTCCACTCATCAACAGTCCAGTGTTGGTGCTGACGGGCCAGGTGAGGCGTAAAGCTTTGTGTCATGCAGTCATCAGGGGTACATGAGTGGGCCTTCGTCTCTGGAAGTCCATATTGATGATGTTTCGTTGAATGGTTCGCACGCTGACACTTGTTGATGGCCCAGTATTGAAATCTACAACAATTTGGGGAAGGGTTGCACTTCCGTCACGTTAAACGATTCTCTTCTGTCATCGTTGTCCGCAGCTCGTGGTCGTGCGGTAGCGTTCTCGCTTCCCACGCCCGGGTTCCGGGTTCGATTCCCGGCGGGGTCAGGGATTTTCTCTGCCTCGTGATGACTGGGTGTTCTGTGATGTCCTTAGGTTAGTTAGGTTTAAGTAGTTCTAAGTTCTAGGGGACTAATGACCATAGATGTTAAGTCCCATAGTGCTCAGAGCCATTTGAACCATTTTTTTGTCATCGTTGGTCCCATTCTTGCAGGATCTTTTTGCGGCGGCAGCGATGACGGAGATTTGATGTTTTACCAGATTCTTGATACTCATGGTACGCTCGTGAAATTGTCGTACGGGAAAATCCCTACTTCATCGCTTCCTCGGAGATGCTGTGTCGCATCGCTCGTACACACCACTTTCAAACTAACTTGGATCTTGATAATCTGCCGATGCAGCAACAGTAACCGATCTAACAACTGCAACGGATACTTGTTGTCTTCAATAGGTGTTGCCGACCGCAGCACCGTATTCTGCCTGTTTACATGTCTCTGTATTTGAATATGTATGTCTATACTAGTTTCTTTGGCGCTTCAGTGTAACTGAAGTTCGTAAATTATGATATGTGTTTGTCGTAGTGGTCTTCGGTATGAAGGCTTTGTTTTTGCTAGTCTGCTCATTACGTCATTTTTGCTTCCTCAGTAACAGGTTACTCTGCTTCCAAGGTATCAGCATTCCTTCGCGTCTTTTGCTTTTTAATCACCATTTATGGTATTAAGATTATCGTTAATCAGATTTATGCTACTTCTCATTACTTTCCTCTTTTTTCGGTTTACTCTCATTTCGTATTCTGTTCTCATTAGACCGTTCATTACCTTCGAAATGTCCTGTAATTCCTCTTCATTTTCATTCAGGATAGCAATTTCATCGGCGAATAGTTTCATTGATAGCCTTTCGTCCTGAATTTTTATCCCACTTTGAATCGTTCTTTTATTTCTATCATTGCATCTTCGATGTATATATTGAACAGTAGGCGCAAAAGACTGCAACCTTTCCTCTCATCCTTTTTAATCCGAGCATTTAGTTCTTGGTCTTACATTCTTATTGTCCCCTCATGGTTATTGTAGATACTGTATAGCACTCATCATTCTCTACAGATTACTGCTATTTTTCTCAGAATTTCTGACAACTAGCAACACTTTATAATGTCTAACGTTTTTTACGGGCCGTCAGATACTGGGAAATTGTCTTTATTTTTCTTTAGTCTTGCTTCCATCATTAATCGCAACGTCAGAACTGTCTCTCCGGTATCTTTACCTTTCCGATAGCGAAACTGATCGTCATTTAACAGTTCCTCAATTTTCTTTCTGATATTATTTTTGTCTGCAACTTGGATGCTTGAGAAGTTAATCTGACTGTGTGATAGTTCTCGCTGTCCATGTTTTCTTCTTGATTGTAGGCATGAAGTTTTTCCGAAACCCTCGTGGTATGTTCATAGTCTCATTTATTCTACACACCAAGTTGAATAGCCATTTGGTATCCACTTCCCACAATGACTTAATAAATTCTGGTGGAATATTATCTATTCTCGACTGCAAGTGTTCCACAACTCTTTTAAACAGTGATTCTAAATCTGGTTCCTCAGTATATCCCATACTGCCTCATCCACTGTTACGTCACCGGACAAGTCCTTTCAGTGTAAAGGTTATCATTGTACTCTCTCTACCTATCCGCTCTCTCCCCTGCGTTTGACAGTGGAATTCCCGTTGCTCTCGTAATGTTGAAAGCCTTGCTTTTAATTTCACCGAGTGTTGTTTTGCATTCTCTACATGCAGAGTCAGTTCCTCAGATGGTCATTTCTCTTTCGGTTCCCTCTCATGTATTCTGCACTTTTTGTTTATTTCATTCCTAAGTGACTTGTATCTCTATATTCCTGTCCATCCCGGAATATTTTTGTACCTCCTTCGCTCGCCTATCAGATGAAGTATTTCTCCCGTTACCCAACATTTCTTCACAATTACTTTCTTTGCACCTATATTTGTCTGTCGAAGTAAGGTGATTGCCATTTTTAGTGACGTGCAGTCCTCTTCAACTGAACTGCCTACTATGGTGTTCATTATCACAGTATCTATAGCCTTAGAAAACTTTCCTCATTACCTCCGTATCCTACATCATTCCACATTTATAGTTCTGGACAGCTCTCTTGGGCTAAAGTGTACTCTTCTCATTACTGGATTGTGACCTGGGTCTGACCTCATATGCCGAAAGTCTTTGGCCACTATTGCTGATGATTTTTATTCAAAATTTAGGTACTGGCTGTGTTCGTATTCTAACCGTCACCACCCTCTTAAACCCAAAGTAGATTCATTAATTCTGAAGCACATTTAAATTTGGGGAGCTGGTCGCAGTTTCGCAGCACTCTCTGAAACAGTGACACACTGCAGAGAGAGGTAGCAACGGTAGAATTTGAATAAAGAGCTTTCATAGGAGCCATCTGTTATTGTTCTTCGTTGTTGTCGAAATCAGTACGCTCGCAATCTATGTCCATGCTAGATTCAGAAATGCAACCTCATATAAGGCTTAGGGGATGCTCGGCTTCAATTCCTTAAATAATGTGAACACTGGTTGATTTCTGCTGCCGAATAGATATATCTTTAGTTATTTCACTTCACAATACAATTAAGTTCAACATCGAAACTAACTCAACAAATACATAACTCGTACTCCATACGCTTACTGAATAAGAACAAAGATTTACCTACAACAATATCGATCCATTCATGAAAAACCATCTTTGGAACACACATTACAAAAATAAGTGCAAGTAATTGTTTATCAATGCCATTGTGATTACATAAAGTGTCAATGCATGTTGACGTTTATACATTTCATATAGCTATTTCGCAGTGGATTTCTGGGTTTTTAGTCTTTAACTTGGGAATCAGTTATTTCATACTATACAAGATTGTTCAGTGCATTTTATCTCACTATAATCAGTTATATTATAGTACGCAGTATCCAAAACGTTCTACTTATTTACAAACGCTAACCCTAGACTACCCCCTATAGCCATTACATCATCCAACTTTCGTCGGCTCCACATTTTATCCCCTTCCCACCACCACCCTCTGCATTACGAAATTGACGAGTCCATCGATGCCTCACGATGAGTCCAGTCTCTTTTCTCCCATTCGATTCGGTACCTAGTTAATTACCCGATCAATGAATTCACTACCAGTCAACTGTAGGACTACATTTACTACGCTTCTGTTGGCTTCTTCCCTTCACTGTTTACCGTCCAAGTTTAACTCTCGTATAAGACTACACTCCAGAATACTACCTTTAAACCAGACTTTCTGACAACTAAATTCATACCAGGTATTAACAAATTTCTGTTCTCTAACAAATATTTATCACTACATTGATAATAGTGATTTATTACGCTCTCTTCTTCGACCATCATCAGTTATTTTGCTTCTCAAATAACAAAACGCTTCTGATCTACTCATTTTAGTGTCCTATTTTATAATCTAATTCCCACAGCATCGTCTACATTGTTTCGACTACATTCCATCACTTTCTTTCACTTTTGTTGATTATCACCTTGTAACTTCTTTTCAAGACACTATTCATTTGGTTAAACTGCCTTTCCAGGGTCATTGCAATATTTGACAGATTTACAATGTCATCGACAAACTTTAAGGTTTTTATTTCTCTTCCGAAACTTTAATTCGCTTTCCATATTTATCTGCAGTTGCCTTGCCAGCTTGCTGAATACTACAGATTGAATAACATGGGTGATAACTTACAACTTTGTCTCATGGCCAACATACGCAAAACCATAGTAGTGTAAGTGTACATTTCGTTGAAAACTTACAGCGTACTCTAGAACTATGTTGTTTTTCCATTTATGACGTTGTTATTTACAATCGTGTACGTGTCTACACAATTCCCAGAGTCTACACCACTAATTTCAAAGGTCACCACCAACTGAATGAATATTTTAATTGTTACAAGTTAGTTACCAACTTAAAAGTCATATACAATATCTTGCAGCTAAATTCATTTTCAAGGTTGCTTATCACCTTTGAAAGATTAAAATACCAATTTAAGGTTGAAAGTTATTCGAAAAGTGTCTTTGAGAACTACCTAATCACATATTCGAATGTAAATAACGCGAGGATGATACTGTATTGCTATATTATATGCGACAAAATTCATTTACACAACTATTTGTTACATGAGTAGTGCATTTTTTGTCCCATTTACACTACAATAACTTCAGACACCTAATTGAAGTGCTGAAGAAGAACCTGTTTTTCGCTGTGTGTTTTAGCAGCTAAAATGCCACTGAAAAGGAAGTATATGTACTACTTCATCAATTTTTTCGATGTATCCTCTATTTAAATTTACTCAAATTACAGTCTGTGGATGTTCTATTAGCCATCTTCCGGCGTGAGTACACCACAGTTTTACTATAGGTGGCACTTAAAAAGCTTCTTTTGTGAATTCCATTTACAAATAAACCTGGGGCTGATATTGTGAGACCTAGTTGGTGTGGAGTGTCATTAAGACGCTGTCGCTTTGTATGGGATGGGAGTAAATAAAACTGTTTTGAGAAAGAAACTTGGCGAGATACTCTAGTCCAGTAATAGTATTCTTCTCAGACTCGAAATTTCCAAAACAGATTGCTGAGTGAATACTCATATGTATAAGAATTCGCGTTGAAAATGTTGCGGAAGAAGCTTCTAGTTCATATACCGGATCTCTCTCGCGCAGTGAATTGTTCTGGCTGGCTGCAAAAGAGAGCATGCCTCCGCTGTTCAGCATAAAAGGGAAATGCAGATCAATATCGCTAACGTTTATATATTGCAGGATACTACAGCAGATTCGAAGTTTGAACAGCAGAAGAACTTTTCCTCGAAGACTCAGTTCAAATACAAGATATATTAATCATTAAAATGCCCGCGTGCTATCTTTCCCCGTGCATCTTTGAACTAGTAGACACGCAGACTCGGTGTTACTGGTTTTCCTAAAGGTGATGGATACGTAACATTCATTTCATTTGAGACACGTCCACCTTAGGGAGGTAATTCTACTGGTGCCTGTCACTGCTAACTATACACTGTCACGTGCAGAGGGTGTCAGCTGTGACTACACATCGACCATTAACGTCAGTAATGATCACCAACCTCAACAGGTGCCAGAGGATCAACACTATCCTGGAACCTTCTAGAAATGATCTTGTAGCTCCTTGTCCCGTTGCATGGACAAAACGTAAGCCTTCAATCCTGGAGCTCTGTATGAAATATATACCAGAATGCGACAATGACTTAATGTTATTAAAAAATTAATTCCACACTTCAGGATCCCTTGCAGGATAAATTCTTATACCATTTTCAGAATTTTCTTGGTTTTAAGGAAAACTTAAAAGCTGAAATCGGGACTCATCTCACCAAGCCACAGTTTCCCAATAGTCTATGGTCCAACCGATATGATCATGTGCCATGAAGATGCTCTCCAGGCGATGTCGTGCTGCTAGTAAAGACACCCACGTCGGTCGTCTGCTCTCATAGCCCATTGACCCCAAATGTCACCGCACTAGCCTAACGGCTGCCTTCGTCGTACATCTCACATTCATTTCTTTTATTATTTAACTCATTGTTGCTTGTCTGTTAGCAATGACAACTTTACCCAAATGCCGCTGCTCTCGGTCATTAAGTGAATGCTGTCGGTCATTGCTTTGTCCGTGGTGAAAGGTAATGTATAAAATTTGGTATTCTCGCCACACTTTTACAGTGTGGACCTTGAAATATTGAATTACGTAACGATTTCGGAATCTGGAATGTGCCAGGCGTCTAGTTCCAACAACCATTCCCTGTTTAAAATCTGTTTATTCCCGTCGTGTGGTCATAATCACTTCGGGAAACTTTTTATGTGAATCACCTGACTACGAATGGCAGCTCCGCCAATGCACCGTCTTTTTATGCCTTGTGTTTGCGATACTACCGCCATCTGCATACGTAAGTACCGCTCTCCCATGACTTTCGTCACTTCCGTGTACATTAGTTACATGTAATAGTAACTACGTGCAGCCCGTTCTCTCAGGCACATATCCCAAAAGTTTCGAAAAGAAATAATGCAGTAGGTGGATAGATGCAAAAGGTTACTATTTACAAGCAGGTCTTCTAAATTCTGTTATTGGTATTATAAAATGGCCCACTAAAAATTTTCTCAGCCATAGCAAGCAGTTTAGTACGACCAATACTTCATTTCAATTTTTGAGGCGTTAGCTACGTAGTTTGAACTGTTAATATATATTAATTACATTAAATATTCGCTACTTTAAGACTTATACTGAGAAGGTTCAACATTATCTGGTCTTTCACGTTCACCGCTATTACAATAGAATACAATTTCCTTCGCACTTAATTTGGCACACTGGATATGTAGCCACCCACGACATTTGAGTAACTAGTCACTTGTTCCTCCTGGTCACCTTTGCAAATCTTGCAGAACCGGCTTGAAGACATTGCTATTTTGGGTTTCGCCAGTTTTAATTTTGCTAGACCAACTTCTGTGTTTCTCAGGTTCTTCGTCAAGAAAGAACCTCTTGTATTGACTACCGGTGATCTCGACGGCAGGCGATGCACCTCCGCTGCTTATTCTTTTTTGTGGAGTTTGGATACGGGAGATACACTACTGGCCATTAGAATTGCTACACCAAGAATAAATGCAGATGATAAACGGGTATTCGTTGAACAAACATATTATACTAGAACTGACATGTGATTACATTTTCACGCAATTTGGATGCATAGATCCTGAGAAACCAGTACCCACAACAACCACCTCTGGCCGTAATAACGGCCTTCATACCCCTGGGCAATGCGTCAAACAGAGCTTGGATGGCGTGTACAGGTACAGCTGCCCATGCAGCTTCAACACGATACCACAGTTCATCAAGAGTAGTGACTGGTGTATTGTGAGGAGCCAGTTGCTCGGCCACCATTGACCAGACGTTTTCAATTGGTGAGAGATCAGGAGAATGTGCTGGCCAGGGCAGCAGTCGAACATTTTCTGTATCCAGAATGCACGTACAGGACCTGCAACATGCGGTCGTGCATTATCCTGCTGAAATGTAGGGTTTCGCAGGGATCGAATGAAGGGTAGAGCCACGGGTCGTAACACATCTGAAATGTAACGTCCACTGTTCAAAGTGCCATCAATGCAAACAAGAGGTGACCGAGACGTGTAACCAATGGCACCTCATACAATCACTCCGGGTGATTTGCCAGTACGGCGATGACGAATACACGCTTCCAATGTGCGTTCACCGCGATGTCGCCAAACACGGATGCGACCATCATGATGCTGTAAACAGAACCTGGATTCATCCGAAAAAATTACGTTTTGCCATTCGTGCAATCAGGTTAGTCGTTGAATACACCATCGCAGGCGCTTCTGTCTGTGATGGAGCGTCAAGGGTGACCGCAGCCATGGTCTCCGATCTGATAGTCCGTGCTGCTGCAAACGTCCTCGAACTGTTCGTGCAAACGGTTGTTGTCTTGCAAACGCCCCCATCTGTTGACTCAGGGATCGAGACGTGGCTGCACAATCCGTTACAGCCATGCGGATAAGATGCCTGTCATCTCGACTGCTAGTGATACGAGGCCGTTGGGATCCAGCACGGCGTTCGTTATTACCCTCCTGAACCCACCGATTCCATATTTTGCCAACAGTCATTGGATCTCGACCAACGCGAGCAGCAATGTCGCGATAGCATAAACCGCAATCGGGATAGGCTACAATCCGACCTTTATCAAAGTCGGAAACGTGATGGTACGCATTTCTCCTCCTTACACGAGCCATCACAACAACGTTTCACCAGGCAACGCCGGTCAACTGCTGTTTGTTTATGAGAAATCGGTCGGAAACTTTCCTCATATCAGCACATTGTAGGTGTCGCCACCGGCGCCAACCTTGTATGAATGCTCGGAAAAGCTAATCATTTGCATATCACAGCATCTTCTTCCTGTCGGTTAAATTTCGCGTCTGTAGCACTTCATGTTCGTGGTGTAGCAACTTTAATGGCCAGTAGTGTATCTTGTGGGCCTACTAACATGCTTGTACTATAAGTTTGATTTGTGGCGGTTGAAGGATTCAGCAGTGCGTAACTTCCGTTAGTATGTTTCGAGTTACCTGAGATTTACTGACTTGCCTGTTCTCCCTCATTTCAAGCTTCTAATTTGATTTATTAACCACGATGTTCGAACGACGAAGATCTGTGTCCACTGGCAAGATTCCGATATCGAGAAAGCCACAGACAGCATTTAGTACCGACGCAGCCCTGCCATGACTCTGCTAACAGCTGGCCAATCCTCATGTGACCAATATTGCTGCTATAAAGGTTCACGCGAAACTATTTGTTGGCTGATTGATTCTAATAAGCTGTAAGTGGCTTAAAAATGCGACGTCTGGTGGCTGTAGTATATGAGTGGTGTGTGGAAGTAGGCCAAGTGTGAATGCACTATTATTCTCGCTAAACTAATATCAGATAACACATGTAGCACTAAAATTGTTAGATCAATTATAAAATCAAATCAGTTGTTCATACATGTATAGTGAACGTTATTTTAAAAGTAGCAGGTACAATATATATAAAAAAGTGGTTGTACAGTGTATAAGACGAAGCTATACTTTTTAAAATTACTTTTAAACTTACTTTCTATTGCATAGAATCTAGAGCGATTTCAAATTTTTCCCCATTATATTGGAAATTTGTGGTAAGTTTCCGTGTGACCAAACTGCCGAGGTCATCGGTCCCTAGGCTTAAACACTACATATCTAACTTAGACATACTTACGCTGAGAACAACACACACAGCCCGCCGGAGTGGCCGTGCGGTTCTAGGCGCTAGAGTCTGTTACCGAGCGACGGCTACGGTCGCAGGTTCGAATCCTGCCTTGGGCATGGATGTGTGTGCTGTCCTTAGGTTAGTTAGGTTTAATTAGTTCTAAGTTCTAGGCGACTGATGACCTCAGAAGTTAAGTCGCATAGTGCTCAGAGCCATTTTGAACAACACACAAACACACACACACACACACACACACACACACACACACACACACACACACACACGTGCCTGAGGGAGGATTCGAACCTCCGACGCGTGGAGTCGTGGCAAGGCGCCGCAGACTGAAGAAGAATATATACATATATACAAACCGTGAAATAATGTTGAACCACTCAACATGAAAAACAGCAAATGTCTGTCGAACTTCTCACGTACAACATCTATATACAATCTAAAATACATTCTGTCAAACATGAGGTATCAACAAGTGGATAGTTTCCTATATATATTTGTTGGGTTTGGTAGATTTGGGGGAAGGGACCAAACAGCAAGGTCATCGGTCTAATCGGGTTAGGAAAGGAAGGGGAAGGAAGTCAGCCGTGCCTTGTCAAAGGAACCATCCCGGCATTTACCTGAAGTGACTTAGGGAAATCACGGAAAACATAAATTAGGATGACCGCACGCGGCATTGAACCGTCGTCCTCCCGAATGCGAGTCCAGTGTGCTAACCACTGCGCCACATCGATCGGTGGATAGATAAGTTAGTCATACAGCTTAAAAAGCAGTACAATTTATGCCTTGTCTCTACTTTTACTGTCTAACGAAGGTACCAAAAACTCTGTTGGTCCTAATATGCTGTTGCAATACAAATTACATGCATACTGCAAAGTTCTATTTATAATCCGAGCACAGCATCGAAATAAGCTAATAAGATACATATTGCACGTACTACATGCAGAGACGTTCTCCATACTGTGCTTTACTCACAGGCTCGCCCAAACGCTTTGACAGTTAAATCTTGAAGCGCTCTCAACTGAATTTCAAAATGTTGAGTAGCCTCAAACATCGTGGTGCTTCGTGTCTGTTCTTTGCTAGTTGTATTCATTGTAATTACTCTTTCGTTTCGTTAAAACCGCTGGAGATTTACTTCAAAAACCAGAAACAGGTAGATTAAGGTAAATGAACTTTTCCATATGTCTCTCACGGTTCTGGCAACGAGATTGTCACTTAAAACATAGTACGGGCCAAAACAAGAAATGAAATGTAGTACGCTTTGGCACTGAAAGGGCATACCCTAAGAGATACGAGAAATTGTTCTTCTTCGCTACCGTGAAACACATATATTCTACTGAACAATCGAGTATATCCACAGCTCTTAACGTATGCATTTCAAGGCCAAACTAACTCGACCTTTTTTTTTTTTTTTTTTGGTTTTCTTGTTTCGATCCACATTACCGCCCCTGAAAGTTGCTTACCTTACAGTCTTAGCAGCAACATATGTTCCCTTTCCAGAGGTATCAAAAAGATTTTAGCTTTTGACGTTCGACTCGATCGTTTCTGGACGAGGGTCTCTTACCTCGAATTGGTACATTTACCCTTCACCATTATCATTGAGAGTTTGTAATATCATCATCGTATTTCACTGTTTAGCGGTACCACTAAGAGGTCATGAAACAAGTCGAACAAGAGGAGTACGGAAGTTGCAACGGGACCTCATCCTCTAGCATTACTTTTCCTCAACAGTAGTTGTCGATACTAATGTTATTTTTCGAATTTTTGGCAGGTCAGTATTATCTGTTGCTTTTCTGAAAACTTTCATGTAATTTTATATGCAGTATGCTATATTTCAAGCATAAAATTTATGAAGAGGAATTACTTTTTAAAATATTTTAGTTTCGATGTTATAATCGATAAGTACTAGTTCTGAATGTACAGTTAAAATCATTTTTTTTAGAAACCTTTGAAATTACGAATTACTGACGCAGTTAAAACTTCTGTGATTAATTACACAATTCTGTACTGTTTACTATATTTATTTCTGGATTCATTTATGAAATAATAATCGAAATTAATAATGTAACGTAAGCCAGTAGAAATTCATTTGTTAAGAAAAATTGTAAACTCTTTGGAATATTATTTCCGCAGAGTGTGGGAGTCGTATGCTAGCCTCTGATGTGATCGGACATATTTTTGTAATTTTGTGGGAACAATGTAATTTCGGCATTGTTCATGTGAAAAATCAAAATACTATATGATATACTAAAATGTGAGAAAATATACTTACATAAAAATATGCTGCAACAACAATCTTCAAATTTATTTAGTTCAAACCAACCGTGAGGACCTGGTGTGAGATTTTCAGCTTCAAGAATCGGACCACTAGGCAAAAAGAACTGGAGCCATCTCAACATGACAATCTAAGTAAACTGCAAAGTTTGTTGTATTCTTCGCTCCTCTCAGATCTTCATAAACGACTGGAAATTGTTTAATGTGGACAATAGTAGGAAGAAGCAAGGAGGGAAAAGGTTACAGAGTCTAAAGGGAGGTAAGCAAATTGCGGTGGTTTTGTAAAGAAAACATAATAGAAGACGTTACTGCTACTATATTAGTGTTTCTCCTGCGTTTGACTAGTTATCAAAAATGCATGGTAACAAACATCGCATACATCTGTAGTATGATACCACACCTTAACATGACAGTAATCGGGTGCGTTCGGATCCGCAAATATTATTACCGTGGAGTTGTAACCCTTTTTTCGGTTGTTAATGCTACACTTGAGAAGATATATCGCTACTGCTAGTATTTCGTTCACTTTTCAGATTTAACGAGAAACACCCACACAAGAAAAATTTGCCCTTAGGTTTCACGCAGATATAGTGGACCCGCTTGTACGCCATAATGTATTGCATAATTTTATTGTGTGATTACATCTGCTAATAAAAAAGGGACTAACAGTTCTCTCGTTGAATTAATTAACTGGACGATTTTGTATAAGATGGGAATTACGTCGTGAAACTGCAACGGAATCTTGTGGGGAGGAAAAGGAATTAAAGCAAAACTTTCATAAATTGGCGACCAAGTGGAGTTTGCTTATGAGCTGGATAAAGTTTGAACTCCATATGTTGAAATTTTTTGTGATTTTAATGATTCTTTTACCATATTAGAAAAAAAAACTGTACTAATGCCAGTCGGCTGTATATATCAATAGACGTCTGACAAGAAAAACATTTCAATTCAAGGAAGTGATGGAATGTGGTCCACAGAAAACTTAACGACGATGCAGAATGTCAAATCAAAAGACCTTTCAGCCGCTTAAATTTCCAAATATATTACGCCATCTTCAGACCCACTGACCGACATGAAGAATGATTCCCATCTCTAGTCCAGTCAGAGTTGAGGCCAGCATACAGTGACTGATATCCGTAGATTTCTACTTTAGACAGCGATCACTTCAATCATCACCTGGACCAGAGGTGGGAATCTTCCTGCATATTGGTAAAGGGGTCTGAAGATGGCGAAATCTTCTTTCTTCTTCTACGTCATCAGGCCCAGAGTACCGCATGCTACTACAAGTTTTCTACTCCATTGTATTCTGTCCATTGCTGCTATCCGCCATCCGTCCACATCTATTGATGCATGGTTTAAATCTTCATGGAGGCCATCCCTCCAACGCTTCTTGGGTCTCCCTGGGCGGTCTCTTTCCTGTAGGTGTGAAATCCAGGAGCTTCCGAGGCCATCTGTGATCTTCCATCAGAGCCACATGCATTCGTTTGGCTTGGCAGTTCCAGCTATGTTGGGCTGCTGGCATAGTTCCTCAGGCTCTTGGTTGTGTCTGATACTCCATTCCCCTGTGTCTGCATCCAGAACCGGACCGAAGATCTTTCGAAGCACTTTTCTCTCAGAAACGAGGAGCTTATGGAAGTCCTGTTTCCGGATACTCGATGTCTCACAGCCATATATAACAAAAGGCTGGATCAGCGTTTTGTATAGTCGAATCTTAAACAGTGTGGAGAGATATCTGGACCGAAGCAGTTGTGCTAGGCCGTGCTAGATCGGTTTCCTGCTTGTATTCTGGCATTGATCTCTGCTTCACATGACGAGCTCTCAGTGAAAAGTGCCCCTAGGTATTTAATTTCATGTACTGATGGCTCTGAGCACTATGGGACTCAACTTCTATGGTCATAAGTCCCCTAGAACTTAGAACTACTGAAACCTAACTAACCTAAGGACATCACACACATCCATGCCCGAGGCAGGATTCGAACCTGCGACCGTAGCAGTCGCGCGGTTCCGGACTGAGCGCCTAGAACCGCTAGACCACCGCGGCCGGCAATTTCATGTACTTTCTTGTAGGACTGGTCTCCCACCTGCAGTGATTTTAGATGACCAGCAGTCTGACTTTGACCACGCGTCATAATGAGGTACTTTCTATTGGCTTTGTTTATGTTTAGCCCAAATTTGCTGGCAGCCTCCTTTAGTGCTCTGGTCATTAGCTCGAACTCCTTTTGAGACATAGAGAGTGAACAGATGTCGTCTGCATAGGCTAAGTATGCCAGTCTCTTTCCTTCGATTTCAATCCCTTCGTTCTCTTGGAAGGTCTCGCGTACGATCTTCTCGAGGGCAAAGTTGAATAGGATAGGGGACAAACCATCGCCTTGCCTGAGTCCTGTCACAATTTCAAATCCCTCAGTTACGCGATTTCCCATCTTCACCTTTACACGTGTTTCACTCTGACAGATCTCTGTATGGCGGAATATGTAACCGAAACTGGTTGATCAACAAAGTAAAAATTTGGAAATTAAGACTGCTGAAATGTGTTTTGATTTGATATTCTGTATAAAGATGGACATACAGAGACTTAACGAAGATGCTCGTTGAAAGATGATCTCCTTCTCAGGAAATTCTTCTAGATAAACTTAGATTATCTCGGAAAATAATCGACATCTAGTGGTCCCTTTTTAAACAAACGTACACAATAATACAATGAGCTGTCGCTTTGTGGTGATTTGGCTTGAATAACAGCTCAGATTTGTCTGCCTGACTAAGCAGTCACTACAGGAAAGAACAGAAACGTAATGTAGCTTCGCAAAAGGAGCAACAAAGCAACCGTTCGCTGCTGGCTACTTCCACCCCGCCGCTAACGGCAACATAAATCCCGAAGCCTCGGCCACGTCCGTAAGACGTATTGCTGACTCGGGAAACCGCTCCGGCGAAACCACCCACTACAACTGTTGCTACCGACGACTGTGAAAAACTGCCTCACTGCAGTTGTTTTCATCACGCCCACGGCTTCATTCATCAACATCAAGGAACTCTTCGGTGCTGAAGAGTATTTCTTTTTCGCGCCGTTGGCTTTTGATTTTATAACTGTACAGTCATCTCCGATTTGTACACTTAGAGACCTCACAGTGTTAGATTATTATCTGTGCGTCTATAAGCAGATCAATGATGTCAGGGCGCTAATATCAAAAAGGTGAACATTAAAAACAAAACATTTCGTTTAGCGTATCGAGGTAAAAAAGTGAATGTCAGTCCACGGTCAAGAAAAGAGCGTTGTGGCAGAAGCGTTGATCCAACATTGCCATCCTGGGCACTTGAACCCAACGTAGTCAATTATTTGTTGGATATATTCCAATATTTCCCCCATAATTTTTATCCTCTATAGCACTCTCTAGTACCACACAGGTTACTTCCTGATGTCTTAACACATGTCATCTATTCTTCTTGTCAATGTCTTCCAAGTATTACTACCTTCGCCGATCTGCGGATAAGCTCGTCAATCCTTGTCTTATCAGCCCACCTAATTTTCAGATTTCTTCTGTATGACAACTTCGAGTTTCTCCTGCTCCCGTTTTCTCACTGTCCATCATTTATTACCATTCAGTACCGTTAGTTGGTTCAAATGTACACCTAGCACAGATTTCACAGGACGTACCCAAAACACTGAAATCCTGCAACTGAAAAATTTGCTACCATGTGAGGAACACCACATCCCAGCGTACTTTCAACAGTAAAGGCGAGACCCTATTATTAACCAACAGTGAACCATACAAAGTTACTTATATTGATTGTGATTAAAGCTACATTGGCCAACCAGGCAGAGCCATAACAACTAGGTTTTGCTGAATGTCAATGCAGGTGGAAGTTACAGTATTAGACTCCACAATTACTGAGCATACACTGAGTGAGTGTCAGAGCTAGCAGCTACAGTCCCATGTCCTCCAATTAACAAATGCCAAAAACGTAATATGCTGGAGTTCCTAGACGTCAACAAACATGTGGCCCAGCAGAGGTCAACGTATCTCCACTTCTAAGCTTCACTTAATCCTCATAATTATTCAATTCTTCCCACACTGAGTTTCGTTCCATTTCTCTATTTGTATTATGTATATAATCCATATATTATATTGCTACAGTCGTCAATTCTATCTTTTATTTTGTTTCTATATCACCTTCCATAAGTAACAGCTCGTCAAACTACTTTTATTTTACTGTGACTTAATTTCACTGACATTTTTAAAAAGACGCTGGTTTTTTCGAGTTTAGTGATAATGTTATCTCGTATGTTCGCTGTATATTTATCTACTGTTCTAGCATTTTTATTTGCATTACCACTGGATTGTCATTGGTGGCTTTTACTCTGTGTTCGTACCTGACTCTCGGTGTGTACCATCTTTTTCAATGTTGTTCACGAATATCGGATACTCTTTGACGACGATGTCCAATTAAAGTATGATGGTCATCTTAAAAGCCCGAAACCGCTTGACAGAATTAGGCCATACACAATATTATGCTCTCATTACAGAAATTATTTTCGTTCATAATTCTTATGAGTTCTATGTTTCCTACTCATTTACACCTAAAGTCATTATTTTGTTGAGAAGTCTTCCGGACTAGTTTGCTTCTTCACACCACTGTATCATATCTCTGCTCACAACAGCATGTACAGCCAACGTCACCAATAATTTTTTATGCGTATTTCGGTCGCTATCTTCTCCTACAATTTGTGCCTTTCACGTGTCCTCTATATCCGCGAAAGATATATGACAGATGGATGTCAATAGTATTGCATAACTGTTCTGTAAATGACTTCCGGTTCTCTTGTTGTAGACAGATGTGACCTATCCTATCTTGCAACTGTTCGGCACAGTTTTTTTTGTTCGAAAGACTGTGATTTAATTCCTGTATAATCATTCTACACCGTTCAAGTGTATGCGATTGCCCCAGACTAGAGGTGGTAGGAAGCGGAGGTCCTATTAATCAATTTTTATGACTTTTTTCCTTGAGAACTTTGTCATATACCTTGTAGTAATAGTTGGTCAACAAAGTATTTGTGGTCCCTTTTTTCATATACACTTTCTTCCAACCTTTGATTTGTAGAACGCACCTCAGAAATTAGTAAATATATTTCTGCCACGCACTCATTATACTTTAGGGAGTGTAAGTGAGTTTATTGATCCGTTTTGTTAAGATAGTTTCTTATGGTTTAGTTTAATAGAAGGGTGACAGCATTGGACTGAGCACGACAAGAAAATGGTTTTCTCATTTAAAGGAGGATCGTTTTGACATTAGTGACTCTCAGCGTTCAAAAAGATACTCACGGTTCGATGAACATCAGTTAGACGATTTAATCCACAATGATCCATGTCAGGGTGCTCGAGAACTAGCAGATGTGATGAACTGTGATAATTCCACCATCGTGAGACATTTCATGCGATCGGGAAGTTTCCAAACTCGGGTGTATGGCTACCGCATGCTCTCAGGCAAAATCACAAAAATCAGCGGATGGCCACATTTGCGTCTCCGCTTGCTCGTCATCAATTGGCTCGTGAACAACACCGACCATTCCTATCCTGTATCACTACTGGTGACGGGAAATGGTGCGTTTACGCTCACATAAGGAGTGATTGGGCCCAAACTAAGCAGCAACTCCCTATACAAAGACCATTGATTGTCAACAAGTGAGACGTCGTGTAGACGCAGTCCAAGAACAACGATCAGACTGTGTGAAGTGAGACTACTCCACGATAACACCCGCCTGCATTCTGGTAGACTGACAACAACCATTGTACTGTGGGTATATTGGGAAGTCATTCCTCACCCACTTTATTCGCGTAATCCTGCGCCCTCAGATTTTCATCTTTTCCGCTCTCTATCGAACTATCTTCAAGGGCGACGCCAGGTAGCCGCGTGGTCTTAGGCACCTTGCCACGGTTCGCGCAGTCCCCCCCGCCCCTCCCTCCCTCGCTCCCATAGGAGGTTCGAGTCCTCCCTCGGGCGTGGGTGTGTGTGTTTTGTCCTTAGTGTACCTTACTTTAAGTTAGATTAAGTAGTGTGTAAACCTAGGGACCGATTACCTCAGCCGTTTGGTCCCATAGGAACTTCCCACAACTTTCCAAAAAACCTTCAAGGAACTTCCTTTCCCGATGAAAATGAGCTCCGACCATTGCTCGATAAATTACTCGCCTCAAAACCACGTGATTTCTACAGTCGCGCAATCGAAAAGTTACCCTGCATTGGCAGGATGTCGTAAATAGTGGAGAATATAATTTTGATGACTACAGTTTTTTTTTTCACTATGGGACTAAACATCTGAGGTCATCAGTCCCCTACTTAAACCTAACTAACCTAAGGACATTACACACATCCATGCCCGAGGCAGGATTCGAACCTGCGACCGTAGCGGGCGCGCGGTTCCAGACTGAGATGACTACAGTCACGGCTACGTGTATCTGTTGTGTTAATTAAACTTACGGAAAAACGCTACCAATTAACGCACCAGGGTAATAGTACTGGAGAGAAGCGTGGATAGCAAAAGTTGTAGAAGAAGACCAAAAGATGAATACAGTAAGCAGATTCAAAAGGGTGTAGACTTTGGTAATTATTCCGAGGTGTAGAGGCTTGCACAACATTGACCAGCATGGACAGCTGCATCAAGCCAGTATTCGACTGAAGACAGCAACATCATCATTAACAGCGAAAATTGATGTAGATAAGAATATACGATAAAACAAGCAAAAACGTTCCAGTAAACGTGGGTCCGCAAACGAATATCGAGTTAATAGTTACCACTGACCTCTATATAAGACATTGTCCTAGTTATTATAAACAGAGGCCATTTGAAATGTAAGCTTCTCAAATAAGTCCCCACCTAATTGGATTCAGATTTCACCCATGACCTACCCAGACATAAATACAGTACTGCTTCATCAACTTTTATATTACGATTTACTTTGCACCAATACCTGTTGAAGCCGTCCGACGTGTCGATCTCGCATGTTAATGTGGTATTGCACTGGCCTCTGTAGTGAGGTACGAATTCATTCAGGCTCCCCCGGTTCACCTAGTTTGACAAGACTACTATTGTAGACGTGACTGAAAGTCGTGGTACAGGCGTGAGACTGTAGTAATCGCAAAAATTAAAAAGGCTTTAAAACAGCTGATTGATCGCGAAATAAAAGTCACATGATGTTCCTGGGTACAGCCACATGGCATACGCCACCTAGTGTCAAATACGCTACTGGCCATTAAAATTGCAACACTACAAAGATGACGTGCAACAGACGCGAAATTTAACCGACAGGAAGACGATGCTGTGATACGCAATTGATCAGCTATTCAGAGCATTCACACAAGGTTGGCGCCGGTGTCAATACCTACAACGTGCTGAATTGAGGAGAGTTTCCAACCGATTTCTCATACACAAACAGCAGTTGACCGGCGTTGCCCGTTGAAACGTTCTTGTGATGCCTCGTGTAAGGAGGATAAATGCGTACCATCACGTTTCCGACTTTGATAAAGGTCGGATTGTAGCCTATCGCGATTGCGGTTTATCGTATCTCGATACTGCTGCTCGCGTTGGTCTAGATCCAATGACTGTTCCCACAATATGGAATCGGTAGGTTCAGGAGGGTAATACGGAACGCCGTGCTGGATCCCAACGACCTCGTATCACTTGCAGTCGAGATGACAGGCATCTTATCCGTATGGCTGTAACGGATCGTGCAGCCACGTCTCGATCCCTGAGTCAACAGAACGTTTGCAGGACAACAACCATCTCCACGAACAGTTAGACGACGTTTGCAGCAGCATGGACTATCAGCTCGGAGACCATGGCTGCGGTTAACCTTGACGCTACATCATAGACAGGTTATGTTTACAGCATCATGATGGTCGTATGCGTGTTTGGCGACATCTCTGTGAACGCACATTGGGAGCTTGTATTCGTCATTGCCGTACTCGCGTATCACCCGGCGTGATGGTATGGGGTGCCATTGGTTACACGTCTCGGTCACCTCTTGTTCGCATTGACGGCACTTTGAACAGTGGACGTTACATTTCAGATGAGTTACGACCCGTGGCTCTACCCTTCATTTGATCCCTGCGAAACCCCACATTTCAGCAGGATAATGCACGATCGATTGTTGCAGGTCCTGTACGGGCCTTTCTGGATGCAGAAAATGTTCCACTGCTGCCCTGGCCAGCACATTCTCCAGATCTCTCACCAATGGAAAACGTCTGGTCACTGGTGGCCGAGCAACTAGCTCGTTACAATACGCCAGTCACTACTCTTGATGAACTGTGGTATCGTGTTGAAGTTGCATGGGAAGCTGTACCTGTACACGCCATCCAAGCTCTGTTTGACGCAATGCCCAGGGGTATGAAGGCCGTTATTACGGCCAGAGGTGGTTGTTGTGGGTACTGATTTCTCAGGATCTATGCATCCAAATTGCGTGAAAATGTAATCACATGTCAGTTCTAGTATAATATATTTGTCCAACGAATACCCGTTTATCATCTGCATTTGTTCTTGGTGTAGCAATTTTAATGGCCAGTAGTGTAGTTCTCTTAAGCGGAGACGGCCGCCAGCCTCAACACTCGGCTGTTAATAGCACATGTTTAGTTGAAATCACATTTTACCGTGTGAAACTGTAAAACTTATCTCGCTTTTAAAGTTACTTGACAGCTTTGTCAAGGCTGTATGTTTACTTTGTACCAAAACGTATGTATTACGTCTTAAACGTATTGTTGCTATATGATTGTTTAGTAAAGGGGCTCCATTATTACACGAGTGAACTTTTGCAAGACGGTAAGAGAATACATTTATCATCAGGTCATCTAAAGACGGGCAGATCCCGAAACGCATAATGAATAAAACAACCTGTGACCATTATCTCGCGACCTACCAGCTATATTAAAGCCATATTTAAGACTGTTCTTTGCTGTTACAGTTCTTGATCCGTATCAGCGGTACCGCTGCACTGCTTACTTTTGAAGCGACCGCAGTGAGCAAAACCCAGAGGTTTGAGGTCAGAATCCAAGGTACAGGTTCTGCTCGACCTTTGCACCTCAATACAATTAGCACGTTAAACGTCATCTCACAGTAGCAGTAAAATGTCGTGGTGCTCCTTCAGTCATGTAACACATTTCCCAACTATGAGGCAAGGTCTAAATTTGAGCCCAGTTAGATAAGGACCTAATCAAAATGTTTATATTACAGATAAAGTTGTGTCAACTAGCACGATACTTCATATTGAAGCAAATGGTGTAACGGCTCGTTTGCGGACTGTGTTCACACTTCATATACACTGATTACATGTAGTACTAGCGAACCTGGCAGTGCTTGACAATTGCTGAATATGTGTGAGACAGGATATGTGAATGCTAGTTACACTGAAACGGAACAACGACGTATTAAGGTATTTATCCCGACGTCCACCCATGTCTTTCTTCAGATGGCCAGAGATGTGACAATCACATGGTGAAAGTTCCGGGATGTACGGAAGATGCTGCTTTGTTTTCCAACGAAATCACTGAAACATAGCTTTCGTCCAGTTGGCAGTGTGGGGACGGCCGTTAGAGTGCAACTCGATGATTCCGTCCAACAATGTTCCTAGGCGGTTGGACGTCATGGAATGTCACAGTTCCTGCAGGTGTCCTTGTAGCGCTGCACACTGTGGTTCCACAGTCGAGGAACACGACCAACAGTGGGCTCCTACAGTCGAAGGAGGACGTCGTCATGACCTTACGTGGTGCCACCGTTTTGAGCCCGAGGGCAACCGATAAAGCCAACAGTGGTAAAATCCCACATTCCACCCGCCAGAGAAATCCAGAACTGTTCACACAAGTTCTGATGAGGTCAAGTTGACCTCCGTCGACTGCAAGGGCCCTCTGGTCGTTGAGTCTCTCGAGCGTGGAACCACAATGAATGAGCAGCGCTGTGGAGAAATTTTGCAGAAACTGCGTAGCGCGATGAAGTCGAAACGCGCCAGCAATGCTGTCGGATGGAACCATCCTGTTGCACGATTGTCAGCGACCCCACGCTGCCAATCGGACGAAAGCTACTTTCAAGGCAAATTTGCAGGATGGGCGTTGATGTATTGCAAAAACGTAGATGTAAGTTGAGAATGTAAATAAGGAATTACTTAAGCTATTAATTAGTATAAGCAGATTGTGGCGTGCAACTGCTGAAACATTAGAATAATTACGCAGTTCAGTTGTCTTTCCGGAAAGAGGGTTACCTTTTTTGTTCTTGTAGCGGTCCAGATCGAAGCATATTTGCCATCGCGGCAGATAATTATTTGGCACACCGCCATTGTTACTTTTACTATTTTATTGAGACGCAATTTCGCTGGCCATACTCATAGCTACCCATAGCTGCAGGATTAATGTAAGTGACTATGTAATTTAATTTAGTGAATACAGACATATTATTTGATCATGTTTCATTTATGTTGCAAGCTATTGTTCCAATTAAACGGCGTCTTGGCTTGGCTACAGGTTCCGTGTTATGAATGGTCCAGCACGAGCTAATGCTTTGAAATTATTCAGCTTAGTAGGTCCGAAAAAGAAATATTTCCAGAAGAGTCACTCACGGTCAAACGTGCAATGAACGACCTTATGCAAAAAGCCATTGTAAAGCGCCCAAAGTCTGTATTAAGCACCATTAAAAATTTATACCTTGATCACATACTGTTATCATTATCTGTTATTATTTGCCTGTTGTCTGATATTCTCAAACCAGAGCGGAAAAGCCAAATAAATTAAACTATGCCTCAGCGATTTGGTTGAGAAACACTGCCGCATCCTCCATACACCCCTAATCTATCACCTTGAGCTTTTAACACCTTTGGTGACTTGAAGACAAACATGCATGGACTTCGGTTTTAGTAGGAGGAGGAAATACAAGAGTGGGTGTGGTTGTGGAGCTCTCAGCAGTGGATCGCATACTAAAAAAACTGGAATTGATCGACTCGTCTCCCAGTGGGATGAATATCTTAACACGTGTGGTGATTACTTTTGAATGGAACCAATCCATGGCCCTGTTGGCATGGATGTTCGGTTTTACGTTAACTGCCCTTACACTCATTGTCCCTCGCTATCTGCTCCTGCGTCCTCTTTTTGTCCATCTCCTCCTCCCCTTCTCATCTTTCTGTGCATCATCTGCAACCCCTCTCTCTGTTCATCTTCTTCTCTCCGCTGTTTATGTCCATTTCCTTCCCTCTCTTCTCTGTCCTCTTACCTATCTCTGACTCTGAACCTTGTTTATTGTTCTTGAAAACGAAAATTTCATTGGGGTTTGAAATCGCTTAGAATGAGTGGATAAATCGGTTGGGATCATTGGTATGCTGGGTATGAGAGAGACCTCTCAAGCCAGCCGGGGTGGCCGAGCGGTTCTAGGCGCTACAGTCTCGAACCGCGAGACAGCTACGGTCGCAGGTTCGACTCTTGCCTCTGGCATGGATGTGTGTGATGTCCTTAGGTTAGTTAGTTTTAAGTAGTTCTAAGTTCTAGGGGACTGATGACCTCAGAAGTTAAGTCCCATAGTGCTCAGAACCATTTGAACCAGACCTCTCAAACTGCATTATCTCTGAGGGAAGTAGCTTCAATGATGGTATTTCACATAGTTTTAATCTGCCAACTGGCAGGATTACAAATTTTCGAAAGATTTAGATTTCGTAGTATGATTCTAATGATAAGCCAATAGGTCATAAATATACCTTTCCTGTATCTTGTGAAACCAACGGCAAAGAAAAAAAGCACATTGTTTTGGATGCAGTTTTTGTTTCAAATTACATACAAGGTGATCATATATACACATGGATAAATCGGTTGGGATCATTGGTATATTGGTATGCAGGGTATGAACACTAATGGCTTACATCGAATAAAATTTTAAAGTAAATTGTTTTTGAGATTTTTGCTAACCACGTTCCTCCTTTTCTATAATAAATGCATATTATATGCATCAAGAGGCACACAGCCTAAATCCATCCAAATATTTATTACATTATTGTGCAAAATTATTCAGTAAATCAATGAACTTCGTGAGATTTTTGGTAACAATGTTTCCTCTTTATTTATTACATCATATATATATATATAATATATGCTATACGCTCAAATACAAAGCCTATGGTTGTCCAAATGTTCATTACACTATCGTTCAAAAATCTGAAGTAATTTGGTCAAGTACTTTTCGAGATTTTTCGTGACAACTTTAGACAACGACTTGTCTTTATCTAACAGTAGATATACATTTGAAAGTCTAAAGATATCGTCTTTAGAACCACTGTAGTAAATCTGTTCCACGTCTGTCAAGATTCGCCTGTGTTGCGTACTTTCTCTGTGGGCGTGTTTACTCGACGCTGCAAGATGTCTGGGAATGGCAGCGAAAGTGCGCAGATTGGTGAAAAGCCAATTACGATGTTGCGTAGCAGACTCAATATAGCTCATTAGCGAGGAATTTGTAATCGTATCCATCACGGAGTGACGCAGCTGCTGCCTCTACTGCTGTAACGAGCACGCGGCTACATGCGAACAGACAACATCGTCGCCTTCCATGCTCAGATGTCAGCTACTTCGCTGGTTTGAACTAGGTACAGATACAGTACCTCCCGCTACACTCTGTTTGTTACTTCACTCACGGACTCAAGAAACGGTTGTTTTCTTCTTCAGCCCGAAGACTGCTTTGTAGCAGTTCACTTCGATACTCTCTTCTGTACGAGCCTGAATAGTTACTGAAACTTACATCCATTTGAACATGCTTACTGTATTCAAGCCTTGGTATCGCTCTAAAATTTTTGTCCCCTCCCTCACTTCCTTTCGTTACCAGATTTACTGTCCTTTGCTGTCTCAGGATGTGTGCTGCCAGCTGATCCCTTCTTTTTATAAAGCTGTCCGCAGCTCGTGGTCGTGCGGTAGCGTTCTCGCTTCCCACGCCCGGGTTCCCGGGTACGATTCCCGGCGGGATCAGGGATTTTCTCTGCCTCGTGATGACTGGGTGTTGTGCGATGTCCTTAGGTTAGTTAGGTTTAAGTAGTTCTAAGTTCTAGGGGACTGATGAGCATAGACGTTATGTCCCATAGTGCTCAGAGCCATTTGAAACATTTTTTTTTTTTGTCAAGCCTGGCAATAAATTTCCTTTTTCTGTAATTAGATTCGTCCTTGCGACCCAGTCTTCTGAATTCTTCCGTGGCACCACGTTTCAAAAGCTCCTATCCCCTTCTTGTCGGAACTACTCATCGTTATCGACCACGATTTGCTTCTGTACAATGCTACGCTTCAGACCAACGTCTTCTTAAGACTTCAATTTATATTACATGCAAAACTTCGTATTTTTCAGAAATGCTTTTGTTGCTGTAGCCAACCTGTATTTTCTGTCTTCTGCACTTCGGCCGTCATCAGTTACTTTGCTGCCCAAAAGCGTAATACGTCTGCTTCTTTCACTGTCTCATTTCCTAATCCGTTCCCAGTTAATCACCCTTGTTTTACTTTCGTTAACTGTCATCCTATAGTCTCTTTTCGTGACACTATCTGTTGTTGTTGTTGTTGTTGTTGTTGTTGTTGTTGTTGTGGTCTTCAGTCCTGAGACTGGTTTGATGCAGCTCTCCATGCTACTCTATCCTGTGCAAGCTTCTTCATCTCCCAGTACCTACTGCAACCTACATCCTTCTGAATCTGCTTAGTGTATTCATCTCTTGGTCTCCCCCTACGATTTTTACCCTCCACGATGCCCTCCAATACTAAATTGGTGATCCCTTGATGCCTCAGAACATGTCCTACCAACCGATCCCTTCTTCTGGTCAAGTTGTGCCACAGACTCCTCTTCTCCCCAATCCTATTCAGTACCTCCTCATTAGTTATGTGATCTACCCATCTAAACTTCAGCATTCTTCTGTAGCACCACATTTTGAATGCTTCTATTCTCTTCTTGTCCAAACTATTTACCGTCCATGTTTCACTTCCATACATGGCTACACTCCATACAAATACTTTCAGAAATGACTTCCTGACACTTAAATCTATACTCGATGTTAACAAATTTCTCTTCTTCAGAAACGCTTTCCTTGGCATTGCCAGTCTACATTTTATATCCTCTCTACTTCGACCATCATCGGTTATTTTGCTCCCCAAACAGCAAAACTCCTTTACTACTTAAGTGTCTCATTTCCTAATCTAATACCCTCAACATCACCCGACTTAATTTAACTACATTCCATTATCCTCGTTTTGCTTTTGTTGATGTTCATCTTATATCCTCCCTTCAAGACACCATCCATTCCGTTCAACTGCTCTTCCAAGTCCTTTGTTGTCTCTGACAGAATTACAATGTCATCGACGAACCTCAAAGTTTTTATTTCTTCTCCATGGATTTTAATACCTACTCCGAATTTTTCTCTTGTTTCCTTTACTGCTTGCTCAATATACAGATTGAATAATATCGGGGAGAGGCTACAACCCTGTCTCACTCCCTTCCCAACCGCTGCTTCCCTTTCATGTCCCTCGACTCTTATAACTGCCATCTGGTTTCTGTACAAATTGTAAATAGCCTTTCGCTCCCTGTATTTTATCCCTGCCACCATTAGAATTTGAAAGAGAGTATTCCAGTCAACATTGTCAAAAGCTTTCTCTAAGTCTACAAATGCTAGAAACGTAGGTTTGCCTTTCCTTAATCTTTCTTCTAAGGTAAGTCGTAATGTCAGTATTGCCTCACGTGTTCCAGTATTTCTACGGAATCCAAACTGATCTTCCCCCGAGGCCGGCTTCTACTAGTTTTTCCATTTGTCTGTAAAGAATTCGTGTTAGTATTTTGCAGCTGTGGCTTATTAAACTGATTGTCCGGTAATTTTCACATCTGTCAACACCTGCTTTCTTTGGGATTGGAATTATTATATTCTTCTTGAAGTCTGAGGGTATTTCGCCTGTCTCATACATCTTGCTCACCAGATGGTAGAGTTTTGTCAGGACTGGCTCTCCCAAGGCCGTCAGTAGTTCCAATGGAATGTTGTCTACTCCGGGGGCCTTGTTTCGACTCAGGTCTTTCAGTGCTCTGTCAAACTCTTCACACAGTATCGTATCTCCCATTTCATCTTCATCTACATCCTCTTCCATTTCCATAATATTGTCCTCAAGTACATCGCCCTTGTATAGACCCTCTATATACTCCTTCCACCTTTCTGCTTTCCCTTCTTTGCTTAGAACTGGGTTTCCATCTGAGCTCTTGATGTTCATACAAGTGGTTCTCTTATCTCCAAAGGTCTCTCTAATTTTCCTGTAGGCAGTATCTATCTTACCCCTAGTGAGAAAAGCCTCTACATCCATACATTTGTCCTCTAGCCATCCCTGCTTAGCCATTTTGCACTTCCTGTCGATCTCATTTTTGAGACGTTTGTATTCCTTTTTGCCTGCTTCATTTACTGCATTTTTATATTTTCTCCTTTCATCAATTCAATATTTTTTCTGTTACCCAAGGATTTCTACTAGCCCTCGTCTTTTTACCTATTTGATCCTCTGCTGCCTTCACTACTTCATCCCTCAAAGCTACCCATTCCTCTTCTACTGTATTTCTTTCCCCAATTCCTGTCAATTGTTCCCTTATGCTCTCCCTGAAACTCTCTACAACCTCTGGTTCTTTCAGTTTATCCAGGTCACATCTCCTTAAATTCCCACCTTTTTGCAGTTTCTTCAGTTTTATTCTACAGGTCATAACCAATAGATTATGGTCAGAGTCCACATCTGCCCCTGGAAACGTCTTACAATTTAAAACCTGGTTCCGAAATCTCTGTCTTACCATTATATAATCTATCTGATACCTTTTAGTATCTCCAGGTTTCTTCCATGTATACAACCTTCTATCATGATTCTTAAACCAAGTGTTAGCTATGATTAAGTTGTGCTCTGTGCAAAATTCTACCAGGCGGCTTCCTCTTTCATTTCTTAGCCCCAATCCATATTCACCTACTACGTTTCCTTCTCTCCCTTTTCCTACACTCGAATTCCAGTCACCTATGACTATTAAATTTTCGTCTCCCTTCACTATCTGAATAATTTCTTTTATTTCATCATACATTTCTTCAATTTCTTCGTCATCTGCAGAGCTAGTTGGCATATAAACTTGTACTACTGTAGTAGGTGTGGGCTTCGTATCTATCTTGGCCACAGTAATGCGTTCACTATGCTGTTTGTAGTAGCTTACCCGCATTCCTATTTTCCTATTCATTATTAAACCTACTCCTGCATTACCCCTATTTGACTTTGTGTTGATAACCCTATAGTCACCTGACCAGAAGCCTTGTTCCTCCTGCCACCGAACTTCACTAATTCCCACCATATCTAACTTTAACCTATCCATTTCCCTTTTTAAATTTTCTAACGTAGCTGCCCGATTAAGGGACCTGACATTTCACGCTCCGATCCGTAGAACGCCAGTTTTCTTTCTCCTGATAACGACATCCTCTTGAGTAGTCCCCGCCCGGAGATCCGAATGGGGGACTATTTTACCTCCGGAATATTTTACCCAAGGGGACGCCATCATCATTTAATCATACAGTAAAGCTGCATGCCCTCGGGAAAAATTACGGCCGTTGTTTCCCCTTGCTTTCAGCCATTTGCAGTACCAGCACAGCAAGGCCGTTTTGGTTATTGTTACAAGGCCAGATCAGTCAATCATCCAGACTGTTGCCCTTGCAACTACTGAAAAGGCTGCTATCCCTCTTCAGGAACCACACGTTTGTCTGGCCTCTCAACAGATACCCCTCTGTTGTGGTTGTACCTACGGTACGGCTGTCTGTATAGCTGAGGCACGCAAGCCTCCCCACCAACGGCAAGGTCCATGGTTTCAATTCCTCTTCCAAATGCATCGCTGCCTGTTACACAATTCTAATATTATCAGCATACCTCAAGGTTCTTACTTCATCTCCCTGAACTTTGAAAAAAGGATGGGGACAAGACTGTCGGATGTATTGAGTTAGCAGATTTAAGTAATTTAGAATATATCATACTTTATTCTAAAAAAAAACAATATGATACTTATTTGACATTTTACACATGCAAGTTTATAAGTAATTACAAGTCATAGAATTAATGTGTCATTTGACTTTGGATTTGGGAAAATAATGTATCAATATGGTTTTAAACGATGCCTATCTTCTTTGATAGTAATACACTCAACGTTAATAATATGTAATTGATGCTGCAAATTAAGGCAGTCCCTGAGCTGTCAAATGATGAAACTGAATTAAAGCTCATCTGTTCGTGCCTGGCATGCTAGGTTACATGCCTGTATTAATAGCGCCAAACTGATTAATACGAGGCGTGTTTTTAAGTAAGGTCCGTTTGAACATAAGTACACAACAAAAGGTTATTTCAAAAAAGTAAATTTATTTTCAGAAAGTACATACTTCGCTCTAACCGAGCGAGGTGGCGCAGTGGTTAGACACTGGACTCGCATTCGGGAGGACGACGGTTCAATACCGCGTCCGGCCATCCTGATTTAGGTTTTCCGTGATTTCCCTAAACCGCTCCAGGCAAATGCCGGGATGGTTCCTTTCAAAGGGCACGGCCGACTTCCTTCCCCGTCCTTCCCTAATCCGATGAGACCGATGACCTCGCTGTCTGGTCTCCTTCCCCAAAACCAACCAACCAACTTCGCTCTATTTTTCGACATAATTGCCAAGTTTGTTCAGATACGTATCATACCTCTCAACCAATTTTAAAACACCCTCTTCTTAAAAACTTGCCACTTGCTCCGATAACCAAGGGTTCACTGCGGTCTTCACGTCGTCGTCATCATTGTAACAGTTGCCACTGAGGTGTTGTTTGAGGTGGAGGAACAGATGGTAATCGCTCGGCGCAAGATCAGGACTGTAGGGCGGGTGGGCTAAAACTTCGCAGCCAAAACTGTCCAATAAATCGCGGGTCTGACCTGCAGTGTGCGGTCTTGCACTGTCGTGGAGATGGACAATTCCCTTTGTCAGCATGCCGCGTCTTTTGTTTTGAATCGCTCTGCGTAGATTTCTCAGGGTTTGGCAGTATGCTTCTGCCTTGATAGTGGTTCCTTGTTGCATGAAGTCGACCAACAAAACACCATGCCTATCCCAACACACCGACGCCATGATTTTGCGCTGTGGCAGTCTGTTTGGCCTTCACCTTTACAGGGAAGTGTGTGTATCTCCGTTCCATGCTCTGTTGCTTCGATTCGGGAGTGATATGCGACCCCATGTTTCGCATCCAGTTACGATCTGACTTAAGAAGCCGTGACCTTCTTCGTGATAACGAGTCAACTTCATCGCACACTCAAATCTTTGGTTTTTGTGGTCCTCTTTTAGGAATTTCGGAATCCAACGGGTGCACAGTTTCCTAAACTTTAGGTGTTCAGAAACAATGTTGTAAAGCACTGATCTAGACACGTCAGGAAATTCGTTTGAGAGACCTGTTCTTGTGAAGCGCCTGTTCTCACGAATCCTCGCCTAAACTGAAGCCACCAAATCGTCTGCAGTCAAAGAAGGGCGACCGGAGCGGTCCTCATCATGCACGTTGTCACGGCCATCTTTGAATTCTGAGTACCAACATACGCACTTTGCTTTCACTCATAACAGGATCATCGAACGCTTCGAAAATCTGTCGATGAATTCTTGCAGCAGACAGGTTCCTTGCTGACAAAAACCGTATCACTGAACGAACCTCACACGCGGCGAGCGAGTTGATAGACAGTCTTAAACATTTTGAAAGCACAGAACAGAACCGTACAGGTTAGCTACAGAGCTGAAACTGAGCACAGTTGTTCCCGAGGCATGCCAGTATACGACGCACGCGCTCGTTGCGGTATGCGCGCGAACTATTAGCGTCTATAACAAAACGGACCTTATTTACAAAACACGCCTCGTACTTTGCGTTGTTGTGCTGCTTCGTTCAGTGTACAATGCCAATCGCTGTACCAACGAGTGCAAATCTAATTTAATTTGTGTTCTTGATAGCAGCATTTCTCCGCACTCTGCATTATTTTACGGGCTTTACTTACGTAATGTGAAGAGGTTTCGAAGTTGTGCATAGCGAATGATCTTCATTTGTGGTCTCTCATCTTCATTCATCTGTCAAATAATGCAGCGCCAACTACTGTTAGTCTGTTGACGGTACTTGGTTCAAAATGGTTCAAATGGCTCTGAGCACTATGGGACTCAACTGCTGTGGTCATCAGTCCCCTAGAACTTAGAACTACTTAAACCTAACTAACCGAAGGACATCACACACATCCATGCCCGAGGCAGGATTCGAACCTGCGACTGTAGCAGTCGCACGGTTCCGGACTGCGCGCCTAGAACCGAAGGACCACCGCGGCCGGCTGACGGTACTTCCAAGACAACGACTTTCGGCATTTTCCTACCATGTACCGACCTAGGACAGGGCGCAAGTGGTTGCAGCCATCTACACTCCTGGAAATTGAAATAAGAACACCGTGAATTCATTGTCCCAGGAAGGGGAAACTTTATTGACACATTCCTGGGGTCAGATACATCACATGATCACACTGACAGAACCACAGGCACATACACACAGGCAACAGAGCATGCACAATGTCGGCACTAGTACAGCGTATATCCACCTTTCGCAGCAATGCAGGCTGCTATTCTCCCATGGAGACGATCGTGGAGATGCTGGATGTAGTCCTGTGGAACGGCTTGCCATGCCATTTCCACCTGGCGCCTCAGTTGGACCAGCGTTCGTGCTGGACGTGCAGACCGCGTGAGACGACGCTTCATCCAGTCCCAAACATGCTCAATGGGGGACAGATCCGGAGATCTTGCTGGCCAGGGTAGTTGACTTACACCTTCTAGAGCACGTTGGGTGGCACGGGATACATGCGGACGTGCATTGTCCTGTTGGAACAGCAAGTTCCCTTGCCGGTCTAGGAATGGTAGAACGATGGGTTCGATGACGGTTTGGATGTACCGTGCACTATTCAGTGTCCCCTCGACGATCACCAGTGGTGTACGGCCAGTGTAGGAGATCGCTCCCCACACCATGATGCCGGGTGTTGGCCCTGTGTGCCTCGGTCGTATGCAGTCCTGATTGTGGCGCTCACCTGCACGGCGCCAAACACGCATACGACCATCATTGGCACCAAGGCAGAAGCGACTCTCATCGCTGAAGACGACACGTCTCCATTCGTCCCTCCATTCACGCCTGTCGCGACACCACTGGAGGCGGGCTGCACGATGTTGGGGGGTGAGCGGAAGACGGCCTAACGGTGTGCGGGACCGTAGCCCAGCTTCATGGAGACGGTTGCGAATGGTCCTCGCCGATACCCCAGGAGCAACAGTGTCCCTAATTTGCTGGGAAGTGGCGGTGCGGTCCCCTACGGCACTGCGTAGGATGCTACGGTCTTGGCGTGCATCCGTGCGTCGCTGCGGTCCGGTCCCAGGTCGACGGGCACGTGCACCTTCCGCCGACCACTGGCGACAACATCGATGTACTGTGGAGACCTCACGCCCCACGTGTTGAGCAATTCGGCGGTACGTCCACCCGGCCTCCCGCATGCCCACTATACGCCCTCGCTCAAAGTCCGTCAACTGCACATACGGTTCACGTCCACGCTGTCGCGGCATGCTACCAGTGTTAAAGACTGCGATGGAGCTCCGTATGCCACGGCAAACTGGCTGACACTGACGGCGGCGGTGCACAAATGCTGCGCAGCTAGCGCCATTCGACGGCCAACACCGCGGTTCCTGGTGTGTCCGCTGTGCCGTGCGTGTGATCATTGTTTGTACAGCCCTCTCGCAGTGTCCGGAGCAAGTATGGTGGGTCTGACACACCGGTGTCAATGTGTTCTTTTTTCCATTTCCAGGAGTGTATGTACCAGCCACGTCATCACGCGTGATCTTTATTCTGTCTGGTAACAATAGACAGCACACAGATATAAAGAGTGGCCAAATATCTCACGAAATAAGTGTCAAACGAAAAAACTGCAAAGAACGAAACTTGTCTAGCTTGAAGCAAGAAACCAGATGGCGCTATGGTTGGCCCGCTAGATGCCACTGCCATAGGTCAAACGGATATCAACTGCGTTTCTTTAAATAGCAACCCCCATTTTTATTACATATTCGTATAGTACGTAAAGAAATATGAAAGTTTTAGTAGGACGACTTTTTTCGCTTTGTGACAGATGGCGCTGTAATAGTCACAAACGTATAAGTACGTGCTATCACGTAACATTGCGCTAGTGCGGACGGTATTTGCTTCGTGATACGTTACCCGTGTTAAAATGGACCGTTTACCAATTGCGGAAATCGTGTTGACGTATGGCTGTTGTGATCAAAATGCGCAACGGGCGTAAGATATGTATGCTGCTCGGTATCCTGGACGACATCATCCAAATGTCCGGACCGTTCGCCGGATAGTTACGTTATTTAAGGAAACAGGAAGTGTTCAGCCACGTGTGAAACGTCAACCACGACCTGCAACAAATGATGATGCCCAAGTAGGTGTTTCAGTTGCTGTCGCGGCTAATCCGCACATCAGTAGCAGACAAATTGCGCGAGAATCGGGAATCTCAAAAACGTCGGTGTTCAGAACGCTACATCAACATCGACTGCACCCGTACCATATTTCTATGCCCCAGGAATTGAATGGCGACGACTTTGAACGTCGTGTACAGTTCTACCACTGGGGACAGGTGAATTTACGGGACGATGACAGATTTTTTGCACGCGTTCTATTTAGCGACGAAGCGTCATTCACCAACAGCGGTAACGTAAACCGGCATAATGTGCACTATTGGGCAACGGAAAATCCACGATGGCTGGGACAAGTGGAACATCAGCGACGTTTGCGGGTTAATGTATGGTGCGGCATTATGGGAGGAAGGATAATTGCCATCGATAAAATGGGGGCCAATCTAAATGGTGCTATGTATGCTGATTTCCTACGTAATGTTCTACCGATGTTACTGCAAGATTTTTCACTGCATGACAGAAAGGCGATGTACTTCCAATATGATGGATGTCCGGCACATAGCTCGCGTGTGGTTGAAGCGGTATTGAATAGCACATTTTTTTTATGACAGGTGCATTGGTCGTCGAAGCATCATACCATGGCCCGCTCGTTCACCGGATCTGACGTCCCCGGATTTCATTCTGTGGGGAAAGTTGAAGGATATTTGCTATCGTGATCCACCGACAACGGCTGACAACATGCGTCAGTGCATTGTCAATGAATGTGCGAACATTATGGAAGGCGAACTACTCGCTGTTCAGAGGAATGTCGTTACACCTATTGCCAAATGCATTGAGGTTGACGGACATCGTTTTGCGCATTTATTGCATTAATGTCGTATTTACAGGTAATCACGCTGTAACAGCACGCGTTCTCAGAAATGATAAGTTCACAAATGTACATGTATCGCATTGGAACAACCGAAATAAAATGTTCAAACCTACCTGTTACCAACTGTTCGTCTAAAATTGTCAGCCATACGTTTGTGACTATTACAGCGCCATCTATCACAAAGCGAAAAAAGTGGTACAACTAAAACATTCATATTTCTCTACGTACTACACGAATATATAATAAAAAATGGGGGTTCCTATTTAAAGAAACGCAGTTGCCATCCTTTCGACCTATGGCAGCGCCATCTAGCGGGCCAACCATAGCGCCATCTGGTTTCCCCCTTCAAGCTAGACAAGCTTCGTTCTTTGTAGTTTTTTCGTTTGACGTTTATTTCGTGAGATATTTGGCCCGGTCACGATCAATGGACCACACTGTATAACGTGGTCTGCCTGGTTTAAATATGGTTGTTCCTTCAAGTTTCCACTTCATAATCACATCGCTGAGTGTCGCTTTTGAGCAGCTTTAGGAAGGTTTAAATAGTCCTCATGGATCTGTTACTCAGGCGACATCCAATGACGATTCCACTTTCGAAGTAAATGAGCTCTCCAAGCCATCGATTCTGTAATATTGTCTCTCTAAAGCCTCCTTTTGAAGTGACATCTAGAGGTTAATTCCGTACTGCGTCCGGATACTTTTGATCAGAGAGCGTGTACGTACTCGTATATTTCAACATGGAAAAGTAATCGAAAAGTACTGAAAGTAGTGCCATTCCCATGGTCTTCATTCACTTTCTGGTGACTATCGAATACATTGAAATAACTCCACAAAGCCAGGTAATCAGATACAGTAATATGGAAATAAAACTCACAAGAAACTGGCAGATCGAAAAAGAGAATTGAGCAAGAAAGTAAGAAGGAAGAGAAAAACTGCATACTCACATGAAGCTTGCTTAAACTTTTACTAACTGTACTAGGACTGCAGGTCGCGGAGTATATGGAGTCAATGAGAGGTAAATGGAAAACTAACATTATTTGAAGACAGAAGCCACTGAATTGTATTTGAAACTGGTGAATGTGTAAGGGCTGTGCTCTTGTATGGGCAGCTTGCTTTATTGTGGAGTGCTTGCAACACAAAAGACTTAGCATAAGCAATTGCAATTAGAGATGAGTGGGACACGGCTAGTAGTTTAGGGCATACGAATCAGGTCCCTCGTGAATGTTAACGTATTTCCCGAATAGTTTCTTAAGCCATACAAAACTATTCCACTTGCTGTGTAAGACATGTGAGCTAGGGGAAATATTCTCAGACTTCAAGATGAATGTAATAATTCCCAATTTCAGAAGAGTCAGCTACTGTAGGGTATGGAGTCTACCGATCAATCATTTTAATCAGTCATGATTGGAAAATAATGACACGATTTATTTGCAGAAAAATGGAAAAACTGGTAGAAGCTGACGTCAGGGAAGATCAGATTGGGGTCCAGAGAAATGTAGGATCGCGTGTGTAATACTCACCCTATGGCACGTCTTAGAAAGAAGGCTGCAGAAAGGCAAATTAGAGTAATTTTATGTAATTTGTAAGTTTAGAGCAGGGGTGTCCACTATATGGAATACAAGGTAATTCTGTGGTACTTATGTACAATTGCCATACAGAACCTTTTTCACCTAATTCCGATCATTGCAAGTCGGTAGAAGTTTGAAATCTTCATTTAGATTACAGTTAGTACATATGTTGGCTATGTAACAGCACAGTATCTCTGTTATAACAGGTTTAATTTGGTATCATATCCATTGCAACTAATAAGAACCACATTTGAACACGAATATCTCTATAATGGGCTTTTCAGAACTCTTCATACTTTCGAGTGCAGTATCTACCGCAGCAGATAATCGTTACGAATCAAAATGTGTCAGTATCGCACGTGATGGCGAAAGCTATTTCCCTTTCGCTCCGTCGCCCAGCTGTGGTCATCACCCTCATTCCACTCGTTCACCTCCCTTCCACCAATCAAAAGTAAAGAAAGTTATTTATAACGCGGTTGTACTGTACTACACTCCTGGAAATGGAAAAAAGAACACATTGACACCGGTGTGTCAGACCCACCATACTTGCTCCGGACACTGCGAGAGGGCTGTACAAGCAATGATCACACGCACGGCACAGCGGACACACCAGGAACCGCGGTGTTGGCCGTCGAATGGCGCTAGCTGCGCAGCATTTGTGCACCGCCGCCGTCAGTGTCAGCCAGTTTGCCGTGGCATACGGAGCTCCGTCGCAGTCTTTAACACTGGTAGCATGCCGCGACAGCGTGGACGTGAACCGTATGTGCAGTTGACGGACTTTGAGCGAGGGCGTATAGTGGGCATGCGGGAGACCGGGTGGACGTAACGCCGAATTGCTCAACACGTGGGGCGTGAGGTCTCCACAGTACATCGATGTTGTCGCCAGTGGTCGGCGGAAGGTGCACGTGCCCGTCGACCTGGGACCGGACCGCAGCGACGCACGGATGCACGCCAAGACCGTAGCATCCTACGCAGTGCCGTAGGGGACCGCACCGCCACTTCCCAGCAAATTAGGGACACTGTTGCTCCTGGGGTATCGGCGAGGACCATTCGCAACCGTCTCCATGAAGCTGGGCTACTGTCCCGCACACCGTTAGGCCGTCTTCCGCTCACGCCCCAACATCGTGCAGCCCGCCCCCAGTGGTGTCGCGACAGGCGTGAATGGAGGGACGAATGGAGACGTGTCGTCTTCAGCGATGAGAGTCGCTTCTGCCTTGGTGCCAATGATGGTCGTATGCGTGTTTGGCGCCGTGCAGGTGAGCGCCACAATCAGGACTGCATACGACCGAGGCACACAGGGCCAACACCCGGCATCATGGTGTGGGGAGCGATCTCCTACACTGGCCGTACACCACTGGTGATCGTCGAGGGGACACTGAATAGTGCACGGTACATCCAAACCGTCATCGAACCCATCGTTCTACCATTCCTAGACCGGCAAGGGAACTTGCTGTTCCAACAGGACAATGCACGTCCGCATGTATCCCGTGCCACCCAACGTGCTCTAGAAGGTGTAAGTCAACTACCCTGGCCAGCAAGATCTCCGGATCTGTCCCCCATTGAGCATGTTTGGGACTGGATGAAGCGTCGTCTCACGCGGTCTGCACGTCCAGCACGAACGCTGGTCCAACTGAGGCGCCAGGTGGAAATGGCATGGCAAGCCGTTCCACAGGACTACATCCAGCATCTCTACGATCGTCTCCATGGGAGAATAGCAGCCTGCATTGCTGCGAAAGGTGGATATACAGTGTACTAGTGCCGACATTGTGCATGCTCTGTTGCCTGTGTCTATGTGCCTGTGGTTCAGTCAGTGTGATCATGTGATGTATCTGACCCCAGGAATGTGTCAATAAAGTTTCCCCTTCCTGGGACAATGAATTCACGGTGTTCTTATTTCAATTTCCAGGAGTGTACATGTAAACATGAAATATAGGAAGGGGAATGAAAGGAAAGGGTGGTTGGACTAGGGACTCCGCGTTGCTCCGTGTGATAAGATAGAAATTTGATTCGGTTCTGATGGCCGAAGCGGATAAGGCAACTGTTCATGAGAAGTAGTAAATCCGATATAGAGTCCTAGGCTGGCACAGATTTTCAGGTTACGCTATTGCGTTACCACAATGTCGTGCGTGGTATATTTCCCGCCCTTCCTTTTCCTTCCCATATTTTATGTTTACAAGTTTGAATACCGCCAGGTGGCGAAGCGAGCTTGTGAAGCATCGTGTTTGTGTGGAATAGAGAGTGGGGACCTTTCCACCGACGGTAAGGAACGCAAATGCTTCGCCTTTTCGGAGATGATCGTTCCTAGGCGGCGGGCTGTGGCAATTTCACATTCGTCATTTACGTAGAGGATTTCCCCATTTGCGTCCCTTGTCGTCTCTAGAATGATCCCCCATTCGTCATTTACATATTTATATGAACATGTCCGAAAGAACATACACCACGTATTCGTATAACTGATTCACCTAGATGGGCAATGGATCCACCTTCTTCAGTGCTGATGCACAAGTCTGTATGACCTCCTGCGCGAATCTTAGAGTAGCGAGCATGGAGGAAATGGACAAGGGATGCGGATAGATGGCGCTCGGTGGAAGTGTTGGTCGGCCGTGAGGCGTGCCATGATAGTCCGCGCAGTTGCGATAACACTCTGACCCGAATGGTGCAGTGGTCAATGCACCTTCTCAGTAAACGGGAGATCCTGGGTTCGCATCCAGGGCTAGTAACATCCCGGTCAGGTACTGATTCCACTTAGTGTCCCAAAGCAACTGGAATCAGTAATACCTACCCTTTCCTTTCCGTTCTGCCCACCTCCATCTTAAATTTACGTATTTTCATTACCGCGTCACGTCCCTGCAACTACACGAGGTGGAATACAATCTCTCGGCGCGCAGTGGTCATAACATTTTCGCCCTCCAGTGTAAAGTGTCCGTAGGAATTCAGCTTGTTAAATCGGAAGTAGTTCTCTGAACTCATTCTTTGGTTCTTTCTAGTGCGAATCTCTTGTGTGACTCCTTTTACTTCCGATCACAAGAGGTGTCGCGTTCTCTTACTGCTAACAAGGGAACCTGTCCATCGCACCCCCCTCAGATTTATTTATAAGTTGGCACAGTGGACAGGCCTTGAAAAACTGAACACAGATCATTCGAGAAAACAGGAAGAAGTTGTGTGGAACTATGAAAAAAATAAGCAAAATTAACAAACTGAGTAGTCCATGCGTAAGACAGGCAACATCAAGGACAGTGTAAACTCAGCAGCGCCGTGGTCGCGTGACTATCGTGAGCAACTGCGGAACGAGAGGTCTTTGGTTCAAGTCTTCTCTCGAGTGAAAAGTTTAATTTTTTATTTTCGTACAATTATTATCTGTCCGTCCGTCCGTCCGTCCGTCCGTCCGTCCGATGCGAGGTAACTGCGACGTAGTATGGGGACGCTACACCTAAACAAACATCGAAGCACACGACGTCAATCGACTACAGCGCACGGAAGAGAGAGTATTCCTGCTAACGAGGCTCCCTGGCTGGCAGTTGACTGTTCGCTACTTTGGACGAGAGTGCTTTAAACACGTGAGATGTATTCCGTGGCCAATATGAATCCAGCAAATATAGCTCGCGACTTCAATAACAAGGTCAATGAATATTTTCCGAACTGTAAGGAATCGGAAAGATCCTTAAGCGATCGAACGATTGTCGAACATTAGTATGATTATTTCCTACATTTGTTGATAAACAGTACGTGTGGTGATGATTGTCTGAAAATAAAAAATTAAACTATTCACTTGCTTATTTATTTCATAGTTTCACACAACTTCTTCCTGTTATCTCGATTGATCTGTGTTCAGTTTTTCAAGGCCTATCCACTGTGCCAACTTATAAATAAATCTGAGGGGGGTACGATAGGGAGGTTCCCTTGTAAGAAGAGAGCGGGTGCAGCCACTGCATTTGTTTGCAGCTCCCCGGTGGCATAACGCGCTGGCTTAACGTTCCGTTCCCGGCTACTGAAAGTTGAATCCCGCCTGCGATCAGGCAGGGGGGCGGCTGCATAATTCAGCCAGGCAGCGGAGCTTCCCACGAGAGCTGTTGGCCGTAACTAGCCGCGCCCTGGCCTCCCCCCCCCCTCCCCACTCCCACCCCCAGTGCGGTACAGAACTTGAGCTCTCCCAAGGCTTCCACAGCAGGCACTGCGACCGGAACACAGCCCCCGTTCCGGATCCTGCTATAAATCGCCAGCAGCGTCTTCCGTTCAGATCGCGTGGTCGACATCCACTGCTCTTTGGACAAGTGCACCTTCGATGTGACTGGAATTACAGTCAACTTCAGTAGAGAAAAAAAAATCCCAATACGCAGAAGTGACCGTAAATCACTGCTGCTGCAGAGGTGTACCTTGCGGAAAATAAGAAAATGACGGTATAAATTTTGTGTGTAGGAAGATGGTATATGTTCATTCGGACATGTCCGAAAGAACAGATATACAGGGTGAGTCACCTAACATTACCGCTGGATATATTTCGTAAACCACATCAAATACTGACGAATCGATTCCACAGACCGAACGTGAGGAGAGGGGCTAGTGTAATTCGTTAATACAAACCATAAAAAAATGCACGGAAGTACGTTTTTTAACACAAACGTACGTTTTTTTTAAAATGGAACCCCGTTAGTTTTGCTAGCACATCTGAACATATAAACAAATACGTAATCAGTGCCGTTTGTTGCATTGTAAAATGTTAGTTACATCCGGAGATATTGTAACCTAAAGTTGACGCTTGCGTACCACTCCTCCGCTGTTCGATCGCGTGTATCGGAGAGCACCGAATTACGTACGGATCCAAAGGGAACGGTGATGGACCTTAGGTACAGAAGAGACTGGAACAGCACATTACGTCCACATGCTAACACCTTTCTATTGGTCTTTTTCACTGACGCACATGTACATTACCATGAGGGGTGAGGTACACGTACACACGTGGTTTCCGTTTTCAATTACGGAGTGGAATAGAGTGTGTTCCGACATGTCAGGGCAATAGATGTTCAATGTGGTAGCCATCATTTGCTGCACACAATTGCAATCTCTGGCGTAATGAATGTCGTACACGCCGCAGTACATTTGGTGTAATGTCGCCGCAGGATGCCACAATACGTTGTTTCATATCCTCTGGGGTTGTAGGCACATCACGGTACACATTCTCCTTTAACGTACCCCACAGAAAGAAGTCCAGAGGTGTAAGATCAGGAGAACGGGCTGGCCAATTTATGCGTCCTCCACGTCCTATGAAACACCCGTCGAACATCCTGTCAAGGGTCAGCCTAGTGTTAATTGCGGAATGTGCAGGTGCACCATCATGCTGATACTACATACGCCGACGCGTTTCCAGTGGGACATTTGCGAACAACGTTGGCAGGTCATTCTGTAGAAACGCGATGTATGTTGCAGCTGTTTGGGCCCCTGCAATGAAGTGAGGACCAATGAGGTGGTCGCCGATGATTCCGCACCATACATTTACAGTCCACGGTCGCTGTCGCTCTACCTCTCTGAGCCAGCGAGGATTGTCCACGGACCAGTAATGCATGTTCCGTAGATTCACTGCCCCGTGGTTTGTGAAACCTGCTTCATCGGTAAACAGGTAGAACTGCAACGCATTCTCTGTTAATGCCCATTGACAGAATTACAAAAATGGTTCAAATGGCTCTGAGCACTATGGGACTCAACTGCTGAGGTCATTAGTCCACTAGAACTTAGAACTAGTTAAACCTAACTAACCTAAGGACATCACAAACATCCATGCCCGAGGCAGGATTCGAACCTGCGACCGTAGCGGTCTTGCGGTTCCAGACTGCAGCGCCTTTAACCGCACGGCCACTTCGGCCGGCCACAGAATTACACTCGATGATTAAAGTCATCACCATGTAATTGCTGATGTAGCGACACATGAAACGGGTGAAAGCGGTGACGATGCAGTATGCGCATGACACTACTTTGACTCAGTCCACCAGCTCTCGCAATGTCCCGTGTACTCATGTGTGGGTTCATGGCAACAGCAGCTAACACACCAACTGCACCCGCTTCTCCTGTGACGGGTCTGTTACGGACCCGTTTGCGTGCTACAACCATACCTGTTGCATACAGTTGGCGGTAGATGTTTTGCAATGTGCGGCACGTTGGATGCTCTCTGTCCCGGTACCGTTCTGCATATTCCCTGCAGGCTTCAGCTGCATTTCGTCGACACTCGCCATAGATGAGTATCATCTCCGCCTTTTCAGAGTTCGAATACACCATGGTCACAGTTCCTACAACACTACACTATCACAGACATCTGGTAACACGGTGTACTACAGTTGGTCTGCGTGCGGAGACGAATGCAGAATAACAATAGCAGCAAGCGCTACATGTGGACACTGCGACAGCTAGACCAAACCACAACAGTGCACTACAGCCACACTCGTAAACACGGTCGTCATCGTAAACATGTCCCTGCAGATGCTGCTCGCCGACCGTGGCCCGTGTTTGTTACAACACGCAACTGAACGTCGGAGGTTTCAAGCGTCAACTTTAGGTTACAATATCTCCGGATGTAATTAACATTTTACAATGCAACAATCGGCACTGATTACGTATTTGTTTATATGTTCAGATGTGCTAACAAAACTAACGTGGTTCCATTTAAAAAAACGTAGGTTTGTGTTAAAAAACATACTTCCGTGCATTTTTGTATGGTTTGTATTAAACAATTATACTAGCCCCTCTCCTCACGTTCGGTCTGTGGAATCGGTTCGTCAGTATTTGATGTGGTTTACGGAATATATCCGGCGGTAACGTTAGGTGACTCACCCACAGGGTGAAAAGTATGTAAACCGACAAACTCTGGGAGGTTGTAGGGGACATTAAAACAAATATTTTTTCCTATGGGGATTATTTAAACCAGTGGAGGCCGTATTACGCTCTTCAGTTGTTAGAGGGCGTATTACGCTCTTCAATTATAGGCAACTGCTGTCCGTCAGTGTAGTAGTGCATTGTCTCTGTTTACTAATGGAGCGATACACCTGGAGTGAGTACACTGATATGGTTGGTGAGTACTACGTAGCGCACCACAACGGACGAGCTGCACAGCGGGTTTATTAACAACAATATCCTAATCGCCGTATCCCGCATCATACGACCTTTGGTGCTGTGTCCCAACGTCTGCGTGAGACCGAGTCATTTAGCACATTACCTAGACAGGGACACCGTCGCACGGTAAGAACGCTGCAATTTGAGGAAACTGTCTTGCAGCATGTGGAGCGGGATCCTTCAATCAGCACTCGTGCAATTGCATGTAACATGGGGACGAATCAGACGAATGTGAGAACAGTCCTTCGAGAGCAATTATAACGTCCCTTTCAGTTATAGCATGTCCACAACCTGGAACCAGTTGATTATCCACCCACAGCACAGTTTTCGCAGTGGTACCTGGAGCAGTGTGAAATGCATCCTACATTTCCATCCTCTATGTTGTTTACCGATGAATCAACGTTCGGGCGTGATGGCGTCTTCAACATGCACAATTCGCATGTTTGGAGTGAGGATAACCCACATGCCACAGTTACTAGCGCTCATCGAGTGCGGTTCTTCGTTAATGTGTGGACCGGTGTTGTTGGGGACTGTTTAATTGGGCCGTATCTGCTACCTAGGCCATTAAATGGCAGGCACTATTACAATTTTCTCGCCAGAGCATTGCCAGAATTGCTGGAAGGCGTCCCGTTCCCTACAAGACAACCTTTGTTCACGTGTCAATGAAGGCATTTTTGAAAATCTACTGTAATTGAAATTGGGTTGTGTTAATGTTTTGTTTCTTGGTCATAAAAAAATGGAAATGTATTTGCTGGTTTGATTAATTTGCCGCCAGAGAAATCTTCCTCCTCACAGGAAAAATTACATCAGGGAAAAATATTTGTTTTGATGTCCCCTACAACCTCCCAGAGTTTGTCGGTAGTTAAGGCTCACCGGCCATTTGACCATTTTCTTCTGTGCGGATGCACAAACAGTGCCGGAACTCTTACGGAAATCGGCAAAAAGCGGCGAGTAATGAGTATAATGGGCAGGGGCACTATGAATATAGTGGGGGACGATAAGTTGCGAATGTGTGTCTCACGGGAGGTGTGCCAGAGGCGAGTCCTTGCAGTCGCACTATCCTCTGTGTCCTCGTTGACTCAGATGGATAGAGCGACTGCCATGTAAGCAGGAGATCCCGGGTACGAGTCCCCGTTGACTTATATCAAGGCCTGTATGCAGCTAAAGGGTATTCATTTCACTGTAAAATCAATTTTCACTCTGTAGCGGAGTGTGCGCTGATTTGAAACTTCCAGGCAGATTAAAACTGTGTGCCGTATCGGGTCTCGAACCGGGGACCTCTGTCTTTCGCGAGCAAGCGCTCTGCCGACTGTAGTATCCGAGTACGACTGACAATTCCGCTCCACAGTATTTCCGCCAGTAGCTGGCAGTGGAGGCAGGTCGTGAGTCGACAGCTCAGTAGGTAGTGCACTTCTTCACAAATGGCAAATGTCCCAGCTTCAAGTCCTCGTCGAATAGGCAGTTTTAATCTGCCAGACAGTTTCACTAAGAAACTGTACAATATACATCACCCGACCAAAAAAGTGAAGAATCCCTCAGACATAGTCGGCCGTCAAAATAATTTCGTACACGTACACACTAATGGCAGTTATGCAAAGTTTTCGGTAGCAGACAGGAAGGCCATCGCAGAGTGCTTACAAGGGGAGACCGCCAATTGTGAAATTCAGATTCGATTCATATTGCGCATAATAAAAGCTCATAGCCAGAGGTGTAATGTGGCAAAGCACCAAGATGCACTTCTCAACCGTTGTCGAGAAAATCGACAGTTAAAAGAAACCGTCGCGGTGAAATACTCTCTACGATTTGTAACTTCCTACAGCGTTGTGGCGCAGCGGTAAGCGCTCGGGTTCGTAATCCGAAGGTCGCCGGATCGAATCTCGCGCCATGCAACTTTTTTTTTAGTATTTGTTATTTGTAATAAAATTCCCGGCAATCAGTTGCAACAATTATGCATATAATAAGTTGTTGAAAGTCGTTTGTCGTGGAAAAACTGGCGACTTCGAACATGATTATGTTTTCTGCAAACAAAGTTGTATTTCACAAATATTATTAATTGTTTTCATAATGTTTACACGTGTAGTTAACGGAGGACGTAGAAACGATATTCCGAAACGAATACGTATAGTGTAAGTCAAACGTTCGAATTAGAGACCCCATTATATATATATATATATATATATATATATATATATATATATATATATATATATATATATATATATATATATTTGAATTACAAAAAACAAATACTAAAAAAATTGCATGGCGCGAGATTCGATCCGGCGACCTTTGACTTACGAGCCCAAGCACTTCCCGCTGCACCACGACGCTATAGGAAGTTATACATCGTAGAGAGTATTTCACCGCAACGGTTTCTATTAACTGTCGATTTTCTCGACAACGGCTGAGAAGTGCATCTTGGTGCTTTGCCACATTACACCTCTGGCCATGAGCTTTTATTATGCGCAGTATGAATCGAATCTGAATTTCACAATTGGCGGCCTCCCCTTGTTAGTACTGTTAATGCCAATAGCCACGCCGCAGAGACAACAACGGTTTCCGTCAGATCATCGAAGTAAAGCGTTGTCTCGACATGGCTGGCACTTGGATGGGTTACTGTCAGGATCTGCCGAGTACTGTTGGCAAGTGGGATGCACTCAGTCCTTGTGGGGCCAATTGAGGACTACTTGACTGAGAAGTAGCAGCACCGGTCACGAAAATCGACAACAGCCGGGAGAGTAATGTGCTGAGAACGTGCCCCTCAGTATCCACACCTGGTGAAGCATAAGGGCTGAGGATGACAAGGCGGCCGGTCGGTACCGTTTCGCTTTCTGGCCTGCCTGGCAGGAACATAACAGGCGGGAACTGCGATGGATATTGGTGATTACTCTGAATGACACGAAGAAGTCGCACACTCACGTGAGTTAGCGTAATCAAAAAAAAAAAAAAAAAAAAAAAAAAAAAAAAATGGTTCAAATGGCTCTGAGCACTATGGGACTTAAGATCTATGTTCATCAGTCCCCTAGAACTTAGAACTACTTAAACCTAACTAACCTAAGGACATCACACAACACCCAGTCATCACGAGGCAGAGAAAATCCCTGACCCCGCCGGGAATCGAACCCGGGAACCCGGGCGCGGGAAGCGAGAACGCTACCGCATGACCACGAGCTACGGACTTTAGCGTTATCAGCATCTGACAGAATCTGAAATGGGCCTCATTCTGGGTCTAGATATGGTTAGCTGGTCGAATCGTGCCATATTCAGATCGGTGCGGCGTTCGGATGTGACAGGTCTCTATTGCACTGTGTGGAGACATGAGGGCATGAACACTAGTCGTCATAGCTCCAGTCGACAATGTCTTACCGTCACAAGGAAGGCTACCCATACTGTGCACAAAGCACACTGTAACCCCTTCACAGCTGTGCCTCTCATCCAAGAAGTAGTGATGGGCTGCATGCGACATTCTGTGTCGTCCCCGACCAGTAGCCGAGGTTCGCAGCAGCCGGAGTATGGGATTACCGTCCTAAGCGTACGCTGCCGTTAACACCACAACGCAAAAGGCTGCTTTTTCAGTGGTCTCGCGGTCAGGAGCATAGACTGTTGATGAAGGGCGTCATACTATTTTCAGCGACGAGACAAAATTTTTGACTAAAGCGGATGACCATCTTCGGCGAGTGTATCGGTGAACTGGTGAGAGATGACATTTGTCCAATGTTTTGGAGCGGCACACCAGTGTTAGTCCGGGGATAGTGTAGAGATCCATCGTGTATGACTACAGGTAAGAGCTGATAGTGACTGGAAGAACTCCGACGGCACAGCGTTATGTCACGGACATCCTACATCCTCGTATGCTACCTCAGATGCGACATAGAATACGTGTATATACAGGGTGTAAATTTTAAGTTGACAAACCAGAAGTGATGTCAAAAAAGGGCTCTGAGCACTATGGGACTCAACTGCTGAGGTCATTAGTCCCCTAGAACTTAGAACTAGTTAAACCTAACTAACCTAAGGACATCACACACATCCATGCCCGAGGCAGGATTCGAACCTGCGACCGTAGCGGTCTCGCGGTTCCAGACTGCAGCGCCAGAACCGCGCGGCCACTTCGGCCGGCTATGAAGTGATGTCCTTAGGTTAGTTAGGTTTAAGTAGTTCTAAGTTCTAGGGGACTGATGACCATAGATGTTAAGTCCCATAGTGCTCAGAGCCAAACCAGAATAACTCGAATAATAAGCTTCACACGAAAAAATGTGTAGAATCCAAAGTTGATTATTTTCGAGGGGGACATCTGCTGGTGCTAAAATTAGCCGGCTACCCCAGCCCCTGGGGTTGGGGCGGTAGGTAACTTAATTTCAACTGGGGACCCCCATTTTGTATTGCAGAATCAAGTTTCTACATAAAAAACTACGTACATTTTGTCTTAAACATTAGATATGATTCTTGGTAGTTAGCGTTGTAATTAAAGAAATCCATGTTCTCATTTTTGGTGGAAAATGATTACGGATAATTAAAAAATACTTATTTACTTCGTAAATTTTGTTTCGCTAAAATTAAAATTCTCCCTCTCTCCCCATAATGTGGAGTTTGAGAGAAAAGAATTGGAATTTTACAAATTTTGACCCACATATTAATTTTTATTATAAAATATTATGTTCGTGAGTCAGTCAATTTTTTAGTTAATGAGTTCACTCGTTAGTAAGTAGGATGTTAGGTTGGTTAGTTAGGTAGTCAGATGATTTGTTTGATAATTAAAAGTTTTGTGGCCTCATGACCACGAAACAAACTAAACTTATCCGAATCTGCGGGAAAAATTAATATTTGGGTCAACTTTTGTAAAACTCTAATTCCTCTCTCTCAGACCCCACCCTATGGGGAGAGAGGTAGAGTTTTAGTTTTAGTGAATCAAAATTTACGAAGTAAATAAGTATTTTTTATTTATCCGTAACCATTACCCACGTAAAAATGAGAACATGGATTTGCTTGAATTACAGCGCCAACTACCAAGAATCAAAACACATGTTTGAGACAAAATGTCCGTAGTTTTTTATATAGAATCTAATTCTGCAATAAAATGTGGGTTCCCATTTGAAATTTTAAAGTGGCCTCCCGCCCCACCCCTAGGGGGCTGGGGTGGCCGGCTAATTTTAGCACCAGCAGATGTCCCCCTCGAAAATAATCAGCTTTTGATTCTACACATTTTTCCGTGTGTAGCTTATTTTTCGAGTTATTCTGGTTTGTCAACTTAAAAATTACACCCTGTATAAAGGCAATGCCCTGACTGACTGACTGAATCACTCATCATCGTCCAGCCCAAACCGTTACGGATAGAAACTTGAAGTTTGGAGAGGGTGTGCATCTTACGCCGTAGGCATTGTTTAAGAAGGGAATGACCATAATTCCCCTCCTAAGGGAGTGAAACAGAACATGAAAGGCTTTTTGAAAGCACGTCTTTATTAATGGAATTTTGAAGCTCGAACTTTGAAACCCGGTATTTGGCTTCTCAGTCAGAAAATAAAAAGAAATACGTGTTTCAGCATCTTTGGAAATTAAGCGACTAAGGAGGTAAAGTAGTGGATGAAAGTTTTTTTTGAAAATAAATAGTTACTAAAGAACTACTAAAAGATTTTTGAGGTTACATCTATGACAATTGGTATTTGACCTCTCGGTTAGAAATAAAATAAAATATACGTGTTTCAGTGTTCAAAAATGGCTCTCAGCACTATGGGACTTAACATCTGAGGTCATCAGTCTCCTAGAACTTAGAACTACTTAAACCTAACCAACTTAAGGACATCACACACATGCATGCCCGAGGCAGGATTCGAACCTGCGTCCGTGTCAGTCGCGCGGTTCCGGACTGAAGCGCCTAGAACCGCTCGGCTACCGCGGGCGGCTGTTTCAGTGTTTCTGGAAATTCATTTCCCAAGCGAATGCAATAGAGGCTGAAAATTTTTAAGAAAATTTTTCATTAAATTAAAACCTTAGAAAGCTAAATTTATGAAAATTGGTATTTCACTTCTCGGTTAGATACAAAGAAATATTTGTCAGTGGTGAAAGTTGTTGTGGAAATATCTCCAACAGAACGCAAAAGACATGATTAATGAAACATTTGGAATCCAGCTACCGGAATTGCTTTTTGGTCAGAAGCGCATTCGGAAAAGACCATGCTTATATGGCCTTTATGGCGTGAAAAGCTTAGAAGGTGTTACAGTTATTTGAACAACATAAAAATTTGATTAAATAATAACAAAAAAAATAATAATCTCTGCAGGCATACAGCGGAAGCGAGCGGAGCAGCTGGCTCTAAGCTAGCATAAATATGTACTCATATGTCGTATAGAAAATGGGAAATGTTGTTACCACAAACCTCGAAAAGTTGCTTACCGTCTTACTACAGACATTTACCGTTACTGGCACGTACATCTATGTACCGTCCGCTTGATGTTGAGTTACTGTTGTTGTGACCAGCAGGATCCGCACATGCGTCTCCAATAGAAAATGTGTGAAACCAGCTCGATCGTCAATTCCGTGCCAGTGTCAGTATTAAGGATATCAAAGACGAGTTACAGCTGCGCGTCAGCTTGCCTCGGGACAGATACAATAGCTTTATGACGCGCTTCCCGACTAAGTCATTGCATGCATACAGGCCAGACAGGGTGGAACGTCATACTGATGAGTGAGCTCATACTGAGAAGTTCTTTGTAAATTAGGCTCGATTTTGTAATCACTGAAATAACATAATACATCCACTCAGACCGCGAATTCTCATTTCGTTTCCTCTGCCCAGCTTAGTGATTCACTGTTTTTGTCAAGTAGTGTAATTCCGATCATCTTGAAAAAGATCATATGCGGCAGAAGAGCGATTTAAAAGTTTATTCAGTGTTAAAGGCGACCACAGACGTGAATTTGGTCCGTCACCACGGATTATTCTTTGCCCCTGCCTGCAGTTAAGATCCCTATCCAATTTGTAATCGCCGAACACGCGCCCAAATGCATTGACCTTCTAAGCTTCTCTCCTATTGTCGTCACGCTGCTTGTGCCACTTCTCCTAACATAAAGGTTATGTAAACTTCGAGCTCAGAAACTGTAATCTATGGTAGGATTCTGATCTGCGGGATTCATGAAATGTCTGTGTCGGTGACAGATTAACGAAAGAGTCATCTAATACAGATCATGGTTGTATTTGTACCCTATTTATTGTGAGCATTTCTCATTTTGTGATATACTGAAATATTAGGTCTAAAACTTTGCTTCCGCCGTTTTGCAATAGACGGCAGTAGTGGAAAGTAGTGGTGCAAGTCGTTCGTAGTGTCACATAGTAAGCTTAGGCATTTGAGAACATAACGCCATCAAAATATCAGTCGATTTTTGATGGCATCATAAAGTTATTCTCGACTGAATACGTCAACTTATGAACCCAATTCTTGTCATCTGCGGGAGGTTTTAATTTTCTGCTTTGATAAAGAAATCTGCGGCTGAGGCTCATAAAAAGCTGGGGAAGTCCTATGATGAGACGCCTGTTAGCAGAACTTCACAGAAAATGGTTTACATGCTTCAAGAATGGTGATTTTGACGTTTAAGACCGGCATGGGTGTGAAAGAGAGAAAGCTTTCGATGCTACTGCAACCGACCCGAACATTCACAGGAGATCGTTATCGACCGGCCGCGGTGGTCTAGCGGTTCTAGGCGCTCAGTCCGGAACCGCGTGACTGCCACGGTCGCAGGTTCGAATCCTGCCTCGGGCATGGATGTGTGTGATGTCCTTAGGTTAGTTAGGTTTAAGTAGTTCTAAGTTCTAGGGGACTGATGACCACAGATGTTTAGTCCCATAGTGCTCAGAGCCATTTGAACCATTTTTTTGAGATCGTTATTGAAAGCAACTGACATGCCCGAGCAGAGCACTGAAAGACAAACGGCCACACTACAGCGATAGACACGAGAAAATGATTTTGCAGCATGACAGTGCACCTCCCCATGTCGAAAATCCCGTCAAAACTTACTTGGAAACGTTAAAACGGGAAGTTCTAACCCACCCGCTGTATTCTCCAAATATTCCTCCCTCTGACTGACACCTTTCTCGATGTATGACACACGACCTGGCTGACTAGCACTTGCGGTCAAATGAACAAGAGTAAAATTGGATCGATTCATGGCTCCCCTCAAAATATGCCCAGTTTATACACTATGGGATTCGTATGCTGCCCTAAAGCTAGGAGAAAGCAGTGGCCAATGATGGCCAATAATTTGAATCGTAATTTTTGTTAAGTTTTTCACAATAAAGTCTTGAACGTCGTGAAGAAACGGCGGAAGCAAAGTTGTAGACCCAGTAATATGCATCCCATTTACCTTTTCTTATGAAAGATATATTTGTAGTATTTGCAAATAGTTACATATCCCATTAGTTTAAATTTTTGCCTCGTGACAGATCCGATGATGGCAGTTAGCAAAAACACGTAATCAAAATAATAAATAATAAAGTATGACATGGCTGAAAAATGTTGTGTGTTTGAAAAGTATTTAGAGCGTACACAACTCACTGCGAGAGAATTTCACATTTCCTTTTTATTTAAGAATTCCCACAAGAAATACACAGTAACAGCATTCACAAAACTTATTTTCGCTTGCAAGACTCGAACCATGGACCTCTGCTTTTCGAAACAGCAGTATTATATCACGAAAACAATTCAAGATCTCCAACCCACCTAAAGAAAATAATAGATTATTTGTATAATCGGTCTGTTAATCAACTAACTCTTGAGCCCGTCTTGTACAGCTTTCGAACGGTCACCTGATTTCCAGAATTATTGTCACTGATAACTGTTCTTCACGTATGTGCTCAACAAGACCATCTTATCTAAAGCAAAGGTCACTTCAGACATTTATTTAAGCCTTTCCTTATTCTTTCATCTATTTTTTGCCTAATCAACTGTCCACTTCTGAATTTTCTTCTCAAAGATCTAGTATTTTTTGTTGTTTTATTCGTGCTTCTTTTAGATTTTCTTTTTAAGGATTTTTAGATTGCTTTTAATCATATTCAAATAAATGTTACTTTGCCTCTGCCTTCTCGTTAGTCTGCGTCTTCCTTCTTCAGTATATTTCAACCTAAAAATGTTTTGATTACTTGTGTCCTCTCTTTGATTTCTGCAATGTCTTTGTTTCACTTAAAAGGTTCAGATTAATGTTTCAGTCCATACAGACTTACTGGTTTAACAAGAGGTTTGTGGCGTCGCAGTTCTGTTTATTTTGGGATCCAGTTCTCGTTGTCAATGTATTTGGGAAGTCTGAAGACTGTTTCTGTTTTGCGACAACATATTTGATGAAGAATCTTGAATAACTCGTCTAAATATTTGAACTGTCACGCAATCTCCACTTATTATTATTATTATCTTTACTTTCTCAGACGTTAAGTCTGGTGAGGAATGGAGTGACGCGGACCTTTATCAAGCGTCACTTCCTTTTTGCTGTACGGTATATGTTATATTGCATTTAGGAACTTTCGGGTAATTGAACATGTATCAATAATTACGGATTTCTGTAATTGTATATATATGTTTGGATGTAGCTGTATTGCATTGATGTATTGGTGGATATTGTGTGGTATGACTCCTGTAGTTGATAGTATAATTGGTATGATGTCAACTTTATCCTGATGCCACATGTCTTTGACTTCCTCAGCCAGTTGGATGTATTTTTCAATTTTTTCTCCTGTTTTCTTTTGTATATTTGTTGTATTGGGTATGGATATTTCGATTAGTTGTGTTAATTTCTTCTTTTTATTGGTGAGTATGATGTCAGGTTTGTTATGTGGCGTTGTTTTATCTGTTATAATGGTTCCGTTCCACTATAATTTGTATTCATCATTCTCCAGTACATTTTGTGGTGCATACTTGTATGTAGGAACGTGTTGTTTTATAAGTTTATGTTGTAAGGCAAGCTGTTGATGTATTATTTTTGCGACATTGTCATGTCTTCTGGGGTATTCTGTATTTGCTAGTATTGTACATCCGCTTGTGATGTGATCTACTGTTTCTATTTGTTGTTTACAAAGTCTGCATTTATCTGTTGTGGTATTGGGATCTTTAATAATATGCTTGCTGAAATACCTGGTGTTTATTGTTTGATCCTGTATTGCAATCATGAATCCTTCTGTCTCACTGTATATATTGCCTTTTCTTAGCCATGTGTTGGATGCGTCTTGATCGATGTGTGGCTGTGTTAGATGATATGGGTGCTTGCCATGAAGTGTTTTCTTTTTCCAATTTGCTTTCTTCGTATCTGTTGATGTTATGTGATCTAAAGGGTTGTAGAAGTGGTTATGAAATTGCAGTGGTGTAGCCGATGTATTTATATGAGTGATTGCCTTGTGTATTTTGCTAGTTTCTGCTCGTTCTATAAAGAATTTTCTTAAATTGTCTACCTGTCCATAATGTAGGTTTTTTATATCGATAAATCCCCTTCCTCCTTCCTTTCTGCTTAATGTGAATCTTTCTGTTGCTGAATGTATGTGATGTATTCTATATTTGTGGCATTGTGATCGTGTAAGTGTATTGAGTGCTTCTAGGTCTGTGTTACTCCATTTCACTACTCCAAATGAGTAGGTCAATATTGGTATGGCATAAGTATTTATAGCTTTTGTCTTGTTTCTTGCTGTCAATTCTGTTTTCAGTATTTTTGTTAGTCTTTGTCTATATTTTTCTTTTAGTTCTTCTTTAATATTTGTATTATCTATTCCTATTTTTTGTCTGTATCCTAGATATTTATAGGCATCCGTTTCTTCCATCGCTTCTATGCAGTCGCTGTGGTTATCCAATATGTAATCTTCTTGTTTAGTGTGTTTTCCCTTGACTATGCTATTTTTCTTACATTTGTCTGTTCCAAAAGCCATACTTATATCATTGCTGAATCCTTCTGTTATCTTTAGTAATTGGTTGAGTTGTTGATTGGTTGCTGCCAGTAGTTTTAGATCATCCATGTATAGCAAATGTGTGATTTTGTGTGGGTATGTTCCAGTAATATTGTATCCATAATTTGTATTGTTTAGCATGTTGGATAGTGGGTTCAGAGCAAGGCAGAACCAGAAAGGACTTAATGAGTCTCCTTGGTATAGTCCACGCTTAATCTGTATTGGCTGTGATGTGATATTATTAGAGTTTGTTTGGATATTAAGTGTGGTTTTCCAGTTTTTCATAACTATGTTTAGGAACTGCATCAATTTAGGATCTACTTTGTATATTTCCAATATCTGTTGTAACCATGAGTGGGGTACACTATCAAAAGCTTTTTGGTAATCAATGTATGCGTAGTGTAGTGACCTTTGTTTAGTTTTAGCTTGATATGTCACCTCTGCATCTATTATCAGTTGCTCTTTACATCCTCGTGCTCCTTTGCAACAGCCTTTTTGTTCTTCATTTATAATTTTGTTCTGTGTTGTATGTGTCATTAATTTCTGTGTAATGACTGAAGTTAATATTTTGTAGATTGTTGGTAGGCATGTTATGGGGCGATATTTAGCTGGGTTTGCTGTGTCTGCTTGATCTTTAGGTTTCAGATAGGTTATTCCATGTGTAAGTGTATCAGGGAATGTGTATGGGTCTGCAATGTAACTGTTAAATAATTTAGTTAGATGTGAATGTGTTGAGGTGAACTTTTTTAGCCAGAAATTTGCTATTTTATCATTTCCAGGGGCTTTCCAATTGTGCGTAGAATTAATTGCTCGGGTGACTTCATGTTGCAAAATTATCACTTCAGGCATTTGTGGTATCATCTTGTATGAGTCTGTTTCTGCTTGTATCCACCGTGCATGCCTGTTATGTTGTACCGGGTTTGACCATATGTTGCTCCAGAAGTGTTCCATGTCTGTTATGTTTGGTGGATTGTCTATTTTAATGTGTGTGTTATCTATTGTCTGGTAAAATTTCTTTTGGTTTGTGTTGAATGTTTGGTTTTGTTTCCTTCTATTTTCACTTTTTTTGTATCTTCTAAGTCGTTTGGCCAATGCTTGTAACTTCTGCTTCTTTTCATCTAATTGCTCCATTGCTTCTTGTTGTGAGATTTTACCTAACCTTTTTCGTTTTTTGTCTGATATTTCATTTCTTATAAATTGTGTTAGCTGTCCGATGTCTTTTCTCAGTTTTTCTATTCTGATCTGTAGCCTGTGTTGCCATGCTGGTTTTGTGGGTTTCTTCTGTGTGTTGGTTGGTTCTGATCTCTGCCTAGTGTGTATATTTAGTGTAGTGAGTGCTCCTACATAAACCAGTAGTTGTAACTCTTCCATTGTTGTATTTTCATTTATTTTGTTGTGTATGATTGTGTTGATAGTTGTTATTGTTGTTTCGACTTGTGGGTTATTTGGTGGTCTATGCAAGAATGGTCTAATGTCTGTATTTGTGTCTTTGTATTCTATATATGTCAGCTGAAATTTCTCTTCTATATCTAACATGTGTGTCACTTCGTGTTCTATTTGTGCTTGTTCTGGTGGCTGTCTTAAGATGTCGTTTTCCTCTGATTGTTTAATTGATGTGTGTTGTTCTTTGTTTGTTTGCTCTGGGATGTTTGAGTCCATTACTGTATTTTCTTCTTCTTCTTCTGATTGCACATTATTTTGTTCTAGTATTTGTTGTACTTGTTGTTTGATGTTTTCTAATTCTGACTGGGGTATCCTGTTATTTTTGATTATTACACGGATCTGATCAGCTAGTCGTTGTTCTGTTAAAAATTTTAATTCTGGGTATCTGGTAATAAATGTTGTGTGTACTTGTGATCTGTATCCAGTTGTGTTGGTTCCTAGGTTTGTTGCTTGGTAATAACAGAACATGAGGTGTCGATTAACTTCATCTGACCATCTCATCCTCTGTCTTTGTTTTCCTTCTAGGGTGGTTGCAGGAAGCATATCCTGCAAAACACCTCTATTTGGATTTAAATCATTTTCCAGTTGGCTAGCAGTGTCGTTACCATTGTGGGCGGGCATAGGGTTCAAGCGTCGTCCCCGACCATGACGGCGCTTGTCCGAGGCTTCTTTAGTTCTGTCCTGAACCAAGTAATCACACTAAAAGGGGGGTTAGCCCTATTAGTGGTTTGTTCTTTTCGTCGCCTTTTACGACTGGCAGAACATACCGGAGGCCTATTCTTTTCCCGGGCCTCCACGGGATTTATTATTATTATTATTATTATTATTATTATTATTATTATTATTACTATTACTATTATTATTACCAGCTGCAAAGGACCCACTTCGCTTGGTCGTTTTCCCACTTCTGTTCTGAATTGAAAAAGAAATGTGCAGTTAGTCATTTCATTTGCATATACTCTAAGTACTCAGAATGTATTGTCGTGAACTTCATTTGGTGTTTTCCTTTTCGGTGCAAAGATTGAATAAGTTCTGTCGTCCCATATGCGACTAAGGTACTTACCTTCTGTCAGTGCGAGAAACGAGAGTCTTTTTAAATTCACTCCACAACATTAAACGGTTTGCCATTGCGCTTTGATAAGCATATATGTGCTAATCTTGAAGCTGTTAAGTTACGACGGACGTTCAGCAAGTAATGTTAGACAGTTTTTTCTCTGCTAATTTCGGTTGAAAAAATGTGGAATTTTCTGTGTGAAATCGTGGAATATTTCCGCTTCACACACTATAGTTTGATGAAGTTCCCATAGGTCACGGCGCTATACGTGTCATTCCATTCAAAATGGCTGTAACGGTGCTGTGTTCCAAGCACAAAGGTGTCATTGAGGTTCTTTTGGTGGAAAACCAAAGTATCACAGATATTTAGAGGGGCCTGCAGAACTTCTACGGAGACCGAGCAGTGAACAAAAGTGGTTGGGTGAGGCCCCTGTCATCACCGCAACAGAATCGGACAAATCTCTCCGATCACCTGCGTGGTGGCCGGCCGCACACGCCTGTGACTTCTACAATGTTGGAACAAATAGACAGTTTCATTCCAGGTGGGCGACGAATCGCAGTCAAACAACTAGCTGCACCAGTGGACGTCTTTGTTGGTATGCTGACACATTCGTCCACCAGTTTGAGTACTGAAAGGTATGTGCCTGCTCGGTTCCTCCCTGACTGACAGAAGACCGTAAAGATTTAAGAGTCTGGCCCAATGAAGTACTTGGTTAGTGTGGTGGATATTGATGCAACAAGACGTTTGAACTGACGTCGACCGTAGAGTGGTGCCACGAGGGCATATACGATTTCCGATTTAGGTAGCTTTGTATTGAATGGAAATTATGTTGAAAAACTGGATTTGTAGCCAAAGAAATTGGGAACAGTTTGGTGCATTGGAACTCTGAATAAAACCCAACTGTTTTCAGAAAAAAAGATGTATTGTATTACTTACTGAACACCCCTCGTAGCCGGCTGCTGTGGCCGAGCGGTTCTAGGCGCTTCAGTCCGGAACCGCGCTGCTACTACGGTCGCAGGTTCGAATCCTGCCTTGCGCATGGATATGTGTGATGAGTTAGGTTTAAGTAGTTCTAAGTATAGGGGACTGATGACCTCAGATGTTAAGTCCCAGAGTGCTTAGAGCCATTTGAACCACCCCTAATATTCTTAATGTTAGGAATTCGTGGTATGAATACTGACTTGCGTTTTTCAGTTAATATTTCCGCTTCCATGACATTGTTTATGTCGCTAAAATGGTTCTCTCACACAAGCATTCTTTGTTTCCATAATTCCTCTCGCTAAGCGGATACAATTTTTCTACAATTTTGCTCTTTTCTGTCTATGTATTGTATGTTAACCGGGGGCCTAGAAACGACGGAGAGGCTCCGTCCCCGTCGCAGCCGCAGTGGTCCACAACCCCACGACGACTACCACAGTCCATTTCACCACTCCACCGCCCCACACCGAACCCCGGGTTATTGTGCGGTTCGGCCCCCGGTGGACCCCCCAGGGAACGTCTCACACCAGACGAGTGTAACCCCTATGTTTGCGTGGTAGAGTAATGGTGGTGTACAAGTACGTGGAAAATATGTTGCGCAGCAATCGCCGACGTAGTGTAGCTGAGGCGGAATAAGGGGAACCAGCCCGCATTCGCTGAGGCAGATGGAAAACCGCCTAAAAACCATCCACAGACTGGCCGGTCCACCGGACCTCGACACAAATCCGCCGGGCGGATTCGTGCCGGGGGCCAGGCGCTCCCTCCCAATCCTGAAAGACGTTCGTTAGACAGCACGGCTAACCTAGCGGGCTTTCTGTCTTTACTGCTCTGCAAAACATTTCAGTTAAGACAATTTTGCCACACTGCGGATAAATGCGACATCTGCCGTTTTCAAGTTGTATTCTAGAAGATTTCGAATATTCGACAATGTTCTAGTACATTCGCGAATATTCGTAACAGCTCTAGAAAATTACAGAGCTTTCTCGAAGTTTTTCCCTTGGAAAAATACACAAACGCGAGAGATTCAGCAGACGCCCAGCTGCCCACTACGACGTAATGGTGATCAATCCAAACGCTCATATCTCCAAAACCACAACAGCTGCCACCTCACAATCGCAAGGTTAACGTCAGACACAAAATCTAGTGATCGGCAATTGGTGGTTCTGGAGGTATCATCAACTTGAACCACAAACACTTCAATTTATGCACTGTTGGTCACATTAACATGACCAGTGCCTGTATTCGATATCAACGTTCAATAACCACTCACAGACGGCAGATGGCAGCACTAGCAATGGACTGTATAAAAAGCGTGTCGCGTGAATGCGGATAACAGTGAGATAGTTGTCATAATGCGGAAATAGAGAGGTTTATCTATCGTCCAAAAGGGCATGATCATTGGCTTTCAGGCCTAGGGCCGATCCATTTGCGGAAGTTGGAAGTTTGTAAACTGTTCGCGTGCCGCCGTCGTTAAAGTGTATCGTGCATGAAAAAACGGCGCTATTCAGAACTAGCGCAGAGGCAACTGTGACGCATCAAAGGCCAGAGTTGACAGGGGTGAACGACAGCGTCCACAACAGGCATCTGGTCCGTGTACCGTGTCGACTGCCCTTCATTGGTGCCGAAGGTTCGAATTTACACGCCAACACCACAGATGGACGTCCATTGAGTGGCTACAGGTGGCCTTTTCAGGTGAATCACATTTTAAGTTCCATCGGACAGAAGGCCCTTGGTATGTATGGTGTAAAATGTCTGGAAGCTAACGTCCTGCGGCAATCGTCGGAAGTGTCCAGACCGGAGGAATGTTTTCGTGGCATTCCTTCGGTATTATCGTCGTTCTTGGAGGCAGAGTGGATCAGCGCAATTACGCATCTATCCTTGGGGACGATGTCCACACCTACATGCAGTTTTTGTTTCCTCGGCACGATGGCATCTACCAGCAGAACAATGTAACCTATCACAGGTGGCAGAATACGAGCTTGGTTCAAAGATTGCCAGGTTGAGCTTACCGTACTCAGCTGGCCACCAGACTCCTCGGATTTAAACCCAATCTTGAATCTGTGGGACCACCTCAATGGGGCTATTTGCGCAACGATCTTCAACCGAGAAATGGAGTGCAGCTGTCAGTACCTTCCAGAACTTCCTGACAGTCTTCCTTCACGTCTCGCAGCGGCCCGCGCTACAAAAGCATACATCTTCACAGGTAGTCACTAAAGTGTATACAGAGGGCGTGCCATTTGCCTTGACCACCCGAAATAACTTTCTACGCAAAAAAAAGGTACCAAGCAAATGTTGCTCAGCTTCCAGGTGGACGTTTCCTTTCTTGTAAATTCGTTCGCTACAAAGGTGTGAACAGCAGTACATATTTTTTTTTAAAGCACCCATTATTTTTTATTCAGTAATCTACTTCCTCCCCCTAAGGACGGTAAAAATCTTATCATAGAATATCATTCATGTATACATAAGATTAGTGAAAACTTAACATAAAATTGACTTTGACCTCAATGTACCAGCACACAGTGTAAGTACCACTTGTTTCGCTGTTACTTTGAGCGTGTTCGTAGTTGGGGAATGTATATAAATGTTTTTTCTCATTACTCATACCTTTCTCTTAACAGTTAAGTGCACTGTTTCCGTCCATAGTTTCGTTTTAATTGGAAATAAAAACTGAATTTGGCCAGTTGAAAAAATCGATGTGTTTCTGTAGGTTCTATGCTGCCCAAGTGCCTGAAACGAATTAGGTTCCGTTGTCTTCAGGAATGCAGTAAGACAAACAAAATCCTTGATTTCCAGCAAGCGCTTCTTACTCGTAATTCGCTCCACTACATGACGATTTTTGCGATATAAGGGGATTAAAGTGACTTCATTCTTGTGTTATGTTAGCGGAATGAAAGAACGAAAATAAATACTGGAACAGTACGAATTTTTTGCGCATGTAGAGACGGGGAACCAAAAGTGTACAGGAGTTCAGTGTGTCACCTCCTGCACTAAAGCGGCGACTGCAGAAGATTCACAGCGATGCATGAAATGCAAATGCGCTGCTATAATGGAATGTTGTGCGTGTTGCCAGGCCGTCGGGCGCGGAGCCAGCTAAAACTAGCCTTGAGGCGTGACCGTGTCGACAGAGTTACAACGTGTCGGCGGAACTTCCCGGCAAGTGGCTGTCTTAAGCCGTTTAGCCTCTTGCTTGTTTATACGTGTGCTGTCTTTGCTCATACCTCTCCAAATCTGCATATTAATTTTGTATGCTACTAGAAAATGCCTGGCGGAGGGTACTGATATTAGCCACTTCCAGTTCTAATTCGACGGTGGAAAGGCTGCACTCGATATGACCTTTGAGAGAGCACTGAGAGACCTAAATGGAAACAAAGCCCGTGGAATGGACGACATTCCCTCAGAATTATTAAAATCCTTGGAAAAGACAGTCATGACAAAAGTATTCCACAAGGTGTGTAAGATCTACGAGAAGGTGAAATACCCTCAGTGTTCAGAGGAATGTAGTAGTCCCAGTCCCAAAAAACGCCAGGGGGCTGACAGGTTCTAATACCATGAAAACCTCAGTTAAAACAGTCATCGTTGCAAAATTTATTCACAGAAAATGGAAAACTGATAGAAGCCGATTTTAGGGAAGATCAGGTTAGGTTCTGGGGAAATGTAGAACACGCAAGGCAGCATGACCCAACGAAATAGCTTTGAGAATAGGTGACGAAAGTTAAACCTAGCATTTGCAGGCTTAGAGAAAGCTGTTGCCCATGTTAACTCGATTAGACTCTGTGAAATTCTGAAGGCATCAAGGTATATTAAAATGAGCGAAAGGTAGCTTTAGACTTGTACAGAAATGAGACTGCATTCGGAGGACAAGAAAGGTGAACAGTGTCAGAGAAAAGAGTAAGTAGAGTTGTACCAGTATTGTTCGGCTTGTACATAGAGCAAGCAGATAAGGAAACATAGAAAGTGATTATCAAAGCTCATGGAGAAGAAATGAAACCTTAAGAGCTTTGCGATGACATAGCCATTCTCTCAGAAGTAGAAACTGAACGAAGTCAATAGTATCTTCAAAACAGAGTATAAGATAAACGTCAACAATAATAAGACAATGCAGATGGAATGGAGTCAAATTAAATTAGGCCATGCTTAGGGAATTAAATTACGAAATGTAGCAGTAAAATTGGTAGGTAGCTTTGTTACTTGGCCATCAAAACTGCTGATGATGGTTGAGGTGCAAAGGATATAAACTGATGATTGGCTATATTACGAAAATTATTTCCGAAAAATAGATTTGTTAAGGTTAAGAAGTCTTCTCTGTGCATATGTCTAGAGCGTAGCCTTGTATAGAAGTGAAACGTAGTATTTAGGTGGAGTGGGGTTCGGGCAGGGTGTTATGCAGACGTGGTCTCGATTTTAATAACAATTCATTTAACATGCAAAATATCATCATATAAAACGTAACTCAATCTGGCAGAGCAATTAAGGCTATGTAGCACTAATAATTGTTACAAGGAATCCTTCGAGTGTGAGGTCACAAAAGGTCAGTGATGGTTACGGCAATCGACGTACCACGTATTGTCTACCATGCAATCCAATATTGCCTGATAATAGCAACAGGTGGCGGGTCTGACTGTATCCAATGGTGAGCACAACATGAGGCTATGGAGCGTAGTTCAGCTTATTAGTCGACGAGTAATTCTGAACAGTGCCACAGTGCTAGTGGTGGTAATACAAAGCACACATTGCATTATATCTACAACAGTTTTTCTTTTCGTCAGAAAGAAACCCAAGGAATTTCGCAGAGTGAGAAAGAAATGGCAGATGAAATATTTCCGTTTCTGCAGGATGAGTCAGTGGAATTTATGGTGTTGTATACGCTCGACCGAGCGGACAAATGTACTTGGGGAGTGCAACGAGGATGATACGTGTTTAAGAGTGAAGGTGGTACTGAAACGGGTGTCTAACCAAGTAGTTCGTCATCCCTGTCAGATGAGAAGCCACAAACCCCGTCTCCAATGAAACTTAGTAAAGGACAATCGTTATCCAAGGAGCGGGCACTGAATATAATTACTTGCATGAAACACAATCCGCACCATAGGTTTCGAATAAGCCCGCAGAAATATGATCATGCAGTGCGTAAGAAAAACTACGAATATTCCAGGGAGGACAAAGCGCCCTTGCTACAGAAACTGGTGTTTGCACGTTTCAAGGGTGCTCGATATAATTTAAAGGATTTGTGTAATAGAGATCTACTATGTTATTCACATGAAACTGCGCGCGACTTAGTGTACTGTGGTTTCAAAGTAAGCACTGAATAGTTCCGTTACTTCAAACACTGCTACAGAATTTCAAGACGAGAGACATGAAATTTCAACCAAAGCTTCAACTTGACATTGCACAGCAAACTGCGGAATCGGTCCGAAAATTTGTAAATGAGATAAACAATATTATAACATTTCAGTAATGAATTTGTTTTCCACTACAACCACTCGGGATATGAAGAGGAAATTGAATATCAAAGGAACCCTGGAAAGGAGAGGTACCAAGAGAGTTGTATCAAGATCATCTAACTTAAGTGAGTTAATGCATTCGTACACACTTATGCCGACTCTTAATCTGGACGATAAATTGTCTGGAAAATTATGTATTACATTTTATGGTGCGAGAAGCTGAAAGATTCCTTCTCGTGTGCGCGGTCTTGCAAGGGCAGTAGGGTCGCAGCAAGCAATAATGGGAAAATAAGCCTATTAGAACTACAACTAAGTTGTGAGCACTGCTTTTGGCCAATAGCTGGTCAAAATAATTTGCCTTTGCTTGATTTCTTGTCTGCACACAAAAATCATGCTTCTTTAGAGCAAACTGTCCCTCCTGAAACGAATGTGACGTTACAATGCACACCAGCCGGAAGCAGTGGAGAAATTTAGCCTGTGGATGTCTGCTTTTTCCGTGCCTGTAAAACAGAATCCCGTACTGCCCACAGCTACGCCTTAAAGTATACCCCAGTTTCAGGATAAGCTCCACGAAGGTCTGTTTCGTATTCGGTTGCACGCCATCACATTCCATCAGTTGACTAATCATCCCGTTACAACAATATGTTTCCATATGGATACCCAGCTGAGCGTCCTGCCCGGGCTGTAACTCCAAGGGTGTTCGCCTTCGATCTTGCGAACTTTTCTGATCACGGTGGAGCGCCATTTTTCATTCAGTGTTCACAGTACAAGTTAATGGTTTGTTTAGAACATTTCTGGAATGTCGAGTGACCTGTATCGCATGCAAGCCATAGAAGTTTGATCTGTGCACCTCCCGGACACTCACTTTCTGTCACCGTCCTGATGGACCTCGTGAGTCATTAGTAGCTAGTATTTTTCCTGTCGTAACTGATAAGAGAACACATTCAAATGAGACTTACTAAACACTGAACTTGCGACCTCGCACTCAAGGGGCTCTCTGGTAGTAAGTCTCAAATAACATTAAATGTCGTCTTTAAAGTAACAATATGCAACGTATAATAAATAATCCGGTCCTGCACTGGGAAATCAATGTAACTATATGTGGCGCTCTGCCATCAGTAGTCGTGACACTAGCAAATCCCTAAACCAGAAAATATTCACATATCTAGAATAGAAATTACGAAATATGGCCACTAAACAATCCTTGCTCTAGTGCCGCTAATTACGCCAAGTCGTAAGACACCAACAACCAACAACACTAACCAACTACCCATGCTTATGTCTAAATCATCACTACTCCAATTACGCAAATGATAAATACACTATGTAATCAAAAGTATCCGGACACCCCCAAAAACATAAGTTTTTCATGTTAGGTGCATTGTGCTTCCACCTAATGGCAGGTACTCCATATCAGCGACCTCATTAGTCATAAGAAAATGTGAGAGAGCAGAATGGGGCGCTCCCCCGAACTCACAGACTTCGAACGTGGTCAGGTGATTGGGTGTCATTTGTGTCATACGTCTGTGCGCGAGATTTCCACACTCCTAAACATTCCTAGGTGCACTGTTTCCGATGTGATAATGAAGTGGAAACGTGAAGGGACACGTACAGCAAAAAAAGCGTATAGGTCGACCTCGTCTGTCTGAAACGCCCTGCTAAACCCGCAGGACAGGACAGGTAGTTAGAATTTTGGAAAGGGGCCAATATAAGCGGCTGTCAGTTACACGCGAACACGCATAACTTTATTTATTTGACCAAACATTACAGTACAAATTCTTAGTTATCAGCTGATTACGCCACACTATCTTACCCCTTAAGGGCACAACCACTTCCACTAAAAAAAAAAAAAAAAAAAAAACCGCTAAAAGCCATTAACTCAAAATTCAGACGCAAAAAGAATATTTAGAAGGCAGAAGGCCTCACCTTACGTAAGTTCTATAATTTGGTTGAAGGCCCAAAAATCTAACACTTGAAAAGAAACAACCTTAATTTAAAGACGGCTGAAGGCCGATATTTAAGACTCTAAGTAAAATTAAATAAAAAACAAAAGGCAGAAGGCCTTATCTTCAAGTAGGCTGAAGGCCCCAAACTGTCTGATGCTCGAGAGACAAGGATCCTTAATTTAAAAACGGCTGAAGGCCCAATGACTTAAAACTCTAGGTAAAATAAATTTAAACAACCAAGCCTTATCTTAAATTAGGCTGAAGGCCCCAAACACTTGACAGGCAAGGAAATTTAATTTTAAAATGGCTGAAGGCCCATGAATTAAAACACCACTGAGAACAATTCAACTTTAATTCAAAACCATCGGCTATGAGCCATACAAATACACACAACGGAAAATAAGAAAAGGCAGTGTAGCTAACGGCACTCAGAAGTTTCGAGGATGGCCGGCATTTGAAATACTAACGATCACTTAGGTGAGACAGGCAGTCAGCCCAACCGACGACAACCCAACCAACAGACAGTCAACGGACCCACCGACAAGGTAACTTGCTCTCCACTCGACCAGCACACAACCGGGAGTTCAATGCAAACGTAAAAGGCATGGAAGCCCACAACCAAACATACATTAACCTGTCGAACTACACACCTTGCTGGACAGTGACAACACGGTGAGGAAAGGGCACTGCCTAAATTTACGTCAACGGACAGGGCAGGTAACCGGAACGTTAACTGCCACAAGGCAGAAAATTACGCTGGTGCACATCAATTGCAAATAACCAAATACAGTTAGACTCCACTGGACGGTGGATAAACCTTCGCCAACTCGAACACACACGTTGTTGGTCGCAGGAATGTCCCAACAGCCAACAACGGGAACCAGACGGCACAATGTGAACAGTCTTGACTTGCTGGTAAATTAAATCCAAACTCAACTTTCTTGTCCAATGTCGGTGAGACACGGATCTCGTAACAATGGGAACAGACCCACCCACTCTGACACTGTGTAGAGACCACCAGCGGGCCCGGCCAAACAACACCCCGTGGAGATTTCCTCGCTGCTCCACGCCAACCGACTGACTCCCACACATCAGCACGGAGACAGCACTAAAATAACTGAACGGTTGACATCACAAGCTACACACAGTTTCACGAACACTTGCACGAAGGACTAGACAATACTAACGGCATCCACTGTGGAATAGCAAGGACGAATCACGAGTTGGCCCACGCATGCAGCCCATAAGCGGTCGCCGGCCAACATGCACGTCGTCAGACAAGACGACCGACCGACGACCAACCAAGGTGGTCCGCACTCAAGTGAAATGTATCGGCAACCGTCGGGCGAGTCATAACTGTCCGGACCTCACTATAGTTGCGACCCGACTGGATTTCCGCCGCTTCCTAAGTCAAACACTGCCAGGTCCGAACTGCACTGCTAGCGCCTCCCAACTCACTAGCAGATCCGAACTATCTCCGAACACACGACAACCGGGAATTAATAGCACTCTGGAAAGATAACACGCTAGGGCTTATATCGACAAGCGCCGCTGCTGCCGCTCACGGGCAGACAAGGCGGCAACTCAGTGACACCGGTAATTGAAATTAACATAATGAGGTGGTAGTACAGTAAAAACAGGATGTCAAATGAGATATGGCACCAACACGAGCCACGCACGGCTCACTGTCGACTGACAGAGACCGCCGACAGTTGAAGAGGGTCGTAATGTGTAATAGGCAGACATCTATCCAGACCATCACACAGGAATTCCAAACTGCTTCAGGATCCACTGAAAGTACCATGACAGTTAGGCGGGAGGTGATAAAACTTGGATTTCATGGTCGAGAGGCTGCTCATAAGCCACACATCACCCCAGTAAATGCCAAACGACGCCTCGCTTGGAATAGGGAGCGTAAATATTGGATAACTGATTTGTGGAAAACCGCTGTGTGGAGTGACGAATCACGGTACACAATGTGGCGATCCGATGGCAGGGTGTCGGTGTGGCGAATGCCAGGTGAACGTCTTCTGCCAGCGTGTGTAGTGCCAACAGTAAAATTCGGAGGCGGTGGTGTTATGGTGCGGTCCTGTTTTTCATATAGGAGGCTTGCACCCCTTGTTGTTTTGCGTGCCACTGTTTCCTTGTGGAATGCCAGATATCACTCCAGTTTTGCTCAGCGACTTTCCGTCACATGCTACGAACTGTGTCTTCTCCGATAGGAGACCACGAATCCAGTCACACAACTAATATTATACTCCACGTGTACGCAATTTGATTAGGCCTTTGTGTGCCTGGTGTCATGAGCATTCTGGAAATTCGTAAATGTGGAATAAGATTGAGATCCCCTGTCGACAGCTAAAATTTTTTGTGGGATAGGCGAAATGAGGTTTGAGGCCACTGGCTTCTCCGGTAGAGTCTTATGAAGAGGAATATATTCTCCTATAGTGTACTACGACATGAAGACATTTCCGCTGATTCCTGTCGTTTCCCTGCTGCATCACGGTGCGATACTTATATAAAACGAATTCTGTAGGTCAGTAAAGTTTTGATAGTTTATTTAATTTCTCCAACACATTTACATATTTTGGCCCATATAAAAAAAGTAATTAAGCCTAATATGATGTTTCAGAGGACGCAGAATAGGCGTTCTTTCCCTCCAAATGGGAATCGCCGTTCGTTCCGTCCAAATACAAAATATTGAGTAGTACGTTAAATTAAAAAAAAAAAATCCTGCTACTTGAGGGATAAAAACAAAAGGTTTTAATGCAATAATACGAATGTACGGTGTAAAGTGACAACAGAAAATATCTGTTTCCTCTTGTTTAAAGTCAGCGCAGGGCTCTCATCCAACCCACATTCATTCTACACTACTTTACATCAAAATGCAAAATGTTTTAGGCTACACTTACAGGACACTAAGATTTGTGTATGATTTGCAAGTACAAAGACTTTTATCATCGAATAATTTCCAGATCAAGATGTGTCATAAGATTTTATTGGTGATAAAATACTGACTAAAAACATAGTTTGCTCGTCTCAGAAAGCTTATTCTGATACCGGAACCCCTAAAATGTGTTCACTACGTCAGTTAAAACCATATTTTCACCTCAGATCTGATATTACGGGCATATTTTAAATATATAAGCACGATAACTTTGAACCCCTGGATCTCGGTATTGGATAATGATACCGAAAAAAGTTTCAAAATTCCGCGAGAGCATAATTTTTAGAACATTTCCAGCATTTGTAGACTTAGAGAAAGCTTTTGACAATGCTGACTGGAATACTCTCTTTCAAATTCTGAAGGTGGCAGGTGTAAAATAAAGGGAGCGAAAGGCTATTTACAATTTGTACAGAAACCAGATGGCAGTTATAAGAGTCGAGGGAGATGAAAGGGAAGCAGTGGTTGGGAAGGGAGTGAGACAGGGTTGTAGCCTCTTCCCGATGTTCTTCAATCTGTATATTGAGCGAGCAGTAAAAGAAACAAAAGAAAAATTCGGAGTAGGTATTAGAATCCAGGGAGAAGAAATAAAAACTTTAAGGTTCGCCGATGACATTGTAATTCTGTCAGAGACAGCAAAGGACTTGGAAGATCAGTTGAACGGAATGGACAGTGTCTTGAAAGGAGGATATAAGATGAACATAACAAAAGCAAAACGAGGATAATGGAATGTAGTCGAACTAAGTCGGGTGATGCTGAGGGAATTAGATTGGGAAATGAGACATTTAAAGTAGTAGAGGAGTTTTGCTATTTGGGGAACAAAATAACGTATGATGGTCGAAGTAGAGAGGACATAAAATGTAGACTGGCAATGGCAAGGAAAGAGTTTCTGAAGAAGAGAAATTTGTTAACATCAAGTATACATTTAAGTGTCAGGAAGTCATTTCTGAAAGTATTTGTATGAAGTGTAGCCATGTATGGAAGTGAAACATGGACAATAAATAGTTCGGACAAGAAGAGAATAGAAGCTTTCGAAATGTGGTGCTACAGAAGAATGCTGAAGATTAGATGGGTGGATCACATAACTAATGAGGAGGTGTTGAATAGGATTGGGGAGAACAGGAGTTTGTGGCACAACTTGACTAGAAGAAGGGATCCGTTGGTAGGACATGTTCTGAGGCATCAAGGGATCGCCAATTTAGTATTGGAGGGCAGAGTGGAGGGTAAAAATTGTGGAGGGACACCAAGAGATGAATACACTAAGCAGATTCAGAAGGATGTGGACTGCAGTACGTACTGGGAGATGAAGAAACTTGCACAGGATAGAGTAGCATGGAGAGCTGCATCAAACCAGTGTCAGGACTGAAGACCACAACAAAAACACTTAAAACTTCGAAGATTTTCCATCAATAAAAATTATAAAAGTAACCATCGCCACAGCTGGTACCTGTGGTACGAAAATACGTTTTTTCGTGGTGTATCTTGAAAACGGATATAAATTTTCGAAAACGGGAAAATGGTGCTTGTAGTTAAATATCCGAAGAACATACAGTTTAAAATTTGCACCGTTTGCTGTGGTTACGCATTTAGATAGCTGCGGGCCATAGCGCAAAAAAAAGGCTAAAAACCAATTTATAGCGATTTTCTCAGGACCCGGCAGTGAATAAATGGTGTTTTCATATGTCACCTAAGGTCCACTCTAGACCGCATCCAGTGCAAAAGAAATAACCGATTTGCTGAATTCGCCAGGGCTGGAGGAAGTGTGAAATGTTTAAATTTTGACCCTCTATTGTAGGGTGATAGTTACAGCATGCTCATTCTTTCTTTAGGTATACAAATGTCCGCTAGGCCAATGGATATCCAAAACACTGGACGTCCTACCTTTTGGATCAACAGAATCAGAGATATGACCAAGTGAAAAATCGTATTTCTGTGCGCGGCGTTTTGGAATATGCTCGTACCGCGGTCGATAATCATTGTAAGGGAATTTCGTTGCCTTGCAGTCGGAAACTGTCCCTAAAGGTGGGAGAGTCAGCAATAATCAACGGCACAAGGGTGCAGAAGGCAATGGAAACCACTACGTTAAAGACACACAGTGTCTACCCACAGTACATGTGGCCTGCAATTGAAAAAGTGGTATGATGATCGCCGCACTGGCAAAATATTGCGGACTAGTCATTTGGATCTCTGGTAGGGGACCGCCAAGGGGGAGGTGATCATGGGAAAAAAATAGAATAAACAGCGAAAGAATAACGTTCTACGAGTAGCGGCGGGAATGTCAGAAGTTTAAACGTGGTAGGAAAGCTAGAAAATTTGAAAAAGGAAAGGATAAGGCTCAATCTAGATATAGCTAGAGTCAGTTAAGTGAAATGGAAGAGATTTCTGTTCTAATAATTGTACGGTAATCCCAACAGCAGCAAAAAATGGTATAATTTGTTTAGGTTTCGTTATGAATAGTTAAATAATAGGCTTTTTCTCCTCAGAATCGACACCAAACCAACAGCGAAAACAAGAGTTCAGGTGTACATGCCGACATCGCAATCCGAAGATGAAGAGACAGGGAAAGTCTCTGAGGATATTGAACGGGTAGTTCAGTATGTAAAGGGAGGTGAAAATGTAAAAGTCATGGGGTATCGGAATGCTGTTGTATTGGAAGGAGTAGAAGAGATGGGAGATGGTTACGGAAGAATATGGGCTTGGTTTTAGGAATGAGAGAGGAGAAAGAATAACTGAGTTCTGCAATAAATTGTAGATTGTAATAGCGAATACTCTGTTCAAAAACTGCAAGAGGAGGACATATACTTCGAAAAGGCGCGAGATATGGGAAGATTTTTGTTAGATTACGTCATGGTCAGGCAGATATTCCGAAATCAGATACCGGACTGTAAACCGTACCCAGGAGCAGATAAATACTCAGATCACAATTTAGTAGTGATGAAAATTAGGATGAAGTTTAAGAAACTAGTCAGGAAGAATCAGTGAGGAAATGATTGTAATAGAGAAGTACTAAGGAATGAAGTTCTCTGATGCTATAGATACTGCAGCAAGGAATAGCTCAGTAGTCAGTTCAGTTTCAGATGAATGGGCATCTCTAAAGACGTCAGCCACGAACGCTGGAAAGAAAAAAAACATAGCTACAAAAAAGGTAACTGAGAAGTAACCATGGGTAACAGAAGAAATAATTCATTCGATCGATGAAACTAGGAAGTAAACAAAGAGCTCAGGCAAATTCAGAAATACAGATACACAAGCCACTTAGGAATGAAATAACAACGAAGTGCGGGGAAGCTAAAGCGAAATGACTGCATGAAAAAAAAAAGATTTTCGGAAGGACTGAAAAGTCCTTAGGTGAAATTAAAAGCAAGGGCGGTAACATTAAGAGGTCAATTTGAATTCCTCTCTTAAATGTAGAGGAAAGAGCGGATAGGTGTAAAGAGTATACTGAATGCCTCTATGTGGGGGAAGACTTGTCTGATTACGGAGTCGATATAGCATAGATAGGGGATCAAGAACTAGAATCAAAACTTAAAAGAGCTTTGGAAGACCTAAGATCGAATAAGGCAGAAGCGATACATAACGTTCCGTCAGAAGTTCTAAAATAATTGGGCAACAGAACGACTAGTCATGTTGGTGTGTAGAATGTGTGATATACCATCTGACTTCAGGAAAAGCATCATACACACAAATTCGATGACTGCAAGAGCTGACAAGTGAGAGAAGTATCGCACAGTCATCTTCACAGCTTGTGCATCCAAGTTTCAGATAAGAATAATATACAGAAGAATGGAAAAGAGGTTTTATTAGACGACGGCCAGTTTGGCTTTAGGAAAGGTAAAGGCACCAAAAAGGCATTTCCGACGTTGCGGTTGGTAATGGATGCAAGAGAAAAGGAAAATCAAGAAACGCTCATAGGACTTGTCGACCTGGAAAAAACCGTTCGACAATGTGAAATGGTGCCAGGTGTTTGAAACCCTGAGAAAATAGTGGTAATGTGTAGGGAAAGAACGGTAGTATACAATATGAACAAGAACCAAGAGGGAACAATGAGAATGACAGAGCAACAACGAAGAATCCGATTAAAAACGGCGTATGACAGGGATATAGCATGTCACCCCTACCATTCAGTCTATACGTCGAAGAAGGCATAATGGAAATAAAATAATGTTTCAAGAGTGGAATTAAAATTCTGGATGAAAGGATATTAATGATAAGGTTTTCTGAAGACATTGCCAGCCTGAATGAAAGTGAAGGAGAACTAAAAGATTTTCTGAACGGAATGAACTGTCTAATAAGTACAGGATATGGACAGAGAGTAAATCGAAGAAAGACAAAGGTAATGAGAAATTGGAGAAACGATAACAACAAGAAACGTGTTGTCAGGACTGGTGACCACAATGTAGATGAAGGTAACGATTTCTGTTAACTAGGCAGCAAAATAACCCATGACGGACGGAGCAAGGAGTACATAAGAAACAAAACAAAAAAAAATGTTCAAATGTGTCTGAATTCCTAAGGGACCAAACTGCAGAGGTCATCGGTCCCTAGACTTACACACTACTAAAGCTGATTTATGCTAAGAACACACACACACCCATGCCCGAGGGAGGACTCGAACCTCCGGCGGGTGTGACCGCGCAATTCGTGACATGGCGCCTCTAACCACGCGGCCATAAAAAAAAGACTAGCACTAACTAAAAGGGCATTCCTGGGCAAAAGGAGTCTAGTAGTGTCTATCATTTCCTTTGCAGAAGAAATTTCGGAAGACTTACGTTGGGACGCACAGCATTGTGTGGACTGTGAGAAAACAGGAAAACAAGAGAATCGAAGGATTTGAGATCTAATGCTACAGAATAAGGTTGAAAATTGAGTTGACTGATGGGATAAGGAATGGGGAGGTTTTCCGCAGGACTGGTGAGGAAAAGAATATATGGAAAACACTAAGAAGAAGAAGTAAGATGATAGAACATCTGTTAATAAATCACAGAATAACTGCCATGGAACTGCAGGGAGCCATAGAGGATTAAAAATGTAGAGGAAGACAGATTGAGTTACATCCTGCAAATAATTCAGAACGTAGGTTGCAAGTGCTCCTCTAAGATGAAGGGGTTGGCCCAGAAGAGGAATTCGTGGCAGGCGACATCAAGCCAGTCACGAGATTGATGACTCAAAAACAGAAAATTCTATGAAATTAGCTGACAACCCCGTGTTGCTCGGGTATTTATTAATTCCAGTCCTCTGTTAGTCCGTCTCCTCCTCACTCTCCTCTGTGTCAATGTCTTCGTCCCCCCCCCTCTCTCTGTCCATCTCCTCTTATCGTCTCTATCTGCTCACCTTCTCCTTCCCCCTGTCACTATCCACCTTCTCTTCCCCCCCTCTGTCTGTCCACCTCCTCTCTCTTTATCCACCTCCTCTCTCTCTATCCACCTCCTCTCTCTTTATCCACCTCCTCTCTCTTTATCCACCTCTACTTCTTCCTCTCTCTATCCCTCATTCATTGTGTATCACCCCCACCTGCCCCTCTCTCTTTCCACCTCCTCCACATCCTCTCTGTCCATTTACACTTCTTCCCTATCTCTGTCCGTTTCCTCCTTACCCTTTGCCTGTTCATTTGCTCCTTCCTCATCTCTATCTGTTCCTCCCACTGGATCTTTGCATCTCCTCATCTTTCCTTTCTCCGTGGACCTGCTCCTCTGCCTTTTCTCTGTCCAGTTCCCTCTCCCTTATCTCTGGCCACTAAGCGTGTGCAGATTCCTTTCTCATCCTCCCCTAATCCGATGGGACCGATTACCTCCTGTTTGGTCCCCTCTCCAACCAACCAACCTTATCTCTCTTCATTTCCTCTTCCTCCTATACGTATCTATTGTACCTCCTGCTTCTCCCTCGCTGTCAGTTCATCTGCTCATCCCTCCTCCTCTCTCCACGTTATCATACTTACTCCAATAAGAGGATGGTGGTTCTTAGCTCTACTTTATTTATTTCGAGACTGTGACTAAGCCGGCCGGGGTGGCCGAGCGGTTCTAGGCGCTACAGTCTGGAACCGCGCGACAGCTACGGTCGCAGGTTCGAATCCTGCCTCGGGCATGGATGTGTGTGATGTCCTTAGGTTAGTTACGTTTAAGCAGTTCTAAGTTCTAGGGGACTGAGACCTCAGACGTTAAGTCCCACAGTGCTCAGAGCCATTTGAACCATTTGAACTGTGACTAATATGTGTGCCAAATGTAATTGAAATCTTTCCATGGGCTTAGGGTGAGCTTTATACCCATGCTTTGCGCGCATAGGCACATGTCAAATACACTTCACACATTTTTAACATATTTCACTTCTATTTGTATACCTGTTTCACCTGTACGTCTAGCATCCTCCATTTTCACGCAACTCAATGTTAATGGCGACGTATCCTCTGAACTATGTACTGTACGATGGTGTAATTTTCTGGCTCATTCAGTGGTACATGTGAATACTGTCTGCAAAAGTTGTCATAAATATAGTTATTGGTGAAGAAGTACTAAATGAAAACGTTGTGCACAATGTGGCAGTTTCACTGTAGGAACAGCGAAAATGTATTAAGCGACTAACCTCCATCCTTTAATGATTTTCTGGGGGTCGTTGGCGAGGGGTTTCGTAAAAGTTTTAAATTACGAGTAAAATATTTTGTATGTGTCTAAGTAGTTCCGTTCTGAGACATAGGACATCTAAAGAACGGGTATTCACGCGTCGCGGAGTACACTGCTTTCTGACTCCCACCTTCACGCCTGTTGTGTACATAGTTCTGCGTAGTCAGCGCGTACACAACTTTCCCACTACAGCGCGCCCCGCTAAACACAACAGTGCAGGCGCAGCGCTCGTCCGTCTCCGCACTACGAGATGGCGCTGCCTTAGAGACGGACCAAATTCTGCTTCCGCCGATCAGCGTGTTAATATGTAACGCAGCCAATGAGATTGCTGCTAACGAAGAACCTTTCCTCCTCGCGGATCACACTCGCGCAGTGATACCTGAACGCTCGAGGTATTATAACTTGTGTACAGACCTCCGATTAGTCAATCTGCATTAGTATGTAGTCAAGTTTCAGTCTGCGCCTAATAAGATTATCATATTCCTGTACATAGCCATGAAGAGAAATGTATAGACACTTTGTGAAGTATGAGAGATATTTGAGAATAAGATTAACGTACCAATACCAAAGGAACTTCAGATTGTCAATTGTAAATAGCTTCCAGAACCAAGATAAGTTATTTTTATGCTTGTTATTATTTTAATAAATGTGTGTGAAAATTAATCAAGTTCTGTTTAATGTTGGTCACCGTCAATCTGCTACTATAAACGTGCAAGTGGCATTTCTATCGTCTGACCTAACGGCACAAGATAAACAAGCAACGGTAAGACCACGAGACATATTGCTGACACTCGCCTACTTCGTTAGAGCGACAAGTCAAATAATCTGATGGTGTGTGTACCGAAGGTCTTACAGTACGCACACCACAACACCTTTGGTAGGTGGTGGGTTCCTTTCCCCTCCCCTACCCCCCCCCCCCTACCAGCCCAGTGATTCTTTCCAGGCAGTAAATAAATATGTACCGAGTTCGATTGAAATCGGTCCAGTGTTTTAGGAGGAGGTGTGGAAAAAACATACGTGCATGCGAATTTGTATGGATCCTGAAAATCATGCTTTCCTTGTTCTTGGGAATCGTCAGACAGGCAAGCTGCAAGTGGGTTTCTGTGGCCTTAGTAGCTCTTTATTGATATTCATTCGTGAGGTCCGGACAGGTTACATTCTAAGCACAGGGAATTTACCACTTGCAAACGAGAAGTTGAGTCGTCCGGAGTTGGAAACTCGTCAAGTCTTCGGTGGCCAAGTTGCTAGCCAGATCTGTCAGAGCGAGTGCCGTGGGGACAGCCGGCGCGTACTGGGAGCCAGCCATTACTCCCGGCCCGTGTTGTGCCACGTGTCAGCCCAGCGGCGCGCAGAATTCCGGCCGTCGCGCCGCGGAGTCAGCCGTCAGGCCAGCAATTACCCGCGCCTAATCTGACTTGGGACGCGGCCCGGCTGGCCGCCCCAGCGAGGGCCAAACCAAACCGAGCCACTTCAAGCTGCTGCCCGCCGCCAGTTGTTACAAACAGTGGCAGCTGTCTGGTGCCCTGTCTTCTGCAGCTGCTATCTCGGCCAGTAGTTTTCGTGTTTTTCGGATCAACTCGCCACCAGTGTCTGTTGTAAACGGTCTCATATTCGTGCTAATACTTCGAAATTATTTTGCTTTACTTTGGAAATTTGTGGTAAGGTCTTACGGGACCAAACTGCTGAGGTCATCGTTCCCTAAGCTTACACACTATTTAATCTAACTTAAAGTAAGGCTTTCAACATGGCTGTCAATCAGCGACTGTTGTGTAATACAAAATTTTGAAAAACACAGCCCTCAGTCGCGAACACAATTAATTTGTAACCAAGGTTTCGGTGTCACAAGGGACACCTTCTTCGGACAAAATTAAAACTAAATGTTACAGCATAATGTACCAAAAAATACGAAAGCTGCGGTCATACCTGACAGCGTCAGATAGAATTAAAATGAAATGCAACAGAGGTGCAAGCCAGTAGGGGCAGCCATGTGTCCTCTGCTACAGACAACACGTAAGTTTTGTGTTGACTGGAAAATTGGAAAACCACACTTAATATCCAACCAAATTCAAATAATATCACATCACAGCCAATACAGATTAAGCGTGGAATATACCAGGGAGACTCATTAAGTCCTTTCTGATTCTGCCTTGCTCTGAACCCACTATCCAACATGCTAAATAAAACAAATTATGGATACAATATTACTGGAACATACCCACACAAAATCACACATTTGCTATACATCGATGATCTAAAACTACTGGCAGCAACAAATCAACAACTCAACCAATAACTAAAGATAACAGAAGTATTCAGCAATGATATAAATATGGCTTTTGGAACAGACAAATGTAAGAAAAATAGCATAGTCAAGGGAAAACACATTAAACAAGAAGATTACATATTGGATAACCACAGCGACTGCATAGAAGCGATGGAAAAAACAGATGCCTATAAATATCTAGGATACAGACAAAAAATAGGAATAGATAATACAAATATTAAAGAAGAACTAAAAGAAAAATATAGACAAAGACTAACAAAAATACTGAAAATAGAATTGACAGCAAGAAACAAGACAAAAGCTATAAATACTTATGCTATACCAATATTGACCTATTCATTTGGGGTAGTGAAATGGAGTAACACAGACCTAGAAGCACTCAATACACTTACACGATCACAATGCCACAAATATAGAATACCTCACATACATTCAGCAACAGAAAGATTCACATTAAGCAGAAAGGAAGGAGGAAGGGGATTTATCGACATAAAAAACCTACATTATGGACAGGTAGACAATTTAAGAAAATTCTTTCTAGAACGAGCTGAAACTAGCAAAATACACAAAGCAATCACTCATATAAATACATCGGCTACAACACTGCAATTTCATAACCACTTCTACAACCCTTTAGGTCACATAACATCAGCAGATACGAAGAAAGTAAATTGGAAAAAGAAAACACTTCATGGCAAGTACCCGTATCATCTAACACAGCCACACATCGATCAAGACGCATCCAACACATGGCTAAGAAAAGGCAATATATACAGTGAGACGGAAGGATTCATGATTGCACTACAGGATCAAACAATAAACACCAGATATTACAGCAAGCATATTATTAAAGATCCCAATACCACAACAGATAAATGCAGACTTTGCAAACAACAACTAGAAACAGTAGATCACATCACAAGCGGATGTACAATACTAGCAAATACAGAATACCCCAGAAGACATGACAATGTAGCAAAAATAATACATCAACAACTTGCCATACAACATAAACTTATAAAACAACACGTTCCCACATACAAGTATGCAGCACAAAATGTACTGGAGAATGGTGAATACAAATTATACTGGAACAGAACCATTATAACAGATAAAACAACAACCCATAACAAACCTGACATCATACTCACCAATGAAAAGAAGAAATTAACACAAGTAATCGAAATATCCATACCCAATACAACAAATATACAAAAGAAAACAGGAGAAAAAATTGAAAAATACATCCAACTGGCTGAGCAAGTCAAGGACATGTGGCATCAGGATAAAGTTGACATCATACCAATTATACTATCAACTACAGGAGTCATACCACACAATATCCACCAGTACATCAACGCAATACAGCTACATCCAAACTTATATATACAACTACAGAAATCTGTAATTATTGATACATGTTCGATTACCCGAAAGTTCCTAAACGCAAAGTAACATATACCGTACAGTTAGAAGGAAGTCACGCTTGATCAAGGTCCGCGTCACTTTCCATTTTTGACCAGACATTACGTCTGACAAAAGAAAGAATAATAATAATAATTTCCAATCGGAATTATGAATATGTTTTAAACATGGGAGTTCGATTCTCTTAAGACTCAAGGTGGAGGAGGGCTTAATTTTTTTTAGATCGAATTTTTATTAACTTTATTTACTGACCACGATCGCGATATCCGGCTATTATTTATGATACATCCCTACCGTAATTAAGGAATATAAACCTATTGTAGACCTATACACACAGTGTTGATGTTACACAATAGTATTTATTTAGTAGAATGAGATTTTCACTCTGCAGCGGAGTGTGCGCTGATATGAAACTTCCTGGCAGATTAAAACTGTGTGCCCGACCGAGACTCGAACTCGGGACCTTTGCCTTTCACGGGCAAGTGCTCTACCATCTGTGCTACAGAAGCACGACTCACTCCCGGACCTGACAGCTTTACTTCTGCCAGTATCTCGTCTTCTACCTTCCAAACTTTACAGAAACTCTCCTGCGAACCTTGGAGAACAAGCACTCCTGAAAGAAAGGATGTTACGGTTGGCAGGAGAGCTTCTGTAAAGTTTGGAAGGTAGGAGACGAGATACTGGCAGAAGTAAAGCTGTGAGGACCGGGCGTGAGTCGTGCTTCGGTAGCTCAAATGGTAGAGCACTTGCCCGCGAAAGGCAAAGGTCCCGAGTTCGAGTCTCGGTCGGACACACAGTTTTAATCTGCCAGGAAGTTTCATTTATTTAGTAGTTTGTACGATCTGCTTTCGGCTTTCTAGGTCATCCTCAGGCAACTTAAGACTCAACAGATAGTCCACCCATCAACGAGAGTACATAGCTGTACACAGATTTTTATCTTTATGTTTAAGTTTTCAAAAATGTGACATTTTACATACAAGCATCATGAAATTCAAAAAGAATCTCTAAAAAAATTAATCTTGCATTACGTTATACTTAATTATTGAAACTGTAAGAATATATATTTCAGAAACAGAGTAGAAATGAGTATTGGCACAGACTAACAGACTACTACGTTTCATCAGTCTCAACACTCAATTGTACTTATAAAATATATATATACAGGATGTTTCAAAAATGACCGGTATATTTGAAACGGCAATAAAAACTAAACGAGCAGCGATAGAAATACACCGTTTGTTGCAATATGCTTGGGACAACAATACATTTTCAGGCAGACAAACTTTCGAAATTACAGTAGTTACAATTTTCAACAACAGAAGGCGCTGCGGTCTGGGAAACTCTATAGTACGATATTTTCCACATATCCACCATGCGTAGCAATAATATGGCGTAGTCCCTGAATGAAATTACCCGAAACCTTTGACAACGTGTCTGGCGGAATGGCTTCACATGCAGATGAGATGTACTGCTTCAGCTGTTCAATTGTTTCTGGATTCTGGCGGTACACCTGGTCTTTCAAGTGTCCCCACAGAAAGAAGTCACAGGGGTTCATGTCTGGCGAATAGGGAGGCCAATCCACGCCGCCTCCTGTATGTTTCGGATAGCCCAAAGCAATCACACGATCATCGAAATATTCATTCAGGAAATTAAAGACGTCGGCCGTGCGATGTGGCCGGGCACCATCTTGCATAAACCACGAGGTGTTCGCAGTGTCGTCTAAGGCAGTTTGTACCGCCACAAATTCACGAAGAATGTCCAGATAGCGTGATGCAGTAATCGTTTCGGATCTGAAAAATGGGCCAATGATTCCTTTGGAAGACATGGCGGCCCAGACCAGTACTTTTTGTGGATGCAGGGACGATGGGACTGCAATATGGGGCTTTTAGGTTCCCCATATGCGCCAGTTCTGTTTATTGACGAAGCCGTCCAGGTAAAAATAAGCTTCGTCAGTAAACCAAATGCTGCCCACATGCATATCGCCGTCATCAATCCTGTGCACTATATCGTTAGCGAATGTCTCTCGTGCAGCAATGGTAGCGGCGCTGAGGGGTTGCCGCGTTTGAATTTTGTATGGATAGAGGTGTAAACTCTGGCGCATGAGACGATACGTGGACGTTGGCATCATTTGGACCGCAGCTGCAACACGGCGAACGGAAACCCGAGGCCGCTGTTGGATCACCTGCTGCACTAACTGCGCGTTGCCCTCTTTGGTTGCCGTACGCGGTCGCCCTACCTTTCCAGCACGTTCATCCGTCACGTTCCCAGTCCGTTGAAATTTTTCAAACAGATCCTTTATTGTATCGCTTTTCGGTCCTTTGGTTACATTAAACCTCCGTTGAAAACTTCGTCTTGTTGCAACAACACTGTGTTCTAGACGGTGGAATTCCAACACCAGAAAAGTCCTCTGTTCTAAGGAATAAACCATGTTGTCTACAGAACACGTGCACGTTGTGAACAGCACACGCTTACAGCAGAAAGACGACGTACAGAATGGCGCACCCACAGACTGCGTTGTCTTCTATATCTTTCACATCACTTGCAGCACCATCTGTTGTTGAAAATTGTAACTACTGTAATTTCGAAAGTTTGTGCGCCTGAAAATGTACTGTTGTCCCAAGCATATTGCAACAAACGGTGTATTTCTATCGCTGCTCGTTTAGTTTTTATTGCCGTTTCAAATATACCGGTCATTTTTGAAACACCCTGTATAAGAAATCATTGTAACAGAGAAAGAAATTAAGATCCGGGCAGCCGAATCGACATTTCTTATGGGCTTGAAAGGCTGTACCAGATTAGAGAAATTGAGAAACATTGGCATTAGGAAGGAACTAAACTTATTCAACGTAAGAACAAATTGAAGACGTTAATGGAAAATCGACTGAACATGTCGACCGAATGACCACCATACAAAGTCAATCTGAAACGCTGAAGAAGAGATGGACATTGCCAAGAAAGAGTTCTGCATTGCAGTGGGCGTGAGCCTAATATTTAAAGTGCGCAAGAAGAAAGAGCCTCCATTGCAGCTTAAAGATACAGTGGACGTCAGTTCCGTATACGTCGAGTTCTCTGTGCGCAGGGCGTGGCGGAACACACTGGCCGATCAGCTAACAGGTGAGTCGAAACCGACGCTCGTATTCCTGGAAGTTGCCCCGGGAGACCAGAATATTGCCCCTTGTGGCCATCAGCAACCGGCAAAGGACACCTAACGGCACTCCTGGGGTTTACTAGCTGTGTGCCAGACACTCTCCCAGAAAATTAGTGTGATACAACCACATTTACATATAAAGTAGAAATAAAGCGAACAGAACTTATAGCCGAGACATAGCTGGCTGACGAACAAATATGGGAACCTAATAACAGTGAGGCTCTAGGGAGCTAGACTGGTGAGAGGTAAGGAGCCGTCTGAAAGAAACTGATGCAGTGTCAATTAGATTGTGTAACAACACGATCAGTCATCCAAACAACAAGAAGTTCCACGTCTCTTAATTTTCTAGACTGACACGTTTGAAATTTAGTTTACACCCAATAACTTTTCCGCTCTCGTAAACACGCAGAATAATGACTCGAGCAATAAAACATAAAAAACAATGAGCAACTATTAGCCGCCTTAAGGGGATACGGAATCGGATTTTGGGTTAAAAAATCGAATTTTTTTTATTGGCGTATTATATTCTGCCATGTTTCCTCTTTAAAATGACGTATCATACATAGCTCTACTACAATTATAACTATTTTATTTTTATATATTTGTGAGATCGGGTATTGCGCTTTAGTTATACACGTCTCTCGTGGCTGACCATGAACTTTTTGGCAGTACCTTTAAAGTGACATGAATTCAAATATCCCGGTTTCCAGCGACTATTTATACACTAGTTGCCCGAAAATGTTTCTCTCTGGTTTCCTCAAGTTACTCTTTGACTTTGTGGCGGGACTGTTTTGTAAACAGTGTGATATAAGAAAGTAGTTGTTGTTGAGTTATTTCGTATTTAGTGCTTCATTTTTCGCAGTGAAAATGCCTAGAGCTAAAGCAAAAGTATTTAAAAAGCGTGTGAACTGGCAAAAGAAAAGAAATAATGATTCATTAGCAAAGCAAAGCAGTTCATCATCATCACTGTTGGAAAATGTGAATCCACTTATTACTGATTTGCCGAACGAACTTACACCAAATGAAAACAGTGCTTCTCATAAAAAACTAAGAGATTTGGAAGAGAAATATAATTTACTTGATAGAGGGAATGAAGTTTTTGAACTCATTGATACGAATATATTGTGTGAAGCTCTTGAAAACAGTTTGTGCTGCAAAAAATGTCATGGAAACGTTTCTCTGAAAGTAGAATCCCATGTTGGCCTGGCTACCCAGTTTAATTTAATATGCAGTGTTTGTAAATACAGCTGTAAGTTTCCAAGTTCGGTTTCAGTAACTGTAAATAATGGATACAAGAAAACTGAACTTTATAGTGTAAATATTAGGTTAGTTTATGGATTGCGAGCAATTGGTAAGGGCAAAGCAGCTGGTGATATGCTATGTGGTGTTCTAAATCTTCCAAGTGCACCTTCAAAGTTTGAAGCTTACAATTATGTACTAGGATCTGCAGTTGAAGATGTAGCACAGAAGTCAATGCAGGTTGCTGTGGAAGAAGCAGTGGAAGAAAATGACGGCAGTCGTGACCTCACAGTGGCGTTTGATGGCACGTGGTAGAAAAGGGGCCACACCTCCAACAATGGTGTTGTAACAGCAACTAGTGTTGATACTGGCAAGGTTATTGATGTTGCAATAATGTCTAAATACTGTAGGTGCACAGGCAGGCTGAAAAATGAACACAGTGATGACTGTATTGCTAATTATTATGGTAGTAGTGGTGGCATGGAGGTTGCTGGGGTGAAGAAAATTTTTCATCGCTCTTCACAGTGGTATAATGTTCGCTATGTCAAATATCTGGGAGATGGTGACTCTAAAGCATTCAAAGAAGTTTTGGAAAGCAAACCATATGGGGACAGTGTAAATATAAGCAAACTTGAATGTATAGGACATGTGCAGAAGAGAATGGGTGCCAGGCTGAGAAGGTTAAAATCAGTTATGAAAGGGAAAAAACTAGATGATGGGAAAACCTTGGATGGCAGAGGAAGATTGACTGATTCCATAATAGACCACATTCAGAACTGCTATGGCCTTGCAATCAGGCAAAATACAGGCAATCTTGAAGAAATGAGGAGAGCTATATGGGCTTTATATTTCCACACCGCATCCACGGATGAGCATCCACAACATGGTTTGTGCCCCAAAGGTGAAAACAGCTGGTGTAAATACAATAGGGGACTAACAACAGGAGAGAAATACATTCACCACCACAGTCTACCATCAGCCATCATGGCAGAAATAAAGCCCATTTTCAGAGATCTGGCTGACAGAAGTCTTCTGATGAAATGTCTTCACGGAAAAACGCAGAACCCCAACGAGTGCTTGAATAGTGTGATATGGCATCGTCTCCCAAAAACAGTGTTTGTCGGAATTAATACACTACATTTTGGTGTGTATGATGCTGTGGCAACCTTCAATCTTGGAAATATAACTAAATGCCAGGTCCTTCAAAAGTTGGGTATGTGTGTTGGTTCCCGTACGGTACGTGCTATGTTCTTTTTAGATCAGCACAGACTAAGGCATGCTGATAATATAATCAAGACATTAGTGAAAAAAGCAAGACAGGTGCAGAGGGGTGCCAAAAGAAGACTTGAAGATGATTATGAAGACTGTGAAGGGGGTATTAGCTACGGATCAGGAATGTTTTAATCTTCTTTCTCCGTTTCCCATAAGTTTACTTTTTACTTCATCTAGGAACATTATCTCAGGTACTGGTCAACCTAGAAGTCTGAAATTTTTATGACGTAGTGACATAGGTCCCTATTACATACTGAAACAACGATTTTTTAATTACTTGATTTACAAAAGACTTAGGGGTGATAGTCTAGTAAAAAGCGATGGAAAAAATTTACTTAAAAATAAATGTACAGTATCTCTGTAAGAAAATACTTTGACAATAAACTGTTGTTTCAGTATTGTTGTAACATATGAATGCACATACAGTAAAATTTTTACCTCTCTGTCTCCAGTAGTTTGTGAGAAAATGTTCCCTATAGTAGGCATATATTAACATTGCGGGGATAGGTGATTCCGTATCCCCTTAAAGGACATGAAACAAATAAATACAGTAATTAACTAACCCCCCCACCCCCACAGTGACCAACGGGTTTAAGACCATTTTTAAAACAGGTAATGTTAGTACCTCGCACTAGTCGGCAACAAAGATAAAAAAATTAAAAAACAATGGCATTTGTCAAAGCAGTAACAGAGTAGATTACAAGACCAACAGAATTCAGTTATCCACCTTAGATAGCCAACTACGTTTCAAATGAGTTACCAAACCTTGGAAAGCAGCTCTTGAACGGAAATATTTAGGAAACAAGGCCTTTCATTGGGCTATCAATCAAGATAAAACTCCTTACAATGTCAATGTCAATAAACAGTAAGAGGCTGCCTTAAAGACACCAAATGTCATTAAGACTTTAAGTACGAGGGCAGTTCAATAAGTAATGCAACACATTTTTTTTTCTCGGCCAATTTTGGTTGAAAAAACCGGAAATTTCTTGTGGAATATTTTCAAACATTCCCGCTTCGTCTCGTATAGTTTCATTGACTTCCGACAGGTGGCAGCGCTGTACGGAGCTGTTAAAATGGCGTCTGTAACTGATGTGCGTTGCAAACAACGGGCAGTGATCGAGTTTCTTTTGGCGGAAAACCAGGGCATCTCAGATATTCATAGGCGCTTGCAGAATGTCACCGTAGACATCTGGCAGTTGACAAAAGCACGGTGAGTCGTTGGGCAAAGCGTGTGTCATCATCGCCGCAAGGTCAAGCAAGACTGTCTGATCTCCCGCGTGCGGGCCGGCCGTGCACAGCTGTGACTCCTGCAATGGCGGAGCGTGCGAACACACTCGTTCGAGATGATCGACGGATCACCATCAAACAACTCAGTGCTCAACTTGACATCTCTCTTGGTAGTGCTGTCACAATTGTTCACCAGTTGGTATATTCATAGGTTTGTTCCCGCTGGTCCCTCGTTGTCTAACCGAACACCATAAAGAGCAAAGGAGAACCATCTGTGCGGAATTGCTTGATCGTCATGTGGCTGAGGGTGACAATTTCTTGTCAAAGATTGTTACAGGCGATGAAACATGGGTTCATCACTTCGAACCTGAAACAAAACGGCAATCAATGGAGTGGCGCCACACCCACTCCCCTACCAAGAAAAAGTTTAAAGCCATACCCTCAGCCGGTAAAGTCATGGTTACAGTCTTCTGGGACGCTGAAGGGGTTATTCTGTTCGATGTCCTTCCGCATGGTCAAACGATCAACTCTGAAGTGTTTTGTGCTACTCTTCAGAAATTGAAGAAACGACTTCAGCGTGTTCGTAGGCACAAAAATCAGAACGAACTTCTCCTTCTTCATGTCAACGCAAGACCTCACACAAGTCTTCGCACCCGAGAGGAGCTTACAAAACTTCAGTGGACTGTTCTTCCTCATGCACCCTACAGCCCCGATCTCGCACCGTCGGATTTCCACATGTTTGGCCCAATGAAGGACGCAATCCGTGGGAGGCGCTACGCGGATGATGAAGAAGTTATTGATGCAATACAACGTTAGCTCCGACATCGACCAGTGGAATGGTACCGTGCAGGCATACAGGCCCTCATTTCAAGGTGGCGTAAGGCCGTAGCATTAAATGGAGATTACGTTGAAAAATAGTGTTGTGTAGCTAAAAGATTGGGGAATAACCTGGTGTATTTCAATGCTGAATAAAACAACCCCTGTTTCAGAAAAAAAATGTGTTGCATTACTTATTGAACTGCCCTCGTACTACTTCGACAAACACACAGAATGAAACCTGGATTTAAAATACAAAAAGCAGAGCAAATATTTGGTCTTCAGGCAGTAAAACAAAAAATAAAATAAAGAATACACCAAAGAGCAATCACCAAACGACCTCCAGCGTGAGAGGCCACAAGAATCAAAATATAAATACCAGTTAACACCGAAGTGGCACAGAAGTTCCAAGCCAAGTAATAATTAAGGTGCGCGGTACTTCTGCCAGTTCCACCTGCGACCGAGTGAGGTGGCGCAGTGGTTTGACACTGGACTCATATTCGGGACGACGACGGTTCAATCCCGCGTCCGGCCATACTGATTTAGGTTTCCCGTGATTTCCCTAAATCGCTCCAGGCAAACGCCGGGATGGTTCCTTTCGAAGGGCACGGCTGACTTCCTTCCCCGTCCTTCCCTAATCCGATTAGACCGATGACCTCGCTGTCTGGTCTCCTTCCCCAAAACATCCCAAAGTTCCACCCGCCTCAGGCAAATTTCTATACAATGTATAAACAAATAAAATGGATTACATATGGACAATAACTGCTCGCCAGTCTACTGCTGAAAAGGTAACCCTTCGCCAAATGTGAGACAGAACTAACAAAAATTTTAATTAGAAGTAACACACTTGCCTGTTGAAAGGACAGAGCACAGTGAATTCACTCACACATATCAGTACCGCACATCATTGCAGTGCAATGTGTCTTGATAAAGAGGATGGCAGAACTTTATGGCAGAGCACAGAGACTTTCCAAATTCCCGTCCCCGGAAACCGATGGATGTGAAGCAGACGCTCACTGTATTTTTCAGGCTGTTCTTTTATGGAATGAAAACCGCCGCAAGCCTCCTGTCCTCCAGGCAGGACAGCATATTCGGGGACAGATTTTTAACGTCGCCACTCGCCACTGTCCGCGCAGGAAGCAAAAAGACACTTCCAACAGCGGTAACGGTCAATACGCCTTCCTCTAAGCGGACTCAACTGCCGAAACTAGTCCTACGGTCGTTTCACTGAGCAGTGCTGCAGTGCTGCAGTGGAAACTCAACCAAACTCCTTGTCGGAGCTCATGCGCAAGTCTTTATCCTCGTGAAGCGCTATGTCGCTGCCCCGTTGCAGGATACCCAGGCCGTGTTACCAGGCAAAGGACCAAAGACGTTAAGTTGGAGCGGCCGCTACCGATAAAGGCGCTCGCACGGTACACTAGGGTCTACGGTCTCTAGCCGCGGTAAAAATGTTAAGCTTCTAACTGACTGCAATCAAAAGATGCGGCCATTTATGTCACATATTTTGACACTCGCAAACTTGCTCATCAAAACCTATAGACGAACTATTCATATAACTAATTAAGTTTGTACAGAACCCTCAGAGTGTAGTTCTACTAGCAAATGCTAGGTATCTTTTTTTACTATAATGTTCATAATTTTGGCGACGTGGTAGTAGTATATGAATATCAATGTAACTCTATAACTCTATTTGCAACCACATCCTTCCTGTTGCTTGCCAGCTGATGCGTACAGGGGTCAATCGGGGAGACCTGGTAGAGTGGCGGAGGGGTTCCCAGTCTGCAATAAATAAATGGTAAGGGTTACCAGTTTCAGGATTTACCTGACCAAAAAGAAACTCTCAACATTCTTGGTCTGAACTGGGGTATCGGAACTGTTTTATTTCTCGTACAACGTCCTTCATTGTCCCAGACAAAAATTACAATTTCTTGTGTGTCTATTGTGTATGTATGTTGTGTCACTGTATGCAGCAGTGTGTTGCGTTGATGGAGCCTCCTTTCACCTAAGTGCATTGTTAGCAGGGCCTCGTGAAACGAAGACCAGAAGACTTTCGCAGGAGGTGGCACAAGTGGAAAGTGGTTGAGGGTTGTGTGGGTGTAAATCTTTGACTATATTTATTAATCAGTTTCAACAATTTGCACAAGATGACATATGCAAATTATTTCGCGTTCATATTACCAAAATGCACGAACTTGACATCTAACACAAGTAAAACATACGATAAATTAGTCTGCCTTTTTGGAGTTGCCCGTAGAAGGTCTAGGCGATTTTCAGTTTCTTTACGCGTTTTTGCCAACAACTCTTCCGTCACCACCTCTACAGAACTTCGAATTCGTGTCGCGAGAACTGGTGAACACTTTATCCTTAACGTAACACTGCAAAAAGGTCAAGTGGGGTTATGTCGGATGAACATTGTGACCGTGGCATGGACACTTTTTACTGATGAGCTGTCCAGAAATGTTTCATCCAAGAACTGACGAACAAATAACCTCCAGCGTGGCGGTGCACCGTCTTGTTTGAACATGTCCCGTAGTTTAAAGTCACGTAGTAACAGGGGTGCAATGTTAACGCACAACACGTCTAGATAAGCTGTAACAGTAAATCCAGGATGAAGAAAAATTCACGCACTCGGACTTCGCGGTTCCTTACATACAAGCAATACAAAATTATAAATCACAAAATTTCGTCCTGCGCATATTTCCGGCAGTAAATGGACGTCAAAGGCTGGCAGTCTGGTAACACTTTAATCACATGTACGGTAATCACGTCTGTCAGTAGAAAAGAGTAGTGCTGTGCAGTTGGTGCAGCGTGCGGGAGGTCTAGCGATCGGTTCTGGATGGAAGCAAATTTGTTCTTATATTCGCTAAATGTAGTCTGTGTGGTACGGTATATGGCGTCTTAATGGTCATACAGCGATTACACTGGGTTTTCTACAAAATATTAACATTTGCATACGACGAATACAGAAATGGAAGTACAATCATTGTCAGCTTGTAAAGAAGCCTCTTCCACGTCGTGAACGCACATTGCTTCGCACCACTGCATCTATTAGATTCCAAACCTGTTTTCTGTGTACCCTCTCCCAACGGTCTCATCGATTAGTATCAACTGTTATTCTTCCCAAGTTAAGGTTGTAATCTCTGCCCCCCCCCTCCTTCCTTCTTCCATCTATTGTCCACATTAAACAATGCCCAGTCCAAGTAATTAATAAGCCAAGTCTTTTATGAAGATTTGAGAGGAGCGAAGATTACAATAAACTTTGCAGTTTACTTGGATTGTCTTGTTGGGATGCCTTCAGTTCTTTATTTTTAGCCGGCCGGTGTGGCCGTGCGGTTCTAGGCGCTACAGTCTGGAGCCGCGTGACCGCTACGGCCACAGGTTCGAATCCTGCCTCGGGCATGGATGTGTGTGATCTCCTTAGGTTAGTTAGGTTTAAGTAGTTCTAAGTTCTAGGGGACTGATGACCTCAGAAGTTAAGTCCCATAGTGCTCAGCGCCATTTGAACCATTTTTGAAGCTCTCGTCCTATTATCTGTCTGCGAAGCTTACAGACGTTGTACTAAGTGTGCATGGAAATAGTACCGTTTGTTTAAATTCTTCACTCAGTGCTCTGAGTGGTGGCTGTTGCTCTGGAAACACGACGCGTCGATTTCAGCAGACTGCGTTTAAGTGGTGTACGCATGGTATCAACAATCCCGTTACTGACTACATGTGAACCGCTTCATGATCAACAATGTCAGTCTCTTCAAGGTTTTCATACCATTCTTTGATGTTCATCACATCACGCAGATGACTTCTGCTCTGTCACTAAACTGTAACAGGCAACTATGTTTCATGCAATCACGAAACACATTGAGCTTTCTGTTGCACAGACGTCACTATGAAAGCAACTCTCATAAATTACGCTACCTGTAACAAGAGAGACATAAAAGAAATCAGATTCTGTCAGATCATACGTAGAGGCTTAACCATAAAAACTTCAAGACTTGAACTACCCTCTCATAAACCAGCGTAGACATGTGGAAGGATACCCATAAAAAGCCGTGTGAGTCTAGCTCTATTTGCAAAAAATAAATAGCTGCACCTAGTATAGTTCCTTAGATATGGATTACGATAATCAGGGAAGGACTTGATGCCCACCCTTTATACACAAGAGAAATCAAGAATTATTCGAGCCAGTAACGTACAGGGTGATTAGAGCTGACACTGCGGATATCGTTTTATGCAACCGGCAAGGTTGTACCCGACCTTCATGAACCACGCGTGCGTATTCCATATTCCCTCAGTCGCTAGGCGCAAGCTATTAACCCTACAGAAAAATGAACAGGACCTTTTTGTAGTAATTTAGTGTAAATTAAATTTTGTAGTTGGATATGTTCCCGCTAGAGGCCGTAGTTTTCGAGTTATTCAGAAAAAAAGTACGAAAGCGATCTCCAAAGCTCAGACTCTCTCATACTTAGTCCTCACCGGTCAAGATTTCTAGTAGCTGTTCTTGACACTCCCTCCTACTACTGTACAAAAATTATCGACTGGATGAATTACTTCTCAGATTCGACCTCTTCTGGAGTTCAGTGTCTGGCCTTATTGTGCCGCCGACATAGTCGAGAACTTACAAATTGTAAAAACGACGTTTGCGTAAATTTCACCTAACAATTTTGTGAATCTGAACAGCATAAAGTAAACTTTTACATCGTTGTATTCGTCATACCTTCCGACAACGAAACTACTGTGCATGTAAGAGATAAACTTGGACCGAATTGTGAAGTTAATTGTTTTTAGCGTAACGTTTACAAAGTCGTTTTTCTTTCATGACCCTTACTGGCATGTTTAAATTAATTATGTTAACGAATTAGCCGACTAAGCTGGTGGCGTAACAGTCCAATCAACAGAAATCGAAGAAAGTTCGAAAATCAGGAATAGTTCGTGTAGTCCGAAATTTTTGTAGAGTTGTCGGAGGGAGTTTAGGAACAACATACTAGAACTCCTGAATGGTGAAGGATGAGTGCAGGGATGAAGGTGCGTTTCAAGGTCAGTTTTGTACGTTTTTCTTCAATAAGTCGAAAATCTTCGTCTTCATCGGAAGCGTATCCCCCTAAACACTGAAGTATATTAAATTTCCTACAAAATGATCCTGATCATTTTTTCTGTAGTGAAAGTTTCCTTTAAAAAATTTATTCGTTTCATTTTGAACTCGTACTGGCTTTGTCTGAGAGTCGACATTTCCAACTGCGAGAGAAACGATATATATCTGCCTGCGAGAGTGCAACACGATTTGGCCCTGTTTTATGATCTTTCTAAAAATATGCGAACCCTGAACTTAACTATTAGTCTCTTTAATTCGACAAACTTGTCCTGTGCTTTAATGGTATGCCTAATAAAGCTGTTCATGGAAAGTTCCCTGTGAGTTGTTAATTTTCTTAGCAAACTGATCCTGAAATGAAAACATGGAATTACTTGGAAACGAGGTGCTTGCTGCTCTTTCTGCGCCAGCTGCAAATTTCTAACTACATTTGCTGAGAGCTTAGTGCAATGCTACAGACAACAAGAAAACCATTTTATACACATCATTGAGTGAACCACACTATAAATAAAAATGACTTGGATCGAGGATGTGGGAAATGCTCTTAGATGAAATATTTCTTTAACAAACTGTTTTTGAATTATCTGATACGTTATTACTTGTATGAAATTTCTGTTACAATACTCATTAACACTGACAAAGAGCAACACCGATATCAGACTCTTTCTCTCTCAAATGTTTGACAAATAATAAATATGAGGCCGGCCGCGGTTGTCTAGCGGTTCTAGGCGCTCAGTCCGGAACCGCGCGACTGCTACGGTCGCAGGTTCGAATCCTGCTTCGGGCATGGATGTGTGTGATGTCCTTAGGTCAGTTAGGTTTAAGTAGTTCTAAGTTCTAGGGGACTGATGACCACAGATGTTAAGTCCCATAGTGCTCAGAGCCATTTGAACCAATAAATATGAAAAATACCTTTCAGTGAAAATTATTCAATCTTTAATGAAAATCTAAAGTTACCTGATACGGATGTCTCATTCAACAGTGGTTACATACTACGCACGACTGCAATGCAACTAAATAAAAAATATTAATTTCATTTCTCTTCATATGCTTTACCAATCTCATTTCGTTCTAAATCGCTAATTGATTCTTTCTCCTGTATATACCAACATTATTTATTTATTTTATTGCAAGTTCCGTTGATCCTGACAGCAAGGGAGTTGCAAGGATATGGAATGAGTCAATATTTTTAAAGTGTTAACAATACAGCAGCACACAGTATGTTTAATTCATGACAAAACTTATAGTAACAACATGGAACACTAAAAGAAATAAAAAACATATTTCATATATCAGAATTAATACTTACGTGTAGCCCGCATCTAGTGGTCGTGCGGTAGCGTTCTCACTTCCCACGCCCGGGATCCCGGGTTCGATTCCCGGCGGGGTCAGGGATTTTCTCTGTCTCGTGATGGCTGGGTGTTGTGTGATGTTCTTAGGTTAGTTAGGTTTAAGTAGTTCTAAGTTCTAGGGGAGTGATGACCATAGATGTTAAGTCCCATAGTGCTCAGAGCCATTTGAACCATTTGAACTTAAGTGTACACATTCAAATTAACAATATCAAAATATTTGAGCGCTGTCTCGTGGGCCCCTACCACCACGGCACAGCGCGTCCCCAAGTTGCGGATAGGGGATACGGCCTTCAGATATGAAGGGTAGTTGCGAATACAAAAAATAAGCCGTCGCGGACAGCCGGTGGGGAGCAGGCGATGGCGTGATGAACTATCCCCGTTTCTTCTTATCTTACTATCAAATCTATTCATCAAGAATCAGCAACATTAATGGACATGGGTCCCTTTGAAGTAAAATATCCCGGAGGTAAACTAGGTTCCCATTCGGATCTCCGAGTGGAACCTACTTCGAAGAGGTCCAGGCAGAAAGGAACTTTCAGGTTGGGAACATGGAACGTTAAAAGACAGGCCAGGAACGTTCCAGATATTATTAGACGAATTAGATACGATGTAGACATTATAGCTATTCAAGAAACTCGGTGGCAGAGGGAGGGTAGCATAAAGAGGGGTAACAATACATTTTTCTATAGAGGTGCGGAAGCTCGCAGTTTCGGAACAGGTTTCGCAGTACAAAGAAAAGTGCTTCACGCAATCAGAGATATAAGGTTCATTAGTGACCGACTATCAGTTACAGTTTTGTCCGGCAGGTGGAATATACTAGTAGTAATTTATGTACACGCACCAACTGAGGACACTGAAGCGGTTGTTAAAGACGGCTTTTATGAAGAACTAGATCAACTGTGGGATGAGTTCTCCTCGCACGATAGAAAGTTAATCACAGGTGATTTCAATGCGAAGATAGGGAAGGAGGAAGCATTCCGGCCTACAATTGGGAAAGAAAGTTTGCATAACATTTCGAATGATAATGGCACAAGCGTGGTTAATTTTGCTATTTCAAAAGACATGATTGTTGAGAGCACATATTTCAAAAGGAAGGACATTCATAAAGCAACTTGGGTCTCTCCGGATGTACACACCCGAAACCAAATTGATCATGTTCTGGTAGATCGGAGATGGCACACTACTATAGAAAATGTTAGGACTTTCAGGGGACTGGCTGCGATTCTGATCATTTTCTTGTAGTTGTCAAAGTTCACCAACGGCTCTCTACAGCAACATCAAGGTGTCACAATGAAAAACTTGTTAGCTTCGACACTGACAAGCTAAATGATGAAAACTTTAGAAGAAGGTACATGATAGAAATTTCAAATAGGTTTGATGCTCTCAGGACACACGAAGATCAAGACGAGGATCACTGTGAGGAATAATATCAAAGAGGCATCGAAGGTCACAATAGGTACAATTAAGAAGAACAGGAGGAAACCGTGGTCTGATGAGGAATGCAAGAAATTGGTAGAGGAAAGGAGAAAAGCGTGATTATATTGGGTTAGAATGGGAGACAGGAAACGAGAGGAGTTCTTGAACATCAGAAGGGAATTTGGTCATAGGCTACGGGCAAAGAAGAGGGATTATTTGAACAGTCAAATTAAAAAAAATGGAAACAAACAGTAAAAGAACAACAAATTAGGGAATTTCACATATACATAAATCGTTATAGGAAGGGGTTCAAGGCTAGGACAAATGCACTTCGCGGGGATGCCGGGAGGATACTGACAGACCCCCAGTACTATATTAAGTAAATTGAGGGCGTATTTTGAGCGTCTATTAAATGTACACCAGGAAGAAGGAAATGAGCAGACGTACGAAATACATACAGCAGAACACCAGATACCTGAGCCAACGTTAAAGGAAGTAAGAGATGAAATCAAAAAATTGAAAAACCATAAAGCACCAGGATCGATTGCATAACTGCAGAATTAGTTAAAAATGGGGTACAGAAACTGGTGGAAGTAGTTCACAAAGTGATAACTAAAGTATGGAACTCAGAGATGCTACCAGAAGAGTGGCAGGAGTCGATTCTGAACCCAATTTTTAAGAAGAGCGACAAAATGGATTGTAGTAATTATAGAGGGATATCGCTATTACCAGTATGTTCCAAACTTTTCTCGAATATTCTGCTGAGGGTGTACCCGTGGTCTAGGGGTAGCGTCTTTGATTCATAATCAAAACGTCTTCGGTCCCGGGTTCGATCCCCGCCACTGCCTAAATTTTGATAAATAATCAGCATTGGCGGCCGAAGACTTCCGGCATAAGAATTCAGCCTCAATCTGCCAACGGCCTTGTCAAAGAGGGCGGAGGAGCGGATAGAGGTTCAGGGCACTCCCTTGTCCTAGGGGTGGGAAATTGCCCCTAAAGGCGGAAGAATCAGCAAAGATCAACGACATGAGGATACAGAAGGCAATGGAAACCACTGCATTAAAGACACGTAACGTGTATCCACAGGACATGTGGCCTGTAATTGAAGAAGTGTCATGATGATCTCTCCATTGGCAAAAGATTCCGGAATAGTCCCCCATTCGGATCTCCGGGAGGGGACTACCAAGGGGGAAGTTAGCATGAGAAAAAGATTGAATAATCAACAAAAGGATAACGTTCTACGAGTCGGGGCGTGGAATGTCAGAAGCTTGAACGTGGTAGGGAAACTAGAAAATCTGAAAAGGGAAATGCAAAGGCTCAATCTAGATATAGTAGGGGTCAGTGAAGTGGAAGGAAGACAAGGATTTCTGGTCAGATGAGTATCGGGTAATATCAACAGCAGCAGATAATGGTATAACAGGTGTAGGATTCGTTATGAATAGGAAGGTAGGACAGAAGGTGTGTTTCTGTGAACAGTTCAGTGACCGAGTTGTTCTAATCAGAATCGACAGCAGACCAACACCGGCAACGGTGGGTCAGGTGTACATGCCGACGTCGCAACCTGAATATAAACAGATAGAGAATGTGTATGAGGATATTGAAAGGGTAATGCAGTATGTAAAGGGGGACGAAAATCTAATAGTCATGGGCGACTGGAATGCAGTTGTAGGGGAAGGAGTAGAAGAAAAGCTTACAGGAGAATATGGGTTTGGGACGAGGAATGAAAGAGGAGAAAGACTAATTGAGTTCTGTAACAAGTTTCAGCTAGTAATAGCGAATACCCTGTTCAAGAATCACAAGAGGAGGAGGTATACTTGGAAAAGGCCGGGAGATACGGGAAGATTTCAATTAGACTACATCATGGTCAGACAGTGATTCCGAAATCAGATACTGGATTGTAAGGCGTACCCAGGAGCAGATATAGACTCCGATCACAATATAATAGTGATGAAGAGTAGGCTGAAGTTCAAGACATTAGTCAGAAAGAATCAGTACGCAAAGAAGTGGGATACGGAAGAACTAAGGAATGACGAGATACGTTTGAAGTTCTCTAACGCTATAGATACAGCAATAAGGAATAGCGCAGTAGGCAGTACAGTTAAAGAGGAATGGACATCTCTAAAAAGGGCCATCACAGAAGTTGGGAAGGAAAAAATAGGTACAAAGATGGTAGCTGCGAGGAAACCATGGGTAACAGAAGAAATACTTCAGTTGATTGATGAAAGGAGGAAGTACAAACATGTTCCGGGAAAATCAGGAATACGGAAATACAAGTCGCTGAGGAATGAAATAAATAGGAAGTGCAGGGAAGCTAAGACGAAATGGCTGCAGGAAAAATGTGAAGACATCGAAAGAGATTGATTGTCGGAAGGACAGACTCAGTATAGCCGACCGAAGTGGCCATGCGGTTCTAGGCACTGCAGTCTGGAACCGCGAGACCGCTACGGTCGCAGGTTCGAATCCTGCCTCGGGCATGGATGTGTGTGATGTCCTTAGGTTAGTTAGGTTTAACTAGTTCTAAGTTCTAGGGGACTAATGACCTCAGCAGTTGAGTCCCATAGTGCTCAGAACCATTTGAACCATTTAACTCAGCATACAGGAAAGTCAAAACAACCTTTGGTGACATTAAAAGGAACGGTGGTAACATTAAGAGTGCAACGGGAATTCCACTGTTAAATGCAGAGGAGAGAGCAGATAGGTGGAAAGAATACATTGAAAGCCTCTATGAGGGTGAAGATTTGTCTGATGAGATAGAAGAAGAATCAGGAGTCGATTTAGAAGAGATGGGGGATCCAGTATTAGAATCGGAATTTAAAAGAGCTTTGGAGGACTTACGGTCAAATAAGGCAGAAGGGATAGATAACATTCCATCAGAATTTCTAAAATCATTGGGGGAAGTGGCAACTAAACGACTATTCACATTGGTGTGTAGAATATATGAGTCTGGCGACATACCATCTGACTTTCGGAAAAGCATCATCCACACAATTCCGAAGACGGCAAGAGCTGACAAGTGCGAGAATTATCGCACAATCAGCTTAACAGCTCATGCATCGAAGCTGCTTACAAGAATAATATACAGAAGAATGGAAAAGAAAATTGAGAATGCGCTAGGTGACGATCAGTTTGGCTTTAGGAAAAGTAAAGGGACGAGAGAGGCAATTCTGACGTTACGGCTAATAATGGAAGCAAGGCTAAAGAAAAATCAAGACACTTTCATAGGATTTGTCGACCTGGAAAAAGCGTACGACAATATAAAATGGTGCAAGCTGTTCGAGATTCTGAAAAAAGTAGGGGTAAGCTATAGGGAGAGACGGGTCACATACAATATGTACAACAACCAAGAGCGAATAATAAGAGTGGACGATCAAGAACGGAGTGCTCGTATTAAGAAAGGTGTAAGACAAGGCTGTAGCCTTTCGCCCCTACTCTTCAATCTGTACATCGAGGAAGCAATGATGGAAATAAAAGAAAGGTTCACGAGTGGAATTAAAATACAAGGTGAAAGGATATCAATGATACGATTCGCTGATGACATTGCTATCCTGAGTGAAAGTGAAGAAGAATTAAATGATCTGCTGAACGGAATGAACAGTCTAATGAGTACACAGTACGGTTTGAGAGTAAATCGGCGAAAGACGTAGCTAATGAGAAGTAGTAGAAATGAGAACTGCGAGAAACTTAACATCAGGATTGATGGTCACGAAGTCAATGAAGTTAAGGAATTCTGCTACCTAGACAGTGAAATAACCAATGACGGACTGAGCAAGGAGGACATCAAAAGCAGACTCGCTATGGCAAAAAAGGCATTTCTGGCCAAGAGAAGTCTACTAATATCAAATACCGGCCTTAATTTGAGGAAGAAATTTCTGAGGATGTACGTCTGGAGTACAGCATTGTATGGTAGTGAAACATGGACTGTGGGAAAACCGGAACAGAAGAGAATCGAAGCATTTGAGATGTGGTGCTATAGACGAATGTTGAAAATTAGGTGAACTGATAAGGTAAGGAATGAGGAGGTTCTACGTAGAATCGGAGAGGAAAGGAATATGTGGAAAACACTGATAAGGAGAAGGGACAGGATGATAGGACATCTGCTAAGACATGAGGGAATGACTTCGATGGTACTAGAGGGAGCTGTAGAGGGCAAAAACTGTAGAGGAAGACAGAGATTGGAATACGTCAAGCAAATAATTGAGGACGTAGGTTGCAAGTGCTACTCTGAGATGAAGGGGTTAGCACAGGAAAGGAATTCATGGCGGGCCGCATCAAACCAGTCAGTAGACTAATGACCAAAAAAAAAAAAAGTTCTGCTAAGCAGGCTTACACCATATGCAGATGAAATTGTGGGGGATTACCAAGCTGGCTTTTGGAGGAACAAATCAACAAAGACCAAATATTCACCCTGCGTCATATTTTGAAAAAGAAATCGGAATACAATAAACCAATTCATAATCTTTTCATAGATTTTACAAAAGCATATGATTCAGTATTGCAACCAAAATTGTACAGAATTCTTTTGCAACTTGGAATACCAAAGAAGTATGTTAGACTTATAGAAGCCAGTTTGAAAAACACAATAGGCAGAGTACGCGTGGGGAAATTGGAGTCAGAAGAATTTGTAATAAAGAACGGACTTAAACAGGGAGATGCCCTGTCTCCGCTACGTTTTTAATTTAGTCCTAGAATATATTGTACGAATGGCAGCAGATAATTCAGAGGGTGTGGAGTTAAATGGAAGTATTAAGATATTATGGTATGCAGATGATCTAAACATCATTAGCGATAGGAAGAAATCTGTAACAGCAAATGCGAATGGGTTAATCAAGGCTAGTGAAGATGTAGGGCTAAGGATAAGTGAAGACAAAACTAAATGCCTGGTTACTACTAGAATGCCAACAGCAGCAGATCAGGAAATGTTAAGAGTTGGAGACATCCAGTTTGAAAAAGTCAACACATTTAAGTCTCTAGGCGTGGACATCACTTCGAGAAATGAGATTGAATCCGAACTGAAGAAGAGATTACGGGAAATGCGGAAAATGCGTGCTACTTCTCACTGAATAGATTACTTTCATCACGGATATTGTCAAGGAATTTAAAGATTAGAATATACAAAACTATTATTCTACCAGTTATGCTGTATGGGTGTGAGATTTGGTCTCTCTGTGCAAAATGAAAAGCCGTTTCGAGTATTTGAAAACAAAATTTTGAGGAAAATTTTCGGAGCAAAAAGGGATGTCATTAGCGGAGAGTGGGGAAAATTTCTTAAAGAAGAGGTTCACGAACTGTATTCAAGCCCTGACATGATCAGTATTGTTAAATCACATGGGCTGCGATGGGCGGGTCACGTAGCTCGAATGGATGAGGGCGGGGCAGCACGCAGAGTACTGGTAGGGCACTTAGAGGGAAAACGTCCTGTGGGGAGGCCGAGGCGTAGGTGGGAGGACAATGTGAAGGCTGATTTGAGAAGCCTAGGTATTGAAGGTGAATGGAAGGAAATAGCCCAAGACAGGGACAAAATGGTTCAAATGGCTCTGAGCACTATGGGACTCAACTGCTGAGGTCATTAGTCCCCTAGAACTTAGAACTAGTTAAACCTAACTAACCTAAGGACATCACAAACATCCATGCCCGAGGCAGGATTCGAACCTGCGACCGTAGCGGTCTTGCGGTTCCAGACTGCAGCGCCTTTAACCGCACGGCCACTTCGGCCGGCCAAGACAGGGACAGATGGCCAAAATACGTTGCTGCGGTAATGGGCTCTCGAGTCCGGTATGACCAGTGAGTGAGTGAGTGAAAATATTTGAGCAGCAATACAACACTTTACATTTATGCTTACATTAAATGGCTAGTTCAGCCGTATCATAAAATCTTGCTCCTATGCACCAAAAAACTTCGGTGATTCAGGAGAGCTGGGTAGAGCATAGTAAATTTTCATGGATATATAATTTACTCGTTTCTGTACAAGGGTACAGTTCGATTGGTTCATATGAAAGTCCTCTTTTGACCTTGTGCTGTGACCAGGAATTCACGATTGATTTTGAAGAGAGAGTGGTTTTTACTAAAGAAACTTGAAAGTGAGTATATGTACTGAGCTATCATTGTAAATACCTGTAGTTTCCTAAACAGATTCCTACATGAGTGCCTTGATTGCATATCACTCGTGATGCGTATAGCTCTCTTCTGAGCAATAAAAACTTTTTTTGCCAACGGCTGGTGGCCCAAACGATGGTTACATAAGACGAAAGTGCATGGAAATATCTTATGGCATCCTTCAGACACAAATCATTTTACTTAAATATGGATGCACTTTACTTTATGCCTACATTGCTACGAGTCCTCTGTTCAGCGTCTGACTCACTACTCCTTAACTATAGAACTCCCACGCTCCTCGCTGCAAAGCAGAGATGAAAAAACAAGCACATCTTCCACCGACACAGCTACTCTGATCAAAGACTGAACGCGAATAATAAGCAATTCAAAATCGTAGCTTAGTTTTTGAGACATCCAAAATATGTACAAAGTCCAAAAACGCAAATAACAAACTCTCAATAGACCTGTTTCAGTAGGACTAACAGTTTGCGTGTAGGGAGCGAGAGAAAACGAAAACATAGCGCGTGGTTTATGAAGGCCACTTTTTAACATAGAAGGTCGTATAAAACTAGATCGGTAGGGGCAGCTGAATCACCTTGTATTTGAAAAAATAAATTTGCTGTCGGTAAAAAGTTACCCAGAAAATGACAAAGCAAGGTAATGAGCTCTAATTTTAAAAAGGTAAATACGGTTTCATTGTCACCAGGCGATTTCCTTGACTGACCCCTTGTGGATACAAGAAAAAATACATAAGCCTGCCACCGTTGTTAGCCATACAGCCCTTGTTACAGCGGGGCACAGTGCCTCCCCCACCTCCTCCAACCTTCTCCCAAGATGAAAGGGCTGCTTGCAGGCCAGTCACGTTCACTTTTCTCCCCGAGCCACCCCAACCCTGCGCAGCCCACTGCTCCCTGAGGGCGGTTACTTGACCTGTGCCACTCGACGAGCCACGGAAGGCGCCCACAATGGGGTCCAGTGCTGGTGGCGCTCTTGAGGAAGTACCACATTTACTGCTCCTGTTTCGCCAACTCAGCCCGCCATCTCAATGTAGAAAATTGAGAGCACTTGTACTGTGACCTGTCAGCAATATCTCGGGCACCTGCCCTTCATTTTTCAGGAGATCCTATCATATTGTTCGAAGACTACTGGAAAACTCTCTCTCGATATCCTTCGTTTTTATTTCCGACAGTTAACAGTTTTAGGTGAGTAGACTTGTGCGGACTTAGAAAGAATCAGTGAGGATTTCACGTTATTCTAATACACGTGCTAAGCACAAGGCTCCCAACCTTTCTGTGCTTACTACCTGTAAACGGGTCTATATGTCATCTAATACCAATTTAATAGTAATTGAACTCGGAATTACCAAAGATTAACGCTTCTATTTCGGAAAGGACGAAGGAAATAGGAAACTGGAAATTTGTGGTAAGGTCTTATGAGACCAAACTACTGAGGCCATCGGTCCCTAAGCTTAAACACTACTTAATCTAACTTAAACTAACTTACGCTTAGGACAACACACACACACACACACACCCATGTCCGAGGGAGGACTCGAACCTCCGGCGGGGGAAGCCACGCGAACCGTGACAAGGCGGCTCAGACCGGGAAAGGTCAAAGGAAAATCATATATCGGTAACCTTCAACGCAATTAAACTGTCACGCTTTTTGGGTGAACAAGAAATATTACCTTTATATACACCAGCAAAGAACGTTATTAAATATTATATTTCTACAATAAGCTTCGACTATTTCATCATCCTCCGTCAAACTTTGAAGGTCAAATAGGTATACAGGGTGGTCACAAACAGCCTGAAAAGCTTATAAGGGTGTTGCAGGATAGGCTGTACTGAGAAATATTTCAATGAAAAGAAAGCTTCTTTTTATTGCCTTGATAACTTGTATGTAATCTAAATTAATAGATTCGATAGGACTAATATACCATCTTCAGGTCCACAGAGTACACGGTACTAAATAGGCTCGACCAAGGCAACAAAAAGCTTCATATCAGAATCTTTATTTACATTGAAATGATTGAGCCCTCTCCAGCCGACAGTGTCAGGTATTTATGACAAATAATTATTAAGAAAGAAATTCGATACTTCGTGCGGTTCCAAGTTATGTAGCGTTGAAGCTACCCAATCAGGTCGTTGCAAATACAAGCGGCCCTACAGAGACGGTGTTGCCAAATGTGTTGTTCGTTTGGTTTTCTAAAACCCGACTGGAGAGCGATACGAAAATTGGACAGGAACGGTAGTAAGAATCTAACTCGAGCGTAAGGCTGAGCAGTCTAGCGCGCTGTCATTGACGCTACGAGAACAACTGCCATTAATTGTATTGCATTTGAAGGCTCAGCGGCCTGATTGGCTAACTTCAATGCTAAATAATTCGGAGACAGCGCAACGTATCGATTTTTTTAACAGTAATTCCTCAGCAGAACCTTTCCTGCAGCTTCCTTACAAGTTTTTCTGTCTGTTTCTCACCACCCTGTATACCACATGTCCATTATCGCAAAATATATTAAATATACAGTTATTGATGAGGAAGCAAGTAGGTCTTGTTGATGGCACACCATCGAGACACCAAAACACATGAAGCAGATTCACTGGATTCCTTAGCATTAAATATACACTGCCTGTCAAAAGACAAGTGAAGCCCACAAAATGGGAGGAGGAAACGAAATGGAAACTTACGAGCTGGGATGGTATGTGATTTATTTGGAATTACTGTATTGACCCAATTTTGCAAAGAACTTTGCAATATGATGCTGCGTCCCATCTGGTCTGCACGCATGGCGCTCAAATGGCTCTGAGCACTATGGGAATCAACATCTTAGGTCATAAGTCCCCTAGAACTTAGAACTACTTAAACCTAACTAACCTAAGGACATCACACACACCCATGCCCGAGGCAGGATTCGAACCTGCGACCGTAGCAGCCCCGCGGTTCCGTACTGCAGCGCTAGAACCGCACGGCCACCGCGGCCGGCGGTCTGCACGCATGGATTGATACGATTGGGAGGACATCTTACGTCCTCTCCTGAGGCAAGATGGCCCAAAACTGTTATAAGTGATCCTTTATATCCTGAATAGTGGCAATGGGGCGGAGTTGAGTATCTGTACAGATCTGAGGATCTTACTGCCCACGGAAGTCCCTCAATATATGCAGACAGTTCATAGAGATACCTGCCATGCATGGGCAAGCGTTGTTTTATTGAAAAATGCCGTCAAAATACTGTCTCACGAAGATAACAAACGAGGACGCGGGATATTCAAATGTTCAAATGTGTGTGAAATCTTATGGGACTTAACTGCTAAGGTCATCCGTCCCTAAGCTTACACACTACTTACCCTAAATTATCGTAAGGACAAACACACACACCCATGCCCGAGGGAGGACTGGAACCTCCGCTGGAACCAACCGCACAGTCCATGACTCGCGGGATATTCTGACATACCATTGCGCCTTCAAGTCTCCTCAAAGCTCTTCCAGCTGTGGCATGAGGTCATGCCCGAGGACCTCAACAATAGGATCTCTTCCTATGCATCCGCCATTTAATTTAATTTGATTTGGTTTGAAGAAGGAAACAAAAACAACAGCGCTCTCAGCCCACTATTTCCCACATCTAAACACGGTGTAGCGTGCGGTTTCACTCTCTGTTATTCTAGTAAGTTCAGTCATTAGTAGGAGGCCCTTTACTGGTTCCTAATTAGACACATTTTCTACAGCACTTGATGGCTCGTATATTATGTGTATTTTGATCTCCAACGCTCCACACTGGAAGATTTCACTCTCACCACGCATCCTACAGGTTCTTAAAGTTCCCATGGCCTTAGCTCTACTGTAAGTTAAAGCCGTTCTTCTGTTGAAGCGCAGAATTACAGTTCCCTTAAGACATGGCTTTGGCGTCATTAGCTTGTCATGTTTTAGTTTTTGGATAATATTCCAGTATTCTTTGTGTTGCCTTGTGATCCAGCTTCGTTGTTTTTATTTAACCATCGCTTTAGTGATGGTTAGAACAAGTTCCGGTCCAATAAATGGAGTTACCGCACCTTTCCTGGCCAGTCTATCACCTTGTTTATTGCCACTGATTCCTGAGTGAACACGGACCCACAGCAGTAATACCCTCTTGCTTTCCCAAAGCCGCAAAAGAGCTTTGTAGGATTCTACAACCACTTTTATCACTTCGCAGGGGCTAATAGAGAGTTGAGAGCTGCTTGGCTGTGTGAATATACACTCCTGGAAATGGTCGGCGGAAGGTGCACGTGCCCGTCGACCTGGGACCGGACCGCAGCGACGCACGGATGCACGCCAAGACCGTACGATCCTACGCAGTGCCGTAGGGGACCGCACCGCCACTTCCCAGCAAATTAGGGACACTGTTGCTCCTGGGGTATCGGCGAGGACCATTCGCAACCGTCTCTATGAAGCTGGGCTACGGTCCCGCACACCGTTAGGCCGTCTTCCGCTCACGCCCCAACATCGTGCAGCCCGCCTCCAGTGGTGTCGCGACAGGCGTGAATGGAGGGACGAATGGAGACGTGTCGTCTTCAGCGATGAGAGTCGCTTCTGCCTTGGTGCCAATGATGGTCGTATGCGTGTTTGGCGCCGTGCACGTGAGCGCCACAATCAGGACTGCATACGACCGAGGCACACAGGGCCAACACCCGGCATCATGGTGTGGGGAGCGATCTCCTACACTGGCCGTACACCACTGGTGATCGTCGAGGGGACACTGAACAGTGCACGGTACATCCAAACCGTCATCGAACCCATCGTTCTACCATTCCTAGACCGGCAAGGGAACTTGCTGTTCCAACAGGGCAATGCACGTCCGCATGTATCCCGTGCCACCCAACGTGCTCTAGAAGGAGTAAGTCAACTACCCTGGCCAGCAAGATCTCCGGATCTGTCCCCCATTGAGCATGTTTGGGACTGGATGAAGCGTCGTCTCACGCGGTCTGCACGTCCAGCACGAACGCTGGTCCAACTGAGGCGCCAGGTGGAAATGGCATGGCAAGCCGTTCCACAGGACTACATCCAGCATCTCTACGATCGTCTCCATGGGAGAATAGCAGCCTGCATTGCTGCGAAATATGGATATACACTGTACTAGTGCCGACATTGTGCATGCTCTGTTGCCTGTGTCTATGTGCCTGTGGTTCTGTCAGTGTGATCATGTGATGTATCTGACCCCAGGAATGTGTCAATAAAGATTCCCCTTCCTGGGACAATGAATTCACGGTGTTCTTATTTCAATTTCCAGGAGTGTATGTAGATTCTACAGTCCTTGCAGCGACTATGCAAATTCTCCTCCACACACACCCGGATAGTCGATACTTCCGCCTGGAATACAGTGGCCAGCTTCCTTAGACAAATTACACTCTCTGGCCTTGGCTGTACACCATAATCACCGCCTCAGCGGTTTAGTCTGTTTTTGGCCAGTCAATAGACCAGACTATGTCTCCTGCATGTTGTCGTTCTTCCACTATTCCCTACATCCAACAGTTACGTTAAAATGTGTTTTGAAGCAGTTCGCAGTTGTCTTATAGACAGTCAGCGTTTCGTCGACCATTCCTACATTTCCCAAATTCCACTTATTGTTGTGATATTCTTGATATCCTACAGATTCCTAGTTATTTCCAGTTTTTAGCCTGTATGATCCTGACGCTGCCTTCGTTGTAATGCAAAGGTGTAATGGTGCCATGTGCAGCATGGTCTCAATCCCAGCAATGGATGTGCTGCTAATTCCTCCACTTGCGGCTAAGCATGCTAGGCGGTGCACCTTGCCAAGGTCCTTAGAAGCCACCTCTTGTACTACCTTGTTCAACCATAATGTAACGCCATAAATCATCGTCTTATGACGGTGATGTACAGCCAGTATATATCTTGAGGTTTAGACCATAGGTTTTTCCACAGGATCTTCTAATGCTACCTTTCGCCATTGAATACGTATTGCTTATGTGACGGGTCCATGATAGTTCCGCGTCCAGGGTTACCCCTAGAGAATTCGCTTCCCCTTCCTCCGTAGAGTTTCGTCGAGAAGCTTTGCTATCCACTACGTGTGCTGTACATGCTTTCTAGCAAATGTTAATATAACAGTTTTCTTAGTATTGACCCTTGGACCCTGTTTCCTGCGCCACTTTTGCACAATGTCCAATGCAGGTTGTATCATTTTTCTAACGATGCCAAGTATTACTGTGAGTAAGTCGTCTGCGTATACTTAGCAAAAGTAGCCTCTAGTACTTAGCTCTTCAATGATTCCATTCATCATTCACCACTAGACTCCACATCGGAAGGGACGAAACATCTCCTTAGAGAAACCCTCTGGTGGTTTTGGTTACCATTTTTCCATTCACGATAATGGCTACCACATTTCTTCTGCTCAACATGGTCTTCATCCACCTACATACGGGGGCCTCAATGACATGCCCTTCTGCAGCTCTACCAATGGATTTGAAAGTAGTATTGCTCAAAGCCTCCTCGATATCTTTGAAGATGCAGAGAGAAATTTCCTACAAGTGTAGTGTTTTCTCCATCTTCCCTGCAAGATGGTGATGTTTTGTCTGGTTGATATGCGTTTTGGCTTACATGTAGAGGGACCCCAGTTAACCTCCTTTTCCTAATTCGCACATAACCAGTTTTTCTAATGGTTTTAAAAGAAATGAAGTCCCACTGGTCAGTCTCATAACCTTAACCTTGGTATAGTCCAAGCATTAGGAATGATTCCTGCCGCTAGGCTAACCCTAAACAGCCTTCATAGAATTAGGCTCTCCCCTGCTTGTTGCAGTAGAGCTGGGCAGATTGCAACTGGGCGTGGTGACTTGAGCGGTTGAGCTGTTGCCACCGTCCATTAGTTTCTTTCTTTTTTTTAAATCAAGATGTTTTCTAGCAGATTCCCAGTTCTCCCTTTCATTACTGTAAGCCAGTGTCTTTCAGGGACAGTATCTTGGTCTGTGATATCTGCCAAAGTCCACTGAGGGAAGTGAGTCTTGAGATCGCACCTAGCCTGTCATTCGCTATCTCTGTATACTCACGATTCTTCTTCCTTACAGTACCTCCTGGAATGGTTGGTATTCTGGTGAGGATTTTGTGAAGCCTGGTGTGATAACTGTAATAGCCACACTCGCCAATAGCCGCCCGCGGTGGTCTAGCGGTTGTAGGCGCGCAGTCCGGAACCGCGCGACTGCTACGGTCGCAGGTTCGAATCCTGCCTCGGGCATGGCTGTGTGTGATGTCCTTAGGTTAGTTCGGTTTAAGTAGTTCTAAGTTCTAGGGGACTAATGACCACAGTAGTTAAGTCCCACAGTGCTCAGAGCCAACACTCGCCAATAATGGCCATTCGCGATAATGTGGAACCGCGCTTAGCTGCTGAACATAAAGCGACGCTGTTCATGAGCACTCCATGCTTCCCAATCACAGGACATTCCCAAAGTAGCCGTTTATATTTTGGTGTTAAAGGTAGCTTACATATCAGATGGTTATTCTCTAATCCGGCTTCTCCTAATCTCCGAGGTCAGTGGTGCAGAATGCATCGCGTCCATTACTTGTTCTAGCATGGCAGTGCAGATATGAAGGGGCTGCCATTGGCTCAGTGCACAATACGGTGATCCTCCCTTGCTTTGGACACATCTGTCCACCAGAACCTTGACGACGAGTATGCCCGCCCTCAGTTCCCATACAGCCCCACATCAGACGACTGTCACATCAGTGTCCCATAAATCTGGATACTGAACGCTTCGCCCAGCTGACCAAATGGAGACTCACAACGAGACCTCTTTCAAACTATATCAGGTGCTCATAACGCTATCTCATACGAACAAGCCCCTTCTCTGTTTCCTAATATTGATCACTTCGCATCTGACACTGTCCACGTCCTTATGCACCATACCAATTCTAGTAACAACACTAAATTCTAGTAACAACACTAAACACGAACAACACTAATTCACTCTGCTGACCTATCAACCTGCCACATGGAATTGCAACTCTAATCATTTGCGTACCTTCCGATAATTTTTACTTGCGCAAATTTACGTCGACATTCGGCCATGTCTTCTGGGTGATCCAGTCTTTCGTCAGAAAGTGTATTTAACACATTTTGTAATGGGCATGTTGTATTTAAGCAAACTCTGGAAATGATGGAGAAATAGTTGGAACAAGTTGTAGCAAATAATGTTTTATAGCAGCTCATTGTTAGAAAATGGTCTATAAGAACGTCTCCTATCAGAAATGTGGAGTAGGAAAGACCAGGGCACGTTGGCCATATTTTTTTAAAAAAAATATATAGATTTTTTTACATATTTAAATTTATGAAATTATTGCTAAATATTTAGAGCAGTCTTACTGAATCTGGATCACAATTATTAACCTTGAAAATATGAGTTAAAAAATAAAAATAAAAATAATTACTGGACATATGTCAAGTGGGCCAATCTGCCCCTACCTCGGGGTAAGTTGGCCCAGGGGCTGGGGCACTTTGACCCATGTAACATTTTGATAAGTTAAACTAGTATAACTTTAGGATATCAAAATAAAACGAATAGTTATCAAGAAACATACTTTACTGTACATCAAATGAAGTTGAATATTGAGTTAAATGCTTAACATTTTATTATGACAACGGGAAAGCTTAAAATTATTAGGAATTATAGTGTCTTAATACAAACCAATTAACTTTAATCATTGTCCACATCCAAAGGATCAGCACAGTTATAACACTCATAAAATAGTCCACAGATTTCATTTTTCACTCATGTCTGATGAGTCCAACGTTTGCACTTTGTGCACTGAATCCATCGTGCTCTAGGTTTACTGTTTGAAAAAGGCTTGAGACACATTAGGCACAGTGAATCTTCCTCATCGTCATCATCATCTTCACCATCGTCATCTTCCATTGGCTTCTTCTTGCGATTTACGCCTACTGCAGTTGATTTAGTTAATTTCATTCTACCATTGCTCCTACTTTCTTTTTGAAAAGTGCTTTTTTAGCCTGTGATTTAAGTTTTCTTTCCAAAACTTTTGCCTTCTTTTCTTTTGCACCTTTTTGTTCTTCCTCAAGGGCTTTTTTTACTAGAGTGTCTGTCACTATGGCAGAAATTCTTTTCCTTTTCCCTGCTCCCATACTTTTTCTTGTCTCTGCTTTTTGAAAAGGTCTGACATCTTCTGGAGTTCGAAACGGTCTTACGTTTATCTCAGCTGGAATTGATGGACTGTTTTCAGTGTTTGGGTCTGGCCTATCCGAAGTGTAGGTATCTATATCTGCTGAGCTGTGTTTATCTGGTTCAGTTACCTTAATGATATATTGTTTTTATTACATTGGGAAGAGCTACATGTTTAATAATAATCTAGTTTTGGCTTGTGAGAAATGGCTCTGTAAAGTGTGGTAACCACTGATTGTGTGTGTGTGTGTGTGTATCACTGTCAGTAAAAATATTTTTGTTAAAGGGATTGATTCCAGTTACCTTGAATCCACTGGTCATGGTATTGGGAGTTGCAGCATTTGGAAGTGCTATTCGCACTATAGACAGGATGTCGTAAATAGTCATAGGCCGTTTATTATTGGTAACCCATGCATCACATGCTGAGTTCACGAACTTTTTAAAAGGCCCATAAACACTTCTGTCTAAAGGCTGCAGATTATGGCTATAATGCGCTGGAAAAGATAGAAAGGTGATTCCATTATCTTTACAATAATCAAGAACTTAGAGTCGAGATGTGAACTATGATTATCAATCAAAACCAAGCAAGGGCGTTCTTGTGAGCAACGAGCGTGTAGAACAAAATGTTTCCGTCATCCATCCCGAAGCATGAGCTGCTCCATCACACCCAATCGGGCCGTCAAGGATAAAATTAGGCTTGAAGTTGACCCTCGGGAAGATGAAGAATGGAGGCACACTATTACCCAACGCAGTAACTGCAAAAGCGATCTTAACAAGTGACCCTCTCTCAGCCGATGTCACTCGCCCTATATGGCGAAAACCTCTTCGAGCGACTACACGATCAGGACGCTGGACGGTAATTACTCCAGTTTCGTCAATGTTCCAGATGTCCGCAGGGGTCACTTTTAATCTTTTTAAAACTTTGACAAGATTATTAAAAAATAGTTCTACATTATACTTGTTGAAACTGGTGCCCTGGGCTAAAGTAGTTGCTTGAGGAGTCCGAATGGAGAGTTGAGGGTGCCTCTTTGCCTCTTCAAGAATCCTGTGAACCAATCACTTCCCTCCATTTCGGTCTCAGTCCATGTTTGGAGTATTTTATTGTTGCATGCAATAGCATATCTATACGCAAACCGCCTGACTTCTTTCGGGGAAAGACCATAATATATGTCACTTGCCTTCATGAGGTATTGTTAAAGCATATCTTCTTGTTCGGAATTAAATGTCTGAAAATAAATAACTCTAAGTTACCCATAGACGCACAGTTTTTCTTTTCATGTGTGTGTGTGTGTGTGTGTGTGTGTGAGAGAGAGAGAGAGAGAGAGAGAGAGAGAGAGAGAGAGAGAGATCAGTAGGCCTACAGTGCACAAGACGATGTAGAGCTAGATACAATAACAATGACAGGGATAGAGAAGAAACATTAGAAATTGAAAAATAGCTTTGCAAATAAAAATAATTTTAGTTAACAACATTTCATACCTGAAATCTGTTATCATAGCCAAATTTATCCCTAGGCTTCTTTTTGTCATTAAGTATTTGTAGGACTCCTCCAGGCTGAGGGTTTTGGTCAATTGGCATTGGTTGAGGTTCAGTTTCAATTTCCTGAAGTTCAATTGACTGTGTAGGCTGACATGAGGTCTGTTTGTACTTAGCGCAGTACCTCCCCAAAGTTTTTCTTCAAATCCCAAATACCTCGCTAGTAGCCCTCATAGATCTTCTCTTTTCTTTCACTTTTAAAACTGCTTTTAGCATTGTATCTTCAGAAATCATTCCTCTTTCACTTTTTCTTTTATAATTTCGCGCCATTTTTATGTTCCTATAGATAAAACAAATGGTTTAAACTAAGGCCGTAACTCTGATGTTCTAAAAACAAAGAAGTGAACAAGATTCTGACTACTCAGATCGCTATTTAAGATTATAACAAAATTTACAAGTTGGTGTTTTCTTTTTAAAGCGCTTTTTATCTCTTGAATATGACGATCTTTTGACCTCTGAAACGTACAAAATATGTTTAGCTTCGAAAATTATGTTAATAATTTCATAAGCTCGACACATTATAAAAATTATTATCATTAAAAATAACAAATCTTTCATCGAGTTAAAAAAAATATATAAGATGGGGCAGGTTTGCCCGGGTGACCATCGTGCCCTGTCGTCTCTGGGCCAACCTGCCCCATCGCCATGTTTACAATAAATTATATTCGTCACAGAACCCACTGAAGCAATTTAGATTGTATGCCATATAGAAATAATCCTTAAACTACGAAGTTTAATTATACTACTCACCTCTTGCGGCTAAAGTAAGCAAACTTCACACAACACGCATTTAACCAACGAGTAGAATTTTACTCACACACGCACAAAAACCGTTAATCAACACAACTTGTCCAAAACTGCTCCGCCGGCCATATTGCTCCTGTAGAGGGAGCGGGACAGTGCTACCAACCTGCTGATTGATTCCCCGCACGATCTAGCGTCTATTGTATGAACTAACTCGACTTGGCCATCCTGCCCCTATGGCCAATGTGCCCCGGTCTTCCCTACAACATACAAAAGATTATATAGAACACACGTTCGGCGATGCTTATTTTGAACAATGTATCTTTTCATATATGTCGGGTTTCTACTCTACCACAGAAGTTTCAACAAAATGTTACGAGTTCTGTTTCACCAAAAACCTATTTGCAGAGAGTCGAAGAATTTGTACTTTCCTGCAGATATGTCTGGCTGAAAATATTCATTCAGTCATGGTACATGAAAAAATTGCTAATAAATGATATTAATGATACTAAGTGTTTAATTACTGCATTTCTCAACAGAATGAGCATTTTTCATTTGTTATGTCGGGGGCCGAGAGGTTAAAACTTGGGCATTTAATTCTGCACAGTGGTCTCTTCATGTCAGTACATACCTTTTAATCGTACCACCTACCTGATTTATGTGGTTTAGGCTACTTGGTATACGCACCAGATACCAACAGAAAATTCATAAACGGAAAACATTCCGTACAACGACTGAAAAGTAATAAACAATAAGAAATGTACAGCGTGTAGGAACAATTGAAAAGATATAAAACTAAAGACTCCCGCATGAGTTCAAAATTTCCGATGACATTTCGGAGAGTTCACCTTGTCAGCAGCAGTTAAGCAACAAATACTGGTCCCTATATTCCTTTCATGGAAACGAATACGTCAGTATTTCGGTAATTAGTAGCAGAATAATGGACTGTACTTCATTTCGCGTTTAATCTGTTGTTCCTTACATTTCTGAACCCAGAGAACTTACAAGTTTGAAAACGCGAAAGGTATCAGAGCAGACTAATTTCGTGACTTTGTTTTTGTAATCTAATTAGGAGTGTGCGGCAGGTATTAACGCTGATTCATGCCAAATGAAAAAGTTTCTGTCCAAAAGGAAATTAAGAAAGGAAGAAGATACACTGCTAGACCGAATAAAATGTCGACCAATTAACAATTACACAGCAGGTTGTAAGTCTGGAAAATCAAACAAGAAAAATTGTGTGGGATATTTACACAAGAAAACACACTATCTGCGTTTCATCTGAAACATTTTACTTTCACTTACTCGATCTATATTTTAGATAACTATCCCATTATTTAATGTTGATGTTACCACGATAATATTTAAGTCTTTTGTGCTATTAAATAGATAATTTATAACCGCCATACGAATTAAGTGGGAACTGGAAATACATAAAGATCTTTCCATATACAACAAAGAAATTAAGTAATGATTTTCGACATTGGTGAAGTACTGTACAATTAATTACACGTTTTATGTATGTATTTATGTTTTACGGCGCTGGTAATGGGTTGAATAACGTACGTATTAAGTAGTGCAGTGAGAAATTCTATATTTAACCAGTAATATATGAAATAGCACTCCAGGATTGTCTCATATCATAACTTACTTGTTATATAGACAGGTATATTGACATTTCATTAATTATCGCTCAGCTTTTTTGGTGGTTGTAGATTAACGAATAGCATATTTGAAATAGTAGAACTAGAAAATGAGTTTTTATTCTGAAACCTAGGTCATCATAAATAAAACAATTTTGTGTAGAAAAGTCAAAAACCGTTCTTTCTTACGTAATTATTTACGATTCTTCCGACAGAATCCCCTGTGGAGTCAGTTAAAATTATGTGAAAATTAGGCATCTCAGTGAAGTAGTAAATTAAAAGTCCACGTGAGTAGACATCGTACTTTTTATTCTGAATTTCTTAACTGCTCTGGTCTGACTAAGGTGAAGAAGTATCATTTAACTGAGAACTGACATTATTGTGATGGATTGCTGTCTGCATAATACTACTGTAATCAATCCGCTCGACAGAATTTCTCGCGCACTCCAACGTACAAAACTTGTTATACCTGTCGATACGCTGTGTGTGCGGAGGAGGAGGGGAGGGGAGGACGAGGTTTTGTGTGCGTGTGAATGACCCGATGACCATGTTATGAGATATGTCAGCACGATTATTACACACTCGTCAATAACTTGCATGTAAGCTGCAGCTACTAATGACAGTAATCAGTGTGCACAATGATTGGGTAACAGTTTCCCTCGGTCGCACTTGTCGGTGCCACACTGAATCCATTCAAAAACGCTATTGAGCGAACTGGAATGACAAAAGCAGTATTGTATGGAAGAGCAGCGTGGAGGTCTGAAGTTCCATCAGGGTATTCTCTAACACCATTCTGCAACGCTTTATTGAGAATGTGTCTATTCTCCACAGAAGTTCCTTAACTTCGAGATTTCTCTTCTCTGGTGCAAAGGATCGAGGCAGCATAGATATGTGCGTAATTGCCTAGTTTGTCGTGTCTACGACTACCGCATGACGACTGGGCGTTTCCCAATTTCAGAAAACATATTCATTAAGAAGCTGCTCCAATTTCATAGTCGTTTATGAATGGAAGCAGTCACGACTAATGAACAACCATCGTCAAGTTTTCACCAATAAATGCTGAAGCTAAGTATAAAGTTCGCACGTAACTACTTTGTGCTATTAATAGCTCAACAACTCCAAGCGTTGGTCAATTTACCATCGAATTGCAGTGAACTGAGTGAGCTGTCTCAAGAGAAAATAGTTTGAACAAGAAATCTCAGGTTGTGAGTGATATACAACTTTTACGAGTGAGCCGGCCAGAGTGGCTGAGCGGTTCTAGGCACTACAATCTGGAACAGCGCGACCGCTACGGTCGCAGGTGCGAATCCTGCCTCGGGCATGGATGTGTGTGATGTACTTAGGTTAGTTAGGTTTAAGTAGTTCTAAGTTCTAGGGGACTGATGACCTCAGAAGTGAAGTCCCATAGTGCTCAGAGCCATTTTTTTATTTTTTTATTTTTTTTGTTTTAGGTATGAGACTGTGCGGGTCCTTAGACTCCATACAAAATCGTCGTGTGTTGTGGACAGTGCCCATCATAATAATAACAGACAACAAGACAAATATATGTTTCTCATTCGTGAAAAATATGTTCACATTCTTTTGCTTTTAACGGAGTAAGTTGCAATTATACAAATATTCGAAACTATTCGTTCATACCTGTGTTGTATCTTACGTCAATGAATCAGTGCGGTTCGACTCATTTATTTATTTCACGATCATTGGTGTCTTTTGATAATTACTAATAATAGGGTCGCAAAAAGTTATAACTATTCCGTTAATTACGTAGAAAAATAATGAAAAACGAGCGTTAACCTTATGGCTGGTTTCATCGCCGACTGTCAGATGGTAACAGCTTCCACAGCAGAGTTATAGTTAATACTCGGACAGTACAATATTTTTAATTTGTATCATCATAACTTTATTCTTAACAGAACAAAAATAAAAAGTAATCAAGTTACTTATTTAGGTATATGTTCAGTAAATAATATTACGAACTACTTTACACTACTTATAACACTTGTTAACTAAATAAAACAGTGTCCGATTTTCACGGTACTTCAATATTCGGACTGTTGGCACTGTAGCACTTGTCTCGATATTCTGAATTAGATGGGAGTATTTGTTTACAAGCGCGGTTGACTGTCGGGATGGTACAATGCTACGAAAGACTAATACCTGTTTTGATAAAGAACAACTTGTGAATTTTCATAACGCAAAAGGTAAATCGCAGAGACAAATTGCTGCTGTGCTCAACGTGAGTAAGAATACTGTGGCAGACATAGCCAGACGATTCAAAAACAACGATCGTGTAGAGCCTGTACCTCAAAAGGGTCAACCACGTGATACAAAGGTTCTAGTACGAAAAATAAAGAACGATTTTACACTCAATGAAATCAAATTAGCAAGCGATCTTCTAAACGAGACTAGAAAGAAACTACATCCTCAGACGATTCGCAGAGTATTGAAAGATAGCGGCTGTACTGGAAGAATGGCTAGGAAGAAACCGTATGTGAATGATCATAATCGAAAGCAGAGATAGGACTTTGCTAAAGCGTTTATTACGAAAAAGGACACATGGTGAAACAACGTCTTTATTATCGACGAAAGTAACTTTAACATTTTTGCGTCGGATGGACGAAAGATGGTGCGGCGGAAGGAGAATGAACAATTTAAACTCGGAAATTTTGATCAGAATATATGGCGTGGAGTTAGCACTGTTCTTCTATGGGGCTGTACAAGATCCAGATTTGGATTGGGCGAATTAGTGTTCACCGACAGTATTATGTACTAGTATGTCTATCTGAACATATTGTAGAACAGTTTTCGCGAAAGTGCTCAAAGAGTAGGATAGTAAAACACATTCGGGTTTTCCCAGGACACGGAACATAAGGCTCAGGTTGCGCAGGAACATTTGTTGCACAGTTATCCGAAAGTCTTACAACCACGACCTCAGTGAGCAGGCCTCAATCCTACTGAGAGACACGTATTGAAAAAACATGAATATCTTCCAAAGAAACTTTGAAACGTATAATTAAAAGAAGAATGAGACGGTCTATGACCTGAATATCTAAAAACGTTCGCTAGCAGCATGCCGCTGCGTTTCAAAGAAGTGATTCAGTTGGGTGACTACAGTACATGGTATTGAAACATATATTTTCAGAATAGTTTATCTTTGAAGTAATTAGTTCCGAAATCAATCCCTTTTACTAAAGTAACTTTAAAACTGGACCAAGTTTTATTTTTTGTAAGTTATATTAATGAAGTTTCTCATTATTTACAAAATAAGTAATTCAATTTAACGCTTGGTTATGTTTTTCGTTTGTTTTGTTAAGAGACTATAAAGTGAAAACCTCATGGTGTCCCAATATTATCGTTTATCACTGTATATTACACTGTGTTGTCGGATTGTAGAGTCAATGATATAACAGAGGAAAGACCTCTATCGATAGGAGTCAATACATTGCTTGCACAGAATACGGTGGACAATGCGTAGTAACCAGTTTTGGTCCAGAGCGCTGAGCGCGTTCATTCGTTTGTTCGTAAGGGCCGGGGAGGGTTGCCTTCGGGTTGGTTGGGGGAGGAGACCAGACAGCGAGGTCATCGGTCTCATCGGATTAGGAAAGGACGGGGAAGGAAGTCGGCCGTGCCCTTTCAAAGGAACCATACCGGCATTTGGCTGGAGCGATTTAGGGAAATCACGGAAAACCTAATTCGGGATACTGGACGCGGGACTGAACCGTCGTCCTCCCGAATGCGAGTCCAGTGTGCTAGCCACTGCGCCACCTTGCTCGCTCGGAAGGGAAGGCCAATAAGTGTTCTCCACTTTTCGGCCGATCAGTGATGACAGACTCGAGACACGCAATGAGCAATCTTTCTCAAAAGATTTTACAGAAACTGTTGTTGGTGGTGTGGTCTACAGTCCTGAGACTGGTTTGACGCAGCTCTCCATGCTACTCTACGCTGTGCAAGCTGCTTCATCTCCCAGTACCTACTGCAACCTACATCGTTCTGAATCTGCTTAGTGTATTTATCTCTTGGTCTCCCTCTACGATTTTTACACCCCACGCTGCCCTCCAGTACTAAACTGGTGATCCCTTGATGCCTCAGAACATGTCCTACCAACCAGTCCCTTCTTCTAGTCAAGCTGTGCCACAAACTCCTCTTCTCCCCAATTCTATTCAATACCTCCTCATTAGTTATGTGATCTATCCATCTAAATCTCCAGCATTCTTCTGTAGCATGACATCTCGAAAGCTTCTATTCTCTTCTTGTACAAACTATTTATCGTTCATGTTTCACTTCCATACATGGCTATACTCCGTACAAATACTTTCAGAAACGACTTCCTGACACTTAAATCTATACTCGATGTTAACAAATTTCTCTTCCTCAGAAACGCTTTCGTCGCCATTGCCAGTCTACATTTTATATCCTCTCTCCTTCGACCATCATCAGTTATTTTGCTCCCCAAATAGGAAAACACCGTTACTACTTTAAGTGTCTCATTTCCTAATCTAATTCCCTCAGCATCACCCGACTTAATTCGACTACATTCCATTATCCTCGTTTTTGTTCATCGTATATCCTCCTTTCAAGACACTGTCCATTCCGTTCAGCTGCTTTTCCAGGTCCTTTGCTGTCTCTGACAGAATTACAATGTCATCGGCGAACCTCAACGTTTTTATTTCTTCTCTATGGATTTTAATACCTACTCCGAATTTTTCTTTTGTTTCTTTTACTGCTTGCTCAATATGCAGATTGAATAACATCGGGGAGAGGCTACAACCCTGTCTCACTCCCTTCCCAACCACTGATTCCCTTTCACGCACCTCGACTTTTAAAACAGCCGTCTGGTTTCTGTAAAAATTGTAAATAGCCACCTTCAGAATTTGAAACTCTTCCGTAAAAATTTCAATTTTGCTTTAATTATTCCTTTATATTTAGATTCATGAAGATGCGCCGATAATTTCGTTAATAGTCATAGTTACTGTGATATTTACATGAAGGTAAGTCTGCGAGAAATTCGGAAAAGTGTGCAGTGGAAAATAAATGTTGCTGTCATTTTGCGTCGTGCATATTTCATATTATGTTGTGTGTGAAGTTTAGCTAATACATTAAATTTTTCATGAGACTTGGGTAGAGGTATCACACGGTCACCAATCTCGAGAAAATTGACATCCCTCATATTTCATAAATTGTTCCAGATATCGAAATGAGATTTTTGGCAAATGATAGGATGCAAAGAGTAGAGTACTTTACCATATCATAATTATGTAAAACTTCATTATCTACTGTGTTAGTCCAATAACTACAGACTTTTTCGGTGAAAGAATATAATTTTTCAGGGCTGTCGATAGATGGCGAAACGAGAAATGCTATGCGTTTTGCAACAACATACGTGAAGACATTACACATTTTTTTGTACCAAGGATGTGCATTTTCAAAAGCTACTGTCTCTTCTTTTCCTCACTTTCTCACTTAATAATCCACTGTTTCAGAATTCTCACACTACTGTGCCTTTACAGCATGGTAGTGAGTTGAGACAGTGTAAACTCAGCTGTATTTTGGCAAAAGAAGCAAGGTTTGACATGCCGGCCATAGAAATGTGCAGGTTTTACTCAAACTCGCCATTCTTGACACTTCACTGAAAGTTACAAGTGGATAGCAAGGCAGGCGAAAATAAATCGTTGTATTTTTGGCAGAATTCTTTTTAGATACTAACGGAAGCAGAGGTGAAAGTAGATCTTTTGGATGGTCCCCATACAAGTTTAGGTGTGAAGGGACCCACTTAATATTTACAAAAAATTTTAGCATCGGCTTCAGTTTAGAACTGCACTTTCCCCTCCAGCGCTCGGCATTTCCCCTACAGGGCTATGAGCGACCCCATACCACTGCCACTCTACCCTCACCTCCCCAGTCGACTGTGCATCTAGCGGCCACGACATTTTGCGCGCACTATACTACGGGGTGTTCAAAAAGTCTCTCTGCAGTACTGTATCATTGTTAGCTGCGCGTGCCCTATGCTGTAGTCAATATACTGAAATGAGACTCAGTGAAATACAACTCACTAATTTATTGAATATCCATTTTTACTTACAAATTTTCACATTAAGAGTTGAAAGTGTCCCTCCTGTTGTTCAATACACAATTCAATTCGTCTAATCATGTTTCCAAACACAAGCTGTAACATTTCTTCTGTAACAGAAGCAGTGAAAGTCTATATTGCAGTTTTGAGTTCATCGATGGATTTTGGACGGTTTTTATAGACAGTTGCTTTCGCTGCACCCCAGAAGAAAATGTCAGGTGGTGTTAGGTCAGGCGATCGTGGAGGCCAAAGTCCCTGTGAAATTACGCGATCACCAAAATCATCAGTAAGTAGTGACATTAAAACGTGAGGTGTATGCGCGGTTGTACCATCTTGTTGAAAATAACCGTTCAGTATTTCACTTAACACAAATTCTTCTATGAATGGGTACATATCACTGCAGTATCGTTGTGCGTTTATTGTTTCGTTGAAAAATATGGGACCCACAATCCGACGTCTAGAAATTGCAATCCAAACTCCTATTTTCACAGAATGAAGTGGTTCCTCATGAACACACAATGGATTTGCAGTACTCCACATACGAGAATTTTGCGAATTCATGTACCTGGATAAATGAAACCACGCCTCATCAGTGAAAAACGTTTCATTAAGAATATCCGTTCCATTTTGTTAAATGAAATTTTTGAACCATTGACATTAATGCACTTTCTTGCCATGATCAGTATTTTTTAGTTCTTGCACGACTGTCATTTTGTATGGGAAAAGTTCAAATTTTTTCCTTATAGCTGTGTGTGCCGGTCCGACACTAACATCGATTTCCTGGGCGAGTTTTCTTACTGACGTGTTCGGACTCATGGACATTTTATCGGAAATATCGAGTAGTTTATCCTCTGACAAAACGCTAGGACGACCACTTCTCGGTGGATCTGTTACTGAACCCGTACTTCATAATTTGTAAATCAAATCTCGCACAGCCTCGCGATGTGGGAGTGTTGTCTCCGGAAAAACAGAATTAAATGTTTGACGAACTGAAACTGTGTATTTACCGCCAGCTTTGAACCCTTGTTCGAATAAAAACACACGTTCTTCAATGGTTAGCATTTTAACAGTGACAAAAACGAAACAAACGAACAAAGGAAATAAAGTTAAACGTTCAAGTCAACACGTAACGACACACACCAAAGATACTACTGAGGCTGGCTGAGATAAACGAAACAGTGGCAATGTTGAGAGAGTCCACTTGAAGGGAAGTAACCCAGGCAGGCGAACAATCATACGGCACGCGCGGCTAACAATCATACGGCACTGCGGAGAGACTTTTTGAACACCCCGTATTTCACGTGTACCATAATGTCAGGCGATCGACAGGGCACAATGGTGAACAATAATATGGGGAAACCGTCTAATTACGATCTGTTTAAGGGGATGGGAGAACATCAGTACGAGGAAACCATCTACTTATGATATTTTCAGGTGACGCTTGTGAACTTCGAATTAGGTAAACGAACTGTGCCCCAGATTCCTTTATCACCGCTGGAATCTTTCCTCAACTTCACGGCTGACCTCTGCAGCATGAGATGGGAGCCGCCGCGGTATTTGGTCTGCGCTATTCCGGGAGCAGCCATTCCAGAATTCCATCAGGCGGCAACAAGCAAACGCCTCGCAAGCCGAAAGCCATCGGCGACGCCGGATTCCGCATTCTGCGCGGCCTGGCCTATCGCCGCCTCAACCTCTCGCGCACGGCCGGGCCCCAGCGCCGGCAGGTCGATATTCCTCAGGGGGTGGGCCTCCCTTTTGTGTGTGTATTCTGTCGAGCGCCAAACTCTCCGGAGGGGAATGGATGGAGATAATGTTTTTCGAGGAAATCTTCGCTCCCGCGTGGCCCTACGAGCTGCCCGCTGCAGCACAGCACAGTACGGTACCTTGGGCATGAACCACTACTTCCACAGAAGACAAGCAGTCGCACCTGTTACAACGAAACACGATGCGTACGGTCTTCCTCTACATAAGCAGCGTACCCAAGGAGGAATAGTTAATATTCAGGGATATGACAGCAATGCTCGTCTGAAGCAAGAAACTCCACGTGGACATATGCGGTATTCCGAATAGTTTCCGAGACAGAACACCATTAATGTACATTTTGTTTTAGAGCCAGCGGCGCACACGTATATGTCTGAGCCACCCAACGTGTTTGACCTCTTATTCTAGTCAACCTACCTCGTTTCTTTCAACAGCTTTGCTCAGGATATCATAGGAATCGGAGGAGATTCTAAACTAAACCCTGCGGAACAGGTTTTCTGATTTTTTCCCCAATCTCTAAGGTTCTCTAGCGTGCCAATATTATTTAACTTATTCGTCGCAGCATTTTGCACACTGTTTGTTGTGTATGATTCAAACCAATTATGTAAAGTTACCAGTTCCATAAATAACAATGTACATTGTTCTACCTCGGAAAACATTAGAAATAGGACATATGTCCATATGACGTTTTTTACTTAAAATAAGCGTTCCTCTCATAACCCTCAATATCGACCATTCTTCCTGTGTTACTACTGCTGAATAAGTACGGCGTAATTAATACAGGATCACCGTCAGGCTGCAGAATTCTTGAGAAATTGTGCAAAATTCTGAAGCATATATCATGTTCGAATATAACATATTTTCTTGCTAGAAAAGCTTCTGTCCACAAAGCATAATAGGTTTGGAAAGCAAAGCTCGTGCGAGGCTCCCCAGTGCAGTCTCACATATTGCTCTTGAGGTAACATTTTATAAAATTCTTCCATATTGATGGAGTGTACAAACAGGTCGTTGAGCTGAGTGCTACTCTATTTGTCTGTCAGCTTAAATTGGAAGTAATAAGGTGTATTAGCAGTCATAAGCGAGAAAGGTCTGATAAAGTAATCGTTATCCGTCTTCAGTTGTGTATTGTCTTGGAATCTCTTTTAGAACCCAAAATGAAATGCTTCAATTACTGTAACGTAGCCAGTTCTGTGTGGCCGACGAATGACTGCCGTGAGTTATGAAAGATGTTGCTTGAAGATGGTTTTTCCATAGGATTACTTTGTGTTTAATAGTTTGTCTTGTCTGCCAATCTCTTTGCAATTTCATTCAGATAAGTAGTTGAAATAATTTGTGAAGTCGACCATAACAGATTGTGTCGCCACTCTACTAACCCCGGGCTCAGTTTTTTCCTAATGGCCGCCTTCAGTTCAGCCAGCATTCACTGTCGATCGTCAGACGACAATAATATGACATTGTCTTTGTGGCTGGTCTTGTAGAGAGATTCCAATAACAGCTCCTAATAGTGGTGGGGTATATTAATCATTTGCAAGGCCTGTAAACAGTATGAAGAATAAGACAGTTCTCATACAGCATTGAACGATGTGGTTTCATCACCTTATTTTTTATTGAAGAAGCGCGTTGAAGCCATAACACTCCCAATGGAGAAATTAAGTCAAACACAAATACTATGGGGAGTCAATAAGTAACGCAACACATTTTTTCTGAAAGCAGGCTGATTTTATTCAGGATTCCAATACACGATAAAACCTAAGGTGTGGTATAGATACGTCGATGATACTTTCGTTGTGTGGAGCCATGGTGAAGAACAGCTCGGTAACTTCCTAAAGACACTTGAACAGCTTCCATACAAACATAAAATTTACCATGGAAGTAGAAAAGGTCAAAAAACTGCCATTTCTAGATGTGCTGGTCACAAGGGATGGCGAAAACCTGGGACACACCGTGTATAAAAAACCGACATACATGGACCGATACCTGCACAAACTATCAAACCACCACCCGAGCCAGAAAAGAGGCATGATTAATATGCTCGTAATGCGAGCAGGACGAATATGTGAGCCTCAGCACCTCAGACGCGAAATGCAGCACCTGGAAAGTGTTCTGAGGAGCAATGGGTACTCCACAAATTATATTAGAAGTGTAACAAAGCCAAACACTTGGCGAAGTAAGGAATCAGAAAAAGAAGTGTCGGGTACGGCCTTTCTGCCATACATTCCCAGAGTGACGGACAGAATCGGCCGGCCGTATATTACGCAAACATGGCGTATGGCGTAAAGACGATTTTCAAACCGACAAGGAGGATTAGAGAGTGTCTCAGATCGGGAAAGTAGAAAAGGGACCCACTTGCATGGTCGGTAATATACCGTATATCATACACATGCGGAAAAGTTTATGTCGGAATGACTGGAGGATCGATCAACACCAGGATTAAAGAACATAAGCGACATAGCACACTGGGACAGGTGGAGAATTCAGCCGTGTCAAAGCACGCACTACGTGAGACGGCCCACGTAATAAAATTCACCGACACGGAAGTTCTGGCTGTAGAGAAGCACTATCACACGCGCTTGTTCAGAGAAGCTGTAGAAATACAAAAACAGATAACAGCTTCAACAAGAAAGGTAAACGGATCCTGGCTTCCCGTACTGCAGCGAACGACCGTCTCAGGTAGCAAGAGGAGAACCGTACCGGAAATGACCGTGGAGAAGCCCTCTGACTATGGCGCCCCAGGTACATATAGTCTGCGGCCGCGAGCTCGGCTCCAGTTCTCCACCGGCAATGGAGGTTGAGGCTTTGACCATGCCAGACACTCGTGCTGGCGAAACGTCAGTAAAATCATTAAATGAACGTCGGCCGGAGAACCCGAGACAGAAGCCAATAGGCAGTTTGTCAACAAGTGGCCACGAAAGCCTTATCAATTTTGTACACGATATTGTTCTCCACTCTTTTGGCAAAAAAAAACTATTTTCCAAAATAATCTTCGTTTAAAGTGACGGACTAACGACACCTTGTACCCTCGCAAGGTGCCAATCCACTGCTCGATATCGGAGCCAACGTCTTGCTGCATCAGTAACTTTCCCAACATCCACGTACTGCTCACCGCAGAGTGTATCCTTCATTGGGCCAGACAGATAGTCTTCATGGTCTTCTGTTAGGCGGCGAGGAACCCAGTCGTCACATACCTTTGAGTACACCAACCAGTGGACAAGTGTGTAGCACTGCCGACAGAGACGTCCAGTTGAGCAGCAAGATGTTTGATTGTGATCCGTCGATTATCTCGAGTGAGAGTGCCCGCACTCTCCTGCATTGCGCGGGAGATTGAACATGTTTGCACGGCCTGGTTGTGATGAAAGATGCCTCGCACGACGACTCACCGTGCTTTTGTTCACTTCCAGGTCTCGTACATATTCGGCAAATGCCCATGAATATCTGTGATGATCTGGTTTTTGCCAAAAGAAACTCAAAACGGAGTTATTCCACGATGTCCCACAAGAAGTTTCAAAAATGACCGGTATATTTGAAACGGCAATAAAAACTAAACGAGCAGCGATAGAAATACACAGTTTGTTGCAATATGCTTGGGACAACAGTACATTTTCAGGCGCACAAACTTTCGAAATTACAGTAGTTACAATTTTCAACAACAGATGGCGCTGCAAGTGATGTGAAAGATATAGAAGACGACGCAGTCTGTGGGTGCGCCATTCTGTACGTCGTCTTTCTGCTGTAAGCGTGTGCTGTTCACAACGTGCAAGTGTCCTGTAGACAACATGGTTTATTCCTTAGAACAGAGGATTTTTCTGGTGTTGGAATTCCACCGCCTAGAACACAGTGTTGTTGCAACAAGACGAAGTTTTCAACGGAGGTTTAATGTAACCAAAGGACCGAAAAGCGATACAATAAAGGATCTGTTTGAAAAATTTCAACGGACTGGGAACGTGACGGATGAACGTGCTGGAAAGGTAGGGCGACTGCGTACGGCAACCACAGAGGGCAACGCGCAGCTAGTGCAGCAGGTGATCCAACAGCGGCCTCGGGTTTCCGTTCGCCGTGTTGCAGCTGCGGTCCAAATGACGCCAACGTCCACGTATCGTCTCATGCGCCAGAGTTTACACCTCTATCCATACAAAATTCAAACGCGGCAACCCCTCAGCGCCGCTACCATTGCTGCACGAGAGACATTCGCTAATGATATAGTGCACAGGATTGATGACGGCGATATGCATGTGGGCAGCATTTGATTTACTGACGAAGCTTATTTTTACCTGGACGGCTTCGTCAATAAACAGAACTGGCGCATATGGGGAACCGAAAAGCCCCATGTTGCAGTCCCATCGTCCCTGCATCCTCAAAAAGTACTGGTCTGGGCCGCCATGTCTTCCAAAGGAATCATTGGCCCATTTTTCAGATCCGAAACGATTACTGCATCACGCTATCTGGACATTCTTCGTGAATTTGTGGCGGTACAAACTGCCTTAGACGACACTGCGAACACCTCGTGGTTTATGCAAGATGGTGCCCGGCCACATCGCACGGCCGACGTCTTTAATTTCCTGTATGAATATTTCGATGATCGTGTGATTGCTTTGGGCTATCCGAAACATACAGGAGGCGGCGTGGATTGGCCTCCCTATTTGCCAGACATGAACCCCTGTGACTTCTTTCTGTGGGGACACTTGAAAGACCAGGTGTACCGCCAGAATCCAGAAACAATTGAACAGCTGAAGCAGTACATCTCATCTGCATGTGAAGCAATTCCGCCAGACACGTTGTCAAAGGTTTCGGGTAATTTCATTCCGAGACTACGCCATATTATTGCTAAGCATGGTGGATATGTGGAAAATATCGTACTATAGAGTTTCCCAGACCGCAGCGCCATCTGTTGTTGAAAATTGTAACTACTGTAATTTCGAAAGTTTGTCTGCCTGAAAATCTACTGTTGTCCCAAGCATATTGCAACAAACGGTGTATTTCTATCGCTGCTCGTTGAGTTTTTATTGCCGTTTCAAATATACCGGTCATTTTTGAAACACCACATATATATATATATATATATATATATATATATATATATATATATATATATATATATATGAGAAACTGGCTGAGAAAAAATGTGTTCCATTACTTACGAAACACTCCTTATAATACTGTCAGGCTGGCTGCGGTGGCCGAGGGGTTCTAGGCGCTTAAGTCCGGAACCGCGCTGCTTCTACGGTCGCAGGTTGTAATCCTGCCTCGGGCATGGATGTGTGTGATGTACTTAGGTTAGTTAGGTTTAAGTAGTTCTAAGTCTAGGAAAGTGATGACCTCGCCGGCCGGAGTGGTCGTGCGGTTCTAGGCGCTACAGTCTGGAACCGAGTGACCGCTACGGTCGCAGGTTCGAATCCTGCCTCGGGCATGGATGTGTGTGATATCCTTAGGTTAGTTAGGTTTAATTAGTTCTAAGTTCTAGGCGACTGATGACCTCAGAAGTTAAGTCGCATAGTGCTCAGAGCCATTTGAACCATTTGAACTGATGACCTCCGATGTTAAGTCCCATAGTGCTTAGAGCCATTTGAACCAATACTGTCAGCAAAAGGTTGGCGCTTGACACGGCAACTACTTTAGCGGTGTCAGGCTGCAGCCTCTATATTTCTCTTCCTCATCGACACTCTGCCCCACTTGCGGCTGCTGTATGACCAGGCCTGCTGCGCTTCCAAGGTTCCTGTGGTAATAATGGAAGACACTATGACGTCTGTAAACTATATAAACATGCTTAATGTCTGTCTCGTTGTCGATAGCACTTTCCAGAACTATAACGACCGTGCCACAAGATCAGAATCGTACTATGGTGGTCTAAGGATCAGAATAGTGAAATCACTATGATGCGATGGCCACCCAATGGGCCTGATATGAACCTGATGGAGCATATGGGGAACGGTAACGGGCGCAGTCTCCTCACCCACAAACCGAGGCCTTTAATTTACGAACCCTGCGCGTTCTGTGCGAATTCATGTTGTGCTGGATACCTACTAAATACTTGTCGTACCCATGTCATGTAGAATCTCTGCTTTATTGCTTTCCAAAAGAGGACCAGCACGCTATAGGTCATAATGTTTTGCCTCATGTCTCCCACGAGTGACTAAATTCCAATTTTTGCTTCCACAGTCACATGTGATGTTAGGAGTTGTGGACTATGGATAAAATGGCGAAGGACAACCGGTGTCGGAGTCGAACCGGTAATGAAGGATGATTTCAAGTGGAATTTCTTTCACACCATCATCCGCTTTGGTGCCGACTGCAGCCTTCAATATTAGGCTTCGGAGGCAGAACGTAGACTAACTGCCATGGTAAAAAAGAAACTTAGGTGGAATGATCATACAATGAAGGCTTTCACGACCGGATGTTTCAGTTGCCGAGAATTATTCCGGGTTGTATGGCCGTGGTCGGTGGAACTCTTCTATCCCTGACGTTTCGTCGAGAGCTACGTGCAATGGACAGCTAGTATCGGTTCAGTTGACGACTCCAGAAAATGCTTTTTTTTTTTTTTTTTTTTTCGCCGGCACCAGAGAAAAAGTGATAAATTTCTTTTGTGCGTTAAAATAATAAACAGTCTCGGTCGCAAGCATTTTTCAAACATTAATAACCCCACGTCAAAACAGTAACTGGTTCCCATTTTATGAAAAATCTTCTTGAGGCCTTGAGGCCATGTCTGATTAGTTGGTGAACAGAGACGAACAGCGGAGCATTGAGACACCTCGACCAAACTCTTACTGTGCTTTTGTTCACCGCCAGGTCTCCGTAGACACTCTGCAAGCGGCTATGAATATTTACGATGCTCTTGTTTTCCTCCAAAAGAAACTCAGTGACAGTTCTCTGCTTGGAACACACCTCCTTCAAAGGCGCCATTTTGAAGGCTACACATAGCGTCGCCACGTATTAGAACTTCATGAAACTGTAGAGGCTGCACAAGAAATTACGTATATTACAAACGAAATTGGACAAGGAAAAAGAAAGTGTTTCATTACTTACTGAAAGCCACTCGTACAATATTGCTCATAGTGTAGGGGACGGAATTCTCTGTGATGCTGTGCAACTTCTGTACCAGAACACACGTCAACATTATCTCCTGAGGGCAGGAGCTGATGTTGGCAGAGGACGATGAAACCTCGTGCTGCAGTACGACGTTAAAAATAGCGTAGACTCGTATAGTGTCCAAATCAAAACAACGTCCAGAAAAATTCGGAAGGCACAGCAGTATTCCGTGTTCACTGCACGTCTGCTTTCGGTTTCGGAGTACAGCTTCCCGCAGTCACTTTCCAATGGATTCAATCAAGCCGGCCCTCACAGGCGGCAGCCGAATTCTGCAGGCACCGCACCCACTTCTGGCTATGTGTGCCGAGGAATCGATGGCCGTTGCCTTGTGTGGCGGCGTGGGCAGGGAGGCGTCCGACCGCCCGCTTTTGTGCGTTTCCAGCGGAGCGGACTCACTTGTGGGCGCCTGGTGGCGTGTTTGCTCGGTATCTAGCCTGCGCAGCGGCGGTGGCGCGCACAGCGCCGCGGCAGTCCGTTCGCTCGCCGGACGCCCTGGCGCCAGAGATTTCGCCAGTTGAGAAGGCGGTGGACGCCAGCCAGCCGTGAAGCAGATAGCAGCTTCCAACTCGAGCCGGTGATACGGCGATCGGTTCGCGCGAGTTTCTCGGAGTGTCCTTGGCAGCGCTGACTGCGTCGGAAAGGCAGACTGCAGACCAGGTTCTGCCAATTTCGTACCAGGAAAGAGATGGGACGTTCTCACCTGCTTGTAGATATCTGGTGAGCCTCAGGGATATGTAAGCTGTACAGTCACAAACATATTAATCTCTGTGGTAAGCCTCGGATGTAGGTAAATTGGATAGTAACGACTCTCACAGCGATCGATCAAATGCACAGTTGGAAAAAGAAAATACACTCTTCCCCATAAATTAAGGATAATGCTGATACATGGTGAAACAACGCTCTGTGGGCGGTTTGCGGGTTTAAATCACCTCAGTGTACGACCATGCAGTGCATTTGACTTGCGGTATTCGCACGGTGGCACTGGCAGCAGTCCACATATGCAGAGGTGTGTTGGTGCAAGTCAGAGTACGGTGCAGCAAGTAAGTGTGCAGACGTTTTCAGACGTGCTAATCGTGACTGTGTGTTGAAAATGGCTCAAAGAACACATATTGATGACGTTATGAGGGGTAGAATACTAGCGCGACTGGAGGCTGGTCAAACACAGCACGTCGTAGTACAGGCCCTCCGTGTGCCACAAAGTGTGATCTCAAGATTATGGCAACGATTCCACCAGACGGGAAACGTGTCCAGGTCCTACAGTACCGGACGTCCACAGTGTACAACACCACAAGAAAACCGATATCTCACCATCAGTCCCCGCAGACAGCCACGAAGTACTGCAGGTAGCCTTGCTCCGGACCTTACCGCAGCCTCTGGAACAGTTGTCTCCAGACACACAGTCTACAGACGACTGAATAGACCTGGTTTATTCGCCCAGAGACCTGCAAGGTGCATTCCACTGAACCCTGGTCACAGGAGAGCCCGTAAAGCCTGGTGTCAAGAACACAGTACATGGCCATTGGAAGAGTGGTCCAAGGTTATGTTCACAGATGAGTCCAGGTATAGTCTGAACAGTGATTCTCGACGGCTTTTCATTTGGCGTGAACCAGGAACCAGATACCAACCACTTAATGTCCTTGAAAGGTGCCTGTATGGAGGTCGTGGCTTGAAGGTGTGGGGTGGGATTATGATTGGTGCACGTACTCCCCTGCATGTCTTTGACAGAGGAACTGTGACATGCAGGTGTACCGGGACGTCATTTTACGCAGTATGTCCACCTTTTCAGGGGTGCAGTGGGTCCCACTTTCGTCATGTATGATAACTCAGGGCCCCACCGAGCTGCCATCGTGGAGGAGCACCTTGAAACAGAAGACATCAGGCGAATGGAGTGGCCTGCTTGTTCTCCAGACCTAAACCCCATCTAGCACGTCTGGGATGCTCTCGGTCGACGTATCGCTGCAAGTCTTCACACCCCTACGATACTTCAGGAGCTCCGACAGGCACTGGTGCAAGAATAGGAGGCTATACTCCAGCAGATACTCGACCACTTGATCCAGAGTATGCCAACCCGTTATGCGGCCTATGTACTTGTGCATAGTGATCGTATCCCATATTGATGTCCGGTTACATGCGCATGAAACAGTGGCGTTTTGTAGCACATGTGTTTCGGGACGGTTTTCTCAACTTATCACCAATACCGTGGACTTCCAGATCTGTGTCGTGTGTGTTCCCTATGTGCCAATGCTATTAGCGCCAGTTTTGTGTAGTGCCACGTTGTGTGGCACCACATTCTGCAGTTATCTTTAGTTTATGAGCATGAGTGTAGTACACCTGGAGGACGACGACGATTTTGATCGGTTGCCAGCTTATGCCACCTTGGGGATAATAGATGTACTGATAATGGTTTCATCGTCGTCCGCCAACAGATAGCGTAGTGGTATAGCTACCAGGGCGCCATCTGTGTTCATCCTCTGATACGGAGTGTTTACAACCGGAAGGCTGAGTGTGGTGTAAATGTGTGAACCATGCTATGGAGACGCACTTGTGCTCCCTACAGCCAATTAAACAAGTTTGAAAGGGGGTCAGATTATGGCCTTCCGAGTGGCAGGATGGTCCTTTCTGGGAAATGCCGTACACGTTGGACGTGTTGCGTGAGTTGTGCTACGATGCTGGTATCAGTGGTCATGTGAACATTTGCACACCTGTAGACAAGGTTCTGGGCGTCGCCATAAGATACACGGCTGCCAGGACTGTCGTATTTTGAGGGGAGCAGTGGCAGATTGTACAGCTACCACAGAGCTGATAAGAGCTCTTGTGAACCGAAAAGTGTCAACACGAACAGTAGCGAATAGTGGGACTACAGGCATGCACACTTGTAGCCCATCTTCCACTCACGCCACAGCATCTACTGGCACGGCTTGACTGGTGCCGTCAGAAGACCAATTAGAAGATGAAACGGAGCGCCGTGGTCTTCAGCGATGAAAGCACATTCTGCTTGCATGCAAGTGATAGTCATTTTCACGTAGGTGTAGAGCTGGGGAGCACTGTTCTGTAGAGAGCATTCGTCCAAGGCACTCGGGCCCCAACTCTCGTTCAGTTCCAGTTGGCTCTGAGCACTATGGGGCTTAACGTCTGAGGTCATCAGTCGCCTAGAGCTTAGAACTACTTAAACCTAACTAACCTAAGGACATCACACACATCCATGCCCGAGGCAGGATTCGAACCTGCGACCGTAGCAGCAGCGCGGTTCCGGACTGAAGAGCCTAGAACCCCTAGGCCACACGGACCGGCAACTCTCGTTCACCTTTGGTGTTTCTGGAGGGGACGCTAACTAACGCTCGCCGTTCTTGCAACAGGAACGTGATGTGCTGTTCCAAAAGGAATATGCTCGCCCGCACAATCCCACGAAACTCAATGTGCTCTGCAAGGCGTGAACCAACCTCACTGGGCACCACAACATCCATATTCCTGTCCAATGGAGCTCATACGGGACACGAGAAGTGACTGTTTTCTGTTTGTTTTTATACTTGTAAGTACGTCTTGTGCTTTGTGTTTTATAGTGTTGCCTGCATAACACTGCCACTAATTTGCGTGTCGTCAGCAACCAATTCTTATAGAAGTACACGTACAGGGAACTCGGGTAGAAAGGGGTAGTTGTGAACGTAAGGATAGTCTTGATGTTTAGGCTGGGGAATTGTAAACCCCACTCTAGTGACATGTAACTATGTCTCTGAATGAGAGGTAAGATGCGACAGCGTTTTTGTCTTCATATGGAGAGCGACTTGTAAGTGAACGGTTCCTGATCACGTTTCCAGTTGTATTTTTTAACATTTAGAGAATCTGAACACGAAATAAGCCGTTAAATGTGTGCCCTTCGATAACATGTAATCTTAAACTGCATCCCATTTGATGCACGTTAGATACATAACACATTTACACTACAGGACATTAAAATTGCGACACCAAGAAGAAATGCAGATGATAAACGGGTATTCATTGGACAAATATATTATATTAGAACTGACCTGTGATTACATTTTCACGCAATTTGGGTGCATAGATCCTGAGAAATCAGTACCCAGGACAACCACCTCTGGCCGTAATAACGGCCTTGATACGCCTGGGCATTGAGTCAGAGCTTGGATGGCGTGTACAGGTACAGCTGCCCTTGCAGATTCAACACGATACCACAGTTCGTCAAGAGTAGTGACTGGCGTATTGTGACGAGCCAGTTGCTCGGCCACCATTCACCAAACGTTTTCAATTGGCGAGAGATCTGGAGAATTTGCTTGCCAGAGCAGCAGTCGAACATTTTCTGTATTCAGAAAGGCCCGTACAGAACCTGCAACATGCGGTGGTGCATTATCCTTATGAAATGTAGAATTTCGCAGGGATCGAATGAATGGTAGAGCCACGGGTTGTAACACATCTGAAACGTAACGACCACTGTTCAGAGTGCCGTCAATACGAACAAGAGGTGACCGAGATGTGTAACCAATGGCACCCGATACCATGACGCCGGGTGATACACCAGTATGGCGATGACGAATCCACGCTTCCAATGTGCATTCACCGCGATGTCGCCAAACACGGATGCGACCATCATGATGCTGTAAACAGAACCTGGAATCATAAGAAAAAATGATGTTTTTCCATTCGTGCACCCAAGTTCGTCGTTGAATACAGCATTGCAGGTGCTCCTGTCTGTGATGAAGCGTCAAGGGTAACCGCAGCCATGGTCTCCGAGCTGATAGTCCATGCTGCTGCAAACGTGAGGCTACGCATTTCTTCTCCTTGCACGAGGCATCACAACAACGTTTCACCAGGCAACGCCGGTCAACTGCTGTTTGTGTATGAGAAATCGGTTGGAAAGCACGTTGCAGGTGTCGCCACCGGCGCGAACCTTGTGTGAATGCTCTGAAAAGCTAATTATTTGTATATCACAGCATCTTCTTCCTGTGGGTTAAATTTCGCGTCTATAGCACGTCATGTGCATGGTGTATCAACTTTAATGGCCAGTAGTGTAAATCCATCAGTTATTACGCCCCATAAATTTTGTTGACTTCAAATGTGTTTTGTGGCGTAAAGGGATAGGACAGAATAGGAAAGCGGCCTGTTCTGCCCCGTCATTTTCCTGATACGAGTAGATTTTTCCCCCTTGCTTTTCCATATTGTCTGAACTTACATTACAAAGACTGATAGTCTGCAGTTGGATATTAAATCAATGTAAATGACAATTTCCTCCATTTTATCTTCTGAAATGGGAGTTTTAAAAGCATCTAAGGACTTTAACATACCGAAATCAATGTTGTAAAGATACATTCGTAAAGCTAACAATAATGTCAACTATAGTTTTAACAAATCAAACGGGAAATTTAAATATGTGGTTACTGTGGTACATTAAGACGAGCTGCCAGCATACCTGAAGTCCATGAGGGCAGATGAAACATCCCATTATCAGATCGTTAACTAGTCATTTACTACATAGATTTGACAAAGAAACTTGGCTAGCTGGGCAGTACTGGGTTATAAGATTTATTTCTAGGCATCCTGCATTGTGTATTCGCAAGGCAGAAAATACATCTGGTGCACGAGCGACAGGGTTCAATAAGGTAACAGTAATAGTAGTTTGGCATTCCACATCAAAAATAACTGTACATTTTTCACAACGTCATAATATTTTTTTTATGGTTGACGAGGTTTTTGAAGATTCCATATTCGTTTGTCTAAATGGTTCATTAAACAACTTTTATCTTAATTTTAAGACGATATTCCCAGTAATTTAATCATTTATGCAATAACTTCACAAAAAAATGCTTTATCCCATTTTGCTCAGTGGATGGAGTAACAAGGGAAATATCACAGTATTTCTTTGAAAAGTATGAAAAATTCATAACACAGAATTTTAACTAGTTTTGAACTAAGGTTCTTGAGGATATTTTCGTTATGTCGTTGCAACTTCACAAATTCCTGTTTTTGTTTTTCTTTTTTCCCCACCAGACGTATTTAGCTTAATTGAGGTAAAGCACCATCAGTGGTTTGTATTGTTATTTACATTTTGATCGTTCATTAACAATGTGTTAGTTTTTACTTCCCGTGATTTTCGCTTTATTTCTCGCCTGCATCGGGAAATGCCGTCTGCTTGCACATAGTTGATGTTCTTCTTTAGACACCGGTAGTTTTAGTCTAATTCTTAGTTTTCTACAGAACTATACATTTTTTATATTTTACACGCCACACTTTTTTGCACCCAACTGTTTTCCGTTTGTTTTTATGCTTCTAAGTACGCATTGTACTCTGTGATTTGTAGTGTTGCCTAAATAACAATGCCACTAATTTCTCCTTGGCCTATACTCTATTTTTTTAAGTGTATTGTATATGTATAATTCTATTTGATTATGTTGCTGTGTATTTACATACCGTCTAAGAGCAGTGAATGAACAGTGATGGAGTTTTTTTGTGGGGGAGGGAGAAGCCATGATGAGTGGACGTAAGTCCATAGTAGTCTGATGGAGAGTGAGTTGGACGAGAAGGTGAGGACAAATAATTGAAATGAAACTGGGATGGATGATGGCCCGGGGGGGGGGGGGGATATTTGGTAGGAGAGCGGGAGAGGGTGAAGGACGGAAAAGGCTCTTTCCTTTTTCATGTAATTTCATCAGTTATTTTATACAGAGTCTGGTTTCCAATATTTATTTGGTTGTTGAGCAACTGTGTATTTTCTGTTCATGCTTCGTGTGCGTGGAAATTTTCTTGGAAACGGAGGAGGAGTCTGCCAAATAAATATTGGATAATAGATTATATATAAAATAATTGATGAAGTTACATGAAAAAGAAAAGACATTTTTCCATCCTTCACCCTCTCCCGCTCTCCCACCTAACCAACCCCCTCCCAATTTTATTTCATTTCTTGCTCCTCACCTTAGCACTTATGATGATGTACCTCAATAAAGCGAAAAACATCTGCTGAAAAAAAAGTATTTTTTGCAGTTGCAACGATAGGACGAAAATACCACCGAGAACTGTTAAGCAACTACGGAAAATGTGGCCTCACAAATGAAAAATTTAAGTAGGATACGTTGGGTTATACTACAAGGTGCTATTTTACACGTTTAAGAAATGTTTCTAGTGTTCTGTTATTTTGCAATTTTAGTTCAAGAGTACTCTGTAGACAATTTTAGTAGTTCTGCAATATTATTTGCCAATTTTCAAGAAATATGATCTCAGTTTCACAGAGCTCCCTAAGATTTCTACAGAATACGCCTAAGAAATTTTTTGTAGATAATAGTTTATGAAATAATTGCAGTACTGAGGGACCCATTTTTGCTCTGTGGCACTAGCGCGTGATATGCAAATGACCACTAAAATGTGCAAATATGTGCAGGTAAATACATTTGAACTAATTAACTATGCTATTAAGGTAGTAAGGGAACCACTTACAAAAGTGGAGCCACACAGAGGAAATTTTGCAGCCAACGATTTCGGATAGATAGAAGTTTAGTTTTAAGATGACATAAGCCGTTACACCTGTTAAAAACGTATCCAATAGAATAGACACCAGTTATACAAATATCTACTCGAACTGGTTTACCACGCGAGTTGGCTCTGGCCGCTTGGGAGTTACTTCGTATGTGCCTGAATGGAATGCAGCACACGGCATTTGCAGTTATAAACCCAGAAGTAATTCTGACTGTAACCAGTTCCGGGTGACTCGCCGTACCGATCGCCAGTGGCTGTAATACCTCAGTTCCGAGGTATCAAGAGCGTTTATGCGAAGCCTATTGAATAAGTTTTAATAATAGTTTCTCTGACCTCATTCATAATGCAGGTTGAATCTTTCCTTTCTCTGATCAATCAATAACGAAAACTCTTTTCCCGTCATCTGGATACTTTTGGAGAAAGGGATCACTAAATAGCGTGATGAAGGAAACTCTTCATACGGTAGAACATCATTTTTATCGTACGTTAATGTCGAGGTGTGAGGAACATTAAGAACTGCATTCTGCATCCAGCATCTGATTGCTAAAGCGTCAAATAGCACTCCGTCACTATTGCTGCCAACATATCCGGTCACAGCGATAGTGAATAATCTGTTAGCTTGCAACATGGCAGTAACAAAACAGAACGGTCGTATTTGTAATTGAAGTATGTCGAATCGCTATTTGACCATTTTTTTTAATTTTGACTTCCAGTCCTCTGTATTTGGTACTGATTTTCCTTGGAGCTCAACCCAAAATATATTTTCTATCTCCACTACAATGCACTGAATAGTGGCTTCCCCTCGTGCGAAATGTTACGGAAAGGGAACAAATGCGCTGCTCTTCTCCAAGTATCTGTAAATGAAACACCTTGCTTCAACTTATATCGGATGTTTACATCGTAATTTTGTACATTTCCTTGTAACAGCTCCTAGCAGTGAAGTCATATTCTGGCTTGATTGGAAATGAAACTGGAAGCGTTTACGCCCCTTCTTTGTCAGGGGTATGAAAACTGCACTTCTCGGAGTAATTAATATATGTTCCTAAGTAGAAATGAATACCCTCTCATGTTCGTAATAGGCTGTGTTACTGCGGAAGAAATCAACAGCACTAAATCAGTATCACACAGTTTGTTTAATCCGTAAAAGACTATGAATTTAGAATCTGCGTGATGAACCTTCGGAAAGTTGAAGATAGCATGGGTAAAATACAGAGAGCGAAAAGTTATGTACAGTTGGTACAGATACCAGACTGCATTTAAAAGAGCCGAAGGAATTAAAGAGAAGCAGTTGTAGAGAATTGAGAGAGACAGGGTTGTAGCCTCATCCTGATGTTATTTGTCGAAGGACATCAAAGAGGAGCAGTAGTTGGGAACTGAGTGACAGAGGGTTATAGCCTCATTACGGTGTTGATCAATGTGTAAGTTTAGCGAGCAGTAAAGGAAACCAAGCGGAAGGGGAGAGGGAATTAGAAGTTCGGGGAGAATAAATAAAGGCTTTCCGCTTTGCCGATGACACTGTTATTCCGGGAAGACGGCAATGGATTTGAAACAGCAGTTGAATGTAATGGATAGTGTCTTCAAAAAAATATTATTAGATGAATATCAACAAAAGTAAAACAATTGTTCAAATGGCTCTGAGCACTATGGGACTTAACTTCTGAGGTCATCAGTCCCCTAGAGCTTAGAACTACTTAAACCTAACTAACCTAAGGACATCACACACATCCATGCCCGAGGCAGGATTCGAACCTGCTACCGTAGCGGTCGCGCGGTTCCAGACTGTAGCGCCTAGAACCCCTCGGCCACTCCGGCCAGCAAAGTCAGGTGTTGCTGATGGTATTACTTAAGGATATAAGACGCTAGGAAATAGTTAACGAGTTTTGCTAATTGGGAAACAAAATAAATGAATGAACATGAACTGTCACAACCGTAAGAATCTTCTATTTTTGTAAGGTTACCAGTTTCGGTGTGTTCTAGAACGTCTTCAGACGTACCACCATGATGGTAGACGGTGGTGGTGAAAGGAGCGGGCGCTGTGTCTGTAAGGACGTTAACTCCTTGAGCGGGTGGTGCATAAACACACACACACACACACACACACACACACACACACACACACACACACACACACACACATTTAAATCCATTTTTATAATACGCTGAGAGGGAAAAAGTATCGTTCACCATAAAATAACTAATGCAGAGTAATCAAATTTCGGAGATACATTTGTCTAGGTAACATATTGAAGTGATTAGCGTTACAGGACCACAGCTTAACGTAATTTAGAGATAAGGCATTGCAAATATGAAACGTGGTACATTAATAACTGATGTAACCACCAGAATGTCAATTGTAAGCATTATGTTTTACAGGTGTCAGATGTCAGGTTGTGGGATTGAGTTCCATGTCTATTGCACTTGGTCGGTCAATAAAGGAGCAGTTAGAGCTGTTTCTGGATGATGCTGGAGCTGTCGTCCGATGATGTCTCACATGGGCCCTATTGGACACAGATCTGGTGATCGAGCAGCCCAAGGCAACGTGGCGAAACTCTACATAGCATGTTGGGCTGCAACATCGGTATGCGGACGACCGTTATCCCGTTGCAAAACAACTCCTAGAATGCAGTTCATGAATGGCAGCACAGTAGGTCCCATCACCAGACTGACAACCGTGGGATAACCACGAGAGTGCTGCTACTGTCATTCGAAATCGCACCCCAGAAACTCCAGATACAGTTCCAGTGGGTCTATCACGAAGAAACGGTCGTTGTGGACACTCAACTGGCCTCCCCCTACCCAACAAACGGCCATCATTGGCACCAAGGCAGAACCAGCATTCATCAGAAAACACAATAGGCCCCCCACTCTGCCCTACAATGAGGACTCGCTTGGCACCATTGAAGTCGAAAATGGGGGTGGTTTGAGGGAGGAGGAGGAGATTAGTGTTCAACGTCCCGTCGACAACGAGGTCATTAGAGACGGAGCGCAAGCTCGGGTGAGGGAAGGATGGGGAAGGAAGTCGGCCGTGCCCTTTCAAAGGAACCATCCCGGCATTTGCCTGAAGTGATTTAGGGAAATCACGGAAAACCTAAATCAGGATGGCCGGAGACGGGATTGAACCGTCGTCCTCCCGAATGCGAGTCCAGTGTGGGGTGGTTTGAGATCAGTGGAAGGTACGCAGCAAGGCGTCTCGCTCGGAGCTGTCCTTGATGTAACCGATTTGTAACAGCCCGTTGTGTCACTGTGGTGACAACTGCTGCTGAGATTGCTTCTCCAGATGCAGCGGGATGCGCCAGAGTCGTACGCCAAACACGATGGTCTTTCCTTTTGGTAGTGTCACATGCCCGTCCGGAGCCCGGTCTTCTTGCGTCCGTACAATCATGGGACCACCCCTGCCAGAAATCATGTACAGACACTATTCCCGCCAAGTTTTTCTGCAGAAGGAACATCCGGCTTCTCGAAACCCTATTGCACGACCTCATTCAGAGGTGTTGATAATGGTGTCTTTGCCACCTTAAAGGCATGCTTGACTATTATCAACTCACCACGTCCATTCTCAGTGCTAAGTAACGCTCACGATCGTTACAGCGTCTCCATCAGTATACGTATTTGCGTAGTGACGTCTCCACGGCCATTCTTTTGCTACTGGCGCGAAATACGAATAGACGTCATCTTTCTCATGTAGAAATACGCCTAACAACTTTCGTTTATGCCGCACAACTCGTTCTACGAGTTGTGATTTTTTTTTGCCGCCAGGGTACATAATCGTTTATTACGTCGTTTCGGCTACAGTCATCATCAGATCTGTAATTAACATTAAAGGAACATAAGAACGAAAGGTGTTTGTTATTTATCGTCGGGCTACGAAGGGTTAAAAATATTTTCATACATTTACTCACCGGGTCTGATGAATGAACGATTTTTAAAAAATTAACCGTGTAAGTTTCCACCTTTTTCACGCTGATAATGAATAAGTAACACATTGTTATGTTCGGCTAATCTTCATTACTGATCTGATGACGGCAGCACAAAAACCTACATAATAAATAAAATAATACATTAAGCGATCCACACGATTTTATTCACAAAATAGAGAATTACCTGAAGACAAAATATACAAGAAGTTCATACCGCAAAGTTCGTCAATATTACCCACATATGTCCAGTGGAATGACCACGACGGGAAAGTCAGAGAAATTAGGTATAATAAATCGCTCTATCGACAATCGTTCGTTGCATATGGACTTCGTGAATGTAACAAGAAAAGGGTGAAGAGCGTGGGGGGCGGGGGGAGGGGTTGAGGGGAGGCGGGAGGGTTATGGTGTAAACATAGACGAGTAGCAAACAAAATTACTGTCATTCTGCCTCCTATCTTTCCGTCGACTTTTGTCATTACACAGCGTGGTAAAGCAGCCTGAACCGATAGGTTTCATGCTATCGGCATTTCCTAAAAAAACGCATGAGCCAGATTTTCATATTCTCTCACTTCCTAGGTGTAAATTATTAGTCCAACAGAAAATGAAGAGAGAGTTTTTGTAGGACTTTACTATAGTTAAACTTTGTACTGCGATATTTTATCGCTGGAGGGCTAAGTTTTCGAATTACTCAAGGAAAACACGTTTGCAGGTTACTTTTGTAAATTTTTCTTGAATAATTCGAGCACTACAGCCTTTAGCAGAAACGTATCTCAGTACAAAATATAACTAAATAAAACTTCCTATAAAAAGTCCTGTTCATTTATTCTGTAGGACCTATAGTTTGCGCGTAACAAGTGAGAGAATAAGAAAATCTTGTGTGTGGTATTTGAAGGCATTGCGGGTTGCATTAAACACATGCGTAGGAGCAGCTGAATAACCCTGTGCAACCTTCATACTATTGACATGCTCCGGACATTCTGTTCTCCCTCCTCCAACTCTCACACAAAATTGCTTGTTCCGTTCTGCAAGTAGCCATTAAAGACGGAACAACGAGAAAAATACCTGAAGGCAAAGTGTTCGCACAATGTTCCTACCACGAAGGTCGTCAGTGGTAAGATGGATCGCGTCCCTGTTTCTGAGGAGCGGTGCAGTTGGGGCTGTAACCTTGTTAGCCCAGCTAGCTGGTAAGGCGGTTACAAAGGGGAGCAGCCGGGACGAATTCTGCGGTGGCATCAAGTATTAAAGCTCATCAGGCGGAGCGTATTTACTGTGTGGGTGGGTCGCCGTAGCGGCTAGGCGCCGGACATCTCAGCCACTCCAGGAACGGCGTTCAGGGCTTGCGGTAATTGGGTCATCCTGCTCCTGGTGGTCTCCCGTATCCACTCTCCAGTATAGCGGGACCACGTCCTGGCTTTACGTGTCGGCCGCAGCTCGCCCCGCCCTGCCCGAAATACTTCGGTACGCTCGGAAGGTGACAGCAACCTCCAAGGCTATTCCAGCGAGAAAACAGGTCTCGTTGATAGGCCCGTGATGCACGTCGCTCTGCTGCGTGATGAGAAATTGGTCAACTAACAACGCACGGTAGAAAATTCGTTTTACACTTGTTGTCAGAACTTGTTCCTAGTAACATTTCTGGTTCTGAGCCGTAGTATACGCTCCCAAGTCTTACTTCATAATTGAGTGAAATATTAGCTGAGGTCTGACTGAGGAGGTGGAGTGAGGTGCTGACAACCTCTCGTTTACTGAAATTTCTTTGTGTTAGTACACGGTCCAGGCACATGTATGTGATAACCTACTACTATATTCGATACGATACTGCAGTGCCTTCTGAATCAGGATGGCTGCAAAGTTTCAATAATACGCAACAATTATTTTGACCACTGTATATTTGTCTGTTTGGTTAACACTTGAATCATTGTCATTTCAAATGCTTGCGTTAAGTATTTTATGTTGTTTCATAAGGTTCAGTGCATACTTGAGCTCCCAAAATTGCATATTCTATTAAGGTTCTATGAACACTACCGCTGTCACTGTTTATACAGACGTGATGTGACCAGTATGTTCGTCGCATATTCTATGTACGATTTGCAATTTAACAGTTTAATGTTTGCTACTCATCGCATTTATCATGTATTTTTTGCGAGTGGCAATTTATTGATTCTGTAATAAACGTACATTGTGGTTTTCAAGCTTTACTATTTTAAATTTTCTTTTAAAAAACCTGCATGTATTTCCAAAGGAACTTTGCATCGCAATTCAGAATAACACAGACACTGCAAAATCATACACTACTGGCCATTAAAAATGCTACACCAAGAACAAATGTCGATGATAAACGGGTATTCATTGGACAAATATATTACACTAGGACTGACATGTGATTACTTTTTCACGCAATTTGGGTGCATAGATCCTGAGAAATCAGTACCCAGAACAACCATCTGTGGCCTTGTTAACGGCCTTTATACGTCTGGGCATTGAGTCAAAAAGAGCTTGGATGGCGTGTACAGGTACAGCTGCCCGTGCAGCATCAACACGATACCACAGTTCATCAAGAGTAGTGATTGGCGTATTGTGGCGAGCCAGTTGCTCGGCCAACATTGATCAGTCGTTTTCATTTGGTGACAGATCTGGAGAATGTGTTGGCCAGGGCAGCAGTCGAACATTTTCTGTATCCAGAAAGGCCCGTACAGGACCTGCAACATGAGGTCGTGCATTATCTTGCTGAAATGTAGGGTTTCGCAGGGGTCGAATGAAGGGTAGAGCCACGGGTCGTAACACATATGAAATGTAACATCCACTGTTCAAAGTGCCGTCAATGCGAACAAGAGGTGAGCGAGACGTGTAACCAGCGGCACCCCATACCATCACACCGGGTGATACGCCAGTATGTCAATGACGAATACACGCTTCCAATGTGCGTTCACCGCGATGACGCCAAACACGGATGCGATCATCATGATGCTGTGAACAGAACCTGGATTCATCCGCAAAAATGACGTTTTGCCATTCGTGCACCCAGGTTCGTCGTTGTGTACACCATCGCAGGAGCTGCTGTCTGTGATGCAGCGTGAAGGGCAACCATGGTCTCCGAGCTGATAGTCCATGCTGCTGCAAACGTCGTCGAACTGTTCGTGCAGATGGTTGATGTCTTGCCAACGTCCCCATCTGTTGACTCAGGGATCGAGACGTGGCTGCACGATCCGTTACAGCCGTGCGGATAAGATGCCTATCATCTCGACTGCTAGTGATACGAGGCTGTTGGGATCCAGCACGGCGTTCCGTATTACCCTCCTGAAACCACCGATTACATATTCTGCTAATAGTCATTGGATCTCGAGCAACGCGAGCAGCAATGTCGCGATACGATAAACCGCAATCGCGACAGGCTACATTCCGACCTTTATCAAAGTCGGAAACGTGATGGTACGCTTTTCTCGTCCTTAGTCGAGGCATCACAACAACGTTTCACTAGCCAACGCCGGTCAACTGCTGTTTGTATATGAGAAATCGGTTGGAAGGTTTCCTCGTGTTAGCACGTTGTAGGTGTCGCCACCGGCGCCTACCTTGTGTGAATGATCTGAAAAGCTAATCATTTGCGTATGACAAGCATCTTCTTCCTGTCGGTTAAATTTCGCGTCTGTAGCACGTCATCTTCGTGGTGTAGCAATTTTAATGGCGAGTAGTGTGTTTATCCGTCGACACCGAGCGAGCCACTTTCAAGTAAAATGTCTGACCCGCACGGGAACCTTCATAATGGATGTACGAGTACAGGCTTTAGACGCTTGGTTGACGACATATGAAAATTTGGGTCTAGCTGTGAGTCATGCCAAATGGTAAGCCAAACGATAAGGCGACCGCTCGCGATAAGCGGGAAAACCACCTTCGATTCCCTCTCAGCACAAATTTTCAACGTCGTCATTTCATTTTGATGGTTATCCGTATTCGCGATTGCGAATACATTTTATGTCTTTCCCACGTTCGACGTCAACGTGTAATAAACACTCACAGACGGCAAGTTGCAGCACTAGCAGCGGAAAATATACAAGACGTGTCCGAGACGTGCGGAGAACAGTTCAGTCGTTGTTGTAAATCGGCAGCAGAGCGACTTATCTGATGTCGAAAAGGGCATGATCATTGGCTTTCGGGCTCAGGGTGGAATCATTTCCGACACGGCTTATATTGTAAACTGTCGCGTATCGCAGTGGTTACGGGAAGGTTTACTATCTTTTGGTTCAAAAAATCGTTTTTATTGTATTTTTGGATCAATAAAAGTGTTCAGAATCCACCCCTGAAACTGTTTTTCCAGTTACGGATCGGAAATGTTTGTTACTCGCGGTTGAACAAAAAAATGCACCTGCCTGAAATCGGCCATTTTCACGCACCACTTTTTTTTTCTTTCGGAGGACAAGTTATTGTACCGGTGCTTGGGAGGAAACACACAAAATTCAAATGAAAGCTTGAACGCGTGTGTCTGAGAATTAGCCCTCAAGCATTTGCATTCTGGTGCGAAGTCTGTGGAGAATGCGACTTTCCTGGCAGTGAGCAGCTTCAACGAAGTGTATTCAGCAATTGAGGACCATGAAAACGATGGACGTCACCCTGGGACTCTATTCGACGCAGTTCGCCAAGCATTCTGACGACCTCCGGATTCAAGCAGCCGAAAACCGCTTGTCACCGGCCGTACGAGCGGCTCTGGAGCAGCGCAGGGTGGCCCAGATGAAGCAGAAGGCCGTCTATGAGGAAGAGGAAGGACTAGTTTATGGACCCGGAATAGCAGATTGAACGTAAGTTGCGTAATATGTAGTCAAAACTTCAAACGCGTTTTTCTCGTAATGACTTTCCTTTATCGCGCGGTATGGTAACTTCAAATCTACTGAACCGATTGGCATGATTCTTTGTTTACGACAAAGCTAACTTAATTGTCTAGGAGTTGTACCACTTTTATTCCGATCCATCAAATGTAAATATGTTTACTTGGCCGACGAATTCGAAAAATCGATGAAAAAACCCCTATTTTTTTCAAATGGTTGCCATTTTATTTCCTATGGTCCAAATAACTTAAGCGAGGTGCAACTCCTAAAGAATCTTATATACTTCGTTAACGTCGACTCAATTTTGATTTCAGACGAGCCGGCTGACCATACCGCGCGTGGAGGTCTACATCGAAATTTTTTTTAATTCCGACGGCAGTGCCGCCTTTTTTCTTCGACATTTCCGGTCGAAAAAATTCCAGTTTGTAGAGGATATATCAGTAAACATTTTGACCAAATTTGACATTGATATCTATAACACATACCTAGAAGAAAAATTTTCAAAGAACATGCTTTTTTAGGGCCAAAGATAGTAAACCTCCTCTTAAAGTATAGCGTGCACGGCAGAGTGGTGCCATCCGAAATCGCCCTCTATGCAGCTGTGGTGCACCACGGGTCACATAGATGACATGGGTAAACGTCAGCCTCCGCCGATATATCATAAAAATTGCCGCTACCACAGCTTTGCACACTGCAATTCGTAGTGCACTCGAACTGCGCCAAACTCAGATCTACCTTTAATTGGTCCTACACTTTGGATTCTGATCTACTATCTAACACATTACTTTTACATTCCTACTTTCACATCTACTGATAATTCAAGCTTTCATCAAGAGCCATTGGTTCACTTCCATCAACAGAAATAAATGCATAGATTCTTTCCCCGAGGTATCTAGATCAGTAGCTTCAACCTTCGCAGCTTCAGAACCTAAAACATCACCTTTACCTCCCTTTGACAGTATATCACTCACTTCCACCGATACATAATGAAACTCATCACATTTCTGACAAAACTATTGCTACGCCGTCTTCATAAGTAACTTGATATACTTCCGTCGATACACCGCAAAATTCATTTCTAGCTGATGAGACTATAGCTTAACTTCTTTCAAGAATAGTTTCATTTACTTCCTCCGATAAAAAATCATCTGGATTGCTTTTACATACATTACTGTAATTGTTGCAATTGACTACATGTAGTACCTCATTAGAATTCGTCAACATTCCAGCTTCACCAAATTCAGATTCACCGCAGCCGCTCTTGTCGTCACAGAATCCTTCAACAAACAGACTTTCGTTCCATTATTCACTTCCCTTTCACAAAATAAATTTTTCAGCCCCATATCTCCATTATCAAATTTCTCTAAACATTTTACAATCATTCTTGCGCCGCATTTACGGTTCCCGTGTTTAAAATTATTCCGTGTTTTTTATTCCTACTTGTTATAACCTCCATCTCCAATATTTGTAGTTTCTTCGTCGAATTTTCGATACCCACCAAATTTTTAAAATAACGTTTCGTTTTCAACGCAGATTTGTTGCTCCATCTCCGGACCTAAGAAGCGGCGCTCTCTAACTTCCCGACCTCATACTTTGGTATTGGATTTCATGAAGCTTCTGCCCTTCGCATCCTCGTTCCCAGTTTTGATTTCCGTTGTGAGGATTCCCATTTCCATTGCCTCTTTGAAAATTATTGTTGCCTCTACAATGTTAGTTATTTTGGTGATTATTATAATTTCCGTCCTAGCACTTATTATGTGACTTGAATTTCAACGCCTGTTCAAGTTAACAATGAAATCTAAAAAAATTATCAATAGGATTTGTCGGACTGTGGACAAAATCCCATTGTAAATATCGTCTTGTAAAGATTTTTGTTCAACATGTGATGTGTATTTTGTAATGCTTGTTACCTCATGTGAGGTTACTCACTTTCTAAGAAACTGAAAAAAGAGAAAAAAAGAAAATATATAAAATAAAGTTGCTGCTAGATAGTGTAGTTCCGTTAAGCACCCCCTATCCTAGTCTTTCTAATACTTTCACACTGCGGTGTCTCAGGTGAATGAAGCTCAGCCCTGCGCGGATTCTGAAAATGGGTATGTGGCTGCCCTAATCGATATTACTGCCTAACGTAGTAGTATGTATCAATTGTCATCAGTTATAGTTTTACCGTGGCTCTTTTTTGTTAAGTAAAAAGTACTTACTTTTGGTTTCCGTTTTTCAGTATCACTTGATAATGAGCTTAGCTCGAAAGTAGTTATCACATAATAAGGAAAATTAATATTGCTACTTCGACGCTTCTCTGCAGTTTATTGCATTACACGGAAAGTCACGAGAGATACAAAAGTAAACTCTCAGTTATAGATGTGGCAGGGTATGGCACTATTTTCCCATCCCCCGTAATGACAGACAGGGTTATGAAATATGACGCTTCCAATACTGGCAGTGAGTGTGCGTGTGTTCAGCATTCGAACGGAATTAGAGCGTAATGGATGCTGTAGCCCTTTATTTGTTCACGTATGTATCCAAAATTTGATGTGTGACTAAGAGCGGCCGTGCGCTGTAATAACTACGGGTAGTGCAGTGAACAGAAATACCGCTGATTTGAATCCCCAAATGGTTTAGCTTTTCTTACTAATATCTCTTGATTCTTCATCTATATGTTTTAATTCTAATTAATATACAGACAAACTGTAGGAACAACAATATGAAGTAGATTACCCAGCGTAACCAGCTCCACCTTAAGTATCTCCAATCGATGCCTTTCAACATATAATACTTCACCAAGAGTTGTAAGTCTTCCGGTATGTACTGACTATCTTCTTTTCTAAGTAATACTTTTTGCAATGATGTGGTGAAAAGTCTAAATATGTGTAACTATTGTTAAAGTTGCAACAGTATTTCTTTTATTTCAAATCCCGATTAAATATTCATTTTCTTTGTGAGTGTAAAATACACAAATTATAACTCCACTTTATACTTCCACTTATAAACAATGAACAATGTTGGTGTATGTTAAATGTATAGAATAATAATAAACATGATTAACAGTAACTTCTTCTGTGAAATATCAGTATAATCTATGTATAGGCAAAAGTCGTTCTCGCATGTTTTGTGTGTGTGTGTTTGTGTGTGTGTGTGTGTGTGTGTGTGTGTGTGTGTGCGTGCGCGAGGAGACAGAATAAAAGGGAAGGGGGGGGGGGGGGGGGGAGCGTGACAGGGGCATGGGGACATTAGGAAACGGGACTGACTGTACGTTACAGAAGTAGAGACGTTACACTTTTAAGAGAAATATCTTAAAAAGTTGGGTATGTGAATAAAAATTTGAAGTTTGAGAAACTTTTGGGAATATGTAGTGATCACCTTGCTGCAACGGAACAGACACTGAGTTAAAATGGCTATAAATATTAATATGTGATTGCTTTATTTGCTTCACAACTGGAATAAATCATTACTACGTCCTTGGATGTCAACTATAGAGAAGTTACCCTTCCTTTCAGATACGGATGAGAATTTTCACACCTGTGTCACAAGTATTCGGTAATTAATTCTAATTACAAATCGTTGACATTGCCTACACTGTGCACTGAGTTCCTGCTTAAGAATTTTTACCGAAATAAAAGAAATTACTACGCAGCCGCTCTTAGTAGGTGACACAATTCAGCTATTTTTCCATTAGAGAGATAATATAAAAGTAATGTCAGTTTTATGATAAAACAAAGAAACTGAAAACTGGTCAGTTACTTAACAATTTCCGACAGATAGCACTTTACTATTCACTACATCTACTTATTTAACGCAAAATGTGGGGATTCTTTCTACGTGGAATAAAAGACTGTTTTTACTTACGAAAATACATGCCTAGCCCATCGAACGGCTTTCCGCATTAGCAGCGTTTATCTCGCCAGCTTAAGTTCCTCGAAGGGTCTGCTCTGTCCTATTGTTCGCGCACCCAAATGAGTAACGCAGAGCTGAGGAGGACAATCATTGTTTCCCCCACGCTTAGCCCGTCCTGATTTCTTTTTGAAGCTGAATCTTAGCTTGCTCGCCAGTCGTAATTAATGGATTCAGATTAGACAACTAAATGTAACTGTAATCTTTAACAGAGAAACTATTACTCGTCTAACATATCTCTTCCGTACCCTCGTCACAAGTTTTGCGTTTTAACCTAAACCCATTGTCAACTACCAATACAACGATTTTAGGTTTTATGCATTAATTAATCCATTTCTGTGTCTTTCTGTGCGAAGTGATCGCTGTTCTGATATGCTTTTACAAAACAGTCCCTGACGTAATATACTTCATAAAGAAAATACATATTTTAAATACTGGGCAATGCAAAACTAATACGGCGATCACAGACAGCTGTAACTTGTTAATGCATACCGTATATCGGTCAGAATTTTAGTGAATGTGAAAGGCAGTTCAGAATTCCGACCGTTGCGTTCGCGAAGCGAATCGGAAGCTGGCGCATGCGCGGTAATGTTAAAGTACGTTCCATTTCTCCTCACTGAGCAATAGCAACAAACGTTTACCTGGACACGATTTAGCAGTTGTGAAGCTACAGGTGGACACGGATTCAGCAGTGTACATCTTTCCTCGAACTGGAGCACCGTCACATGAGGTATGATGATTCGCGCATTTTTTAAAACAACGTCTTGCAAACCATGATCGGAGGCTTTCCCGGCGTATGTGTTGTTTCCGGGGCTCTCTTTCAACTAAGCAAGGCATGGCAACCATTACTTAACTCCATCAAGGAGTCACGCCACAAGCGGGCACAATACCCTTCTACGACCGCAGAGGACACTCCACGGGATTCTGTATCTTCCACCACCCGGCGCGACGCTGGGAACGGTGCAGACCTGGGTCGGCGCCCGCAAACGGACCGTCGGCGGCCGCAATCGGACCGTCGGCACAGGGAATCGAAGCCCGACAGACGGACGTAAATAACATTGACAGTGAGCAGACAGACCGTTCCATCAGAATCACCTGATGATGGCGGAAAGGTTATTCGCCGAAATATCGTAGGACTTCGCATCCGGCTGGACACACGAGAGCCCTGGAAACGTCTTGCAGACCGTTGGGAATTGCCATACTGGATAGGACGACGCTATGTTGTGTTCTAGGCCATGTAGGTCTCCGGATCTGACGCCCCCGGATTTATTTTAGGGGGTTAATTAAATAACCTTGTGCGTGTGCCTTCTTTTCCGAAAAAAAAAAAATACCACAACTCAAAATGCGCATTTCCAATGCCGTCGCGGTTTGTGGGTCGCGTCGGTGGGTACACGCATTTTGAGAACTAATGCTTCTTATCATTCACACTTACAAATAATGCGATAGGTATAACCTTGTGTAAAAGGCCACTAAGTACCTGAAACCGGTAAAGAAATTAAATTTCTTTTGTGCATCTGGTTTCTTGTTATTTCGCAACATAAAGCTACGGTTGCTGAGGATGGATGAAATACTAAAATTGAAGACTTTATAGTTTTCAAAATTTTTGGAGAGCTACACGAAAACTCAAAGTTGTCGACGTTGCTAACCAAAGATATTCATCACTTCTGTGTCGCTGTTTTAACCTAATGTTCTTCTCTCTTTCGACTACGTTCATCTGCCCCTTTAGTCACTTGTACCTTAGCCTTGACCTTCGTCTTCCTTGATATCCTCGGAGTGCGGAGTGGCCGCGCGGTTAGAGGCGCCGTGTCACTGACTGCGCGGCCCCTCCCGCAGGAGGTTCGAGTCCTCCCTCGGGCATGGGTGTGTGTGTGTTGTTCTTAGCATAAGTTACTTTAAGTAGTGTGTAAGACTAGGGATCGATGACCTAAGGAGTTTAGTCCCTTAGAAATTCACACACATTTGAATGGCTGCAAATGGTCTCCGTGTAGTAGAACATAACAATTTCTAGTCCATGAGAGGTTCAAAAAAATATTCTAATGTGTGTGATATCTTATGGGACTTAACTGCTAAGGTCATAAGTCCCTAAGCTTACACACTACTTAACCTAAAATATCCTAGCGACAAACACACACACCCATGCCCGAGGGGGGACTCGAACCTCCGCCGGGACCAGCCGCACAGTCCATGACTGCAGCGCCATAGACCTCTCGGCATGAGAGGTTCAGTTGGATCCAGTACATTCCATGTAAATACAGTCCATACCATTATCGGGCCACCACACAACTTGGGTCGATGGCTTCGTGTGATCTACACCACACTCGAACCCTATCATCAGCTCTTCCCATATGAAATATGGTCTCACCTGACCAGGCCATGGTTTTCCACTCGTCTAGGATCCAATCGGTAAGGCCAGGAGTACAGGAGAGCAGCTGCAGGTGATGTCTCGCTGTTAGCAAAGGCACTCACATTGGTCGTCTGCTGCCATAGCCCATTAGCGCCAGATTTCACCCCACTGACCTAGTGGATAAGTTCGTCAAACGTTCCACATTGATTTAGGTGGTTATTAAATGCAGTGTTGGTTGTCTGTTTGCACTGACAACTCTACGCAAGCGCCGCTGCTCCGGGTCGTAAAAGTGAAGGCCGTCGGCCAACGTTTTGTCCATGGTGAGAGGTAATACTTGAAACTTGGTATTCTCGACACACTCTTAACACTATAGACCTCAGGAAATTGAATTCTCTAACGATTTACGAAGTGGAATGACCAATGCGTCTAGCTTCAAGTACCATTCCACGTGCAAGGTTTAATTGCTGTCGCGATACTACCGCCATGTGTGCATATCGCTATCCCATAACTTTTCGTCACCTCGGTGTATAACAAAACATTTAGTCTCACAGACTGCATAGCACTACATTTAATTAACAGTTCGATTAACCAAAACTAACATATGCTTGGAATCGCGAAACTGACTTGACTTGACGATGACTGCCACATACTGTTTCACAAACATTGTCAAAGTCGAAGACTGTTCATTTCGTTGATTTATGAAAATTACTTACTCCATAATGCTCTTTATTCTAAATGTTGAGTAGTTCGTAAATACAGTATTAAATGAATAAATGACTTATACCATCTGTGGTGTCACCGCCAGACACCACACTTGCTAGGTGGTAGCCTTTAAATCGGCCGCGGTCCGTTAGTATACGTCGGACCCGCGTGTCGCCACTATCAGTGATTGCAGACCGAGCGCCGCCACATGGCAGGTCTAGTCTAGAGAGACTCCCTAGCACTCGCCCCAATTGTACAGCTGACTTTGCTAGCGATGGTTCACAGTCTACATACGCTCTCATTTGCAGAGACGACAGTTTAGCATAGCCTTCAGCTATGTCATTTGTTACGACCTAGCAAGCCGCCATATTCAGTTACTAAGAATTTATTCTGAACAGATAATATTGTGAATCATGTACCGTCAAGAGCGACGTTCATCATTAATGGATTAAAGTTAAGTATCAAACTCATTACTTCCGCTTTCTGAATTCTAATTCCTTGTCATGTTCCAGACCTCACGTCTGTATAGTTCTTCCCTCCTCACAGCAGCCTGCGTGAGCTAACACGCGTGCATTTCGGCCTCGACTAGTAACACGGTGTTTGCTCTTCTGCCAACACATCCATCAATCATCTTTAACCATATACCCAGTGATACGGATATACACTCCTGGAAATTGAAATAAGAACACCGTGAATTCATTGTCCCAGGAAGGGGAAACTTTATTGACACATTCCTGGGGTCAGATACATCACATGATCACACTGACAGAACCACAGGCACATAGACACAGGCAACAGAGCATGCACAATGTCGGCACTAGTACAGTGTATATCCACCTTTCGCACCAATGCAGGCTGCTATTCTCCCACGGAGACGATCGGAGAGATGCTGGATGTAGTCCTGTGGAACGGCTTGCCATGCCATTTCCACCTGGCGCCTCAGTTGGACCAGCGTTCGTGCTGGACGTGCAGACCGCGTGAGACGACGCTTCATCCAGTCCCAAACATGCTCAATGGGGGACAGATCCGGAGATCTTGCTGGCCAGGGTAGTTGACTTACACCTTCTAGAGCACGTTGGGTGGCACGGGATACATGCGGACGTGCATTGTCCTGTTGGAACAGCAAGTTCCCTTGCCAGTCTAGGAATGGTAGAACGATGGGTTCGATGACGGTTTGGATGTACCGTGCACTATTCAGTGTCCCCTCGACGATCACCAGTGGTGTACGGCCATTGTAGGAGATCGCTCCCCACACCATGATGCCGGGTGTTGGCCCTGTGTGCCTCGGTCGTATGCAGTCCTGATTGTGGCGCTCACCTGCACGGCGCCAAACACGCAAACGACCATCATTGGCACCAAGGCAGAAGCGACTCTCATCGCTGAAGACGACACGTCTCCATTCGTCCCTCCATTCACGCCTGTCGCGACACCACTGGAGGCGGGCTGCACGATGTTGGGGCGTGAGCGGAAGACGGCCTAACGGTGTGCGGGACCGTAGCCCAGCTTCATGGAGACGGTTGCGAATGGTCCTCGCCGATACCCCAGGAGCAACAGTGTCCCTAATTTGCTGGGAAGTGGCGGTGCGGTCCCCTACGGCACTGCGTAGGATCCTACGGTCTTGGCGTGCATCCGTGCGTCGCTGCGGTCCGGTCCCAGGTCGACGGGCACGTGCACCTTCCGACGACCACTGGCGACAACATCGATGTACTGTGGAGACCTCACGCCCCACGTGTTGAGCAATTCGGCGGTACGTCCACCCGGCCTCCCGCATGCCCACTATACGCCCTCGCTCAAAGTCCGTCAACTGCACATACGGTTCACGTCCACGCTGTCGCGGCATGCTACCAGTGTTAAAGACTGCGATGGAGCTCCGTATGTCACGGCAAACTGGCTGACACTGACGGCGGCGGTGCACAAATGCTGCGCAGCTAGCGCCATTCGACGGCCAACACCGCGGTTCCTGGTGTGTCCGCTGTGCCGTGCGTGTGATCATTGCTTGTACAGCCCTCTCGCAGTGTCCGGAGCAAGTATGGTGGGTCTGACACACCGGTGTCAATGTGTTCTTTTTTCCATTTCCAGGAATATATATATATATATATATATATATATATATATATATATATATATATATATATATATATATATATATATAATTAACTTCATACAGTTTCGCAGTTTCGGAAGCCTCTGTGTGACATCTGATTCTGTATTACAATATAAAAAATTTAATGTAGCTTAAAATTAATGCATAGACAGTCTTGTGAGTGGTTAACATGTAGTATATATATATATATATATATATATATATATATATATATATATATATAACACAATTCGCATCATAGCCATATATGGGCGACTGCGATCCACTGATCATGCAAATAAATAACTGAACCAGATCGAAAATGATTATTTAATTACGCGTAAATGACACTTGTAAGATCGAAATTCAAAGTGCATTTTCGATAAATTTTGGGTGAAGTTGAACATACGTTCCATACTGATGCAAATAACACACTCAAAGTTCTAGTTACCTCTCTAATGGATGATATTAAATGGCCCAGTGTATATGTATGTAACAAAGCTTTGCAAGTGCCATGTCTGCGTGGCGAAAATGTTAGATCAGAAGGTTTCCCAAAAATTTCCATTTATTTCCAGGTTGAATACTTAATTTCCAGAACGAACTTTTGTTGTCTGTGTCAGCAAGTTTTACTGTATCGTTGTCATGGACACAAACGAATTTGTTTCAGTGTCCACTACTCATTAGTATCGTTCGGAGTTCATTTAGGATTGAAAACAAGTAATTCACGAAGCTATGGTTTTGTTGTTGTTCACAAAATAATGTTTAATTGTAATTGTTTGTAACATTGTTACTGAAGATAAATTTAGTAGTGTAAAATACATAACCGTTATGGTTGTCTGTCGCCGCACTGTACCATATCGTGTCATGTGCAATAATCGTATATCGTAAGTCCTCGAAGGAACACAATTATCATTCAAACCGGGCGCTCTTTTCACTCTGATGGTCGTCTGCTTCAATCGTGGCACCCTGAGAAAGCTGTGAAAACACTACTTTCTGTTGAAATTCGTAAAGAAGAACCTATGTTTCAATTTTCACAGATCCTCTCAAGCTACCGGCTGGTGACAAGGTCATCAGATTGTGAATTATACTCCTGAATAACAATAATTTATATCTGAGGAGAGCAAGCACTCTGCATTGCGCAACAGAATTAAAGGACCACGCGTTCGACATCCAGTAATTGTCTCCCACTGCGACGCGTAAGATAGAAATTTGGCTCAAAGGGGACTAAACATTCCTCTGTCACGGCGCAACAGCGTGCCTCCCTGTGACGTCACCTGTGCGCTAGGCAACGCTTCAAACAGCAAGGTGTCGGCACGTGCGAACAAAAGGCCAGAGCTCGGGAGTTCATGTGAGGTGTTAGGTGGCTTAATTACGTCACATCGGACCCAAATTACTCCACAATTCTGATCAACGCCACCGTTGACTTGTCAGACGATGGGAAGGGCGTCACACCCCTTTTTGCCCACATTTGATCCCTTCTTCTCACGCCTCTACGATGAAGGTCAGGACCGCGAAGCCCGGCTTTGAAATCACGCCTTTTTTTATGGGTGGCCGAGGGAAATACTTCCGACACACCGCCGCTCAGTATCGAACCGAAAAGGTGTCCGGGGGAGGGGTTAACATAAAGGACTTAAATGAAACCACTGCTTCCGTTGTGGTGTTAATTCCCACACAATTTCGCAGTCGAGAATAACAGTAGGGAGCGCATATGCTATCCCCTTTAATGTGATTTGTTTGCCACTATACTTAATTTATTGTTTTTTTCTGTCCTGTTTTTTTCTGTGTATAAATAAACTATAAACTTTGAATACTGTTGTAAATCTGAAAATATTTAGATTTACACAGTAATAAGGTGCGTGACAGCGCCGAGCCAGAGATAACATAGCAAGTACTACTGCAACCATGGAGGTATAAGGAGGGGAGATGGCACTATGGCCGTCTGCTGTACGTCTGTTTGAAGCCGGTGGGCCGCCATGTTTGATTGGTCAAAACAGTGAAAGAGCTCTTGTTAGAATTGCGTGTTCTTCATATTTAACGTTATGTCTGCGAAATAATTTCAGATGATGAGTGTTACAATGTTTACATGCATAACACAACGTCAGAATAGCTTTTTCAGGTGTTTTCGTTTTGTTTTTAATGCGTTTTTGCCCCAGCAATACAACTGATTTGGTCTCGTTAACTTAAGTGTTTCTTTTGGATACGAACTTCGAATGATGAAAAATAACAGTGTACAAAGCTCTTTTCAAACTCAAATCACCTTTTACTGTATTTGTGTAGATGTAAACTGAAAGCAGAACCCGAAAGCTATGCTAGTTTACATACCGGATGATATTTCTTACTCGTTTACACACTTATGCAAAATTTCATTTGTAAATACAAACATCCTTTGTGCTTTGTCAAGAAAAATAAGCATATGAACCCACAGAGCCCTACGAGCTTCATTGATCGGAAATCTGAAATAAAATAAGAAGAAAACAGTTTCACAAAACGTAAACAAGGCCGCACATCTCACGAATATAAACGCCAATATTTTACGATCGGGGCCACTTACGCATGGAACGTGATTCCTTTTAACTTGGTAGCACTATTCCAACGGTTAGTACACCCGTAAACAACGCAAACCGGCATTTTAAAATGAAAAAACCTTCAGCAGCTCTAGACAGTAGCCCAATTGGAAACGAGTCTTCTGACCAAATTGCAATGGCGGAGCTCGGTTTCTGTCGGCTTCAAGTTTGTGACGTCATGGCATCTCCCCTCCTTATACCTCCATGACTGCAACAGAGTGTTGCGCTCTCTGGTTAATGTGGAAGACTTACTCCTTGTAAATTTGTTTATTAAGACGGAAAGAACTGTAATGAATTGGGACTATTACTGCTTGAGATTTTTCGAAGATACTGAATGTAATTGCCAGAATATATTATTGATGGTGGACACTTTGATAAATTTGTAATTGACAGAGTTATGTCCGATTGTAATCGAGTTTTGAACTGTGACTGACTAAAAAATGTTTTGGGTTGCTGCGACTGATTTTAAGAATATCGGCATTAAGTTTCAAGTACATATCCAGAGTTTTTCCTACAACTGTCTGAATTTAAGTTTTCACGTTCAGTATTTATTTCCACACAAATTGTGGGGATGTGTGATGGATGACGGGTTAAATAGAGCCTGCAGAAGCGTCGTTGCCTTTTCAGGAGTTCATTTGATTACGTAGTATCATTTCATAAGTAAAACTAAGTAATAACCAGTTCTGTCTTCACACAAAGTGCCACAATAGCACGGATATACGTACTCACTGCTACTTACAATTCTGATGCAGAACGGAAGAGTAAACGATTCTGCTACACTATGATTAACGCATTTCAAGTGGATTTCGGTTGACAGAACATGGTTTCAGTGGAAATTTATTGCACGGAAGTGATAAAATTCCTAGGACAAAACTTACATCCAATCACACTATTTTACAGAAGTTAAAGACTTTGCCGAGTTCCAATTTCAATTACAAACACAGTTAAAAAACACGTGAGTCATATTATATAAATTATTATTGTAGAAAAACAATATGCAGTGAGCTACAGGGCGACGTTCTTGATCTCCTTTGACACTGCTGACAAGCCTCTGGAGAATTCAGTTCTTCTCTAAGGACATCGTGGGCCTGCAACACCAACGAATGTCATTGAACCACTTTGGAATGCCGTGCAATCGAATGTTTGCTCTGGTGAACTGGTTGGAACGACTAGGGAATGTTCAAAACCATTCAGAGAAATTTGAAAGTGATCCGAAGCAGCAAAGGACGTTCATGCTTTTTCGATGCACCTGTTTCGCGCCTTCCTCTGGCGTGAATCACGACGGGGTGCGACGTTGATAACGCGTGAATAAAACAGCTAAGATTTCCTCCAAGCTCCCCCGTTGACCAACACCCTCGATGCCACCCACGCACCTTTGTAGAGCGCTTTAAAAATCTATCTGTACAGAAAAAATGGAAATGAGCGTATGGAGGGAGGCCCCTTACGGGACAGGGCCGGCCGCCTTGGTGCAGGTCTTATTTCATTCGACGCAACATTGGGCGACCTTCCCGCGGGAGGAGGATGATGAAATGATGAAGAAGAGAACACAACGCCCTGTCCCTGAGCGGCGACCCAGCCGGGAGTCGAAGCCGGGCCCGTAGGACGGCAATCAGTCACGCTGACCACTTTTTTTTTTCGTTGAATTTGTTCGAGATGGACGTCAGATTACACCCATTTGGGTTCTCCGTTGATATGTTGACTCAGGTAGCTAATCCTCTGACCGAACACGCTGAGCTACCCTGCCGGCAGCACTGAGCTATCGTGATGGACTACCTGTACAGAGACAGCCAGTCATTTATTCCCAGGCGCCCATGTGACAGGCAATTATTTCGATTAATATTTTAAAGGAGCCGGGAAATAGTGCACTAGTAACGATTTTTACTAATCATAATCAAGACGTAACTTTAGTCTGCCGTGGGTAAAGACAGTTAGCCTTTAATAATTCAGACCGACAAACTGGGAGAGTGATTTGGTGATATGAGCATAAGATAAGAGCCTAAGTTTACTACGAACTTCGACATGGAATTTATTAACAGAGAAGCGTCTCGGTGAATATTTAATACACACAAAGAATATATAAAACTGGTCCCCACTAATGATGTCAAGAATAATTCAGTAAGAGAAATCTGAATTCTTTTACGTACTTGTTTCTTGACATTACCATATGTATTAAGGGGTTCAGGAGGGGCACGTGGCAACGATTTTGATACGGCACACAATACACTATGTCATTCGTACGTTTCTGCTACAGTCCAACCCAAAAAGATTTTTTTTAAGAGCATTCAAGAGGCATGCCGTAGTACAACGTGCTCGACAGAGACGCACATAAGGCATTCAGTGATCCATGAAAATAACTAATCAAATCAAGAACCGTGTAACATACGAAATTTACCATACATACAGACAGCAGAAAGACTTAGCAAATGCAGCTCTGATCATTTACTAACGCACAGGGCCCTACAAGGTGTCTGAAGGACATGCCGTTGGTCATGACCGAACAATGAAGAACTAAGTTAAATTCCTGTACTTTGCCAATGAAACGTTTTAGGTATAAGAGGAGAATAAACGAGTTTAGAGTAGCGTACATTGATTAATTCATGATAACACCCAGGTCTACTGAAGGATATGTGTATTCAAATACAGGTATACGTAAATAGACAGAATATAGCGCTACTGTCGGCAAGGCCATATAAGACAAAAAGTGTCTGACGCAGTTGTAACAACGGTTACTGCTGCTACAATGGCAGGTTACCGAGATTTAAGTGAGTTCGAACTTGGTGTTATAGTTGGCGCACGAGCGATGGGACGCAGTACCTCCGAGGTAGTGATGAAGTGTCGATTTTCCCGTACGAGCGTATCACGAGTGCACCGTGAATATCAGGAATCCGGTAAAACATCAAATCTCCGACATCACTGATGCCGGAACAAGATCCTGCACGAACGGGACCATCGACGACTGAAGAGAATCGTTCAACGAAACGTCATTGATACGGGATTTCGGAGCCGAAGGCCAATTCGTGTACCATTGACGACTGCACGACACAAAGCTTTACGCCTCGCCTGGGCCGTAACACCGACATTTGACTGTTGATGACTGGATACGTGTTGTCTGTTCGGGAGAAACTCGGTTCAAATTGTACCGAGCGGATGGACGTGTACGGGTATGGAGACAACCTCATGAATCATGGCCCCTGTATGTCAGCAGAGGACTATTCAAGCAGGTGAAGGCTCTGTAATGGTGTGGGGCGTGTGCAGTTGGAACGATATGGGACGCGTGCAGTTGGAGTGTTATGGGACGCCTGATACGTCTACATACGACTCTGACTGGTGACATGTACGTAAGCATCCTTTCTGATCACCTGCATCCATTCATGTCCATTGTGCATTCCGAAGAAGTTGAGCAATTCCAACTGGACAATGCCACACCCCACATGTCCAGAATTGCTACAAAGTGGCACCAGGAACACTCTTCTGAGTTTAAACACTTTCGCTGGCCACTAAACTTCCCAGACATGAACATCATTGAGCATATGTGGGATGCCTTGCACCGTGCTGTTCAGAAGAGATCTCGAAGTCCTCGTACTCTTATGGGTTTGTGGACAGCTCTGCAGGAATCATGGTGTCAGTTCCCTCCGGCACTACTTCAGACGTTAGCTGAGTCGATGCTACGTCGTGCTGTGCCAATTCTGCGTGCTAGCGGGGGCCTTACGCGATATTAGGCAGGTGTACCAGTTTCTTTCGGTCTTCAGTGTAGAACATATTGTGTGTATGATCGGAAGCTAAATAAGCTTAGAATGTTATGCTTTCTTTAATTCATAATAACGCATGTGTCCACGAAGTGTCTGAATAATATACGGTTCACCGAGAACGAACAATGAATTAAAAGAAGACCAAGTATTTCAATACAAAATTAACCATATACACACCGCACGAGAGGTAGGAACTTACGCACCTTTTTCGGATAATTTTAAAACCGTCTTTGTTGTTTTTTTCCCAGTCAGTTTACGCGTCCTCTCTGTGACTGCGCCCTTGGTGGGGGCCTATCCCGCCAGCTCATTAGTATCGCCGTCTCCCCCCCCCCCTCCCAAAGTGTCACGGATTCTCACGAGTTAGAATTTTTCGAGGTATCCTCGCCTTTCCCAATGAAAGCAGTTCCCCTGAGAATTCCCGCTTTTCCAGATTTTCTTTTTCACTGGCGACGCTACGCACAAAGAGTGTATCAAAGATAAGCCCAGTAAAGACCCATCACAGCCGGTGCCCCGCAACATCATTAGACATTGTATACAGCGCCAGCTTCTCTTGCAGAACGCATTTCGCGATAGAGCTAGGCTCCCGTTGCTACCAGCAGTACATCGGTTCGGAATACAAATGCTGGTGTTACTGCGCCTCCGCGTAGCGCTGCTATTCCTCCAGTGGCCGTCGAGCACTGCTCGTTACGAGCCAATAGCCACTCGCTGCTGTTGAAGCGCGTCTGTTTCGGGGAATAGCTGTGATCTGCAACCACCACAGAATACCAAACGGTCGTCATTTCATCGAACTGCTACGTACATCGCCGTGACACAATATCTGCTACGCACACCACCGCAACGACACACCTTCATTTGGCGTTAGCTTACCGTAGCTCAAGTCTAAGCATAATTTAAAGGTTGTTTAACAATAAGACTAGGAAAGGTATATTCAACTTTTGTGGAAGATGTTTCAATAGAACACCACCCAAACAATGTACACCTTGATTCATGTAATGTTAAAAAACGCACGAAGATGACTCGAATGTAAATACTTCAAACTAATTACAGTGTGACACCAAATTCTCTCTTAGTGTTAAACGAACAAAAACACTCGTTTTTTTCCCTCTCTTAAATTAATCTCAGTTAGCAAAAGGGAGAGAAGCAATTGCAATACCAAAAATCATCAGTTTTTCGAATATAACTATCCACAGAGTATTTTTTCTATGTAGAGTGACTCAGCTGTCCCCACTGATGAGTTTTGTGCAACCCACAGTTCCTTCAAGTATCACATGCGAGATTTTCCTATTATCTCGCACACTGTGCGCAAACTATTAGTCCTACTGAAAAAAATGAACAGAACATTTTTGTAGTAAATTTTAATGTAGTTCACTTATGTAATGGCGTACATTTTCACTAGAGGCCGTCGTTTACTAGTTATTCAAGAAATGTACAAAAGTTACCTTCAAACACACCCCCACTCCCACACTCAGCCCCCACAGATCAGGATTTCTAGTATACTGGTATAGTGTTTATGGCACTCTCTTCTATCACTGTTTAAAGTGTCTCACATTCGACCTTTCTCGGTCTTCATTTGACCGGCCTTAATACACCACTGGCTTAGTCGACCACTTACAAATTGTAGAATTGACTTCTGTGTACAGTTTACCTCACAATTTTGTAAATTTTAGCAGCATAAAATAAACAATTACTTAATTTTATTCGTCAAGCCTGACTACGAAACTACTTTTCTTGTAAGGATTAAGTTTGGATCGAGTTGTCAACGTGATTAGTTTCAGCACACGTTTACAAAAGTAGTTTTTCTTTCATTACCCTCATGCGCACATTTTAACTGTTAATATTAAAGGACTACGTGAATATGCTGGTGTTGTAGGAGCCTAATCGACAGAGACCAAAGAAAAATCTAATATCGGGAATAGTTGGCGTAGTTGAAAATTTTTGTGCGTTGGTGGGAGGGAGTGGCATAACGTACACTAAAAATCTTAACTGGTGAGGAATGACTGCGGAGGTGGAGGGGCGTTTAAAGGTCATTTTGTATGTTTTTCCTGAATAACTCAACAATAGTGGCCTCTCACGAAAACGTATCCAATAACAGAATTTAACTGCACTAAATTTCCTACAAAAACGTCCTGTTCATTTTTTCTGTAGGACTATTAGTTTGCACGTATTTAGTGAGAGAACACGAAAATCTTGCATGTGGTTTTTTAAGGTATTGTGGGTTGCATCGATAGAGGCAACTGTACAAGCCTGTGTACTTAAGGTAACATTTTCCTATGAAAGATATCTGCAACTGTATCACTAATATTTCTTTCAGTCAGACATCATTTTATCTTAATGTATGCTCTGAATGAGCTTCACCATTTTGGTGTTTAGGTGTAAATAATGCAGGATGTTCCCTTCAGATTCTGCACTACCTATCCTAAAAATCAAAATGATGAAACTTAATAAGATGTGTCTTAAGTGCAAAATCTTACTGACATTCTACATGTTGGTGTGAAATTCAGTGCCACCTGATAATGGACAACGGAGGTAAAAGCTAGTTGGTGGACAAATAAATAATAACTGCAGAAAATCAAGAAAGCGTATTTTACACGTGTTGTGGGGCGATCTAATATCAAAATCAGCGATATTAAAGCCAAGATCGCTTGTTGTAAAATTGTTTTTTTGGCCAGTTTCGACAGTAACTAGTTGTCATCTTCAGTTTCTGAGATCTCTCAGAAACATAATTGCACACCAGTCTCATCGACATATCGAGGACAAACTCCCAGTTACAATAATACAGAGATAAACACAAACCAGTGTGTAGTTGTATTATTGTAATCGGAGCATATTCTCCGTATGTCGACTGTTTGTGGGAGATCTGAGAATCCGAAGGTGACAGTTATTAGCTGTCGCACCTGATCAAGAAATAAACTGTTTGACCTCAAGCGATCTTGGCTTCTAATACTACAAAAAATAAAGAAAACGTTTCCTTTTTGTCATTGCTGTCAAGTCCAGGTGGAGAATTCAGTTAATAATTGTTCCACAACATTGAGGCATAGAGTGTTCAGGAACAACAATGAAGACAAAAACTTTTACTGGAATTAGAACAAAGAACACGTTATTTTAGAGGTTTCAGTTTATTTAAATTGTACTCATACATGATTAAGACAACCAGCGTCAGATTTGGATAATGCCGTTACAGTATTCCTCCATGGCGACGATGCATTGTTAATTACTGCTAATATAACGTCATTCGATACAGACACAGCATAGACTGAGATTCATATTCACCATGCCGCTGGATGGTTTAAACGAACTGAAAACGATCACGGTTATTAAACTTCTGTGCCATGGATTGCGAGCCATTTGTCGGCTCTTATTGAGTCATTTATGCTCCATCGTATCTTTTACTCCGTACCTAGCGACAAGTGCTACGGCGTCCAGTTAGAGTGTGCAGCTCGTACTGCCTGCCTGTTTTTAGAAGATCGTGCGCGTCCTTGCATACTCAGACTAAATCTGTCATGGAGTCTTGGTGCTACAGCTGACGAGTAGAGACGCTGAGTCATTGTGATGTGCCAGGCCGTTTACACCACGAGGGGCCTCACTCGTTATACTGCATTTGACGAGACGTGTGGTACGCCGAAGGATCAGGTTAGTGACAGACTGAAGCCGCAACTAGCTGTTGGCAAGCTTTTTCGTTGCACCGCCAGTGGACCATCGAAATTAATTTCGTTATAAGACCCTTCGAACACTGGCTTTGAGCGTTTTGGTGTTCCATAGCTGGTGACAAGTGCCCCTGTATAAGGCGAATCTTATTAAATTTGAGGTGGTAGGTTCCATGGGTTTATGCAATTTTTTCCCGCATATGTAGCTGAGTATTCATCATGCTATGCGGAGGACCTGGCTTCGATTGTGGGTATTGCCAAGGATTTTTTGCTTAATGCAGAACTGGAGTGGGGTCCACTCAGCCCCATGATCTCAACTGTGGAGCTACTTGACGGAGTGGTAGCGTCACCAGGACACGAAAACTGACAGTTGCCTGGAGATTATATTACGTTAGATTAATACTTGTTCCATAGGTCATGAATATGACACTTAGTAATGCTGTGGAACGTGTCAGGTTAATAAAAGATGTCTGTACAAGATATTACATCACACAAAATATTGCATGACACTAATGTTTTTTTCCCTTAATTTATATCTAAAAATTCAGCCAATGAGTGGAAGGAGTTGTCATCTAGAAATTCTTTTAACTTATTTTTAAATGTTAATTGGCCCTCTGTCAGGCTTTTGATGCTGTTTGGTAGGTGACCAAAGACTTCTGTGGCAGCATAATATACCCCTTTCTGTTTCAAAGTCAGATTTAACCCTGCATAGTGAAGATCATCCTTTCTCCTGGTGTTATAGCTATGCACACTGCAATTACTTTTGAACTGGGTTGGATTATTAACAACAAATTTCATAAGTGAATATATATACTGTGAGGTTACTGGTGAGGATCCCTAGATCCTTAAATAGATGTCTGCAGGATGACCGTGGGTGGGCTCCAGCAATTATTCTGATTACACGTTTTTGAGCAATGAATACTTTTCTACTCAACGATGAACTACCCCAGAATATGATGCCATACGAAAGCAGTGAATGAAAGTAGGCATAGTAAGCTAATTTACTGAGATTCTTATCACGAAAATTAGCAATAACCCTAATAGCATACGTAGCTGAACTCAGACGTTTCATCAGACCATCAATGTGTTGCTTCCAGTTTAACCTCTCATCAATGGACACTCCTAAAAATTTTGAAAACTCTTCCTTAGCTACAGACTTCTGCTCAAAGTCTATATTTATTACTGGAGTTGTGCCATTTACTGTACAGAACTGTATATACTGTGTTTTATCAAAATGTAAAGAGATTCCGTTTGCTGAGAACCACTGAATAATTTTGTGAAAAACATCATTTACAATTACATCACTTAGTTCTTGGTTTTTGGATGTCATTAATATACTTGTATCATCAGCAAAAAGAACTAACTTTGCATCTTCATCAATGTGGAATGGTAAGTCATTAATGTATATCAAGAACAGTAAAGGACCTGAGATCGAACCCTGTGGGACCCTGTACTTGATAGCCCCCCAGTTTGAGGAATCAGCTGTTGTTTTAACATTACATGAACAACTTATTTCAACTTTCTGCATTCTTCCAGTTAAGTATGAATTAAACCATTTGTGCACTGCCCCCCTCAAAACATAATGATTTTGCTTATCTAAAAGAATTCCATGATTCACACAATCCAAGGCCTTTGAGAGATCACAAAAAATACCAATTGGTGATGTCCGGTTATTCAGAGCATTTAATATTGGATCAGTGAAAGCGTATATAGCATATTCTGTTGAAAAGCCTTTCTGAAAACCAAACTGACATCTTGTTAGTACTTTATTTTTACAAATATGGGAGGCTACTCTTCAGTACATTAATTTCTCAAAAATTTTTGATAGAGCTGTCAGAAGAGAGATTGGGCGGTAGTTGTTTTACTTTTCAGTGAGTTTATTATTTTACTGATTTCAGAGGGAGAGGTTGGTGGAATTACAGTTGTTTCAAACTGTACATGTATGGCCTCTTCTATTAGTATATTCCAAATTGCTTTAATTTTATTATCGGAGATACTGATCTCAGACATAATACACATGCTTATGGACTTTTTAGTAAGTTTTCTTAGTACTGCACAATTGTTTTTATAATATTGATCAATTTCGGGGTCACTACTCCCTCTTGCTGTTAGATACAGTTCTCTTTTATGGTTGCAAGATATTCTTATTCCTTTAGTTAGCCAACGTTTTTTATGTGTTTTCTTGGAATTATGTTTAACTATTTTCTTCGGAAAACAATTTTCAAATATCCTTAAAAATGCATCGTGAAATAAGTTATATTTCAAGTTTGCATCGGGTTCCTTATACACTTCAACCCAGTCTAGCTGTTGTAGGCTTTCCCTAAAGTTTGCAATATTTATATTGTTAATTGAAAGCACTGCTTTGAAAGTCTGATTTGATATACTGCATGGTGCTATGTCATGTACTGTAACTAGCTGTGCGCCATGATCTGAAAGACGATTCTCAACAGGATAAGCATTTATGTCGTTAAACTTATCTTGGTCTATAAAAAAGTTATCTATCAATGTACTGCTGTTCTTTGTTATACGAGTAGGAAAATCAATGACGGAGCTCAAATTGAAAGAACTGAGTAATACTACAAGATCATTCTTCCTATTACACTCTTTCAGGGAATCAACATTGAAATCCCTGCATATGATAATTTGCTTTCCCCTGTCTGACAGATAGCACAACAAAGCATCCAAGTTTTCTAGAAATAGCTGGAAATTACCTGAGGGGGACCTATACACTGTTACAATTATGAAAGTGCCATCATTTAGTTTACGTTCAGTGGCACATGCTTCCATATGTTGCTCTACACAAAATTTTTTAGTTTCTAAATTTTTTACACTGTGGAAGCTTTTGACATATATGGCAACTCCTCCTCTCATCATATTATCTCTACTTACATATGCAGCTAATTTGTACCCATTGATGCTAGCCTTTTGCATATCAGTGACAATGTGATGCTCAGACAGGCATAGTACATCTATTACATTCTCAGTTTCTATTTCTTCAATTTTATTCTTCAATCCCCCACATATTTTGATGAAATATACTAACATTATTTTTCACTTTACTTTTGTGAGTATCTTGAACTTTTTTAACGTCTTTAGTACTTGCCTGGCTGAGTTTCCCACTGGACACTGATCTTACACTAAAAAAGAGTTTCCACCATGAGATGTAGTTCCTCCCCCCTTTAAATTTCCTGCTATCAGCCCAGCCAGTTTACCCTTCCCTTTCTTGTTGAGGTGTAGGCCATGTCTAGTATAGTCCCACCTACAGAGAGAATCAACAGGAACCACACCAATGTGCGACCCTGCACCAGATCCAAGTAGCCATTCCAACTCCAAATTAATTCTCCTGACAGAAGAGCTCAAATGAGGTCGGTCGTGGCGCTCCAGAACCGACACAAACCCAACACTGGTATGACTCGATGTTGATGCAATCTTTGCCAGATCACACTCTATGCTGTACCCCGGATCTCTGTCATTACTGTGATCTGCAAGTTTTTCTTCTTTTTCTTTTTTTACAAAAAAATAGTAGCTCTCTCATTTACTAGTACGAGATTTTTATAAGTATTTTCCCAGAGGTCCGGACATTTCAGCATTCACTTGTTTTACGTGAAATCTGAAGTTTTCTATTTTCACGCATATCCAACTTTGTGTCTTTGTTTATTGCCATGGTCTAATCAGATCTGCGTTTCAAATGTAGCGTTATATCCATTTTATTGCGTGAAATTATCAAATCTGCCAGATGCAGTCTTGCTGACAGAGGCCAGCACAAGACTGCATTTGCCTTCTTTGAAACACGTTGTTATATTTTCTGAATCTCACAATGGCATGCGAATTAAGCCTCACGGTCATAAATTTTTGCATGTGGTAATTCTTGTGGTGCAGTACTAGCTTTTAAAAATTAATAAAGTTCTTTCTTTGTCACGAATTTTTCATTGTCTAACCCTTTCAGGGCCAGCTTCTTGCAAGGGTGTTCATTTGTGGAACGTTCTTCACCTAGTGAAAGATATGCTTGCTGTTGAATGGGGTAAGGTATAAAGCTAACACCTAAGTCAACGGCATCTTTCCAAGGAATATTTCTTACTTAAGGGTGAGCACAGCCCAAATAATAATAATATAAAAACTTAATCTGACCATATAGAGTATTTTCAAGGACAAATCTTACTGAAGCCCGGTGACGAACAAGGAGACGGCGAGCCAGAACAAATGAACAGAAATCACAATATTCATAATACAAACACATACTATCTTTCTATAGGCAGACGATCGTCATAACAAAGAATGATAAACGAAAAAGTACCATAACAAGTGCTGCAATGGCTACTCCACTAATTCTATGAACAACGCTACCACACAGGGCGACCTAATACAGTGACAATAGGTAGCAGCGCACAGCAAGACTTATACACTATTGGCCATTAAAATTGCTACACCAAGAACAAATGCAGATGATAAACGGGTATTCATTGGACAAATATATTATGCTAGAACTGACATGTGATTACATTTCCACGCAATTTGGGCGCATAGATCCTGAGAAATCAGTACCCAGAACAACCACCTCTGGCCGTAATAACGGCCTTGATACGCCTGGGCATTGAGTCAAACAGAGCTTGGATGGCGTGTACAGGTACAGCTGCCCGTGCAGCTTCAACACGATACCACAATTCACCAAGAGTAGTGCCTGGCGTATTGTGACGAGCCAGTTGCTCGGCCACCATTGACCAGACGCTTTCAATTGGTGAGAGATTTGGAGAATGTGCTAGCCAGGGCAGCAGTCGAACATTTTCTGTATCCAGAAAGGCCCGTACAGGACCTACAACATGCGGTCGTGTATTGTCCTGCTGAAATGTAGGGTTTCGCAGGGATCGAATGAAGGGTATAGCCACGGGTCATAACACATCTGAAATGTAACGACCAGTGTTCAAAGTGCCGTCAACGCGAACAAGAGGTGACCGAGACGTGTAATTAATGGCACCCCAAACTATCACGCCGGGTGATACATCAGTATGGCGATGACGATTACACGCTTCCAATGTGAAGAACCTGGATTCAGCCGAAAAAATGACGTTTTGCCATTCGTGCACCCAGGTTCGTCGTTGAGTACACCACCGCAGGCGCTCCTGTCTGTGATTCAGCGTCAAGAGTAACCGCAGCCATGGTCTCCGAGCTGATGGTCCATGCTGCTGGAAACGTCGAACTGTTCGTGCAGATGATTGTTGTTTTGAAAACTTCCCCATCTGTTGACTCAGGAATCGAGACGTGGCTGCACGATCCGTTACAGCTATGGAGATAAGTAGCTTGGCATCTCGACTGCTAGTGATATGAGGCCGTTGGGATCCAGCAAGGCGTTCCGTATTACACTCCTGAACCCACCGATTAAATATTCTGTTAACAGTCATTGCATCTCTACCGACGCGAGCAGCAATGTCGCGATACGATAAACCGCAATCGCGATAGGCTACGATCCGACCTTTACCAAAGTCGTAAACATGATGGTACGCATTTCTCCTCCTTACACGAGGCACCACAACAACGTTTCACCAGGCAACGCCGGTCAACTGCTGTTTGTGTATGAGATATGGGTTGGAAACTTTCCTCGTGTCAGCACGTTGTAGGTGTCGCCTCCGGCGCCAACGTTTTGTGAATGCTCTGAAAAGCTGATCATTTGCATATCACAGCATCTTCTTCCTATCGGTTAAATTTCGCGTCTGTAGCACGTCATCTTCGTGGTGTAGCAATTTTAATGGGCAGTAGTGTAGCTATGTACAATCTTTGAAACATGACTTCTCTATCCGTAAAAAAACAAAATACAGAAATCATTCTCTTATTCCCTGATGGCTGCGCGGTGCGGTATAGATTTCATCACATGTATCGATTTGCGAACACAACAGCCATTGGCTGCGTTCACTGGTCTTAGGACCTATCACGCAATAACTTCGTCCTGACAACACCTGTCAGCTGCCAGCAATAGGTATAGAAGCGGAACACTTGGCGCTCTATGCAACACACAATAACTAGTCTTCACTGTTCCTCGCCTCTCGCTGTGGCTGCCGTCTTCTACTGGACACCACGAAAAGAGACAGTCCGTTCGCCAAATGACTAATGCCACGCACAGCTAGGCCATGCCCTGTATTGGACTTTGTGACACTCCACACGCTGTCCAGCCCCACTCCACTTTCTTCCAGACTGTTCCTACATCCGTCGCACTCGCTGGCCTCCAGCGACTCCTGCTCGCTCCGCCATGCCGCAAGTAGACGGCTCAAACGGCGCTAGCGTCGAAGCAGGCGCATAGCCAGAGCCCTCTCGCACATCTTGGCACCGTAACGCGCCATCATCTTGGCACCAGCAGCAGGAAGTCGAAATGTGCCGCTTCGCACCGCACAGCTGCTAAGGGCTGGCGTGTCAGAGAAGGGACACGTTACTCTGTGGAGAGAATGGACATCAGAAGCACACCACAGTGATATAACCACAATAAGAACATAAATGAAGCAACTACTCAAAATCTATTAGACATCACGCTTGAAGCGTTGTTGTTAAATGGCATCATTTGGACCACACCTCATTTGGGACGTTGTAAAACAATAAAAGATCACATCAAAACATTACTTGTACTATATGTTATTCCGAGGATTTCAAATTAAACACCTTCCACCCGTCAAATTTCCAAACTCATTATATTTGGCAACCAGTTTCAGCGTTTAACTACGCCGTCTTCAGGCACCTGACCGACGTATAGGAAGAATCTACCTCGGTTGTGGTCAAAACATAGGTCAACAATTCTGGTATTAGTAGATGTCTACTTGCTACAGTGATCACTTTAACCATCACCTGCCGAATCCTATCTCAGTGGCGTAGTAAAAAGCAGAAACTGGTTGCCAAGTAAAATAAGGTCGGAAATTTGACGTCTGAAAGGTGTTTAATTTGACATTCTCTAACGAACAGCCGAGTCCCTCAACCTTCTCTAAAAAGATGGACATACAGACATATGTTATTAGGTACAACTGCCAAAGATTGAACTGATAGGGTTATTATATCATCACTCATCAAACATTAAAATCTGCGTACGAAACACACCTGTGCAATCGAATAATTCCTACCTCAGATTACCTTGAGAACACGCATTTATCCTCATGGAAATTTTATTTTCATTCATTGGGAAGTAATTTCGTACACATATTGTTAAGTGTTCCGACGTCTCCTACTCAGATGCAGATAATGCCTGACCACTGCGTCTGAACGTGGCTTCTACAGGAGCGAGAAGGAAGCTCGGCACCAATGCAGTAGCGAAATTCTGCTATTTTCACATTCTGGTTAAGCTTCTACAAACCCGTAAAACTGACTCTAAGAGTACAGTGCTTTACTATTCATGGTCCTCCTGCAGACGGCATACCAATTCAGCCCCCCTCTCAACAAACCCCCCAATTTCCTTGAAACCTTCCCGTCTCCTCTATATCTCTTTTGTTACGCAATCTCCCCTTCTACAATAACCTATGAAACCTTCCCTTAGGATTTCTATTTCTTGCTTAATATTAACAAATGAAATCTTCCCTTTGAAATAATTCTCTTTCTCAATCTTCGCATACAAATTTAAATGTTGCTTATTAAAAGTGATTTTCTGATTATTTCGACGAAACATAGAATGTGTCGTCGTCGTGGCCCTTAGTCGTTACCTGCAATTACCCAATAGTGTTCCTTACCTTTTTTACTGTTGCTGGATCGCCATCTGACTGCTACATGGAACTGCGACATGAATATACTTATCCTGTTTTACTATACTCTATTAGCTGCTGGTGGCTGTCATAATAAGTGGCTCTATTTATTACCGAATCTGACGTTATTCTTTTTCCTTGATAAAAATAAAATTTTGCAAAGTTTTACGTTGCTGGTTTTTGGGATGGATTATAATCAGTAATGCAATATTGCTGGCAAAAATTAATTCTATTCTGAATGAAATGATTTTCCAACTTTCAAATGGGACTTCATTTTCACAATAATCTTACAACTAGCATTGCGCAAACATACCTTCAATAGTCTTGAGTTTCTCAAAAAGAATAATTCAATAATATTAGTTCCTCTTATGTTAATAGTTAGCTGATGTCTCTGTATATCCGTTAATAATCTCTTGTAAATCATAGCTAGTGGCTGGCAGGCACACCGCTCCTCTCAACCTCTCGCTTCAGACCTGCTACCGACTCGCTTCACATCTCGCTTACTTCTGACTTCCTACGAACGCTAAAGTGGGTCTCTCCCGCCAACAGTGCTTTCTGGTGCAGACAATCCCTGCTACCATTATAAAATGTATCAATGCGCGGTCTTTCCCACTTTTTTCTTAAAATGTATCCACACGCGGTCTCTCCCGCCCTTTTTAAAATTATATCGATGTGTAGTCTCTCCTGCCAACAATACTTCGGTGCAAACATTCCCTGCTACCACAATTATTTCCAGCATGACAAATATTAATTATTCCTACTTAATCCTATAAATAAAATATAAACATCTTTCATAAATTGTGGTTTGACAATAGACAATAGAAATGTACACGTCTTACACCCTTAAACCTTGTACCTTGCCAAAGCGGATGGGTGGCTTTCATACTCAGGCTGTGTGTGCGATATGGAATTGGGTGTTGAGGCGATGCATAGCAACAAGGGGCATTGTGCCTCATTAATCTTCTGCGTCTATAGCACACACATCATTGTGGTGAGCGTAGAAGATGTAGCGTTCATTTTCGTGTTAATTTAGATATGGTGAAGGTATTTAACTCGTGTTGTGTTTATTAAGGATGACATGAAACATACATATTAAATATTACGTAATCTCGTATTGTTGTTTGAACATAAACAGTTTTCCAGGAAGAGTAAGAACCAGAACAGTGGTTCAATGTAGCCCTTACCCAAGTGTTGCCAGCTACTACAATAGGCAACATCTAGAATTTACGGTGTTGTATAGCAACAGTGAGCACGCTACCATTACAATAAAGTTTTCTCTTCTCTGAAGTACTCTCCGTCTCTGTCTGAGTGTAATGCATCAGGCAGTTGCCTCCTTGCACACCACTGTAGTCGGAATTGGGTAGAGCGTGCGCACAAGCGGACTCACTGTAAGGGATACTGCGAAAACTGAACACTGCAAGTTACTGATCGCGAATGGTACTGCAGTATAAAGAGAAGTCACAGCGTTAGAAAATTTTAGGGAAATGCAGGAAGACCTGCAAGGATTATATGTTCATATGTGTGTGAATTCCTAAGGGACGAAACGGTTGAGGTCATTGGTCCCTAGACGTACACACTCGTTAAACTAACTTATGCTAAGATCAACACACACACACACACACACACACACACACACACACACACACACACACACACACACACACACTCACACCAATGCCCGATGGAGGACTCGAACCTCCGGCGGGAAAGGCCGCGCAAGGCATGGCGGCTCAAACTACGCTGCCACTCCGCCCGGCCCTGCAAGGATTAACGCTTGGTGCAGGTACTATCAGTTTGCTTTCAATATAAACAGATGTAGCATATTACGTCAAAACAGCGGGAAGGCCTCTTACACTTGATACACGATTTGCGATCAGTGACTGGAAGCACACACCCACTATCTATCTCTGAGTATGCGTACTAAGCGATTTAAAGTCGGACGAGACACAAAACTAATCATGGGAAAGGCAGATACTGCACTGAGATTCCCTGGAAGATTATTAATGCTGTGCGGTCCAGCCACGAAGGATATACACTCCTGGAAATGGAAAAAAGAACACATTGACACCGGTGTGTCAGACCCACCATACTTGCTCCGGACACTGCGAGAGGGCTGTACAAGCAATGATCACACGCACGGCACAGCGGACACACCAGGAACCGCGGTGTTGGCCGTCGAATGGCGCTAGCTGCGCAGCATTTGTGCACCGCCGCCGTCAGTGTCAGCCAGTTTGCCGTGGCATACGGAGATCCATCGCAGTCTTTAACACTGGTAGCATGCCGCGACAGCGTGGACGTGAACCGTATGTGCAGTTGACGGACTTTGAGCGAGGGCGTATAGTGGGCATGCGGGAGGCCGGGTGGACGTACCGCCGAATTGCTCAACCCGTGGAGCGTGAGGTCTCCACAGTACATCGATGTTGTCTCCAGTAGTCGGCGGAAGGTGCACGTGCCCGTCGACCTGGGACCGGACCGCAGCGACGCACGGATGCACGCCAATACCGTAGGATCCTACGCAGTGCCGTAGGGGACCGCACCGCCACTTCCCAGCAAATTAGGGACACTGTTGCTCCTGGGGTATCGGCGAGGACCATTCGCAACCGTCTCCATGAAGCTGGGCTACGGTCCCGCACACCGTTAGGCCGTCTTCCGCTCACGCCCCAACATCGTGCAGCCCGCCTCCAGTGGTGTCGCGACAGGCGTGAATGGAGGGACGAATGGAGACGTGTCGTCTTCAGCGATGAGAGTCGCTTCTGCCTTGGTGCCAATGATGGTCGTATGCGTGTTTGGCGCCGTGCAGGTGAGCGCCACAATCAGGACTGCATACGACCGAGGCACACAGGACCAACACCCGGCATCATGGTGCGGGGAGCGATCTCCTACACTGGCCGTACACCACTGGTGATCGTCGAGGGGACACTGAATAGTGCACGGTACATCCAAACCGTCATCTAACCCATCGTTCTACCATTCCTAGACCGGCAAGGGAACTTGCTGTTCCAACAGGACAATGCACGTCCGCATGTATCCCGTGCCACCCAACGTGCTCTAGAAGGTGTAAGTCAACTACCCTGGCCAGCGAGATCTCCGGATCTGTCCCCCATTGAGCATGTTTGGGACTGGATGAAGCGTCGTCTCACGCGGTCTGCACGTCCAGCACGAACGCTGGTCCAACTGAGGCGCCAGGTGGAAATGGCATGGCGAGCCGTTCCACAGGACTACATCCAGCATCTCTACGATCGTCTCCATGGGAGAATAGCAGCCTGCATTGCTGCGAAAGGTGGATATACACTGTACTAGTGCCGACATTGTGCATGCTCTGTTGCCTGTGTCTATGTGCCTGTGGTTCTGTCAGTGTGATCATGTGATGTATCTGACCCCAGGAATGTGTCAATAAAGTTTCCCCTTCCTGGGACAATGAATTCACGGTGTTCTTATTTCAATTTCCAGGAGTGTAGTTGACAAAACCCTCATTCGACATTGCTCCGCACTAAGCGATCCGTACAATATAGAATTCATAGAATAAAATCAGAGAATAGCTGCTAGTTTCTTCTTATTATTAAGCGCGAAATACCTGCGGAGGTGGTTATCCAACTCCAGTGGCAGACGTCATAAGAGAGGGGTCCTGCAGCGCGGTGCAGTTTACTATTAAAAATGCCAGGTACGTACAATCCTAGATTAATCAGCCGATGTATTGCTTCCTTTTATGTTTCCCTCGAGGAAAGACCATGAAGGTGAAATTAGGGAGTTACAAGCACAAACAGAGGTTCATAACCAATCATTATGCCACACCTCATTCCTGACTAGTAAAGGAAATGACTAAGCGACATTCATACACGAAGTACGCTGCACCACACACCATAAGGTGGCTTGCGGAGTATAGATGCACTATAAGACGCTACGGACTATGAGACGCAGCGTAGTTTTAAGCATTAAAAAAATAGCATTATTACCATTTTTATTATTAGATTTCAAAGACAGACCACAAAAAATCTTAGTCTATGAAACCGAAATGACCTTCAAAATCTCTAAAAAATTATCATCTTAACTTTCTTCTTCCTCTTTGACGTCATCATTGCCCTCTACATAAATAAGATAGTCTTCGCTGCCATCGATAGCGTTACGGTAATGTTAAAAAATTTTACTGTCACCGATAGCACTGAACACTTTCAATACAATTTCATTGGCACCGTGGATTGCAGTGAGGCAGCATAGACTAGACAGTGCTCTGTAATCTGGGTTTGTGATGACCGGGCGGGTGTGTGTGTGTGTGTGTGTGTGTGTGTGTGTGTGTGTGTGTGTTGGCGAGGGGGGTGGAGACAGTTTTAGCAACCTTGTGAATCCGCGCAACTCATGTTCGTCGCATCGGTGCACTGCTGCTACGAGTCCAGTGGTGGCAGACAGAGATACTTTTCCCACGGCATCGATATGTGGAAATGTAAATCAGACGCTGGACATTTTTATATTAATTTCGAGTATAAGACGCACTTGTATTTTGGAGGCAATTTTTCGAAGAAGAAGCTGCGTCTTGTAGTCCGTAAACTACGGTAGGTGTATTCCGTCTGTCGTTTCCTTGGATGATGGTCGAAACTATGTGTCTGTTTACGTTCTCATTGTCCGCAGTCCTTCGTTTCTGGTGGCTATGCTGATAATTCTGTACTCAGAAGTATGGTGATGATGTCAAAGGTCGAAAGAGATAAGGAAGGAAGGTTTCTCCATCATAGGAAAGATAGAAACTGATGATATGTACTTCGGAAACTTAGGACTATTGTTACCGCCTGAAAATACAGGCGCTAGACAAAAATGTGGAAAAACCCGCGAGAAATGACTGCTTGACCATAAACGCAGATGCTGGCCACGTTTGGAAGTTGCGCTGTTGTGTTTGACCACGAATGGCACCCAGTGCATTGCAAGTATCAGTCGTGTTCGGAACAGTAGTTGTGAGTGCACTATTCCGGAGCTACACTATATGATCAAAAGTATCCGGACACACAGGCATACGTTCAATCAGGTGCTGGAAGGTTTCATGGGTAATGGCAGCCAATTCTTCACGGAGTGCTGCACTGTGGAGAGGTATCGATGTAGGTCAGTGAGGCCCGGCACGGAGTCGGCATTCCAAAACATCCCAAAGGTGTACTATAGGATTCAGGTCAGGACTCTGTGCAGGCTAGCCCACTGCAGGGATGTTACTGTCGTGCAACTATACCGCCACGGGCAGTGCATTATGAACAGGTGCTCGATCGTGTTGGAAGATACAATCGCCATCCCCGAATTGCTCTTCGACAAAGGGAAGCAAGAAGGAGCTTAAAACTTCGATGTAGGTCCGTTGCTGTGATATTGCCACACAAAACAAGAGGAGGTGCAAGCCCCCTCCATGGAAAACACGATCACACCATGACACCACCGCCTCCGAATTTTACTGTTGGCACTACAGGTGCTGGAAGATGACGTTCACCAGGCATTCGCCATACCCACACACTGCCATCGGATCACCACATTGTATACCGTGATTTGTCACTCCACACAACGTTTTTCCACTGTTCAATCGTCCAATGTTTACGCTCCTTACACCAAGCGAGGCGTCTTTTGGTATTTACCGGCGTTATGTGTGGTTTATGACCATCTGCTCGACGATAAAATCTGAGTTTTCTCACCTCCGGCCTAGCTGTCATAGTACTTGCAGTAAATCCTGATGCAGTTAGAAATTCCTGTGTGATGGTCTGGATAGATGGCTCCCTATTACACATTACGATGCTCTTCAACTGTCTGCTGTCTCTGTCAGTCAACATACGCTTTCATGCTGTACGTGCCCTTTCATGTTCCCAATTCACTATCACATCGGAAACAGTGGAGCTAGTGATATTTAGGAGTGTGGAAATCTCGTGTACAGACGTATGACACAAGTGACACCCAATCACCTGACCACGTTCGAAATCCGTGAGCTCCGCCGAGCGCCCCACTCTGCTCTCTCACGACGTCTAATGACTCCTGAGGCCCGTGATATGAAGTACATGGCAGTAGGTGGCAGCACACTGCACCTAATATGAAAAACGTAGTTTTTCGCGGTGTCCGGATACTTTTGATCACAAAGTGTACGTTTATTCGAATATGGGCTTAGTGTTAGTGCTCGTGTGGTGGCTGCCTCCGTAACCACGGTAGCCGAGTTGTTTCGTGTTTCACGAGGCACCATATTTAAGATTTATAGCCGTAAAGGGAAAGCGGAATAACATCATCCGCTAAGTGATACCGTGGACTAAAGTATGTGTTGTGTGATCGTTACGGACGGCAATTGAAGAGGACTGTGACGAAAAATAAGGGGACGACAGCTGCGAATGTCACTGCGGAACTGAATGTCGCGAATCCTGCCGGCACGAAATTAACACGAAGGGAGCTCCATAAGTAGGGCAGTTCAGGCCAAGCTGTAATTCCAAAAAGACTCATCAGTGATAAAAATACCCGTCCAGGAAAACGTGGTGCTAAATCCGTAATACCTGGACTGTGGAGCAATGGAAGAATGTCATTGGGTCGGATGAGTCTCGTTTCACGCCGTTTCCAAGATCTGGTCGAGTTTACTTCGTAAGAATGACACTTGATGGGAATTCGGTGACGATTTCGGAACAGACATCGTGGTGTTCAATGAGCCCCATTGGTACTCTGCAAGATCGCCTTACTGCCAAAGATTTCGTGACCATTTTGGCTGATATGGTCCATTCAATGATACACCGTTTGTTTCCCAATGGTGATGCTGTGTTTGAGAAGACAGGGCCCCTTTTCACACAGACCATCAACGATTGGTTTTTTGAGCACGTCGTTGAATTGTCGCATGTCGCCTTGCCAACACGGTCACCTGAATATTATTGAGCTCCATCATTGTTATCTGAACTTGTCTATTTTGTAGGAAGAATGTTACAATATTATCTTGATAATCATATAGGACCAGTATTTATCCATTCCGACATGAATGGAAGCTGTCTTCAGTATCAACGTATTTCTTACATCATGGTAATGTGTTGTGTTCCTGATGTTACCAAATCCTTTCTCACCCCGTCAATATTCGTTCGGTCCTTCATACAGTGTTAAAAACTTGGCAAACGACAATTGGGAAAGCCTATAAAGGAAGAGTAGAGACAATATTAGAAGGTAAAATGATGTTTCATGATCATTAAAAGGGATACACCCCCCCCCCCACTGCAAAGTTAAAAGAAATCATTTTGTGCAATTACTGCCTTTTCCTTTAACTGTAGGCTCTTTGATATATCTTCCGAAGCAAGAGAAAGTATTAAGATGGATTGACGCAAAATACACTGAAGAGCCAAATAAACTGGCACACCTGCTGCGGCGTTCCCTGTGTTAATCAGTGGTTTGGTATTTAACTAATTTGTAAATGAAAGTGATAATCTTGTTTTATTACATTGAGTAATTACTAAATAATTTTTCTCCCGGCTAAAGATTTCGTCAAGTTGCTAAAAAACTCCAAGTCAACATTGTGTTTAAGTGTTGTCTGGAAGTTGTGTAAGTGTCACTAAATCACAGTTCATACAACAGATTCTATACAACTATTGATTAAGATGGAAACAGTTATCTTCAGCAAAATGATCATTAATACCATCGAATATCAGCCGCGCACAACACTGACCTATGTTGGTTGGTTGGTTTTGGGGAAGGAGACCAGACAGCATGGTCATCGGTCTCATCGGATTAGGGAAGGATTGGGAAGGAAGTCCGCCGTGCCCTTTCAGAGGAACCATCCCGGCATTTGCCTGGAGTGATTTAGGGAAATCACGGAAAACCTAAATCAGGATTGCCGGACGCGGGATTGAACCGTCGTCCTCCCGAATGCGAGTCCAGTGTCTAACCACTGCGCCACCCCGCTCGGTTCTGACCTATGTTACCGGAAACAATATTCTTCGCAACTCGTGCGTAATTAATTTCGGCTCCATACATCAGCAAGAAAAGTTTGTTATATGAATTGTGCTATGAGCACCGTTTTTAATGAACCAATCTGATTCGAATTATTTTCATTAAAATGAGTTCGGGACCACCGGTGAACATTTATTTTTACACAATTTTATTTCCTTCGGCATTTATGTCTGCAGAGTTGCGTAATTTGAATTTGCCGCTGAGATAATTGTTAAGATGGCGGCAGACTATTGATAGAGACTTTCTATTGTTAGAGTAAATTTTCTTTTTAATAGGATAAGTATTTGAAATGCTTATTAAACTTTACTTTCATATTGTGCACTATTTAGACTAATTTTCATCAAGCAAACCATTGATTCTTTCCTAAGGAAGACACAGATAAAAACGCTATATAAATCGCTATCATCAATGGCTGCGCTCCTTGCAGCGGAAAGAAATAATTAACACAGATAATGCTTATTGAGAGAGGAATTAAAGTTACAAATAATTATTCACTCATATTTATAATAATGATGAACTATATTCTCAAGTAATAATTAACAAATAACTAGAATTTCTTAACAGACCTCGGTTTGATATGCGACTTGCGTCCGCAACCTACAAAAGCCAACCAACAAAAGGTAAAAACAAAGGAAGACACACGCAGACCATAAAAGGAATTTACAATTATCATTGTCTTTGTATGATACACATCGATATGTCCAATTACATCATAAAATATTATATAAATAATCAATATTTATCATCGTTTTCACTGTTTTTTCATATGTCGAATAGATAATGTTCATAACTGTTAGAGTTTCCTCTCGTCGCACTGTAGCTAAAATTTATCTCGTGGATGTTACACTGCCTAATATCGTGCAAGGACACCGCGAGCACGCAGAAGTGTCGCAACACGACGTGGAATTGACTCGAATAATTTCTGAAGTAGTGCTGGAGGGAACTGACATCATGAATCCTGCAGGGCTGTACACAGATCCGTAAGAGTAGGAGGGGCTGGAGATCTCTACTGAACAGCACGTTGCAAGCCATCCCAGATATGCTCAACAATGTTCATGTCTGAGAAGCTTGATGGCCAGCGGAAGTGTTTAAACTCAGAAGGGTGTTGCTGGAGCTACTCCGTAGCAATTCTGGACTTACGGGGTCTCGTGTTGTCCTGCTACAATTGCCCAAGTGCACCGGAATGCACAATTGACATGAATGGGCACAGGTGGTCCAGATAGTATGCTTACGTACGTGTCACCTGTTAGATTCGTATCAAGACGCATCAGTCGTCCGATATCACTCCAAACTGCATACACCCCACGCTATTACAGATCCTTCACCAGCTTTAACAGTCCCCTCCTGACATGGAGGGTCCATGGATTCATTAGGTTACCTCCGTACCCGTACACATCCATCCGCTCGATACAATTCGAAACGAGACTCGTACGACCAGCCAACATTTTGATTAACAGTTGAATGTCGGTGCTGACGGGCCCAGACGAGGCTTTGTGTCGTACAGACATGAAGGATACACGAGTGGGCCTTCGGCTCCGAAAGCCCATATCGATGATATTTCGTTGACTGGTTCGCACGCTGGCACTTGCTGATGGACCAGCAGTGACATATGCAAGCAATTTTCGGAAAAGTTGCACTTCTGTAACGTTGAACGATTCTCTTCATTCGTCGCTGGTCCCGTTCTTGCAGGATCTTTTTGCGGCCGCAGTAATGTCGGAGATTTGAAGTTTTACTAGATTCCTGATATTCACGGTACATTATCGAAATGGTCGTACGGGAAAGTCCCGACTTCATTGCTACTTCGGAGATGCTATGTCCCACCGCTCGTGCGCCGACTATAACACCACGTTCAAACTCACTTGAATGTTGATAACGTACCATTGTAGCAGCAGTAGCCGATGTAATAATTGCGCCAGACGCTGTCTTATATACTCGTTGCCGACGGCAGCGCGGTATTCTGTCTGTTTACATATCTATGTATTTGAATAGGCATGCCTATACCAGTTTCTTTGCCGCTTCAACGTATATTCACTAAAATTGCAGCCAGTGGCAGCAGTCAAGGGAAGTAGACTGATAAAATTAGTAGTGGTTTGCAAGAATACTTACACTATTACTGGAGCTGTCAGTGCAAGAACATTACTGGGCCACCCCAAGTCAGTTGAAGATCTGTTATACTTCTCTCCGCCTCCAGTACCTAACCCCATTTTTTATTAATGCACATCGCTACTATGTGATGTAGTCACCAATTTAGTGGCTGAGCATTACAGTGTAACGTCACAGCGTTTGAACTCGTGAATGATGGAGGTCCCTCTCGTAAAACACTGTGATATTCCAGTGTTTCAGCCGTGGGATTAAAGCGAACCGCACGTAAGTCTTGCGGCGAGAACAGCAACGTCACACACACCGAGTTTCGTCTCAGTTCCCTCTCACTGGCTTTTGCAGCGGAAATTGCTGCACCAGCACTTTTTAATTAAAATAAAAAGAGGAAGTAGGGGTGAAAATTACAAGTGCAACGTTTACTTTGGCGGCGTGTCTGGGCAGTGAGGCGAGCGCATGCGCACAAACGGTGTCTGCTCAGTCTCGCAGTCAGCGGGTACTCGCTTGACCGTGATGCGAGAGTGTGAAACACACACACACACACACACACACACACACACACACACACACACACACTTAAACAGCTTCTCTCCGTCCCACTAACAGCTTGCAGCGAGTGCCCGCGGAATTAAATTACTCCACAACCGCGCAGAATACTATCACGACAGAGATATCCCGCCTCTACGGTACACGTCCCTTTGTCCGGTACGTGCATTATGGAGCCTTGTCTCTCCGCTTGTAAATCAGCTAATACCGCACGCTTGTGGCCAGGCGAGCACTTGTGTGAAGTGCATGCTTTTAGTATGCTTTGTGCGTCGCTGCGTGTTGTTCTTATTTAATTTCACCTATTTACCGAAGATATCTGCAATAATTAGTAACTTGTGGTATTGAAATTTCAGACGCAAACAGCTTAAAAGCGTTTCTGTTAACGATGCTTGCAAGAGTATTTTATCGGAGAATTGAAGGGAAAATTAGAATTATATTAGAGAACGATCGATTTGGTGGTTCATGATATTTAAGTCCTTAAGAGCAAATTTCAGCACAGTAATGCAGGGTAGATTTGGGGAAAACAAGTGACACATACGATACGTTCGTAGATTTGGAAAAGGCTTTCCATAGCGCGGAATATCATTAACATTTTTTCCATTCTTAGACACTGTTGTATCTGTTATACGTATAAAAGGGTGTTTAGCAATCACAGTGTTTCGGCTCATGAGTGAATAAATACTATGTCATGTTGATAACGGCACTTGTTTTGAGTCATCAGTCTTCTGATTGGTTGTGTGCAGGCCGCCACGAGTTCCTTTCTTCTACGAACTTTTCAGCTCAGCGTAGCAATTGCAACCTACATCCTCAGTTATTTGGTGGATGTATTTCAATTTCTGTTTTCCCCTACAGTTTTTACCCTCTAAAGCTGCCTTTAGTACCATGAAAGTTACTCCTCGCTGTTGTCTTAAAAGATGTCCTGCAATCCTGTCCTCCTTCGCCGTATCTGCGGAGAACCTCTTTATTCCTTACATTATCAGTATAATTTTCAACATTCCTCTGTAGCACCACATCTCAAATGCTTCGGTGATCTTTTGTTCCAGTTTTCCCACAGCTCATGTCTCACTGGCATACAATGCCGTGCTCCAAACAGGAGGGGATACAGAAGAATTTTGTCTGCTCTAATTTGGGATAAATGTAAGGCATGACACGAACCAAAAAAGACTACGCTAATTGCTAATGGGTTATCACTTATTGAGGTTCAAATATACTATAAAACCTGATGGAAATGCATGAAAGAAATAAATGCCGAAGAGCAGTTCTGAGACTGTATTAATGTTCGTGGTAATAAACGGCTCATGACAACCGAACATTACTCAGCTCTGATGAAAGTTAACTTAAGAACGTTACCAAACTTACTTATGGAAGTTAATCATAGATGATACCATTTAACCAAGCTGAGTAATTTAAGTAATAGGGTCATTAAAAATTCTCTTAAAAATATGATCTCAACTCTGTCAAGTAAGTATGACAACAGACGTCGAATAATTTCACAGATGTGTTGCTAAAATGGGAAGAGGTCAGTAAAGCTGACATGAAAATGTAACAGAAATACTCGGGGATCTTGAATGGAATCCTCGGAAGAAAGGCGACGTAGTTCTCGGGAATGCATGTTGCGTAAATTTAAAGAAATTATCTTTGAAGAGCACCGTCCGGCCATTACTCTTCCACCAACGTATAACTCAAGTAGGGATCTTAAGAAAAAGGTAAAAGAGATTACGACACGTACAGAGGCGTCCAAGCAATTTGACTCTCTCTAAGTATGCAAATGGAATACAAGAGAAAATTAATAATACTGGTACAAAGTACCTTCTGGCATGCATTGTACTGTGTCTTAAGGAGCATTTATGTAGTTTTTGTAGATGTAGAAAAGTGTATTCCCAGGTGTGATTTTTAGTTAAAACCTCTGAGGCGGAGCTGCGCCAAATGATATATTCCGTATATATATTTTCCAGTGACGTATTATAGAATATGCAGTATCAGAAAGCATCTGGAAAATTTTCCACACACATTCCGCAGATTAGGTAACTTGTTTGTATCGAGTGACCTTTTTCAAACACGTAATATCCGCTCTTAAGAGTTCAGGAGCCGGTTTCCTCCATGTGGAAGCTGTTTGGGGGCATGGTGTCTACCAAGTACAGCTGTTATGGGATCAGTGAGCTGAGCTAAGGAAAACGTACCAACCTCCACACGACCTCACATTCTGCTGCTTACAACGAAAGGGGATCAACAAAATGACTGAACTTTCACTCTCGAATCCCTGTCTATGTAGCACTCTGTTTTGCATTAATTGGTCACTAACTGTGGTCTGATATTCTGTTACGAGAATTTTAAAGATACTACTGCTTATGGTTCTGATATTGGCAATATCACCCCTGCGGTGCAGTAAAATATTTTTAGTTATTTTATTTATTTACGAGATGCTGTCTAGATGCTGTAGCAAATCTTATTCTTATATTAATACAAATTTCAAACTGACTGACACCTATTCTGTTAAAAAAAAAAAAAAACAACAACATAACCGAGATACATCATGCTAATGTGTTAGCAAACTACAACTACGTATCTTACGGTAATCTGTTAGTGCGTTAAGATATTCCTAGTAAACTCCCTCCACTATGTTTAACCCAATTCCTTAAAACATAGAAATCACATGTATAAAATAGCCCCGTTTTAAGGTAACCTAGTTTCTCATGTATCTCAACCTTTATGACGTCATATCTCATGATGTGCGTGTCGCATAGATATATACAATGAAGAGACAAGGAAACTGGTACACCTGCCAAATATAGTGTAGGGCCCCCGCGAGCACGTAGAAGTACCGCAACACGGCGTGGCATGGACTCGACTAACGTCTGAGGTAGTGCTGGAGGGAATTGACACCTTGAATCCCGCAGGGCTGTCCATAAATCAGTAAGAGTACGACGGGGTAGAGACCTCTTCTGAGCACCACGTCGCAAGGCATCCCATATAAGGTCAATAATGCATTAGGTGCCCAGCGGAAGTGTTTAAACCCAGAAGAGTGTTTCTAGAGCCACTCTGTAGCATTTCTTGGCACGTGGGATGTCACATTGTCCTGCTGGTTCAAAATGGTTCAAATGGCTCTGAGCACTATGGGACTCAACTGCTGTGGTCATAAGTCCCCTAGAACTTAGAACTACTTAAACCTAACTAACCTAAGGACAGCACACAACACCCAGCCATCACGAGGCAGAGAAAATCCCTGACCCCGCCGGGAATCGAACCCGGGAACCCGGGCGTGGGAAGCGAGAACGCTACCGCACGACCACGAGATGCGGGCGAGTCCTGCTGGAATTGCCCAAGTCCGTCGGAATACACAATGGACATGAATGGATGCAGATGGTCGGAGAAGATCAACTGTTACAGTCGTATGTTGCAGTATAATGGGTCCCATATCACTACAACTGCACACGCCCCACACTATTACAGAGCCTCCACCAATTGGAACAGTCCCCTGCTGACATGCAGAGTCCATGGATTCATGAGGTTTTCTACATACTTGTACACGTATTTCTGCTCTATACAATTTGAAACGAGACTCATCCGACCAGGCAACATGTTTCCAGTCGTACAGTATAATGTTGGTGTTGATGGGCCCAGGGGAGGAGTAAAGCTTTGTGCCGTGCAGTCATCAAGGGTCACGAGTGGGCCTTCGGCTCCGAAAGCCCACATCGACGATGTTTCGTTGAATCGATCGCACGCTGACATTTGCTGATGGCCCAATACCGATATCTGTAGCAATTTGCGGAAGGGTTGCCGTTCTGTCACGTTGAACGATTTTCTTCAGTCGTCGTTGGCCCAGTTCTTGCAGGATCTTTTTCCAGCCGAAGCGATGTTGGAGATTTGATGATTTACCGGATTCCTGATATTCGCGGTACACTCGTAAAATGGTAATACGGGAAAATCCCCACTTCATCGCTACGTCTGAGATGCTGTGTCCCACGTTCAAATTCACTTAAATCTCAATAACCTGCTATTGTAGCAGCAGTAACCGATCTGACAACTGCACCAGACACTTGTTGCCGACCGCAGCGCCGTATTCTGCCTGTTCACGTATCTCTGTATTTGCATACGCATGGCTAGACCAGTTTCTTTGGCGCTTCATTGTAATTTTGCCGGTAAACTCATTACTATATGTTGATATCGTCTGCTAAATGTGTAGTGAGCATAATTAGTATTGGAGAAATAATAAATTAAAGCATCATGCCTAATGATGAGGTTATACTGCATGAACAGCGAAAATAGGTAAGCAATAAACTGTTTCCCTTTCATTATTTTGTGAGCAGTATCAGCGAGGAAGAGCTTCGTAGAGGTTTGAAATTGTGTATAGTTTGATCCAAGACACCAAGTGCTCTTGTTCTCAAACACTGGGTGAATATAGTCTATGTAATTTGCACACCGTGAGTTACGATGCCTCAACGCATATTCAAAGTCTCTAGGAGGTATAACCTAAAATTAAAGGCTTAACACAGTCAACTATTAAAGTTAGAACCTGTGTATATGAGTATATTCAGAGTATGCGTAATAGCATGCATGTTATCCAGAATATATCAGTATTTAAGAACGAGAGAACTCAGCGACTTTCAGCAAACGATACACATAATTTGAAACTTTTACGAAACTTTGCTTCTGTGATATTTCGCACAAAATGAGAAAAGGAAAATGGGATAATTCTTGATTTAGTTCGTCTCAGCTGCATTGATACACGAGGGCTGTTTAGTAAAGAATGATAATAATTATGTGATCAAAAGTATCCGGACACCTACCTGAAAAATTCAATATCGCGTTGGCCCACCCTTAGCCTTGATGACAGCCTCCACTCTCGCAGACATACGTTCGATCAGGTGCTGGAAGATCTCTTAGGGAATGGTAGCCCATTATTCACGGAGTGCTGCACCGAGAAGAGCTATCGATGTCGGTCGGCGAGGCCTGGCACGAAGTTGGCGTTCCAAAACATCCCAAAGGTGTTCTATCGGATTCAGGTCAGGACTTTGTGCAGGCCAGCCCATTACAGGGATGTTATTGACGTGTAACCACTCCGCCACAGGCCGTGCATTATGAACAGGTGCTCGATCGTGTTGAAAGATGCATTCGCCATCCCCGAATTGCTCTTCAATAGTGGGAACCAAGAAGGTGCTTAAAACTTCAATGTAGGTGTGATAAAGCCACGCGTAACAAGAAGGGGTGCAAGCCCCCTCCACGAAAACACCACCGCCTCAGAATTTTACTGTTAGCACTACACACGCTGGCAGATGACGTTCACCGGGCATTCGCCATACCCACACCCTGCCATCGTATCGCCACATTATGTACCGTGATTTGTCACTCCACACAACGTTTTTCCACTGTTCAATCGTCCAATGTTTACGCTCCCTACACCAAGCGAGGCGTCTTTTGGTATTTACCGGCGTGATGTGTGGTATATGAGCATCCGCTCGACCAAGAAATCCAAGTTTTCTCACCTCCAGTCTAACTGTCATAGTACTTGCAGTAAATCCTGATGCAGCCTTGAATTCCTGTGTGGTCGTCTGGATAGATGGCTCCCTATTACACATTACGACGCTCTTCAACTGTCTGCTGTCTCTGTCAGTCAACAGATGAGGTCGGCCTGTACACTTTTGTGCTTTACGTCCCCCTTCATGTTTCCACTTCAGTATCACATTGGAAACAAAGGACCTGGGGATGTTTAGGAGGATGGAAATCTCGCTTACAGACGTATGATACAAGTGATACTCAATCACCTGACGACGTTCGATGTCCATGAGTTCCGCGGAGCGCTCCATTCTGCTCTCCCACGATGTCTAATGACTACTGAGGTCACTGGTATGTAGCACCTGGCAGTAGGTGGCAGTACAATGCACCTAATATGAAAAACGTATGTTTTTGGAGGTGTCCGGATACTTCTCATTACATAGTGTACGTTTATTCATCCTCATAATTTTAATGGTCCTTCTCAAAGTATTCTCCCATGAATGCGATGCACCTGACCCAGCATTTCTGCCAGTCATCAAGTACATGCTGGAAACCATTTCTTGAGAGGTCCTTCAAAATCACCCCCGCAGCCTTCACCACAGCTTTTGATGAAGGCCTCTCTTCATGTCAGGGAATAGAAAAAGTCACAGGGGGCTAAATCCGGACTATAGGGAGGGTCAGGGATGCACTTCACGGTAATTTTTTCAAGATAATCAGCAACAACATTGTCAATGTGCGGCCGCGCATTATCGTGGTTCAGCATACAGCCTGATTCACGGAAATGTAGTCTTTTGCGCCTGATATGGACTTACAAAGTTTTCAGGACACCCCTGTTGTACTTTCCAGTTACTGATGTGTGTGCAGGTACAACATGCTGATAAACCATTTCATGAATATCAAAGAATGAGATGACCATAACTTTCACAGCAGGAGCAACCACTTCTGCTTTTTTGGGGTTTGGTGATGGACATTTGCACATTGAGCTTTGCTGTTTGCTCTCAGGATCAAAAGGATGTAGCCAAGTTTCATCAGCAGTGATTAAATTTGAAAGATACTCCGGATCTTCCTCTAATATCAACTTTAACTGCATGCAGACCTGCACGCGAATGGCCTTTTCTTCGGGAATCAACGGTGCTGGGACCCATCGCGCACGAATGCGTGTCTTGTGTACTTTTTCTGTCACCAACGTGTGGGTGGCGTCCAATGAAATGTTCAGTATTTCAGAAAGTGATCTTAAGGTAATTCGTTGATCCTCTCTCACAATGACAGCAGCTGTGTTGGTGTTTTCTTCCGTAGGAGCAGTAACTGGAGCACCGGGTCCACCTTCCTTTGCCGGCCGTGGTGGCCGTGCGGTTCTAGGCGCTACAGTCTGGAACCGCGAGACCGCTACGGTCGCAGGTTCGAATCCTGCCTCGGGCATGGATGTGTGACATGTCATTAGATTAGTTAGGTTAAAGTAGTTCTAAGTTCTAGGGGACTGATGACCTTAGCAGTTAAGTCCCATAGTGCTCAGAGCCATTCCACCTTCCTTTGAAATCGATTGTCACCCCTCTTTAAACATTTTAAACCACCTTCGAGCTGTTCTGTAGGGACTTTCCATAGGCCTTCTGTAACACTATATGGGCCTCAGCTGAAGATTTGTTGGGACGAAAGCAGAGTTTCAAAGCCGCATAGTGTTCCTCGCGTGTTACCTCCATTGCAGCGGTAGGCGATACTGAACATGTCTGACCTTGCCTGCCTCTCATAGGCATGAACCAGGAGTCCCAAAAATGAAAATACTACGGCATCTTTGTTGGACATTGAGTTAACAGATATTATAGTATTAAATTTTAGCACGAGAAATTATGACCATAAAAAATTATGATCATTCTTTATTGAACAGCTCTCGTAAAATTCTGCTGCAGTGGTTACAGGTTTCGGTCTGACACGCCCATTCTCAAACCACTCACCTTGCTATTAACCGTAATAATTTATACAATATGGTACCAAAAGGCACGAACAGCAGTCAGTTGCAGCAGGCGCACAGGATAAGATCAATGAGGGTACTTGCCCACAGTATACATTGCTGTACAAAAGCTATTCGTGACTTTTGGCACCATATTGTACGAGTAATTACGGTTAATAGCAAGGTTTATAGTTTGATAATGGGAGTTCCAGCCTGTAGCCAGTAACAGCTGCAGCAGAATTTTATATCATTGCAACTGAGACATACGAATTAAAGAATTATCCTGTTTCCTCAGTACTGAACTGTTGCGGAGCTACCAACCTGCGGCAGCATGCCTCTTAAGAAGCAACCTAACCACATTTTCTCTATTCACGCAGTGAAAATCCAGCATGAAGTGTGACATTTTAATTTAAGGCACTTCACCGCCCGCACTGGCTGCGTCGACTCCTTTTAGTGGAATGTGTTCGGATTTCCTGCCACCTTAACTGCAATCAGGAAGCTAAAAACCCACCAGAAAGTCAGAACAACTCAAGTCGGTCAAGAATGCTTGAAAATCATTCGAAAACGCTAGAAATTACAGTATAACGTGTAGTTGTGTAGATTTATAGGTGGGAACTACTAAAAAACTTCGGGATCGAGCAGAAAAATACAGCTGAGTAAAGGGAAGACACAGCTGTTGCTGATCATGATATGCAGCCAGGAAACCACCGTATTCGATTCGGTATGATTCAGTTAATGGCAACGACAAATAGAAACTGTGCAAGGCCACACAGAGGCCACAGAGATCACTAAAAGACACAATAATTTTAATCAGCAGGAGGAGCATGGAATTGGGAGCCAGAGCTGAAGAAAATTTGTACCGCTCTTTGACCATCGGGTGGTAACAATAGTGAGCGACAGCAACTTTCAAAGGTCAATTGAACTAGAGTTTTCAAAACATCTGGCGTCACATCTCTACAATGGAGTACGTGGAAACGGAATTGTACTTCAATCTGTTGCGAGACAGATTGTGCGCTGGACGTTCGGAGAATCTGCAATAGAGATTGGAGATGCCCTCCTTAAGTGGAATCGAAACGTTGGGCTTAACAAGAAATTCATCTGACCACAACAGCCTGTAATCTTTCCAACCGTGAAAGTTAATGTTTCACAGTTCGCTATTGTGTAACTGTAACGTCTGCTCTATGTATGTTTCTACGATGCACCTGCTCCTTTACACTGATTTTGCAGTCTTCCTCTTAAAACTCACATGCGGACTCAGTGTGTGAACGGAACGACTGGTGTGGACGCAGCTGGCTTCTCCCAGAGCGGCGAACCGACCGGGAAAACCTTTTGCAGCGAGTCACACACGAGCTAGCGGCTTTATTGGATTCCACAGAGGATCGGCTGACACTAAATGTACCGCGCAAAAAGAAGCCAATTAGCTATGCGCAAACACGGCGCTAATTTGCCGGTACGGGTCAGTGTTATTACTGACGCTGGTCGGCACACTCGTTACGGACTGGCGCGCTTTGCAGCGGAGCACAGCCGGGGGCAGGTCAGCCGCTAACACGAGTGTCAACCGCGTCTGGAACGGCAGGATCGAGAGCCCAACCAGACGCGCACAGTCCACCAACATAGCCATTAAAAACACACACAACGGATCAGAAATCTTCATCCGATTTCACAAGAGTATTTCTTCTACATCCATATACAGCAGGGCTTAACAACTGGCCGGTTTTGAGCGCGAGTACTCGCATCTGCTCAGGCACGTGCTCGCGAGCAGCTGCAAGGTCGTGGAGTACGGAGGGAGAGGAGGGAGGGGAAATTCGCGCGCACGTTTGAATAGGGCCGCAGCGTGCTTATTGAATTCGCGCCGACTGTGTAACGTTTAAAGTACTACGATCAGCTCTTAACAGTCACTTCGCTGGTTAAGAATCATGTCAAGTCGCCGTTGTGTAACCCCAACCATGCTTTCGCAGTTCAACTCCCATTCGGAGGAATTGTATCTGTTTACTGAAAAAGATGGTGTTGCAAAATGTTTAGTATGTCACAAAACGCTGAATTCTTTTACGAAATTTAATTTGCAGCGACATTACATGTCGTACCACGCGAAAGACTACGGACGTGGAAAATGTGATTGTCCAGATCGTGCACAGGAAGTTATTAAACTTAAAAGGAAGCTATCCGAGGAAGATCTGGACGACGAAGAAAAATCAAGTGAGGCAGTTCTCAGAGTGGGTTACCAAATTTCTGTGCTTTTAGGAAAATCCCTGCGCCCCTTAACTGATGGCGATTTAATAAAAGAATGTTTGGTAGTTGCAGCGGAACATTTGTGTCCATCTCAAGTTGAACAGTTTCGGATTGTGCCATTATCTAACATGACCATTATGCGTCGCATACAGGACATAGCAGACGACGTCCAGAGCCAGCTGTTAAGATTTTATGGCGTATTCTCTAGCTCTGGACGAAAGTGTTGATATCACTGGAACAGCACAGCTTTCCATATTTATTAGAGGTGTTAATACAGATCTTCAGGTAAGGGAGGAGCTCCTCGATGTAGTAGCCATGAAGTACAACCGGAGGTGATATTTTAAGTAGTGTTGAAGAAAGTGTTGAAAATATAGGATTGTCGTGGAATTCTTTAGTTTCACTGTCTACGAATGGTAGAGGCATACACTAAGCTAATAAAACTATGTGGCACGTGTACATTCCCCTTTATTTGTTTCATTTGTCGCAGTAATAATTCGTGAGTGATATCCCTGTAGGTCGCCGCGGATTTACGTCGACTTGCGGCAGCTGTTGTGTACTCCACGTGACTCTCCCCACTCTCCGCTCTGGTCCGGTAGTGGGGGTAGCGTGCTCGCGCTGCTCCGTGCTCGCGCCTTCCTGCTCACAGCTTGCTCCGCGAGCACGTATGTTGTGAAGCCCTGATATACAGGGTGAGTCACTAACTATTGCCACCTAGAATAACTCCTAAAGTATGATAGTAGCTGAAAAGATTGTAGGATCAATGTTGCATGGGACAACGGGGGCCAAAATATGACGTTGGCTTTTTGTTACTAGGTGAAGTCGCGCTAGAGATATAAAGGCCAACTTTTTTTTTTATGGGATGCTCTAGTTTGGTATTATAGTGCCTATCGAGACGAATCCAATGATGGGTAACAGTAAGGTCTTTCAAGGTCAACGAAGGTCAAAAATGTGGCATGAACGTCCATTTACGCAGGGTGTTCGAAGTGATGATCATTGGTACCAATGCAGTGCTGCAATCTTCTTATCATGGATTGAGTGGTATTTCTTATCACTGCGGCACTTGTCTAAGCACATGCTCTGACAATTCTCTCTCGTATATCAGCAAATAGTAAATGTTCGCCGTATACGGCGTAGCCATCTAACGTGCCATTGACATGTAAACACCATTCGACGGTTTCGCAATGCAACACTAATAGGAACGGTAAGACTAGTATCGTCGAATCAAGATCATGTGAATGATACATTCCTTCGAAGAACAAGTCGATATGCTTGTCATTCATGGAAAATGCCAACGAAATTCAGTGAGAGCTAGAGACTTATACGCTGAAAGATTTCCTCAGCCTACTCACTCTACACGTCGTACATTTAAATATGTGTATGATAAACTGAGAATAACTGGATCTTTAACGCATCGGAAACATATCCGGCAAAGGAAATTAACTAGCGAAGAAACGGAAATTGGTACTCTTGCCACTGTGGTTCGAGATCCTTCTGTTTGTTCGCGTCAAATCGCAAGGGAATCTGGCATGAGCCAGAGTAGTGTTCTTCGTGATCTGCATCGCCATAAATATCATCCTTACCATATCAGTCTCCACCAAGAATTAACTGGTACGGATTGTATGCATCGCTTTGAATTCTGCCGATGGGTTCAACTTCAGAATTCAGAGGGATGACACATTCATGAATTTGATTTTATTTACTAGCGAAGCTACATTCACGAACCATAGAAAGGTAACATGCGTTACTGGGCAACTGAAAATCCATGTAGACTGCGGCAAGATGCACACCAGAAACCGTGGTCGGTGAATGTATGGTGTGAGATTCTCGAGGACAGAATTATTGGCCCCTATCTCATCGAAGGAAATCTTAATGGTAGAAAGTACACCACATTTCTGCAAGAAACATTAGGTCTGTTATCGGAAAAAAATACCTTTAGGAACAAGGAACAGAATTTGGTATCAACACGATGGGTGACTGGCGCATTTTTCACTGATGTCTACATATGAGTTGCAGAGACAATTCCTAAATCGTTGATTGGACGCGGAGGAGATATGTCGTGGTTGGTTCGTTCGCTATACTTGACGCCTCTGGATTTTTTTCTTATGTGGATTCGTAAAAGACATTGTTTATAAAGACGTTCCAGCTACACCTGAAGATAGGCGAGAGAAAATTGTCAGATCGTGTGCTTCGATAAGTGCCGATGTGATAAGGAATACCACTCAATCCGTGCTCAGAAGATTGCAACACTGCATTAATACCAGTGGTTGTCACTTCGAACACCTTCTGTAAATGGACGTTCATGCCACCTTTTTGACCTACGTTGACCTTCGAAGACCTTACTGTTACACATTGTTGGATTCGTCTCGATAGCCGCTATCAGAAAATAAGTACCAAACTATAGCATCCCGTTTAAGAAACAAAGTTGGCCTTCGTATCTCTGAAGTGACCCCACCTAGCAACAAAAAACCAACGTCATAATATCGCCCCTGTTGTTCCATGCAACTTTTGTCCCACAAACTTTTCAGCTCCTATCATACTTTCGGAGTTATTCTTGGTGGCAATAGTGACCCACCCCGTATATTATAAAATGCACTTAAATATATTTGTACATACACATGTATGCATGCATATAGACTCTAAGACAGAAACGACACAACATGAATGACTTATTCAAGAGAAAGAACTTGACAAACTGAATAAGTCAGCACCGCGTCGGTCCATCTCTCGCCCTTACGCGAGCAGTTATTCGGCTCCTCATTGATTGATAGAATTCTTGGATATCCTCCAGAGTGATATCGTGCCAGGTCTCTTCAACTGCCACGCTAGATCGTCAAAGTTTCTAGTTTGTAGGAGGGTCCTCCTCATTATGTTCCAAACGTTTTCAATTGTCGAGATATCTGGCGACCTTGCTGGGCAAGGTAGGGTTTCCCTGTGCAGGCAAGCACTATCTTGCTGAAATGTAAGCTCAGGGTGGTTTGTCATGAAAGGAAACAAAATGGGGCGTAGAAAACTGTCAACGTACCACTGTGCTGTAAGGCCACCGTGGTTGACAGCCCAGGGCTTCCCGCTATCGAATGAAATGACCCCTCAGACACGGTTGACAGTCGGGATGGTATCCAATCGCTGCCTGGGACGTCCCCAGGCACGCCTTCGTTAATCGTTGGAGCTCAGTTCGAAGTGGGACTCACCACTGAAGGCAGTTCTGCTCCAATCAGTCAGATTCCAGACCAAAGACGAGTCTGGGGACGCTCTCAGAGCGATGGGATACAAATTTGAATCGCTCGCCATACGGCCCGAGGACTGAGAATTCCCGTTCGTTTAAGTTTTATCCTGTTTTATCTCATGTTTAAATAAGCAGAATATTGAAACTTCCTGACAGATTAAAACTGTGTGCCGGCCGCGGTGGTCTCGCGGTTCTAGGCGCGCAGTCCGGAACCGTGCGACTGCTACGGTCGCAGGTTCGAATCCTGCCTCGGGCATGGATGTGTGTGATGTCCTTAGGTTAGTTCGGTTTAAGTAGTTCTAAGTTCTAGGGGACTGATGACCACAGCAGTTGAGTCCCATAGTGCTCAGAGCCATTTGAACCATTTTGAAAACTGTGTGCCGGACAGAGACTCGAACTCCGGACCTTTGCCTTTCGCGGGCAAGTGCTCTACCAACTGAGCTACCGAAGCACGATTCACGCCCCGTCCTCACAGCTTTACTTGTGCCAGTACCTCATCTCCTACTTTCCAAACTTAACAGCGCACACTCCACTGCAGAGTGAAAATCTCATTCTGGAAGCATAATATTATTTCGTCACACCACACTAATTTAGTATCTTTGTAATACACAATCCATCCATGGTCTATGATTAGCGTCTTTGATTAGAAATCAAAACATACTTGGTACCGGGTGCGAAACACGCCGCCGCTTGAATTCTGATTAATAATCAGCACTGGCGGCCGAAGACTACCGGCATAAGAAATCAAGAGGGTGGAGGAGCGGACACAGGTTCAGGGCACTCTTGTCCTTGGGCTGGGAAACTGCTCCTAAATGCGGAAGAATCAGCAATGATCAACGGCATGAGAATGCAGAAGGCAATGGAAACTACTGCATTAAAGACATATAAGTTGTGCTATGTGTCTTTGGCGTGTAACTAAAAAATTATCATGATGATCTCTCCATTGGCAAAAGATTCCTGAATAGTTCTCAGTTCGGATCTTCGGGAGGAGACTGCCACGGGGAAGTTAACCATGAGAAAAAGATTCAGTAACCAACGAAAGCTTAACGTCCTATCAGTCGGGTTTTGGAATTCTGGAAGCTTTAATGTGGTAGGGAAGCTAGAAAATTACAAAGGGAAATGCAAAGTCTTAATCTAGATATTGCAGAGCTCAGTGATGTGAAATAGAAAGAAGGATTGCTGGTCGGATGAATATAGGATAACAAAAACAGCAGCAGAAAAGGGTATAACGGGAGTAGGATTTGTTATGAATAGGAAGGTAGGGTAGAAAGTGTGCTACTGTGAACAGTTTAATGATAGGGTTATTCTTATCAGAATTGACAGCAAATAAGCACCAACAACGATTGTTCAGGCGACATGCCGACGTCGCAAGTTGAAGATGAAGAGATAGTGAAAGTATACGAGATTATTGAGAGGGTAATACAGTGCGTAAAGGGAGATGGAAATCTAATAGTCGTGGGAGACTGGAATACAGTTGTAGGGGAAGAAGTAGAAGAAAAGGTTACAGAAGAACATGGGAATGAGGCAAGGAATGAGAGAAGAGAAAGACTAAGTAAATTCTCTAATAAATTTTAGTTAGTAATAGCGAATACTCTGCTCAAGAACCAGAAGGGGAAGAGATATACTAGGAAAAGCCAGGTGAGGAGGCGTGATTTCAGTTAGAATAATGGTTCAAATGGCTCTGAACACTATGGGACTTAACTGCTGAGGTCATCAGTCCCCGAGAACTTAGAACTACATAAACCTAACTAACCGAAGGACATCACACACATCCATGTCCGAGGTAGGATTCGAACCTGCGACCGTAGCAGTGGCGCGGTTCCAGACTGTAGCGCCTAGAACCGCTCGGGCACAAAGCCGGCTCATTTAGAATACATCATGGTCAGACAGAGATTCCGAAATCAGATACTGGATTGTAAGGCGTTCCCAGGAGCAGAGACAGACTAAGGTCACTATGTAGTAATGATGAAGAGTAGGCTCAAGTATAAGAGATTAGTCATGAAGAATCAGTATGACTAAGGAATGACGCGATACGCTGAAATTCTCTAGGGCTATAAATACAGAAATACGCAATAGCTCAGTAGGCAGTACAGTAGAGGAATGGACGTATCTGAAAAGGGCTATCACATAAGTTCGAACGAGAAACGTAGGTACAACGACGGTAACTGTGAAGAAACCATGGGTAACAGAAGAAATACTTCAATTGATCGGTGAAAGAAGGAAATACAAAAATGTTCAGGGAAATTCAGGAATACAGAAATACAAGTCGCTAAGGAACGAAATAAATAGGGGGTGCAGGGAAACTAAGGCGAAATGACTGCGTGAAAAACATGAAAAAATCGAAAAAGGAATTATTGTCTGACGAACTGATTCAGCATACGAAAAAGTCAAAACAACCTTCGGTGAAAGAAAAGGAATGAGTGGTAGCATTAAGAAAGCAATGGGAATACCACTGTTAGATGCAGAGTTGAGACCTGTTAGGTGGAAAGAGTACATTGAAGTTCTTTCTGAGGGGCAAGATTAGTCTGTGTGATGAAAGAAGAAACAGGAGTCGATTTAGAAGGGATAGGGGATCCGGTATTAGAATCAGAATTTAAAAGACCTTTGGAGGACTCAAGATCAAATAAAGCAGAAGGGAATGATAACATACCATCAAAAATTCTAAAATATTACGGCAAGTGGTAACAAAACGACTATTGACTTTGGTTCAAATGTTCAGATGTGTGTGAAATCTTATGGGACTTAACTGCTAAGGTCATGAGTCCCTAAGCTTGCACACTACTTAACCTAAATTATCCTAAGGACAAAGACACACACCCATGCCCGAGGGAGGACTAGAACCTCCGCCGGGACCAGCTGCACAGTCCATGACTGCAGCGCCTGAGACCGCTCGGCTAATCCCTCGCGGCTATTGACTTTGGTGTGTAGAATGTATGAATCTGGCGACATACCATCTGACTTTCGGAAAAATATCATCCACACAATTCCAAAGACTGTAATAGCTGACAAGTGCGAGAATTAACTCAGAATCAGCTTAGCAGTTCATGTATCCAAATTGCTTGCAATACTGAAGAATGGAAAAGAACATCGATAAAGTGTTGGATGACGATAAATTCGTCTTTAGGAAAGGTAAAGGCACCAGAGAGGCAATTATGACGTTGCGGTTCATAATGGAAGCAAAACTATAGAAAAGTCAAGACATGTTCATAGGATTTGTCGACCTGGAAAAAGCGTTCGACAGTGTAAAACTATGCAAGATGTTCGAAATTCTGAGGTAAGTAGGGTTAGGCTGTAGGTACAGACGGCTAATATACAATATCCACAAGTGCCAAGCGGGAATAATAAGAGTGGGCGACCAACAACAAACTGCTCGGATTAAAAAGGGTGTAAGACAGGGATGTAGTCTTTCACCCCCACTGTTCAGTTTGTACATCGAAGAAGCAATGGTGGAAATGAAAGAAACGTTCAGGAATGGAATTAAAATTTAAGGTGAAAGGATATCAATGATACGATTCGCTGATGACATTGCTATCCTGAGTGAAAGTGAAGAACTACAGGATCTCCTGAATGGAGTGAACACTCTAATGGGTACAGAGTATGGATTGAGAGTATATTGAAGAAAGACGAAAGAAATGAGAAGTACAGGAATAAGAACAGCGAGAAACTTAACATCAGTATTGATGCTCATGTAGTAAGTGAAGTTAAGGAATTCTACCACCTAGGTAACACAACCTCAGTGACGGACGGAGCAAGGAGGAAATCAAAAGCAGACTAGCACATCCATGAAGTGCATTCCTGACCAGGAGAAGTTTACAAGTATCAAACATAGCCCTTAATTTGAGGTAGAAATATCTAAGAACGTACGTTTGGAGCACAGCATTGTATGTTAGTGAAGCATGGACTATGGAAGAGACGTTACAAAAGACAACCGAAGCATTTGAGATGTGGCGCTACAGAATAATGTTGAAAATTTGGTTGACTGGTAAGGTAAGGAAGGGATATGTGGAAAACACTCACAAGAATAAGGTACAGGATGATACGACATCTGTTAAGACACCATGGAATGACTTCCATGGTACTAGAGGGAGCTGTAGAGGGCAAAAACTGTAAATGATGGAAATAGGAATACCTCTGGCAAACGGGACGTAGGTTGCAAGTACTACTCTAAGAGGAATTCGTGGCGGGACGCGTCAAACCATTCAGAAGACTGACGACTCAAAAACAATCCACAACAGTGCTTTTAACAACATTAAATGTTTCACGTTGCGTTGCGGAATAATTTTCTTAATTCAGCATCAGCAACACGTAACACTTAAGAGGATTTACCTGGTTCATTATTAATGTATTAGCCTCATTTAAGTAGTTGACAAATATTTATATTCATATTTCTATCAGCTTTCATCAGCAAGAAACGTAATCAGTTCAACACATACTCTTAAGAGAGAAACGAATCAGTTCCTGTCCATACAAATTCTCAAATAATTATTACGTAACTTGAAAATCAGGCCGCGCGGGATTAGCCGAGCGGTCTGGGACGCTGCAGTTATAGACTGTGCGGCTGATCCCAGCGGAGGTTCGAGTCCTCCCTCGGGCATGGGTGTGTGTGTTTGTCCTTAGGATAATTTAGGTTAAGTAGTGTGTAAGCTTATGGACTGACCACCTTAGCAGTTAAGTCCCATAAGATTTCACACACATTTGAACGTTTTGAAAATCAGAATAGAGTCTAGTTTTCACAAATCAAATTATGCCACCCTGTGTAAACTTGTGTGGTGAACTATGTCGGGAATGCTACTATAAAATGCACCTCGCTGTTTACACCTTTGTGACTCTCAGTAGTACTGTTCCTCCTTTGTAGTAATAGCAAATGCCATGTACACTGAAGTTTTGCAGAACCCACGAATCCACAAAATTCCTAACATACATTATGTAATAAATTGGTGCCCTCTAAATCATAGATAATTATAGGTACCTGGTTAGCTTCTCTTCATGTAGAAACGTAACATTCTACTGTTGTCTTCGAAGTTCGCATTGACATTTAGCTTAATTAACACCATACACCACATATCCATTCTGAACTAAGGCTCCTTACATTGTACTGTTGCGGAACTACAGTTACTGAAAAAAGGCGGGATACGCCGCACGTATACATCTGCGGGGATTTCCATACAGATCATTTCTTAATACTGTATCCATGTCTCCTAGCAATGAAAAATACAGAATTTTACATAATAACAAAATCTTTTGAACAAAATAAATGAAACACTATAAGATGGCAGCGCATTACCGCCACTTCACATCATCAGTTCTCATTACACTCGCTACACTGCATATGCATATAGTTAGGGTGTTCTATGACGCGCCTCTGTACTCATGAGAGCAGAGAAGAGCTCAAGTGTTGCCACAAAATGATGAAAGGAAAAAAGTTGATTGCTTACCACTTTCTCGTTGTACATGTAGTAAAACTGCCCCATCAGGTTTCACTTTTACTTTATTACTTCTTTACTATTCACATTATTCACGACAAGTTTTAAATGCAGTGTTCATATACGTCACTAAATAAATATAGCACTGTACCACACATAGTTCAGGATATTAGACGAGCCGACCGCTGTGGCCGAGCGATTCTACGCACTTCAGTCTGGAACCGAGCGACTGCTACGGTTGCAGGTTCGAATCCTGTCTCGGGCATTGATGTGTGTGATGTCCTTAGGTTAGTTAGGTTGAAGTAGTTCTAAGTTCTAGGGTACTGATGACCTCAGATGTTAAGTCCCATAGTTCTCAGAGCAATTTGCACCATTTGATATTAGACCCCATAGAAACTGAGATATATGAAAAACTTCCGTATCATGCGTGAAGTTCAAGTTATGGCTTCACTGTTACTAACGCTGTTCTCAACAAATTTTGAATACGGTACTCGGATATGCCGCTGAATGTACCTACAAAATTATGTGATTCAGTAATACAGTTTCAAGGAGATATGACGTCACAAACTCTGAGGCTCGTGAAAAAATGCACATCATGCATGACGTTTAAATTTATTACTTCCCAGACAGTATAGGAATGTACTACTGAACATACCTGCAAAATTATATCACTGCACGACAACTGGTTCAGGACATATGGTATCATAATATCAAGCAGCGTGAAATCGAAACTGCGGGATGAAATTCGCTACAGATACAGGCACAATGTCTTTACAAATATGTGTGAAATTCATAAACATTTGTGAAATGTATGTGGCATGTGCCCTCTCTGTCAAAACTACAGGTAAAAAGTTCCACCTAAAGCTCTAGATCGATTCAACGAAACTCGGTATACATATTACTGTACAGAAAGGAATACTATGGGAGTAATAACCAGCAACTTCCTATTGGAATGGGGTTGATAACGTGGAAAGAGAAGGGTGAGGAGGATGGTCACATATAGGGGGTAGAGGGGATGGACAGAGAGAATGTGAGAGGGAAATGGTGAAGAAAATGTGGAAGATAAGGTGGACACTGAAAGGAAAGAGAATGATATGGACAGAGAGGGGGGGGGGGAGAGAAGATAAACACAGGGAGAGAGGGAGGTTGATATGGGAAGGACGGAGTGGACAGAGGAAGGGAAAGGAGGAGATGGAAAGAGGGGGAGAAGGAGATGGACATAAAGAGGGGGTAGGTTCAGATGGATGGACGAGGTAGATAAGGAGATGGACAGAAAGGGGGTGGCTGAGGAGACAGAGAGAGGGGAGAAGGAGATGGACAGAGAAAGGAAGAAATGGAAAGAAAGAGTGGGGGAAGGAAGTGGGTGGAGACGGGGGAGGAGCAGATGTACAGAGAGGGGATGAATGAGATAGAGACAGGGGAGGAGGATATCACAGAAAGAGAACAGAGGAGGAGCTGGACGTAGAGGAGAAAAGGAGATGAACTTAGAGGTGGAAACAGGTGACATGTGGAGAGAATGGGAGGTGCAGATGGAGAGAGAGATAGGGGAGGACCAGATGTACAGAGAGAAGGAGGAAGAGGAGATGAGCAATAGAAGACTTCAATAAATATGTTCCGAGGCAACGCCAGGTACTCAGCCAGTGAATGAATATAGAATTGGGGTAAATTTAACTTAAGCATCGAAACTAAATGGTAGCTCTGACACTAGTTGTAATTTGCCATTTACATGTTTGCTGGTAGTGCGCTCCACTCTAAAAGTAAAGACACCGATATCGCGGCGTTGTATCATACGGCGAAAGTAAAAGCAATTAATAATGCAGTTGGAATTCCACTGTTAAAGCAGAGGAGAGAGCGGAAAAATGGAAGGAGTACATTGACGGCCTCTGTGAGGGGGAGGAATTTTCTGACGACGTGGTAAAAAAAGAAATTGGAGGCGATGTGGAAGGCACAGCGGCTCCAGACAATGATTCATATTTTAAATAAGGTCAGGAAGATTTAGAATCAAGTGATGCACAAGGGACAGACAACATTCCAGTGCAATTTCTAAAATCATTAGAGGAAGTGACACCCAAACGATTTTTCAAATTGGTGTGTAGAATCGACGAGACTGGCGACGTTCAAATGGTTCAAATGGTTCAAATGGCTCTGAGTACTATGGGACTCAACTGCTGAGGTCATTAGTCCCCTAGAACTTAGAACTAGTTAAACCTAACTAACCTAAGGACATCACAAACATCCATGCCCGAGGCAGGATTCGAACCTGCGACCGTAGCGGTCTTGCGGTTCCAGACTGCAGCGCCTTTAACCGCACGGCCACTTCGGCCGGCTCGTTCAAATGGTCAAATGGCTCTGAGAACTAAGGGACTTAACATCTGAGGTCATCAGTGACCTAGCACTTAAAACTGCTTAAACCTAACCAACCTAAGGACATCACACACATCCACGCCCGAGGCAGCATTCGAACCTGCGACCGTTGCGGTCGCGCGGTTCCGGACTGAAGCGGCCGGCCCCGTTGTCCACTTTACATCTGGCTTTCAGAAAGATATCATTCACACTATTCTGGCGAGCATAAGGGCAGATAAATGCGTGTACATTCAAGTTACTGACAAGAATAATACACAGAAGAATGGAAAAGAAAATTGAGGATCTGTTAGATGACGATCAGTTCGGTTTTAGGAAAGGTAAAGGCACGAGAGTGGCATCTCTAACTTAGTGCTTGATAATGGAAGCAAGACTGAAAACAAAATCGAGACACTGTCAAAGTATTTTGCAACTTACAAAAAGCGCTCGGCAGTGTAAAATAGTGCAAGATGTTTGAAATTCTGAGAAAAATAGGAATAAGGAGTATTGGAAGAAGTAGAAGTACCAACAGGGAAGACCAGAAAGGAAATTGAGCGGATTAAAGAGGATCAGAGATGAAGTCTTTTGCCCTTACTGTTAAATACAAGCATCGAAGAAGCAATGACGGAAATAAAAGGAAGGTTGAAGAGTGGGATTACAATTCAATAAGAAAGTATATGAGTGATCAGATTCGCTGCCGACGTATCTATTCTCAGTGAAAATGAAGAAGAACTGCAGAACGTGTCCAGTGCAATGAACAATCTAATGAGTACAGAATATGGACTGAAAGTAAATCGAAGATACATTAAAGTAATAGGGAGCAGCGTAAATAAAATAAGAGTTAAATGTAACTTCAAAATGGGTGGTCACGTGGTAAATGAAGGTAAGACTGCATTCCTGGCCAAAAAATTCTACTAGTGACGTCCTTAAACTCAGAAATAAATTTCTGAGAATGTACGTCCGGAGCACGGCATTGAACGGTGCTTAATCATGCACTGTAGAAAAAACGGATAGCAAGACAATCGGAACGTTTGAGAAATAGTGCTGTAGAAAAATGTTGAAAATTAGATGAGCTGACAAGATAACGTTCTCTGAAGAATGGGTGAATGTAGGGGCATAACACTGACAAGAAAAAGGGACACAGCAACATACATGTGTTGACATCAAATAGTGAACTCTATAGTACCGGAGGGAGCTGTAGAGGGTAAAATATTTTGGGGAAGACAGAAATCGGAATACATTCTATATATGTTTGAAGACGTAGGTTGCAAGTGCTATTCTGAGATAAAGAAGCATCAGACAGCTCAGAATACTCAGATGACTGAAACAACAAAAAAGAAAGAAAAATAAAAAAGAAAAATTAATATATATCGAATTATTACCTTAACTAGTCTGTACTGGAAGAGAACATGCGACGTGAGGCCCCCCTCGGCTAGACGGTGAAGTGAACTCTGGCGCCTGTATAAAGGACGCGCTGGCAATTAGTCCTCGATAGTGGCTCATGTAGTTAAATATGAGTACTCGGAAGAGTTTTGCACACATTCTAAAGAAGTCAAATCGTCCTGCCAACCAAAGCCAAGCCATTCCTCATGTATCCATCAGGAGTGGTTTGAGGCGAAGTTTGTGTTTCATTCCAGCTAGGATTCATTTCGCACAATGTCTCCATGCTGTCGATAACAATGTGTAGAGTTTTGTGAATTCACTCTGGGGCAGGGTGGAGACGTTTTGAAAGTACTTTCCTCGAGTGCAGCCGCAGATCGTAGTGAAATACGGAGGATAAACCCTTCAGACAGCCGGAAAACAGCATTTGGAATGTATTGCTACAAATAAAGGTGAAACAAGTGAGGAGGTTCTGAATCAGACTGGGAAGAACTGAAATGTAAGGCATAACTTGATGCAAAGGAGGGATCGATTGATGGGGCACATTCTGAGGTATCAAGAAATAGTCAGTCTGTAATGGAGGTAAGTGTGTAATAATTGAAGAGGGAGACAGGAACTTGACAACAGTACGCAGGTTCAAATGGATACAGGGTTACACAGGCGTGAATAATATTGGACGGGGGAGACTAGCCTTTGGATAGCCAACCTTGACCAAACTCTTGCATCTGATGTGCAAGATGTATGAGACGCTACCCTCAGACCTCTACAACGTTATAATAATTCCAATTCCCCCGAAAAAGAAAAAAACCGACACTTACAGATGAGAATCTTACCCTAGTGTGAATAAGTAAGTCATATTTGCTGAATAGTAACACGAAGTCCTTACAGAAGAATGCAAAAACTGGTAGAAATCAACCCCAAGGAAGATCAGTTTGGATTCCAGATAAATGTAGGAACGGTTGAGGCAGTACTGACCCTACATCTTATTTTAGAGGATAGGCTAACGAAAGGCAAACATACGTTTATAGCATTTGTAGACACAGAGAATGCTTTTGATACCTTCGAGTGGAGAACTCTCTTTGAAATTCTGAACGTAGCAGAGGTTGAATACAGGGATTGAAAGGTTATACACAAATTTTACAGGAACCAGACAGTAGGCATAAGGGTCCAGGGCTATGAAGGGGAAGCAGTGATTGAGAAGGGAGTGAGACAGGATTCTAGGCTATCCCCGAAGTTATTCAATCTGTGCATTGTGCAAGCAGTAAAGGAAACCAAAGAAAAATTTGGAGCAGGAATTAAAGTTCAGGGAGCAGAAAAGTAATGTTGAGTATTGCCGATGATACTGTGATTCTGTCAAAGATAGCAAAGGACTTGAAAGATCAGCTGAACGGAGAGGACAATGTCTTGAGAGGAGGCTGTGAAATGAAAATCAAAAAGAGGAAAAAAAATCAGAATGAAATGTAGTCAAATGAAATCAGACGATGCTGAGGATCTAGGTTAGAAAACGAGAAACTTCAAATAGTAAAAGAGTTTTGCTATTTGGGCAGCAAAACAACTAATGATAGCCGCAGTAGGAGAGTATTAAATATAAGTGGCAATGGCAAGGAAAGCCTTTCGGAAAAAGAAAAATTTTCTTTACATCGATATAGATTACAATATTAGTGAGTCACTTCTGGAAGAATTTATATGGGGTGTAGCCAGGTATGGACGGTAAACAGTTCAGACAGGAAGAGATTAGAAGGTTTTTAAATGTGCTAGTACAGAAGAATGTTGAAGATTAGATGAGTAGATCATGTACCTACTGAGAAGGTACTGAACAGATTTGGGGTGATAAAGGTTTGTGACGCAATCTGAATAGAAGAACGGATTGGTTGGTAGGACATATTCCGAAATAAGGGATCACCAATTTAGTATTGGAGGGAAGTTTTGTGGGTAAAACTGTGGAATGAGACAAAGAGACGAATACTGTAAACAGATTCAGAAGTACCGAGGTTGCTGTATTTGTTAGGAGATTGCACAGGGTAGAGTAACATGGAGAGCTGCATCAAACGAGTCTTCGATCTGTAGACGACAACAATAGGAACAGCAGCAGCAGAAACAACAACAACAATAACAGACTAGCGCGGAAAGATGCATCGAACCAACCTTGGAACTGAAGACTAGCGGAAAAAAATTACAACATAGTGGTTCCATGTAGTTACTCTCGATAGTGTGTGCTGTTGACAATGCTCATAAATATGACGACGCCCAGGTATGTGTTCCACTGTAGATACCGTGCGATAATGTTGCTACGGGCGGAGTGCTCTGAACGTCGTTGCAGACCCTGGAACACAAACAGCTCCATCTACAGCCGCAAATTCGCCTCCGCAGGGACCGCGAAATAAGCAGGGCGAGACTCCAGCGACAGTGCCAACACTCGAGGCGTTCCTCGGCGACCTACTTTGGTCCCTCCGTCTCCGCCGGCCGCATAACGATAACACGCCGGCGAGGACAAACACGGCCTGCCCCTCGGTAGATACGGCTCTCTCCAAATAACGAGAGCTGGCGCCAATAGGACCGGCGCCAGGAAAACCGCGTCCTTCCCACTCAAGCAAGAGACCGGCTTCTTTCCACTGTAGGACTGCGCAATGCCCGCATCTCGTGGTCGTGCGGTAGCGTTCTCGCTTCCCACGCCCGGGTTCCCGGGTTCGATTCCCGGCGGGGTCAGGGATTTTCTCTGCCTCGTGATGGCTGGGTGTTGTGTGATGTCCTTAGGTTCGTTAGGTTTAAGTAGTTCTAAGTTCTAGGGGACTGATGACCATGGATGTTAAGTCCCATAGTGCTCAGAGCCATTTTTTTTTGACTGCGCAGTCTGATGGGGCGTGGGACCAGCTGACAAACTTGACGGTTCGATTAAGCGAAATGTTTATTTTTTTTCCGAGGAGGAAGAGACATACATCTTCTGGCTAGTTTTATGCAACCTGCCACATGTTCCTCTCCCGACACAACCTCTTCATTTCAGCACTTAGCACTTACAACTAATCTCCTGAATTATTTGCTGCATATACAAGGTGATTCAGCAGCCCCTGCATATGGGTTGTATGCAACCTGCAACGCTTTCAAATACTA